>NC_138316.1:4017500-5277500 GCF_965601325.2 Salmo salar
CCTCTATTCAAATGACTCTCTCCTAACACACACGCAATACGTTGCTGCTATTATTTTTTTTGTCCTGCTGCTCAACCACTTCACCACTGATTGTATGCATACATCTACCTCATCTATCAATATCGTTGTTGATATTGTTTGTGTACATACTGTATATTATTCATATTGACACAACAGGAATCTATTTCTAATATTGCAACAATGCAAGTAACCATTAGCTTTACCATTTACACCTTCTGTAGAGACCGATCCACTTAGCAAGATGTAGCAAAATATTTATATATAAAGTCAATATTGATTTGTGTGTTCGTAACATGAGATTACCACATAGATTCACTAAATACAAATGCTTTGTTTGTAAATTATGTCTGAGTGTTGGAGTGTGCCCCTGGAATTTGAAATGATTTATACTTTTACTTTTGATACTTAAGTACATTTTAGCAATTCTATTTACTTTTGATACTTAAGTATTTATTAAACCAAATACTTTTAGACTAATACTCAAGTAGTATTTTACTGGGTGACTTTCACCATTTTCTATTAAGGTATTTTTACATCTGGACACTTTCTGTTTACCTGAAATCTTTCCTTATTTTATACTACTACCACTTTTAGTCTTAACTTCTCTAGGGCCGGCGGGACGAAATCGTCCCACCTACGTAACAGCCAATGGAATCCTGTGGCGCGTTATTCAATTACCTTAGAAATGCTATTACTTCAATTTCTCAAACATATGACTATTTTACACCATTTTAAAGACAAGACTCTCGTTAATCTAACCACACTGTCCGATTTCAAAAAGGCTTTACAACGAAAGCAAAACATTAGATTATGTCAGCAGAGTACCCAGCCAGAAATAATCAGACACCCATTTTTCAAGCTAGCATATAATGTCACAAAAACCCAGAAGACAGCTAAATGCAGCACTAACCTTTGATGATCTTCATCAGATGACACACCTAGGACATTATGTTATACAATACATGCATGTTTTGTTCAATCAAGTTCATATTTATATCAAAAACCAGCTTTTAACATTAGCATATGACGTTCAGAACTAGCATACATACAAACTAGCAAACTTCCGGTGAATTTACTAAATTACTCATGATAAACGTTCACAAAAAGCATAACAATTATTTTAAGAATTATAGATACAGAACTCCTCTATGCACTCGATATGTCCGATTTTAAAATAGCTTTTCGGTGAAAGCACATTTTGCAATATTCTCAGTAGATAGCCCGGAATCACAGGGCTAGCCATTTAGACACCGACCAAGTTTAGCCCTGACCAAAATCAGATTTACTATTAGAAAAGTTTGATTACCTTTGATGTTCTTCGTCAGAATGCACTCCCAGGACTGCTACTTCAATAACAAATGTTGGTTTGGTCCAAAATAATCCATAGTTATGTCCAACAGTGGCGTTTTGTTCGTGCATTCTAGACACTATCCGAATTGTAAATAAGGGTCGTGCGCATGGCGCATTTCGTGACAAAAGATTTCTAAATATTGCATTACCGTACTTCGAAGCATGTCAACCGCTGTTTAAAATCAATTTTTATGCAATTTTTCTCGTAAAAAAAGCGATAATATTCCGACCGGGAATCTGCCTTTCGGTAAATAGAGGGAAAAACAGAAAGACGGGGGCGGCCAGTGCACGCGCCTAAGCCCAATGTCCCCTGATCGGCCACTTGACAAACGCGATAATGTGTTTCAGCCAGGGCTTTGAATTACGTCATTCAGCTTTTTCCCGGGCTCTGAGAGCCCATTGGAGCCGTAGGAAGTGTCACGTAACAGCAGAGATCCTTTGTAATGGATAGAGATGACAAAGAAGGCCAAGAAATGGTCAGACAGGGTACTTCCTGTACAGAATCTTCTCAGGTTTGGCCTGCCAAATGAGTTCTGTTATACTCACAGACACCATTCAAACAGTTTTAGAAACTTTGGAGTGTTTTCTATCCAAAGCTAATAATTATATGCATATTCTAGTTTCTGGGCAGGAGTAATAATCAGATTAAATCGGGTACGTTTTTTATCCAGCTGTGAAAATACTGCCCCCTAGCCATAACAGGTTAAATTGATAGAAAATAGACCAAGTTAAAAAAATACAAAAGTAATTACCTTTGATTGGAGAGTAGAGGTCCCTAAACTTGTTACAGTTGGTTTGAGAGTTCTATACCATGTGGTTGTAAAGCTTTTGATGTTTTTCACTTAACACTGGTTTCCAATTGCACTTTTAAGACGGTCCCTAAACTGTGACTGAACGGAGAATCAGCTATTGAAATTACCGTAAAGTCACTTTTTGAAAATGGAACCGAAAAGAGAAAACAAGGGCTGTAAAGGGGGGGGGGGGCAGTTCTAGGAAGAGTCTTGGTTGTTCCAAACTTCTTCCATTTAATAATGATGGAGGCCATTGTGTTCTTAGCGACCTTCAATGCTGCAAATTTCTTTTGTTACCCTTCCCCAGATCTGTGCGTCAACACAATACTGTCTCGGACCTCTACGGACAATTCCTTCGACCTCATGGCTTGGTTTCTGCTCTGACATGCACAGTCAACTGTTGGACCTTATATAGACAGGTGTGTGCCTTCCCAAATCATGTCCAATCAATTTAATTTAACACAGGTGGATTCCACTCAAGTTATAGAAACATCTCAAGGATGATCAATGGAAACAGGATGCACCTGAGCTCAATTTTGAGTCTCATATTAAAGGGTCTGAATACTTATGTAAATAAGGTGTTTTTGTTTATTTTTAATACATTTGCAAAAATTTCAACAAACCTGTTTTTGCTATGTCAATATGGGGTATTGATGAGGAAAAAATGTATTTAATCCATTTTAGAATAAGGCTGTAGCGTAACAAAATGTGGAGAAAGTGAAGGGGTCTGAATGCTTTCGAATGCACTGTACTGTATGTAAACATTATGCATGATTATTTACATTTACATTTTAGTCATTTAGCAGACGCTCTTATCCAGAGCGACTTACAGTAGTGAATGCATACATTTCATACATTTTTTTTCGTACTGGCCCCCCATGGGAATCGAACCCACAACCCTGGCATTGCAAACACCATTGCAAACACCATGCTCTACCAACTGAGCCACAGGGAGCTACTGCAATGCTCTACTTTCTGGCTACCCGGATGAAGCACTGATTTCAAGGTTTTACTTCTAACCTACAAGGCATTACATGGGCTTGCTCCTACCTATCTTTCCGATTCGGTCCGGCCGTACATACCTACACGTACGCTACGGTCACAAGACGCAGGCCTCCTAACTGTCCCTAGAATGTCTAAGCAAACAGCTGGAGGCAGGGCTTTCTCCTATAGAGCTCCATTTTTATGGAATGGTCTGCCTATCCATGTGAGAGACGCAGACTCGGTCTCAACCTTTAAGTCTATACTGAAGACTCATCTCTTCAGTAGGCCCTATGATTGAATGTAGTCTGGCCCAGTAGTGTGAAGGTAAACGGAAAGGCACTGCAGCAAAGAACCAACATGCTATCTCTGTCTGGCCGGTTCCCCTCTCTCCACTGGGATTCTCTGCCTCAAACCCTATTACAGGGGCTGAGTCACTGGCTTACTGGTGCTCTTCCATGCCGTCCCTGGGAGGGGTGCGTCACTTGAGTGGGTTGAGTGGGCTATGGAACCCTGACCTGTTCACCGGACATGCTACCTTATTCCAGACCTGCTGTTTCCAACTCTCTAGAGATAGCACAAGCGGTAGAGATACTCTGAATGATCAGCTATGAAAAGCCAACTGACATTTACTCTTGAGATGCTGACCTGTTGCACCCTCTACAACCACTGTGATTATCATTATTTGACCCTGCTGGTCATCTATGAACATTTGAACATCTTGGCCATGTTCTGTTATAATCTCCACCCGGCACAGCCAGAAGAGGACTGGCCACCCCTCATAGCCTGGTTCCTCTCTAGGTTTCTTCCTAGGTTCTGGCCTTCCTAGGGAGTTTTTCCTAGCCACCGTGCTTATACACCTGCATTGCTTGCTGTTTGGGGTTTTAGGCTGGGTTTCTGTACAGCACTTTGTGACATCAGCTGATGTAAGAAGGGCTTTATAAATACATTTGATTGACTGATTGATGTACAGCAATTCAACACAAAACTGCTGCCGACATCTTTCTCAATGCTATCAGTCTCAAACACAGACTAAATCCTCGATCAAGTGAGCATATGATAGTTCCATCATTATTATATCGAAAGAGAGCCCTTACAACACACACTCTATTGAATTTAGACTCCAATATGTTGCATTTAACGTAACAGGCGTGTGGATCACTTCTATATTCTGCACAGCCAGATACGGCTTATCGCCCTTTCCAGTGGTTGACAAACTTAAAAAAAAAAAAATGTAAGGAACTCAGTCCGGCTTTTAACTTACTCTTGAAAGTTGTAATAGTAGAATGCACAAATTGGGAAGTGCATCATCAGTTTTTTCTCGTCATGTCAGTCATTGCATACCTTTCCCCAATCCTGGAAGGGGGGCCTGAGTGAAAAAGTTTGGGAACACTTGACCCATTGTACAACATCAGGTCTTACCAACACAAGCCCCAGGATCTCTTTACACCATGATCACTCACTTTTCAAAACAAATGCCAGATGCACACAGAGGACATGTCTCAACTTTTCATTGAGAGGATTTTAGCATCTCAATTTTGTCTTTTCTTTAATGAAATTCCTGTACGGTTAAAATGTGTTTTGTACAGGAATCCTTATAGAATCCATTATGTTATTTTTCTTCTCATGTTTTCTTAATATAGTGTTATCCTGTTAGGTTGGCTCTGCATTCATAAACAAAATGTCATTGTTTGCTGTATATGTCATTGTTGAGTATTCAATCTTGTTCAAAGTAAATAGCCTACTTCCTGACCTTAAATAGAAACATTTTATAGAGAAGCCTAGACTTAACTATATCCTTTTAATACCAACAACCATGACATGACTGTGCTAAGCACAGAAAGAAAAGTTAGACGCATAGAATGTGGGATTAGGGACATGATTGCAGTGGCGACCCGTCATTCAGGGCAGCTGAGGCTAAACCCCACCTGTTCTGAGACACCTGTTTAGCAAAAAAATATATATACAGTACCAGTCAAAAGTTTGGACACACCTTATCATTCAAGGGTTTTTCTTTATTTTTTACTATTTTCTACAATGTAGAATAATAGAGAAGACATCTAAACTATGAAATAACACATATGGAATCATGTTGTAACCCAAAAAGTGTTAAACAAATCAATATATATATATATTTTAGATTCTTCAAAGGAGCCACCCTTTGCCTTGATGACAGCTTTGCACACTCTTGGCATTCTCTCAACCAGCTTCATGAGGAATGCTTTTCCAACGCATATGCTGAGCACTTGTTAACTACTTTTCCTTCACTCCGCGGTCCAACTCATCCAAAACCATCTCAATTGGGTTGAATTCGGGTGATTGGGGAGGCCAGGTCATCTGATGCAGCACTCCATCACTCTCCTTAAGGGTTAAATAACCCTTAAACAGCCTGGAAGTGTGTTTTGGGTCATTGTACTGTTGAAAAACAAGTGATAGTCCCACTAAGCGCAAACCAGATTGGATGGCGTATCGCTGAAGAATGCTGTGGTAGCCATGCTGTTGTCCTTAAGCCATTTTACCACAACTTTGGAAGTATGCTTGGGGTCATTGTCCATTTGGAAGACCTATTTGCGACCAAGCTTTAACTTCCTGACTGATGTCTTGAGATGTTGCTTCAATATATCCACATAATTTTCCTGCCTCATGATGCCATCTATTTTGTGATGTGCACCAGTCCCTTCTGGTCATTGCAAGAAATGTAATTAAATGCATGTCAAATGCAATAGAAAAAGGCACACAAAACAAACGATTAGGACAAAAAAAATGTATTGTTTCCCTTTGTGAGCTCAGAAAGTCACTGGAAGGTCGCATCTGAAAAACTAAATATAATGTACAAATTGTCTCTGTGCACTTATCATGTGTATTTGAAAATAAGGTATTTAAGCTACTTGACAGTTATGTGACAGACTCAGTGCACAGAAATCTACAAAAGATGAAGAATTAGAGGTTAATGTGTGACTACCCAATGAGGCCAGGTTACCTGATTTGGTTGGGCACCACTGTTAGCAACGGTTCCATCGGGTGAATTACAGGTTAGGACAACAAAATTGACAGGTGAGGATAATTAAAGTAGCAGGTTAGGTGAATTTACATGGCAGGTTAGGAGAAGTAGGTTAAGGTTAGGAAAAGGATTAGGGTAAGGCTTAGCTACAATGCACCCCGACCAAATCTGGTAGCCCAACCTAAACGTGATTCCAAGATTGCGTAGCAGTCGGAAGTGTGTTTGTCTTGTCCCGTGTTAGTCTGTAAATATTCTTTCTTTCGTTTTATCGTATATATTTTTATCTCACTTTCCATCTACGAACATACTTTCCTGCAACCCGCCTCACCCAATGTGGTACGGATCTGCTATTTTTTTATTCCTCATAACTGAAACCTCCATCAGCAGCTAGCCTGCAAACTAGCTACTAGTCATTGCTTGCCACCGGTAGCAGTCTTCACCTTTAGCTCAGACACTAGCCAGCTTTAGCTCGGACAATTACCTGCCAGTCTGCACAGCGCAGTATCAACCCAGAGCATATTGGACTGCTTTTCTCCATCACATCACCGGATTCCTGCTGGCTTGCTAGCTAACGTTACGTGTATGATCTGTGTAGTAATATTATTCTTATCTCAGAAACCCATTTGCATTGCTAGTTATAGCCTAATGTTATCTAGCTAGCTAACATTAAACTTAGTTGGCTAGCTTTAGTTACCTGGAGATTCATGCATGGTGGCTAGCTATGACAATCAGTATGGGTTGGGATTATTGCCAAGTTCAAAACAACTGGGAACTCGGAAATCTACAACTTCCAACTTCAGTTCGTTCAAAACAACGGGGAACTCGAAAATAATTTTTTATAAAAAAAATAAAAACAAGCTCTGACTGGAATTTTGAACTGTCGTCCAACTTGGAATTTCAGCTCAGGAACTTGAGCCTCTTTCTAGAGCCCCGACTTTCCGATCTGAATATCACTGACATCCTGATTTGACTTCATATTTTTCCAAGTTCGCAGTTGTTTTGAAAGCACCATTGGGTTCAATGTTTAGCTAACTAGCTACATGTCTAAACAAAATACTCTACTTTGCCAGATGATTACATGACCCATCAAGTTAGCCCAGTGTGTCTGGGGGTGATTACGGTCATCTATTGTATTTCATGAACATGCGTACATGTTTAGACAATAGTGACCCATCCACTTAGCTGGCTATAGCCTTTCTTTCACATGACCCATATATTTATACAAGTGTGTCTGGGTAAGAATCATCTAATAATTATAAAATATTTATACAATATTTATCTGGACACTTTCTATTTTTTATATTGCTACTATGCAACTAACCATTTCACTGTACCGTTTACACCTTCTGTATCCTGTGCATGTGACAAATAAACATAGATTTTATTTCATATAGTGTGTGTTTACCAGAGGCGGTAATGTGAAGAAGAACATGACCTACACCAAAGTCAGATTAGGATATAGGCCAATGACTAGATAGTGTATTTTTCTTCTACTTTCACCACTTTTGTCTTGAAATATTTGGTTATTAACTACACTACCTTACTCACTCTGTTTAGCACATAGCCTCACATGTGAATCCTTAAAGAGATGGCCGGGGCTAAGGCTTAAGAGGTTGTGAACAATGTTGAATGGGTGTAGACAAAGAAGAGCTCTCCAGTGGATGTACCAAAACATTCAAGGGCCATTTTCTCAAAAGTGGGGTTACATGTTTATAAACTTTCAAAGCAGAATTACTTTCCCATTGTTCCTCAACTGCAGTGTATGATATACACTTTTCTAGCTCTGAACCTCTACTCTTTTATCCAATGTAAAAAACACAATTTCAAATTTTGCTACATAGGACCGGATCGAGCTGTTTGGTCACAAATGTTAATGAACATCAAACGTATACCTACAATGCAGATTCCTTGACCTCCAGTGTCTAATTTTTGACTCACAAGTTGACAGTTCCCATGTGGATAATGCAGAGACAGAGAGTCAGTAAAACAATTCCACACATCAGCGAGCTAAATTATACAAAATACTAACTTCCATTGGATGGGGTCTGTCCATAGGCAGTTAGGCTCCAGATCAGAAGGCTCCACTGCAGGGAAAAATGTGATTATTTCTAGCTAGAAATAATCTAGCTAGCTACAGTAGCTAACCAGTTCTGGCTATATTGCTGTCAGAGACACCCAGCCCTCACTAAAAAGATAGCTAGCAAGACGCATATTGCTTTGCAAGCAACATTTACCATTAACTAGCTAGTGTTGGCAATACAATTATATCTAACACATATGAACTCAAAGGTTTAATATCCCAAAAGTCTTACCTTGGTCAGTTACATTGTTCTGGTGGCAAGCTAAAGGAGCTAGCTAACTAACTAGATGTGTTAGCTAGCTCGGTGAAAACTCTTGCTTGCAGGCAGTTTAAGAAAATATCTTCTTCCTCTGTCACCCGTCAGGTGAAAAACACATTTTAAATTAATGTTATGATTATATTATCAAATAAAATGCCATTATCCATGAGAACGATTTTTGGCGCTGAAACCTGCAGTTCTTCATCTGGAGAACTTTCAAAATTGCAACAGCTGCTCTGTCAGTTGGAGGTGGGCTGGGGGCAGAGCTCAGAAGCATTTCAAATTGTGATTTACAGCTCAGGAGAAATATATTTCTAGGTTCATGTATCTCTTTTGGAAATAAACATAGCTAATATTAGTATGTTTAATAAATGGCAGGTAGCCTCAATAGCTGCATAATTGATTTTAAACTTTTGCATGCAAACCCCACTTTGGGATCCTAATGCCAAGCTACCAGAGGTCAATAGACTCAACATTAAACAATTCAGCATGATACATGTGGCGCAAAAATCTATTTAATTAACATATATAAATTGTATATATTTACATATATATTTTATGATGTGCTCACTTTCTATATTTAATGAATATATTCTGGAAATGTATGTTAATACATGTTGAATTCCCCGCATATATGTACACATTATAAAAAATGAGTTTTCCATATGGGGAAACAATTAGTGTGTAGACGATACTACTGTAAAAAGCTGTATGAGCTGTGGAATAGCAGAGTTTCCTGCACTTTGTAACACAGTGATGCAGCATTCCAGCAGCCTTACTCACCAACAGCTTTTTTTCTTTGTTTCTTTCTTTCAGAAACTCTGACTGCAATCTTTTTTCGTAAGGTAAGAGTTATAAATAAAGAGAGAGAGAGAGAGAAACTACAGTAAACTATTGCTCTCGTGAGATGTCAACAAAAGACCACATTACCTAATTTCGCATGTCACAAAAATTTGGTTCTGATGAAAGCACGTCCCAATGGAAAAAGCTACAATGGAAAAGTATCCTATGCATCAAAATGTGTTTTTCACAAAAAAAATGTACTTGCCTAAGAGAGAAAGTTACCAGGCAGGACAATTCATTCGTTCAAGGCGCCCTATATGCTGCTCCTTGATCTGCGCGGTGAGGTATGGGGGGGTGCAGCTTTGTGAGCAAAAAGCCTTCAGCACACGGAGGGCAATATAACGTGACGCAAGACTACTTTTTGGTTGAGTACCCACTGAATCATCAATGCAATAATTCCAGACTGACTGTACAAACATAATAGAATTGATAAACATTTACCGGTCCGAAGCTTTGGTGGCTATCTTGGAGCTTTCATATCTGTGAACTGCTGCTGTGCTGTGCTCCTGACTGAGCTCTCACCTTAAGTAGCCTAGGGTCTATACTTGGGTCTAGTGACCTCTCGTGGACGTTTGGAGCCTTTCCATGCTGTAGATGTCACAACCAACGCCTCGACCACACTTAAAGTGTTTTTTTTGCGCATAATGGTAAACTGCCTCATCTGTATATATGTGCAACAGAAGTTCAACATTCACTTTCTGATACCATTTCTGTAAAGCAGCCTACGCATACAATTTGACAGATACGTTCGATAAATCCAACATATGCACCACATAGAAGCACTGCCTCTGCAACGCAATGCAGCAAGACAAAGGCAGCGTTCTATTGGAAATGAACGTACTTCTGGTGTACCAAAACGCAAGAACACTGTCGGTGTGATCAATGTGTAAGTGCAGTATGGGTGCATCCCAAAAATAGTTGGACGTATTGCCAAATTCTCTAAAACAACTTTGGAGGCGGCTTATGGTAGAGAAATGAACATTCAATTATCTGGCAACAGCTCTGGTGGACATTCCTGCAGGCAGCATGCTAATTTCACGCTCCCTCAAAACTTGAGAAATCTGTGGCAATATGTTGTGTGACAAAACTGCACATTTTAGGGTGGCCTTTTATTGTCCCCAGCAGCTTCTTGATATGCCACACCTGTCAGGTGGATGGATTATCTTGACAAAGGATAAATGCTCACTATCAGGGATGTAAGCAAATTTGTGCACAACAATTTTGAGAAATATGCTTTTTGTGCGTATGGAACATTTCTGGGATCTTTTATTTAACCTTATAAAACTCTTTAAATGATGTGTTTATATTTTTGTTCAGTGTACTTGATTACTGATTCCCCCTCTCTCTTTCCCTCTCTTTCTCTCTCTCACGAATATACACCGACAGGACTATTCACACAGTTCAGTCACTCAGCCATATCCAATGGACATGATGCTCTAAAGGTCCTGCACTACCATCTCCTACAACATCCTGATGAGAAGCATTAACCCTAGCCCCATGACTGTAAGTCTGCATATCTCTCTAACCCTGCTGTACCCTACTGTGCTGAGACAATATGACTAGAAGTGTTTTACAGTATTTTACAAATTTAATGCTCAACTGTGATTATTCTCTCTCTCTCTCAATTCAATTCAAAGGGGCTTTATTGGCGTGGGAAACACATGTTAACATTGCCAAAGCAAGTGGAATAAAGAATCACAAATTAACATTTAACTCTCCCTTTATCTCTTTCTCTCCCTCTCACTCTCTCTCTCTCTCTGTCTTGACAATCCTTACAGTTCACTCACAGATGATTCAGTTGAAGTCGGAAGTTTACATACACCTTAGCCAAATACATTTAAACTCAGTTTTTCACAATTCCTGACATTTAATCCTAGTAAAAATTCCCTGTTTTAGGTCAGTTAGGATCACCACTTTATTTTAATATAAGAATGTGAATTGTCAGCATAATAGTAGAGATTGATTTATTTCAGCTTTATTTAAATTTTATCACATTCCCAGTGGATCAGAAGTTTACATACGCTCAATTAGTATTTGGTAGCATTGCCTTTAAATTTGGTCAAACGTTTCGGGTAGCCTTCCACAAGCTTCTCACAATAAGTTGGGTGAATTTTGGCCCATTCCTCCTGACAGAGCTGGTGTAACTGAGTCAGGTTTGTAGGCCTCCTTGCTCGCACACACTTTTTCAGTTCTGCCCACAAATTTTCTATGGGATTGAGGTTAGGGCTTTGTGATGGCCACTCCAATACCTTGATTTTGTTGTCCTTAAGCCATTTTGCCACAACTTTGGAAGTATGCTTGGGGTCATTGTCCATTTGGAAGACCCATTTGCGACTAAGCTTTAACTTCCTGACTGATGTCTTGAGATGTTGCTTCAATATATCCACGTAATTTTCCTTTCTCATGATGCCATATATTTTGTGAAGTGCACCAGTCCCTCCTGCAGCAAAGCAGGATGCTGCCACCCCCGTACTTCACGGTTGGGATGGTGTTCTTCTGCTTGCAAGCCTTCCCCTTTTTCCTCCAAACATAAAAATGGTCATTATGGCCAAACAGTTCTATTTTTGTCTGGCTTTTTTATGTCGGGTTTGGAGCAGTGGCTTCTTCCTTGCTGAGCGGCCTTTCAGGTTATGTCGATATAGGACTCGTTTTACTGTGGATATAGATACTTTTGTACCTGTTTCCTCCAGCATCTTCACAAGGTCCTTTGCTGTTGTTCTGGGATTGATTTGCACTTTTCACACCAATGTACTTTAATCTCTAGGAGACAGAACGCGTATGCTTCCTGAGTGGTATGACGTCTGCGTGGTCCCATGGTGTTTATACTTGCATACTATTGTTTGTGCAGATGAACGTGGTACCTTCAGGTGTTTGGAAATTGCTCCCAAGGATGAACCAGACTTGTGGAGGTCCACAATTGTATTTCTGAGGTCTTGGCTGATTTACTTTGATTTTCCCATGATGTCAAGCAAAGAGGCACTGAGTTTGAAGGTAGACCTTGAAATACATCCACAGATACACCTCCAATTGACTCAAATGATGTCAATTAGCCTATCAGAAACTTCTAAAGCCATGACATCATTTTCTGTTTAAAGACACAGTCAATGAGTGTATGTAAACTTCTGACCCACTGGAATAGTGATACAGTGAATTATAAGTGAAATAATCTGTCTGTAAACAATTGTTGGAAAAATGTGTCTTGTGTCATGCACAAAGTAGATGTCCTAACCGACTTGCCAAAACTATAGTTTGTAAACAAGACATTTGTGGAGTGGTTGAAAAACTAGTTTTAATGACTCCAACCTTACTGTATGTAAACTTCTGACTTAAACTGTATGTAGGCTGGTTGATTGCACCTGCAGGCCTGTTTGAGAGACAACTGGACAGAACATATCAGAATTATTGTACTTCAGCTTAGATCCTCCTCTCCTTCCCTGTCTTTTAAGAAAATACCCTTCTTTACACTTCCTATTAGGCATGATGCTATCAGTGTGTCTGTCCATTTCTCTCATGTCGTGTGGTATTATCTCTCTTTCTCTCCAGGATACAGAATCCAGGATTCTCTCCAGGATCAGGGGAAGTTGTCTTGCTGTTGACACCAATTCCATCCTGCCAGGCCTTATTCCCCTCATACTAAACTTTGTTCTCTCTTGTTCAACTGCCCAATGTTTAAATTTGTTTCAAATGTGTTTTTTACTAAAGGGTGACAGATGACACTTGTATGGAGGGATGTGGGTGTGGGGGAGAGAATGGATAGATGAGTGTAGATGGGTTTGGTTGAAGAAACTCCCTCTCCCCTACCTTCCTTCCTTCTCTTGATAGGGAATAAAAGTGAATGTTATTGCTGCATTTTACCTGTGATCCCAAATCAAATATTTTATGAGTTACAAGCTAAGACAAAATACATATATATATATATATATATATGACATTACTTTCTTACACATCTATTCACTACTGGCCAAATGCAGTCACCAATCTCTTCAGACAGCGTTTCTAGTTTTTAGGCCTGTTTAAAAAATCTAAGGTAAAGCACTTTATATTTCACATAATAATAATATTCGTCATTTAGCAGACACTTTTATCTAAAGCAACTTACAGTCATGTGTGCATACATTTTACGTATGGATGGTCCCGGGAATCAAACCCACCAGCCTGGCATTATAAGCACCATGATCTACCAACTGAACTACAAAGGACCACTTTGGATTAAGCTTAAAAAATGTGATACAGACTGTATTATTATGCTTATGTATGTGTTGGTACTGTATGTACAATGAGGAATCGAATATTCTTCAATCTGTCATGGGTTGAAGTTACCATTATAAATCCTGTGCCAAGTCTCATATATGGCTGAATTGTAGTGTATTTAAAGAATACACCTTGCGTTGTACAAATCTTATATGCTAGATGGCAGTAACATGCTACCACCTTCAAAGAGGTCTGTAAGAGTTTTTCTATTCGCCCTTCAAGTACTGAGCAAATGTCCAAATTAATGAATTCTCTGAATTTGCATTGCGAATGTTGCTTTTATGGATACTTGATATGACTGGTTGTGATCCAGTCACATATGGAACATGTGACATGCAAAGTTCAATTGGGTAATGTTGAGCCCCCAACTCCTGTCTGTCACTCACCCCATTAATAACTTAAACATATACAGTGGTGACCTGTCATTTTGAGCCTTCCTGTTTTGCATGTTATTTTGGCATTATTATGTGTCACATATCAGATTGCAAACAATGTAAAAATGTATATATATATATGATTGAGTTAACTTGTGTTGCAACACTTTTCCATGCCACATTTTTTGCATTCAGATCACGGTACGCATGGTAGCTTGTGTCAAATATAGTGGGGTGCCCTAAAACAGCCAAAATCAAGCTCTCTTTCAAGTTGCGTGACTCAGTGAGTCACGCAGTTTGTTTGCACGAGCCTTAAGAAGCATATTTGCTATTTTCTTTGTCTCCTGTATTTTATTTTAGGGTGGGTTGGGTTAGGTCTTTGCTGCATTGTCATGTATGCTTGTTCATCCTGTTTATTAAAAATAAATTGATATTTTCCAGCAAATATCTCCTTGAATTTGTCCAAGAATATTAATCTTTAATTTTGACCTAATGTTGCTCATTCATGATATTGTTTTAGGGCCAGATTCAATCCATAACGCTGAAGTTCAGCGCTATAGTGTAATTGAAATGTAATGGCAATGTTCTCTGTTCGTGGAGACTGCATTCATGGTAAAACGTGCATATGTCAGCTCAATTGAAAATTACCTTTAAAAATCAAGCGCGCTACAGCGCTGAACTTCAGAGACACGGATTGAATTGAGTCCTTAATCTTTTAGGAAGTGATGACATTATTTGTTGTAATTGCTCCTGATAACGGCATTCTCTGGTTCAGTGCATGCTGTCACATCAGTCCCAAGCTGTTGCAGTTGTCAGGAGTCGCCTGTGTTACAATGTGTTGTCTTTCAGTTCATAAAATTAAAGATCCTTCTAGATCACCTTAGGAGTTTATTCAGTGCTGTCTCAAATACAAAAATAACCATCTCTTCATCAGACTCTAACATGAACACATTCAACAAAGAGAAAAAACTCAAATTCATCATCATTCAGAAATGATTCCAAACAAATACACAAAAGAGATTGAACATATCTGTTTACAAGGTTATTTATACACCAGTATTCACAACATGAAACACAAGTAGTGCTATGGCATTAAACAAAATAGTTACTAGTGTCTTTATCCACACAATCTCCAAGTAATGCTAAATGACTTAAATGTAAATGTAAATGTAATGACCTTGCCTTGCTTTTACATGTAGCTCAGTGGGCTAACACAGTATTGAGTCACACAGATTACCTGGGTTCAATACCCTGGTAGTTGCATACAGTTTAATGTGCATCTCGGCAGTCTGTGCCTACTAAAGGCTCTAGGAGAGATGAGTAAGACTGCTGAGAAAAGAGAGAAGAAGATACTGGAGAAATTAAAGCACGCAAAACAATTGACAAAATATGTTAAAAAAATATAGCCAAAAGATGACTTAATACTAATCTCAGATGAAACATTTCACCTCAACAAGAACACACTCAGTCAAATTCACAAGAGAAATAAAACAGCAATAATTGATCGATAGATATTGACTATTGCTCCGATTATGTTTTTCCTATTTATAAAATATTTTTCCAATTACCTTAAAGAATTGCACTTACTTTCAAATCTATACTACTGAAGCAACTACAGTTCTTCCTCTCTCAGTCCTGTCTCTCTTTCATCACTGAGTCAGGGAATGTCCTGATACAGCTATAGGCACCACCCTCATCGGGGAGAGTCCAGAGAGACTGGCTATTGATTCCATTAAAACTGTAGCTATCACTGTTCTAGCTTTATAAAATGTGATTTCTATTAAATTCATGGGTACTTATGATCACATATCTTGCATAGGGAAGATGTGGTGCTTGGCTAGCTGTGCTTGGCGAAGTCGGCCACCTCCAGGGCCATGCTGACTTTCAGGCTGCCTGGCTGCTCCATGCCCAGGACAGGGTGGCATGGTTGGGTGAAGCAGTGGGCGAGGGTCCCGAGCAGCTGGCCACGCTGGGTGTCATAGAAGGACAGACGGCCATGCTTGTAGTCTAGCAGTGTGCCAATATGAGAGGGCACCTCCCCCACGAACACATCTGACTGAACACTGCCATGGAGCAGCTCAAACCGACAACTACAGAAAGACATGAGGGAATAAGAGAGAGGGAGTGAGAAAAACATTTTTTGTGATAATCTCACTGTCAGTTAACATTAGCCTAACGCAGGACTGTTTTAGTACCGTATCAGTAAAGGTTGCATAAAAAAACGCAGCAACAATGGTTTTCGATGGAGGTAGTACGTAGTGGGAGGGCCTTTGTGATGCTCTGTTTTTCCATCAGAAAAGTTGCATTTCCATCAAACAATTGAAAACGTAGAACACCGTTTTTACCTAATAACTTCTCCTCACCACTACGCCCTCAGAGCAGGCATATCGCTGGTTCAACACGTACCTGTGATTTTGTTTCAACGTGATTGCAATGTCAAAATAGGCTCCATTTCACCTTACAAAAACAATGTTTTAATACAGGGCGGGGCCATACTTGAACATTAGAAACAGTTTAACTTTAAAGAGAAATCAGCAGTTTAAACAATAACAATGAGTTCTCCACACCACTGTTGGGCAAATTCTAATTTGTTACCTTTATTTTACCAGGAAGACATATTGAGACCTAGGTCTCCTTTTCAAATGTGCCCTGCACAATACAACACATTAATACACTACATACAGTACCAGTCAAAAGTTAACACACCTACTCATTCAAGGGTTTCTTTTATTTTTACTATTTTCTACACTGTAGAATAATAGTGAAGACATCAAACTATGAAATAACACAGAATCATGTAGTAACCCAAAAAGTGTTAACCAAATGCCTTGATGACAGCTTTGCACACTCTTGGCATTCTCTCAACCAGCTTCATGAGGTAGTCACCTGGAATGCATTTCAATGAACTGGTATGCATTGTTAAAAGTTATTTTGTGGAATTTATTTCCTTCTTAATGTGTTTGAGCCAATCAGTTGTGTTGTGACAAGGTAGGGGTGGTATACTTTGTTAAAAGTTCATTTGTGTAATTTATTTCCTTCTTAATGCGTTTGAGCCAACCAGTTGTGTTGTGACAAGGTAGGGATGGTATACAGAAGATAGCCCTATTTGGTAAAAGACCAAGTCCATATTATGGCAAAAACAGCTCAAATAAGCAAAGAGAAATGACAGTCCATCATTACTTTAAGACATGAAGGTCAGTCAATCTGGACATTTTCAATGAACTTTGAAGGTTTCTTCAAGTGCAGTTGAAAAAACCATCAGCACTATTATGAAACTGGCTCTCATGAGGACCACCACAGGAAAGGAAGACCCAGAGTTACATCTGCTGCAGAGGATAAGTTCATTAGAGTTAACAACCTCAGAAATCAGGAATTAACCGCACCTTAGATTGCAGCCCAAATAAATGACTGATTTATTTAGAATTTAAGGCACACTTAACCAACATGGCTACCACAGCATTCTGCAGTGATACGCGATCCCATCTGATTTGCACTTAGTGAGACTATCATTTGTTTTTCAACAGGACAATGATTCAAAACACACCTCTAGGCTGTGTAAGGGCTATTTGACTAAGCAGGAGAGTGATGAAGTGATGGAGTGCTGCATCAGATGACCTGGCCTCCACAATCACCCGACCTCAACCCAATTAAGATGGTTTGGGATAAGTTGGACCGCAGAGTAAAGGAAAAGCAGCCAACAAGTGCTCAGCATATGTGGGAACACCTTCAAGACTGTTGGAAAAGCATTCCAGGTGACTACCTCATGAAGCTGGTTGAGAGAATGCCAAGAGTGTGCAAAGCTGTCATCAAGGCAAAGGGTTGCTACCTTGAAGAATATCAAATATATTTGATTTCCAATGGAAAGTATAGGGGCATATCCAAATCCAGCTCCCAGATTGCAATTCCTATGGCTTCCACTAGATGTCAACAGTCTTTGTTCAAGGTTTCAGGCTTGTTTCTTCCAAAACGACGAAGAATTATGAGTTTTAATACTGGGAGTTGTAAATCAGTTTGTGCGCGCACCTGCTAATATCGTTTTCCTACTGAACATAATATTTCATGCGGAACGAAGTATAGTTTAACTACATTTTAGGGTACCTGCGGAATACATAGAAACGTATTTTTCACTTGTTTTAACAAGATTTAGCCGTAGCTTTTTGGATTCTTTTCTCTGCATGTTGAACGAGTGGATTACTCAAAAATCGATGACGCCAACTAAACTGACTTTTTGGGATATAAAGAAGGATTTTATCTAACAAAACGACACTACATGTTGTAGCTGGGACCCTTTGGATTGCAAATCAGAGGAAGATTTTCAAAAAGTGAGTATTTAAATCGCTATTTGTGATTTTATGACGCCTGTGCCGGTGGAAAAATATTTTGATGTTGGGCACCGTTCTCAAACAATCGCATTGCATGCTTGCGCTCTAACTGCACTGTCCGATACTGTAAATCGGACAGTGCAGTTAGAACAAGAATTTAAGCGTTTAACCGATAAGACACTAGTATGTACCTAAATGTTTAATATCCATAATTTGTATGATTATTTATTTGAATTGTGCGCCGTCCAGTTTCACCGGAAGTGGTCGACAGGTGCCCCGCTAGCGAGACGCCTAGCCCTAAGTCTCCTAACCTGCTATGAAGAAGTCATAGCTATAGCGAAGTGGCTTGTTTTTAGGGAATCTCATCCATGGACTTTTTGGTAAGGACCAAATCTGAATCAACCATAGGCGTTTATTTTTGGTTCAGATTTGGTCTGATCCGGACTGGCCTTCATTTGGCCCAAACATAAACATCTTTGTTTGGTTTAGATTTGGTTCGGTCTCATTCCATGCATGTCACACCCTGATCTGTTTCACTTGTCCCTGTGATTGTCTCCACCCCCTCCAGGTGTCACTTATTTTCCCCTGTGTATTTATCCCTGTGTTTCCTGTCTCTCTGTGCCAGTTTGTCTTGTATGTTTTCCAAGTCAACCAGCGTTTTTCCCGTCCGCCTGCTTTTTGCCACTCTCCTTTTTCTAGTCCCCCTGATTTTGACCCTTGCCCGTTTCTGCTCTGTACCCGCCTACCTGCCTTGACCACGAGCCTGTCTGCCACTCTGTACTTCCTGGACTCTGAACTGGTTTTGACCTTTTGCCATTCCATGACCATTCTCTTGCCTACTCCTTTTGGAATAATAAGCATTGTAAGACTCCAACCATCTGACTCCTGTGTCTGCATCTGGGTCTCACCTTGTGTCATAATGCATTTGATCTATTCAAGAGCAACCACACCTGATTAAATTTGTCTACTCATCCTCAAGCTCTTTAATCTCTCTGGATAAGGGCGTCTGCTAAATGACTAAAATGAAAGCTAGTTCAGCGCTACAGCAAAATTGTGAAATGCTTGTGGGTCCCCGAGGAGAGGTTTGAGAACCACTGAAGTAGATATTAACTAGGCTAGTCAGTGAGAACAAATTCTAATTTACAATGACAGCCTACTCCGGCCAAACCCAGACGATGCTGGGCCAATTGTGCGCCGCCCTATGAGTCTCACAGTCAGACAGATGTGATACAGCCTGGATTTGAACCAAGTACTATAGTGACGCCTCTTGCACTGAGATGCAGTGCCTTAGTCCGCTGCGCCACTTGGGAGCCCTGTTTTAAGTGTGATTTTGCTTACTAAGGTTTTCAGATTTTTGGGAACAGACTGAACATTAACATGACTGTTGATCAGTCAGTGCAAATTTTAATTAAAATGGCATGAAGAAAATTGCATTGAGGAAGGAAGGCACTGAATTAATGCATCATAAGGAAGGGCTGGAATTTTTTCTGGATGCTCAAACAGTTTTTCTGACTTTCCCAAATTGGATCCTTTGTTTGTACCCCCCGAAGGCAATTGAACTTATCCCAGAGGCTGCTCTAAGATGCAGCCGGCAGAGAAGAGGTATTCGGAGTGGACTTCTAGTTTGACTCAGGAGGCATGCACACCATCCACCGCTTCTAAGTATATTACTCGCTAATGACAGTCCCTGGTAGACAAACTCAGGGCGAGGATCTTCTTCCAGAGAGACTAACATACTGTTTCACGGAATCATGGCTCTCTCTGGATATACTGTCTCCGTCCACACAGCCAGAAGGGTTCTCAGTACATTGCGCAGATACAAATAAAGAACTCCAAGGGAAGAAGGCAGAGGTATATGTTTCATGATTAACTACTCATGGTGTGATTGTAGTAACGTATAATAACTCATTTTCACCTGACCTAGAATACCTTGCAATCCAATGGCGATCGTATTACCACCCAAGAGAAATCTCTTCGTTATTGTCAAGGAACTACACTGGACTTTGTGCAAACTGGAAACCACATATCCTAAGGCTACATTTCTTGTAGCATGGGACTTTAACAAAGCAAATCTGAGGACAATGCTACTGAAGTTCTATCAACACATTGCCTATAGTGCCTAAAAACTCTTGGCCATTGTTACTCTCTTTTCCGGGATGGCTACAAGGCCCTCCCTTTGGGAAATCCAAGAACGACTCCATTATGCTCCTCCCTTCCTATAGGCAGGAACTCAAACAGGAAGTACTCGTGCTAAGGTATATTCAACGCTGGTCTGACCAACGTTTCAAGATAGTTTTTATCCCGCGGACTGGGATATGTTCCGAATTGCCTCTGAGAATGACATTGAAAAATACACTGACACGGTGATCGAGTTCATAAGGAAGTGTATAGGGGATGATGTTTTCACTAACGATTAAAACCTACCTAAACCAAACACCGTGGACAGATGGCAGCATTCATGCAAAACTGAAAGCTTGAACGATCGCATTTAACCATGTCAAGGTGACTGGGAATATGGTCCAATACACACAGCCCAGTTATGCCCTCCTTAAGGTGATCAAACAGGGAAAATATCAGAGGCTGAAGAAAATTGTCTTGGCCCCTCAGACCCACAAACTTTTACAGATGCACCATTGAGAGCATCCGGTCAGGCTGTATCACCGCCGAGTACGGCAACTGCACAGTCCGCAACGGCAGAGCTCTCCAGAGGGTGGTGCGGTCTGCCCAAAGGCATCACCAGGGGCACACTTCCTGCCCTCCTGGACAAATACAGCCCCCGATGTCACAGGAAGGCCAAAAAGATCATCAACCACCCGAGCCACTGCCTGTTCACTACGCTATCATCCCTAAGGCCAGGTCAGTACAGGTGAATCAAAGCTCGGACCGAGAGACTGGAAAAACAACTTCTATCTCAAGGTCATCAGACTGTTAAATTGCCATCACCACCCAGTACCCTGCCCTTAGTCACTATCCAAAGCCGACTACCACCCTGTTACTTTACCCCCCCAGCCAAACCCTCACCTAACCCGGGCGACGTTGGGCCAATTGCGCGCCACCCTATG
This sequence comes from Salmo salar, assembly GCF_965601325.2. Lineage (NCBI taxonomy): Eukaryota > Metazoa > Chordata > Actinopteri > Salmoniformes > Salmonidae > Salmo > Salmo salar. Next base: position 4,038,836 of record NC_138316.1, read on the forward strand.
GGCCTCCCGATCACAGCTGGTTGTGATACAGCCCGGGATTGAACCAGGGTCTATAGTGACACTGATGCAATGTAGTGCCTTAGACCGCTGCGCCACTTGGGAGGCCCACAAATAACCTTATTCATTACATTTTAATTTTATATCAAAATGAGAAAAAAACAATACATTCACTCAATAACATTTTATTTTTCGAAAACATTTGTATATTGTCCCATACAATTGTACTCTATTTTTTATTCAGAAAATTGAAATATACAGTGCTTTCGGAAAGTGTTCAGACCCCTTTTACTTTCACATTTTGTTACATTACAGCCTTGTTCTAAAATGGATTAAATAATTCCCCCCATCAATATACACACAGTACCCCATAATGACAAAGCAAAAACAGATTTCTAGAAACATCTGCAAATGTATTAAAAATAAAAAACTGAAATATCACATTTACATAAGTATTCAGACCCTTTACTCAGTACTTTGTTGAAGCACCTTTGGCAGTGATTACAGTATCGAGTTTTCTTGGGTATGATGCTACAAGCTTGGCACACCTGTATTTGAGAAGTTTCTCCCATTATTTTTACCCCATTTTCATGATATCCAAGTGGTAGTTAAAGTCTTGTCCCATCGCTGCAACTCCCCTATGGACTTGGGAGAGGTGAAGGTCGTGAGTCATGGGTCCTCCGAAACACTACCCTGCCAAGCCGCACTGCTTCTTGACACACTGCTCGCATAACCCGGAAGCCAGATGCACCAATGTGTTCGGAGGAAACACCGTCCAGCTGGTGACCGAAATCAGCTTGCAGGCACCCGGCCTGCCACAAGTAGTCGTTAGAGCGTGTTGGAAAAAGGAAAACCCTCCCCTAACCTGGACGATGCTGGGCCAGTTGTGCGCCGCCTCATGGGTCTCCTGGTCACGGTCGGCTGTGACACAGCCTGGGATCCAACCCGGGTCTGTAGTGATGCCTCAAGCACTGGGATGCAGTGCCTTAGACTGCTGCAACACTCGGGAGGCCCGTTTCTCCCATTCTTATCTCAGGTCTCGCCAGAGATTTTTGATCAGGTTCAAGTCTGGGCTCCGCCTGGGCCACTCAAGGACATTCGGAGACTTGTCCCAAGGCCACTGCTGCATTGTCTTGGCTGTGTGCTTAGGGTCGTTGTCCTGTTGGAAGGTGAACCTTTGCCCCAGTCTGAGGTTCTGAGCGCTCTGGAGTAGGTTTTCATCAAGGATCTCTCTGTACTTTACTCTGTTCATTTTACCCTCAATCCTGACAAGTCTTCCAGTCCCTGCCGCTGAAAAACATCCACACAGCATGATGCTGCCACCCCCATGCTTCACCGTAGGAATGGTGCCAGGTTTCTTCCAGACGTGACGCTTGGCTTTCAGGCCAAAGAGTTCAATCTTGGTTTCATCAGACCAGAGAATCTTGTTTCTCATGGTCTGAGAGTCCTTCAGGTGCCTGTTGGCAAACTCCAAGCGGGCTGTAATGTGCCTTTTACTGAGGAGGCTTCCGTCTGGCCACTGTACCATAAAGGCCTGATTGGTGGAGAGCTGCAGAGATGATTGTTCTTCTGGAAGATTCTCCCATCTCCACAGAGGAACTCAAGAGCTCTGTCAAGAGTGACCTTCTCCACCGATTGGCCGGCTCTAGGAAGAGTCTTGGTGGTTCCATTTAAAACTTCTTTGGGATTAATGCCCATTCCACAGGACAGTTGAGCTAACGTAGGCTAATGCGATTAGAATTAGGTTGTAAGTAACAAGAACATTTCCCAGGACATGGACATATCTGATATTGGCAATCTAACTGCACTGTCCAATTTACAGTAGCTATTACAGAATACCATGCTATTGTTTGAGGAGAGTGCACAATTTTAAACATGAAAAGTTATTAATAAAACAATTAGGCACATTTGGGCAGCCTTGATACAAAATTGACCAGAAATTCAAATGGTTCATTGGATCAGTCTAAAACCTTGCCCATACACTGCTGCCATCTAGTGGCCAAAATCAAACTTGCGCATGGATGGAATAATACATTATGGCCTCTTGCATTTCAAAGATGTATCATCTTTACCATATCTAATAGTGTTATATTCTCCTACATTCCTTTCACATTTCCACAAACTTCGAAGTGTTTCCTTTCAAATGGTACCAGGAATATGCATATCCTTGCTTCAGGGCCTGGGAATGTCATTTTAGGTGAAAACTGAAAAAAAGGGGCAGATCCTTTTAAGAATGATGGAGGCTGCTCTGTTCTTAGGGACCTTCAATGCTGCAGACATTTTTTGGTACCCTCCCCCAGATCTGTGCCTCGACACAATCCTGTCTCGGAGCTCTACGGACAATTCCTATGGCTTGTTTTTGCTCTGATATGTACTATCAAACGTGGGACCTTAAATAGACAGATGTGTGCCTTTCCAAATCATGTTCAATCAATTTAATTTACCACAGGTGGACTCCAATCAAGTTGTAAAGACATCTCAAGGATGATAAATGGAAACAGCATTCACCTGAGCTCAATTTCGAGTATCATAGCAGAGGGTCTGAATACTTAACTTATTTACATATTTTTTTTATTTTTTATTTTTAAACATTTGAACACGCAAAAAAACGTTTTGCTTCGTCATTTGGGGTATTGTGTGTAGATTGATGAGGAATACAATTAATTTAATACATTTTAGAATAAGGTTGTAATGTAAAAAACGGTGGAAAATTGATGGGGTCTGAACACTTTCCGAACGCACTGTATATATATATTTACATTTTGGCGACCCCCACTGCAGTTCCCCACTGTGGCATATCAAGATGCTGATTAAACAGCATGATCATTACACAGGTGCACCTTGTGCCTACAAGCATCCTAAAATGTGTTGTCACACAACTTATGCCACAGAGAGCCTGCGATGGCATGCTGACTGCAGGAATGTCCACAAGAGCTGTTGGCAGAAAATGTTATGTTAATTTCTCTACCATAAGCCGCCTCAAACGTCATTTTAGAGAATTTGGCAGTACCAGCCTCGCAACCAAAGAACAGGACCTCCAAATCTGGCTTCTTCACCTGTGGGATCATCTGAGACCAACCAATATCAAGCGACCGGACAGCTGATTTAACTGTGGGTTTGCACAACCAAATAATTTTTACACAAACTGTCAGAAACCATCTCAGGGAAGCTCATCTGCATGCTTGTCACAAGACTGTAGTTTGTCGTCGTAACCAACTTCTGTGGGAAAATGCTCACCTTCGATGGCCACTGGCACACTGGAGAAGTGTGCTCTTCACGGATGAATCGCAGTTTCAACTGTACCAGGCAGATGGCAGACAGCGTGTATGGCGTCATGTGGGTGAGCGATTTGCTGATGTTAACATTGCGGACAGAGTGCCCCGTTGTGGCGGTGGGGATAAGGTATTAGGAGGCATAAGTTACGGACAACGAACACAATTGCATTTCATCGATGGCAATTTGAATGCACATTGGTACCGTGACGAGATTCTGAGGCCCATTGTCGTGCCATTTATCCGCCGTCATCACCTCATGTTTCAGCTTGATAATGCAAGGTCCCATGTAGCAAGGGAAATTCCTGTAAGCTGATAATGTCCCAGTTCTTCCATAGCCTGCATACTCACTAGACATGTCACCTGTTGAACATGTTTGGGATGCTCTGGATCAACTTGTAAGACAGTGTGTTCCAGTTCCCGCCAATATCAAGCAACGTCACACAGCCATTAACTTCTTTGGGATAGGGGGCGGTATTTTGACGTCCGGATGAAAAGCGGGCCCAAAGTAAACTGCCTGCTACTCAGGCCCAGAAGCTAGGATATGCATAGAATTGGTAGATTTGGATAGAAAACACTCTAAAGTAGTTTCTAAAACTGTGAGTATAACAGAACTGAAATGGCAGGCGAAACCCCGAGTACATACCATCCCCCCCAAAAAAAATTAAAATAAATTCAGCCTACCACTGATTTCAATGGCTGGCATTTTTATTATAAGGCGAAACCATCCCAAATTGCAGTTCCTAGGGCTTCCCCTAGATGTCAACAGTTTTTAGAAAGTGTTTCAGGCTGGTTTAAAGAAAAATGAGGGAGAAGTTGTAGTTTTCTAGGTGGCTCCCATTTTGGCTGTAGTGTTTCCAAGCGCATGGCCGAGAGCGCGTTCTTTTTGTATATCTCCGGTAAAGACAATAACGATACTCCGTCTTAAATTTTATTGTTTATTTGCGTATTAGGGTACCTATTGTTTGATAAACGTTGATTGACTTGTTTGGATAAGTTTATTGGTAACATTTGGGATTCATTTTGAAGGAGGGAAACCGAGTGAATTTTTGACTGAAGCGCGCCAGCTTAACTGAATTTTTATGGATATAAAGAAGGAATTTATCGAACAAAAAGGACCATTTGTACTGTAACTGGGACATTTTGGAGTGCCAACAGAAGATCTTCAAAAGGTAAGGCACATATTATATTGCTATTTCTGACCGTGTTGCAACTCCCTATCTATACCCACGAGTCCTATATCGACATAACCTGAAAGGCCGCTCAGCAAGGAAGAAGCCACTGCTCCAAAACCGCCATAAAAAAGTCTGACTACGGTTTGCAATTGCACATATGAACAAAGATCATACTTTTTGGAAAACTGTCCTCTGGTCTGATGAAACAAAAATAGAACTGTTTGGCCATAATTATGTTTGGAGGAAAAAGGGGGAGGCTTGAATTAAGGGGGTGGCAGCATCCTGTTGTGGGGGTGCTTTGCTGCAGGAGGGACTGGTGCACTTCACAAAATAGATGGCATGGTTTAGTAAATTGGCATGGTAAGGTAAATTATGTGGATATATTGAAGCAACATCTCAAGACATCAGTCAGGAAGTTAAAGCTTGGTCGCAAATGGGTCTTCCAAATGGACAATGACACCAAGCATACTTCCAAAGTTGTGGCAAAATTGATTTTATTACATTTTTTACTTTTATTTGACAAGGCAGGCCAGTTGAGGCTCATTTACAACTACGACCTGGCCAAGATAAAGCAAAGCAGTGTGACACAAACAGAGTTACACGTGTGATAAACAAACATAGTCAATAACACAATAGAAAAATCTATATACAGTGTGTGCAAATGTAGTAAGATTAGGGAGGTAAGGCAATAAATACGCCATAGTGGTGAAATAATTATAATTTAGCAATTAAACACTGGAGTGATAGATGTGCAGAAGATGAATGTGCAAGTAGAGATACTGGGGTGCAAAGGATTTAAAAATTACAACATGGGGATGAGGTAGTTGGGTGGTCTATTTACAGATGGGCTGTGTACAGGTTCAATGACCAGTAAGCTGCTCTGACAGCTGAAGCTTAAAGTTAGAGAGGGAGATAAGACTCCAGCTTCAGTGATTTATTTTGCAATTCCTTCCAGTCATTGGCAGCAAAGAACTGGAAGGAAAGGTGGCCAAATTAGGTGTTGGCTTTGTGGGTGACCAGTGAAATATACCTGCTGGAGCGCATGCTACGGGTGGGTGCTGCTATGGTGACCAGTGAATTGAGATAAGGCGGGGCTTTACCTCGCAAAAACGTATGATGACCTGGAGCCAGTGGGTTTGGCGAATATGAAACGAGGGCCAGCCAACGAGAGCATACAGGTCGCAGTGGTGGGTAGTATATGGGGCTTTGGTGACAAAACGGATTGCACTGTGTTTGACTGCATCCAATTTGCTGAGTAGAGTGTTGGAGGCTATTTTGTAAATGACATCGCCGAAGTCAAGGATCAGTAGGATAGTCCATTTTACGAGTATATGTTTGGCAGCATGAGTGAAGGATGCTTTGTTGCGAAATAGGAAGCCGATTCTAGATTTAATTATGGATTGGAGATGCTTAATGTCATTCTTGAAAGAGAGTTTACAGTCTAACCAGACACCTAGGTATTTGTTGTTGTCCACATAAGTCAGAACCGTCCAGAGTAGTGATGCTAGTCGGGAAGGCGGGTGTGGGCAACGATCGGTTAAAGAGCATGCATTTAGTTTTACTAGCATTTAAGAGCATTTGGAGGCCACGGAAGTAGTGTTGTATGGCATTGAAGCTCGTCTGGAGGTTTGTTAGCACAGTGTCCAAAGAGGGGCCAGAGGTATACAGAATAGTGTCATCTGCATAGAGGTGGATCAGAGAATCGCCAGCAGTGAGAGCGACATCATTGATCTATACAGAGAAAAGAGTCGGCCCGAGAATTGAACCCTGTGGCACCCTCATAGACTGCCAGAGGTCCGGACAATAGACCCTCTGATTTGACACACTGAACTCTGAGAAGTAGTTGGTGAACCAGGCGAGGCAGTCATTTGAGAAACCAAGGCTATTCAGTCTGCCGATCAGAATGCGGTGATTGACAGAGTCAAAAGCCTTGGCCAGGTCGATGAAGACGGCTGCACAGCATTGTCTTTTATTGATGGCAGTTATGATATCGTTTAAGACCTTGAGCGTGGCTGAGGTGCACCCATGACCAGCTCGGAAACCAGATTGCATAGCGGAGAAGGTACGGTGGGATTAGAAATGGTCGGTGATCTGTTTGTTAACTTGTTAGGGCTAAGGGGCAGTATTGACACGGCTGGATAAAAAACGTACCCGATTTAATCTGGTAACTACTCCTGCCCAGTAACTAGAATATGCATATAATTATTGGCTTTGGATAGAAAACACTCCAAAGTTTCTAAAACTGTTTGAATGGTGTCTGTGAGTATAACAGAACTCAAATGGCAGGTCAAAACCTGAGAAGATTCTGTACAGGAAGTACCCTGTCTGACCATTTCTTCCCCTTCTTGATTATCTCTATCCATTACAAAGGATCTCTGCTGTTACGTGACACTTCCTACGGCTCACATGGTTTCTCAGAAGGCGGCAAAAAGCTGAATCGTGGCTTTGCAGGCTCTGGCTGAAACAAAGTAGCGCGTTTGGGTAGTGGCTGGTTACAGTACTGGGAGACTCAGCCTCGTGCCCGCGTCGACCGAATGCTTTGTTTTCTTTCCTCTGTTTACCTAAACGGAGATTCCCGGTCGGAATATTATTGCTTTTTTACGAGAAAAATGGCATAAAAATGGATTTTAAACAGCGGTTGACATGCTTCGAAGTACGGTAATGGAATATTTAGATTTTTTTTGTCACGAATTGCGCCATGCTCGCGACCCTGATTTACCATTTCGGATAGTGTCTGGAACGCACGAACAAAACACCGCTATTTGGATATAACGATGGATTATTTTGGACCAAACCAACATTTGTTATTGAAGTAGCAGTCCTGGGAGTGCATTCTGACGAAGACAACAAAGGTAATCAAACTTTTGTAATAGTAAATCTGATTTTGGTGAAGGCTAAACTTGCTGGGTGTCTAAATAGCTAGCCCGTGATGGCTGGGCTATGTACTTAGAATATTGCAAAATGTGCTTTCACCAAAAAGCTATTTTAAATTCGGACATATCGAGTGCATAGAGGAGTTCTGTATCTATAATTCTTAAAATAATTGTTATGCTTTTTGTGAACGTTTATCGTGAGTAATTTAGTCAATTGTTAGTAAATTCCCCGGAAGTTTCCGGGGGTATGCTAGTTCTGAACGTCACATGCTAATGTAAAAAGCTGGTTTTTGATATAAATATGAACTTGATTGAACAAAACATGCATGTATTGTATAACATAATGTCCTAGGGTTGTCATCTGATGAAGATCATCAAAGGTTAGTGCTGCATTTAGCTGTGGTTTGGGTTTTTGTGACATTATATGCTAGCTTGAAAAATGGGTGTCTGATTATTTCTGGCTGGGTACTCTGCTGACATAATCTAATGTTTTGCTTTCGTTGTAAAGCCTTTTTGAAATCGGACAGTGTGGTTAGATTAACGAGAGTCTTGTCTTTAAAATGCTGTAAAATAGTCATATGTTTGAGAAATTGAAGTAATAGTATTTCTAAGGTATTTGAAAATCGCGCCACGGGATTCAACTGGCTGTTGCGTAGGTGGGACGAATTTGTCCCGCCTAGCCGAGAGAGGTTAACTTGGCTTTCAAAGACTTTACAAAAGGTAGGGCAAGATAGATATAGGTTTGTAACAGTTTGGGTCTAGAGTGTCTCCCCCTTTGAAGAGGGGGATGACCACAGCAGCTTTCCAATCTTTGGGGATCTCAGACGATTACGAAAGAGGTTGAACAGGCTAGGAAAAGAGGTTGCAACAATTGCAGCAGATCATTTTAGAAAGAGATAGTCCAGATTGTCTAGCCCGGCTGATTTGTAGGGGTCCAGATTTTGCAGCTCTTTCAGAACATCAGCTATCTGGATTTGGGTGAAGGAGAAATGGGGGAAGCTTGGGCAAGTTGCTGTGGGGGGTGCAGAGCAGTTGACCGGGTAGGGGTAGCCAGGTGGAAAGCATAGCCAGCCGTAGAAAAATGCTTACTGAAATTCTCAATTATTGCGGATTTATTGGTGGTGATAGTGTTTCCTAGCCTCAGTGCAGTGGGCAGCTGGGAGGAGGTGCTCTTATTCTCCATGGACTTTACAATTTCCCAGAACTTTTTGGAGTTTGTGCTACAGGATGCAAATTTCTGTTTGAAAAAGCTAGCCTTTGCTTTCCTAACTGCTTCTGTATATTGGTTCCTAACTTCCCTGAAAGTTGCATATTGCGGGGGCTATTCAATGCTAATGCAGTACGCCACAGGATGTTTTTGTGCCTGTCAAGGGCAGTCAAGTCTGGAGTGAACCAAGGGCTACATCTGTTCTTAGTTCTACATTTGTTTTGAATGGGGCATGCTTATTTAAGATGGTGAGGAAAGCACTTTTAAAGAATAACTAGGTATCCTCTACTGACGGAATGAGGTCAATATCCTTCCAGGATACCCAGGCCAGGTCGATTAGAAAGGCCTGCTTGCTGAAGTGTTTTAGGGAGCGTTTGACAGTGATGAGGGGTGGTCTTTGACCGCGGACCCATTACGGACGCAGGCAATGATCGCTTAGATCCTGGTTGAAGACAGCAGAGATGTATATAGAGGGCAGGCTGGTCAGGATGATATCTATGAGGGTGCCCATGTTTACGGGTTTAGGTTTGTACCTGGTAGGTTCCTTGATAATTTGTGTGAGATTGAGGGCATCTAGCTAGCATCTAGCTTAGATTGTAGGACGGCTGGGGTGTTAAGCATATCCCAGCTTAGGTTACCTAACAGTACAAACTCTGAAGATAAATGGGGGGGGGGGGCAATTAATTCACATATGGTGTCCAGGGAACAGCTAGGGGCTGGTCTATAACAAGTGGCAACAGTGAGACTTATTTCTGGAAAGGTGGATTTTTAAAGTAGAAGCTTAAACTGTTTGTGCACAGACCTGGATAGCATGACAGAACTCTGCAGGCTATATCTGCAGTAGATTGCAACTCCACCCCCTTCGGCAGTTGTATCTTGGCGGAAAATGTTGTAGTTGGGGATGGTAATTTCAGAATTTTTGGTGGTCTTCCTAAGCCAGGATTCAAGACATGGCTAGGACATCAGGGTTGGCGGAGTGTGCTAAAGCAGTAAAGAAAAAAAAAACTTAGGGAGGATGCTTCTGATGTTAACATGCATGAAACCAAGGCTTTGACGGTTACATAAGTCAACAAATGATAGCGCCTGGGGAATAGGAGTGGAACTGGGGGCTACAGGGCCTGGGTTAACCTCCACATCACCAGAGGAACAGAGGAGGAGTAGGATAAGGGTACTGCTAAAGGCTATAAGAACTAGTCGTCTAGTGCGTTAGGGACAGAGAAGGAGCAGATTTCTGGGTGTGGTAAAATAGATTCAGGGCATAATGTACAGACAATGGTGTGGTAGGATGTGAGTACAGTGGAGATAAACCTAGGCGTTGAGTGACAATGACAAAGGCTTAAGGACAACAAAGTCAAGGAATTGGAGTGGCCATCACAAAGCCCTGACCTCAATTCTATAGAAAATTTGTGGCCAGAACTGAAAAAGCGTGTGCGAGCAAGGAGGCCTCCAAACCTGACTCAGTTAGACCAGCTCTGTCAGGAGGAATGGGCCAAAATTCACCCAATTTATTGTGGGAAGCTTGTGGAAGGCTACCCGAAACATTTGACCCAAGTTAAACAATTTAAAGGCAATGCTACCAAATACTAATTGAGTGTATGTAAACTTCTGACCCACTGGGAATGTGATGAAAGAAATAAAAGCTGAAAATCATTCTCTCTACTATTATTCTGACATTTCACATTAAGTGGTGATCCTAACTAACCTCATTTCTACTAGGATTAAATGTCAGGAATTGTGAAAAACTGAGTTTAAATGTATTTGGCTAAGGTGTATGTGAACTTCCGACTTCAACTGTATCTGTATTCCCAGTCATGTGAAATCCATATATTAAGGCCTAATGAATTTATTGAAATTGACTGATTTTCTTATATCAACTGTACCAGCACAATCTTTGAATGTTGAGTTTGTTTTCGTTCAGTGTATGTATGTGTAATGTCTTGTACATCTCTCGCCAATTCAACACCCCCAGGTGTGAGCGCGCTTTGAGAAAGTTCTGGAGGTGACCCACTACACCCCAGGCTACATGGAGTAAATATTTGACCAATCACAGGAGGAGAGGAAGAGGATCAGCAATGAACATCAACAATGAGAGGTAGGCTACACCTGGAGTCATACTGTTGATAGGAGTGTGTGGATGATCTTTCTTCATCTCATCGCTCACTGATGGAAGAACACCCACATACCGGGCATGACCACTGACTGGCCTTAGTTCCAGGTGCAACACACACACACTCAGCGGGTGAATGGAAGTTAACACCTAATAGAGTGTACTGTAATATGGGATGATGTAGACTTCAGCCCCTTTGTTATTGTCAGAGTTAGTATAATGTAGTGAACATTGTTACAAGTAGGGTTGCAAAGGGTCGGAAACTTTCCAGTAAAGTTCAAAAAATTTAATGGGAAGTTAAGCCCGGGAATTTTGGAAATTTTGCTTAAATTCATCAACAAAGTTACCTTATAACAGTGAACCTTTTTTGTGGGATACACAAGGCAATTCTAGGTCTTGTGGCATATTTTGGTTACCTATCCCCAATTCAATGGAATTACAACCCTCTGCATGCACAGTGCACTCTTCCATCACATGTACAGCTGATTCTCAAGATCTTGCACACTAATGAGAACCTATTGAGCCCAAACTACTACACTGTCTAAGCCAAGGACGACATGCTTTCTGGTAAGTTTTGATGACAATACTGGGTGGGGTGAATATATTTTATACATCATCCATTATTTTTTGTTAACTAGTAAATAGTAGCCTTCAGCAAAGTGTGCTTAAAGCATTTCTAACTTGTTAACAATTTCTGCTAGTTAGTTTTTGATACCATGTACCATTTAGCTTGCTTGAAGCCTGCTAACTGAGGGGTGTAAATTTAAAAAAATAACACGTTTCATTTTAAAACATTTATCTTACAAAGGAGTTGTTTAATCTAACTGCTTAACTATTTATCTGTACATGGAATTGTATTTGTTGTTTTTTTTACAATTTTTCCCCTAATCTTTACAGGAAAATGCCACGGGCACTATCTGATGTGTGGAGACATTTCACTGCAGCTAATGTAGAAGGAAAAGCTGTGTACATTTGCAAAAAAATGTGCCAAATCATATGTGAAGAATGCAACAAAGATGCAGAATCATCTGGCCAAGTGCATAAAGTTCCCTCAGCGCTCACAACAAGCAACCTCTGACAGAAGTCCCTCTACTTCTATTCGAGGTAAAACTTATGAATCAGACACCTTATCGATAGCAACAGCTCATGGTCCTCCTGGAATCAGAAGTTTTTTTGACTCAATGGAGGAACGTAGTCAGAGAAATGCTGATGAATGTCTTGCTCGAGCTCTGTATGCAACTGGTTCACCTCTTATGCTCACAGGCAATGTGTATTGGAAGACATTTCTGAATGTTCTTTGCCCAGCATACACCCCTCCAACCAGACATGCTTTATCTACTCATTTGCTGGATGCAGAGTTCAACAGAGTTCAAGTGAAGGTCAAGCAAATCATAGAGAAAGCAATCATCTCTGATGGGTGGTCGAATGTTCGTGGGTAAGGAATAATTAACTACATCATCTTCACCCCTCAACCAGTATTAGAAAAAGAGCACAGACACCAGGGACAACAGACACACCTGTCTCTACTTTATGTCGTGGAAAATTGCCTCAGAAATATAACACTCTTACAAGAACTTGTGACTTTAATACAGAGTAGCAAAGCCGAGCCCTTCCATGGAAGGACCCTATTACACACGCATCAGAGCCAAGCCCTTCCATGAAAAAGACTAAATTCTCATATTACAGAGTCCTATCTTTATAGGATTCTGTCTTTGCATAACGTATAGAGTCCCCTCCCTCTATATGAAAATAGCTTCCCTAGACCGTTCTTCACCATTATCTCTCCATATCAGTTCTTGCTTGTTAATGCCCACATCTGCCCGCTGTATAGGTTATAATGGTAGCAGGGCCTGGTCCTATATGTTCCATTCCTTATATAGCCATTCTGTCTCAGCTCTTCAAAGTGGACAGCCTAAATGCTGCTAATAATGGAAATGGAATCAGAGTCATGAGTTTTGCTCCCACAATTGCAGATGAGCTAAAGGCAGTCATCAATGACCTTGGACCACAGTAGGTATTTGCACTGGTGACAGACAATGCTGCGAACATGAAGGCTGCTTGGTCTAAAGTGGAGGAGTCCTACCCTCACATCACACCCATTGGCTGTGCTGCTAATGCATTGAATCTGCTCCTCAAGGACATCATGGCACTGAAAACAATGGATACACTCTACAAGAGAGCAAAGGAAATGGTTAGGTATGTGAAGGGTCATCAAGTTATAGCAGCAATCTACCTCACCAAGCAAAGTGAGAAGAATACGAGCACCACCGTTGAGGTGGTATTGTCATCATGTTTGACAGTCTCCTGGAGGGGTAGGAGTCTCTCCAAGAAATGGCCATATCACAGTCTGCCGATATGGACCGCCCCATCAAGAGGATCCTCCTAGATGATGTATTTCGGGAGAGTGGTAAGCAGCCTGAAACTCCTGAAACCTACAGAATTAGCCATTGCACAGATTGAGGGAGACAATGTCATCCTGTCAGATTTTTTTTTTTACCTTTATTTATACAGGTTTATTCTCATTGAGATAAATATTTATTTTCCAAGAGAGACCTGGTCCAATAGCAGCAAGGGGAACAATGTTTCAGACAAACCAAATTACATACACAACATTAAACAAAACTATAAACACACATACAGTACAACAAAAACATATTACATTTAAAAACACAAACATCTTGACTAAAAACAGCTGGCCTAAAAACAATTACACTCTTCTATAATATATACGATCAAGTGTTTGAACTCCGCCAACGAAACTAGATCACCACATTTTAAAATGTTCAAAAGAGAATTCCAGGACCACGGTGCTAAGTAACTAAAACTATTTCTCCCATGACCTGTTCTAATTTTTGGTACTGTTAGAAGCAATTCAGAATGGGACCGTAATTGATACTTATTTACTGACCGAACTAAAAAAGAACAGAGATAAAATGGCATTTTACCCAATATGGCCTTAAAATCAGTGTATACCAGTGTTTAAGCCTACGCAAGGTCAATGACGACCAGCCAACAGCGCTGTAGAGATCACAATGTGTTAGACGTTTCTGATTTGTAATGAACCTGAGGGCTGCATGATACACTGAATCAAGTGCTCTCAGGGTAGTGGCTGAGGCCTGCATATATACACTGCTCAAAAAAATAAAGGGAACACTAAAATAACACATCCTAGATCTGAATGAATGAAATAATCTTATTAAATACTTTTTTCTTTACATAGTTGAATATGCTGACAACAAAATCACACAAAAATAATCAATGGAAATCCAATTTATCAACCCATGGAGGTCTGGATTTGGAGTCACACTCAAAATTAAAGTGGAAAACCACACTACAGGCTGATCCAACTTTGATGTAATGTCCTTAAAACAAGTCAAAATGAGGCTCAGTAGAGTGTGTGGCCTCCACATGCCTGTATGACCTCCCTACAACGCCTGGGCATGCTCCTGATGAGGTGGCGGATGGTCTCCTGAGGGATCTCCTCCCAGACCTGGACTAAAGCATCTGCCAACTCCTGGACAGTCTGTGGTGCAACGTGGCGTTGGTGGATGGAGCGAGACATGATGTCCCAGATGTGCTCAATTGGATTCAGGTCTGGGGAACGGGCGGGCCAGTCCATAGCATCAATGCCTTCCTCTTGCAGGAACTGCTGACACACTCCAGCCACATGAGGTCTAGCATTGTCTTGCATTAGGAGGAACCCAGGGCCAACCGCACTAGCATATGGTCTCACAAGGGGTCTGAGGATCTCATATCGGTACCTAATGGCAGTCAGGCTACCTCTGGCGAGCACATGGAGGGCTGTGCGGCCCCCCAAAGAAATGCCACCCCACACCATGACTGACCCACCACCAAACCGGTCATGCTGGAGGATGTTGCAGGCAGCAAAACGCTCTTCACGGCGTCTCCAGACTCTGTCACGTCTGTCACATGTGCTCAGTGTGAACCTGCTTTCATCTGTGAAGAGCACAGGGCGCCAGTGGCGAATTTGCCAATCTTGGTGTTCTCTGGCAAATGCCAAACGTCCTGCACGGTGTTGGGCTGTAAGCACAACTCCCACCTGTGGACGTCGGGCCCTCATACCACCCTCATGGAGTCTGTTTCTGACCGTTTGAGCAGACACATGCACATTTGTGGCCTGCTGGAGGTCATTTTGCAGGGCTCTGGCAGTGCTCCTCCTGCTCCTCCTTGCACAAAGGCGGAGGTAGCGGTCCTGCTGCTGGGTTCTTGCCCTCCTACGGCCTCCTCCACGTCTCCTGATGTACTGGCCTGTCTCCTGGTAGCGCCTCCATGCTCTGGACACTACGCTGACAGACACAGCAAACCTTCTTGCCACAGCTCGCATTGATGTGCCATCCTGGATGAGCTGCACTACCTGAGCCACTTGTGTGGGTTGTAGACTCCGTCTCATGCTACCACTAGAGTGAAAGCACCGCCAGCATTCAAAAGTGACCAAAACATCAGCCAGGAAGCATAGGAACTGAGAAGTGGCCTGTGGTCCCCACCTGCAGAACCACTCCTTTATTGGGGGGTGTCTTGCTAATTGCCTATAATTTCCACCTGTTGTCTATTCCATTTGCACAACAGCATGTGAAATTTATTGTCAATCAGTGTTGCTTCCTAAGTGGACAGTTTGATTTCACAGAAGTGTGATTGACTTGGAGTTATGTTGTGTTGTTTAAGTGTTCCCTTTATTTTTTTGAGCAGTATATAACATCACTAAAATCTAAAACCGACAATTGTACATCGTACCAGCTCCTTCCTGGCCTCAAAAGAAAAACAAGCCTTATGCCGGTAATAAAATCCTATTTTCAGCTTGAGCTTCCTTATCAAGTTCTCTACATGCACAGTGAAGCTCAGTTTATCATCAACCCACACACCCAAATATTTGTACACGTTAACTTGCTCTATATTATGTCCAGCCAATGTAGCAATGACATGATTTGTAACATGCCTGGCATTTGAAAATACCATGCATTTTGTTTTACCGAATTTAGAATCAGCTTTAAAATCATACAGATTCTGTTCTATGATGTTAAATGCTCTTTGGGCATTTTCAAAAGCTAAAGATAAACTACTACCACTTGAATAAAGAACAGTATCATCTGCATAAAAATTAACATCCGCTGTTTCAATAAGATCCCCAATGTTGTTGATATACAAAATGAACAACAGTGGGCCCAAAATAGAACCTTGCGGAACACCTGAGCACACCTCTATGGACTCAGATTTGCAACCATCCGCCATTACACATTGTGTATGATTTGATAGGTAATTTATAAACCAATCTAGAGCATAACCAGTAATTCCACAACATTTTAACCTTTGCACTAACACAGCATGGTCCACGGTGTCAAAAGCCTTCGACAAATCAATAAAAACAGACACACAATGTAACTTCTTATCAAGAGCACAGTGGATGTCATTTAAAACCTTCAATGTTGCTGAAACAGTGCTGTGGCCAGACCTAAAACCTGATTGCATTCCATTTAAGATATTGTTTTCTTGGAAGTAGGTCTTTAGCTGCCTACTAACTAAGGACTCCAGTACCTTTGATAGTACAGACAATTTTGAAATGGGTCGATAGTTGTCAAGTAGCGAGGGATCTCCACCTTTCAGGAGAGGCAGTACAAAAGCAGATTTCCATAACTTGGGGATTTCCTTAACATCAAGCATAAGGTTAAGGGGGAGCAATGATGTCAGCGGCTAGGTGTAGGAGGCGGGGGTCTAGTTCATCAGGGCCAGGGGATTTGTTTTTATCAATTTCTTTCAGGGCGTTACACACTTCTGAAACAGAGAAGGATGAAAAGGAAAACCTGGTGAAGGAGTGCACAGGGGTGTCAGGTAAATTTATAGGGGGCTCAATTTTACCTTTGACCTTTTCAAATAAACTGCCTGCATCTAAAAAAAATGCTTGTTCAAGGCTTTCAGAATGGAGGTTCTCTCAGTTACAATCTGAGTGTCGACCAACAATTGTTTAGGAAGCTATGTATCTTTTCTGCACTCCAAACCTTTCACTACTTGCCAAAATGTGGATGGATTATTTACATTTTGTGAAGTAGATTTCAGGTAGTGGTCTGCTTTCAATTTACGGATCATAGCCACACCCATATTTCGAAGATGTTTAAAAGCCATCCAATCATCTGCCAAACCAGTCCCTTTTGCTTTAGCCCACATAGCATTTCGTTCCCTTATGATTTTTGTAAGTTCCTTAGTAAACCAAGGGTTCTCTCTGCCCTTAATACTGCATTTTTTAAAAGGGCATGCCTATTGCATACATCCTGGAATGCGTTGTGGAAGTAAGAAAAGGCTAGTTCAACATCAGGGATTAATTCTATTCAATGCTAGATACATCATGTAAAAAACCTTGAATATCAAACCGCTTCCAGTTTCTTTTCATAATGACACGTGGAGACTGCTTGGGAATTTGACCATCTCTCACACAGGCAATAGCACAGTGATCACTTATGTCATTTGCAAAAATACCAGAAGCATTAAAACGATGAGGAGTATTGGTTAAGATCAAATCAATCAAAGAGGATTTCAGAGGATATTTTATATTCAACCTAGTTACACTGTTGACAATCTGAGTAAGATTGTAGGTATTGCACAGAATGTTAAGTTGATCAGAGCTAGATGTTAGCCAGTCCTGATTTAGATCACCCATCAGGACAAACTCAGAATTGCCATTCTGTGATAACAATTTGAAAATACAATCCAGAGAGCCAACAGTAGCAGATGGAGGTCTATAATAGCAAGATACAACAATATTTAAAGATGAGCCAAGGTTTAGGTTCAAAGACAGATATTCAAATTGCTTAGGTATAGTAACAGAAGTCCGAATGACCCCATAGAACTTGTCTTTTACATATACAGCAACACCACCACCCTTAGATTTACGATCTGTACGAAAAACATTGTAACCATTTATGCCAATATTTTTGTCTGTAATAGATTTTTTAAGCCAGGTTTCAGAAAGCATAAATACATCCGGGTCGGCAGTTTTTATCCATATATTCACAAAATCAAGCTTCGGCAGAAGGCTTCCTACATTCATATGCAAAAACTTCAGGCCACTGACTACTTAATTCGGCAGGGGTAAGAATGTCAGGACCTGGATTAGACTGGACATTTCCAGACAAAAGAAGCAGCAAGATAATGGCAAGTCTAGATCGAGGGTTACAACACTTGGAGTTACAGACAGCACTTGAACGAGAATCCATAGTCACCAGAGTCTTTAACGCCACATATTTCAGGAGATGTGTGAAGTCCAGAGACATGGTTAAGTACCAAGAGAACAGTCCTGACATGTAACCGCAAGAGTCCGATTTCTCCCATATTGTTCGGGAGAAATGTGCGTAGTTCTCATGTGCATTTCCAGAGCAAGCGTGAGGTTTCTCACAATACTCGAGGGAGAAATTATCATATATTTCCTCATTCACAGTGCAACGGGCTCCAAATGTATCGCCAACATTGTAAAAGCCAAGGGTAGACACCAGCAAAATGAACAGCAGCATCATGTTGCCACAACAAAGGAGTTAAATACTTATTGTCACGACTTCGGCCGAAGTGTTGCAATGAGGAGAGTGTTGCAGTGAATTGTTCAGACTCTGCTTGCAGATGTAAGAGAAGAAATCCGTACTGCCCTGCACACTTCACTGTTGCTCCAAGCAGAGGAAACTGTAGTTCTGAAATACATCAAAAAGCGTGAAGACTTCTGCCTGAAGCCCATACACGCCGCAGCGTACATGTTGGACCCCAAGTATGCTGGAAAGAGCATCCTATCTGGTGCAGAGATCAACAAGACCTATAGTGTCATCAACACCGTGTCTCGCCACCTTGGCCTGGATGAGGGCAAGGTTCTTGGCAGTCTGGCGAAGTACACTTCCAAGCAAGGCCTTTGGGATGGAGATGCAATATGGCAGTCGTGCCATATCTCATCAGCCAACTGGTGGAAGGGACTTTGTTGATCTGAGGCTCTTTCCCCAGTTTCCTCCATCATCCTCCAAATCCCACCAACATCAGCCGCCTCAGAGCACAACTGGTCCTTGTTTGGGAACACACACACACACACACACACACACACACACACCATAAGCATGCAACAGGCTGAACAATACAAGGGTTGAAAAATTGGTGGCCATCCAGGCAAACTTGAGGCTTTTTGAGCATGACAACGAGCCATCCTCAACAAGGTTGGAAAGTGACAGTTAAGATGAGGCCTCAGAGTCTGATGTTCTCAGAGTCTGAAGTTCAAGAGGTGGACATTGAGGAGATCCAGGGAGAAGACATGGAAGCCTGAGAGGAAGACAACCAAAGCTTTAGTCTAGAAACTATAATTTTACAGATGTATGTTGAAAATGTTTTTGGGAGATGCGATGGATCATTGGGGATCATTAAATATTCTCTTTTGTTGTTCAGTGAAATCATCCCATGTGAAGAGCCAACTAATTTAAAGTTCAATGCTGTATTTTCTTTCGTCTGTTTACCTAAACGCAGATTCCCGGTCGGAATATTATCGCTTTTTACGAGAAAAATTGCATAAAAATAGATTTTAAACAGCGGTTGACATGCTTCGAAGTACGGTAATGGAATATTTAGAATTTTTTTGTCACGAAATGCGCTGTGCTCGTCACCCTTCTTTACCATTCGGATAGTGTCTTGAATGCACGAACAAAACGCCGCTATTTGGATATAACAATGGATTATTTGGGACCAAACCAACATTTGTTATTGAAGTAGAAGTCCTGGGAGTGCATTCTGATGAAGAACACCAAAGGTAATAACATTTTTCTTATAGTAAATCTGACTTTGGTGAGTGCTAAACTTGCTGGATGTCTAAATAGCTAGCCCTGTGATGCCGGGCTATCTATTGAGAATATTGCAAAATGTGCTTTCACCGAAAAGCTATTTTAAAATCAGACATATCGAGTGCATAGAGGAGTTCTGTATCTATAATTCTTAAAATAATTGTTATGCTTTTTGTGAACGTTTATCGTGAGTAATTTAGTAAATTTTTAGTAAATTCACCTTATTTACATGGTTTTTAGAGTGAAGTACATCGGAAAAAAGCAAAAGAAAACTGCAAGACTGAATAGGAGAAAAAACAAGCAACAAACAAAGAAGATAGGCTTTTGAAAAATAACTATTTTTCATAAAATTGTAGTTATCTTAGCAAGCTGAATTGTTTACCAGTTGCTAAGCAGTTGCTAGGGACTCTTTTGGAAGAAGCTAGCTAGCTAACGAAGAACAACAAAGAATATCTAGTTAACAGAAGAAAAGAAAGAGAAAATCAGGACAGAAGAAAAAGGATATCAAAGTGAAACAGTTCTCTAAAGACACAGGAGACAATAATACAAGAAACAACACTTCTGTAGCTTGTCAACTATGTGTCTGTCTATCCCTGTTCTCTCCTCTCTGCACAGGCCATACAAACGCTTCACACCGCGTGGCCGCTGCCACTCTAACCTGGTGGTCCCAGCGCGCACGACCCACGTGGAGTTCCAGGTCTCCGGCAGCCTCTGGAACTGCCGGTCTGCAGCCAACAAGGCTGAGTTCATCTCAGCCTATGCTACCCTCCAGTCCCTAGACTTCCTGGCGCTAACGGAAACATGGATTACCACAGATAACACTGCTACTCCTACTGCTCTCTCTTCGTCTGCCCACGTGTTCTCGCATACCCCTAGAGCATCGAGCCAGCAGGGTGGTGGCACTGGAATCCTCATCTCTCCCAAGTGGACATTCTCTCTTTCTCCCCTGACCCATCTGTCTATCTCCTCATTTGAATTCCATGCTGTCACAGTTACCAGCCCTTTCAAGCTTAAAATCCTTATCATTTATCGCCCTCCAGGTTCCCTTGGAGAGTTCATCAATGAGCTTGACACCTTGATAAGTTCCTTTCCTGAGGATGGCTCACCTCTCACAGTTCTGGGTGACTTTAACCTCCCCACGTCTACCTTTGACTCATTCCCCTCTGCCTCCTTCTTTCCACTCCTCTCCTCTTTTGACCTCACCCTCTCACCTTCCCCCCCTACTCACAAGGCAGGCAATACGCTTGACCTCATCTTTACTAGATGCTGTTCTTCCACTAATCTCATTGCAACTCCCCTCCAAATCTCCGACCACTACCTTGTATCCTTTTCCCTCTTGCTCTCATCCAACACTTCTCACTCTGCCCCTACTCGGATGGTATTGCGCCGTCCCAACCTTCGCTCTCTCTCTCCCGCTACTCTCTCCTCTTCCATCCTATCATCTCTTCCCTCTGCTCAAACCTTCTCCAACCTATCTCCTGATTCTGCCTCCTCAACCCTCCTCTCCTCCCTTTCTGCATCCTTTGATTTTCTCTGTCCCCTATCCTCCAGGCCGGCTCGGTCCTCCCCTCCTGCTCCGTGGCTCGACGACTCACTACGAGCTCACAGAACAAGGCTCCGGGCAGCCGAGCGGAAATGGAGGAAAACTCGCCTCTCTGCGGACCTGGCATCCTTTCACTCACTCCTCTCTACATTCTCCTCTTCTGTCTCTGCTGCTAAAGCCACTTTCTACCACTCTAAATTCCAAGCATCTGCCTCTAACCCTAGGAAGCTCTTTGCTACCTTCTCCTCCCTCCTGAATCCTCCTCCCCCTCCCCCCCCTCCTCCCTCTCTGCGGATGACTTCGTCAACCATTTTGAAAAGAAGGTTGACGATATCCGATCCTCGTTTGCTAAGTCAAACGACACCGCTGGTCCTGCTCACACTGCCCTACCCTGTGCTTTGACCTCTTTCTCCCCTCTCTCTCCAGATGAAATCTCGCGTCTTGTGACGGCCGGCCGCCCAACAACCTGCCCACTTGACCCTATCCCCTCCTCTCTTCTCCAGACCATTTCCGGAGACTTTCTCCCCTTCCTCACCTCGCTCATCAACTCATCCTTGACCGCTGGCTACGTCCCTTCCGTCTTCAAGAGAGCGAGAGTTGCACCCCTTCTGAAAAAACCTACACTCGATCCCTCCGATGTCAACAACTACAGACCAGTATCCCTTCTTTCTTTTCTCTCCAAAACTCTTGAACGTGCCGTCCTTGGCCAGCTCTCCTGCTATCTCTCTCAGAATGACCTTCTTGATCCTAATCAGTCAGGTTTCAAGACTGGGCATTCAACTGAGACTGCTCTTCTCTGTGTCACGGAGGCTCTCCGCACTGCTAAAGCTAACTCTCTCTCCTCTGCTCTCATCCTTCTAGACCTATCTGCTGCCTTTGATACTGTGAACCATCAGATCCTCCTCTCCACCCTCTCCGAGTTGGGCATCTCCGGCGCGGCC
Organism: Salmo salar; assembly: GCF_965601325.2. Taxonomy (NCBI): domain Eukaryota; kingdom Metazoa; phylum Chordata; class Actinopteri; order Salmoniformes; family Salmonidae; genus Salmo; species Salmo salar. The sequence continues at coordinate 4,060,761 of NC_138316.1, forward strand.
CACGCTTGGATTGCGTCCTACCTGACAGGTCGCTCCTACCAGGTGGCGTGGCGAGAATCTGTCTCCGCACCATGCGCTCTCACCACTGGTGTCCCCCAGGGCTCTGTTCTAGGCCCTCTCCTATTCTCGCTATACACCAAGTCACTTGGCTCTGTCATATCCTCACATGGTCTCTCCTATCATTGCTATGCAGACGACACACAATTAATCTTCTCCTTTCCCCCTTCTGATAACCAGGCGGCGAATCGCATCTCTGCATGTCTGTCAGACATATCAGTGTGGATGACGGATCACCAGCTCAAGCTGAACCTCGGCAAGACGGAGCTGCTCTTCCTCCCGGGGAAGGACTGCCCGTTCCATGATCTCGCTATCACGGTTGACAACTCCCTTGTGTCCTCCTCCCAGAGTGCTAAGAACCTTGGCGTGATCCTGGACAACACCCTGTCGTTCTCCACTAACATCAAGGCGGTGACCCGATCCTGTAGGTTCATGCTCTACAACATTCGCAGAGTACGACCCTGCCTCACACAGGAAGCGGCGCAGGTCCTAATCCAGGCACTTGTCATCTCCCGTCTGGATTACTGCAACTCGCTGTTGGCTGGGCTCCCTGCCTGTGCCATTAAACCCCTACAACTCATCCAGAACGCCGCAGCCCGTCTGGTGTTCAACCTTCCCAAGTTCTCTCACGTCACCCCGCTCCTCCGCTCTCTCCACTGGCTTCCAGTTGAAGCTCGCATCCGCTACAAGACCATGGTGATTGCCTACGGAGCTGTGAAGGGAACGGCACCTCCATACCTTCAGGCTCTGATCAGGCCCTACACCCAAACAAGGGCACTGCGTTCATCCACCACTGGCCTGCTGGCCCCCCTACCTCTGAGGAAGCACAGTTCCCGCTCAGCCCAGTCAAAACTGTTCGCTGCTCTGGCACCCCAATGGTGGAACAAGCTCCCTCACGACGCCAGGACAGCGGAGTCAATCACCACCTTCCGGAGACACCTGAAACCCCACCTCTTTAAGGAATACCTAGGATAGGATAAAGTAATCCTTCTAACCCCCCCCCCCCCCTTAAAAGATTTAGATGCACTATTGTAAAGTGGTTGTTCCACTGGATATCATAAAGTGAATGCACCATTTTGTAAGTCGCTCTGGATAAGAGCGTCTGCTAAATGACTTAAATGTAAATGTAAATGTTTGCACTTAGTGGGACATTTATCTTTTAACAGGACAATGACCCAACACACCTCCAGGCTGTGTAAGGGCTATTTGACCCAGAAGGAGAGTGATGGAGTGCTGCATAATTTGACCTGGCCTCCACAATCACCCAACCTCACCCCAATTGAAATGATTTGGGATGCGTTGGACCGCAGAGTGAAGGAAAAGCAGCCAACAAGTGCAAAGCATGTGGGAACTCCTTTAAGACTGTTGGGAAAGCATTCCAGGTGAAGCTGTTTGAGAGAATGCCAAGAGTGTGCAAATACTTATATTACACATTTAGTAAAGACAGCGTTTGCTTTCCAAACATTTTTCGCACGAAAAGGCAAACTGACAACCATAGACATAATCCATAGATGGGAAGTCCCCCTTCACATCAAGACATTGCTAGTATACCCATGAGTTTTACAGTCAAATTGCCATTGTTCGAGTTCCAAAACCCTTCTATGGATTATACTGTATGTCTATGGCCACAACACAACAGATCAAAGGAGCAATAGGAGTTGGAAAAAGGTGCTCGTGCACAATGGTACTTAGGTAAAAATACTTTCAAGTACTACTTTGGTAGTATCTGTACTTTACTATTTACATTTGACAACTTTTACTTCACAATGTTCCTAAAGAAAATAATGTACTTTAGTCCATACATTTTCCCTGACACCCAAAAGTACTTGTCACATTTGGAATGCTTAGCAGGACAGGAAAATTGTCCAATTCACACACTTCTCAAGAGAACATCCCTGGTCATCCCTACTACCTCTGATCTGATGGACTAAATCAACATTTTATTTGTCACATGCGCCAAATACAACAGGTACAGTGAAATGCTTACTTACGTGTCCCTAACCAACAATGCAGTTAAAAAATACAGATAAGAAATAAAAGTAACAAGAAATTAAAGAGCAGCAGTAAAATAACAATAGCGAGATATAACAATTACTTCGCTACTATGGCCTATTTTTTGCCTACCTCACACCATTTGCACACACTGTATATAGACTGTTTTTCTATTGTGTTATTGACTGTACGCTTGTTTATTCCATTTCTAACTCTGTTATTGTTTGTGTCGCACTGCTTTGCTTTATCTTGGCCAGGTCGTAGTTGTAAATGAGAACTTGTTCTCAACTAGCTAACCTGGTTAAATAAAGGTGAAAAAAACAACAAAAACAATAGCGAGACTATATCCATATTTAGCTCGTCTGGTAGGCTCGTGTCACTGGGCAGCGCTCGGCTGTGATTCCCTTTATAGTCTGTTATAGCTTGCAAGCCATGCCACATCCGACGAGCGTCGGAGACGGTCTAGTATGATTCGATATTAGTCCTGTATTGACACTTTGCCTGTTTGATGGTTCGTTGGATGGCATAGCGGGATTTCTTGTTAGCTTCCGGGTTAGAGTCCCGCTCTTTGAAAGCGGCTGCTCTACCCTTTAGCTCAGTGCGAATGTTGCCTGTAATCCATGGCTTCTAGTTGGGGTATGTACGGTCACTGTTGGAACGACGTCCTCAATGCACTTATTGATAAAGCCTGTAACTGCTATGGTGTACTGCTTAATGCCATCGGAGGAATCCCGGAACATATTCCAGTCTGTGCTAGCAAAGCAGTCCTGTAGTTTAGCATCTGCTTCATCTGACCACTTTTTTTGTAGATTGAGTCACTGGTGCTTCCTGCTTTAATTTCAGCTTGTAAGCAGGAATCAGGAGGATAAAATTATGTTCAGATTTGCCAAATGGAGGGCAAGGGAGAGCTTTGTACACGTCTCTGTGTGTGGAGTAAAGGTAGTCTTGAATTGTTTTATCTGGTTGCACATTTAACATGCTGATAGAAATAAGGTAAAACTGGTGCAGCTGTTTCCCTGCGTTAAAGTCCAAGGCCACTATGAGCGGCGCCTCTGGATGAGCGTTTTCCAGGTTGCTTATGGCGGTATTCAGCTCATTGAGCGCGGTTTTAGTGCCAGCATCGGTCTGTGGTGGTATGTAGACAGCTATGGAAAATACAGATATAAACTCTAGCTAGATAGTGTGGTCTACAGCAAATCGTGAGATACTCTATCTCATGCGAGAAAAACCTTGAGACTTCCTTTGATATCGTGCACCAGCTGTTGTTCACATATATGCATAGGCCCCCGCCCAGTGTCTTACCAGAGGCTGCTGTTCTGTCCTGCCGATGGAGAGTATAATCCGCCAGCTGTATGTTCTTAATGTCGTGAAACATAAGATATTACAGTTAATGTTCCGTTGGTAGGATATACGCGCTTTTAGCTCGTCCCATTTATTTTCCTGCGATTGAACATTAGCTAGCAGGACGGAAAGCAAGGGAAGATTAGCCACTCGTTGCCTGATCCTCACAAGGCACCTGGATCTTTTTCCACAAAAGCTCTGTTTCCTTCTCCAGCGAATCACTGGGATCTGTGCCTGTTCGGGTGTCTGTAGTAGTATATCCCTCCTGTCAGACTCATTGAAGAACTCTTCGTCCAGTTTGAGTTGAGCAATCGCAGTTCTGATGTCCAGAAGCTCTTTTCTGTCATACGAGACTGTAGCAGCAACATTATTTACAAAAAAAGTTATGAACGCGAAAAAGTAAGAAATAAATAGCATGGTTGGTTGAGAGCTGATAAGACGGCAGCCCTCCCCTCCGGCGTCATCGTGATCATCAAGGAATGTGGAGTGATTTATACTTTTATAATTTCAGCAGTTACATTTACTTTTGATACTTTTTACATTTACTTTTGATACTTAAGTATATTTAAAACCTAATACTTTTACTCAAGTAGTATTTTACTGAGTGAGTTTCATTTTTACTTGAGTCAATTTCTATTAAGGCATCTTTACATTTACTCAAGTATAACAATTTAGTACTTTTTCCATCACCGCTCATGCGTTAATAACCGCACCAAAGACGGTAATAAGATAAAGATGACACTTCTTAAAACCTAATTCACACCATATCCTGCTGAATTTGCAAGATTACATTGCTTTGATTTCGGCACAAATGAAAAATGTGGCTTGGATTAATGTTTCAGCATTGTCTCAATGAAGAGTTCGGCATTCAACTAGTCATGTAAAACATGCACGCACAGTTACAAGCCTCCTAGAGTTAGTGGCAGTCGGACAAGCAATATCCAACGTCCTAGTATGGATGAATGGAATGCAAAGCTAATTGAAGCTGGCTAACAGAAGCTGGCAAGCTTAATAAAAGCCTGAGTATCTCTAGCTTGCTTTATAGTATCCCACTCTGGTGACAGACAGTGAGACACACACTAACATACAAACTAACCACCATTCCCTTGTATCTCTCTCTGTTAGTCTAATGGCTGGGATGCCAAGGAAAATGTTCAACTAGGAGACATACCGAGTCAACTCCACCTATGGCTTCCTCTACATGTACACATGAGTATCCTCTCCTCAGCTCCTCATTGTCTTTTTAGAAGGTTCAGAAATGCATTATTTGCCTCAACAAGCCCCCCATTTCCAACCAGAATACCTGTATACCTTACTGATAAGATAATGTTAATGTTCTCTCCTTCCCATCTATCCAACTCTTCCCCCTCAGAGTTTCTCTGGAGAGGCCTGCCTCGGATGAATGAGACCGAGGGCATCAACCCAACACCACCACCACCTCGTCTCACTGAAGAACAATGAAGGCAAGACTGAGGAGTACAAGTACAGTACCAAGGTCTAAGAGAGACAGGCAACATGAAGGAGTAGTGCTGAGGGCAGGTGGGTCACGAGAGGAATCACAGACATGCACTAACACATGATCACACACAAACATGTAACAGAGTTAAAAAATATGGTGTAAGCTCACTCCACAGCTTGCTTCAAATGTTGCGGATGGAGCCATCCATGCGGTACCTTGTAGGTGGCTCAAACCATTGGTACGTTGTTAAGGAGGACCGTCATGTGTGTTTGCGAGCAGAGGATCACTGGTTCAAACCCAGTGTGGGACAGGGACAGTGGAGGAAGACAGTTGAAGTCGGAAGTTTACATACACTTAGGTTGGAGTCATTAAAACTTGTTTTTCAACCACTTCACAAATTTCTTGCTAACAAACTATAGTGTTGGCAAGTCGGTTAGGACATCTACTTTGTGCATGACTTATAATTCACTGTATCACAATTCCAGTGGGTCAGAAGTTTACATACACTAAGTTGACTGTGCCTTTAAACAGCTTGAAATTCCAGCAAATGATTTCATGGCTTTAGAAGCTTCTGATAAACTAATTGACATCATTTGAGTCAATTGGAGGTGTACATGTGGATGTATTTCAAGGCCTACCTTCAAACTCAGGGCCTCTGCTTGACATCATAGGAAAATCAAAAGAAATCAGCCAAGACCTCAGAAAAAAATGGTAGACCTCCACAAGTCTGGCTCATCCTTGGGAGCAATTTCCAAACGCCTGAAGGTACCACGTTCATCTGTACAAACAATAGTACGCAAGTATAAACACCATGGGAACATGCAGCCGTCATACTGCTCAGGAAGGAGATGCGTTCTGTCTCCTAGAGATGAACATACTTTGTTGCGAAAAGTGCAAATCAATCCCAGAACAGCAAAGGACTTTGTGAAGATGCTGAAGGAAACATGTACACAAGTATCTATATCCGCAGTAAAACGAGTCCTATCTCGACATAACCTGAAAGGCCGCTCAGCAAGGAAGAAGCCACTGGTCCAAAACCACCTTAATAACCTCTCCAGCGTCTCGTCCCGTATGCGGGATCAAAATCCAGCGAAAACTCCTAGCGACATTAGCATAACGAAATTTAATATATATTTTTTTTCAAATATAGGACTGTCTCATATCGTTTTATAGATACCTCTCCTGAATCGACCCACGTCGTCCGATTTCAAAAAGGTTTTACAGGAAAAGCAAATCATTAGATTATGTTAGAGGAGTCCATCGTAAAAGCAGCAACATAGCCATTTTCCGACCAACCACATGCATCACAAATAACCAAAAAACAGCTAAATGCAGCACTAACCTTTTACAAACTTCATCAGATGACACACCTAGGACATCATGTTACACAATGCATGCATTCTTTTGTTCAATAAAGTTCATATTTATATATGAAAACAGCATTTTACATCGGCGTCTGACGTTGACTAACTATTTTCCCGTCAAATGCATCCCGGGAAACAGTGCTACAATTTACTGAATTACTATTCGAAAACATTTTAAAATGTAATATTGTCATTCTAAGATTTATAGATGAATATCTCTTGAAAGCACCTGTCATACCAGATTTCAAAATAACTTTACTGGGTAATCACACTTAGCGATAAAAGGGGATGCGATACTCAGAAAATGAGCTAGTAAATCTAGCTCGGCGCCATCTTGGAACAATCGCATATCACATCTAATCTTGTATAATATTGTCAATAATCGCTTACATTTAGTTGTCTTCATCAGAAAGCACTTCCAGGAATCCCAGGTCCACAATAGATGTATTTTCGGTCGAAAAAGTCCATCCTTTATGTTCCATTAGCTTGCTGTTGTTAGCGCGTCTGAATGCTGTATCCAAATGCTCTGCCGGGCGCGGGACAGCCGTTTCGAAATAAAACATTTTTTTCCCATTTAGGTTCGTTCAAACATGTCAAACGTTGTATAACATAAATCTTCAGGGCCTGTTTCAACAAGAGAGCCAATAAGATTCGAGGGGGACGATTGTATAGTGTTTCAAAATGTTTCCAAAGGTGGGGGTAGACAGGGCCGCCGGCGTCATAATGGTGATGGCCCTCCCCCTGTGACCAATTTCCAACGCGTCTCATTCACTGAGTTTCGACAGTAGAAGGCTCAAAACACTTTGTAAAGACTGGGGACATCTTGTGGAAGCAATAGGAAGTGCTCAATGAACGATAGCTCACGGTGTGAATAATAGGCAACGACGTGAAGTTGAGTCCACAATTCAGAATTCCACTTCCTGTTTCAATCGGTCTCGGGGTTTTGACTGCCATATGAGTTTTGTTATACTCACAGACACCATTCAAACAGTTTTAGAAACTTTAGGGTGTTTTCTATCCACAGGTATTAATTATATGCATATCCTAGCTTCTGAGTTGGATTAGTAGGCCGTTGAAAATGGGCATGAATTTTTTTCAAAATGCGCTGTGGCGCCCCCTATCCTAGGGTAACGTCAAGAGGATAAAAAGCCAGACTACGGTTTGCAATTGCACATGGGGACAAAGATCGTACTTATTGGAGAAATGTCCTCTGGTCTGATGAAACAAAAATAAAACTGTTTGTCCATAATGACCATTGTTATGTTTGGAGGAAAAAGGGTGAGGATTGCAAGCCGAAGAACACCATCCCAACCGTGAAGCACGGGGGTGGCAGCATCATGTTGTGGGGATGCTTTGCTGCACTTTACAAAATAGATGGCATCATGAGAAAGGAAAATGATGTGGATATATTGAAGCAACATCTAAAAGACATCAGTCAGGAAGTTAAAGCTTGGTCGCAAATGGGTCTTCCACATGGACAATGACCCCAAGCATACTTCCAAAGTTGTGGCAAAACGGGCTTAACCTGTTATGGCTAGGGGGCAGTATTTTCACGGCTGGATTAAAAACGTACCCGATTTAATCTGGTTACCACTCCTACCCAGTAACTAGAATATGCATATACTTATTACATATGGATAGAAAACACCCTAAAGTTTCTAAAACTGTTTGAATGGTGTCTGTGAGTATAACAGAACTCATTTGGCACGCAAAAAACTGAGACGGTTTCATGCAGGAAGTGGCCTGTCTGACAAGGTGTCGTTCTTCTTGTCTCTGTTTATTGAAGAGTGAGGATCTTAGCTGTCCCGTGACACTTCCTACGGCTGCCATAGGGTCTCAGAAGGCGGTAAAAAGCTGAATCGTGGCTTTGCAGGCTCTGGCTGAAAAAAAGTAGCGCGTTTGGGTAGTGGCTGGTTACAGTACTGTGAGACTCAGGCTCGTGCCCGCGTCGACCGAAAGCTTTGTTTACTTTCCTCTGTTTAGCTAAATGGAAATTCCCGGTCGGAATATTATCGCTTTTTTACGAGAAAAATGGCATAAAAATGGATTTTAAACAGCGGTTGACATGCTTCGAAGTACGGTAATGGAATATTTAGATTTTTTTTGTCACGAATTGCGCCATGCGCGCGACCCTTATTTACTCTTTCAGATAGTGTCTGGAACGCACGAACAAAACGCCGCAATTTGGATATAACGATGGATTATTTTGGACCAAACCAACATTTGTTATTGAAGTAGCAGTCCTGGGAGTGCATTCTGACGAAGACAACAAAAGGTAATCAAAGTCTTATAATAGTAAATCTGATATTGGTGAGTGCTAAACTTGCCGGGTGTCTAAATAGCTAGCCCTGTGATGCCGGACTATGTACTTAGAATATTGCAAAATGTGCTTTCACCAAAAAGCTATTTTAAAATCGGACACATCGAGTGCATAGAGGAGTTCTGTATCTATAATTCTTAAAATAATTGTTATGCTTTTTGTGAACGTTTATCGTGAGTAATTTAGTAAATTGTTAGCAAATTCCTCCGGAAGTTTGCGGGGGTATGCTAGTTCTGAACGTCACATGCTAATGTAAAAAGCTGTTTTTTGATATAAATATGAACTTGATTGAACAAAACATGCATGTATTGTATAACATAATGTCCTAGGTGTGTCATCTGATGAAGATCATCAAAGGTTAGTGCTGCATTTAGCTGTCTTCTGGGTTTTTGTGACATTATATGCTAGCTTGAAAAATGGGTGTCTGATTATTTCTGGCTTGGTACTCTGCTGACATAATCTAATGTTTTGCTTTCGCTGTAAAGCCTTTTTGAAATCGGACAGTGTGGTTAGATAAAGGAGAGTCTTGTCTTTAAAAAGCTGTGAAATAGTCATATGTTTGAAAAATTGAAGTTTTTGTATTTTTGAGGAATTTGTAATTCGCGCCACGCCTATCATTGGATATTGGAGCAGGTGTTCCGCTAGCGGAACGTCTAAATGTAAGAGGTTAAGGACAACAAAGTCAAGGTATTGGAGTGGCCATCACAAAGCCCTGACCTCAATCCTATGGAAAATATGTGGGCAGAACTGAAAAAGTATGTGCGAGCGAGGACGCCTACAAACCTGACTCAGTTACACCAGCTCTGTCAGGAGGAATGGGCCAAAATTCACCCAACTTATTGTGGGAAGCTTGTGGAAGGCTACCCGTAATGTTTGACCCAAATTAAACAATTTAAAGGAAATGCTACCAAATACTAATTGAGTGTATGTAAACTTCTGACCCAGTGGGAATGTGATGAAAGAAATGTAATCTGAAATAAATCATTCCCTCTACTATTATTCTGACATTTCACATTCTTAAAATAAAGTGGTGATCCTAACTGACCTAAGACAGGGAATTTTTACTAGGATTAAATGTCAGGAATTGTGAAAAACTGAGTTTAAATGCATTTGGCTAAGGTGTATGTAAACTTCAGACTTCAACTGTATACTGTTTTTGCATTAGAACTACACACCCAATTCAAATCATCAACACTTGATAAGTTGATCATTTGAAATCGGCTGTGTAGTGCTAGGGCAAAAACTTAAATGCACCCGTTTGGATCCCCACGACCAGGATTAAGAAAATATGTTCCATCTAGACTAATCACATTCCCCAACTCACTTCTCCCTGGCTACTGTATGTAGACATGATCCAACTCTGTGATCACATTGACTATAAGTCAGTTAATGTTTGTGTATCTATCTGTTTTCTTTTCAGACCACAAGCATGCCTGTTAAAAACTTTCAGTGTTGTAATTCTGACACTATTAATGTTTTTCAGGTGATGGCGGTTTATCATAGAGATGGGCAACTCTGGTCCTCGGAATGCAATTTGTTTAATCAGGTGTGTTAGCTGGGGCAGGGGAAGTGTGACACCAATCAGGCCCCAGATGGCTGAAGTAACATGATGAGAATGACCAGATCGAGATGGAATCAACACTCCAGAATTATGTGATACAGGGCTCTTCTGGAGAGTTACCATCTTGTAGGTTCTCTCCAACCCTAATCTATACTGAACTAAAATAAACACAACGCAATTTCAAAGATTTTACTGAGTTACAGTGACATGTCTGGTGAGTATGCAGGCCATGAAAGAACTGGTTGGATATACTGCCAAAGTCTCGAATACGACGTTGGAGGCGGCTTATGGTAAAGAAATTAATTTTCAATTATCTGGCAACAGCTCTGTTGGACATTCAGCATGCCAATTGCACACTCCCTTAAAACAGCTGTGGCATTGTGTTGTGTGACAAAACTGCACATTTTAGAGTGGCCTTTTGTCCCGAACACAAGGTGCACATTTGTAATGATCATGCTGTTTAATCAGCTTCTTGATATGCCACACCTGCCAGGTTGATGGATTATCTTGGTAAAGGAGAAATGTTCACTAACAGGGATGTAAACAAATTTGTGGTCAAAATTTGAGTGAAGTACGATTTGAGCGTATGGAAAATTTCTGGGATCTTTTATTTCAGCTCATGAAACATGGGACCAGCACTTTACATGTTGCGTTTATATTTTTGTTAAGTATAGTTCATCTGATTCTAATAACCATCTGGTTGATAAGCTACAGGAGGGTACTCTCCAGTAGATCTGAACCGCCATCTTGTCCCCCCAACCTTGTCACCTCGCCAAATCAAATTAAAGTTTTTACTTGTCACATACACATGTTTTAGCAGATGTTATTGTGGGTGTAGCAAAATGCTTGTGCTTCTAGCTCCGACAGTGCAGTAATATCTAACAAGTTCACAACATGTACCCAATACACACAAATCTAAGTAAGGAAAGGAATTAAGAATATATACATACACCACCGTTCAACAGTTTGGGGTCACTTAGAAATGTCCTTGTGTTAAAGCAAATTTTTTGTCCATTAAAATAACATCAAATTGATAAAAAATACAGTGTAGACATTGTTAAATGTTGTAAATGACTATTGTAACTGGAAACGGCTGATTTTTAATGGAGTATCTACATAGTCGTACAGAGGCCCATTATCAGCAAACATCACTCCTGAGTTCCAATGGCACGTTGTGTTAGCGAATCCAAGTTTATCATTTTAAAAGGCTAACTGATCATTAGAATACCCTTTTGCAATTGTTAGCACAGCTGAAAACTGTTGTTCTGATTAAAGAAGCAAAAAAACTGGCATTCTTTAGACTAGTTGAGTATCTGGAGCATCAGCATTTGTGGGTTTGATTACAGGCTCAAAATGGCCAGAAACAAATAACTTTCTTCTGAAACTTAGTCTATTCTTGTTCTGAGAAATGAAGGCTATTCCATGCGAGAAATTGCCAAGAAACTGAAGATCTCGTACACCACTGTGTACTACTCCCTTCATAGAACAGCGCAAACTGGCTCTAACCAGAATATAAAGTGGAGTGGGAGGTTCCGGTGCACAACTGAGCAAGAGGACAAATACATTAGAGTGTCTAGTTTGAGAAACAGACATGTAACAAGTCCTCAAATGGCAGCTTCGTTAAATAAACTCAGCAAAAAAGAAGTGTCCTCTCACTGTCAACTGCGTTTATTTTCAGCAAACTTAACATGTGTAAATATTTGTATGACCATAACAAGGTTTCAACAACTGAGACAAACTGAACAAGTTCCACAGACATGTAGAACGACGGACCCTCCACCTCCAAATCGATCCCGCTCCAGAGTACAGGCCTTGGTGTAACGCTCAGTTCTCCGACGATAAACGCGAATTCAACCATCACCTCCGGTGAGACAAAACCGCGACTCGTCAGTGAAGAGCACTTTTTGCCAGTCCTGTCTGGTCCAGCGACGGTGGGTGTGTGCCCATAGGCAACGTTGTTGCCGGTGATGTCTGGTGAGAACCTGCCTTACAACAGGCCTACAAGCCCTCAGTCCAGCCTCTCTCAGCCTATTGCGGACAGTCTGAGCACTGATGGAGGGATTGTGCGTTCCTGGTATAACTGGGGCAGTTGTTTCCATCCTGTACCTGTCCCGCAGGTGTGATGTTTGGATGTACCGATCCTGTGCAGGTGTTGTTACACGTGGTCTGCCACTGCGAGGACAATCAGCTGTCCAGCCTGTCTCCCTGTAGCGCTGTCTTAGGCGTCTCACAGTACAGACATTGCAATTTATTGCCCTGGCCACATCTGCAGTTGTTTTCCTTTTATAGTCCGTGATTGTCTATAGACCCTGACACATACGTCTCGTGTCCAAGCCATTGAATTGCGACTTCACCTTGTCTCTATACTGATGTTTTGCCTGTTTGATTGCATTGCGGAGTGAATAACTGTTTGTATTCTGCCATATTCTCAGTCACCTTGCCATGGTTAAATGTGGTGGTTTGCATTTTCAGTTTTGCGCAAATGCTGCCATCTGTCCATGGTTTCTGGTTAGGGTGGGTTTTAATAGTCAGAGGGTACCACATCTCCTATACACTTCCTGATTAAACTCAGTCACTGTTTCAGTGTATTCATTTAAATAATTTTTGCAAGCTACCTAGAACATATCCCACTCCACGTGATCAAAACGTGGTCAGATTTGTCGAAAGGAGGGCAGAGGCAATGGCAAAAATGAACAGAAGCCTAGCTCCCAATACTGAGCTCTCTCTCCAATTGAACTTTTGTGTGTGTTTTAGTAATTTTGATTAGCAGATGGTGCCATGTGACTTCTGTTAAGGATGCTCTCATAAAAAAAAGTGTTAAATCACGTTTAACTACGTCAACATTTGTAATTGGCTGATACAGACTTTGTTACGTCCAGCTGGTGTTGTTAGCATAGGGCTAAGTATGTCAGGTTATGTGATGGGAAAAGCTAACAAATAGCGTTCTATCACATGGAACTACATAGTTGGTCAGTGACAAAAACTCTAAATGTAATCCATTTTAAAATCAGGCTGAACACTTTCTGAAGGCACTGTATGCCATTGCCCCAACTGTAGACCAGGCCTTGATGGAGCTACAACCTGACTTTGTTGTCTACAAAAACGTGTACTTAATGTGGACAAGACTAAATATATGTTGTTCTCTAATTCTCAACAATAGATCTGATGAACTACACATTTATACATTGGGTTTCTGCATATAAATACCTAGGCATTTGGATTGAGAAGGATATAACAAAAAAATATATACTGATGAATAAAGAAATCAAACATTTACTACAAAATGTAAATAGGATAATTTTGTGCCGAAGTATGTCACAACGTAAATGAAAGTTGAGTTTATTTCAATGGGAAAATGTTTGTTTTTTAATTAAGTAGAACGCACTCTTTATGACAGAATGTTAAATTTAGGTGAAATCAAACATTTTTTTGACCAAGTTACTCTTCTCAAAAGGCACCGAATTGGTGAAACAACCCTTGATGTATTTTGGACATAGTTTTTTTTAAAGACATACTTTAAAAGACATGCTCTAGAACTTTGGCGACTACTAAATATTTTTTAAACCTCCCGCTTTGGGCTGGATATGTCAAAGTGTAGTTCATACATGCATAATCTATGAGCAGAATTACTGTTTTACCTCAATTAGCCAAGAAATCCCTTTTCTCTGAAAGCTGTGCTCCACCATTGTCCCTACATTTTCCCCCACGTAGCGTTTTCCCACTAGCAATTCAAGTTCTACCAACGAGCTTCAGCCCCTTGCCATTTGAGTGACATCTAGCAAGAGGCACATCATGCACACATAGCAGAGTAAAAGAGAGCAATGACGTGGTGCACATATGTCACATAGTATGCAATTTACGGGGACCACTTTTGGCTCGTGAGCACTACATTCAGAACTACTTGCTAATAAGTAAACAAAAGTACCGGAGAATCTCTTTAAACATTTTCTTCTCTAGAACAGCTGGACCGATCGGCACCAAATTTAGTAAGGAGCATCTCAAACATAAAAGGCTGTAACGTAACAAAATGTGGAAAATGTCAAGGGGTCTGAATACTTTCTGAATGCACTGTACCTTTATTTAAACAGGGAGTCACCATTGAGACCAGGGTCTATTTCACAAGGGAGCCCTGCATATACAATTCATAATACAAAATAAATAAAAAATCAGATACAAATTTACAGAATACAAATATTCAAGAAATACAGTGCGAAGGTCCCCAATCAATATTTGAAATTGTCCAAGCAGCACAAAAACATCCAATTGCAATGTATTTGTAGTTGGTTCCAGCAATGAGGTGCATTAAAACTAAGAGCGGATTTATCTAGTTGAAGCGCTTGAATGTTTTAATTCCTGTCCAATAGTGCCACCATGTGGTCAAACACGACTTTACAAGTTTGCTGGACTGACATCCATTTGAGTCAAACAGTTTGAGATATACAGTGAGCACCATAATTCATTGGACAGTGACCACTTGTTATTTTGGTTCTGTACTTTAGCACTTTGAGTTTGAAAGGATACAATGACGGTGAAGTGCAGACTGTCAGCTTTAATTTGAGGGTATTTTCATACATATCGGATGAACCGTTTAGAAATGACAGCACCTTTTGTACATGGTCTCCCCATTTTAAGGTACTACAAGTATTTGTTGAACTGGCTTCACAGATGTGTCGTTAGGCAGGAGTGTTCATTTGTGTCGTTAGTGAATGCAGTAGAGCTGTTGATGAATAGTATTGATTCTAGACTTTGCTATTGCCTTTGGAGGTTGTTGTTGGGGTGTGACAACATGAGGAAGACAGCAGTGTCGATTCAAATGAAGCTGGCAGTCATAAGGCTCAGAAATGAAAATCAATCAATCAGGAACATTGCAAAAACCCTGGGCATGCCTAGGTCAAAAATTTGGTTCATCATTAACAAGAAAAAAAACTACCGGTGAACTCAATTATGTCAAAAGATCCGGTAGACATACTACCTCAATCAGCCTGACTAACCGGTGTCTGTATGTAGCCTCGCTACTTTTACAGCCTCGCTACTGTATATAGCCTGTCTTTTACTGTCGTTTTATTTCTTTACCTACCTATTGTTAACCTAATACCTTATTTGCACTATTGGTTAGAGCTGGTAAGTAAGCTATTCACTGTTGTATTCAGCGCACGTGACAAATAAACTTTGATTTGATATTGCTTGAGAGGGTGTAGCCCTGGCCCCTTTACCGTCTTGCAAAGTGTTAACCTTGTAGGTCTTACCATCTCACAGGAATTTGCATTTGACTTTGCCCTTACGGAAGAAGAATTAATGCCAATAAAGAGAATAGGGTTTCTCGCAGCTTCGCTGCTTGAACCCCTAATAGAAAAGGCTGTTGGGAAAGAGGATAGATAAGAGATTGGATATAAATAAAGGAATAGATACCTGTAGGGTGTAGGGACACAATGCAGACACCAGGATGTGCTGTTCTCCCCCAGTAGGCTGTCCCGATTGGCTGTCTCATATGCCACTCCCACCCGGTATGCAGGACTTCTGGTCACATTGGTCTCCCAGTAGTGATGCCCCCTCATGGGTAACAACTCACCCAGGACAGATGGACATCTAGGGGTAAAACACACACACCACACTTAGCATCTCATTTATCCAGAGACCTGGCAAAATGTCAGCCAAGTAAAAGCATCACATTTGCATCAAACATTATATTACAGAGCAGCACACACATCACAGACAGAAGATACCTGAGCAAGACAAAACTCACTCGTTAACCACATCCCCTCTCTCTGTGTATGTGTCCTGGGGGTAGTACAGGGTGGTCTGGTCCTCAGACAGTTTCAGGACAGGGTGAGCCGAAGCCTTCAACAGGTGGAACCTAGTTCCTGGATACAGTGTACAGAGGTCAGTATGTGTGGCTGTGTGTGTGCATGTTTGTGTATGTGCGCGCGGTTCTCGCCCTCACCCCTGGTAGATATGAGAGCAGCCTCGCTCTGTTCGCTGGCTCCAGCCTTGTTGACAGCTTTGATGTAGAACAGGTAGTTCTCATTGGGATGCAGTAGTACCCTCTGTTGTCTGCCCTGGATACCTGAGATAGACCTACACACATCCATGCACCCACCACACACACACACGAGGGATAATCATTGCTTGACATCTTTGAATGACGACATGATAGCAGTTTGTAAATGGAAACGACGGTTACGTATGCAACCACATTAATGTGAGCTATATGGATCACTCCAATATATTGGTATCACTGCGCGGCGGAAGGATACATCCGAGGTGAGGATTTACAGATTTACTCCCGTGTACACCTGTGTCACGGCTGGGGTCGGCCCCAATATACAGACCCATGGCCGCGACACGTTCTCTACATCATTTTTGAGGCGCCTCTAGCTCCATAGAGGTTTGGAGTGATCCATATAGCAAAAATAACCGTGGTTACATAACTAACCTTCGTTATGTATCACTATATTGGATCACTCTAATATATATTGGTATACCCGTACCAGATTAGTCGGTGCTAGAGGGACCTGGCCAGCCAGCGGCGAAGCCCCAGCGCGGGATCGAGACGCAGGGGCCATTAATGTGGAAGGGGAGGCAACGCCCAGGACCACTGAACCAACTGCAGAGGGAGGTGCCACATTTACCCGATAGTACCTAGCAAAGGTGCAAGAGGAAGCCCAGCTGGCCGCAGCACAGATATTAGCGAGGGGCACTCCTCTCAGAGCCCAAGACGCAGCCACACCTCGTGCTGAATGTGCCACCACAGATCCCAGCACTGGCCTGCCAGCCAGACAGCCAGGCGGTATGCTGTCGTAATCGTGTACACGATCCAGTGAGACAAAGAGCTGGTCTGTTGTTCTCACTGACCTCGTCCGCTCCACATTAGGCAGCCAGTGCCCTCACAGGGCACAGCATGCCGGAGGGAGGCCCAGACTCCCCCGCCACTGCCGAGGGGAGGTCATAAGCAGACAGGATAAAAAGGGATGTTCACATGTCTGTCTGACAGAACCTTTGGGAAGAATGAAGGGTTGGGGCAGAGAGATACACTCCTCCCCCCAGGGTCCATCCAGTAGCACTCAGAACTCACCAAAAGAGCATGGAGCTCACCCACCCTCTTCATGGAAGTAATCGCTACCAAGAAAACCACCTTCATAGAGAGGTGTTTCAGGGAGGCAGACTTCAATGGTTCGAAAGGCGGCTTTGCCAAAGCTGCCAAGACCACACAAGATCCCAGCTCGCCATTGAGCGGGTCATAACTGGACGCAGGCAACGAACCCCCTTCATAAACCTGGAGACCAAGGGATGGCGCCCCACTGGCCTGTCCATCCACTCCGCATGGCAGGAAAACATAGCGGCCAAATACCCTCATCCAAGCGAGACTGCAGGTATTGGAGGACATACTGCACCCCGCATGACTCAGGCACAATCTCAATACCAGTGCACCAAGAGCAGAACAATCGCCAGCGCAACTGGTATGCCGCGGTTGTAACCAGCGCCCTTGCGCTCTGCATGGTGTTCATTAACCTGTTAGGGCTAGGGGGCAGCATTGACACGGCTGGATAAAAAACATACCCGATTTAATCTGGTTACCACTCCTACTCAGTAACTAGAATATGCATATACTTATTACATATGGATAGAAAACACCCTAAATTTTCTAAAACTGTTTGAATGGTGTCTGTGAGTATAACAGAACTCAAATGGCAGGTCAAAACCTGAGAGATTCCTTTACAGGAAGTGGCCTGTCTGACCATTTCTGGAACTTCTTTGCCATCTCTATCATTTACTAAGGATCTCTGCTCTAACGTGACACTTCCCACGTCGTCCATAGGCTCTCATAGCCCGGGAAAAAAGAGAATGTCGTCATTCCAGCCCCAGGCTGAAACACATTATCGCCTTTCTCAAGTGGCCCATCAAGAGACACTAGCTTATGCGCGTGACCCCGACCGCCCCCGCCTTTGGGATTTTTTCCTCTGTTTGCCGAAAAGGAGATTCCCTGTCGGAATTTTATCGCTTTTCTACGAGAAAAATGACGTAAAAATTGATTTTAAACAGCGGTTGACATGCTTCGACGTACGGCAATGGAATACTTTGAATTTTATTGTCAGGAATTGCGCCAAGCGCGCGACACTTCTTTACTATTTCGGATAGTGTCTGGAACGCACGAACAAAACGCTGCTATTCGGATATAACGATGGATTATTTTGGACCAAACCAACATTTGTTATTGAAGTAGACGTCCTGGGTGTGCATTCTGACGAAGACAACAAAAGGTAATGACATTTTTATAATAGTAAATATGATTATGGTGAGTGCTAAACTTGCCGGGTGTCTAAATAGCGAGCCCGTGATGCCTGGGCTATGTACTTAGAATATTGCAAAATGTGCTTTCACCAAAAAGCTATTTTAAAATCGGACATATCGAGTGCATAGAGGAGGTCTGTATCTATAATTCTTAAAATAATTGTTATGCTTTTTGTGAACGTTTATCGTGAGTAATTTAGTAAAATGTTAGCGAATTCCCCGTAAGTTTGCGGGGGGTATGCTAGTTCTGAACGTCACATGCTAATGTAAAAAGCTGGTTTTTGATATAAATATGAACTTGATTGAACAAAACATGCATGTATTGTATAACATAATGTCCTAGGGTTGTCATCTGATGAAGATCATCAAAGGTGAGTGCTGCATTTAGCTGTCTTCTGGGTTTTGGTGACATTATATGCTGGCTTGAAAAATGGGTGTCTGATTATTTCTGGCTTGGTACTCTGCTGACATAATCTAATGTTTTGCTTTCGTTGTAAAGCCTTTTTGAAATCGGACAGTGTGGTTAGATTAACGAGAGTCTTATCTTTAAATGGCTGTAAAATAGTCATATGTTTGAGAAATTGAAGTAATAGGATTTTGAAGATTTTGAAAATCGCGCCACAGGCTGGCAGTGGATGTTACGTAGGTGGGACGAATTCGTCCCGCCGGTCCCATAGAGGTTAAACCCTCCTGTAGTCTTAACATGGACCATTGGTGCCATTCAGTGGCCAAGCCCACAGACTGATGCGGTGCGGCCTCGGATGCCACAGAGTTCCCCCGACCTGAGACAGCAGGTCTGGTCTCAGGGGAAGTTGCCAAGGTGTCCCAGACAACAGGAGAAGGCTGAACCAGGGTCGTCTGGGCCAGTATGGGGCCACCAGAAGCAGACGATGCTCTGCTATCCTGGTCCTGTCCAGCACAGCCTGGATTCAGGGGAAAAGGGGGTAATGCCCAATCGTGAGCCTGAGTATCCAAGCCCAGAGGCCCTGGTGGCTCTGACATGGAGTACCACAGGGGGCAGTGCGCATTGTCCAGGAAGGCAAACAGGTTCACCTGCACCCTACCGAACTTGTCCCACAGGTGCTGCACCACCTGGGGATGTAGGCTCCAGTCCCAAGGTGGAAGGCCCTCCTTCGAGAACATATCCACTGCCACATTTAGGATGCCAGGTACATGCGCTGCGCGTAGAGATGCTAGATGTCCCTGAGCCCAGAGAAGGAGGTCCTGTGCCATAATATGGAGGCACTGGGACCTAAGTCCACTCTGATGGTTGATGTAAGCCACCACTGTGGTGTTGTCGATTCTCACCAGGACATGTCTTCCCTTCAGATGTGAAGGAAAGACTACAGGGCCAGCAGTACAGCTCGGAGCTGTAGTGTATTGATGTGCCTGCCAGTCTAAGGGGGTAGCCAACAGCCGCTGGGCGACCTGGCCTTGGTCGGGTCCCAGGGGAATCAACAACAAGGCTGCCGTCAGCAAGCATTGGCAGGTTAGGGCAGATACCAATCACCCCTGCCGAAAGTGGTCGAAGCAAAATAAGATCGCCTGAACCCTTCTGGTGGTAGGCATGCTCTCATGAGAACTGAGTCCAGTTCCATGACAATGAAGGCCACCCTCTGGGTGGGCATCAGATGATTCTTCTTGTCATGCATAATAATGCAAAGCCCACCAATGTGGGTCAGGAGCATGCCTCTGACAGGTCCTGGTTGGGGCACAAATCAATCAAACCAATCGTCCAGGTAATTGAGGATCAACAATCCTCGGGACGTGAGAGGTGTCAGGATAGCGTCCATGCACTTTGCGAAAGTGCGGGGTGCCAAGGAGAGGCCAAAGGGAAGAACCATGAATTCGTAAGCGAATCAGAGGTACTGCCAATGACCTGGGTGAACAGGAACATGGAAGTACGCATCCATCAGGTCCAGCATCACAAACCACTGGTTCCTGGACACGGCCTGCAACACGTGGGCTGGGGACAACATGTGGAACCTCAGTACCTTCAAGTACCCATTGAGGTTGCGGAGATCCAGAAATCGGTCAAAACCCTCTGTCTCTTTTTGTGACCACAAAATAAGTGGAGTAGAACCCACCTAGCGGTTCTCAATCCTGCGGATGATACCCTTGTCAGGAGTGTGGAAATCTATAGCCGCAGGGTTTTCTTCAGGGCGGCCACCGTGGTCCCTGAAAGACAGAGAACGGCACCAGAATTGGAGTCGGTACCTCTCGAGCACTGAAGACAACACCCATGGGGACTCCACACACACCTCCCACTTTGCACTTTGAGACCGGGAGAAGCGGCCGAGGCCGGGGAAGGGCGTGTCAGGGGACCTGCCGGGGCCTGCCTCTCCTCTGGCGCCCCAAGCGCATGGGTCCCCCAGGCACGTCCCTATGGCGGTGACGGTTGACACCATCACAAAGGGAAGCTCAGCCAAGCCAACAAGGCCACGGAACTGTTTGGCCATAATGGCCATCGTTATGTTAGGAGGAAAAAGGGGGAGGCTTGCAAACTGAAGAACACCATCCCAACCGTGAAGCACTGGGGTGGAAGCATCATGTTGTGGGGGTGCTTTGCTGCAGGAGGGACTGCTGCACTTCACAAAATAGATGGCATCATGAGGAAAGAAAATTATGTGGATATATTGAAGCAACATCTCAAGACATCAGTCAGGAAGTTAAAGCTTGGTCGCAAATGGATCTTCCACATGGACAATGACACAAAGCATACTTCCAAAGTTGTGGCAAAATGGCTTAAGGACAACAAAGTCAAGGTATTGGAGTGGCCATCACAAAGCCCTGACCTCAATCCTAAGGAAAATATGTGGGCAAAACTGAAAAGCGTGTGCGAGCAAGGAGGCCTCCAAACCTGACTCAGTTACACCAGCTCTGTCAGGAGGAATGGGCTAAAATTCACCCAACTTATTGTGGGAAGCTTGTGCAAGGCTACCCGAAACGTTTGACCCAAGTTAAACAATTTAAAGGCAATGCTACCAAATACTAATTGAGTGTATGTAAACTTCTGACCCACTAGGAATGTGATGAAAGAAATAAAAGCTGAAATCAAATCATTCTCTCTACTATTATTCTGACATTTCACATTCTTATAATAAAGTGGTGATCCTAACTGACCTAAGACAGGGAATCTTTATTAGGATTAAATGTCAGGAATTGTGAAAAAACTAAGTTAAAATGTATTTGGGTAAGGTGTATGTAAACTTTCGACTTCAACTGTATATGTGGCTCTCAAGTCCACATCAAAGACTCTGGGGGGGTCCCGCCTTCAGTCATGATGGGGACAGATGGAGAGTCCTCACTGTCCACCAGTTGATGTCCAGTGCAGTGGCTACCCAAGTGAGTAGGCCGCTCATAGCTTCTTGAGCCGCTCGGGGCAATGAAGCCCCGCAAGCGGCTTCAGATGGCCCATCAGCCTGGTAGCTCCGCTCACATGGTGAACAGTTCCAGCATCGTCTCCCAGGAACAGCCTATCTTTGGCCAACAGGGAACAGCTGTCGTTGCCATCGAAGCTATCAACC
This sequence comes from Salmo salar, assembly GCF_965601325.2. Lineage (NCBI taxonomy): Eukaryota > Metazoa > Chordata > Actinopteri > Salmoniformes > Salmonidae > Salmo > Salmo salar. Next base: position 4,082,671 of record NC_138316.1, read on the forward strand.
TCCTGATGCAGGGCATGCGCCCTCCGTTGAAGGTGGTCTCAGCGGTTTGTACAGGACTTGCAGCAGATGGGCTCTGCTTGCGGTGGCTCTGGCCACGCTTCCTTGGAAGGGTACTGGGCCCAGTAGAGGTATTAACAGCTCGCTGCCGCACCACTCCTGAGGGAGGGAGCTCGTCCCCAGCCTGGCCTACCCACTTGCGCATGGCCTCCAATCGCGCCAGGTGCAGGCGTTCTAAGAACACCACACAAAACAGGCATCCAGTATGGTTCAAACCCAGGCAGTTCATACACGAGGTATGCGGATCCCCAGGGGGATGCCACCATCACCCCTGTCACAAAGGGAAGCCATAAGCTCAGCCAAGCCAACTAGGCCATCGAGCAGGGGTCTGACGCCCTGGGAGAGCTATGTCGTGACCCGCTTGGAGGAATAGGAACCCGGTGAGGGATAAATTACCCAGTACCTCTCCTAACAGGCAGAAAAAAACAGAAAAAAAACCAGCAAGCAGGTAATGGATAAGATGTATGTGTGTTTTTGTTTCATGCCAACTGCGATTTTACCTAGAAGGATTCAAAACAGAACCATATGATGGAGTAAACTCTGGAGTTCCTTAACAAAGTTAATGTCTCAATGTAGTGGCAGCCCACCACCATACTCTTACATTCTGCAGGAGAAAGAACAAGAAAACCCTGTAGGGGAATTAGCAGAGAACCCGTTTAGGGTAATTAGCAGAGGACAGCATGTTAAAAGCAATTCACAACACACACAAAACAAGCCAGTCGGCAAGTTGTGTAAGGTAAATAGAGTTTGTGGCAGCAAGAGCCATCAATATATTAATGGATGCACACAGAGTCATAGTGTAACAGGCTGACTACACCGCTCACGTCGTATGCGCGAGCGTTGCAAAATAAATGTAGACATACATGTTATTCAATTATTGCACGCACACTGCTCGCGGGCGCCAACGAGTGTCTGCTTTGCCAAGGGCTAAAATAGAAGTCAGTTCTATTTGTGACCAGATCACACCGCAAGTCCTGCCTTTCCCATCTCCTCATTGGTTTGTAGAAGCAGGTACACACGTGCCATCTCCTCATTGGTTATACCCACGTGGGTGACTGAACGAGGTCAGTGGCAGTAATGCACCTAATTTATGAAAGTTGCCAATCACAATATAAAGTCAAAAGAAAAAGCTTGGAAGGAGGAGAGATGACTAGAAGCGATTCGGTTGACCGTTTTGTGTGGATTAATTGTCAGAGATGAGCACATTGTGCATTTCAGGTAAAATAACAACTCAATGTTTATATCCCAGGACAAATTAGCTAGCAAGTGCAAGCTAGCTAGCTAAATTGCCATACATGTTTAATGATTTTCGACCTGTCTTCAAGTTAATGTAATTGGTTCAGAGTTGGTTTTGATATTTTAACCTGATCGGGTTTGGTGTGGGGGGACAAAATACATTTATGCACGGTGGCGCGGTTTAGGTTCCGTGTAACGCTAACGACACACAAGCACGACAAACCACGGGGGGAGGATACAGATCAACCGCGCGCAGTGAGTGGCGCACTCAAGAGGAGGGGCTGGCCATGTGGCCAGCTGCTACATGGTGCAAACAACCAGTGAGTATACGTCCACGCAAGATATTACACTTACCAAGGGAACTTCAGAAAGTTCGTACCTCGGCCATCCGCCGAGAAAATGAAAGAGAACGTGTCGCGGTCATGGGGTCTATATATAGGGGCGGACCCCAGCCGTGATACAAGGTGTACACGGGAGTAAATCCTCACCTCGGATGTATCCCTCCTCTGCGGAGTGATACAAATATATTGGAGTGATCCCATATAGTGAAACATAACTGTCATTTAAAGAAGAGCTGTCGCAAAAAAAACCATGTTACTCACCCTAGCAGAGCTGGTTAGACTGTTTTCATTGTTATCAAGAAGGTTAGTAACTGTAACTCTAATAGCAAGAATTTACACCCAGCAATTATTACTGAAACCTGTCATAACAACAAGGTGTAGGTCGTTCGTAAACGTATAAATTATTCTGCACTCTGGGACTCTCAAACCAGAGTGTTCTATTATCGGATTAGGTTGCCAAAGTGAATTTACTCTTGGTAACTTGGAAACACCCACATCAAACCACGCCTCCAAGACACAAATCTCGTTTTCAGTGGCATTTTTGTGTGTATGCTTGAAGTGATGGAGGATATTAGAGTAGTACATAGTGTGTGTGTCTGGGGGGGTTGCATGCCATGTGTGTGTGCCTGTGTGAGACCCACCTAAGCCCTTCTCCCTCAAGGGCGTACTGTCTGCAGTACTCCAGGGTGTAACTCTGCGTGGGTGTTTGGTTGTCCACATTCCAACGCAACGTGGCCGAGTCCCACAGTATCGTACACCGCCCCGTATCAATCACTGGCACCGATGGGGCTGTCAACCAATTAATCAATAAATCACAGGAGAACCATGCATTGGTCCATATGACCACAGTATGACATCAGAAGACATTTCTGCTTTACCGACTGACTCACCAGTTCTGAAGGGTAGTCTCTCACTGGGCAGGGAGCAGCCGGTATAGTTGACAGCCATCACCCACACCTTATAAACCTTGTCAGGCTCCAGCTCCTCTAGAACACAGTAACTCTCCTTCACTGTCACGCGGTACTCATCCGACACCGCTGGGCAGAGAACACACACAGAGCTGTTAGGCTGCGTTTAGACAGGCAAATTCTGATGTTTCTGTTCTTTTGACCAATCACATCAGATCTTTTCACATTAGATCTTTTTCAGACCTGATTGGTAAAAAATACACATTTGTGAAATAAACATAAAATAGGGCTGCCTGTCTAAATGCAGCCTGTGTGTAGGCTACCACCTTGTGGGTCCTGCCTAAATGCAGCCTGTGTGTAGGCTACCTCCTTGTGGGTCCTGTCTAAATGCAGCCTGTGTGTGTGTGTGTGTGTGTGTGTGTGTGTGTGTGTGTGTGTGTGTGTGTGTGTGTGTGTGTGTGTGTGTGTGTGTGTGTGTGTGTGTGTGTAGGCCACCTCCTTGTGGGTCCTGTCTAAATGCAGCCTGTGTGTGTGTAGGATACCTCCTTGTAGGTCTTGTCTAAATGCAGACTGTGTGTGTTTAAGCCTTCTCCTTGTGGGTCCTGTCTAATTGCAGCCTCTGTGTGTGTGTGTGTGTGTGTGTGTGTGTGTGTGTGTGTGTGTGTGTGTGTGTGTGTGTGTGTGTGTGTGTGTGTGTGTGTGTGTGTGTGTGTGTGTGTGTATGCTACCTCCTTGTGGCTCCTGTCTAAATGCAGCCTGCGAGTGTGTAGGCTACCTCGTTGTGGGTTATGTCGCTTATGCAGCCTGTTTGTGTGTGTATGCTACCTCATTGTGGGTCCTGACTTTATGCAGCCTGTGTGTGTAGGTTACCTTCTTGTGGGTCCTGTCTAAATACAGCCAGTGTGTGTGTAAGCTATCTCTTTGTGGGTCCTGTCTAAATACAGCCTGTGTGTGTGTCGGCTAACTCCTTGTGGCTCCTGTCTGAATTCAGCCTGTGTGTGTGTGTGTGTGTAGGCTACCTCCTTGTGGGTCCTGTCTAAATGCAAATTGTGTGTGTGTGTAGACTACCTCCTTGTGGCTCCTGTCTGAATTCTGCCTGTGTGTGTGTTTGTGTAGGCTACCTCCTTGTGGGTCCTGTCTAAATACAGCCTGTGTGTGTGTGTAGGCAACCTCCTTGTGGGTCCTTGTCTAAATGTAGCCTGTGTGTGGGCTACCTCCTTGTGGGTTCTGTCTAAATGCAGCCTGTCTGTGTTTGTAGGATATCTCCTTGTGGGTCCAGTTTAAATGCAGCCTGTGTGTGTGTGTAGGCTATCTCCTTGTGGTTCCTGTCTAAATGCTGCCTGTGTGTGTGTGTGTGTGTGTGGGGGGGGGGGCTACCTCCTTGTTGTTCCCGGCTACCTCATTGTGGGTTCTATCTAAATGCAGCCTGTGTGTGTGTGTGTCTAGGCTACCTCCTTGTGGGTCCTGTCTAAATGCAGCCTGTGTGTGTGTGTGTGTGTGTGTGTGTGTGTGTGTGTGTGTGTGTGTGTGTGTGGACTAACTCCTTGTTGGTCCTGTCTAAATGCAGCCTGTGTGTGTGTAGACTACCTCCTTTTGGGTCCTGTCTAAATGCAGCCTATATGTGTAGGCTATCTCCTTGTGGATCCTAGCTACCTCCTTGTGGTTCCTGTCTAAATGCAGCCTGTGTGTTTAGGCTACCTCCTTGTGGGTACTGTCTAAATGCAGCGTGTGTGTGTGTGTGTGTGTGTGTGTGTGTGTGTGTGTGTGTGTGTGTGTGTGTGTGTGTGTGTGTGTGTAGGCTACCTCCTTGTAGCTCCTGTCTAAATGCAACCTGTGTGTGTGTGTAGGCTTCCTCCTTGTTGGTCCTGTCTAAATGCAGCCTGTGTGTGTGTGTGTGTAGGCTTCCTCCTTGTTGGTCCTGTCTAAATGCAGCCTGTGTGTGTGTGTAGGCTACCTCCTTGTGGGTCCTGTCTAAATGCAGCCTGTGTGTGTAGGCTACCTCCTTGTGGGTCTTCCATACAGTAGACCTGGAAGCAGTCTATGATGTCTCCAGGGTTGACCCTCCAGTAAACAGTCACACTGGTGCTGCTGGCTGAAGCACACTCCTGAGGCTGCAGAGACGGCTTCTGAGGAACTGAGACACACAGAGAGAGGGGGCAGATAGAGTTAGAGAGAAAGAGAAAGTGTTTGTTTCTGTTCGAGAGAGACCCACCTGGGATTCCCTTGCGTCGTGTGTGTGTATTGACTGCATTGCCCTTGGCGTAGTCTTCAAACACTAGTAGTCCCCGAGGACCCAGCTCCAGTGACATGGCTGACTGTAGTGCTTCTGTTAACCTTGGAGAGGCAAACAACAATTATGAGAGTGTTTGTGTGTATGTGGCAACGGTCATCGAAACAATTCTAATAAATGCAACAGTTGGACAGTGGTTGAAGATACTCAAAACTTTTAGCATTTTTACATTCCGTTAGATATTGACTGAATTATAGCACATAAAACGTTTTACTGGGACAGAGAGTTTGGTGGGAATATATGTATTCAGTTTGTCAAATGTCACCGTTTTTATTAGAATGCACTCATACAGTATATACATTTTCTTATTGTATCAGGTATTTATTTAATTTGTTGTGTTAAAATAAAGAAAATGTGCCTCATTTGCATAAATTCACTGGGTATACATATATGAATAAATTAACATAATGTGGTGTAACAGGACGGCAACCACTAAACACTTACTCCGTCTACCCTACCTACCTGCACTCACCTGCGCTGTCTAGACTGCCACATGAATTACTGTTGTTGTCACATTCTATTGTAAAATAAAATTATATGTTATTGGTCACATACACGTGGTTAGCAGATGTTAATGTGTTAATGTAAGTGCAGCAAAATGCATGTGCTTCTAGTTCCGACAGTGCAGTAACAAGTGTGTCAATAGCAGGATACCCTCAGACACTGAGAATACCAAACATTAGGAACACCTTCCTAATACAGTGGGGGAAAAAAGTATTCCCACTTAAAGTTCTCCCACTTAAAAAGATGAGAGAGGCCTGTAATTTTCATCATAGGTACACGTCAGCTATGACAGACAAAATCAGAAAAAAAATCCAGAAAATCACATTGTAGGATTTCTAATGAATTTATTTGCAAATTATGGTGGAAAATAAGTATTTGGTCACATACAAACAAGCAAGATTTCTGGCTCTCACAGACCTGTAACTTCTTCTTTAAGAGGCTCCTCTGTCCTCCACTCGTTACCTGTATTAATGGCACCTGTTTGAACTTGTTATCAGTATAAAAGACAACCTGTCCCCAACCTCAAACAGTCACACTCCAAACTCCACTATGGCCAAGACCAAAGAGCTGTCAAAGGACACCAGAAACAAAATTGTAGACCTGCACCAGGCTGGGAAGACTGAATCTGCAATAGGTAAGCAGCTTGGTTTGAAGAAATCACTGTGGGAGCAATTATTAGGAAATGACCACTGATAATCTCCCTCGATCTGGGGCTCCACGCAAGATCTCACCCCGTGGGGTCAAAATTATCACAAGAACGGTGAGCAAAAATCCCAGAACCACACGGGGGGACCTAGTGAATGACCTGCAGAGAGCTGGGACCAAAGTAACAAAGCCTACCATCAGTAACACACTACGCCGCCAGGGACTCAAATCCTGCATTGCCAGACGTGTCCCCCTGCTTAACCTGTTATGGCTAGGGGGCAGTATTTTCACGGCTGGATAAAAAACGTACCCGATTTAATCTGATTATTAGTCCTGCCCAGAAACTAGAATATGCATATAATTATTAGCTTTGGATAGAAAACACTCCAACGTTTCTAAAACTGTTTGAATGGTGTCTGTGAGTATAACAGAACTCATTTGGCAGGCCAAAACGTGAGAAGATTCTGTACAGGAAGTACCCTGTCTGACCATTTCTTGAACTTCTTTGCCATCTCTATCTATTACAAAGGATCTCTGCTCTAACGTGACACTTCCTACGTCTTCCATAGGCTCTCAGAGCCCGGGAAAAACCTGAATGTTGTCATACCAGCCCCAGGCTGAAACACAACACATTATCGCCTTTCTCAAGTGGCCGATCAAGGGACTGTGGGCTTAGGCGCGTGCACTGGCCGCCCCCGTCTTTGTGTTTTTTCCTCTGTTTGCCGAAAAGGAGATTCCCGGTCGGAATATTATCGCTTTTTTACGAGATAAATTGCATAAAAATTGATTTTAAACAGCGGTTGACATGCTTCGAAGTACGGTAATGGAATATTTAGAATTTTTTTGTCACGAGATGCGCCATGCGCACGACCCTGATTTACCATTTCGGATAGTTTCTGGAACGCACGAACAAAACGCCGCTATTCGGATATAACGATGGATTATTTGGGACCAAACCAACATTTGTTATTGAAGTAGCAGTCCTGGGAGTGCATTCTGACGAAGACAACAAAAGGTAATCAAACTTTTGTAATAGTCAATCTGATTTTGGTGAAGGCTAAACTTGCCGGGTGTCTAAATAGCTAGCCCGTGATGGCTGGGCTATGTACTTAGAATATTGCAAAATGTGCTTTCACCAAAAAGCTATTTAAAAATCGGACATATCGAGTGCATAGAGGAGTTCTGTATCTATAATTCTTAAAATAATTGTTATGCTTTTTGTGAACGTTTATCGTGAGTAATTTAGTAAATTGTTAGTAAATTCCCCGGAAGTTTGCGGGGGGTATGCTAGTTCTGAACGTCACATGCTAATGTAAAAAGCTTTTTTTTGATATAAATATGAACTTGATTGAACAAAACATGCATGTATTGTATAACATAATGTCCTAGGTGTGTCATCTGATGAAGATCATCAAAGGTTAGTGCTGCATTTAGCTGTCTTCTGGGTTTTTGTGACATTATATGCTAGCTTGAAAAATGGGTGTCTGATTATTTCTGGCTGGGTACTCTGCTGACATAATCTAATGTTTTGCTTTCGCTGTAAAGCCTTTTTGAAATCGGACAGTGTGGTTAGATTAACGAGAGTCTTGTCTTTAAAATGCTGTGAAATAGTCATATGTTTGAAAAATTGAAGTTTTTGTATTTTTGAGGAATTTGTAATTCGCGCCACGCCTATCATTGGATATTGGAGCAGGTGTTCCGCTAGCGGAACGTCTAGATGTAAGAGGTTAAGCCAGTACATGTCCAGGCCCGTCTGAAGTTTGCTAGAGAGCATTTGGATGATCCAGAAGAGGATTGGGAGAATGTCATATGGTCAGATGAAACCAAAATATAACTTTTTGGTAAAAACTCAACTCGTCGTGTTTGGAGGACAAAGAATGCTGAGTTGCATCCAAAGAACACCATACCTACTGTGAAGCATGGGGGTGGAAACATCATGCTTTGTGGCTGTTTTTCTGCAAAGGGACCAGGACGACTGATCCGTGTAAAGGAAAGAATGAATGGGGCCATGTATCGTGAGATTTTGAGTGAAAACCTCCTTCCATCAGCAAGGGCATTGAAGATGAAACATGGCTGGGTCTTTCAGCATGACAATGATCCCAAACACACCGCCCGGGCAACAAAGGAGTGGCTTCGTAAGAAGCATTTCAAGGTCCTGGAGTGGCCTAGCCAGTCTCCAGATCTCAACCCCATAGAAAATCTTTGGAGGGAGTTGAAAGTCAGTGTTGCCCAGCGACAGCCCCAAAACATCACTGCTCTAGAGGAGATCTGCATGTGGGAATGGGCCAAAATACCAGCAACAGTGTGTGAAAACCTTGTGAAGACTTACAGAAAACGTTTGACCTGTGTTATTGCCAACAAGGGGTATATAACAAAGTATTGAGATAGACTTTTGTTATTGACCAAATACTTATTTTCCACCATAATTTGCAAATAAATTCATAAAAAATCCTACAATGTGATTTTCTGGATTTTTTTTCTCATTTTGTCTGTCATCGTTGAAGTGTACCTATGATGAAAATTACAGGCCACTCTCATCTTTTTAAGTGGGAGAACTTGCACAATTGGTGGCTGACTAAATACTTTTTTCCCCCACTGTATAGAGCTGCAATCCCCCTCCCTTTGCCTTCAGAACAGCCTCAATTTGTCGGGGCATGGACTCTACAAGGTGTCGAAAGCGTTCCACAGGGAGGCTGGCCCATGTGAACTCCAATGCTTCCCACAGTTGTGTTAAGTTAGCTGGATATCCTTTGGTAGGTGGACCATTCTTGATACACACATGAAACTGTTGAGCGTGAAAAACTCAGCAGCGTTGCAGTTCTTGACACAAACCGGTGCGCCTGGCACCTACTACCATAAACTGTTCAAAGGCACTTAAATATTTTGTATTGCCCATTCACCCTCTGAATGGCACACATTCACAATCCATGTCTCAATTGTCAAGGCTTAAAAATCCTTCTTAGATCTCATACCCTTCATTTACACTGATTGAAGTGGATTTAACAAGTGACATCAATAAGGGATCATAGCTTTCACCTGGTCAGTCAGTCTATGTCATGAAAAGAGCAGGAGTTCTTAATGTTTTGTATACTCAGTGTATATTACACCCATCTAAACATACATTGTTTGAGAGATCAGACATATCACTATAATCCGAGTGTTCATTTTCATTGCATTCATTTCAGCATATCTAATTTGTAAAAATGTCAACTGTATTAACACCCATCAAAATAAAGTTGTCTTTCGTCTCTTTCTTGTTATGTAAGTGTCAAGAGGGTGTGTTAAATCCCCAACGAAGCTTTTGCATTCTTATAGATTCTATGGAAAGACAATGTATGACATTGAGCACATTTCAGCCATTACCGGGGTGTTTGACAGGTCATTACAAACATTTCCTCTGTCGTAACAGTATCGGGAAAATAAGACGGGCACAAGTGAGAGTTTGAAAGAGTCACAGGAGTAAAATGAAAGAAATCAATCCAGAGAGATTTAAGTGACAAGTGGATTTTGCACCCCTCAAACACAGGAAATAGATGGCTGCCAAAGACCTCAGGTGGGCAGGGCATGCACATTGCTAGTGTGTGTGTGAGACCCATTGCCAGAGACATACAGGTAACTGCCAAAATAAAGGAAACACCAACATAAAGTAATCTTAATAGGGCGTTAAATAGCTTCAATGCGTCTTGGCATAGATTCTACATGTGTCTGGAACTCTATTGGAGGGATGCGACACCATTTTGTTGATGTTTTGTTGATGGAAAACGCTGTCTCAGGCGACACTCCAGAATCTCCCAATTGGGTTGAGATTTGGTGACTGAGACACACACACACACACACACACACACACATACACACCCTTTAAACCCTGTATGCTCCTTTGTGACCTCTTTTTAAAAGTCACTGAGATCTCTTCTTGTAGTCATGGTAGCCAAAATGGGCTAAATGGGCAACTGGGCATTTTTATACATGACCCTAAACATGTTGGGATGTTAATTACTAAATTAACTCCAGAACAACACCTGTGTGGAAGCACCTGCTTTCAATATACTTTATATCCCTCATTTACTCAAGTGTTTCGTTTATTTTGGCGGTTACCTGTACCTGCCTGCAACACTTAATGTTAGCTTAGAAGCAAAACGTCACAGTCACATGCTATCAACAGAACCAGCTGGTTGGAATGTTAAATCAATCAACATGGTCACCAGGGTTGGGGTCAATTCCGTTTTAAAATCCAGTCAATTCAGAATGTAAACCAAATTCCAATTCCACATTTTCCTCATTGAAAATAATTGAATAGTATTGGAATTTCACTATTCTTCCTGAATTTAAATGGAATTGACCCCAACCCTGGTGGTCACTACACTCTGAATATGACCAACCCCACCAGTCAACAAAATGACGACACACACCTAAACAATAATTTTGTCCTTTGCTCAGTATAATCATGCTAGTATAGCTTACATCCAATATTGTGAGTACAGCTGACACGGTGCAGTTACCTCATATAGATGTCTTTGGATGTCTGTGGATAAGAGGTTTCATTAGGTACAAACAATAATAACCTACAATAATAACTGCAAGGTTTCCATCCAACTGCTTCCACCAATTCAACCTAGTTCTCAATGGGTCTGAAACTTCAAGCCCGGTCCGACCCAAGCCCGATGAGCTGAAGCCCGAGACCCAGTCCGACATCACAAAAATGTAATGAGCCCGAACTCGAAAAAAGCCTGATTTCTAGACAACAGCCCAACCTTTTCCTAGACCATGTTGCTATTTTGCGAAAGTTAACCAGTAGGCTATTCATTTACACTGGTGTTGACAACAACGCAGCAGAGATGGCACCGAGTGGGGTGAGGAGGTGAGAGGGAAAAGCCCTTGCCTTGTCTAAGTAAAGTGAGGAGAGGGAGAAAACCCAACTTGAATATAATCAACAACTGTTATATGTGGACTCAAAGTGTGTAAAACATCCATATATACAGTATCTTCATAAATTAGACAGATGCTACTTCTGATTCCATGAGCTCCAACGGTCTCATGCAGCCTATATAAGTACAAGTCAGTCAGTCATGCCTTTAAATACAGCTTTAATTTTGAAAATAATAAATGAAATGTTCTAGCTAATTAAGTTATGGCCTAAGTATTAAGACAACAGAAGAGAACACAACAGAAGAACAAGTCAATAACATAAAAATGTAGTCTTGAATAATTCAATTATAAATACATGTTCTGGATATTATTAGCTATAGACCTATGGCCTATATATTAAGACAACAGAACACAACAGAAGAAAATGTCTCTGTTCTCCTCGGGTCGATGGTCCGGCCTGCCACAATGAATATCCTTTCGCTGCTAGTGGCCGGGACGCAAAGCACCCATCTCTCTAACTTGGCTAGCAGTGGATATGTTGTGCTGTTGGACTTTCACCAGCCCAACATCTCTCTGTTATCCGTCATCACAGGTCACTTTACGATGTATTTTGTCACATCATCCTCTTCTTCATTCCCTGCTGTGACATTTTCCCACTCTGAAAAGTCAAGCTCTGCTCTCTTGGCGGGGGGTGGCACTGAAACGTCATCCTCTGTGGCCTGTGGAAGTGTGCTCATATGATCACATCTTGCCTGTCTTGGGGGGGGGGGGGGGGGCAGCATCCTGAGCTGGTTAAACTTGGGCCAGAGAAACGTTGCCATCTTGTGTAGATCTTTGATGTCCACCTTCCTCTCCAACCATTCACTGTGTCGTAGTCACACTGCAGCCTGCTGGCAGTGAGTCTTGCGCATTGGGCTGGCAGTGATGCTTTAGTCTCTCTGACCATTGACGGGTTAGCTGACAACATCATGAAAACGTTATATGCGCTTCAAAAGGGGCAGAAGGCCATGTGTTGTTATGGTTCTGAATGGCCAGATAGCTAGCAACAATGACAAGGAAGGAATGACAAAGAATGTGGTGAATCATAAGTGACTTGTTCCAGCGCATTTGATCTTGTTCTTGTTTTGAGGTGTTTTGCTAATATGGCTCAAATCTAACCAACATCTGTAATGATGTATTTGAGAAACAACTTCTCATTGTTCTACTTTAATTATGTTTTCAATAACCATTGGAAGCAAAATAAAGTTTACATGTTATCAACAATGTAAGCCAACCCTGTCTGTTTAGCCCCATAGTTGCGCATGCGTCGTTTTTGTTGCTACCAACTCGCCTATAGACACACAAGATTCAGTGTGGGGTATTTGTCCCCCTCCAGTTCCATCTGTGCGTCGTAAAACGGCTAGAGGAACTCCAGGAGAAACTGCAGGTCATCAGCTGCGATTTTCTCCACGGGCCTCCAGATTTTCATGCGGTTTGTTGTACACGTCCTGGACAGCGTACAAGTCAGGTAGACTGTGCTAAATCTTGTGTCCCCCATCTGAAGCAGGGTCTTCGAGAGTTGGGTAGCCAGTCCAGACTTCTTGACATACCTGATAGAGGCATGATTAACACATCATAAACTTTCAAAACCGGTACATGGCAAAATAAGATTGCCCACATAGTAAGGCTCTATGATATTAATTATATTCCTAAATACAATGTTGGTTTGACATGGTTGAACAAAATAATTAGGATAACATGTCATATTTATTTAAAAAATGTTATAGCCTACCTGACCAGGAACTTTGCTGCGGTGAGGGTTTCAGCGATGTCCTCAATGGCCAGTGCTGCTCCGTCAAGACCATGACATAGCACCATGTTTAGAACGTGGTCCTGACAGTCCAGCCTCTGATACGGTCGAAGGGCAACAACGATGTTGGAGCCGTGGTCAGTCACCCAAACAATTCTGCTCAGTGACATAGCGTCAAGGCCAAACTTTGTCATGAGCAGCTTCACCAACTCTCGCCTTATGTTCTCCTCAGTTTTTGAGTCTTCAGCTGGACACAGCCGTGGTCAAGTTTCTTTCAATTAACTGGAACTCTTCAGTTATGAAATGACATGTTGTCAGATAACTAAGCTTCCGATAGTCACCCACACTGTGCCCTCTTTCAGGTTATCCTTTACCTTATCTGTAAGTTCTTCTCTTTTGTCCTCTGCCATTCTCTTGCACCTGGCAGAGACGGTATCGTGACTGAGTAGATCAGCCTCTCCCATAAGTGGCTCCCACATATATAAGCTCCTGGCATCTTTGAAACGAAAACTGAAAAATGTGTTAGTCACTGCCTGTTTTGTTTTCTTTGACAGTTACCGTTTTGTTGACGAAGCTGACATAAAAGCTTTGCCTGAGTAGGCTGTCGCGCCACGGCATTGTGCAAAATGGTGCTGCAGGGAAGAAGTACCTGTCGTCTTGCTGTCATAACGTAGAACGGTCTCGCATCCTCTGCAATTGACATGGCCAGCTGATTCTCCCATTGTTTTAACAACCAAGTCGAATGACTTCCACACATCTGATTGGCATTCAATTCGCTGTAACATGTTATAATGGTATAACAGAGTTGTTGTAACCAATGTATCCTATGTTCAGACCCTACCATATTGGTAAGTCACAGGTGTATGAATGTGTCATGTGAAAGAAGTATGGCAGGGAAGGCACAATTAGCAAATAGGGAATGTTTTTTGTCTCAACAAATGAGGGATTTTGGTAACATGACTTTTGAGTCAGAGAAACAACACGTAAGAAACAAGTTAATAATTGTTATTAGATAGCAGTTTCAGCACCCCGTACAGCGCAATACACACTGGAGCCTGTGCCTGCTCCTGCAGCTGACAGGGAGGAGGAAAGAGAGACAACTGCGCCAGTCACAAAGGCACGCACTGAAAAAAAAAAATTACACGTCGCAGAAAGTTAGAACCAGACCTGGCCCGAATCAATTCTTGAAAACACATGGCCAGCCCGAACCTGTAAGGCCCAGGCTGAAATTGATAACTTTAATCCAACCCTCTGAGAACTGATTATCTTAACGAAGGATGCATTTGTCAGTAGTTTCAAGTTTCTATGTCACATACACAAGTACAGTGAAATGCCTTTCGCACAATGCAGTAATCATTAACAATGTAATGCTAAAAATAACAAGGTAGAACAAAGTAAGTAAGCATAATATATACAGGGTCACTTCCAGTACCATATTTACAGTGTGCAGGGAAACTGGATCGATAGAGGTACAGTAGATACAGTATGTATAAGGGTAAGGTGACTAGGCATCAGAATATATGATAAACAGAGTAGCAGCAGCATATATGATGATTGTATGTGAGTGGTTGTGTGTAGAGTCAGTATAAATGTATGTGCATATAATGTGTGTGTGAGCGAATTATGAAGTGGTGTTTGTGCGTGTGTTGGATATAAAATACAAAGGTTAACTCAGACAGTCTGTGTAGCCATTTTGTTAGCTATTTAGTTAGCCTTTTAGCAGTCTAATTAGCACTACACTGTATTTGTGTGTGTGTGTGTGTGTGTGTGTGTGTGTGTGTGTGTGTGTGTGTGTGTGTGTGTGTGTGTGTGTGTGTGTGTGTGTGTGTGTGTGTGTGTCCCTCACCTGTGTGTCTGGGTCTATCTCTGCCTCTCTAGCGGTGGTGTCCAGTGTAACCTTGGCCTGGTCTATACTCTCCTGGAAGGAGACGATCTGGTCGTAAAGCTGCTCCAGCTTTGCCTTCTTTTCCTCCTCCATGCTCAGAGACATGGTGTTGTACTGCTCCATCACCAGAGCCATCATCTCCTCATTCTGAGCCTCCATCACCTCCTCACTGTCCCTGCAATGGTCCTGGGAACATAGAGATCAGGAGGTACAGGGGACAGAGAGAGGTACAGGGGAAAGAGAGAGACAGGGGACAGAGAGGGACAAGGAACAGAGTGACACAGAGAGGGACACGAAGTCTAAACTGGTCCGTTGGAAGAGAAACTGAAAGAGAAGGGTTAGGCCAGAAAAAAATCTGCAGGGAAGTTTTGTGGTAACACTTTGCATTATAACATGCATTATTCTACGCATTCAATAACACACAAGTAGACAGTTACTTGAGTTTGAGAAGATAGCAAATTCTCTCTCTTCTCCTACCTCTACAGTGTTGTATCCCAGCTCTAGTTCTGACACCAGATCCTCAATGTTCTCTGATCTCTCCTGCAGTTCTGAGATCCACTCACTCAGCCTCTCCTGGAATACGAACGGAGCACAGAAACACACTGAATGAAAACTTGAACTAGGAAAATACAATACAGGCTACTGTAAGGATGGGCTGTTTTAGATGCAGTGAACACAATAAAAGTGTTGGTTTTGCTCTTCTGTAAAATAAATATAAATAATTCAGTCTCTCCCCTTTGTCGCTCAACTCTCCATATGTAAGGACTATGTAAGTGTACTTGGGACACAAAACAATAGTTGCTGGTTCAAGCCCCTGCTGAGATGGCACCAAGGTGGTGCCGATAGAGATGGCAGCTTCGCTTCTAGTCCTTAGGAAACTGTGCAGTATTTAGATTTTTGTATGTATTATTTATTATATTGTTAGCCCAGAAAACCTTAAGTCTTATTACATAAAACCGGGAAGAACTATTGGATATAAGAGAGACGTTAACTTACCAGCACAACCAGCACTACGATCAGGAATAAGACTTTCCCAAAACGGATCCTTTGTCTGTGTCACGGTTGATGTCGGTGAATGAGGACCAAAACGCAGCAGGTACGTGAATGCTCATCTTGATTTTTAATTAATCTCAACAATGAACATACAAAACACAAAAAACGAACACTCGACAAATAAACAGTCTGGTAAGGCACAAGGCTATACACAGAATAATCACCCACAAATCACACATACAAACACACCCTAATATATGGAACTCTCAATCAAAGGCAGATAGACAACACCTGCCTTCAACTGAGAGTCCCAACCCCAATCAACCAAACATAGAAACACACAACCTAGACTAACCATAGAATTACTAAACATAAACCAAAACCCGGAATTACTAAATCAAACACCCTTTACACAAAACACACCACCCCGAACCACAGAAAACAAATACCCCCTGCCACGCCCTGACCAAACTACAAAACAATTAACCTTATATACTGGCCAGGACGTGACAGTACCCCCCCCTTAAAGGTGCTACCCCAGAAGCACCTTAACAAAAAATAACCCCAAGCAACACCAACAAAAAGTCCCCTTTTCTAAAGGGAGGGAAGGGAGGGTGGCTGCCGTCAACGACGGCACTGTGCTACACCCCCCCTCCCCAACCCACCTATTTCTGGAGGTGGCTCTGGCTCCGGCCGTTCCAGGCTGTCGGGCCACTCTGGCTTCGCCGGGGGGCAGTCGGGGCAGTCTGGCAATTCGGGACAGTCTGGGCAGTCTGGCAATTCGGGACAGTCTGGGCAGTCTGGCAATTCGGGACAGTCTGGGCAGTCTGGCAATTCGGGACAGTCTGGGCAGTCTGGCAATTCGGGACAGTCTGGGCAGTCTGGCAATTCGGGACAGTCTGGGCAGTCTGGCAATTCGGGACAGTCTGGGCAGTCTGGCAATTCGGGACAGTCTGGGCAGTCTGGCAATTCGGGACAGTCTGGGCAGTCTGGCAATTCGGGACAGTCTGGGCAGTCTGGCAATTCGGGACGTTCTGGGCAGTCTGGCCACTCCGGCAGTTCTGGGCAGTCTGGCCACTCCGGCAGTTCTGGGCAGTCTGGCCACTCCGGCAGTTCAGGGCAGTCTGGCCACTCCGGCAGTTCAGGGCAGTCTGGCCACTCCGGCAGTTCAGGGCAGTCTGGCCACTCCGGCAGTTCAGGGCAGTCTGGCCACTCCGGCAGTTCAGGGCAGTCTGGCCACTCCGGCAGTTCAGGGCAGTCTGGCCACTCCGGCAGTTCAGCGCAGTCTGGCCACTCCGGCAGTTCAGCGCAGTCTGGCCACTCCGGCAGTTCAGCGCAGTCTGGCCACTCCGGCAGTTCAGCGCAGTCTGGCCACTCCGGCAGTTCAGCGCAGTCTGGCCACTCCGGCAGTTCAGCGCAGTCTGGCCACTCCGGCAGTTCAGCGCAGTCTGGCCACTCCGGCAGTTCAGCGCAGTCTGGCCACTCCGGCAGTTCAGCGCAGTCTGACCTCTCTGGCGACTGTTGACTGGCGGGCAGCTCTGACGACTGTTGACTGGCGGGCAGCTCTGACGACTGTTGACTGGCGGGCAGCTCTGACGATGACTGTTGACTGGCGGGCAGCTCTGACGATGACTGTTGACTGGCGGGCAGCTCTGACGATGACTGTTGACTGGCGGGCAGCTCTGACGATGACTGTTGACTGGCGGGCAGCTCTGACGATGACTGTTGACTGGCGGGCAGCTCTGACGATGACTGTTGACTGGCGGGCAGCTCTGACGATGACTGTTGACTGGCGGGCAGCTCTGACGATGACTGTTGACTGGCGGGCAGCTCTGACGATGACTGTTGACTGGCGGGCAGCTCTGACGATGACTGTTGACTGGCGGGCAGCTCTGACGATGACTGTTGACTGGCGGGCAGCTCTGATGATGACTGTTGACTGGCGGGCAGCTCTGATGATGACTGTTGACTGGCGGGCAGCTCTGATGAAGACTGTTGACTGGCGAGGCTGGGTTGACGCACTTGTAGCCTGGTGCGTGGTGCTGGTACTGGGATTACCAGATTATGTACACGCACCTCCAGGCTAGTGCGGGGAGCGGGAACAGGACGAGTCGGACTGGGGTGACGCACTTCCGGGTCCGCACGAGAGACAGGAGCTGGAAACCCAGGGCTATGGAGGCGCACAGCCGGTCTAGATCTTACCTCCTGCACAACCCGCCTTGGCTGGATGGAACTAGTAGCCCTGTACGAGCGGGGTGCTCGTACAGGGCAGACTGGGCTGTGCAGGGGCCTGATGGTAGCCGTGCGTAGAGCGGGAGTTGGGTAGCCTGGTCCTCGGAGGCGTACCGGCGACCAGATGCGCTGCGCAGGCATCCTCCTACCAGGCTGGATGCCCGCTCTAGCACGGCACCTGCGAGGGGCTGGAATAACGCGCACCGGACTGTGCGTGCGTATGGGTGAGATAGTGCGCTCCTCAGCGAAACATAGCGCTCTCCACCCCATACGCTCCTCCATATAACCACGAGTAGCTGGCTTCCGGCTCTTCTTACGCCTAGCCAAACTACCCGTGTGCCCCCCCCCAAAATTTTCTTGGGGGTGCCTCTCGTGCTTCTCCTTCAGCGCGTACTTGGCCTCGTACCACCGCCTCTCTGCCTTGGCTGCCTCAATTTCCCACTGCGGGCGTCGATAATCCCCAGCCTGATGCCAGGGTCCGGCCCCGTCCAGAACTTCCTCCCAAGTCCACTTCTCCCGCCAGTCCAACTCGAACTCCGTCTTCTCCTTCCTCTGCTGCTTGGTCCTTTGGTGGTGGGTGATTCTGTCACGGTTGATGTCGGTGAATGAGGACCAAAACGCAGCAGGTACGTGAATGCTCATCTTGATTTTTAATTAATCTCAACAATGAACATACAAAACACAAAAAACGAACACTCGACAAATAAACAGTCTGGTAAGGCACAAAGCTATACACAGAATAATCACCCACAAATCACACATACAAACACACCCTAATATATGGAACTCTCAATCAAAGGCAGATAGACAACACCTGCCTTCAACTGAGAGTCCCAACCCCAATCAACCAAACATAGAAACACACAACCTAGACTAACCATAGAATTACTAAACATAAACCAAAACCCGGAATTACTAAATCAAACACCCTTTACACAAAACACACCACCCCGAACCACAGAAAACAAATACCCCCTGCCACGCCCTGACCAAACTACAAAACAATTAACCTTATATACTGGCCAGGACGTGACAGTCTGCACCTCCCAGGGCATTTGAACTGATTCCAGAGGCTGACCCAAAACAACGCCGCCGGAGGAGAGGGTGCCGGAGCGGTCTTCTAGTGAGGCTTCGAATGCGCGCACACCACCCACCGCTCCCGAGTAAATTACTCGCAAATGTCCAGTCCCTAGTTAACAAAGTCGACGAAATACGGGCAAGAGTTGCTTTCTAAAGAATTATTCAGGATTGTAACATACTCTGTTTCACGGAAACATGGCTAGCTGGGGACATGCTGTCAGAGTCCATACAGCAAACGGGATTTTCAGTACATCATGCTGACAGGAATAAACATCTCTCTGGTATAAAGAAGGGCGGGGGTGTATGCTTCATGATTAACGACTCATGGTGTAATTGTAGCAACATACAGGAACTGAAGTCCTTTTGTTCACCTGACATAGAATTCCTCACAATCAAATGCCAACCGTATTATCTCCCAAGAGAACTCTCCTCGGTTATCGTCACAGCCGTGTATATCCCCCCGCAAGCGGATAACAAGACGGCCATCAAGGAACTTCACTGGACTTTATTCAAACTGGAAACCATATATCCTGAGGCTGCATTTATTGTAGCTGGGGATTTTAACAAAGCTAATTTGAGAACAAGGCTACCTAAATTCTATCAGAATATTGATTGTGGTACACGAGCGAGTAACATGCTCGACCATTGCTACTCTAACTTCCGCGATGCTTACAAGGCCCTCCCCCACCCTCCTTTTGGCAAATCTGACCATGACTCCAGCTTGTTGTTCCCCTCCTATAGGCAGAAACTAAAACAGGAAACGCACGTACTTAGGTCTATCCAATACTGGTCTGACCAATTGGATTCCACGCTTCAAGATTGCTTCATTCACGTGGACTGGGATATGTTCCGGTAGCCTCAGATAATAACGTTGACGTTTACGCTGACTCAGTGAGCGAGTTTATAAGGAAGTGTATAGGAGATGTTGTACCCACTGTGACTATTAAAACCTTCCCTAACCAGAAACCGTGGCTTGATGGCAGCATTCACGTAAAGCTGAAAGCACGTACCACCGCATTTAATCATGGCAAGGGAAATATGACCGAATACAAATAGTGTAGTTATTCCCTCCGTAAGGCAATCAAACAACCAAGGTGTCAGTATAGAGACAAAGTAGAGTCACAATTCAACGGCTCAAACACGAGACGTATGTGGCAGGGTCTACAGACAATCACAGATTACAAAATGAAAACCAGCCCTGTCGTGGACATCGACATAGCGGCCTGCTACCAAAGACTTTGAAAGTTCCTTCAAGTGCAGTCGCAAAAACCATCAAGCGCTATGATGAAACTGGTTCTCATAAGGACCGCCACAGGAATGGAAGACCCAGAGTTACCTCTGCTGCAGAGGATAAGTTCATTAGAGTTACCAGCCTCAGAAATTGCAGCCCAAATAAATGCTTCAGAGTTCAAGTAACAGACACATCTCAACATCAACTGTTCAGAGGAGACTGTGTGAATCAGGCCTTCATGGTCGAATTGCTGCAAAGAAGCCACTACTAAGGACACCAATAAGAAGAAGAGACATGCTTGGGCCAAGAAACACGAGCAATGGACATTAGACCGGTGGAAATTTGTCCTTTGGTCTGGAGTCCCAATTTGGGATTTTTGGTTCCAACCGCGGTGTGAGTGAACAGATGATCCCCGCATGTGTATTTCCCACCATAAAGCATGGAGGAGGTGTTATGGTGTAGGGGTGTTTTGCTGGTGACACTGCCTGTGATTTATTTAGAATTCAAGGCCCACTTAAGTGACTTAAGATACCGTAGAATAGTATACATATGTATACATATAATAGTGTACACAGTGTATACATATGAGATGAGTAATGCCAGATACACTACCGGTCAAAAGTATTAGAACACCTACTCATTCAAGGGTTTTTCTTTATTTTACTATTTTCTACATTGTAGAATAATAGTGGAGACATCAAAACTATGCAATAACACATATATGGAATCATGTAGTAACCAAAAAAGTGTTCAACAAATCAAAATATATTTTATATTTGAGATTCTTCAAATAACCACCCTTTGCCTTGATGACAGCTTTGCACACTCTTGGCATTCTCTCAACCAGCTTCACCTGGAATGATTTTCCAACAGTCTTGAAGGAGTTCTCACATATGCTGAGCACTTTTTGGCTTATTTTCCTTCACTCTGCGATCCAACTCATCCCAAACCATCTCAATTGGGTTGTGGTCGGGTGATTGTGGAGGCCAGGTCATCTGATGCAGCACTCCATCACTCTCCTTCTTGGTAAAATAGCCTTTACACAGCCTGGAGGTGTGTTGAGTCATTGTCCTGTTGAAAAACAAATGATAGTCCCACTAAGCCCAAACCAGATAGGATGGCGTATCGCTGCAGAATGCTGTGCTAGCCATGCTGGTTAATTCAGTCCTACTTACATTTGTGTTTATTGGGTTTATGTTGTGTAATTTGTTAGATATTACTTGTTAGATATTACTGCACTGTCGGAGCTAGAAAAACAAGCATTTGCTACATCTGCAAATAACGTGCATGTGACAATCAAATTTGATTTGATTTGAGAAGGAGAGGGGGGCAGTCAGTGGCGGTGTCCCTGAATTGTCTTCAAAGTGGGCAAAGAAGGTGTTTAGTTTTCTTTTTGTTGTCCGTAATTGCCTGAGCCTCTTGCCTGAGCCATTGAATTTCAACTCCACTTTGTCCCTATACCGACATTTCGCTTGTTTGATTGCCTTGTGGAGGGAATAACTAGACTGTTTATATTAGGCCATATTCCCAGTCCTCTTTCCATGGTTAAATCTAGTGGTTCGCGCTTTCACTTTTGCACGAATGCCGCCATTCATCCATGTTTTTTTGGTTAGGGTAGGTTTTAATAGTCACAGTGGGTACAACATCTCCAATGCACTTCCTTATAAACTCACTCACCGAGTCATCATATAGATCGGTGTTATTCTCTGAGGCTGCCCGGAACATTGCCCCGTCCGCGTGATCAAAACAATCTTGAAGCAGTGATTCCGATTGGTCAGACCAGCGTTGAATGGTTCTAGTCACGGGTACATCCTGTGTGAGTTTCTGCCGGTAGGAGGAGCAAGATGAAGTCATGGTCGGATTTGCTGAAGGTAGGGCGAGGGAGGGCCGTGTATGCATTGCGGAAGTTTGAGTAGAAGTGGTCAAGTGTATTGCCCGCGCGAGTGCTGCAATCAATATGCTGATAGAATTTGGGTAGCCTGGTTCTCAAATTTGCTTTGTTAAAATCCCCAGCTACAATAAATGCAGCCTCAGGATATATATCCAGTGAAGTGAGGGCCGTCGTGAGGGCCGTCGTGGTACCTGCTTGAGGGGGTATATACACAGCTGTGACGATAACTGACGAGAATTCTCTTGGGAGATAATATGGTCGGCATTTGATTGTAAGGAATTCTAGGTCAGGTGAACAGAAGGACTTGAGTTCCTGTATGTTGTTATGGTTACACCATGAGTTGTTAATCATGAAGCATACACCCCCATCCTTCTTCTTCCCAGAGAGATGCTTATTTCTGTCGGTGCAACGCATGAAGAAACCCGGTGGCTGTACCGACTCCGACAACATATCCTGAGAGATCCGTGTTTCCGTGAAACAGAGAATGTTACAATCTCTGGAAGGCAACCCTTTCCCTAATTTCGTCCACCTTGTTGTCTAGAGACTGGACATTTGCGAGTAGTATACTCGGGAGTGGTAGGCAATGTGCCCTTCTACGGAGCCTGACCAGAAGACTGCTCCGTCTGCCCCTTCTGCGTCGCCGTTGTATTTGGTCGCCTACTGGGATCCGATCCATTGTCCTGGGTGGTGGTCCAAACAGAGGATCCGCTTCGGGAAAGTCGTATTCCTGGTCGTAATGTTGGTAAGTTGACTTCGCTCTTAATTCCAATAGTTATTCCCAGCTGTATGTAATAACACTTGTAAGAAATAATACATAAACATACATAAACTCTAAGAATGGGAGCCGTTGTCCCAAACGCGAGAAGGCAGGCGATAAAGCTTAGGTTCAAAATAATATTTTGGACAGATTTTCTCCCATGCCCCTCCCCCTACCACTCACAACAACAAAGATGAGAGATCACTTCTTCCTCTCTGACAAACTGTTTCAACCTGCTATTTGCATTTGAGGTTTGGTCCAACAGAATCGGTCATATGGACACCAAAACACATGGAGACATTATTTTACTGTAATAGAGGAGATGTTAACCTTTTGAACCATACACTGTTTATGTTTCAACTCCTCAAATTCTGAGCAGAGCAGACTACTAAAATGGATGTACCAATGAACATTCATTCTGGGAAATTAATGCTCAGTCTATTGCGCGTGCATTACGGTATCATTTCCTGGGTGGTTATACTAGCTGTTTAGTCTGTTTTATAAATGTGCAATAAGCATAAAATAATTATATAGGGAATTGGCAACTCGTTCTTATTCTGAGAAATAAGGTAGGTCACTTGATTTCAACATCTGAACAAAGTGGACAGGCTAGCATGCTGTTCAAACAGTTGGAGATGGACAGAAGGTTGTGTTCATAACAATTCAACTGTTTTGCCTTGTTAGCTGATACAATTTTTCTGTACAAATCTATTTGGTTAAATGTTTTTTCTATGTGGAAGAGAGCGCATTCTTTGGTATTTGTCTCCGGTAAAGACAATAACGATTCTCCGTCTTAAATTTAACCTCGATTCTCCGTCTTAATATTCCGACCGGGAATCTGCGTTTAGATAAACAGACAACGGAAAACAAAGCATTCGGTCGAAGCGGGCACGCGCCTAAGCCCATAGTACTCTGAGTGGCCACTTGCCAAAAGCGATAAAGTGTTTCAGCCAGAGCCTGCCTCGATATCGTTCAACGTTTTCCCGGGCTCTGAGACCCTATGGAAGACGTAGGAAGTGTCACGTTATTGCACAGATCCTGAGTCTTCAATAAAAAGAGCCAAGATGAAACACTACTTCTCAGACAGGCCACTTCCTGCTTGAAATCTTCTCAGGTTTTGGCCTGCCATAGGAGTTCTGTTATACTCACAGACACCCTTCAAACAGTTTTAGAAACTTTAGGGTGTTTTCTATCCAAAGCCAATAATTATATGCATATTCTAGTTACTGGGCAGGAGTAGTAACCAGATTAAATCGGGTACGTTTTTTATCCAACCGTGTCAATACTGCCCCCTAGCCCTAACAGGTTAATCAATTATTTACGTATTAGGGTACCTAAGGTTTGATTATAAATGTTGTTTGACTTGTTTGGAAAAGTTTATTAGCCTCTCTAGGGTAGGGGGCAGTATTTTAGAATATGCATATAATTGTTTGATTTGGATAGAAAACACCCTAAAGTTTCTAAAACTGTTTGAATGGTGTCTGTGAGTATAACAGAACTCATATGGCAGGCAAAAACCTGAGAAGATTCTGTACAGGAAGTGCCCTCTCTGACCATTTCTTGGCCTTCTACACTCTCTTTATTGAAAACAAAGGATCTCTGCTGTAACGTGACACTTCCTAAGGCTCCCATAGGCTCTCAGAAGGCGCCAGAACATTGAATGATGACTTTGCAGTCTCTGGCTGAAAAACAGTAGCACATTTGGTAAGTGGTCGATCTGAGAACAATGAGACGGGCGCGTGTGTGCACGTGAAGAGTCCATTTTAGATTTTGAGTCTTTGAACGAAAACAGGGTTTCCCGGTCGGAATATTATCGCTTTTTTACGAGAAAAATCGCATAAAAATTGATTTTAAACAGCGTTTGACATGCTTCGAAGTACGGTAATGGAATATTTAGAATTGTTTTGTCACGATACGCGTCCGCGCGTCACCGTTCGGATAGTGTCTTGAACGCAAGAACAAAAACAGAGGATATTTGAACATAACTATGGATTATTTTGAACCAAAACAACATTTGTGGATGAAGTAGAAGTCCTGGGAGTGCATTCTGACGAAGAACAGCAAAGGTAATCCAATTTTTCTTATAGTAAATCTGAGTTTGGTGAGTGCCAAACTTGGTGGGTGTCTAAATAGCTAGCCCGTGATGGCGAGCTATCTACTCAGAATATTGCAAAATGTGCTTTTGCCGAAAAGCTATTTTAAAATCGGACACCGCGATTGCATAAAGGAGTTCTGTATGTATAATTCTTTAAATAATTGTTATGTTTTTTGTCAACGTTTATCGTGAGTAATTTAGTAAATTCACCGGAAGTTTGCGGGGGGTATGCTAATTCTGAACGTCACATGCTATTGTAAAAAGCTGGTTTTTGATATAAATATGAACTTGATTGAACAAAACATGCATGTATTGTATAACATAATGTCCTAGGAGTGTCATCTGATGAAGATCATCAAAGGTTAGTGCTGCATTTAGCTGTGGTTTTGGTTTTTGTGACATTATATGCTAGCTTGAAAAATGGGTGTCTGATTATTTCTGGCTCGGTACTCTGCTGACATAATCTAATGTTTTGCTTTCGTTGTAAAGCCTTTTTGAAATCGGACAGTGTGGTTAGATTAACGAGAGTCTTGTCTTTAAAATGGTGTAAAATAGTCATGTTTGAGAAATTGAAGTAATAGCATTTCTAAGGTATTTGAATATCGCGCCACGGGATTCCACTGGCTGTTGAGTAGGTGGGATGATTTCAAATACATTCCAATATTCAATTACAGTGGTATTAACCCCCTTGGATTTTTGTTGCATTACAAAGTGGGATTTAAATGAATTGAATGTGATTTTTTTTCTGTCATTGATCTACACAAAATATTCTGTAATGTCAATGTGCAAGTAACATTCAAACATTTATTTTCATTAATGAAAAATACAGGACTAAAATACCTTGATTAGAGGTATATTACCCCAGGTCAATACAGGTTAGAAACACATTTGGCAGTGATTACAGCTGTGAGTGTGGATTGTACAATATTTGCCCATTATTATCTTCAAAATTCTTCAAGCTTCAACCAAAGCCTAGAAGACAGAGTATTCCCTCAGGCCTGGAGGGAGGAACACCCTTTAATGGTTGAAACAGCAGACCAACCAGCCTGTTCCGTTGCTTAGCACACTTTCAGAAAAAATGATGTTCCACCAAATACAATGTCATTTTACAGAAACAAATTAACAACAGACTTTCAGCATGCTTATAGGGAAGGGCACTCAACATGCCCGGCACTGACACAAATGACTGATTATTGTCTGAAAGAAATTGATAATAAGAAGATTGTCGGAACCGTTTTGTTAAACTTCAGTGCAGCTTTTGATATCAATGATCATAACATATTGCTGAAAAAATGTAGGTGTTGTGGATTAAGGGCCCGCCGTGTTGCCCTGTTCTGAGCCAATTGTAATTTTCCTAGGTCCCTCTTTGTGGCACCTGACCAAAGGACTGAACAGTAGTCCAGGTGTGACAAAACTAGAGCCTGAAGGACCTGCCTTGTTGATAGTGTTGTTAAAAATGCAGAATAGTGCTTTATTATGGACAGACTTCTCTCCATTTTAGCTACTGTTTTATCAACATGTTTTGACCATGACAGTTTAAAATCCAGGGTTACTCCAAGCAGTTTATTCACCTAAAATTGCTCAATTTCCACATGATTTATTACAAGATTTAGTTCAGGTTTAGGGTTTAGTGAATGATTTGTCCCAAATACAATGCTTTTAGTTTTTTTATATTTAGGACTAATTTATTCCTTACCAGCCATTCTGAAACTAACTGCCGCTCTTTGTTAATAACCTCTCTTGGGTATGTGGGACGTGACCGAGCCCACCTGCGGGACACACTATTCAACAGCCAGTGAAATAGCAGACTTCTCAAACATACAACTATTATATCCCATTTTAAAGATAAGATTCTGATTAATCCAACCACATTGTCCGATTTCAAAAAGGCTTTACGGTGAAAGCATAGCATTAGATTATGTTAGCACATCACCATGACAAGAAAAACCACACAGCCATTTTCCAAGCAAGGAGAGGCGTCACAAAAACCAGAAATACAGCTAAAATGAATCACTAACCTTTGATGATCTTCATCAGATGGCACTCATAGGACTTCATGTTACACAATACATGTATGTTTTGCTCGATAAAGTTCATATTTATATCCAAAAACCTCATTTTACATTGGCGCGTGATGTTCAGAAAATGTATTGCCTCCAAAATTTCCGGTGAATGAGCACATCAATTTACAAAAATACTCATCATAAACGTTGATAAACTTTACAACAGTTATTGAAAGAATTATAGATAGATACACTTCTCCTTAATGCAACCGCTGTGTCAGATTTCAAAATAGCTTTACGGCGAAAGCACATTTTTCAGTATTCTGAGTACAGAGCTCAGCCATCAAAGCAAGCTATACAGTTACCCGCCAAGTTCTGGAGTCAAAAAAAGTCAGAAATAGTATTATAAATCACTTACCTTTGCTGATCTTCGTCGGAATGCACTCCCAGGACTGCCACTTCCACAAGAAATGTTTGTTTTGTTCACTAAACTCCATATTTATGTCCAAATACCTCCGTTTTGTTCGCGCGTTCAGTCGAGTTATCCAAATGCGCCATGTTCGCGCATTTTGTTGAGACGAAAAGTCCAAAAAGTTATACTACAGTTTGTAGAAACATGTCAAACGATGTATAGCATCAATCTTTAGGATGTTTTTATCATACATCTTCGATAATATTCCAACCGGACAAATCCTTTGTCTTCAGAAAGGAAAAAGAAAGCACCTACGGCCACGCGCATGAATGATCTAATGGCACTCAGCCAGACACCTGGTTGAAATGACTGTCATTCCCTTCCAGGTCACAGTAGAAGCCTGTAACAATGTCCTAAAGACTGTTGACATCTAGTGGAAGCCTTAGGAACTGCAAAATGACCACAAAGTCACTGTTGTTTGAATAGGGAATCAATTAAAAAAACTACAAGCCTCAGATTTTCAACTTCCTGGTTGGATTTTTCTCAGGGTTTTGCCTGCCATATGAGTTCTGTTATACTCACAGACATCATTCAAACTGTTTTAGAAACTCCAGAGTGTTTTCTATCCAAATCTACTAATAATATGCATATCCTACCTTCTGAGTCTGAGTAGCAGGCAGTTTAATTTGGGCACGCCTTTCATCCGGACGTCAAAATACTGCCCCCTACCCTAGAGAAGTTTTAAGTGTTGCAGTAATTTCACTCACTAGATGACGTGTATAGTGTTGTAGACACACTGGCTTTACTCAACGCCCGTGGCAAGTCACTAGTAAAAACTGAAAAAAGTAAGGGGTCTAGACAGCTGTCCTGGCGAATTCTTGGATTATGTTGGAGAGGCTTCCATCAAAGAACACGCTCTGTGTTCTGTTAGACAGGTAACTCTTTATCCACAATATAGTAGGGGGTGTAAAGCCTCATACGTTTTTCCAGTAGCAGACTATGATTGATAATGTCAAAAGCCGCACTGAAATCTAACAAAACAGCCCCCACAATATTTGTATCATCAGTTACTCTCAGCCAATCATCAGTAATTTGTGTAAGTATCGTGCTTGTTGAATGTCTTTCCCTACAAGCGTGCTGAAAGTCTGTTGTCAATTTGTTTACAGTACAATACCATTGTATCTGGTGAAAAAATGTTTTTTTCCAAATGTTTACTAAGGGTTGGTAACAGGCTGATTAGTTGGTTATTTGAGCCAGTAAAGGGGGCTTTACTATTCTTGGGTAGCGAATTACTTTTGCTTCCCTCCTGGCCTGAGGGCACACACTTTATAGTAGGTTTAGATTGAAGATATGGGCAAATAGGAGTGACAATATCGTCCGCTATTATCCTCAGTAATTTCCCCTACAGGTTGTCAGACCACGGTGGCTTGTCGTTGTTGATAGACAACAATCATTCTTTCACCTCTTCCACACACACTTCACAGAATTCAAAATTACAATGCTTGTCTTTCATAATTCAAATCAGTTATACTTGGATGTGTAGTGTCAGCGTTTGTTGCTGGCATGTCATGCCAATGAAAAAATCATTAAAGTAATTGACAATATCAGTGGTTTTGTTATGAAGGAGCCATCTGATTCAATGAATGATGGAACTGAGTTTGCCTTTTTGTCAAATTTTTTATTTAAGGTGCTCCAAAGCTTTTTACTATCAATCTTTATAGAATTTATGTTTGTTTCAAATCAAATCAAATGTTATTTGTCACATGCGCCGAATACAACAGGTGTAGACCTTACAGTGAAATGCTTACTTACAAGCCCTTAACCAACAATGCAGTTTTAAGAGAAATACCTTCAAAAATAAGAAATAAAGTAACAAATAATTAAAGAGCAGCAGCAAAATAACAATAGTGAGGCTATATACAAGGGTGTACCGGTACAGAGTCAATGTGCAGGGCACCGGTTAGTTGAGGTAATTTATGTAATATATACATGTGGGTAGAGTTATTAAAGTGACTTATGCATAGATAGTAGCAGAGAGTAGCAGCAGCGTAAAGGGGGGGGGGGGGGGCAATGCAAGTAGTCTGGGTAGCCATTTGATTAGTTGTTCATTAGTCTTATGGCTTGGGGGTAGAAGCTGTT
Organism: Salmo salar; assembly: GCF_965601325.2. NCBI lineage: Eukaryota > Metazoa > Chordata > Actinopteri > Salmoniformes > Salmonidae > Salmo > Salmo salar. The sequence continues at coordinate 4,112,025 of NC_138316.1, forward strand.
TAGAAGCCTCTTGGACCTAGACTTGGCCGTCCGATACCGCTTACCGTGCGGTAGCAGAAAGAACAGTCTATGACTAGGGTGGCTGGAGTCTTTGACAATTTTTAGGGCCTTCCTCTGACACCGCCTGGTATGGAAGTCCTGGATGGCAGGAAGCTTGGCCTCAGTGATGAACTGGCCATACGCACTACCCTCTGTAGTGCCTTGCGGTCAGAGGCTGAGCAGTAGCCATACCAGGCAGTGATGCAACCAGTCAGGATGCTCTCGATGGTACAGCTGTAGAACCTTTTGAGGATTTGAGGACCCATGCCAAATCTTTTCAGTCTCTTGAGGGGGAAAATGTTTTGTTGTGCCCTCTTCACGACTGTCTTGGTGTGCTTGGAACATGTTAGTTTGTTGGTGATGTGGATACCAAGGAACTTGAAGCTCTCAACCTGCTCCATGACAGCCCAGTCGATGAGAATGGGGGCGTGCTTGGTCCTCCTTTTCCTGTAGTCCACAATCATCTCCTTAGTCTTGATCACGTTGAGGGAAAGGTTGTTGTCCTGGCACCACACAGCCAGGTCTCTGGCCTCCTCCCTATATGCTGTCTCGTCGTTGTTGGTAATCAGTTCTACCACTGTTGTGTCATCAGCAAACTTAATGATGGTGTTGGAGTCATGCCTGGCCGTGCAGTCATGTGTGACCAGGGATTACAGGAGGGTTTCATAGTATAATTTCTTATTTTTATTGAGATAAACACATGATTTCTAAATTTGCAGTACGTTTACCAATTGGTTCTGCAGCCAGACTTACAGTATTTGCCATTCCTTTTGCCTCATACCTCTCAACCATTACATTTTCCAATTCCTCATCAATCCACAGGGATTTAACTGTTTTTGCTGTCATTTTCTTAATGGGTGCATTCTTAATAGTAACTGGAATAAGCAATTTCATAAATGTGTCAAGTGCAGCGTCTGGTTGCTCCTCATTACACACCACAGACCAACAAATATTCTTTACATCAACAACGTAGGAATCACTACAAAACGTATTGTATGACACTATATTAGGCCCAGCCTTTGGAACTTTGGTTTTCCTAGATTTGACTAACATATTTTGATCACTACATCCGATGGATTTGGATACTACTTTAAAGCAAATTTCTGCATCAATAGTGAAGATGTGATCAATACATGATTATGATGTCATTCATGTCCTGTTTGTAACTACCCTGTTAGGTTGACTGATAACCTGAACCAGGTTGCAGGCACAAGTTATAGTTTGAAGCTTTTTCAATATTTAAATCACCCAGAAAATGTATCTTGAATGTTTTGGTACACCTACTGGAGAGCTCTTCTTTGTCTATACCTATTCAGCATTGTTCACACCCTCTTAGAGCCTTAGCCCCACCCATCTCTTTAAGGATTCACGTGAGGCCATGTGCTAAACAGAGTGAGTAGTTTAGTAAACAACCAACGATTTCAAGACTAAAAGTAGTAAAAGTAGTAGCCAACAATGAGGAAAACTTCAGGTAAAAATACACTATCTAGTCCTTGGCCTATATCGTAATCTGACTTTGGTGCAGGTCATGTTGTTCTTCAAATTACCATCTCTGGTAAACAGACACTATATCAAAGACAATCTAAGTTTATTTGTCACATGCACAGAATACAGAAGGTGAAAATAGTTCAGTGAAATGGTTACTGCATAGTAGCAATATCAAAAACAGAAAGTGTCCAGATAAATATAATTTATAATTACTAGATGACGCTTACCCGACACACTAATCTAAATTGATGAGCCATGTGAAGGAAATGCTATAACCACCTCCCAGCCACATGTAGCTATGTGGAAGGGACACTATTGTCTACACATGTTCATGAAATACAATAGATGGCCATAATCACCCCCAGACACACCTGGCTAACTTGATGTGTCTTGTAATCATCTGGCGAAGTGGAGTCTTTTGTTTAGACATGTAGCTAGCTAGCTAAACAATGAACCGGCATAATCCCAACTCATACTACTACCAATACAAACATTGTCATAGCTGTAGTATGAATCTGCAGGTAGCTAAAGCTAGCCAACTTGGTTCATTGTTAGCTAGATAACATTTCTGATTCAATTAATATTACTACACAGATCATGTAAATAAGAATTTGTTCTTAACTGACTTGCCTTGTTAAATAAAGGAAACATAAAATAAAATTACCTGAAACATGATAGCTAGAGCACAATGAGCCAAGTGTAAAGCCTTGTGTTGTAGGTTATTGTCCTGCAGATAGGTGAATTCCTCTCCCAGTCTCTGGTATTAAAGCAGACTGAAGCAGGTTTTCCTCTAAATAAGGAGGCAGTTACTCAGTGATGTGTTGTGTTGGATTTGCCCCAAACATAAGGCTTAGCATTTAAGGCCAAAAAGCTTATTCCTTTGCCGTGTTTTTATTTTTTTCAGTATTAATTTAGTGCCTTTTTGCATACATAAGCATACATATGTTTTGGTTAAAAAAAAATCAGCATATTTTTATTATATTTTCACTCTCATTTAGGCCATTATTGTGGAGTAACTACAATGTTGTTGATCCATCCTCTGTTTTCTCCCTTCACAGCCCTTGAACTCTGTAGCTGTTTTAAAATCACCAATGGCCTCATTCTGCAGCTCAGCTCAGTGACGACTCTGTCTTTGTTGTGTCTGGGTGGTTTAACACATCATCCACAGCATAATTATTAACTTGACCATGTTTAAAGAGATATTCAATTTTATTGTATTTTATTCAACCTTTATTTAAGCAGGAAGGCATGCTGAGACCACAGTCTCTTTTGCAGATGAGCCCTCCATAAACACATCAATAACCAACAATCATATGAAACAAACACTTGAATCATTGTCGAATTTGTTATTGTTATCCATTTACCAATCACTGCTCTTCTTTATGAAGCTTTGAAAAAGCTCCCTGGTCTTTGTAGTTGACAAAAAAATCACAAGTAAATCCATTTCAATCCCACTTTGTCACACAACAAAATGTGAAAAAATCCAAAGGGGTGAATACCCACTGTACTTGTTCAAATTTATTTTGTTTTGAAATGTATTGAAAAGTAATACCTGAAATAGTATTTCAACCCAGGTCTGATCCACAAGTGTTGTATCTAGTTGTATATTGCTCATGATTTACATTGTTTTATGCATTTATGTATAATTGCACTAAATGTGGTGATGCTGTGCTGTTGAGTATAAGATGCAAGACAAATTTCCAGGAAGGGACACAATAATGAATTACCTGAATTGTGACATGGGGTGATGTGAATAGTGTACTCTATCCACTAACATCTAACTTTGTCACTCACCCTGATGTCTTCGTAGGCTGTCTCCACACTGGTGACCTCATGATCCTGGTGTCCTCCAGACAGTCTGTCAGTCTCAGAGAGCAGACAACCACAGCCCAGACAGAAGCAATCCATCCCCTGTAGGGCAGCAGCTGCTCTGGCTTGGCTCTCCTCCTCCGCATCGAATATCTCATAGTCAGCCTCAATGGGCTCCTCGTAAGCGGGGAGATCCAGCCCTCTCTCTTCTCTTACCCTCTCCTCCATCTCTCGCTCCTTCTGCCTCTCCATATCCATCAACAGGTTCTCTCTCACCCTTTCCTTCTGCTTTTCTCCCTCCAATACCAACTCCATCTCACTCTTCCTCTCCTGTCGCTCCTTCTCCTTCAGCCTCTGATTGTTGTTTTCTCTCTCCCTCTCCTGTATTTCCTTCCCCTCTCTCTCCTGTCTCTCCTTCTGCTCCCTCTCCTGTCTCTCCTCCTCCCTCAAACACTCCATCTGTTTCTCCTTGTCCTCCCTCTCCTGTCTCTCCTTCTCCCCCCTCTCCTGTCTCTCCCTCTCCTGTGTCTTCTTCACTTCCTTAAGCCTCTGCCTCTCCCTTTCTCTCTCTCTCTCTTCCCTCTCCTTCTCCTCCCTCTCCTTCTCCTTCACTTCCTTCAGCCTCTTCCTTTCTATTTCCCTCTCCAACTCCATCTGTCTCTCCCTCTCATGCCTCTCCTTCTCCTTCTGCCTCTCCCTCCTCTCCTTCTCCTCCTTCTGACTCTCCCTCTCATGCCTCTCTTTCTCCTCCTGCATTTCCCTCTTCTTCTCCTGTCTCTCCTTCTCCTCCCACTCCTGTCTCTCATTCACCTCCTTCAGCCTCTGCCTCTCCCCCTCTCTCTCCTGTCTCTCCTTCTCCTCCCTCACCTGTCTCTCCTTCTCCATCCTCTCCTGTCTCTCCTTCTCCATCCTCTCCTGTCTTTCTTTCTCTTCCTTCACCCTCTGCCTGTCTTTTTCTCTCTCCCTCTCCATCTGTCTCTCCGTCTCCTGTCTCTCCTTCTCCTCCCTCTCCTTCAGCCTCTGCCTCTCTTTTTCTCTCTCCCTCTCCAATTCTATCTGTCTCTCCCTCTCCTGTCTCTCATTCTCCCTCTCCCTTTCTCTCTCCTCCTCCTCACTCTCCTCCTTCAGCCTCTGCCTCTCCCTTTCCCTTTCCCGCTCCAACTCCATCTGTCTCTCCCTCTCATGTCTCTCCTTCTCCTGTCTCTCTTTCTCTTCCTTCAGCCTCTGCCTGTCCTTTTCTCTCTCCTTCTCCATCTGTCTCTCCCTCTCCTGTCTCTCCTTCTCCTCACTCTCCTCCTTCAGCCTCTGCCTTTCCCTTTCTCTCTCCCGCTCCTCTCTCTCCTTCTGCCTCTGCATCTCATTTTCTCTTTCCCGCTCCAACTCCATCTGTCTCTCCCTCTCCTTCGTCTCCTTCTCCTCCCTCTCCTTCAGCCTCTGCCTCTCCTTTTCTCTTTCCCTCTCTAACTCCATCTGTCTCTCCCTCTCCTGTCTCTCCTTCTCTTGTCTCTTTTCCTCTTCCTTCAGCCTCTGCCTGTCCCTTTCTCTCTCCCTCTCTTGTTTCTCCTTCTCCTCGCTCTCCTCCTTCAGCCTATGCATCTCCAACTCCATCTGTCTTTCCCTCTCCTTCGTCTCCTTCTCCTCCCTCTCCTTCAGCCTCTGCCTTTCCTTTTCTCTTTCCCTCTCCAACTCCATCTGTTTCTCCCTCTCCTGTCTCTCCTTCTCTTGTCTGTCTTTCTCTTCCTTCAGCCTCTGCCTTTCCCTTTCTCTCTCCCTCTCTTGTCTCTCCTTCTCCTCGCTCTCCTCCTTTAGCCTCTGCCTCTCCTTTTCTCTCTCCCTCTCCACCTGTCTCTCTCTCTCCTCGCTCTCCTCCTTCAGCCTATGCATCTCCCTTTCTCTCTCCCTCTCCAGCTCCATCTGTCTCTCCCTCTCCTGTCTCTCCTTCTCCTCCTTCAGCCTCTGCGTCTCCCTTTCTCTCTCCCTCTCCAATTCTATCGTTCTCTCCCTCGCCTGTCTCTCCTTCTCTTCTTTCAGCCTCTGCCTCTCCTTTTCTCTTTCCCTCTCCAACTCCATCTGTCTCTCCCTCTCCTGTCTCTCCTTCTCTTGTCTCTTTTCCTCTTCCTTCAGCCTCTGCCTGTCCCTTTCTCTCTCCCTCTCTTGTTTCTCCTTCTCCTCGCTCTCCTTCAGCCTATGCATCTCCCTTTCCATCTGTCTTTCCCTCTCCTTCGTCTCCTTCTCCTCCCTCTCCTTCAGCCTCTGCCTTTCCTTTTCTCTTTCCCTCTCCAACTCCATCTGTCTCTCCCTCTCCTGTCTCTCCTTCTCTTGTCTGTCTTTCTCTTCCTTCAGCCTCTGCCTGTCCCTTTCTCTCTCCCTCTCTTGTTTCTCCTTCTCCTCGCTCTCCTCCTTCAGCCTATGCATCTCCCTTTCTCTCTCCCTCTCCAACTCCATCTGTCTTTCCCTCTCCTTCGTCTCCTTCTCCTCCCTCTCCTTCAGCCTCTGCCTTTCCTTTTCTCTTTCCCTCTCCAACTCCATCTGTTTCTCCCTCTCCTGTCTCTCCTTCTCTTGTCTGTCTTTCTCTTCCTTCAGCCTCTGCCTTTCCCTTTCTCTCTCCCTCTCTTGTCTCTCCTTCTCCTCGCTCTCCTCCTTTAGCCTCTGCCTCTCCTTTTCTCTCTCCCTCTCCACCTGTCTCTCTCTCTCCTCGCTCTCCTCCTTCAGCCTATGCATCTCCCTTTCTCTCTCCCTCTCCAGCTCCATCTGTCTCTCCCTCTCCTGTCTCTCCTTCTCCTCCTTCAGCCTCTGCGTCTCCCTTTCTCTCTCCCTCTCCAATTCTATCGTTCTCTCCCTCGCCTGTCTCTCCTTCTCTTCTTTCAGCCTCTGCCTCTCCTTTTCTCTTTCCCTCTCCAACTCCATCTGTCTCTCCCTCTCCTGTCTCTCCTTCTCCTCTCTATCCTTCAGCCTCTGCCTCTCATTTTCTCTCTCCCTCTCCAATTCTATCTGTCTCTCCCTCTCCTGTCTCTCCTTCTCCTTCTCCTGTCTCTCTTTCTCTTCCTTCAGCCTCTGCCTGTCCTTTTCTCTCTCCTTCTCCATCTGTCTCTCCCTCTCCTGTCTCTCCTTCAGCCTCTGCCTCTCCCTTTCTCTCTCCCTCTCCAATTCTATTGTTCTCTCCCTCGCCTGTCTCTCCTTCTCTTCTTTCAGCCTCTGCCTCTCCTTTTCTCTCTCCCTCTCCACCTGTCTCTCCCTCTCCTCGCTCTCTTCCTTCAGCCTATGCATCTCCCTTTCTCTCTCCCTCTCCAACTCCATCTGTCTTTCCGTCTCCTGTCTCTCCTTCTCCTCCCTCTCCTTCAGCCTCTGCCTCTCATTTTCTCTCTCCCTCTCCAATTCTATCTGTCTCTGCCTCTCCTGTCTCTCCTTCTCCTGTCTCTCTTTCTCTTCCTTCAGCCTCTGCCTGTCCTTTTCTCTCTCCTTCTCCAGCTGTCTCTCCCTCTCCTGTCTCTCCTTCTCCTTCTCCTGTCTCTCTTTCTCTTCCTTCAGCCTCTGCCTGTCCTTTTCTCTCTCCTTTTCCATCTGTCTCTCCCTCTCCTGTCTCTCCTTCTCCTCCTTCAGCCTCTGCGTCTCCCTTTCTCTCTCCCTCTCCAATTCTATCGTTCTCTCCCTCGCCTGTCTCTCCTTCTCTTCTTTCAGCCTCTGCCTCTCCTTTTCTCTCTCCCTCTCCATCTGTCTTTTCCTCTCATATCTCTCCTTCTCCTCCTTCTCTTCCTTCAGCCTCTGCTTCTCCTTTTCTCTTTCCTTTTCCACCCGTCTCTCCTTCTCCTGTTTCTCCCTCTCCTGTCTCTCCTTCTCCTCCTTCAGCCTCTGCCTCTCCCTATCTCTCTCCCTTTCCAATTGTATATGTCTCTCCCTCTCCTGTCTCTCCTTTTCCTTCTTCTCCTTGTCCTCTGTCTCCTGTCTCTCCTTTGCCTTCTTCAGCCTTAGCCTCTCCCTTTCTCTTTCTAACCCCATCTGTTTCTCCTTCTCCTGTCTCTCCTTCTCCTCCCTTTCCTGTCTCCCCCTCTCCTGTCTCTCCTCCTCCTTGAGCCTCTGCTTCTTTCTCTCCCTCTCCAACTCCATCTCTTTCTCCTTTTCTTTCTCCAGCTCCCTCTCTCTCTCTAGATTAGAGTTAGGGCCTGGGCACAGCTGTTTTCTCTCTGTCTCAGACACCATCATCTCTCTTGCCTCCTGCTGCGAGATTATCTCATACTCCAGCTCTTCTGCAGTCTCCCTGTGCAGCACTCTCTCCGTGAACCCAGCGTCAGTGTGCAGCTCTATCTCTGAAACCACAGTTTCTCTGTGCAGCTCAGAGAGGTCTTCCTGAGGAGCAAAGCTCCTGAGGGGAGTGAACACCCACTCGTCCTCACCTTCCAAGTCCTGCTTCTTCATTGGCTCTTCCTCCTGTCCCTTATCTCCCTCAGCAGGGGCAAGAGGTGACGACCATCGCGCCGCAGCTTCTGCAGGAGGGGCAGTTGGAACTACTTCGGGTTCAGGATTGTGTTTGAAGGACTCCTCCGCTACACTCACAGGCTCCTCAGATCTATTCTCTACTTTTTCAACTTTGTTTGCTTCAGCTAGCATTTCCATTCTATTGATTGCTTCAGCTGCAATTTCAGATGCCATTTTAGTATCATCTGATACTTTCACAATATCTACTGATAAATCAGTAACTGCCTTGTGAAACACCCTGTGTAGCTCCTGTGCTCCTGCTATGGCCTCAGTTGGATCTTTAATAGCATCCTCTGCTCTTACAGGTTCAGATGCTTTAACTACAGTCTCTGTTTTACTTTCAGTTGTCACCTGGTTCACCTGTACAACCACAGGCTCCTGAATTACAACTGGTTTTGCCACTCTAGACACTTCTACTTCGTCTAGTTTTTTCACCTCCTCTGCCTGAGCTAGTAGCTCTGTTTCATGGGATACTTTATCTGACACTACCTCCTCCTGGCTGTCAACCTCTGACTCATGTGCCTCAGGTGTTGTCTCACTTTTAGCTTCCTCTACCACATCAACCTTCTCAGGTTTCTTTCCTGTGACTAGATGGTCCTTCTCAACTTGAGACACTTTGCGGTCTGTATTTACAGACTCAGAGTCTTTATCAGGACCAGTTTCCTTGATGTGCAGCAAAGATTTCTCTGTTGATTCTTCCATCTCTGTTGATTGCTCCATCTCTTTATATCTTGCTGGTTGCAGGTACCCATTCATCTCTGCAGCTTTGATCTCCTCCTTACACTCCTCCTTCTCCTCTTCTTCTTCTTCTTCCACCACTCTCGTTAGGAATCCGGTCAGCTCAAACTTACTCTGCGACCACATCATTAGCCCCTCCCCTTTACCATCCACTTCTTCTGATTGGTCCTCCACATTGGGAGTCTCGTCTTTCAGGATAAACTTCTCCAGGTATCCGTCTGTTTCCTCTGAATCAGACAGTCGCCTCTGGAACGATCTGTCCGACCCCACGCTCTCTGCCTCTGAGCCTTCCTCGTCGCTCCTCCTCCTCTCCCCCATGGCGTCCTCGTATAGGTCGGAGTAGAGGAAGGACATGGCTGTGGGTTCCTCTAGCAGGATGGGATCAATGATCTTAGGGGGTCCCGGGGAGAGGAAGATGGGGGTGAGGATGCTCTCCTCTCTGCCGAACAGCGCTGACCCACTCTCCTTCAGAGACCTCAGACTCTCCCTTCTTCCTTCCTTCCCTCCCTCCTCTTCCTCTTCTCCCCTTTTCATCAGGTCCTCTGGGGGTGCGTGGTGTTTGTTCCCGTAGAACACCTCATCCAAACGCTCGCTGGCAATCTCCATGTCTGTGACAAACACAAAGTCATCGTCCGGAGCTGCAGAGAGGCTGTCTGTGGCTGTCATCTGCCCCAGATTAGGCTCCTCTCGTTGGGGCTTCACGGGTGCCTCGTCTCCCACTGGCTCTGGAACCTGCTGCCCAGGAACCACCTCATCCAGCAGGGTAAACGCCTCAAAGTAGTCCATGTTGCTGGTGCCGTCCTTGTGGCTGTGAGGCCCCTGTTGCTCTGTGGGTTCTGAGGGCTTAGACTCTCCTACTCCTTCTGTGCCCTCCTGTACCTCCTTCATTTCTGGGTAGTCCTGGGCAGGTAAGGCCTCAGACCCCCGCCTGGATTTGGACCTGATCCTGGGTGTCTCCTCCAAGTAGGACAGGTTATCCTGCAGCTCAGTGCTCTCCTCCTCGTCCACTGTGGGCAGTTTGGACGGGACTTTGATGTTGAGGATCTCATAACCCTCTGAGATCAGACTAAACAGCTCCTGCTCTTTGTCTTTCACTTCCCCTGACTCTGTGTCTGACTCTACACTCTCCACTCGGATGTTTGGCACAGACACCTCAGCCATCTCAGGCCTCTCCACCCCCAGTGCCGAGCCAGACCTGGAGCTCCCGGGTCTCCTTAGCCTCTCCCCCAGCCTGGCCTTTCCTCTCGTCCTCTTCCTCCTCCGAACTATCTTGTCCTCATCGAAGACAATGGTGATTTTGCCCTGTGCACCTCCACCACCGGTAGCAGAGCCGTCCAAACTGTAGGTGTCAGAGCTGTAGCTGGCCTCCGACGCCCAGGGGGTGGAGCATCGGCTGGAGGCCGTTTCCCAGACTATGCCGCTGTCCTCACTCTGAACTGTCACCATGGAGAAGGACGGGTCCACCATCAGACACTGCAGCTTGGGCTTCACAGACTGGTCCTGGACCACCTCCCGCAGACTGAAGAAAGGAACAGGGAGTTAGATGAGTTACTTTGGAACACATAAGAACATAGGCCTACAAGAGAAATGCACATCTGGGTTAGGGTTATCGCTTAACCGTAGCTCTGGGAATCTTAATTGTACAAATCCTATTATTTGGCAGGCAGGGAATACTATTTCTAGATCAATTCTAGTGCAAAGAATCTACACCCCACTTTGTTCAAGCTGATCCTCTCCAATGGACTCAGAAGTTGAAGCTAAAAATGTGTCAATTTGGGGCATTCAAAGGGGAGAGTCAATAGGCAGGTTTCCATTGCCCCAGGTTTATTCAACAAAATCAACATCCCATTGGGCACACACTGGTTGAATCAACGTTGTTTCCACGTCATTGAACCAATGTAGAATATACATTGAATTGATGTCTGTGCCCAGTTGGATGTGTAATCGAAATGGCAGCTATAGGATAAATGTTCTAAAGATCAACAACATTTTTATCTGTTCAACAGAGTTGGATTTTTCTTTTGTTGAACTTTCTTAATTTGGATAGTAGATGCTGCGGTACACCTTTTGTAATATCCAGGAAAGTAGACCGGACACCATCACAAATCACGCATTGTGTCCTGTCACAGATAATTCTCTAACCACTTGCAAGAAGCCTGATCCAGGCCTATTTCAGTCAAGTCAGTCTTTGAATGAGAATGTAATGGTCAACAGTGTCGAAGTCCATGGAAAGGTTTATAAATAAGGCAGCACAATGGTTTTTATGATCTAAGCAATTTAACACATCATCTATAACAAGCGTAGCAGCTGAAACTGTGCTATGTCTGGGTCTAAAACCAGACTGGTGCACATTTAGAATAGAATGAGAAGTTTAAAGTTCTTAGCTGAGAGTTGGCCAGGGATTCTAAAACTTTCGAAAGGCAAGATCATTTATCTAAGTCAAAATGATCTACTCCGTTGTGTAGGGGGAGGACATGTGTCACTTTCCAGATCTTAGGGATAATACCAGAAACAATTGTCAAGTAAAAAATATAGGCTAATGATTCTGCAATAAGTGGGGCAGAGAGTTGCAGTAAGAAGGGATCAAGAGAATCAGCCCCTGTGGATTTGTTAGCAAGGCACTTACTAAATCATAGATATAAAATGGTTGAAATGAAAATAGAGAATGTGTATCTGGCAGTGCGTCATTTTCAAAAGTCTGTTTCGAGGGGAATAAATGACTCCTTGTACTGGAATTAGAGGAATTTCTCGAAACTATTCTTTAAAATAGATGGCCAGCTGAGACAAAATGGTGTTTCCATCAGACGCTACGTTCTCTGTGTGAGCTGAACTCAGTCCAGTTTTCAACTTAGTCTTGAAAGTTGTAATAGTAGAATGCACAAGGTGCAATTTCGAAATTGGTCATCAGTTTTCCTCTTGTCATGTCAGTCATTGAATACCTTAGAGCTATTTATAACTTGGCAGAAACGTCCAGATCAACTAGCCCATGTCAGCTAACGTTTTTAGCTAGGCTTTCAGAGATTTAAGTACTTTCCAGAAGTTTGCTGGATTCCTACTATTCTCAGATACACAGTTCAAGAAGTACAGTATGTTGACTTTGCTTTCCAAACCAATGATAGACATCTACAGTGCCTTCAGAAGTATTCACAGCACTTGACTTTTTCCACATTTTGTTATGTTACAGTTTGAATTTAAAATTGATTACATAGAGATGTTTTGTTACTGGCCTACACACAATACGCCATAATGTCAGAGTGGAATTATGTTTTTCAAAAGTTTTACAAATTAATTAAAAATTAAAAGTTGAAATGTCTTGAGTCAATAAGTATTCAACCCCTTTGTTAAGGCAAGTCTAAATAAGTTCAGGAGTAAAACTGTGCTTAACAAGTCACATAAGTTGCATAGATTCATAAGTTGCATAGTTGCATAATGACTACCTCATATTTCTACCCCACACGTACAATTATCTGTAAGGTCCCTCAATCGAGCAGTGAATTTCAAATGCAGATTCAACCACAAAGATCAGGGAGGTTTTTCAATGCCTCACAAAGAAGAACACCTATTGGTAGATGGGTAAAAATAAAAAAGCAGACATTGAATATACCTTTGAGTATGGTGACGTTATTAATTACACTTTGGATGGCGTATCAATACACCCAGTCACTACAAAGATACAGGCATCCTTCCTAGCTCAGTTGCCGGAGAGGAAGGAAACCGCACAGGGATTTTACCATGAGACCAATGGTGACTTTAAACAGTTACAGAGTTTAATGGCTGTGTTGGAGAAAACTGAGAATGGATCAACAACATTGTAGTTACTCCACAATACTAACCTAATTTACAGAGTGAAAAGAAGGAAGCTTGTACAGAATAAAACATATTCCAAAGCATGCATCCTGTTTGCAACAAGGCACTAAAGTAATACTGCAAAAAATGTGGCAAAGCAATTAACTTTTTGTCCTGAAAAAAAAGTGTTATATTTGGGGCAAATCCAATACAACACATCAGTGAGTACCACTCTCCGTATTTTCAATCATAGTGGTGGCTGCGCCATGTTATGGGTATGCTTGTAATCATTAAGGACTGGGGAGTTCTTTAGAATAAAAAAGAAAAGGAATGGGCCTGAGTAAAGGCAAAATCCTATTGGAAAACCTTGTTCAGTCTGCTTTCCACCAGACAATGAGAGATTAATTCACCTTTCAGCAGGACAATAACCTACAACCTACAATGCCAAATCTACACTGGAGTTGCTTACCAAGAACACAGTGAATGTTCCTGAGTGGCCGAGTTACAGTTTTGACTTAAATCTACTTGAAAATATATGGTAATACCTGAAAATGGTTGTCTTGCAATGATCAACAATCAATTTGACATAGTTTGAAGAATTTTTAAACAAATAAATGGGCAAATGTTGCACAATCAGGGTGTGGCAAACTCTTAGGGACTTAGCCAGAAAGACTCATCACTGCCAAAGGTGCTTCTACAAAGTATTGACTCAGGGGTTAGAATACTTGTGTAAATTACATATTTTTGTATTTCATTTTCAATAAATGTGCAAACATTCATGAAAACATGCTTTAATTTGTCATTATGGGGTATTGTGTGTAGATGGGTGAAAAATATTTAATCCATTTTTGAATTCAGGAACAAGTCAAGCAGTTTGAATACTTTCTGAAGGCAATGTATTTCTCAAATGTCTATAGGACTGCCAGTCATACATGGTATCAGTCAATTTAGCCTTAGCCCAAGCAAAATGTATTTTCTGTAATTTTTCGTTAAATGTTTGCATGCTTATCAGTTTGGCCCTGTCCGGGGGTATCATCGGATGGGGCCACAGTGTCTTCTGATCCCTCCTGTCTCAGCCTCCAGTATTTATGCTGCAGTAGTTTATGTGTCGGGGGGCTAGGGTCAGTCTGTTACATCTGGAGTATTTCTCTTGTCTTATCCGGTGTCCTGTGTGTATTTAAATATGCTCTCTCTAATTCTCTCTTTCTCTCTTTCTGTCTTTCTCTCGGAGGACCTGAGCCCTAGGACCATGCCTCAGGACTACCTGGTATGATGACTCCTTGCTGTCCCCAGTCCACCTGGCCGTGCTGCTGCTCCAGTTTCAACTGTTCTGCCTGCGGCTATGGAACCCTGACCTGTTCACCGGACGTGCTTGTTGCACCCTCGACAACTACTATGATTATTATTATTTGACCATGCTGGTCATTTATGAACATTTTAACATTTTAACATTTTGACCATGTTCTGTTATAATATCCACCCTGCACAGCCAGAAGAGGACTGGCCACCCCTCATAGCCTGGTTCCTCTCTAGGTTTCTTCCTAGGTTTTTGGCCTTTCTAGGGAGTTTTTCCTAGGGAGTTTTTCCTAGCCACCGTGCTTCTTTCACATGCTTTGCTTGCTGTTTGGGGTTTTAGGCTGGGTTTCTGTACAGCACTTTGAGAATATCAGCTGATGTACGAAGGGCTATATAAAAATAAATTTGATTTTGATTTTGATTTTATCTACAATTGTTGAACAGAGAAGCAAAACAATTTAGGGCCTGATCCGAGTCAGATGACACAATCCCCGAGTCACACAACCCCAGATCAGACATGAAATGTTGCTAATTCAAATGCCCAAAATGTCTCAGTAATTGGTATTCAGACTTACCTTATGCAGGTGCATATCAGGCTTAGCAGGTGTGGTTCCCCTGCACGCACTGAATAAATGTAATTCAACCCCTGAAAACCCTCCCACTTGCTGTCCAACAGATTTTCTTGTAGAGTTGTGTTCAATATGGTTTTCAGTACATGTATCTAAAGCCATCCCTTTAAATTGGGTGTAGCTTTAATTTGAATCCAGTCTTCGTGAACAGTGCCATGGTCCAGGTTTAAGCTGCTACGGTATGGTATGCATTCCATTATGATTCAAATAGGCTACGTCCTAAATTAATTTGTTAGCCTAATATGATCCACTAATGCTAGTAATCCTTAGGAACAAAGGCTACTGATAGTGGCTAATATTTAACACGATACAAATTGTAAAAAATACATTGAAAAGTCTGCCCGTACACTGTAATTAAAAATTATAGAAATTATAAATCAACTCGGTATGTTTGGTGCTAGACTGTAATTTGCGCATGGCTACAGAAGCTATGGCTCTCCAAATTTCATCCCTGCAAGATTATAAGGCCAGCATTTCATAAACGTCACTGTGGAAAAGGTGATATATTGATATGCTTAAGTTTGCTGCCATATGACTAGTTACAGATTTGTCTCCTGAAATCATTAGGTAAAATAAATCTAAACAATTGTCATTTATATTTACAATCCCCTTATCCAAACGGCTTACTCATTTACCTATAGTAGCTCTTATCATTAGCTCTTGTCAATTTGTAAATTACAGTGCATGAAGAATGTTGCTATTTATATCGGGAAAAATAAAGTAGATGACGACATTATTCATCCTTTCATCGCGCGTGAAATTGTTGGAATTCTTTGGGAATTAAGTTAAGGTCAGAATACGGCCTATCTGTAGACACACCGCCGCCATACTTCATTTCTTTGATCTCCACCCCAAAAGAATAGCATGCTATTCTCATGCCTAAGTTCAAGATCAGAATACACGTAGAGAGAAAAGTGCATAAAAAGGGAATGCCATTCCATTTATGCGTGCTTAACTCTGGTGGTAATTCCCCCCTTAGTGCACAAGGCAGAGCCGAGGGAGGGAGATAAATTCCCACTAGTGTTAGCTGGGCTTTATTACCAAGGTCTACAGTCAAGATTAGACATTCAAATTGCTTAGGGAAACATTTAAGCTGCACATAACGAATATGACGACACCACCACCTTTGCCAAATCTGTATACATTATAACCAGTCAGAGACACATCAGTATTCGACATAGACTTTATTAACCAAGCTTCAGTAATAATAAGAATGTCAGTGTTGGTTTGAGAAACCAGAGTTACATTAAAATCTATTTTCAAAATCAAACTTCTGGCATTTACGTCAATCAAATCAGCAAGAGTAGAGCAGGCCGGTGCTCAGGGTTGGAATATCCATTGCAGTGTGGAATGCAGTCTAGTTGTATTTACACCATCCCAGCAGATATCTTAAAAAAATAACTTCCGCTCTGTGCTTTTCCGAGCATGCACTTCATTTGATTGAGACCGGTAATGAATTGGCCTTGTCAAGCATCATTCTAATGTTCTTCAGTAGAGGGCGCTAGTGGTCTTAAATTGTGAAAGTCCCAAACACAAACTGTATAGTCTTTTGCAATTGTAATGGTATTGAGTTGGGTTGGGTTTAATGGTAAATGTCACTAATCACACTGCATATAGAGCTGTTTTCTAATAATGTTATTGGAAATATAAAACTGCCATGCAATGGTTTACAATTTTTATATTTTATTAGGGTTGTTAGAACCTTTAGTCGCTAAACCATTTCTCCAACAAAGTTTTAGTCTTGCAGAAAAAGTTCATTGCACCATAGGGATAGCCCTCTCAGAAGGCTGCCTTGTTGGACTATTCAAGAAAAGTTGGGTTGAAGCATTAGGTTGCTAAGAGAAAGACAACATGAATTGCTTTCATGAAGGAATGACTTGAATTGTGAGGATGACCACACAATTTATTTACCATGAACAAAATGTATTGGTTTTCTACCCGAAGTTGCAAAGGAAATGCGATCTATTTAATAAAAACAAGGGACCAGCAAAATGTCTGGCAGCATAGCAGGAACAGCAGCATCTAGTGGTCAAAACCTGGTATTTTCACACTAATTTATGGTAAAAATTGCAAGAGACTTCAATTACAAATTTCTCAGAACAGAGGAAAATAACCATCACCAAATTCACAAGGAATACATTACATAGTATGAAGAAACAATACTCCAAACGGCATATTCATACTACTTGTCAGACATGTATCACGTCACATCACATGTATCACATTACATACCCTACATTACTAATCTCATATGTATATACTGTACTCTATACCATCTACTGCATCTTGCCTATGTTGTTTGGCCATCAGTCATTCATATATATTTTTATGTACAGTGAGGGAAAAAAGTATTTGATCTCCTGCTGATTTTGTATGTTTGCCCACTGACAAAGAAATGATCAGTCTATAATTTTAATGATAGGTTTATTTGAACAGTGAGAGACAGAATAACAACAACAAAATCCAGAAAAACACATGTCAAAAATGTTATAAAATGATTTGCATTTTAATGAGGGAAATAAGTATTTGACCCCTCTGCAAAACATGACTTAGTACTTGGTGGCAAAACCCTTGTTGGCAATCACAGAGGTCAGATGTTTCTTGTAGTTGGCCACCAGGTTTGCACACATCTCAGGAGGGATTTTGTCCCACTCCTCTTTGCAGATCTTCTCCAAGTCATTAAGGTTGAGGCTGACGTTTGGCAACTCGGACCTTCAGCTCCCTCCACAGATTTTCTATGGGATTAAGGTCTGGAGACTGGCTAGGCCACTCCAGGACCTTAATGTGCTTCTTCTTGAGCCACTCCCTTGTTGCCTTGGCCGTGTGTTTTGGGTCATTGTCATGCTGGAATACCCATCCACGACCCATTTTCAATGCCCTGGCTGAGAGAAGGAGGTTCTCACCCAAGATTTGACGGTACATGGCCCTGCCCATCGTCCCTTTGATGCGGTGAAGTTGTCCTGTCCCCTTAGCAGAAAAACACCCCCAAAGCATAATGTTTCCACCTCCATGTTTGACGATGGGGATGGTGTTCTTGGGGTCATAGGCAGCATTCCTCCTCCTCCAAACACGGTGAGTTGACTTGATGCCAAAGAGCTCCATTTTGGTCTCATCTGACCACAACACTTTCACCCAGTTGTCCTCTGAATCATTCAGATGTTCATTGGCAAACTTCAGACGGGCATGTATATGTGCTTTCTTGAGCAGGGGGACCTTGCGGGCGCTGCAGGATTTCAGTCCTTCACGGTGTAGTGTGTTACCAATTGTTTTCGTGGTGACTATGGTCCCAGCTGCCTTGAGATCATTGACAAGATCCTCCCGTGTAGTTCTGGCCTGATTCCTCACCGTTCTCATGATCATTGCAACTCCACGAGGAGAGATCTTGCATGGAGCCCCAGGCCGAGGGAGATTGACAGTTCTTTTGTGTTTCTTCCATTTGCGAATAATCGCACCAACTGTTGTCACCTTCTCACCAAGCTGCTTGGCGATGGTCTTGTAGCCCATTCCAGCCTTGTGTAGGTCTACAATCTTGTCCCTGACATCCTTGGAGAGCTCTTTGGTCTTGGCCATGGTGGAGAGTTTGGAATCTGATTGATTGATTGCTTCTGTGGACAGGTGTCTTTTATACAGGTAACAAACTGAGATTAGGAGCACTCCCTTTAAGAGTGTGCTCATAATCTCAGCTCGTTACCTGTATAAAAGACACCTGTCCACAGAAGCAATCAATCAATCAGATTCCAAACTCTCCACCATGGCCAAGACCAAAGAGCTCTCCAAGGATGTCAGGGACAAGATTAGGAGCACTCCCTTTAAGAATGTGCCCCTAATCTCAGCTCGTTACCTGTATAAAAGACACCTGGGAGCCAGAAATCTTTCTGATTGAGAGGGGGTCAAATACTTATTTCCCTCATTAAAATACAAATCAATTTATAACATTTTTTACATGTGTTTTTCTGGATTTTTTTCTTGTTATTCTGTCTCTCACTGTTCAAATAAACCTACCGTTAAAATTAGAGACTGATCATTTCTTTGTCAGTGGGCAAACATACAAAATCAGCAGGGGACCAAATACTTTTACCCCTCACTGTACATAAAAATATATATGAATGAGTGATGGCCGAACGGCATAGGCAAGATGCAGTAGATGGTATAGAGTACAGTATTTGTATTTCATGTTTTGCAAAATGTGGTCTAAGATATGTATTTGAGCATTTGATCATTGCTGTTATGCTATAGATACGTTTCAACACAGAGCGAAAAAGTGCTTGTACGCGATTGCCAAAAACTGTATAACAAATGATCCTATATGCACTGAGCACTCGCTTTGTCCAATGGTAGATAAAAACTGGGAAGGCTAGTGTCCCCGAACGTCATCGTGACTGGGGCTGAGGGACAACTATCTATGTAGCTACAGTAGCAATATTCAGGATAACCTAATTAGAAAGTAAAGCACTAAACTGTGTGATTGTGTAAGGCCTAGATTCAATTAGATCAAGTGTTAACCGGTGATTACTGACACACGCATACTGATGTTTCGGCGGTGTCTGAGTTGTAACTGCCTGGAAGTTGTCAAACCGGTGAGCACCTGCTCTTGATCATTGTCACAAAGCCACACCCGTCCCAAGTTCAGAATGAGAAAATGTAGGCTATATAGAAATAATGATGCTCAAATTGAAAATCATTAAACAAAATAATGAAGGTTTTCTATCAGACTAATCGCTTTACAGTGTTCGAACTTGTAAACAAGCCTGCATAGGATTTCTCGTAATGTGACTCCGTGCAGCCATTGGCAATGGTTGCTTTAGGTATAATGACAGGAGTCGCTTGTGGATTTGACAGCTCTAACGTAGTTTCACCTCCGACATGGCCAAAACAAACAAAACAATAGCTATGCGGATGTCAGCTAAAGAGGATCTGAATTAATAGAGCACTAATTGTCCTAGTGTTGGAGAGTGTGTGTGTGTGCTCCAGTGAAGCACTTAGCTGAAATTCAAGCACCTGTTCCTGAGTTCCTCCACGTCGTCTTCATCCTCCTCAACGACGGCCTCTGGCAACTCATGCTCCTGTAATTCCGTCAACGCCATATCAGAGTCCATTTTTGTAGTTTATAGCAGGTTTCAGTATTTTTCCGTAGTTCCTGATGTTTTCTAAAGTTTCTTGTTATTTTTCTGTTGGTATCTGACCCTCTTAGAGTATTGGAGTCCTTCCTATTTGTGTCATTCCAAGCTGAGAGCTATTCGCCTGACTCAGCTAGCACTGGAAATAGACTGACAGAGGGACAGAGCGAGACAGGAGAGGGCTAAGGGAGAGAGGGGAGGGGAGGGGAGAGAAGAGAGGCTGAAAGAGAGGAACAGAGGGGTGAGGAGTGTGAGACAGGGCACTGTGTCTTTCTGCCCCCTGCGTTTCAGTCTGTGGACCTACAACAACACCCTCAGACTGAGACGTAACATGTCACTCACTGCAACAACTGTTCCCAAAGATACAGCGCCAACAGTATCTAAAGCTGTGCAAGTTTGCTCCCTGTGTGCAACAACTCAGAGGGAATTATAAATCAATGTCCACCAAATGGTGGGTCCTGGTTACAAACATGACATGGTCATAACACTAAAATAGCTTTAAGTGGGTCACAGTGCCACAGTGTTCTAGTGGCAGCATAGATCAGGGTCAGTGTGAGTTTAAAGGGATAGTGCGAGCATGCTAGCTGTTCTGGTAGACTTCCAGGCATTGTGCTAACGCTAGTTAGCAATGGCTCGCGAAACTATTTTTTTACTTCCTTCAAACTACACTCAGAGACATACAAATGGTATCTCTGATGAAGGAATAAGTGCTAAAACGTGTTAGCCTTCCCGGACAAAAATAAAAAGGTGAAATCGGGTGACATTTTTTTTTGTATTTTAAAGTTGCACTATGCAGAAATCGCTCCGCCATTTCCTGGTGGCTAAAACTTTAATAGTTTGCCTAATTTCAGTTTATGTTACAAAATAAACTAGTATTGTGTTGATAATCATTGTACCATCTAAACCGGTGTGAAATATATTTTCCATAACCAAAAATATTGTTGTTTCAGCTGTTTAAAGCTAGTGTTCGAAAAACCAAAAGTAAAAGATGCAAAAACAAAACTTAAGAACAGCAAGCATAGAAATAGCTTGTTAGACTGGCTTTCAAATAGAATGATAAATCTATAACACACATTTCTATGTGAATAAAAAATAAAATTGGAGTGCCGTTTCCCAATGTTCTTGAACTTTCATTTGAAAGTATCCATGAGTTCATCGGACTCTGGGTAAGTAGAAAAAGGCCTTACCCTTTTACACTTGTGGGAATTGGCCTATAGGGATAGGGCTACATTGAAATGTTTCTCAAGGAAGAAATATGAAAAGCATATGCTCAAATGCATACATATAAGCATGGTAGCAAATGAAAGGGAACAGTTTGGAGATTATGGGAAAATTGAGGACAACAGGTCATCTGACAAGACTGAATCCAAATGTTACACTGTTGATTTTATGTATATTTGACATTTACTGTACTTTAACACATTTGTTGATCATCTGAAAATACTTTGGATACATTCAGTAACGTAACAATATTTTGGGTTTGGGTGAGAAGACTAACTGGTGTCTCCAAGTGGTCAGACACCTCTCCAAAGTGTGCACAGTTCCTAAGTAATTTCAAAGCACTTTCAAGGCACTCTCCTAGCTGTGCCGTTGAAGAACTAGAGCAAGCACACTTGTAGTTGCTTTGTTTGGAACACAACCCTGCATCCCCACCATCACACAATTATTGTTATTGTTTACGCAATCCCAAAAACGGCCCATTATAAATCGCAATCTGGGTCAGGTGGGCATCAGCGGACAGGCTGTGTGAAGGCAAAACTTCTGAAAGGATAGCGTATAGGACCATCACGGGAGAGAACAGAGGCAGCTGTTCTAAAAGCTAAAAGCATTGTATTTGGCACAAATCATTCACTAAACCCTAAATCTTAACTAAATCTTGTAATGAACAATGTGGAAATTAAGCAAATTGTGGTGACTAAACTGCTTGGAGTAACCCTGGATTGTAAACGGTCATGGTCAAAACATATTGATCCAACAGTAGCTAAGATGGGTTGAAGTCTCTCCATAATAAATCGCTGCTCTGCCTTCTTAACAGCACTATCAACAAGCCAGGTCCTACAGGCCCTAAGTTTTGTTGCACCTGGACTACTTTTCAGTCGTATGGTCAGGTGCCACAAAGAGAGACTTAGGAAAATTGCAATTGACTCAGAACAGGGCAGCACGGCTGGCCCTTAAATTTACACTGAGAGCTAACATTAATAATATGCATGTCAATCTCTCCTGGCTCAAAGTGGAGGAGAGATTGACTTCATCACTACTTGTATTCGTGAGAGGTATTGACATGTTGAATGCACCGAGCTGTCTGTTTGAGCTACTGGCACACATCTCGGACACCAATGCATACCCCACAAGACATGCCACCAGAGGTCTCTTCACAGTCCCCAAGTCCAGAACAGACTGTCGGAGGTGAACATTACTACATATAGCCATGACTACATGGAACTCTATTCCACATCAAGTAACTCATGCAAGCAGTAAAATCTGATTTAATAAACAGATAAAAATACACCTTATGGAACAGTTACAAACATAGGCACAGATACATGCATATACACACGATAGCATATGTACTAAACCCTTTTTCAGGACCCTGTCTTTCAAAGATAATTTGTAAAAATCCAAATAACTTCATAGATCTTCATTGTAAAGGGTTTAAACACTGTTTCCCATGCTTGTTCAATGAACCATAAACAATTAATGAACATGCACCTGTGGAATGGCCGTTAAGACACTAACAGCTTACAGACTGTAGGCAATTAAGGTCACAGTTATGAAAACTTCGGACACTAAAGAGGCCTTTCTACGGACTCTGAAAAACACCAAAAGAAAGATGTCCACGGTCCCTGCTCATCTGCGTGAACGTGCCTTAGGCATGCTGCAAGGAGGCATGAGGACTGCAGATGTGGCCAGGGCAATACATTTCTATGTCCGTACTGTGAGACGCCAAAAGCAGCGCTACAGGGAGATCGGTACATCTGAACATCACACCTGCGGGTCAGGTACAGGATGGCAACAACAACTGCCCGAGTTACACCAGGAACGCACAGTCCCTCCATCAGTGCTCAGACTGTCCGCAATAGGCTGAGAGAGGCTGGACTGAGGGCTTGTAGGCCTGTTGTAAGGCAGGTCCTCTCCAAACATCACCGGCAACAACGTCGCCTATGGGCACAAACCCAACATCGCTGAACCAGACAGGACTGGCAAAAAGTGCTCTTCACTGAAGATTCACGGTTTTGTCTCACAAGGGGTGATGGTCGGATTCGCGTTTATTGTCGAAGGAATGAGTGTTACACCGAGGCCTGTACTCTGGAGCGGGATCGATTTGGAGGTGGAGGGTCCGACATGGTCTGGGGCGATGTGTCACAGCATCATCGGACTGAGCTTGTTGTCATCTGGATAAGAGCGTCTGCTAAATGACGTAAATGTAAATGTAATGTAAATGTCATTGCAGGCAATCTCAACGCTGTGCGTTACAGGGAAGACATCCTCCTCCCTCATGTGGTACCCTTCCTGCAGGCTCATCCTGACATGACCCTCCAGCATGACAATGCCATCAGCCATACTGCTCGTTCTGTCCGTGATTTCCTGCAAGACAGGAATGTCAGTGTTCTGTTTGGCCAGCGAAGAGCCCAGATCTCAATCCCATTAAGCATGTCTGGGACCTGTTGGATCGGAGGGTGAGGGCTAGGGCCATTACCCACAGAAATGTCCGGGAACTTGCAGGTGCCTTGGTGGAAGAGTGGGGTAACATCTCGCAGCAAGAACTGGCATATCTGGTGCAGTCCATGAGGAAGAGATGCACTGCAGATCTTAATGCAGCTGGTGGCCACACCAGATACTAACTGTTACTTTTGATTTTGACCCCCCCCCCCCCTTTGTTCAGGAACACATTATTCCATTTCTGTTAGTCACATGTCTGTGGAACTTGTTCAGTTTATGTCTCAGTTGTCTCAGTTGAATCTTGTTATGTTCATACAAATATTTACACATTTTAAGTTTGCTGAAAATAAATGCAGTTGACAGTGAGAGGACGTTTCTTTTTTTGCTGAATTTATATACACACGTACACATGGATTTTGTGTTGTAGATATGTGGTTGTAGAGTTGGAGCCTGAGGGCACACAATGTGTTGTGAATGTATTGTAATGTTTTTTTAAATTGTATAACTGCCTTAATTTTGCTGGACCCCAGGAAGAGTTGCTGCTGCCTTGGGATCCACAATAAATACACATTTGAAAGCTTGTTCTATTGCCAACATGACAAGGTAAGTTATAAAATAAAATCTTAGTGTTAGGTTTTCACAGCACAATTCAGAGAAACGGATCGTCATTTTGTTGCGCATAGAAAGGAGTCATGCGTGCATTCAGGTGCGTGTTCCGAGGCAAATTTTCTTCATAAGACATAGTTCAGAACAACCCAGGGTATGACGCCATGTCATCTAGTAATTGTACATCAAACAAAGTGATCATAAACATTGACTGCATATGAGTTTTATGATATGGAAATGTGAAGTGCAAATTTGGACTCACGGGTGTTTGGCTTGCTTGTATGACATCAAAGTGGTATTAATTCTAATCCTCAACGTCTCATCTTTCAAAATATACGGAACAAAAATATAATTGCAACATCCCTCTTAATGAGAATTTCTCCTTTGCCAAGATAATCCATCCACCTGACAGGTGTGGCATATCAAGAAGCTGATTAAACAGCATGAACATTACACAGGTGCAGGTTGTGCTGGGGACAATAAAAGGCCACTCTAAAATGTGCAGTTTTGTCACACAACACAATGCCACAGATGTCTCAAGATTTGAGATAGTGTGCAACTAGCATGATTACTGCAGGAATGTCCACCAGAGCTGTTGCCAGAGAATGAAATGTTAATTTCTCTACCATAAGCCACCTCCAATGTCATTTTAGTTAATTTGGCAGTACATCCAACCTTCCTCACAATCGAAGACCACATGTAACCACACCAGCCCAGGACCTTAACATCTGACTTCTTCACCTGCGGGATCATCTGAGACCAGCCACCCGGACAGCTGATGAAACTGTGGGTTTGCACAACTGAAGAGTTTCTGCACAAACTGTCAGAAACCGTCTCAGGGAAGCTCATCTGCGTGCTCGTCATCCTCACCAGGGTCTTGACCTGACTGCAGTTCGGCATCGTAAATGACTTCAGCGGGAAAATGCTCACCTTCAATGGCCACTGGCACACTGGAGAAGTGTGTTCTTCATGGATGAATCCCGGATTTAAATGTACTTTGTGTGGGGGAGCGGTTTGCTGATGTCAGTGTTGTGAACAGATTGCCCCATGGTGGCAGTGGGGTTATGGTATGGGCAGGCACCAGCTACGGACAACACACATTTTATTGATGGCAATTTGAATGCCGACACCGTGACGAGATCCTGAGGCCCATTGTCGTGGCATTCATCCGCCACCATCACCTCATGTTTCAGCATGATAATGCACGGCCCAATGTCACAAGGATCTGTACACAATTCCTAGAAGCTGAAAACGTCCCAGTTCTTCAATGGCCTGCATACTCACCAGACATGTCACTCATTGAGCATGTTCGGGATGCTCTGGATCACTGTGTACGACTGCTTGTTCCAGTTCCCGCCAATATCCAGCTACTTTGTACAGCCATTGAAGAGGAGTAGGACACCATTCCACAGGCCACAATCAACAGTCTGATCAACTCTATGCGAAGGAGATGTGTCATGCTAAATGAGACAAATGGTGGTCACACCAGATACTGATTGGTTTTCTGATCCACGCCCCTACCATTTTTTAAAAGATATTCGTGATGCATATCTGTATTCCCAGTCATGTGAAATCCATATATTAGGGCCTAATGAATTCATTTCAATTGACTGATTTCCCTATACTGTATGAACTGTACCAGTAAAACCTTTGAACTTGTTGCGTTTATATTTTTGTTCAGTGTACATCAAGTCCTCTTAATTTACAGCATTTTCCTCATTCGGACAACAAAAATGTTTTAATAGTTGCCCAATTAACAGGAGGGAAGGGGGCTACTTCTTGTCGCGTGTGGTGCTCAAGTTCAAAACGGCTGTCAGTCAAAACCCATACAGCGCTGTGAAGCGCAGAGCCTGAGCTCTGTCATAATTTATAGCATGTTACTGTATAACCACTGCGTTCCAATTTAGGAGCTTATCAGTGTCCAAACCTGCCATTTTAAACATGTATACAGGTGTGAGTATAAAGGGCTAATTGACGAAATCTTGCAGCTATCCCTTTAAGACTAGATTCTCCGTGTCTTGGTTAAATATAGGCACTGTACCCCCTGTAGCACAGGCGTGAACAAACATACATGCACACACTGCTGTCTGACTGACACCGTGTCCCTCCTGATGCCAACACTATACACTGGTCATAAAACTAACATAATTAGGCATCAAAATCACAGAGAGACAAGCTTACAAGGGTCTGGGAACCTAGTGGTCTCAGCCTCAGTTAACATTTCATTTCAATGAAATACGCAGGGACACAATAATTTTTCTTATCACTTAAATAAAACATTGAAAGTGTGTTCAGTACAAAAAGTCACAAGGAACCACATAAACAAAATATTACCAATAAAAGTAGCTATACTCACGTCGAGGTGAGAGTAGATTGTCGCACTGGTCTGTCTAGCAGTTAACTGATCACATATGAGTGACTGTCTATGTTTAGAAGAACAAAACTAGTCGCTGAATCAGACACAGCATTGACCTGAATTCAATCATAGGAAAATAAAGGGTTTGAACAGAAATGTCTTAGAATTCCCCCAATATAATTAACTAATTTGAAAAATACAAAAAGCTTCCCAGCAAACCGGGAACATTCCCAGAACATTAGCCAAGATTCCCATTAACTTCTAGTTAGGATTTTATATAACATTAGGATGATAACATGTTTTTTTTTGTTGAATTTAAAATAAATGTAATGTCCTTAGAAAGTTCTCCTAATGTTAAAATGTTGTGCATAACAGCTGTAACATCCACCACAGAACATTCTTCAAACGTTCTCATTAGGTTTCCAGGTAATAACAATGTAAAAGTAATGTTTTTAGAACATACTGCTGTAACAAAATGTGAGAGCAATAGAAATGGTTCTGAGGAAACATTACAGGAACATTCTCTTAATGTTGATGGAGATGTAATTAAAAACACCCATAGCAACAAGCAGGGAATATTCCCACAATGCTCTCATAATGTTATAGTGTGACGTTATGACATGATTGTTCCAATAACGCTCCCTAAACATTCTTCAGCGGTCATGTCTGGGTTCAATTAAATTGCTTATGAGAGAACATTACTAGAACATTTCCCTAACATTAATGGAGATGTCATCCGAGACAGCTATCCAAGTATAGAATCTTAATTTGACCAGTTTCTCACAGCAGGAAAATAATCCTGCAGCAACAGGAAATGTGAATTACTATGTGGATTATAATTAATGGTACATTTTGTATAAGTTGATACAATTTTCATTTGGGCAAAAAAAAGTCTGACATTTTAATGTGGAAATTACAAACTTTAGAAGCATTTTATTAACCTTAAATACAATAAAAGTTTTAATTTCCTATGGTGCAGGAAAAAGTATCCTACAACAGGGTGGTCAAATTAAGATCCTGTATTTATAACAACCAACAGCCCAGCAAACTGGGAACATTCCCAGAACATTAGCAAACATTCTTATGAAGTTCTAGTTAGGTTTTGAGATTTGAGAATGATAACGTCCCACAAACATTCAAAGCATTGTTTTGATCACCAAATATTAATTTCTACGAATAAAAAATAAATAATAATTGTTGGAATGTTCTAAAAACTATCAAAGAACATTACACTAAGGATCTCATTAGGTTGCCAGGGAAGGTAATAACACAATTATCCGTTAATGTTCTTAGAACATACTGCCGCAACAAAATGTGGGAGCAATAGAAGTGGTTCTGAGGAAACACTACAGGAGCATTCTGCTAATGTTGATGGATATGTTATTCAAACACATAACAGCAAGCAGGGAATATTCCTACAACTGTCTCAAAGTTATAGTGTGACATTATGACATGATGGTCCTAATAACCTTTCCTGTTGGAGCAATATAAATTGTTCTAAAAAAACAATGATTTATTTATTATTCAGTTAATGATGTTGGGAGATATTAATACTAACACCTAATACAACAAGAAACATTCCTGCGAGACTCTTATGAAGTTATTCTTTAAAGATTATGACATGATGATCCAGAATTGTTCTAAAAATATACGTCAATGATAATGGAAGTAGTTTTGAAAACATTGCTTTTAAATTCTGTTAATATTGATGTGTGTTGTTACATTATTATATGAAGTTGCCAAACTTTTAAAGAAATGGCATTTCAATCTTCTTACGTCATTATATTTTATTAGGGTACTGTCCAAACATAACTATAGCTTTTTTAAAGAATGGTAATCAAATAGATTTGAACATCGTCAAGCCCTGTAGGCTACTTAGTCTGCTGCGCCACCAGGATCCTAATGTTTCCAGTGGATTTCCCATTGTATTGAAATACACTGCTCAAAAAAATAAAGGGAACACTTAAACAACACAATGTAACTCCAAGTCAATCACACTTCTGTGAAATCAAACTGTCCACTTAGGAAGCAACACTGATTGACAATAAATTTCACATGCTGTTGTGCAAATGGAATAGACAACAGGTGGAAATTATAGGCAATTAGCAAGACACCCCCAATAAAGGAGTGGTTCTGCAGGTGGTGACCACAGACCACTTCTCAGTTCCTATGCTTCCTGGCTGATGTTTTGGTCACTTTTGAATGCTGGCGGTGCTTTCACTCTAGTGGTAGCATGAGACGGAGTCTACAACCCACACAAGTGGCTCAGGTAGTGCAGCTCATCCAGGATGGCACATCAATGCGAGCTGTGGCAAGAAGGTTTGCTGTGTCTGTCAGCGTAGTGTCCAGATCATGGAGGCGCTACCAGGAGACAGGCCAGTACATCAGGAGAGGTGGAGGAGGCCGTAGGAGGGCAACAACCCAGCAGCAGGACCGCTACCTCCGCCTTTGTGCAAGGAGGAGCAGGAGGAGCACTGCCAGAGCCCTGCAAAATGACCTCCAGCAGGCCACAAATGTGCATGTGTCTGCTCAAATGGTCA
Source organism: Salmo salar (assembly GCF_965601325.2). Lineage (NCBI taxonomy): Eukaryota > Metazoa > Chordata > Actinopteri > Salmoniformes > Salmonidae > Salmo > Salmo salar. The sequence goes on from NC_138316.1 coordinate 4,140,562, forward strand.
GCAAGAGACTCCATGAGGGTGGTATGAGGGCCCGACGTCCACAGGTGGGAGTTGTGCTTACAGCCCAACACCGTGCAGGACGTTTGGCATTTGCCAGAGAACACCAAGATTGGCAAATTCGCCACTGGCGCCCTGTGCTCTTCACAGATGAAAGCAGGTTCACACTGAGCACGTGACAGACGTGACAGTCTGGAGACGCCGTGGAGAACGTTCTGCTGCCTGCAACATCCTCCAGCATGACCGGTTTGGTGGTGGGTCAGTCATGGTGTGGGGTGGCATTTCTTTGGGGGGCCGCACAGCCCTCCATGTGCGCGCCAGAGGTAGCCTGACTGCCATTAGGTACCGAGATGAGATCCTCAGACCCCTTGTGAGACCATATGCTGGTGCGGTTGGCCCTGGGTTCCTCCTAATGCAAGACAATGCTAGACCTCATGTGGCTGGAGTGTGTCAACAGTTCCTGCAAGAGGAAGGCATTGATGCTATGGACTGGCCCGCCCGTTCACCAGACCAGAATCCAATTGAGCACATCTGGGACATCATGTCTCGCTCCATCCACCAACGCCACGTTGCACCACAGACTGTCCAGGAGTTGGCGGATGCTTTAGTCCAGGTCTGGGAGGAGATCCCTCAGGAGACCATCCGCCACCTCATCAGGAGCATGCCCAGGCGTTGTAGGGAGGTCATACAGGCACGTGGAGGCCACACACACTACTGAGCCTCATTTTGACTTGTTTTAAGGACATTACATCAAAGTTGGATCAGCCTGTAGTGTGGTTTTCCACTTTAATTTTGAGTGTGACTCCAAATCCAGACCTCCATGGGTTGATAAATTCCATTGATTATTTTTGTGTGATTTTGTTGTCAGCACATTCAACTATGTAAAGAAAAAAGTATTTAATAAGATTATTATTTCTGAGCAGTATACTTTAATTATGATCCAAACTATGGTCATATGTCTTCGTACATACAGTACCAGTCAAAAGTTTGGACACACCTACTCATTCAAGGGTTTTTCTTTATTTTTACTATTTTCTACATTGTAGAATAATAGTGAAGATATCCAAACTATGAATTAACACATATGGAATCATGTAGTAACCAAAAAAGCGTTAAACAAATCCAAATATATTTTATATTTGAGATTCTTCAAAGTAGTCACCCTTTGCCTTGATGACAGCTTTGCACACTCTTGGCATTCTCTCAACTAACTTCATTAGGTAGTCACCTGGAATGCATTTCAGTTAACAGGTGTGCCTTGTTAAGTTAATTTGTGGAATTTCTTTCCTTAATGCGTTTGAGCCAATCAGTTGTGTTGTGACAAGGTAGTGTTGGTATACACAAAATAGCCCTATTTGGTAAAAGACCCAGTCCATATTATGGTAAGAACAGCTCAAATAAGCAAAGAGAAACAACAGTCTATCATTACTTTTAAGACATGAAGGTCAGTCAATCTGGAAAATGTTAATAACTTTTTCTTTAAGTGCAGTCGCAAAAACCATCAAGCGCTATAATGAAACTGGCTCTCATGAGGACCGCCACAGGAAAGGAAGACCCAGTTCATTAAAGTTAGCAGCCTCAGATTGCAGCCCAAATAAATGCTTCACAGAGTTCAAGTAACAGACACATCCCAACATCAACTGTTCAGAGGAGACTGCGTGAATCAGGCCTTCATGTTCGAATTGCTGCAAAGAAACCACTACTAAAGGACACCAATAAGAAGAAGAGACTTGCATGGGCCAAGAGACACGAGCAATAGACATTAGACCGGTGGAAATCTGTCTTTTGGTCTGATGAGTCCAAATTTGAGATCTTTGGTTCCAACCGCCGTGTTTCTGTGAGACGCACAGAGTAAGTGAACGGATGATCTCCGCATGTGTGGTTCCCACCTTGAAGCATGGAGGAGGGGGTGTGATGATGTGGGGCTGCTTTTAAAATTTTATTTAACCTTTATTTAACTAGGCAAGTCAGTCAAGAACATATTCTTATTTACAATGACGGCCTACCAAAAGGCCTCCTGCGGGGACGGGGGCTGGGATTTTAAAACACACATCCATCAACATTAGCAGAATGCTCCTGTAATGTTTCATGGTGACACGGTCTGTGATTTATTTAGAATTCAAGGCACAGTTAACCAGCATGGCTACCACAGCATTCTGCAGCGATACGCCATCTCATCTGGTTTGCGCTTAGTGGGACTATCATTTTTTTCCTAACAGGACAATGACCCAACACACCTCCAGGCTGTGTAGGAGCTATTTGACCAAGAAGGAGAGTGATGGAGTACTGCATCAGATGATCTAGCCTCCACAATCACCTCACCTCAACCCAATTGAGATGGCTTGGGATGAGTTGGACCGCAGAGTGAAGGAAAAGCAGCCAACAAGTGCTCAGCATACGTGGGAACTCCTTCAAGATGGTTGGAAAAGCATTCCAGGTGAAGCTGGTTGAGAGAATGCCAAGAGTGTGCAAAGCTATTATCAAGGCAAAGGGTGGCTAATATGAAAAATCTCAAATATAAAACATATTTTGATTTGTTTAACAATTTTTTGGTTACTACATGAATTAGTATGTGTTATTTCATAGTTTTGATGTCTTCACTATTATCCTACAATGTAGAAAATAGTAAAAATAAAGAAAAACTCTGGAATGAGTAGGTGTCCAAACTTTTGACTGGTAGTGTCTGCAAAGATAAAGACCACAATCTGGAAGTCAGAGTAAAGGTGTACATAGCTTTAAATGTATGTTAGTCCCTTCCCAATGGCGCTATGGATTAATTCCAGGGATAACACTCCAACGCTCCCAGGTCCGATCCCCGCTTGAGACTATGGCAGAACTGTTTGTACAATAAATTGTCATGTAATTACAATTAATTGCCAGATGTGTTTCTACATGGATTGTTGTACAACTAACTTTGTCAACAGTAAGAGAACACATGAAAGAAACCTCCATGGACTGTTCAAAACTGAATTTGATCATTCTGGGAACATAGAAATAACATTCAATGAACATTGAGGGAATGTTTTGTGCACCCTGATACAAACATTGTAAGAATGTCATCTCAAATGGACAGATTTTCTGTTTTGGGAACCCATCTTGTCATATCCCGCAATGTTCCCACAACCTAAAGAAATGTTTTATGAACTTTTAAATAACATAAAAAATGTGCTGTGGGAACATTCTTGCAAACTAATAGAAACATTGTATAATCATCTGCACAGGTTTTGTGTTTTGGGAACACATCTTTTGTGATGTTCTCACAATGTTCCCACCAGACTGTTCCCACATTCTGGGAACCTTTAAAGAACAGACTAAATGTGTTCTGCAAATGTTCTTGCAATGTCAGGTGAATGTTTTATACAAACATTGTATAATCATCAGCACAACGGGACAGTTTTTGTATTATGAGAACATTTACCGCAACCTAATGAATGTTCTGGGAACTTCCACAGAACCAACTTTGGTTTGCTGGGTGCTCATACATGTCGTCATAGCCTAGAATCCCAAATGCATTTCTTAGTTGTTATTCACACAAAAGCACTTCTGCAGACACTACCTCTACCTATTGTCATAGAGACAACAGAATAATGACAGCAGAATGACAATGTTCCATGATAATAACATTCTAATATGCATTCTACCTAGGATTGGTACTTCGCCCAACAACATTGTCAATGTCATAGATAATCATAGATAAGCTGGAAACATACGGGTGCTGAGGAGCTAATATTAGAGAGCTGACTGGAGGTTCCCGAGATGTGGTCTTGACCAAGGGTTTGACTTTTGATCTTGGGAGGACAGGTCCCCCATGGTATGTAAAGAGCAGAGAAAGTAGAACACAGTTCAGGGAGAACCTTCGGACAGATCATTACAGATCCATGTGCAAGGGCAGACACAGAGGAGAGAAAGAGATGGAGATGAAAAGAAAGCGGGGTGAAGAAAGGGATATTATCATAGCTATGTTATCTGTCAGGGTCTGCTCTTATCTAAGGGGAAAATTCAGACCAGAGTTACTCACGCATAAATGTACTTTATTACCTTTTTATGCACTTTTCTAAGCGTATTCTGACCTTGAACTTAAGCTTGGGGGAAATGCCAGTGCCAGCAAGGTATGCGTTTGGGGTGCAGATCAAATAAAATTATATGATAAGAGCTATTGATAAGAGCTAGGTAATCTGTTTGGATAAGGGGATTGTAAATATAGGCTAAATAACAATTGTTTTAGATCTACTTTTTATGATCGCTGGAGATGAATTGAAGGAAACTGAAAAACATATAAACATCATAGGTATGCCTATTTATGCCCCTTTCCCACAGTGAAGTATGAAATGCTGTGCCATTATGCAGAATTTTAATTGTATTGCCTTATAACTTGCAGGGATTAAATGAATAGCCTATGTTAAATATTATAAGCAACTGTGGGTAGCGACCATAACAACCACATATATTTAACTCCCAATTGAATGTTCGCAGCCTAACTTTATTTCTTTCCACTGTAAGGATGTCATTATGGTTGTGGCTGCGGGTCAAATAATAGTGGATACTATTTAATGAAGGCCAAATACAAATTGTAGTAAAAATAAATAATAATGGACTTCAAACTGTTTCTTTGAACTTGATGCATGCCGCAAGACTTGGTACTTGCCATCAAACAGTTCCATGATCAATGCGGGCAAATAGGGTATATTTATTATATGATACTGTTGCATACTATTCTACATATTATAATTATTTTGTAGGCTACATTACTTCCAACATTACCATTGATGATCTGAATGTGGCAGCTTTCACAATGAATCAAACCACCTTTCTTCATTTGTGCGTAAAGGCAACATTTTTCCATTAAGTAGGATTCATGATTATTCCCTAAACATAAATGTGTAAATCTACCCATGGGTTCTGAAATTGAGGCAAATATGTACACGTTTCAATGGCTTCTATATTCTGAACGCATTCGCCATAGTCTTCATTCAAGTCTTGTGCCGATCAAATTCAAATTAAAGGTACACCATATTTAAAGAGAGTGATTTAGAGAAATTAACAGATTAACGATACTAAACAAAAATATAAACGCAACATGTAAAGTCTTGGTCCCACGTTTTATGAGCTTAAATAAAAGATCACAGACATTTTCCATACACACAAAAAACGTATTTCTCTCAATTTGTGTGCACAAATTTGTTTACATCCCTCTTAGTGAGCATTTCTCCTTTGCCAAGATAATCCATCCACCTGACAGGTGTGGCATATCAATAAAATGATTAAACAGCATGATCATTACATAGGTGCACCTTGTGCTGGGGACAATAAAAGGCCACTCTAAAATGTAGTTTTGTCACACAACACAATGCCACAGATGTCTCTCAAGTTTTGAGAGAGTGTGCAATTGGCATGCTGACAGCAGGAATGTCCACCAGAGCTGTTGCCAGAGAATGAAATGTTAATTTCTCTACCATAAGCCGCCTCCAACATCGTTTTAGAGAATTTGGCAGTACGTCCAACCGGCCTCACAACCGCAGACCCTGTGTAACCACGCCAGCCCAGGACCTCCACATTCGGCTTCTTCAGCTGCGGGATCGTCTGAGACCAGCCACCAAGCCAGCTGATGAAATTGAGGATTATTTCTGTCAGTAATAAAGCCCTTTTGTGGGGAAAAACTAATTTTGATTGGCTGGGCCTGGCTCCCAAGTGGGTGGGCCTATGCCCTCCCAGGCCCACCCATGGCTGCACCCCTGCCCAGTCATGTGAAATCCATAGATTAGGGCCAAATTAATTAATTTATATTGACTGATTTCCTTTAAATTAACTGTAACTCAGTAAAATTGAGGCATGTTGCATTTATATTTTTATTCAGTATAACTGAACAAAAACTCCCTGATCAAATTGGTATGTTTTCTGGGGTTGAATTCCATTTATTTAGTGCGCGCAAGAGACCCCCCCCCCCCCAACCTCGTTACATGCCTGAAGTCTGAATACCAACTACTGAGAAGTGCGTAGGAAAGGCGTGCGTAAGAAAGGCGTACATTTACTAAGTCTGAATCGGCCCCTATGCGAGGCAGCAGCAATACTTCAGGTCACACACACACTTTAGCAGCAATCTCATGTATCCTCTTGAAATATCAGAGGTTATACTTTCTTTTATTTCTCCTCTGTGTCCGTAACATTGGCAGGTGAGTCAGGAGAACGTGAAGAGTCTGAATGGTAGGGCTTTGGCATGCTGAGGAGGGAGACGGAGACTGTACAACCCAGTAGACAGGCCCAGGACAGACCAGGCAGATTTCCTTTGTACAGCTGAGTCACTCACAGTTCCTCCTCCTCATCTCTGGATGGTGTTTCTGATTGGGAGGATGAAGTTGAGATCCTTTCTCAGCTGGAGCATCTGCCACGACTAGAGAGAGTGAGAGGGGTGGGGTTAGATTTGGGATGCCCCAGGCTCTCAAATAGAAATTGTGGATTTACAATGGGGAAGGAAAACAACCACAGTGAAACGTTCCCTAAGTCTACCTCAGCGAACTGTGCTTTGATGGCATCAAACTTGACCTTCTCATGGACTGCCCTGGCTGTGTTGGTGCCATCAAATGGCTCTGAGAGAGCCACATTGGAGAGACAACATTTCAGTTGGGACAGATACCACATTAAAACATTGACACTGATTTAGCAAGAACCAGATGTATTGCACCAGCATGTATTGCAGAATCATGTTTTGTAGCATAAGCCTCTAGCCCCTAGGTGTCAATATAAGAAGATGATCTAAAAGGGGAGACATTACATCATGGTAATAACAGTTTTTATACAGTCACTACACAACTGTGTGGGAGGCAGCTCGGTGTCAGTGTCATGGTTAGAAGTGATTGACTAGTTAGGTCTGGTCTGGCCTACCTTCCACACAGATGAACTTGTCTCTCCACTCTAGACTATTTGACTTGGGCAGAGCCTTAGCCTCTCGCACCGAGATCACCTGTTTATCCCACCTGAAACAGAGGAGAGGGAGTGTGTTGTGAGCATGAGTAGACATCTCTGTGTGTATGTGTGTTCTGTGTGGCATGGTACTGTAGGCATAAACTTCAGAGCTCAGTCAGAGTTTCTTGGAGTGTCCAGCAACGCTGCCAAAAGGTTGAAGGTCAGTTTCCACCTGTTGCAGTCCCTCAGACAGCAACATGACACCAGAGAGAGAGGGGGAGTGGGAGGAGAGAAGAGAGTACATACCAGCTGTGACAGCAGTAAATGACGATAGTTTCTGATCGAAACTCCATATTTGGTGAGTAACAAACGTAATTTGACATTATTAAGCTTGAAAAGCTGGTGAACGGCAGGTTGAATGGCTGCTTCCTGGGCTTAAAGGAGATTCACCATAACAACGTCTACTGTAAGGCCAGATTCTGGTTCAGATGAGCACCAACTGTCATTATATGCAGATGTTGTGTTATTGTATGCGAGTGATCCAATAAATTATATTCTGGCCTTGTTCAAATGTTTAACACTAAAACAGCCATAGGCCAACGGCCACTGACATTTGATTCTGTAAGTATTTTTTTTACTTTTTTGGGGTGGCCCCCCAAAAAAACAGTGCCCTGCTCCTTCCCTTACTTTTCCTAAATGTTTGTATTTTACATTGTGATTTCAAAATTCGGTGAAATATGCAAACAAAAAAGTATTTAGAGCCTTTTTACCAGTTTTTTTCCACACCTATTCCCAACTTAACCCGCCAAGTTAATGTGCTGTAGGACGTTGGTACCCAGCCAGGCGCTAATGCGTCTCTCTCCTCACTGAATGAATGACAAATGGATGAATGGGCGATAATTGTGCATCTTACTTCACAATTGAACTTAAAAATTAGGCCTAACTGAATGATAAGAAGGATGAAGAGGTTGATTTAATTCAGAAAGACAATAGTGTAATGATGAAGTTGTGTTATGCCTATTTATCAGCAGCAAATAATTTGACCGCACCTTGCAGGTTGATTGACGTTTTACTTTGTAAAAAATAAGCCGTTACGGGACTGTTTAATTTACTGTAACTCTACTACTAATCAAATGTATTGTAAGGAAAACTAAAACATGCTACGTGTTGCAGTAGGCCTTTAGAATAATGCTAAACATATCATTGACTCTATCTAGGTTGATGAGCGGGAAACAAACGATGCCAGTCAGCCTGCACAGCCGGTCCATAGAAATAACACCATAAACTATACCGAAACTAATTTCACACATAAGAGTTAGACTATAGACAAGATTACATAATTTGATGAGTGACAATTCTTAGACCTATCAGTTATCAAATTGTATATAGAAAAGATGGGTGCACCTTGTAATTGACAGATGCAGGGAAAGGAGCATTACTTTATCAAATCCTCCTTCAGAGTCACATGCAGGTAATTTTTTTTTAGATTTCTATATAGTATCAGAAAGTGCATATTCTGCAGATTCTATGACATTTACCTTTGTCAAATAGTGCGCTCTGTTTCCAAATTTCACTTTTTCCAAGAATATCCGTGTCATTGCAGTCAGCACATGACCACTGGCTACTAAGCAAAAACGAGTAACATAATAAACTTAAAATATGCTATTCTGTCGTCAATAGATGAATGGGCGATAGAAACCAGATGGAAACTGATAATGGTGCATGTGACTACAATGAACTGAATGATGAGGATGATGAAGAGGATGAAGAGGGGGATTGAATTGATCTGAATTGAATCTAGAACAATAGTGTAATGATGATGAAGAATTGTGGGCGGTCTAATTATTTTATTACGAAAGGCTGGAAATTGTATATAATTTCACCTCGGAGAGTCAAATCAGACACTGAATACAACACACAATGTGTGTAGCGCATATTGGAAAGACGAACAAAACGAATGGACGCACTGACAGCATTGCAAATGCTGCAGAATTTAGATGAGTTGGAGTCTGTTGCTGTTACTCCCATCCCTATTGCAGAATGCAGCCTTTTGACAGCATGTACTAAAGTCGATTTAATCCACACTTGCATTAGTCCCCTCGTTTGGTGATTGGGATTTAGGCTGTGACAACGAAAAGGCAGCAGACCGACCTACAGATTTGTAACTATGAAAATCCTTTTGTCAGATTGCGAACCCAAAAGTGTAAATTAGAAAAATAATTTGGTTAGGGTGTAGGGTCGTCTTGTCTTCAGACGATATTATTTTGCATTTACTTTATTTACCTGATCAGTGGAACAATTCTTATTCTTAACAATGAGATAAAATATAGTGTAGTTATATTGCTTGTCAGCAAAAACACTACTTTTATTCCCCACACTTATTTTATTATCCCGATTCTTCCCAATATTGCCGGTGTAATCACATATTTGAAATCTGATATGCCTACTTGTGTCTTAAAATGAATTATATGAGACTATGCATTTTTTTGCAGCCATTCATAGACAGTTTTGAATATTGATATTCATTAGATTTTTCTTGAAGGTTTGGTGATTTTGAGAAATGAATTGTTATAACAACAACATTTTCAAGCACCCAGCACTTGTGAAACATAGATCAGGGGTGTCCAACCCTCCTGGAGAGCAAGCAGGATTTTCTTCCATCCCTCTTTTAAAGAGACAGTTCACCCAAATTAGAAAATGTTTGTGTTCTTACCTTGAAAGCAAGGAGACTGCGATCTGATACAACTGTCCACATGAGACCAGGGTTCAATCCCTGCTTCCAACCTTCCCACGATTTTTCCCATTTGCCTGTCTCCCCATTTCGTTACTGTCTGAATAAAGTACCAAACCACCTAAAAAAATATGTACAAATAATATTAGCATACTTTAAATTTCATCCCCCAAAAATCTCAAAGTAACAAAGTTCAAAGCATCCTGAATACACCTGACCTGTGTATTTTTTGGAGAGAAGAAATCCACCCTGCTCATAGGCCTAAGCCATGTCAAAATTCGTAAAATCACAGGAAATCAGCTTTAAAAACAGTAACATTTTCCTGGAGGAGGACACCCAGATCCCCCTGCTAGAGGATGTGCCAATGAAATTCACATAGCAAATCTCCCTCTAAGCTTTCTTCAAAAGTTGGCAGCCCTGTATTTGGCAACTTCTCTTCTCCAATTAACTAGCTAATTGTTTGGATTTAAATACCAGCCTAGCTAGATCTTCCTAGATCATCATCTCATGTATTTTCAATGCATCTCATCTACCATCTACTGGACCAAAGGCAGGACCACAATATTCATAAATGGCAGCAATATTTATAAGGATTCCTCAGAAGTTTTGCACAGATTAAAACAACCCTGTGTAAGGAGTTTAAGAACAGCCTCTTTCAATACGGGATCCTACAAAAAAAAATGCAGAAGGCGAGGACGATGAGGTGGTAACCTCCAACCTGCCAGTTACTGACTCTGTGGCTCAACACAAAACTGCCTTGGCTTCCATACTGGATGAAGTTTCTCCTTTGAAAACCCGCCTGGTGTCTTTCTCCAAATATTCTCCCTGGTACACTGAGGAGCTACGCTGTCTCAAAGCAACTGGCCGTCATCTAGAATGATGTATGCGATGTATGCGCAACATCAGAAAAAGACTACAAACAGGCCTTAAATGCAGCTCGGACATCTTACTACTCCCAACTGATCAGCAATGGCAACTTCCGGGTGCTGTTCTCTACTGTAATCAAGCTCCTCCAACCTGTAAACAACTGTGAACAACTGCTACAACTGCTACCTCAGCCTCCCCAAAATGGTGCAATCAACACCTTTGCTTCTTTCAAAGCAAAATTGAAAACATCAATAATACCATCCTATCATCTCCAGCCCTTGTAGTTGATCTACCCAGTCCTATGATCCCTGAGTCAAGGTTCTCCACCTTCACCACAGTCACTGCAGCTGATGTAACCAAGCTGGTTAGGAGAATGAGGCCCACCACTTTCTCACTTGACTCTATCCTCACCTCCTTTCAGAAGACCTGCTTACATGCTCTGGAACCTTTCTTCACGGAAATCATCAACATTTCCCTTACAACTGGATATGTCCCTCCTCAGCTCAAACTGACAGCAGTCACACCAGTACTTAAAAAGCCTGGATCTGACCCTGACAACCTCCAGAACTACAGGCCTATCTCCAACCTGCCCTTCCTGAGTAAGCTACTCAAACGTGCTGTGTCTAGCCAATTCAAAACACCATATGGCCACTCACAACCTGCTTAAGCCCTTCCAGTCAGCTTCAGAGCTAGACACAGCACAGACAGTGCCTTGGTAAGGGTCACCAATGAGCTCCTCATGAATGCTGACTCTGGGGCTGCCAGCATCCTCCTACTGCTGGACCTCAGTGCAGCATTTGACACTGTCAACCAGGCCATTCTGCTGGACAGCATGGAGAAGCACCTGGGCCTGTCAGACACTGATCACTCCATGTTTGTAGCCCTCGGCCCTAGTAGGTCAGACACAGTGGTGGTCTACCAGGGGGTCCCTCAAGGCTCGGTCATAGTGCCACTACTGTTTTGTATCTACATGCTGCCACTGGGAAATATCTTGAGAAAACACAGACTGGGCTTTCACTTTTATGCTGATGACACACAGCAAAAATAGAGAGGTCACCCTAACTGGCATTCGAACCATCATTAAAGAAAAATTTCACCGCTGCTCTATTTCACTACGTATGTCCATTAATATGTCATTAACATACAGTATCATATGCATTATAAAAGTTTAGAATTTTATCACTACACACAAATACAAGTAGAAACGGGCCAGCTACATTTCCTGGATGTAAGCAAACCACAATATCCAGAATTCATAGCAATTTCAGGACATGGAGAACCTCCTCGTGGAGGTGTATCCAACTGATGTGATAAATATCAAAATGCCTTTGCTTGTATCCAAAACTTTCAGCCAGAGGATTTCGAAACGTAACTGAAGTCATAACTGATGGAGTTGCAATGTCGCCGAATGTTGAAAAGTGATGCTATTCCATCGATTTTCCCCTTCACTTCAAAGCGGAAGGCATCCGATCAGCCAACATCAGCGTAGCAGAAAAGTAGTCAAGCTGAGGTAATGTAGCTAACGTTACCTAGCTAACTACATGTGTTTATCAAAACCAGAATCTAGCTAGCTTTCATAATACGCTGGCTAGACATTCCAAAACATATCAATGTAATTAGCCAGCTGCTATCTGGCGATGTGATTAGTAACTTTGCAAGCTAACGTTAGCTTCGTTAGGTTACGTTAGCTAGCTAACTAACTACCGCAGAGGCTAACATGACTAATGTTATGTGTTCTATTTAGAGTCCAATCCCATCAACATCGGCAGCAGCATCAAAATCAAGCTCAGCACCAGGAACTAGTGTAAGTCACCTTCTAAAATCAACAAAATCTTTCCACGATGAGTAAATAAATATACTGGTACTAGGCATAAACACGGTCTGTGTCTTGTCATAGTTGGTGTGTTTACAAGTAGGCTACAACTTCTACTGTAGTTATCTGTATTATTGAGGCTTAGTTGATTGTTCATGCAAGGCTTGAAGTCTAAATTAGGGGGAAAAATGGTATCATTAAGGAGGGGATGGTCTGGGTGACTGACTGGTGTCTGTTGGGGGTGGGTATTGTGTGACGGTTAGTATGCATGATCTATTGACATGAGGGGGGTGGGTGGATATAGTACCTTGTTTGAATGTGTATTGATGGGGACAAAGTAGTAAAATGTTGGCTTATCACTGACTACTGTGTGTCCTACAGACTAATCCTAATGTTGATGACGATGACCTTGACACGAGCTTTAGTAGTGCAGAGCCTGTAGACCCACTGGATGAAAGCTTTCAGCCTGGAAAAATCTCAAGCTCAACATCATCGGACTTTGAAACAAGCCAGGACAGCCAAAGGTATTTATGAAAGCACAATAACCTTGAGAAAGCAATCACTAATACACTAAACTGTCTACAAGACAAGTGATCCTCAAACTTTTCACACCCTTGCAGTCAGTTCTTTGGCATGGAGGGGTTGTCAGCATACTCTTCTACCCTATTCACTATTGTTGGCAGTGTTCGTCTACTCAACAGCACAACTGTAGGTGCTCATACAAAAATACACAAGTCAAGACCCCCTCAAACTTTTCACATCTTTACTAATAGCCCATCTCAAAGCCCCATTATTGACTGAGTAAAAAAACACATACCAGTCTACTGTACCCCTTTTTGTTTACAGATGAACATGGTTTATTGTATGGTTACACATCTTCATGATCAGTCTTCATGTATTTCCAGGAATGTTGAATGTCCATATTCAGTTAGACTGATGTTGTAGTATAATATAGACTACTTAGTATGCTCACAACTGTGGTATACACAGTGTACAAACATTAAGAACACCTGCTCTTTCCCATGACATAGACTGACCAGGTGAAAGCTATAATCCCTTATTGAGGTCACTTGTTAAATCCACTTCAAATCAGTGTAGATGAAAGGGAGGAGTCAGGTTAAAGAAGGATTTTTAAGCCTTGAGACAATTGAGACATGGATTGTGTATGTGTGCCATTCTGAGGCTATGGCAAGACAAAAGATTTAAAGTGCCTTTGAATGGGGTATGGTAGGTCGTTTTTGCTGGGTTTTTCATGCTCAACAATTTGCAATGTGTATCAAGAACGGTCCATCACCCAAAGTACATCCAGCCAACTTGACAACTGTGGGAAGTGTAGGGCCCCACAGTGGAGGTGTCATAAAACCTAGCGGTCAAACAGGGAAATGGTTCCAATTGTTTTTCAACCATCCATAGGGAATTTTAGAAACACTTCAAATAAAGGCTTTTTCGTGTAGGCTTACCCTAGCGTGATGTTTTGATAACTATGTAAATCTCTCTCGGCAAAGGTGACTTTTATCAATATATACGGCTATTTACTCTCAGATTTGAAAAGGAAAATTAGCATCGAAGTATACATCATGCAAGACTACAAATCCCTGTAAACTCCTGCACGTCATCTCTATCTGACACCTTTGCTAACAGGTATTGTTTAAATTCAAAACTTGCACAAGACAGTTCAAAAAAATTGTCAATTTAAAGAAATGTAGCCAATTTATTCATTACAAATTTGAGCTAACATTAGATAGTTAATCCAGAGATTCTTACCTTTGCCTCGATTCAGCAATCTTGTCCAGATCATCATGGCATTTGTAGTGCTTTATGATAGTCACATTAGCAGCTAATTAGCATTTATTTTTGGGGTGTGGTAAATACAGGCGAATATACTGATAGAAGTCACCTTGTCCTAGAGAGATTTACACGGTTATCAAAACATCACGGAAGGGTAAGCCTACACAAAACACAGCCCTTATTTTAAGTGTTTCTAAAATCCCCTATGGGAAAAATGAATGGTGGAAAAACTATTGGCTAGGTTTTATGGGTCACACTGTGGTATTCTGTTGGAGTCAACATGGGCCAGCATCCCTGTGGAATGCTTTCAACACCCTGTAGAGTCCATTTCTGAGGGCAAAAGGGGGGGGGGGGGGGGGGGTATTGCTAGCTGTTGTACATATGAATATAACAGTGTTTTATATCAGCTTTTTTTCTTAAACAAGATTCCAGCTGCATCAGAAAGCAATAAAGTGTTGACTTCAACTTCTGGATCAATTCATTGTGATATTCATGAAACGTGTTTGGACAAACTAGCTTCAATCTTACTGCTAAAACAAATGATGCAGGGAGTTGGTGTGTCATTTCAACTTACATTTGTTGGCAAGTAAACTTGCTTCAATAAAACAATAGATTAGTCTGTCTAACCACGAGTAAAGTCACACCATAGTTTAAAAAAAATCACGACAGCTGTGATGGAAAGAGGAAGTTTCAGTACAATTTTATAAATGCCTACAGATAATTTGTTAATTTGACATGGTGGGATCTTTTTTGTCTGTAAAATGTATTATGAGAGAAATGGCGGTGGAAATGCCTTTATGCGCAAATACTAATATAATAACCATCAAAGCAAACTTGGAGTCTCGTGATGATATGGTGTGTGATCCTTCCACTACGACTTGGGAAACCATGCAGTTTATTAGGCTACAGATGACATAAGTTGTGATGAACTTCACAGGGTGTTGAAAGTGCACACTATGTGCTTGATGCTCCTTTCAAATAAATATCAAGGGTCTTATTCTGGTGACATGATAATCAATGCTTGACTGCCATTTGACAAATATTCTCGCTCTTATTCATAATAATATCATAATGTAGACTAACCTACCTGCACTGTATCTGCGAGCTGTTGGCTATAGTGAATGTTCCAAGACCAGTGTAGGCACATTTGCTATATTTTTGGGACAAAACATAGACAACTAATCTGTAGAGTTGAAAATGCGATGGAAACACATTGAACTTTAGATTTTTATTCAGTACATGAAAACTATAGCGGAAAATTTTATTTTGTGTGCACTACAGCATCATGCACTGATTTTTCTCGGCAACAAGTCAGTTTGGTAGAAATACACCACTGGAGGGAAAAACCTTTATGCAGATTTGTTTAGATTTGCATGAAAATCTGTCGCCAATTGGATGGAAACGTAGCTAATATAGCAAATAAGTAGACATGGCTAGTATTTTTGTGAGTTGTAATAGCATTGTCAGAGTTGTAATTACATTTACGTCATTTAGCAGACGCTCTTATCCAGAGCGACTTACAGTAGTGAATGCATACATTTCATACATTTTTTCTCCATACTGGTCCCCCGTGGGAATCGAACCCACAACCCTGGCGTTGCAAACACGTTGCAAACACCATGCTCTACCAACTGAGCCACACGGGACCAAGACAAAGTTTATTTGCTCAGGAGACCGAGGTGAGTTTACACAGCAGTATCCAGGAACAGTTACTGTATAGCAATGTATGTCATATACAGTGCCTTCAGAAAGTATTCAAACCACTTGACTTTTTCCACATTATGTTGTGTTACAGCCTGAATTTTTTTGTCACTGGCCTACACACAATACCCCATAATGTTAAAGTGGAATAATGTTTTTTGAAATTTTTACAAATTATTTACAAATGAGCTAAAATGTCTTGAGTCAATAAGTATTCAACCCCTTTGTTATGGCAAGCCTAAATACGTTTGGGAGTAAACATTTGCTTAACAAGTCACATAATAAGTTGCATAGACTCACTCTGTGTGCAATAATAGTGTTCAACATGATTTTTGAATAGCTACCTCATCTCTGTACCCCACACATACAATTATCTGTTAGGTCCCTCAGTCGAGCAGCGAATATCAAACAAAAAAAACAGCAAGGTATTCCAATGCCTCGCAAAGAAGGGCACCTAGAGTAAAAATAAAAAAGCAGACATTGAATATCACTTTGAGCATGGTGAAGTTATTATTTACACTTTGGATGGTGTATCAATAGACCCAGTCACTACAAAGATACAGGCGTCCTTCCAAACTCAGTTGCCTGAGAGGAAGGAAACCGCTTCAGGATTTCACCTTGAGGCCCAATAGTGACTTTAACCTTGTCCCATCGTGACCTTGTCCCATCGCGCTCTAGCGACTCCTTGTGGCGGGTCGGACGCCTACAAGCTGACTTCGGTTGCCAGCTGTACGGTGTTTCCTCCGACACATTGGTGCGGCTGGCTTCCGGATTAAGAGAGCAGCGTGTCAAGAAACAGAGCGGCTTGGCAGGGTCGTGTTTCGGTGGACGCATGGCTCTCGACCTTCGTCTCTCATGAGTCCGTAGGGGAGTTGAAGCGATGGGACAAGACTGTAACTTCCAATTGGATATCACAAAATTGGGGCGAAAAAAGGGGTAAAAGTTCAAATATATAAAAATATGTTTTATATCCAATACAACTGAGTACCGCTCTCCATATTTTTAAGCATAGTAGTGGCTGCATCATGTTATGCTTGTAATCGTTAAGGATTGGGGATAAAAAAAGAAACAGAATGGCGCTAAACACAGGCAAAATCCTAGAGGAAAACCTGGTTTAGCCTGCTTTCTACCAGACAATGGGAGATTAATTCACCTTTCAGCAGGACAATAACCTAAACCACAAGGCAAAATCTACACTGGAGTTGGTTACCAAAAGACAGTGAATGTTCCTGAGTAGTTTTCACTTAAATCTACTTGAACATTTATGGCAAGACCTGAAAACGGTTGTCTAGCAATGATCAACAACCAATTTGACCGAACTTGAAGAAATTTTAAAAGAATAATGGGCAAACGTCGCGTGTGGAAAGCTCTTTGAGACTTATCCGGACAGACTCACAACTGTAATAGCTGCTCAAGGTGCTTCTACAAAGTATTGACTCAAGGGTGTGAATACTTACACTACATATACAAAAGTATGTGGACACCCCTTTAAATTAGTGGATTCGGCGATTTCAGCCACACCGTTGCCGACAGGAGTATAAAATCGAGCACAGAGCCATGCAATCTCGATACACAAACATTGGCAGTATAATGGCCTTACTGACGAGCTCTGACTTTCAATGTGGCCCCGTCATAGAATACTACCTTTCCAACAAGTCAGTTCATCAAATGTTGGCCCTACTAGAGCTGCCCCGGTCAACTGTAAGTGCTATTATTGTGCAGTGGAAACATGTAGGAGCAACAATGGCACAGCTGCGAAGTTGTAGGCCACTACAGGCTCACATAACGTGACCGCCGAGTGCTGAACCGCGTAACGAGTAAAAATCGTCTATCCTCGGTTGCAACTGAGTTCCAAACTGCCTATGAAAGCAACGTCAACACAAGAACTGTTCATCGGGTCTCCATGGCGGAGCAGCCGCACACAAGCCTAAGATCACCATGTGCAATGCCAAGCATCGGCTTGAGTGGTGTAAAGCTCGCCGCCATTGGACTTTGGAGCAGCGGAAATGTGTTCTCTGGAGTGATAAATCATGCATCACCAGGAGATAACTGAAAAAAGTCATGGCTGTGTGCTCGACGGATTAATCTGAGTTTGGCGGATGCCAGGAGCTACCTGCCCCAATGCATAGTGCCAACTGTAAAGTTTGGTGGAGGATGAATAATGGTCAGGGGCTGTTTTTCATGGTTCAGGCTAGGCCCCTTAGTTGCAGTGAAAGGAAATCTTAACGCTACAGCATACAATTCTGTGCTTCCAACTTTGTGGCAACAGTTTGGGGAAGGTATTTCCTGTTTCATCATGACAATGCCCCCGTGCACAAAGATAGGTCCATACAGAAATAATTTGTTAAGATCGGTGTGAAAGAACTTGACTGGCCTGCACACAGCCCTGACCTCAACCTCATCTAACACCTTTGGGATGAATTGGAACGCAGAATGCGAGCCAGGCCTAATCCCCCAACATCGGCAATGATTTTGGAATGAGATGTTCGACGAACAGGTGTCCACTTACTTGTGGTCATGTAGTCTATGTAAATGACATTTCATTTTCAATAAATTTGGAAAAAAAAAACTAGAAACATGTTTACACTTTGTAATTATGGGTTATTGTGTGTAGATGGGTGAATAAAAAAAAAATATTTAACCCATTTTGAATTTAGGCTGGAACACAACAAAATGTGGAATAAGAATAAAAATTACTACTAATGCTTATAATAAATACTACAGTTCTACAAAGGGAATACTAGCATATGGTGCAGTTTGGGTGGTGCAGTGTTAGAAGTCATTTTGATACAAGGGGAGATTGTTGTTATGGGACCCTTCACATCTCCTCTTGCAAGTCATCAACTTCTTAGTAGCCAAGCAGTATTGTCTGTGAGAGAAAGACGAAAACGCTATTAGATATTCATGGGCAATTGTTGTGTAATGTCTGTATTCCTACTGTAGCAGCATGGTGTATATGACACATCCCACAGACACACGTTAGCTAGCTCGCTACAACCCACAGGTATAGTTACTACAAGACTAATATGGGTCATAAAGAGCCAAAGTCATTATTTTACTCTCCGCCATCATCACCAACACATTCCTCCAGTTTTGCTCTAATGAGAGGCACTGAGGCTAACTAGGCTAGTTAGCTAACTCGCTATAATGTTAGACTACAGTACATTTTATGTATAGCAAACACAGCTAACTCGCTAAACGTGGCTAGTTTGGCTTGTAGTGGTACTAGCAAGCCAAGTTATGGCCGAATCGATCACCAAATTGTACTGTACAACACTTCCTTGTGTAAAAAGAGGTTATATTGCTAGCTAGCTAACGACAGCAAAATAACTTACTTGTTTTTAATTTGCCCTACTGAGTCCTGGTTCAGCTGGTCTAGGATGCAGTCACTGCTTGCTGGTCTCACAATTATTTTTCTTTCCGTTTCAACTCCTCTTCAGTGTGTTCCGGCTCAAATAAATAGGCTGTTAGCGTGATTGTGCAAACCGGCAAAACACAAAGGCCAAAATAATTGCTACAAAACATGACTCCATTCATTTTTACATCCTAAGAATTATGTAGGAAGACTGGAAAAACACCCCAAATAGTGTCTTGAAGTTAAGTTTCCATTTAATATGGCTTGGGGGCAGTATTTCGACATCTGGATGAGAAGCGTGCCCAAAGTAAACTGCCTGTTACTCAGGCCCAGAAGCTAGGATATGCATAATTTGTAGATTTGGATAGAAAACACTCTAACGTTTCCAAAAGTGTTAAAATAATGTCTGTGAGTATAACAGAACTGATATGGCAGGCAAAAACCTGAGGAAAATCCATCCAGGAAGTGCGATTTTTTTGATGTGGGTAGTTTTCAATTGAATGCCTATTGAGTATCTAATGGGTTAGGACCCAGATTGCAGTTCCTATGGTTTCCACTAGATGTCAACAGTCTTTAGACATTGTTTCAGGCTTGTTTTCTGAAAAATGAAGAAGAATGAGACCTTTTTGTCAATGGACTGAAGAATCATGCAGTGCTGGTTTGCGCGCGTGACCGAGTGCGCGCCCTTCATTGTTTTTCCTTTCTATTGAATATGCTATTGTCCGGCTGAAATATTATCGATTATTTAGACAACTGACAACCTGAGGATTAATTATAAACATAATTTGACATGTTTCGACGACCTATAACGGTACTATTACGATGTATTCGTCTGCATGTTTTGACCACCTTCGAGCCAGTGGTTAACTGAACAAAACGCGCCAACAAAACGAGGGACTTTATATCGAACAAAAACAAACATTTATTGTGTAGCTGGGACTCTTGTGACTGCAACCAGATGAAGATATTCAAAGGTAAGTGATTAATTTTATCGCTATTTCTGACTTTCGAGACTCCTCAACTTGGTTGGAAAATGTTTGTATGCTTTTGTAAGCGGGGCGCTGTCCTCAGATAATCGCATGGTACTCCATCTGTAAATATAAAAAAAAGCCACAGACAAAGTCAGCAAACTTCCCGCTAGCCATGATTGGCTGAGATAATAAGTGGGCTGGACATGCCGAGAGATGAGTTTGGATTGGTCTGCCATGTAGCACGCTTCTGTCTATTTGAACTGGTCAGTATGTGTAGCTAATCCTGTCTAACGCAACTTTAAAATAAATAAATATATACACTGCTCAAAAAAATAAAGGGAACACTTAAACAACACAATGTAACTCCAAGTCAATCACACTTCTGTGAAATCAAACTGTCCACTTAGGAAGCAACACTGATTGACAATAAATTTCACATGCTGTTGTGCAAATGGAATAGACAACAGGTGGAAATTATAGGCAATTAGCAAGACACCCCCAATAAAGGAGTGGTTCTGCAGGTGGTGACCACAGACCACTTCTCAGTTCCTATGCTTCCTGGCTGATGTTTTGGTCACTTTTGAATGCTGGCGGTGCTTTCACTCTAGTGGTAGCATGAGACGGAGTCTACAACCCACACAAGTGGCTCAGGTAGTGCAGCTCATCCAGGATGGCACATCAATGCGAGCTGTGGCAAGAAGGTTTGCTGTGTCTGTCAGCGTAGTGTCCAGAGCATGGAGGCGCTACCAGGAGACAGGCCAGTACATCAGATGTGGAGGAGGCCGTAGGAGGGCAACAACCCAGCAGCAGGACCGCTACCTCCGCCTTTGTGCAAGGAGGAGCAGGAGAAGCACTGCCAGAGCCCTGCAAAATGATCTCCAGCAGGCCACAAATGTGCATGTGTCTGCTCAAACGGTCAGAAACAGACTCCATGAGGGTGGTATGAGGGCCCGACATCCACAGGTGGGGATTGTGCTTACAGCCCAACACCGTGCAGGACGTTTGGCATTTGCCAGAGAACACCAAGATTGGCAAATTCGCCACTGGTGCCCTGTGCTCTTCACAGATGAAAGCAGGTTCACACTGAGCACATGTGACAGAGTCTGGAGACACCGTGGAGAACGTTCTGCTGCCTGCAACATCCTCCAGCATGACCGGTTTGGTGGTGGGTCAGTCATGGTGTGGGGTGGCATTTCTTTGGGGGGCCGCACAGCCCTCCATGTGCTCGCCAGAGGTAGCCTGACTGCCATTAGGTACCGAGATGAGATCCTCAGACCCCTTGTGAGACCATATGCTGGTGCGGTTGGCCCTGGGTTCCTCCTAATGCAAGACAATGCTAGACCTCATGTGGCTGGAGTGTGTCAGCAGTTCCTGCAAGAGGAAGGCATTGACGCTATGGACTGGCCCGCCCGTTCCCCAGACCTGAATCCAATTGAGCACATCTGGGACATCATGTCTCGCTCCATCCACCAACGCCACGTTGCACCACAGACTGTCCAGGAGTTGGCGGATGCTTTAGTCCAGGTCTGGGAGGAGATCCCTCAGGAGACCATCCGCCACCTCATCAGGAGCATGCCCAGGCATTGTAGGGAGGTCATACAGGCACGTGGAGGCCACACACACTACTGATCCTCATTTTGACTTGTTTTAGGGACATTACATCATTTTTTACATTTTTTACATTTTAGTCATTTAGCAGACGCTCTTATCCAGAGCGACTTACAAATTGGTGCATTCACCTATAATATCCAGTGGAACAACCACTTTACAATAGATCCAACATCAAAGTTGGATCAGCCTGTAGTGTGGTTTTCCACTTTAATTTTGAGTGTGACTCCAAATCCAGACCTCCATGGGTTGATAAATTGGATTTCCATTGATTATTTTTGTGTGATTTTGTTGTCAGCACATTCAACTATGAAAAGAAAAAAGTATTTAATAAGATTATTTAATTCATTCAGATCTAGGATGTGTTATTTTAGCGTTTCCTTAATTTTTTTGAGCAGTATATATTGCGTAGTAGAACTGCATAAGTGTTGCTCTCCACTTCCTGGAGGACCACGTTTTGAAATCAGTGGAATTAGATTATGATAGCAAAGGAGAAGGAGAAAACACCTGTCTCCAGATCTTCAAACTAAGGGCAACCATGGCATCCGTGACAGAGAGGGAGAAGCATCCATAGTCTAGCTAGCTACATTTTCAGATATTACATGTTTCTATTTTTGTCAGAAAGTCATTTTCATTTCAAGTTAAAGTGTACAGTTAGCTAGATATCTAGCTAATGTTAGCTGGCTGGCTCGCTAGCTAATGTTACGTGTATGATCTGTGTAGTAATATTATTTGTATCTCAGAGCCATTTGCTTTGCTAGTTATAGCCTAATGTTAGCTAGCTAACATTGAACCTGGTTGGTTAGCTAGTGCAGATTCATGCAGCATAGTAACATCATGAGTTGGGATTATGGTTCATTGTTTAGCTACATGTCTTAACAAAAGACTCCACTATGCAAGTAACCATTTCAATAGAATGTTAATGATGTCACTGCAACAACTGTTCATAGACGTAGCTGGTAAATTCACTCTGACTATCTACTCCGATTTCAGAGCTCAACACCTGATGAATATGGCCGGTGGTGTCAGTAAACGTTGGCAAAAAAAGTATAAATTGTTGCCAGCATTTGAGTTGCAGTCACTAACGCTCTGGATAACATAAAAACAACCTAACCAGCTCTTCTAGGGTGAGTAAAATGGTCAGTGAGCTGTTCTCTCATTTCTGTCTGGAAGTAGCTAGCAAGCTAGCCAACATTAGCCAGTTTGCTTGGGTGCTTGACTTCTGTTGTTAGGACATAACGCTCGGAACAACCCTTAAAGAGATGGGAGGGGCTAAAGCTTAAGGTGTGAACGATGCTGAATGGGTGTAGACAAGGAGGAGCTCTCCAATAGGTGCACCGAAACATTCAAAAGGCAATTTTCTCAAAAGTGAGATTACAAGTTTATCAACTTTAAAAGCAGAATTACTTAACCATTGTTCCTCAACTGTAGTGTATAATATACAATTTTCGAGCTCTGAGTCTCTACTTTTATCCAATGTAAAAAACACCATTTCAACTTTTGCTACATAAGACCGAATCGAGCCGGCATTGACATTGAAATCCTGGTTCACAGCTACCAAGCTATCCACAACTCTGGACCCAAAAATCTGTCTGATCTTATCCTGACCTCCTGCCCCAAACGCATCCTTCGCTCCTGCAGGTCTATCTCCCTTCAGCAGCCCCACAGCGGACTAAAAACTCTGGGTGACAGGGCTTTCAGTTGTGTGGATCCTCATTACAATCACTGTCAGTCTTTAGCTCAGCTTTTCAGAAAAGCTTTCAAGGACCTACATTATACAGTTGAAGTCGTAAGTTTACATACACCTCAGCCAAATACATTTGAACTCTGTTTTTCACAATTCCTGACATTTAATCCTAGTAAAAATTCCCTGTTTTAGGTCAGTTAGGATCACCACTTTATTTTAAGAATGTGAAATGTCAGAATAATAGTAGAGAGAATGATTTATTTCAGCTTTTATTTCTTTCATCACATTCCCAGTGGGTCAGAAGTTTACATACACTCAATTAGTATTTGGTAGCATTGCATTTAAATTGTTTAACTTGGGTCAAACGTTTGGGTAGCCTTCCACAAGCTTCCCACAATAAGTTGGGTGAATTTTGGCCCATTCCTCCTGATGGAGCTGGTGTAACTGAGTCAGGTATGTAGGCCTCCTTGCTCGCACACACTTTTTCAGTTCTGCCCGCAAATTTTCTATAGGATTGAGGTCAGGGCTTTGTGATGGACACTCCAATACCTTGACTTTGTTGTCTTTAAAACGTTTTGCCACAACTTTGGAAGTATGCTTGGGGTCATTGTCCATTTGGAAGATCTATTTGTGACCAAGCTTTAACTTCCTGACTGATGTCTTGAGATGTTGCTTCAATATATCCACATCATTTTCTTTCCTCATGATGCCATCTATTTTGTGAATTGCACCAGTCCATCCTGCAGCAAAGCACCCCCACAACATGATGCTGCCACCCCCGTGCTTCACAGTTGGGATGGTGTTCTTCAGATTGCAAGCCTCGCCCTTTTTCCTCCAAACACAACGATGGTCATTATGGCCAAACAGTTCTATTTTTGTTTCATCAGACCAGAGGACATTTCTCCGAAAAGTACGATCTTTGTCCCCATGTGCAGTTGCAAACATTAGTCTGGCTTTTTTTAATGGCGGTTTTGGAGCAGTGGTTCCTTGCTGAGCGGCCTTTCAGGTTATGTCGATATAGGTCTTGTTTTACTGTGGATATAGATACGTTTGTACCTGTTTCCTCCAGCATCTTCACACGGTTCTTTGCTGTTCTGGGATTGATTTGCACTTTTCGCACCAAGTACGTTAATCTCTAGGAGACACAATGCGTCTCCTTCTTGAGCGGTATGACGGCTGCGTGGTTCCATGGTGTTTATACTTGCGTACTATTGTTTGTACAGATGAACGTGGTACCGTCAGGCATTTTGAAATTGCTCCCAAGAATGAACCAGACTTGTGGAGGTCTCCAATTTGTTTTGAGTTGTTTTTGATTTTCCCATGATGTCAAGCAAAGAGGCACTGAGTTTGAAGGTAGGCCTTGAAATACATGCACAGGTACACCTCCAATTGACTCAAAACATGTCAATTAGCCTATCAGAAGCTTCTAAAGCCATGACCACATTTTCTGGAATTTTCCAAGCTGTTTAAAAAGGCACAGTCAAATTAGTGTATGGAAACTTCTGAGCCACTGGAATTGTGATACAGTGAATTATAAGTGAAATAATCTGTCTGTAAACAATTGTTGGAAAAATTACTTATGTCATGCACTTTAGATGTCCTAACCGACTTGCCAAAAACTATAGTTTATTAACAAGACATTTGAGTGGTTGAAAATCAAGTTTTAATGACTCCAACCTCGGTGTATGTAAACTTCCGACTCCAACTGTATATACAAAAGTATGTGGACACCCCTTCAACTTAGTGGATTTGGCTATTTTAGTCACACCTGACAGGTGTTTAAATCCGAGCACACAGCCATGCAATCTCCATAAACAAAGATTGTCAGTAGAATGGCCTTACTGAAGAGCTCAGTTAGTTTATGACGGTGCCACGCTGAAAGTAACAGAATGGGACCGCCGAGTTTTGAAGCATGTAAAAATTGTCTGTCCTCGGTTGCAACACTCACTACCGAGTTCCAAACTGCCTCTGGAAGTGCCTGACCTCACTAATGCACTTGTGGCTGAAGTGAAGCAAGTCCACGCAGCAATGTTCCGACATCTAGTAGAAAGCCTTCCCAGAAGAGTGGAGGCTATTATTGTATCA
The DNA here is from genome assembly GCF_965601325.2 of Salmo salar. NCBI lineage: Eukaryota > Metazoa > Chordata > Actinopteri > Salmoniformes > Salmonidae > Salmo > Salmo salar. The sequence goes on from NC_138316.1 coordinate 4,166,065, forward strand.
AAGGGGGGGGGGGGGGGCAACTCCATATTAATGCCCATGATTTTGGAATGAGATGTTCGACGAGCAGGTGTCCACACACTTTGGTCATGTAGTGTATGTTTATTCTGTTCTCCTGTCCACCGGATCTGACAACACCTGTAAATGGCTTTGATTGTTGTCTGCTTACAATGTTCTGTGTTTTGGATTGTTTTTATTATCAATTAATACATTTTCTTAAGTGCGATGGATGTGAGAAAAGCGCTTAACAAATTAAATGAATTATTATGACTATTATTAACTAGCTGTCAGTAAGTTATTGTAAAATTCAAAGTAACTTAATAGCCAGTAACTTACTTGCAAATAGCTGCCAGTAACTTACTGTACTTTCACTGAACTTTAATGATTACAAGATAGCTTAACATTAGTTTACAACTACTAAGCATTCTGTGGTGAGCACACCTGGGACATCCTCAACATCTTGGTTGACAACCACTTGACCTTGCTGCCACACCATCAGGTCAGTGGACGTGACAGATCTGCCACAGTAGGTTACTGTGAATTTTACCATAACTACTTGCAGCAAGCGGACAGTAAATTATTGACAAATACAAATTAACTTCCTGGTGACCAACTGCCATTAAGTTACTGGAACTGCAAGAGTTGTACTCTTAACAATGCAGCTCTTGATTGTCACAAGTTCTTACAAAGATTAAACTGGTACAACACTTCCAATAACGGTTGGCACAAATACAACATATTTTAGACCATGCCCCCAAATATGCTAGCGAGCCCCCACCAGCATAATGCCCCCACCTACATTTCAAAGTACAGTCATGATTGTACCAATTAGGTTCCTCTACAGGGGGATTCCTTGTGAGAGGGTTCAAAAAAAATGTACGGTTCTAAATATGTTTTGATTGATTGTAATGGTTTATTTGTTGAAATTGTAATTTTATAATTGTACCTTGCAGTTTTTTTTTTATTCTTGGTGTTTTATTTGGAATGTTCATTTTCTTGATTGTTAAGATGTTTGTACTCAGGGAACCATTGTGAATGAGACCCTGGTCTCCCATTAATAAATACAATTAAAATAAATAAATAGCATTCAATACACTGCTCTATGTTGTACAAATTGTGCCAAAACAAATAGGTCAAAGCCAAAGATATTGATATTAACTTATGTTAGTAAGTTAAGATATGTCATCTGCATCATTTACAATGGGTGCAAATGAACACAGTGGGTAGAACAAGCAAGGAGGTGGGCAGAGTCAAATCTGAGCTAGGGAGAACCTATTGGTGTATTTTAGCATGCATTTGCACATTTCTGTTAGGGAACACCTACTCTGAAGTGCATGTGTGCAAGTCACCCTTGCACTCCTAAACAACACAATTTTTTTAAACTTTGGCAAAGGGTCAAGTCTACAAAACTTTGCACTCTGTTCATAAGTAACATATTATAGTTTCGGAAACAGAAAACTGTATTGAGATTGAATGTTTCTTTAATGAGAAAATGTGCAGAATGTCAGTCAAATTTCATCCTGCTCCATCTTCTCCCACTGCCCGCCACTGGATTTCCGCTCATCACCATATTAGGTGGTGAGAGGAAGTTCCAACCTTAAATGTGTTTACCCTTTCATCATTCTATTCCACATCAGGTAACTGATGCAAGCAGTAGAATCAGATTTAAACAACAGATAAAAATACAACTTATGGAACAGCGGGGACTGTGAAGAGACACACACAAAATATAGACACCCATACGCACACAAGCGCTAGCACATGCACACCACACACACGTACATTGTAATATTGTTGTATTATATTAATAATGTTATATGATGTACTGTTTTATATTTTGTTTTACATGCAATGCAAGTGCTTCACTGTGTTTGGACCCCAGGAAGAGTAGCTGCCTTGGCAGCAGCTAATTCTATGGTAAAGCTAGCTTGCTAGCATTTTCCTTTGAAGCTAACAGGTTAGTCAGCTCCTACCTAGCATAAAACTAACGTAGCAAACATTTAAACATTCATTTGTCAAAATATTGCAAACATACATTGTCATATGGATTCAATTGTAATCATACCATTTCAATATCAAAATGCCTGTGATAAAAAAAAAAAATCTCAGTAATGATGAAGTAGCCTATCATGCTGAGCAATTAGCCAAAATGTAGTTCCCCCCATTTTTAAACAAGTAAATGACCAACGTTGGTTAAATTAATTGAATATCCATTTAGTTCGTTTTTTTCTTCGGTTTTACACAAACTGTGGGACGTTGTAGTTTACAACAGGCAAATATTCAACAAAGTTTAGGACAGAAAACATGGTAATTAACTACAAGGACCACAATCCATTGCGCCTACAGATGCCTGAACTTGCCAAGGCACAGACCACATGCGAGGAAGTGTATTAGCATATAGCTAGCATCTGCTATGGAAATTCGTTAGTACTTATTAGCATCTGCTAGCATTTTTTTTTTTTACAGACGGTTATTGGTCTTTTTTGCACCCCTTGTTCTGCAACGTAAGTAATACCTTATACCCCAGTATGGCACAAGGACGGTAAAAAAAAGGTATGAAAATCTGTTTACCACCCAACCCTACCGGCAACTTTACTTACCTGGCGACATTGCTGTAGTACTTGCAGAGTAAATGTTGAGTTTTTGAGGATTATTTGAAGGCTCTTACCTGAAGACAGTACTAGAGGAATATTTTAGCAGTATTACCTAAAGACGTTTGTGTAGTACTTGAGAAAGCCCAGCAGCAGCTCTCCCAGTGAGGCCTGGTTAGAGGAGGAGTAGGGGGGGATATCTCTAGGACCCTCAGGCACACGGTGGATATCCATGGATGGACTAAAACACTCCTGAAACAACGGGGGTGTATTCATTAGTCACACACTGTTGCAGAACGTTCTGCAGCTAAAACAGGTTCTGCAACGTCAAGCAAAAGATGTTGAGTTCTGTTTAGTTCTTAAACAATGTTTTGTGCGTCACATTGCAGAACATTCGGAATTAAACAGTTTCCTTGCAAAATGTTTTACTACGCTGTGTCTTATTTTTAATGTATTCGCCCCAGGGGTTTAACATGACCTCATCAAACAGGGACAGACCATCATCCTACAGGGACAGATGACATTGGTTGTGTTTCCCTGCTCAGACGTTGCATCAAACAATGGTTTTGTGCCACGTCATCGACCTGATTGCCATAACCTATGATGCAGATACATAAATGATCTATCCAGGCATTGTAAGATCTGGCATGTATTAGCAAAGTTTGAGCAGGGGAATACAACACTAATTACACTGGGACAGATGGCATTATCACACAGGAACAGATGACACTATCACACAGGAACAGATGACATCATCACACAGTATGTTGTAAATTACATCATCATACCAGGGTTTCCGTTGGGAAAATCTGGCACCAGACATTTTACTGGGAGCATTTTAATTTAATGGACATTTGAGAAATTTACCAGATCCATATGCATTGGGTGTGTAACCTGATCAGGGCGTCCATCCACGGTGCTCAGAATGACAGAAATCACATGCAACTCGAGGATGCAACGACATGCTTCCTTCTTACTGGATACCGATGCGCACTTTGAAGATGTTAGAAAAACTGGCACACTTACTTTTCCTCAGCTAACAAGACGAGTAACAGACAGAAAAGTCACTAGCATATGTCAATCTAATATCCCCCATAGTAGAAAGGTTTACCTATTCTATTGGTCAGCTTGTTGTTCTGTGCGAGAAAGAAATAGCCTATTTTTTAAAGCAATGAGGCTGATGCAATAGATCAGAACATTTAGCTTAATATGTTGATAAACTATTATTTATTCACATTATAAACACAGCAATGCGCACAAAGCAGTAGGCTACGCGTGAATGTTCGTTCCATAATGCAATTAGCAAGAAAACACCATTGTCTAAAGTGCACCGAAAATGCAAGCGGTTTCAAGTGACAGAGATGAAAATGTCCGCTAGAAAATTTGAAAGAGGGGAGATCTGGAGATCCAACTAGCATGGGTTGCTAATATGACCAGGATTGTGCCTTTGGCTACTGGAAAATGAAAGAAAGTTCACTTGAAAATCAATAGAACATGAGAGAAATATGCTACCGGTTTCAATGGCTTATGGAAGTCTTTATAAAATACACTGAACAAAAATAAAAATGCAACATTCCACAATTTCAAAGATTTTACTGAGTTACAGGTTATATAAGGAAATCAGTTAATTTTAATTAATTAGGCCCTAATCTGTGGATTACACATAACTGGGAATACAGATATGTATCTGTTGGTCACAGATACCTTAATAAAAAGGAAGGGTCGAGGATCAGAAAACCAGTTACGGTAAATTCCGGACTACAAGCCGCAACTTTTTTCCCAGGCTTTGAACCTCGCGGCTTAAACAATGACGCGGCTAATATATGGATTTTTCCCGCTTTCAATTTTTTTTCTCTCCAAAAAAACACATTCTGTGACGTGCTCAGTTTTTTGGCGGCATGAAGCTTTCATTAGACCAATGAAATTGCCGAACGGGTTAAGGTCAAACAACTTTTTTGTTTACTGTTTAGATTAAATCGAGCGCTCTCAAACTTCCCATCATTCTGATTACGGTAGTCATTTTGTCACCCTCATCATGGCAAAGACACGGCAAAATGCATATGATGCAGCTTTCAAGTTGAAGGCGATTGATCTGGCTGTTGGAAAAGGAAATAGAGCTGCTGCACGGGAGCTTGGTCTTACTGAGTCGATGATAAGACGTTGGAAACAGCAGTGTGAGGAATTGACTCAGTGCAAAAAGACAACTAAAGCTTACTGCACATTTTTTTTGTTTTTGTTACAAGCCTTGTTTCGTTAAAGCCTATTTATTTTTGTTACAAGCAATGTTTCGTTAAAGCCTGTGTAAAGTTCATTTGTTTCAATGTACCGCTAGGCACCTGCGGCTTATAGACATGTACGGCTTATTTATGTTCAAAATAATATATATTTTTTATTCAGTGGGTGCGGCTTATATTCAGGTGCGCTTAATAGTCCGGAAATTACGGTAGTATAATTTATGAACACCATTTGCCTCATGCAGCGCAACATCTCCTTCGCATAAAATTGATCAGGCTGTTGATTGTGGTCTGTGGAATGTTGTCCCACTCCTCTTCAATGGCTGTGCGAAAATGCTGAATATTAGTGGGAACTGTAAGACGATGTTGTACACGTCGATCCAGAGCATCCCAAACATGCTCAATGGGTGACATGTCTGGTGAGTATGCAGCTCAAGGAAGAACTGAGATATTTTCAACTTCCAGGAATTGTGTACAGATCATTTCGACATGGGCCGTGCATTATCATGCTGAAACATGAGGTTATAGCGGTGGATAAATGGCACGAAAATGGGACTCAGGATCTCATCAAGGTGTCTCTGCATTCAAATTGCCATGGATAAAATGCAATTGTGTTCGTTGTCCATAGCTTATGACTGCCCATACCATAACCCCATCATGGGGCACTCTGTTCACAACATTGACATCAGCAAACCGTTCGCCCACACAACGCCATGGTAACCAGGATTCATCCGTAAAGAGCACACTTCTCTAGCGTGCCAGTGGCCATCGAAGGTGAGCATTTGCCCACTGAAGTCAGATGAGCTTCCCTGACACGGTTTCTGACAGTTTGTACAGAAATTCTTCAGTTGTGCAAATGCAGTTTCATCAGCTGGCCGGTTGGCTGGTCTCAGACGATCCCGGAGGTGAAGAAGCCAGATGTAGAGGTCATGGGTTGGCGTGGTTACACGTGGTCTGTGTTTGTGAGGCTGGTTGGACGTACTGCCAAATTCTCACAAACGCTTATGGTAGAGAAATAAACATTCAATTCTCTGGCAACAGCTCTGGTGGACATTCCTGCAGTCAGCATTGCATGCTCCCACAAAATTTGAGACATCTGTGAAAAAACTGCCCATTTTAGAGTGGCCTTTTATTGTTCCCAGCACAAGGTGCAAGTATGTAATGATCCTGCTATTTAATCAGCTTCTTGATATGCCACACCTGTCAGGTGGATGGATCATCTTGGCTAAGGAGAAATGCTCACTAACGGATGCAAACAAATTTCTGCACAACATTTTTGAGAAATCGAAAATGTCTGGGAACTTTACACGTTGGGTTTATATTTTTTGTTCAGTATAATTGCCTCCACATTTGTATTGTCGTATTTTACTTTGAAGCAAGGTAAGACATGCCTAAATTATATGAAGTAAAACATTCAGGTTTCAAACAACTAAGTTTTCAAAATTCATATTGCATCCAGATCATTGCAAAGTAGTGTGTGACACGCCGTTCTTACCGTTGCATATAGGCAATGAATGGGATTATAAAAGCACGTTTCACTCCAGCAGCAACAAATTAGTTGTTTGAAAAGCTGTAGCAGCAGCTCTCGCGCTGTCTGACAGATTTTCCGCTCATAGGCTCTGTATCTGTACGCATGTGATAAACTTAACGACTAATGAAAATACACACAGGCCAATTTAATTCCACTAAATTATCCTATAAACTGGTAAGCATGACCGGTCAAATGTATTTCCATCGACTGGTATTTCCATCATGGAATATGCTAAAAAGCATTATTTTAGCAATGGGATTATTTTTCTTCCCCCGGATAATTGGCCGGCGACAGTTTTATTTATCAGCTTTTCATGTATTTTTTGGGGCCAAAAGCCGGCTAATACCGGCATACGGAAACCCTGCATCATATAGGGACAAAGATTCCTACACACAGTGGAAAGGAGGTGTCTTGGTGCTGGGAGAAACCTATATTCATAAGAACATTGGAGTTACAGGTTGAGTAATGTACCCAAATTCCTATTATACATCAACAATTTATAATAAAAAAAAAAAAAAATGTTTTATTGTCACATACACCGGATAGGTACAGTGAAATGTGTTGTTTGACATGGTCAGTCATAGTACGGAGCCCTTGGAGAAAATTATGGTTAAGTGCCTTGCTCAAGGATGTTTTACCTTGACAGCTCAGATATTCGAACCAGCAATCTTTCGGCTACTGGCCCAACCCTCTAACCCCTAGGCTAGTTAGTAGTGAATGCCATCTTATTTTTTTAAAGCCATTTTAGCTCTTGCCGTTAAGCCGACATTGCCTGCCTTCTAGTCACGTGTTGCTATGTAACTCCCCTGGACTTGCCCCGGGCAGGCCTGTCCCCCCCAGTGTAAGAAACCTGCTAACAAATGTTTGTGCTATGAAACTAAATAAACACTACACTCTGAACCCCAAAAACATCTTTGCTAGATTCAAGATAGGTGTAGTTAGACAAATCAAGGAAAGTAATGACATGTCGTTTTATTGGAATTTGTAGCCTAAAACGACTTAATAAACCTGTAACGTAGCCTGTTTTTGTCGTTTAAGAGTAAATGTAAATTTCCTTACTGGATATTCATTCTGCAGAGAGGGAATTACTGGTTCAGGCAAAGCTGTAAAGACAGAGACAGACACACTGGGTTAAACAGTGTAGTGGTTAACCTCGAAAAAGGAATGCCAGAGGTATATTGTAGTTAGTGCAGGACCATGATTACTGTGTGTGTGTGTGTGTGTGTGTGTGTGTGTGTGTGTGTGTGTGTGTTTACACTCACTCTGTAAGTAGTGTAGTACCATCAGTACAAGAGTGTAGCTGCTGAGTGTTCCTTTACTGGCGTCATTTATCCTGTGATGTCTGGCCCACCTCTTTACCACCAAGATGATGGGACGCACACGCCGCTCAGCTATATACACACGGAGCGAGAGAGAAGAGGCTAGTATAGAATTGTAACATAGTGGGGCACACATCCAGCACATTGTATGAGTGTGTAACAGGTTTAGAAATACTCTCCTTATTGAAATGTGACTTTCATCCAAATGACCTGTTTTGATATTATTAATTTGTTGTGAGTGGCGTAATGTGGTAGTGCAGGTCTGTGGTTACTCTAGAACAGCATGTACAGTGCATTCGGAAATTATTCAGACCCCTTGACCTTTTCTACATTTTGTTACGTTACAGCCTTATTCTATAAGGGTATTGTGTGTAGATTTTCCTCATCAATCTACACACAATACCCCATAATGACAAAGCAAAAACAGGTTTCTATAATTTTTTTGAACATTTATTAAAAATAAAACACTGAAATGTCACACTTACATAAGTATTCAGACCCTTTACTCAGTAATTTGGCAGCAATTACAGCCTTGAGTCTTCTTGGGTAAGACGCTACAAGCTTGGCACACCTGTATTTGGTGAGATTCTCCCATTCTTCTCTACAGATCCTCTCAAGCTCTGTCAGGTTGGTTGGGGAGAGTCGCCGCACAACTATTTTCAGGTCTCTCCAGAGATGTTCCATATTGTTTAAGTCCGGGCTCTGGCTGGGCCACTCAAGGACATTCAGAGACTTGTCCGGAAGCCACTCCTACGCTGTCTTGGCTGTGTGCTTAGGGTCATTGTCCTGTTGGAAGGTGAATGTTCGCCCCAGTCTGAGATCCTGTGCGCTCTGGAGCAGATTTTCATCAAGGATCTCTCTGTACTTTGCTCCGTTCATCTTTCCCTTGATCCTGACTAGTCTCCCAGTCCCTGCCGCTGAAAAACATCCCGAAGCATGATGCTGCCACCACCATGCTTCACCATAGGGATCATAACAGGTTTCCTCCAGACGTGACGCTTGGCATTAAGGTCAAAGTGTTCAATCTTGGTTTCATCAGACCAGAGAGTCTTTAGTTGCCTTTTGGCTAACTCCAAGCGGGCTGTCATGTGCCTTTTACTGAGGAGTGGCTTCCGTCTGGCCACTCTACCATAAGGCCTGATTGGTGGAGTGCTGCAGAGATGGTTGTCCTTCTGGAAGGTTCTCCCATCTCCACAAAGGAGAGGTCTGTCAGACTGACCATCAGGTTCTTGGTCACCTCCCTGACCAAGGCCTTTCTCCCCCGATTGGTCAGTTTGGCCGGGCAGCCAGATCTAGGAAGAGTCTTGGTGGTTCCAAACATCTTCCATTTAAGAAGGATGGAGGCCACTGTGTTCTTGGGGACCTTCAATAATGCAGAAATGTTTTGGTACCCTTCCCCAGATCTGTGCCTCGACACAATCATGTCTCGGCGCTCTACAGACAATTCCTTCGACCTCATGGCTTGGTTTTTGCTCTGACATGCACTGTCAACTGTAGGACCTTATATAAACAGGTGTGTGCCTTTCCAAATAATGTCCAATTAATTGAAATTACCACAGGTGGACTCCAATCAAGTTGTAGAAACATCAAGGATGATCAATGGAAACAGGATGCACCTGAGCTCAATTTCGAGTCTCTTAGCAAAGGGTCTGAATAGCGAAAAGGAGGATACCTTGTCAGTTGTACAACTGAATGCATTCAACTGAAATGTGTCTTCCGCATTTAACCCAACCCCTCTGAATCAGAGAGGTGCGGAGGGGCAGCGATAATCGACATCCACGTCTTCTGCCCCCTTGCTCAGGGGCAGAACGACAGATTTTTACCTTGTCAGCTTGGGAATTCGATCCAGCAACCCTTCAGTTACTGGCCCAATGCTCTAACCACTAGGCTACCTGCCGCCCCTTACAGTATACTTACAGTACCAGTAAAAGGTTTGGACACACCTACTCATTCCAGGGGTTTTCTTTATTTTTACTATTTTCTACAGTGGAGAATAATAGTGAAGACATCAAAACTATGAAATAACAAATAAGAAATCATGTAGTAACCAAAAAAAGTGTTAACCTCTTGACGGTCGCCTAGGATAGGGGGCGCCACAGCGCATTTTGAAAACAATGTGTGCCCATTTTAAACGGCCTACTACTCAAACTCAGAAGCTAGGATATGCATATAATTAATACTTGTGGATAGAAAACACCCTAAAGTTTATAAAACTGTTTGAATGGTGTCTGTGAGTATAACAGAACTCATATGGCAGTCAAAACCACGAGACAGATCGAAACAGGAAGTGGAATTCTGAATTGCGATCTCAACTTTATCACGTTGCCTATTTATCACACCGTGAGCTATGGTTCATTGAGCACTTCCTATTGCTTCCATTAGATGTCCCCAGTCTTTACAAAGTGATTTGAGTCTCCTACTGTGAAAACTGACAGATTGACACGCTGTGGAACGTGGTCACACGGAGAGGGCCATCACCATTATGACGCCGGCGCCCCTGGTTACCCTCCCCTTTCGAAACGTTTTGAAACACAATGCAATCGTCCTCCTCGAATCTTATTGGAGCTCTGGTTGAAAAACGCCCTAAAGATTTATGTTATACAACGTTTGACATGTTTGAACAAACCTAAATAAGAAAAAAATGCATTTTGTTGAAAGAGTAGCCCCGCGCACGTCCGAACTTTTGGTGCAGCCTTCAGAACGCTCTAACAAGAACAAGCTATTGGAACATAAAGTATGAACTTTTTCGAACAAAAATACATTTGTTGTGGACCTGGGATTCCTGGAAGTGCCTAAGGATGAAGATAATCAAAGGTAAGGGATTATTGACAATAGTATACAAGACTAGATTTGATATGCGATTGTTCCAAGATGGCGCTGACCTGTATTGCTAGCCTATTGTTCTGAGTATTGCATCCCCTTTTATCGCAAAGTGTGATTACCCAGTAAAGTTATTTTAAATCTGGCCTTACAGGTGCTTTCAAGAGATATTCATCTATAAATCTTAGAATGACAATATTACATTTTAAAAATGTTTTCGAATAGTAATTTAGTAAATTGTAGCGCTGTTTCACCGGATGCATTTGAGGGAAAATAGTTAGTCAACGTTACGCGCCGATGTAAAATGCTGTTTTTATATATAAATATGTATGAACTTTATCAAACAAAAGAATGCATGTATTGTGTAACATGATGTCCTAGGTGTGTCATCTGATGAAGATTGTCAAAGGTTAGTGCTGCATTTAGCTGTTTTTCGGTTATTTGTGATGCATGTGGTTGGTCGGAAAATGGCTATGTGGCTACTTTTACGATATACTCCTCTAACATAATCTAATGTTTTGCTTTTGCTGTAAAGCCTTTTTGAAATCGGACGATATAATTTGAAAAAAATAAAACTAAAAATATTCAATGTTGTTATGCTAATGGCGATAGGATTTTACGCTGGATGTCCGTCCCGTATGCCGCACAGGGGTTAACAAAATAAATGTTATATTTGAGATTCTCCAAAGTAGCCACCCTTTGCCTTGATGACAGCTTTGCACACTCTTGGCATTCCTCAACAAGTTTAATGACGTAGTCACCCGGAATGCATTTCATTAAACAGGTGTGCCTTGTTAAAAGGTCATTTGTGGAATTTCTTTCTTTGTTAATGCGTTTGAGCCAATCAGTTGTGTTGTGACAAGGCAGGGGTGGTATTCAGAACATAGCCCTATTTGGTAAAAGACCAAGTCCATATTATGGCTCAAATAAACAAAGAGAAACGACAGTCCATCATTACTTTAAGACATGAAGGTCAGTCAATCCGGAAAATTTCAAGAACTTTGAAAGTTTCTTCAAGTGCAGTCGTAAAAACCATCAAGCGCTATGATGAAATTGGCTCTCATGAGGACCATCACAGGGAAAGTAGACCCAGAGTTACCTCTGCTGCAGAGGATAAGTTCATTAGAGTTACCAGTCTCAGAAATTGCAGTGCAAATAAATGCTTCACAGAGTTCAAGTAAGAGACACATCTCAACATCAACTGTTCAGAGGAGACTGTGTGAATCAGGCCTTCATAGTCGATTTGCTGCAAAGAAACCACTACTGAGGACACCAATAAGAAGAGACTTGCTTGGGCCAAGAAACACGAGCAATGGACATTAGACCAGTGGAAATCTGTCCTTTGGTCTGATGAGTCCAAATTTGAGATATTTTGGATCCAACTGCCGTGTCTTTGTGAGACACAGTGTAGGTGAACGGATGATCTCCGCATGTGTGGTTCCCACCGTGAAGCATGGAGAAGCATGTGTGATGGTGCTTTGCTGGTGACACTGTCAGGGATTTATTTAGAATTCAAGGCACACTTAATCAGCATGACTACCACAGTATTCTGAAGCAATACGCCATCTCATCTGGTTTGCCTTAGTGGGACTATCATTTGTTTTTCAACAGGACAATGACCCAAAACACACCTCCAGGCTCTGTAAGGGCTATTTGATCAATAAGGAGAGTTATGGAGTGCTGCATCAGATGACTTGGCCTCCACAATCACCTGACCTCAACCCAATTTGAGATGGTTTGGGATGAGTTGGACCGCAGAGTGAAGGAAAATCAGCCAACAAGTGCTCAGCATATGTGGGAACTCCTTCAAGACTGTTGGAAAAGCATTCCTCATGAAGCTGGTTGAGAGAATGCCAAGATTGCCTTGATGACAGCTTTGCACAAAGGGTGGCTACTTTGAACAATCTCAAATATACTTTGATTTGTTTAACACGTTTTTGGTTACTACATGATTCCACGTGTTATTTTATAGTTCTGATGTCTTCACTATTATTATTCTACAATGAAGAAAATAGTCAAAATAAAGAAAAACCCTTGAATGAGTAGGTGTGTCCAAACTTTTGACTGGTACTGTATGTAAATAAGGTATCTGTTTTTTGTTTTTAATACATTTGTAATGGGATATTGGGTGTAGATTGATGAGGGGGAAAAAGTATTTAACCAAATTTAGAATAAGGCTGCATGTAATGTAACAAAACGTGGAAAAGGGTAAGGGAATGCACTGTAAAAAGAAAGGAGAATAGCCACACTGTTTAGATCCCCAGTTTTAATGTCAACCACAAGCACAAACTAATGATTTAGTTTAACCAGTAGCCAATAGCTGGAAGAGGGTGAAAGGTGAGCGGTGACAGTTAAGCATTGATGGGTGTTATGTGTGTGACCTAACCGTAGGCGTAACTCCTCAGCAAGAAGGTGTTTCTGATCCCTACAGTGTTGTTTACGTTCAGATCAAACTCGACTCCACTGGAGAAAGAGAGAGGAAGAGATAAATACATTTTTATTGAGGTTTGATATACCTAGTCCATTGCCCATGCACTGTTCTACTGTGGAAATTGACCATTAGTAACATGTACATATTTCTGTCTGTAAAGAAATGAATGACACACAGCCGTATTGTGTGAAGGAGAACCTATACGCTTATATACAGTCAGCCAGAGGAATATTCGCTTCACCTCAAGAGTCTGGTTGTTCACAAGGTTTCTTCTCTTCCTCTCAAGGAGTCTTTCCTTGCCAGTGTTGCCTCTGCCTGCTAAGCCTAAATGTGTTTGTGTAAATAAAAAATAAAAATAAAATGTGATTGATCAAGTTTCCACCCACCTGACTTTGTCTCTGAATTTGAGGATGGGGACCTTGGCTCGGATCAGCTGCGGTCTCTCTATGTACGCTGTGGACCAGAACACACACATATTCCTCAACTCCACAAGACCTTACACACATATTTTCGTTACTATGACTACCTAAAGTGAACACCATTGTGTGTGTTTAGTTCACCTACATCTATATATCAATGATTCTGGCTTCACCAGGGAACTAGAGCCATCTCGAGGCCATTGAGGATAAATACAGCTGCTCCTTTATCATTACTACACAAACTCATGGAACAAGATGGGCCAAGCCCACCGATCTGACAGGTGACAGCCATATGGTGTAAACAATAAAGCGGAACCTTATCTAGTCCTTTCACGTACAGTACCAGTCAAAAGTTAACACGTTTTTGGTTACAACATGATTCCATGTGTTATTTCATAGTTCTGATGTCTTCACTATTATTCTACAATGTAGAACATAATAAAAATAAAGAAAAACCCTTGAATGAGTAGGTGTGTCCAAACTTTTGACTGGTACTGTACTAGTGTTCATAATGGATCGGAGAAAGGGAGAGGAGACAAGGAAAAGAAGCTGATGAAGAGTATTGAGAGACACAGCTGAAATGTGCTTAAACAGCAGCGTTAGTACTCACAAAGTCTGTAGAAGAGCTGCTGAATGAGACTGAGTACATACACAGCATCATTCCTCTGGTCAACCTGACAGAGAAACAGACATGGTCAATGGGCATTTTATTCACAGAAAGATAGACGGGTTAGCTGATAGTCACAAAAACGATGCGCAAGCTTCAATGGGGCAGAAGTCTGTGTGTTGTTGTTATTCTAGATGGCCAAATAGCTAGCAACAATGACAAGAAGCTGCCATGTTGGGAACTGTAGATGGCTCGTTTCACAATGTCTTGTTTTGAGGTGTTTTGACTGATGTCACGTCTATGCTAATATAGCCGTGTGTCTGTAGCTAGGTTTCCATCCAATTGGCGACAGATTTTCAAGTAAATATTCAAAAAATCTGCATAAAAACAATATGTGCATTTTACCACGAGGTGTGTTTCCATCAAAAGCTGTGTGTGAGGACATAGTGCACAATAAAAACACTTTTGTGCTTAAGTTCCCATGTACCAAATAAAAAACAGAAGTCCAATGCGTTTCAATCGAACTTTCAACTCTACCAATCGGTTTGTCCCAAAGACTGTTGTGATAAATAGCAAATGTGCCCAATCTGGTTTTGGCGCATGCTTTTGAGACAAGAGTTCGCTGATAATTTGGACAGGGTAGGTTATATGACAAGATAGGATAAGAGCAAGATCATTATATTTGATAAAGCACCGATCATCATGTCACCAGCATTCAAATAATAGCCTACCCTCGATATTTATTGGAAATTTGCATGATCACCATGCACTTAACCACCATGTGAAGTTCATCATAACTTATTTAGAGGAGGATAAACTCATGTTTTTCCACATGGTGGTGATAGGCCTACAACATAACATATTTACTTCCAAGTTTACCTCAAAATGATAGTTACTATATCAACATTTGCACATAAGGGTGTTTCCACCACAATTGTCGCATATTCAATTTCACGACAAAAAGATTATCCACCCTTGTCTAGCGTATTTTGTTTTCTTGACATTAGGAAATGTTACCCACAAATTTCCTGTTTCCACCAGGCCTGTTGTGACTTTTTTTATGCTTCAGGTAATTCATCTGCATTAAATGGTTGGATGGAGATCTGGTTTGCGTGTGTTACAAGTAATTGACACACTCACTGGTGCTGCTTGGATGACCAAACAGAGGTCAGCATCACTGTTCCTGCTGCCGAAACCACTGAGAGAAGAACCAGCCAGGTACAACCTCACCACTGAGAGAGAGGAGAGAGAGAGAGAGAGAAGAGGAGAGGAGAGAGAGGAGAGAGAGAGAGAGAGAGAGAGAGGTGTAGAGAATTATGACAGTAGGATGATTTAGTGTGTGTCTGTGTGTGTTACATACATGGGAAGAGTCTCTGGATCTCTCTCTGTAGTTGAGCTCTGCACAGCTCCTTCCTCTCCAGGTCAGTCGACTGCTGCTGGCATGCCTCAAAAAGCTCCACCATCTGACCACTCAGCTGAGAGACACAACAACTCACAGCATCTGTACTGTTACACACACGTGCTATCCCACTGGGACTTGTTTTCCCATGATCTCTATTTGTTTGTGTATATCCATGTGAACGTGAATGTAAACGCCCGGGTTGGATAAAAAGAAAACCGCTACACATAACATGTATTATTATCATGATCCTAAGGCTTACCTTGTCCTTGGCATAAGCCTGCAGTGAGCTACGAGGGTTCTCTCCCCACAGGGGGGGCATCCGTGGGGCAGACGGTTGGGGGCTGAGAGGGGAGTGCTGGATTAGGGTAGACTGTGTTTCCCTGGGGCCAGGGCGGGATACAGAGGGAGAGAAGCCGACAGCAGGAGGACTGCCATGATGGGGGACAGGGGAACTGAAGTGCTGCCTCTTTAAATTATACGGGCTGTGGTCTCCACTGTGCCTCCTAGTATACATAGGGAGAAGACACAGGAGCACACACACACCGGAGAGGAAGACACACACACACACACACTTTAGGAAACTGCAACATTTCAGGTCTAACGTTTGGAAATGGTGCCTGTGCTAATGAAATAGGACAGGTAGAAGAAAACATAGAAAGAATAAACAAGCCTTACTTCCTCCCGTTGGCCAGTGCAGATGCATGAGGACCAGGTGGGGTGCTGGGACTTGGCTTCCAATCATATAGGGGAATATCTGAAGGACCTGCAGGCAGGGACCGACCATGGAAACTACACACACAGTGAGAATAGGTTAACACACCAGCATGAAATATCTCAGTAGTCGATAAACAGAGCAAAGAGATCAAGTACATACAAGTAGCCATACAGACTAAAGAGAATGCAATTGATTCTGTATTGCTTGCGCACATATGGCACAAATGCAGGATTCATTTTCACAAGGTTAGGAAAAGAGAAGTGATTTGTCAGTTGAGGAAACAGGAAAAGTAGTCTGCAGCAGACCCAGGTTTGGAAAGTCTTTGATAATACTTTTGGGTCTTTCCATGTCATTTCAGCAAGTCATGACACCCACCATCTCAGATTGTTCCCGAAATCGTTTTTGTAGTTAGAAACAGATAAGATTAGCATTCCTGCAACATTTTTTGAAATATAATTAGATCTCTGAGAAATTAATCTAATTGATTTCACCCAAATTGTGCATTTTAAATTATATGAATCATATAATATTCAATAAATATAGTACATGAAATCTGATTTGGACCCCAAAATATTCGAACAATGTGTGAAACATGAGGATTCCAAAGAAATTGTGAAAAGCCACACACGGACCACCCACACCAATCCCAACCCAACAAGTTTGACAAGTAGTATGGAGCTGCAGCTCAGTGAATTTGTGAACGTTTTTTACCCTGTTCAGAGAAATTAGTCATTGAAGTTGTTAGGTTTATATCCCATCTTACATCCTGATATTACCAGATTCTGACCAGTAGATGGGGCTTTTCCTGGTATTCTGTGATTAATTTAAAAATAATCCCTCACCCCTCAATGGTTCACCCAAAGTACAAAATGACATATTGGTTCCCTTAACCTGTAAACCAGGATTCCCCAACTGGCTGCCCGCAGGATTTTATTTGCCCCCCATTATATTGGTTTGGGCTTCTTGTGGTCAATTTGCAGTCGTAATTACAAATAATATGTAGTTCTGGCCCCCTGACCATATGCTCAACAATAAAAAATTAAAAAATGTCCCGCGGCTGAATCTAGTTGATGATCCCTGCTGTAAGCAGTGTACAACAGCAACCCATGCTTTGGTTTACCTGCAGTGAAGCAAACTGGTGAGGGTCCAAAAAGGTGACAAAATAATTTTTTTATTTAATTTGCATATTTTCCGAAAATAACAAGTACATAACACATATTTGAACAATCTCAATAGTCAGGAAACATGTTTATGGTAGGCTGGCATTTCTTAATTGATGACGTGGGTCGAAGATTATGTTTTGGTTATTTAGATCTCCAGTCACCTTTTGTTTCCTGAATAGGTTTACTGTTAATGTAACTAGCGTAAATATATACTGAACAAAAATATAAACACTACATGCAACAATTTAAGATTTTACTGAGTTACAGTTCATATGACAAAATCAGTCAATTGAAATAAATAAATTAGGCCATAATCTATGGATTTGACATTACTGGGAATGCAGATATGCATCTGTTGGTCACAGGTACCTTAAACAAATGGGCCTCAGGATCTCGTCATTTTTGTGCATTAAAAATCCCATCGTTAAAATGCAATTGTGTTTATTGTCCATAGCATATGCCTGCCGATACCATAACCCCACCTCCACCATGTGGAACTCTGTTCACAACGTTGACGTGAGCAAACCGCTTGCCAACACGACGCCATTTACAGTTGAAGTCGGAAGTTTACATACACTTAGGTTGGAGTCATTAAAACTCGTTTTTCAACCACTCCACACATTTCTTATTAACAAACTATAGTTTAGGCAAGTCGGTTAGGACATCTACTTTGTGCATGACACAAGTCATTTTTCCAACAATTGTTCACAGACATATTATTTCACTTATAATTCATTGTATCACAATTCCAGTGGGTCAGAAGTTTACATACACTAAGTTGACTGTGCCTTTAAACAGCTTGGAAAATTCAAAAAAATGATGTCATGGCTTTAGAAGCTTCTGATAGGCTAATTGATATCATTTGACTCAATTGGAGGTGTACCTGTGGATGTAGTTCAAGGCCTACCTTCAAACTCAGTGCCTCTTTGCTTGACATCATGGGAAAATCAAAAGAAATCAGCCAAGACCTCAGAAAAAAATTGTAGACCTCCGCAAGTCTGGTTCAACCTTGGGAGCAATTTCCAAACGCCTGAAGGTACCACGTTCATCTGTACAAACAATAGTACGCAAGTATAAACACCATGGGACCACGCAGACGTCATACCGCTCAGGAAGGAGACGCGTTCTGTCTCCTAGAAATTAATGTACTATGGTGCAAAAAGTGCAAATCAATCCCAGAACAACAGCAAAGGACCTTGTGAAGATGCTGGAGGAAACAGGTACAAAAGTATCTATATCCACAGTAAAACGAGTCCTATATCGACATAACCTGAAAGGCCGCTCAGCAAGGAAGAAGCCACCGCTCCAAAACCGCCATAAAAAAGCCAGAGAACGGTTTGTAACTGCACATGGGGACAAAGATCATACTTTTTGGAGATATGTCCTCTGGTCAGATGAAACAAAAATAAAACTGTTTGGCCAAAATGACAATTGTTATGTGTGAAGGAAAAAGGGTGAGGATTGCAAACTGAAGAACACCATGCCAACTGTGAAGCGCGGGGGTGGCAGCATCATGTTGTGGGGGTGCTTTGCTACAGGAGGGACTGCTGCACTTCACAAAATAGATGGCATCATGAGGAAAGCAAATTATGTGGATATATTGAAGCAACATCTTAAGACATCAGTCAGGTAGTTAAAGCTTGGTCGCAAATGGGTCTTCCAAATGGACAATGACCCAAAGCATACTTCCAAAGTTGTGGCAAAATGGCTTAAGGACAACAACGTCAAGGTATTGGAGTAGCCATCACAAAGTCCTGACCTCAATCCCGTAGAAAATGTGTGGGCAAAACTGAAAAAGCGTGTGTGAGCAAGGAGGCCTACAAACCTGACTCAGTTACACCAGCTCTGTCAGGAGGAATGGGCCAAAATTCACCCAACTTATTGTGGGAAGCTTGTGGAAGGCTACCCGAAACATTTGACCCAAGTTAAACAATTTAAAGGCAATGCTACCAAATAAACTTCTGACCCACTGGGAATGTGATGAAAGAAATAAATGCTGAAATAAATCATTCTCTCTACTATTATTCTGACATTTCACATTCTTAAAATAAAGTGATGATCCTAACTGATCTAAGACAGGGAGTTTTTACTAGGATTATATGTCAGGAATTGTGAAATACTGAGTTTAAATGTATTTGGCTAAGGTGTATGTAAACTTCCGACTTCAACTGTATGTCTACCTCACTTTAGCACTTCTCTACTCCACAAATGGTGTTGAAGAACTCAGTACCAGTAGTCTGAAGCCTCTGCACCTGTGTTGCAGGAAGTGCTCTGTTTAACCATCTAGTTGCACTTTACCAGACTGCACACTTATCGCAACTCAACACTCCTGCTGCACCACCAATCCACAGCTGCACAGAGACAGAACTGCATTGCCACAAACCAAGAACACTACCAGTAGGTCTATGTTACACAGCATTTTGTAATAGTCCTTATTTTTCAGGTTGTGAAAACCAACCAACACAAGTGCTGGAACAAGGTAAGATTAGAGACGTGTCCAGCTGAAAAGCTTTAAGAAGAGTGGCATCAGTCTTTAAAATGTAATATAAAATGTTAGGAAGAAAGGCTGGGATGCAAAAACTCTAGCGATCTATATCTGTGTTAATTGACGTTTTCAGCCTAGTGCTCTTTATCTAGACAGGTTACAGCAGTAATGAGTGGTAAAACATAAAACATGGTCATACATAAAACATCTCACACATACATGGTGGGAGCTACTGTGGATCTCTCCTACTTTCATGATGTGTGTACTAGTTAAATTATTTGTCAAGATGCAAAACCGTGCGTCTTTGGAAGATAAAAGTTTGTTGTGAGGAGGTAGGAGGGGGGCATTATTCATGGTCACAACCAGGGAAAGCCATGAAATCTTGGTCAGAGCCTAACAGGTCCATCGTCAAGTCCATCGTTCATAGCCGCAAAACATCGCAACCCATAGCCAATGGTCTTCACTAATATTCTACAATGTAGAGAATAGTAAAAATAAAGGTGTCTCCAAACTTTTGACTGGTACTGTACAGACACACACATACATTGCACACAGGCTGTAAAGTAAGAGAATAGTTTCTGAATGTACTGTATGCAGGAAAATAAAAGTAAGGCAAGTGATGTATCAGAAATTGTGTAATGGCATTATAGTCAAACTAAAATATTGTCATATAATTATAAATACAGTTTATACACGTTTTATACATATGTTCTGTATAAATAGCCTCTAAAATATACGTAAACAGACCATATATGTCTCAGATTTTGTTTTCTTTTAAAGCTGTTATTGTTATTATATGATACAATATGAGTACTTGTTGCATTTACAACTTATCTAAGTCCTATCATCAACTGATTTGAGCCAGTGTTTGGCTGTGGATTGACTGGATTGTTTGAATGAAATGTTGGAATATTGGCACTTAATTTGAAATGTATGGAATCATTCTCTAAAACGGATTGGCTAGCTAGCTAAGACACAGAGTGCAGATACATTCTTCACATTCACTGTTTTACAAAACAACTTATCACAGCACTGGCAAACCATGGTCGACCAACTCCCTGACCAACATGGCTGACCTTTGGACCATCATAATAGAGGTTTATTGCCTTTCTAGTATGCTAAATCCTAATTCAATGGGCACAGTATTGTCCCATGAGGTTGCGGGGCTAGCCCATCATGCACATCAGTTTTTTTGTTACTCTCTTTACTACAGGTGGCTCGAGAACAATGACCTTGTACACAATTTCGAGGACACTTTTAGACTCTTGAGCAATGCTTTCAGAACTACCGGCTTAAAAGTATACAAAACCTCTGTTCAATTTCTTCAAAAACGTGTTCTCTTTAGTCTATATGGACATACATACATACATAGAAAGACCCACCCAGCAACATTATTCCATGGGATTGCCTTACTTTGTATTAGCGATGTTTCGTGGGGCCTCAGCTAGTTGCTGGTGATGTTGAAGGAAGGCCTGAGGTAGCGGGTAGAGTCCATTACCGTGCCCGTGTTTGGAGTTGTAGGGCGGGCATCCCGCTGGCGCAGCACTGGGGTACATGTTGCTGCTCACGGAGGTCCAACATCAACTGCGCCTCGGTGTATTGGTCTCAGGCTAGATGAAGTACCAAGAAACAACGCCGAGATCTTAGCCAGCAGTCTTAAATATTTTTATCATTTAGCTAGCAAGCTAGTTATGCTAAGTTAGGTAACGTTAGCTAGCTAGTAAGCTAACGTTAGCGGTTTCACTTGTTAGTCTGTTTTTGAGTCTCTGCATCAACATCTGTTAGGCTGGAGAAAAAAAGTATTGCAGTAAAAACATGTTTACTTTGGAGATTCGGAGTTTGCTCGTCAATAGCTCTCGGACAGAAGGTCCTAGGACGATGAGTGATACATAGAATCAGATGATGGTACAGAGCTAGGTAAACCCTTTGTGTTTACCGATAGTCGAACTCTTCCCTTAACAGAGGCAATACGCTGTTTTCTTGGGCTCTGGTGATTTAGGGAACATCGTCAAAGTGCAATACCGATAATTGCGTGTAAGCTACAAAAATGTTTTTGTATTCCTATTCAGAAGGGTTACACCTATATGAAGATTACATACTACATGGCACCTCCAGTCACTGAAGGGCCCCGCATTTGTATTATTTACCTCTAGCGACCAAGGGGGCTATATTTGACCCATTTACAAGGAAGCTTCCTATCCAGGTCAAATGGAGATGTAAAACCACATAATGTGAAGTCACTGACCCCCTCATCCATGCTATATTAATGATATTTCCAGTTCATCACTTCCCTGATTTTACAGCCATATTTCTTGTGATAGGTCTGTATTTCAATACCTTCCTATCAATATAAGCTACAAATCTAGAAACAAGTGTGGTGGGTTCCTTTTCAGCTCTTTCAAAATTATTCCCCTTTGATTTTGTACAAATATTTATGCTTTTATTATTTGTTCACGTACAGATCTAATATTCTTTAGCTCTATCCAGATGGTTTTGAAATCTAACACTGAAAAGTATTTTCAATATTGTGTATATATATATATATATATATAGATATATATATATACTGCTCAAAAAAATAAAGGGAACAATAAAATAATACATCCTAGATCTGAATGAATGAAATAATCTTATTAAATACTTTTATCTTTACATAGTTGAATGTGCTGACAACAAAATCACACAAAAATAATCAATGGAAATCCAATTTATCAACCCATGGAGGTCTGGATTTGGAGTCACACTCAAAATTAAAGTGGAAAACCACACTACAGGCTGATCCAACTTTGATGTAATGTCCTTAAAACAAGTCAAACTTCCGCCACACTGATCCTTAACATGGGGCCTCTCGGGTGCATGCTCAGTCCCCTCCTGTACTCCCTGTTCACTCATGACTGCACGGCCAGGCACGATATCCCCGTCTGTACTAGCAAAACAGTCTTGTAGCCTCGCGTCTGCTTCATCCGACCACTTCTGTATTGAGTGCATCACTGGAACTTCCAGTGGAACAGCTGAGTCAGAGTTGAAATCTATTTGAAGTCAAAATCGAGGTTAGTAACTGTCGATCTGATGTCCAGAAGTCATATGTGATAATAGTATGAACTTTCTGTACAAAGAAAGTAACGATAAACACGATAAAAGTCATAGAAAAGTTGGGTTGGAACTCAAGATATGACCCTTCTCAGTCAACATAGGCGAGAGGTGTGCTTTGTTAATACAACCTATGGATTACAGAATAAAGTTAGGAATGTTCATGCGAGACAGGAGTCAGGATTTTGCATTTCATTGGGATTGGGACTATATTGGAAAATATATATGTTATATGTTAAGACTTCAGTTGACAGAGATGCCTATGTAGTGAATTGTGCATAGGCCTATCAAATTTGTGACTGTATTTTATAGGCTATACTGTAGGGGTTTCCTGTAGGGTTTATTAACTGCATTCGGGTCGCGTGTGCAGTCTGGCAGTGTCACTTATGTGTGTGCTTTTTATGTCAGTTTCAGTTATGTGTGTGTGGAATTTATGGCGACTATTTGTGAAGTAAATACGCTAGGTTAAATGCTTCCATGCATCAACCAGCTTGGATAATGTGCTATTACATTTTTGGCTAGTCTGATGCTGCACATGTTGTGTATTTTGTGGAATTGCATTAGTGCAGACATTAGGTATTTTTTTCTTTATTTCCCTAGTTTTGTCATTTTATTTTTGGGGGAAATGTGAAGAGTGTTCCCTGGACAGTCCAGGGATCCCAGTTACCCAGGTTGATCCCTAATGTATACGGTTAGAAATGTGGTATTACACACCAAAGGGTTCTGTAAGTGGTGTATGGCCCAATCCTAAATCCTATGGACTTGTGGAGATCTGAGTGGATTTAACTGGTGTAAGCAATATGGCAATAGCTTCAACGTTCCATCTTATAGTATTTGGACTTTTCACCATACTGCTTATACCAATCTCCACAACCTTTGATCTCCACAAGTGCATAGGGCATAGGTTCAAAGGGTTGATTGGGTATTGTGCCTATGACATTGCCCTTTGGAGGATGCTGTCTTTTG
This sequence comes from Salmo salar, assembly GCF_965601325.2. Lineage (NCBI taxonomy): Eukaryota > Metazoa > Chordata > Actinopteri > Salmoniformes > Salmonidae > Salmo > Salmo salar. Next base: position 4,189,835 of record NC_138316.1, read on the forward strand.
GAAGGGGTCTTAAACGGGTGCCTTGACTCTCTGATCATTTAGTAGCTTAACATGGTGGGCCTACTTCTCATAAGATAATAGTTTCTTACCCTGATGTCCTGGCTAAATTCCAATTTGAACCCTCTACCATAATGTTCATGTAATCATTCCTCTCACAAGTAATTATAGCTCATTAATCCACTCTCTGCCCTATGCAACTAACACTTATGTGTTGGCAGCTAAAAATAGCCATTAAAAAATATTTATTATACACTGCTCAAAAAAATTAAGGGAACACTAAAATAACACATCCTAAATCTGAATGAATGAAATAATGTTATTAAATACTTTTTTCTTTACATAGTTGAATGTGCTGACAACAAAATCACACTAAAATAATCAATGGAAATCCAATTTATCAACCCATGGAGGTCTGGATTTGGAGTCACACTCAAATTAAAGTGGAAAACCACACTACAGGCTGATCCAACTTTGATGTAATGTCCTTAAAACAAGTCAAAATGAGGCTCAGTAGTGTGTGTGGCCTCCATGTGCCTGTATGACCTCCCTACAACGCCTGGGCATGCTCCTGATGAGGTGGCGGATGGTCTCCTGAGGGATCTCCTCCCAGACCTGGACTAAAGCATCCGCCAACTCCTGGACAGTCTGTGGTGCAACGTGGCGTTGGTGGATGGAGCGAGACATGATGTCCCAGATGTGCTCAATTGGATTCAGGTCTGGGGAACGGGCGGGCCAGTCCATAGCATCAATGCCTTCCTCTTGCAGGAACTGCTGACACACTCCAGCCACATGAGGTCTAGCATTGTCTTGCATTAGGAGGAACCCAGGGCCAACCGCACCAGCATATGGTCTCACAAGGGGTCTGAGGATCTCATCTCGGTACCTAATGGCAGTCAGGCTACCTCTGGCGAGCACATGGAGGGCTGTGCGGCCCCCCAAAGAAATGCCACCCCACACCATGACTGACCCACCACCAAACCGGTCATGCTGGAGGATGTTGCAGGCAGCAGAACGTTCTCCACGGCGTCTCCAGACTCTGTCACGTCTGTCACATGTGCTCAGTGTGAACCTGCTTTCATCTGTGAAGAGCACATGGCGCCAGTGGCGAATTTGCCAATCTTGGTGTTCTCTGGCAAATGCCAAACGTCCTGCACGGTGTTGGGCTGTAAGCACAACCCCCACCTGTGGACGTCGGGCCCTCATACCACCCTCATGGAGTCAGTTTCTGACCGTTTGAGCAGACACATGCACATTTGTGGCCTGCTGGAGGTCCTTTTGTTGATCCAAATCAGTCAGGTTTCAAGACTGGTCATTCAACTGAGACTGCTCTTCTCTGTGTCACGGAGGCTCTCCGCACTGCTAAAGCTAACTCTCTCTCCTCTGCTCTCATCCTCCTAGACCTATCTGCTGCCTTTGATACTGTGAACCATCAGATCCTCCTCTCCACCCTCTCCGAGTTGGGCATCTCCGGCGCGGCCCACGCTTGGAATGCGTCCTACCTGACAGGTCGCTCCTACCAGGTGGCGTGGCGAGAATCTGTCTCCGCACCACGTGCTCTCACCACTGGTGTCCCCCAGGGCTCTGTTCTAGGCCCTCTCCTATTCTCGCTATACACCAAGTCACTTGGCTCTGTCATATCCTCACATGGTCTCTCCTATCATTGCTATGCAGACGACACACAATTAATCTTCTCCTTTCCCCCTTCTGATAACCAGGCGGCGAATCGCATCTCTGCATGTCTGGCAGACATATCATTGTGGATGACGGATCACCACCTCAAGCTGAACCTCGGCAAGACGGAGCTGCTCTTCCTCCCGGGGAAGGACTGCCCGTTCCATGATCTCGCCATCACGGTTGACAACTCCCTTGTGTCCTCCTCCCAGAGTGCTAAGAACCTTGGCGTGATCCTGGACAACACCCTGTCGTTCTCCACTAACATCAAGGCGGTGACCCGATCCTGTAGGTTCATGCTCTACAACATTCGCAGAGTACGACCCTGCCTCACACAGGAAGCGGCGCAGGTCCTAATCCAGGCACTTGTCATCTCCCGTCTGGATTTCTGCAACTCGCTGTTGGCTGGGCTCCCTGCCTGTGCCATTAAACCCCTACAACTCATCCAGAACGCCGCAGCCCGTCTGGTGTTCAACCTTCCCAAGTTCTCTCACGTCACCCCGCTCCTCCGCTCTCTCCACTGGCTTCCAGTTGAAGCTCGCATCCGCTACAAGACCATGGTGATTGCCTACGGAGCTGTGAAGGGAACGGCACCTCCATACCTTCAGGCTCTGATCAGGCCCTACACCCAAACAAGGGCACTGCGTTCATCCACCTCTGTCCTGCTGGCCCCCCTACCTCTGAGGAAGCACAGTTCCCGCTCAGCCCAGTCAAAACTGTTCGCTGCTCTGGCACCCCAATGGTGGAACAAGCTCCCTCACGACGCCAGGACAGCGGAGTCAATCACCACCTTCCGTAGACACCTGAAACCCCACCTCTTTAAGGAATACCTGGGATAGGATATAGTAATCCTTCTAACCCCCCCCCCCCCAAAAAAAAAGATATAGATGTACTATTGTAAAGTGGTTGTTCCACTGGATATCATAAGGTGAATGCACCAATTTGTAAGTCGCTCTGGATAAGAGCGTCTGCTAAATGACTTAAATGTAATGTAAATGATAATGTAACCACCTGAGCCACTGCCTGTTCACCTCGCTACCATCCAGAAGGTGAGGTCAGTACAAGTGCATCAAAGCTGGGACCAAGAGACTGCAAAATAGCTTCTATCTCAAGGCCATCAGACTGTTAAACAGCCATCACTAACAAAGAGGCTGCTGTCTACAAACATACTTAAAATCATTGGCCACTTTAATGAATGATACAGTTATTTATAAGTGAAATAATCTGTCTGTAAACAATTGTTGGAAAAATTACTTGTGTCATGCACAAAGTAGACGTCCTAACAGACTTGCCAAAACTGTAGTTCGTTAACAAGAAATTTGTGGAGTGGTTGAAAAACGAGTTTTAATGACTCCAACCTAAGTGTATGTAAACTTCCGACTTCAACTGTATGTATGTGAAAAAATAACCACAGCTGTAAAAGGTTAAATAATTGTAAAAAAAAAAATCTAAGGGGAAGAATTCAGAGAAAAAAATAAAAGCTGTATCTTTCATCAGAGAGGTAAAGGAACCCAACCCAAGGACACTGAGATATTGAACTGAAGACCTATAACTGGAAATATGAATATAAAATCAGTGCAGTGGCGCGAATAAGTTATATTTCAGATGGTGTCAACGTCATTTAATTTTCATGCATTTTGGAGTTGAATGTCTTTTTAAAAAGTCACCAGAAGTGACCTTGTCACAGTTATGCTATCAAACAATCTGACCTGACCCGACTCAAACTCCTCCAGCAAAGAAACCCCCCCAACCCTATCTATGCCTCACCACTGCTGAAAACACTGAAGATCATAGGCCTATTCATGCTTTATAACCTTGTATTTTTACATAAAATAATAAATATAAACAAGATCAAATTTCAATTTGTAATTGTTGTAGGAAGAAACTAAGTTTGTTTAAGAGCTCTTGATCATTTAATTGAGACAAACATTATGTTTTCCTGTAAACACCACATTCTGCTGATTGCACTTTTAAGACAGTCCCTTAGCCACGAGTGCATAATTCTCCCCTATTGAAACCAACTTAAAGGGGAATGGAAACACGAGAGGTGTTTTCGAAATACTCATACTAACCGCACTAACCATGCTATTTGTGACAGGTATTGAGTATATCGTATGCTTATTGGTCATAGTATGGATATAGTATGTCGGATGTCGTACTAAATTCGGCAAAATATGAAGTTTACATGCAGAGGACACTATTTCCGTACTTTAGGGCCCATAATGCACTTCTTCAGGAAATGGGCGTGGCTTCACATCGTTTCGAGATTTGAAGAAAATGGTCGAAAATATGCATTCGAAGTACAACGAGAGCGGATACAAATTCATTGCCTTAATTATGACGAATGTTAAGGAAATGTTGAGCAATAGTAATGACTTTTCAAATAAGTTACCTTACACGTTATATTTGCTGACAATTTGTTAGCTATGCTGTCCTTACGAAACACATAGCATATCATTACAGCAGTATGTACCGGTATGTTGTTAGTTAGCTACCTAACGTTAGTTGGCTACTTATACATCAAACTTGCCAGTATATTAACTATAGGATATCTAACTAACTACCCAACGTTTATTGACTTGATTATTCCTGTCATGCTTAGCTTAATGTTATAGTCGTTGTGCGTTCTCAATGGACATTCGGGTGCTTTCATAAATTTGTTCTGGCTATCTACTCCAAATTCAGAGTGTACCAGAGCGCAGAATAATGAATTTATGATCGCTCAACACCCATTGAATATGGCCGGTGTCAGTAAATGTGGCAAAAAAGCGTAATTAAATTGTTGCTAGCAGCACAGTTAGTCACCAACGCTCTGGATAACATGAAAACTGCCTTACCAGCTCTGCTAGGGCGAGTAAAATGGTCAGAGTGGTCTCATTTGTGTCTGAACATAGCTAGCTAGCAAGCTAGCCAACGTTAACTTGAGTGCTTGACTGCAGTTGTAAGGTCAGAACGCTCAGATCAACCCAACTCCTCGCCTGAGCGTCCAATGTGCTCTTCGAGAGCGAAACGCACTGAATTTACAAACAGACAATCTGACAATGCTCTGAATTTACTAGCGCACTCTGGCACTCCAGATTGAATTTGAAGCTAGCTAGCTAACGAAGCTAGCTAGCTAACGAAGAACAACAAAGAATATCTAGTTAACAGAAGAAAAGAAAGAGAAAATCAGGACAGAAGATAAAAAGGATATCAAAGTGAAATAGTTCTCTAAAGACACAGGAGACAATAATACAAGAAACAACACTTCTGTAGCTTGTCAACTATGTGTCTGTCTATCCCTGTTCTCTCCTCTCTGCACAGGCCATACAAACGCTTCACACCGCGTGGCCGCTGCCACTCTAACCTGGTGGTCCCAGCGCGCACGACCCACGTGGAGTTCCAGGTCTCCGGCAGCCTCTGGAACTGCCGGTCTGCAGCCAACAAGGCTGAGTTCATCTCAGCCTATGCTACCCTCCAGTCCCTAGACTTCCTGGCGCTGACGGAAACATGGATTACCACAGATAACACTGCTACTCCTACTGCTCTCTCTTCGTCTGCCCACGTGTTCTCGCATACCCCTAGAGCATCGAGCCAGCGGGGTGGTGGCACTGGAATCCTCATCTCTCCCAAGTGGACATTCTCTCTTTCTCCCCTGACCCATCTGTCTATCTCCTCATTTGAATTCCATGCTGTCACAGTTACCAGCCCTTTCAAGCTTAACATCCTTATCATTTATCGCCCTCCAGGTTCCCTTGGAGAGTTCATCAATGAGCTTGACGCCTTGATAAGTTCCTTTCCTGAGGATGGCTCACCTCTCACAGTTCTGGGTGACTTTAACCTCCCCACGTCTACCTTTGACTCATTCCTCTCTGCCTCCTTCTTTCCACTCCTCTCCTCTTTTGACCTCACCCTCTCACCTTCCCCCCCTACTCACAAGGCAGGCAATACGCTTGACCTCATCTTTACTAGATGCTGTTCTTCCACTAATCTCATTGCAACTCCCCTCCAAATCTCCGACCACTACCTTGTATCCTTTTCCCTCTTGCTCTCATCCAACACTTCTCACTCTGCCCCTACTCGGATGGTATTGCGCCGTCCCAACCTTCGCTCTCTCTCTCCCGCTACTCTGTCCTCTTCCATCCTATCATCTCTTCCCTCTGCTCAAACCTTCTCCAACCTATCTCCTGATTCTGCCTCCTCAACCCTCCTCTCCTCCCTTTCTGCATCCTTTGATTTTCTCTGTCCCCTATCCTCCAGACCGGCTCGGTCCTCCCCTCCTGCTCCGTGGCTCGACGACTCACTACGAGCTCACAGAACAAGGCTCCGGGCAGCCGAGCGGAAATGGAGGAAAACTCACCTCCCTGCGGACCTGGCATCCTTTCACTCACTCCTCTCTACATTCTCCTCTTCTGTCTCTGCTGCTAAAGCCACTTTCTACCACTCTAAATTCCAAGCATCTGCCTCTAACCCTAGGAAGCTCTTTGCTACCTTCTCCTCCCTCCTGAATCCTCCTCCCCCTCCCCCCCCCCCTCCTCCCTCTCTGCGGATGACTTCGTCAACCATTTTGAAAAGAAGGTTGACGATATCCGATCCTCGTTTGCTAAGTCAAACGACACCGCTGGTCCTGCTCACACTGCCCTACCCTGTGCTTTGACCTCTTTCTCCCCTCTCTCTCCAGATGAAATCTCGCGTCTTGTGACGGCCGGCCGCCCAACAACCTGCCCACTTGACCCTATCCCCTCCTCTCTTCTCCAGACCATTTCCGGAGACCTTCTCCCCTTCCTCACCTCGCTCATCAACTCATCCTTGACCGCTGGCTACGTCCCTTCCGTCTTCAAGAGAGCGAGAGTTGCACCCCTTCTGAAAAAACCTACACTCGATCCCTCCGATGTCAACAACTACAGACCAGTATCCCTTCTTTCTTTTCTCTCCAAAACTCTTGAACGTGCCGTCCTTGGCCAGCTCTCCTGCTATCTCTCTCAGAATGACCTTCTTGATCCTAATCAGTCAGGTTTCAAGACTGGGCATTCAACTGAGACTGCTCTTCTCTGTGTCACGGAGGCTCTCCGCACTGCTAAAGCTAACTCTCTCTCCTCTGCTCTCATCCTTCTAGACCTATCTGCTGCCTTTGATACTGTGAACCATCAGATCCTCCTCTCCACCCTCTCCGAGTTGGGCATCTCCGGCGCGGCCCACGCTTGGATTGCGTCCTACCTGACAGGTCGCTCCTACCAGGTGGCGTGGCGAGAATCTGTCTCCGCACCATGCGCTCTCACCACTGGTGTCCCCCAGGGCTCTGTTCTAGGCCCTCTCCTATTCTCGCTATACACCAAGTCACTTGGCTCTGTCATATCCTCACATGGTCTCTCCTATCATTGCTATGCAGACGACACACAATTAATCTTCTCCTTTCCCCCTTCTGATAACCAGGCGGCGAATCGCATCTCTGCATGTCTGTCAGACATATCAGTGTGGATGACGGATCACCAGCTCAAGCTGAACCTCGGCAAGACGGAGCTGCTCTTCCTCCCGGGGAAGGACTGCCCGTTCCATGATCTCGCCATCACGGTTGACAACTCCCTTTTATCCTCCTCCCAGAGTGCTAAGAACCTTGGCGTGATCCTGGACAACACCCTGTCGTTCTCCACTAACATCAAGGCGGTGACCCGATCCTGTAGGTTCATGCTCTACAACATTCGCAGAGTACGACCCTGCCTCACACAGGAAGTGGCGCAGGTCCTAATCCAGGCACTTGTCATCTCCCGTCTGGATTACTGCAACTCGCTGTTGGCTGGGCTCCCTGCCTGTGCCATTAAACCCCTACAACTCATCCAGAACGCCGCAGCCCGTCTGGTGTTCAACCTTCCCAAGTTCTCTCACGTCACCCCGCTCCTCCGCTCTCTCCACTGGCTTCCAGTTGAAGCTCGCATCCGCTACAAGACCATGGTGATTGCCTACGGAGCTGTGAAGGGAACGGCACCTCCATACCTTCAGGCTCTGATCAGGCCCTACACCCAAACAAGGGCACTGCGTTCATCCACCACTGGCCTGCTGGCCCCCCTACCTCTGAGGAAGCACAGTTCCCGCTCAGCCCAGTCAAAACTGTTTGCTGCTCTGGCACCCCAATGGTGGAACAAGCTCCCTCACGACGCCAGGACAGCGGAGTCAATCACCACCTTCCGGAGACACCTGAAACCCCACCTCTTTAAGGAATACCTAGGATAGGATAAAGTAATCCTTCTAACCCCCCCCCTTAAAAGATTTAGATGCACTATTGTAAAGTGGTTATTCCACTGGATATCATAAGGTGAATGCACCATTTTGTAAGTCGCTCTGGATAAGAGCGTCTGCTAAATGACTTAAATGTAAAATGTAAATGTAAATTTAAGGACACACCCGAAGTTGTAAAATGTCTAACTAGTCATGTGTTATGCTAACTAGCTAGCAAGAGGTTGCATAGCAACAGCATCAACTTCGGGTAGACAGGCTAAAAGCTAGTACGATCAACTGAAAGCATACTGTGAATTGAATATATAGTATGCTTATTGGTCATAGTATGGATATAATTAGTATGTCAAAAGTTCCCGGATGTTGTACTAAATTCGCCAAAATACAAAGTACACATGCACTGTACACTATTTCCGTACTTTTAGGGCCCATATTGCAATTCTTCAGAAAATGAACGTTGCTTCACAACTTTTTCAGATTTGAGAAAATGGTGGAAAATATACAGCCTAAGTCCGGCGAATTCATTGCTTTAACTAATTATTACAAATGTTTAGAAAAATGTTGAGCAATGTAATAAAGTAATGACTTTTCAAATAAGATACTGGCTGACAATTTATTAGCTATGCTATCCTTACGAACTGCATAGCATTACAGCAGTATGTACCGGTATGTTAGCTAGTTACCTAACGTTAGTTGGCTACTAATACATCGAACTTGCCAGGCAGTATATTAACTATATGCTATCTTAACTACACAACGTTTATTGACTTAATTATTCACATCATTCTTAGCTAAGTGGTATAGCCGTTGTGCATTTCAGAGCACTCTCGCGCAGAATTACTAAAGCTCAACACTCGTAGAATATGGCCGGTGTGAGTAAATTTAGGCAAAAAAAAGATGAATTAAATTGTTGCCAGCAGTACAGTTACAGTCACCAATGCTCTGGATAACATGAAAACAGCCTAACCAGCTATGCTGGGGCAAGTAAAATGGTCAGAGTGAGGTGTTCTCTCATTTGTGTTTGGAAGTAGCTAGCCAACGTTAACCAGTTAGCTTGGGTGTTTGACTGCCATTGAATGCTCGGATCAACCCTACTCCTCGGCCAGAGCGTCCAGTATGCTCTAGAACACACCCAAAATCATAAAATGTCTAGCTAGTCATTTGTTATGCTAACAAGCTAGCAAGATGCTGCATAGCAACAACATCAACTTCCGGTAGACAGGCAAGCTCTAGTATGCTCAAGTGGAATGATACTGTTCATTTACAGTGTACTAAAATGAACTAATAATATATAGTATGTAGTATGTACTCATTAAGTGTGTAGTATACAGTATGTTAGTATGGGTATTCAAACACAGCTTAGGATTTAGAATGCCAGCTAACTGTAACAGTAAATCGCCATATTGGCATTGTTGCGTCACTGGCACGAGAGACAATTTTGGAACTCCCAAAAATGGCTGAATTTACCGAGTAGCTCCAAGTTTGAGAATGAGTTTATTACAGAGAATGAAATAATGTTAGTTAGGGAGCCAATAAACCTAATGAAGCCGTTTATGTTTGAGCCGATCGTTGCCCTAGATCAAAGAGTTCGTTCTCATAGCATTAACAACGCTGAAACATCTCAGCTAGAGGGTCGGTGTGAGTGGGGATGCTGCCAGATAATGGCTAGAGTACGAGTGTGTGTGTTGTAGAGAGATGGTGGGGATACAGCACAAAATCCCAGGGGATGGTGGCTGTACTACATCCAGTCAGAGGTGTCTGTCTGGATGGCAATGTACAGTTGAAGTCGTAAGTTTATATACACCTTAGCCAAATACATTTAAACTCAGTTTTTCACAATTCCTGACATTTAGTCCTAGTAAAAATTCCCTGTCTTAAGTCAGTTAAGATCACCACTTTATTTTATGAATGTGAAATGCCAGAATAATAGTAGAGAGAATGATTTATTTCAGCTTTTATTTATTTCATCACATTCCCAGTGGGTCAGAAGTTTACATACACTTAATTAGTATTTGGTATCATTGCCTTTAAATTTTTTTAAAGGCAATGATACCGCGTTGCAAACACTCTACCAACTGAGCCACAGGGAAGCTTATGTAAAAATAGTATTAGTTAGCTTGTCCACTATAACAACATGTTAAGCGTAACCAGATAAACTTGCTTTGAAGATAAAACGACTTTCAACTCGCACTCATCCTGTGTCCCTGTCGCTAGACTAGTGACTTCACCTAGCTTTGGCTGCCATCTATTGGAAGGAATGATAATTACACTGGGCAGCTAGTTGGCAGAGTCAAAGTAGACTTTAATAATAATTGCCATTTATCAGACGCCTTTATCTAAAGGGAACTGGGTACATGGTAGTGGAAACAGATCCTAGAAACAGGATTACAATTTTTATATCATGGATGGCCCTGTCTATAGCCCTGTCTATGAATTTGAGAGTGGTTACATTTCTCCAGCTCCGTCCCTCAACTTTTTAACAAAAGAGGAGCAGGGAGAGACTTTGTTATTGTTTCTACTGCTGATTGCCACTTTAAGAAGTTAAGATGCAGATTAAATACACACCAAAATATGTTACATATACTATATAAATGTCCCATCACTTAGACAGTTAGTGAATACACAGCATCCAGCACAGCAAACAATCAATCAATCAGTCAAATGTATTTTACAAAAGCCCTTTTTACATCAAAATAATAACTACAGTGGTTATAGAGGGTGCAACAGTTCAACACCTCAGGAGCAAATGTCAGTTGGCTTTTCATAGCTGAGCATTCATAGGTTGAGAGAGAGAGTTGAAACAACAGGACTGGGACAAGGTAGCACATCCGTTGAAACGGGTAAAAAAATCTGTGGAAAAACATTTCCACTCTGATTCCCTTTATGGATGGGTGTATCTTTGAATTTGCTGTTGAATGGCCTGCTCCTTCTCCATTTTTGGAACACAAGCCCGCTCCCCCAAAGTGATCGATAGTATGTATATCTTGGCTCGCACTGTTCACACAGCGGGTTATGGTCTTCCCTGATCTCACTCTCCGTCAGCTCCATCTGTGGCGTGTAGGGGTAGGACTCAGTTGTATACTGATGGTCGTGAGCGCTTTAGTGATGGACCTCTTTTCCACCACAGCACAGGAACACTCTGGCACCCAGGGGCCAGTTCGGCATGCTGTACTAACCGTTCTTTCCTATTGGTAAAAAAAAACACTTCAGATGCAATTAGCTAGTTACCTTCAACTAGAGTTGCAACAAAGTTGTCCAGTGTCTAACGCTAGCCTAGTCAACAACAGTCATGACGTTACTTCAGGCTCCATTGCATTGAATCGCGTCGCCTCCTCCATTCAGTCGCTTTTGCTTGACTCCGAAGTTAGAGATGTTGATGATGGTCAGTTGGTAACCCCTACATCATAACCCTCAACATTGTAAATGGAGAAAGAAGGCTTCAACGTAGGCCTATGACTCCTTTCCATTCGGAAACTCCCGGTTGCCACATCGAAAGCGCCCTTCATCGTGAAGTCTACCTCCGCAAAGGGCTGTCTGCAGATCCTGCTAGCTCGAGCTGGCACGTTCTTCTTCTTCAGAACATGGAGCCACTTCTTCAAAAGTTGTGGGTTCTTGGGCAGCCGATGATAGCTTCCCAAGGGATTATTTTGGAGCCAGTTCATACAGCCTGGTGCAATACAATTCATATTTGAGTTACTACTTGTTGTTGCCATCTTCGTTGTCCTCACCTGACCTCACTTTTTTCAATTCACTCTCATACTAACATACTGTATACTACATACTTAATGAGTATATACTATTAGTTCATTATAGTATACTGTAAACAAATGGTATCCTTTCAGTTGAGTGTACTAGTGCTTTCCCTGTCTACCAGAAGTTGATGCTGTTGCTATTCGACTTCTTGCTAGCTTGTTAGTATAGCTAACAAAAGACTAGCTAGACATCTTACGACTTCATTAACAATGTCCATTGATAACGCACAACGACTATATCACTTAGCTAAGTTAAGAATGATGTGAATAATCAAGTCTATAAATGTTGTGTAGTTAGATAGCATATAGTTAATATACTGGCAAGTTCGATGTACTATTAGCCAACTGACATTAGGTAGCTAGCTAGCATACCGGTACTTACAAGAAACTGCTGTAATGATATGCTATGTGGTTCATAATGTTAGCGTAGCTATCAAATTGTCAGCCAACATAACGTGTAACGTAACTTATTTGAAAAGAAAATTACTTTATTACATTGCTCAACATTTTCTTAACATTAGTTAAAGCAATGAATTTGTATCCACTCTTATCGGACTTCGGCTGCATATTTTCCACCATTTTCTGACAATCCTCACAGGTCACTCACAGATGGTATGTAGGCTGGTTGATGGAACCTGCAGGCCTGTTTGAGGGACAACTGGACAGAACATATAAGGACTAAGACTTTAGCTACCACCCACCCACCCTTTACACTTCCTGTTAGGCATGATGTTTTCAAAGTGTGTCTTCATGTTTCTCATTTTGTGTGGTATTATCTCTCTCTCTCTTTCTCTCCAGGATACATTAGGGGAAGTTGTTTTGCTGTTGCCACCAATCCCATGCTGCCAGGCTGCCAAGTAAATTACTTTATCCCCCTCATACTAAACTTTGCTCGCTCTTCGTCAACTGCCCTTTGATTAAATCAGTTTAATTCAATGTTTAAATTTGCTTCAAGTGTGGTTTTTACTGAAAGTTGACAGCTAGCACTTGTATGGAGGGATGTGGGTGTGGGGGGAGAGAATGGATAGATGGGTGTAGATGGGTTTGGTTGAAGAAACTCCCTCTCCCCTACTTCCCATCCTTCTCTTGATAAGTAATACAAGTGAATGTAATTGCTGCATTTTACCTGTGATCCAAAATCAAATCAATTTGAATATTTTATAAGTTACATAGCTAAGACAAAATTAGATTTCATGATATTACTTTGTCTTTACACATCTATTCACTACTGGCCAAATGCAGTCACCATTCACATCATATAGCATTTACTATTTTTAGGTCTGTTTGAAAAATGTAAGATAAAAGGTGGCTGTATTATGCTTATGTATGTGTTGGTACTGTATGTACAATAAAGTATAGAATATTCTTAAATCTGACATGGGTTGAAGTTACCATTATTAATCCTATGTCAAGTATGGCCACTAGATGGCAGTAATATGCTACCACCTTCAAAGAGAATGGAGTTAGTAGGTTGCTTCTGGATGACTTGGTTCTTCCTATTCTTGACCCTACCAACCAGCCATGGAGGCATGTCACTCACCGTGGAAGTCGAAAGCAGCGGCCTTTGGCAATTGGAGCCTCATTGGAGATAGTAAGCCCGGACCGGATCCAGGGCTTCGCCGCCCTGGATCCAGAGGTTCCGGTGCCTTCGTCTTCTGTTCTGTCTCCATCTCCTTGTGTTCAGATCTTCAGAGCTCCCCCACATTGGAACATCAGCCACGATGGATTCTACGACTGGCTCAGAAATCCCTACCATTGTGTTGCTGAGTTGTCATAGTGCTGCTGCAAATGTAAATTGTCCCAGGGGCACTGGCAGTTATAATGTAAGTAACCTATTTTATGTCCCTCTGACTCCCCTGAATAGCTCTGTCATTCCTACAGCTATTGTATGCAGTAATCATGCACCTATGAACCTGAGTTATACTGTTAGCAATGAGGCGGTTTTCCCTCTCTGAAACTCACTTACATAATACCTTTGATAATACAGTGGTAGGAATACATGGTTTCAACATCTTTAGAAGAGACAGGAATGCCAATGGTGGAGGTGTTGCCGTGTATGTTCAGAGTCATATTCCTGTAAAGTTCAAAGAGGAGCTCATGTCAAATGCAAAGTAATATGGCTACAGGTTAACCTGCCTTACATAAAGCCCATTCTTGTGGGAAGCTGCCATAGACCACCAAGTGCGAACAGTCAGTATCTGGATAATATGTGTGATATACGTTTGATAATGTATGTGATATCAACAGAGAGGTATATTATCTGGATGATCTAAATATTGACTGGTTTTCATCAAGCTGCACACTCAAGGAAAAGCTTAAACTGTAACCAGTGCCTGCAACCTAGTTCAGGTTATCAGCCAACCTACCTGTTTACAAAAAGTACAGGAATGACATCATCAACATGTATTGATCACATCTTTACTAATGCTGCAGAAATTTGTTTTGAAAGCAGTATCCAAATCCATCAGATGTAGTGATCACAATATAGTAGCCATATCTAGGAAAACCAAAGTTCCAAAGGTCTGGGCCTATTATAGTGTATAAGAGGTCATAGAATACGTTTTGTAGTGATTCCTATGTTGTTGATGTAAAGAATATGTGTTGGTCCATGGTGTGTAATGACGAGCAACCAGACGATGCACTTGACACATTTATGAAATTGTTTATCCCAGTTACTATTAAGCATGCACCCATTTAGAAAATGATTGAATGTATGGTTAAGAGGGATGAGTTGAGAGGGATGCAGCAAAAGAGATGTTAAGTAGGTCTGGCTATACAACCGATTGGCAAACGTACTGCAACTTGAGAAATCATGTGACTAAACTGAATAAAAAGAAGAAACTACACTATGAAACAAAAATAAATGACATAAAGAATGATTGTAAAAAGCTTTGGAGCAACTTAAATTAAATTTTGGGTAAAAAGGCAAATTCTGCTCCATCATTCACTGAATCAGGTGGCTCATTCATCACAAAACCAACTGATATTGCCAACTACTTTAATTATATTTTCATTGCCAGCAACGAACATTGACACTACACATCCAAGTATATTTGACAAAATTATGAAAGACAAGTGTTGTAATTTTGAACCCCGTAAAGGAAGAGGTGAAAAAACTATTGTTGTCCATCATCAATGACAAGCCACCGAGGTCTGACAACTTGGATGGAAAATTACCAAGGATAATAGCGGACGATATTGCCACTCCTATTTGCCATATCTTCAATTTAACCCTACTAGAAAGTGTGTGCCCTCAGACCTGGAGGGAAGAAAAAGTTATTCCCCTGAATGGGGAAAAAGTTATTCCCCATTCAGCCTGTTATCAACCCTTAGTAAACTTTTGGAAAAAATGGTGTTTGACCTTATGCAAAGCTATTTTACAGTACACAAATTGACAACAGACTTTCAGTACGCTTATAGAGAAGGACATTCAACAAGCATAGCACGCACACAAATGACTGATGATTGGATGAGAGAAATTGATAATGAAAAGATTGTAGGGGCTATTTTGTTAGACCTCAGTGTGGCTTTTGACATTATCGATCATAGTCTGCTGCTGGAAAAATGTATGTGTTATGGCTTTACACCACCTGCTATATTATGGATAAAAAGTTACCTGTCTAACAGAACACAGAGGGTGTTCTTTAATGGAAGCCTCTTAAACATAATCCAGGTAGAAGCAGGAATTCCCCAGGGCAGCTGTCTAGGCCCCTTACTTTTTATAATCTTTACTAACGATATGCCACTGGCTTTGAGTAAAGCCAGTGTGTCTATGTATGCTGATGACTCAACACTATACACGTCAGCTACCACAATGACTGAAATGACAGCAACACTTAACAAAGAGCTGCAGTTAGTTTCAGAATGGGTGGCAAGGAATAAATTAGTCCTAAATATTTCTAAAACTAAAAGCATTGTATTTGGGACAAATCATTTACTAAACCCTAAACCTCAACTAAATTTTGTAATGAATAATGTGGAAATTGAGCAAGTTGAGGAGACTAAACTGCTTGGAGTAAACCTGATTGTAAACTGTCATGGTCAAAACATATTGATACAACAGTAGCTAGGATGGGGAGAAGTCTGTCTGTAATAAAGCTCTGCTCTGCATTCTTAACAGCACTATCAACAAGGCAGATCCTACAGGCCCTAGTTTTGTCACACCTGGACTACTGTTCAGTTGTGTGGTCAGGTGCCACAAACTTAGGAAAATTTCAATTGGTTCAGAACAGGGCAGCACAGCTGGCCCTTGGATGTACACAGAGAGCTGACATGAATAATATGCATGTCAATCTCTCCTGGCTTAAAGTGGAGGAGAGATTGACTTCATCACTACTTGTATTTGTGAGAGGTATTGACATTTTGAATTCACTGAGCTGTCTGTTTGAACTCCTGGCACACAGCTCGGACACCCATGCATACCCCACAAGACATGCCACCAGAGGTCTCTTCACAGGCCCCCAAGTCCAGTACAGACTATGGGAGGCCCACAGTACTAAATAGAGCCATGACTACATGGAACTCTATACCACACCAAGTAACTCATGCAAGCAGTAAAATTATATTAAAAAACAGATAAAAATAGACCTTATGGAACAACGGGGACTGTGAAGCAACACAAACATAGACACATGCATACAACACACGATAACATATGCACTATACACACACGTTATAGATATGTGGTAGTAGAGTAAGCGCCTGAGGGCACACACTTAAGCTGTGAAGTCAGTTATGAATGTATTGTAATGTTTTTAAAATGTATAACTGTCTTAATTTTGCTGGACCCCAGGAAGAGTAGCTTCTGCCTTTGCAGCAGCTATTGGGGATCTATAATAAATACAAATACAAATATCTAGTATCCATCAAAGCAACATTCACAATGCAATTTCAGGGAATTTCACAAATTTTGACATTTGCACAGTACTTGAATTGTAGTGGCCTCTAGTGAATAGATGTGTAAAGACTAGATGTGTAAAGTAATCATGAATTCTCATTTTGTCTTAGCTTGTAACTTATAAAATATTCAATTTGATTTCATTTTGGATCACAGGTAAAATGCAGCAATTACAGGAATCATTTAAATTCTGTTAGAGAGATGCAGTATTTAAACACACAGGTAACAAGTATATAGCATGATGATGTGGACAACCATTCACAGGCAAACAATTTGAAAGTGTCTAGGGGTCATCTATAAGTAATACCACACGACGTGAGCGAAATGTAGAGACACACCTTGAGAGTGTCAAGCCTAACAGGAAGTGTAAAGAAGGGGCTTTCCTTGAAGGACGGGGAAGGAGAGGAGGGTGGTAGCTAAAGTCTTAGAGTTCTTATATGTTCTGTCCAGTTGTCCCTCAAACAGGCCTGCAGGTGCCATTAACCAGCCTACATACCATCTGTGAGTGAACTGTGAGGATTGTCAAGAGAGAGACAGACAGACAGAGAGAGAGAGAGAGAGAAAAAGAAAGTTAACTACTGATTTGTGATTGTTTATTCCACTTCCTTTGGAAATGTTAATATATGTTTCCCATGCCAATAAGGCCCTTTGTGTGTGTGTGTGTGTGTGTGTGGTGTGTGTGTGTGTGTGTGTGTGTGTGTGTGTGTGTGTGTGTGTGTGTGTGTGTGTGTGTGTGTGTGTGTGTGTGTGTGTGTGTGTGTGTGTGTGTGTGTGTGTGTGTGTGTGTGTGTGTGTGTAATTGTTTAACTATTCTTGTGGGGACCGGCAGTCCCCACAAGAATAGTAAACAAACAAAAGGTTGAAAACTGAGGACATTTTGTTTGTCCCCACAAGGTCAAATGCTATTTCTAGGGGGCTTAGGGTTAAGGTTAGAATTAGTGTTAGGGTTAGAATTAGGTTTATTGTTAGGAGCTAGGGTTAGTTTTAGGGTTAAGTTTAGTGTTAAGGTTAGGTTTTGGGGTTAGTTTTAGGAAAAATAGTATATTGAATGGGACTGAATTTTGTGTCCCCACAACATTAGTTGTACAATACTGTGTGTGTGTGTGTGTGTGTGTGTGTGTGTGTGTGTGTGTGTGTGTGTGTGTGTGTGTGTGTGTGTGTGTGTGTGTGTGTGTGTGTGTGTGTGTGTGTGTGTGTGTTTGAGAGAGAGCGTGTGTGAGAGTGTGTGCGAGAGTGTGTGTGAGAGAGTGTGTGTGAGTGAGGATAAGGATTTGTACATTGCTAGTGTACTGGCGATTTCCTATGAACTGCCACTGGCACAGGAGAGAGCTGTCCATAACACATCCCCAAATATCAGCTTTCCAAACGTTACTCTTTTGGGGTGAAGTTCCCATTCATAAAAAGCTCCAAAACTCATGTTCCTATACAAAAGGTGCAGAGAGATGCATTCTATAAGCTATATCTGTGATATGGTAAGAACTTGACGTGCTCTCCTCTCACCTGTGCTAACCCTTCCTGATCACCTGTGCTACCTATATATATATACACGCAACCAGTGACCCAGGACCCCAACATATAGGGCCATCTAGTGTATAAAACAAGTAAAAATAACCTTTGACAGACAACATGTACACAACTCATAAACAGGCCAAAATGGCTCCTACAGCTAGACATGACCGCCTTGTTGACCTGATAGCCAGTAAGGTGAGACAAGTAGTCTCACCAACAACACTCATGCATAAACACATAAGGGGAATGTTGATGATGTGTTTTCCTGTGTGCCAAATACGCCAGATGTTATTGTGGGGGAGGCCAGAGGGAGGTGCTCATTTTGGAAGTGAGCTGCTCATTTGACAGCTACATGGAGCAGGCCTTTGCCGAGAAGCTGCTTAAATTCCAGCCCATCGTGGCACGCTTGGACAGCCTCGGGTGTAGGAAGCAAGCTGATGTAGCTGATATTTGGCGGTCTCGGTGCACAAGCTTGCAGTGCGTGGCCTCCAGATTGCGGACAAAAACATTTGGCTAGGTACGGCTGTTTCAGCTGTCGTGGGCAGCCTAGCTGTTTGGAGAAGGTGCTTTCTGTACCCTTGAGTTCCATACGTAAAGGGAGGGACCTTTGAAATGTTTGGGTCCTTTAAAAAATGGATTGGTGGATTCAAATAAATTATTTAAAATGTGTGAGTGTGAGAGAGAGCAAGAGAGGAAAGGGAGAGAGGAGAAAGAGAAAGTGTGTGTTTGTGGGGTGGAAAGAGGGAAATGCAGCAACAGGAAATGTGAATTATTGTGAGGATTACAATTGTTTTACATTTTTGTAAGGGTTGATACAGTTTTAGTTAGGGCAAATGAAGTCTGACATTTTAACTAGTTTCAGGAGAAGACCCAGATGCAGACAGTGTCGAAGTAACAAAAGTTTATTACTAGAACAGGAGCAGAACTGAAAAAGTGTGTGCGAGCAAGGAGGCCTACAAACCTGACTCAGTTACACCAGCTCTGTCAGGAGGAATGGGCCAAAATTCACCCAACTTATTGTAGGAAACTTGTGGAAGGCTACCCGAAACATTTGACCCAAGTTAAACAATTTAAAGGCAATGCTACCAAATACTAATTGAGTGTATGTAAGCTTCTGACCCACTGGGAATGTGATTAAAGAAATAAAAGCTGAAATATATCATTCTCTCTACTATTATTCTGACATTTCACATTCTTAAAATAAAGTGGTGATCCTAACTGACCTAAGACAGGGCATTTTTACTCAGATTAAATGTCAGGAATTGTGAAAAACTGAGTTTAAATGTATTTTGCTCAGGTGTATGTAAACTTCCGATTTCAACTGTATATAGTCTTAATTCATTCCTACTTGGATTTGTGTGTATTCGGTACATGTTGTGTAATTTGTTAGATATTACTTGTTAGATATTACTGCACTGTCCTAGCTAGAAGCACAAGCATTTCGCTACACCCACAATAACATAGCTTAGCACGTGTATGTGACCAATTAAATTTGATTTGATTTGAAAGAGTGGGTGTTCCTAATGTTTTGTACACTCAGTGTACATACTATGTTGTGTGTAATGTACAGTGTTTATTTGTTACATAGGATACAGCAGTACTGTGTGTCTTAGATCATTTCCTTCTCTGGGACATTAAAGCTCAAGTATATGATAAATGAAAGACAAAATGAAAAGTTAATGGAATGTATACATATTTAAATGTCATTTGAAAACATATCAAAATGTATAATCTTTTTCAGGGGGCCCCTTTAACTCTCAGAGAAAACAAACACCCCTTTGATGACATAGGTCTCAGGAGTGCATCCGATGACAGTGCATAGGTTTGCACAGTGATGAATGCAGTTCATTGCTGTCAGTGATCATTGGGATGGGAGAAAATAGGGGGTGCACCCAACAGGGTATAACTACACCGTGGGAGTTTTCCCCCAGAAAAGGTCATGTCGGGCATAAATGCAGAAATAAAAGTGTAGCCAATGTAACAATGCACACCGATAGCCTACCATAATTGTATATTGCCCCTATTTAAATTCCCTCAGTAGGTAAGGCAAAAGTCATCACTGTAGCCTCAACAACACTCTGTAGGGTAGCACCATGGTCTAGCCGGAGGACAACTAGCTTCCGTCCTCTTGGTACATTGACTTCAATACAAAACCTAGGACGCTCTTGGTTCTCACCCCCTTCCATAGACTTACACAGTAATTATGACAACTTCCGGAGGATGTGCTCCAACCTATCAGAGCTCTTGCAGCATGAACTGACATGTTATCCACCCAATCAAAGGATCAGAGAATGAATCTAGTACTGAAAGCATAAGATACAGCTAGCTAGCACTGAAGTGCAGAATATGTGGTGAGTAGTTGAATCAAAGACAGAGGAAGAGAATATTTGATCAGTTTTGATCAAATTAATTTATTCTAAAAATGAAGGAGAAGCAAGAGCGAGAGAGACTTAGCTAGCGAATGCAGATAGCTAGTTTAGCCTACTCAAAACACCCAGCTCAAACAGAGGGATGCTATATTAGCTAGCTGGCTATGACTATCCAACACAACACTGGAACTCTTTCAAGTCAAGGTAAGCTTTTGGTTTTAATAATTTATTCCCACCAGGGCCGGTGTAACCGCTATACTGCTTAGTGACTGTAACATTACTGCATGATTGTAGGGGGTTTACTAACGCATTAGTTCTATTAGCTATGTTGACTAGGACGTTACTTTAGCTAATATGGTGACAACGATGTAGGCTTTGTGTAGGGGTTAGGATATGGTTTGGCTTGGAAAGGTTTTTTCGCCTGGTTACATACTGCTGATGCATTGAAGTCCACAAATGAAGGGAAAACGAGTGAACTGTTTACGTGTCATCAGGGGTGTATTCATTCCGCCGACTCTGTTGAAAAACGTTTCTTAAACGGAAGCAAACGTAAATGAAACGTGGATAAACATATCTGAATTTGTCCAATAGAAACTCTTGTTTGCAACTGTTGGACTAATGATTACACCCTAGATCAGCTACATGCAGGCAAGAGTGTGCAAGGCGGTGTTAAATATGTCGCTGTCTGTCCATGTGTCACTGTCTGTCACCTCAACATTTTCTCTCGACCTGTGTGCAGCAACGTTGTAAACTTTAATTCATAGGCTAGGTTGTAGCAACCTCATGATGGTGTCGTGACGTGACTTTCATTAATGCGATGACTGTTATCAAATCAATTAACTATGTTTAATTGATTATGTGATTAAATTAATCATGTAACAATTAACTCAGTAACTTGGGACAGCACTGGAAAACGTATTTAACGAGTTACTATCTCCCAAATTGAGCTCTTATAAGATATATTCATATCTATAGATAACAGTCACTTATTAATGTCATTTTTTTTAACCTCATATCAGTCTCATTCTGAATGTCATAATATTCTATGAATCTGCACGAACCCTAGTCTACATGATGACTCAGCATACGCAAATTGGCATATTTATTTACTAACTAATGAAATAAATCCACAGAAATACAAACAAACAGGTTGAATTGATCACTAACAGAATGCAATGAAAAGTCCCTAGTGGACTAACCCGATATGACGGCTGGTTACACAATGAAAGGGGTGGGGAAAGAAAGAGCAGGAGAAGGAGAGACAAAGGAATTCCACCAAATTTCACAGTGGGTGCGAGACCTGGAGAGGCCTACAAGCCACTGTGTCTCGCACACACTGTGAAATTTGGTGGAGGATCGGTGATGATCTGGGGTTGCTTCAGCAAGGCTGGAATCTGGAAGAATTGTCTTTGTGAAGGACACATGAATCAAGACACGTACAAGGTTGTCCTGGAAGAAAACGTGCTTCCTTCTTCTCTGACAATGTTCCCCAACTCTGAGGATTGGTTTTTCCAGCAGGACAATGCTCCATGCCACACAGCCAGGTCAATCAAGGTGTGGATGGAGGACCACCAGATCAAGACTCTGTCATGGCCAGCCCAATCTCCAGACCTGAACCCCATTGAAAACCTCTGGAATGTGATCAAGAGGAAGATGGATGGTCACAAGCCGTCAAACAAAGCCGAGCTGCTTGAATTTTTGCGCCAGGAGTGGCATAAAGTCACCCAACATCAATGTGAAAGACTGGTGGAGAGCATGCCAAGACGCATGAAGCTGTGAGTGAAAATCAGGTTAATCATTTTTTTTTTAAATTAATAATAAAAAGTAACACAATAAGAATAACAATAACGAGGCTAGATACAGGGGGCACCGGTACCGAGTCAGTGTGCAGAGGTACAGAATAGTTGAGGTAATCTGTACATGTAGGTGGGGGCGAAGTGACTATGCATAGGTAACAAACAAACAGCAAGTAGCAGCAGTGTACAAGGGGGGGGGGGGTAAATGTAAATTGTCCAGTGGCGATTTTTATGAATTGTGCAGCAGTCTAAACACATTAGTATTGTGTTTAAAAATGAATATGAACTTATATTATTTGCATTATTCAAGGTCTGACAACACTGCATCTTTCTTGATTGTCTTGGAAATTTCTTCCAAATTCCAAATAAACATATTGTCATTTAGAGCATTTATTTGTAGAAAATGACCAGTTGTCATTTTCTGCAAATAAATGCTCTAAATGACAATATGTGTATTTGGAATTTGGAAGAGATGTTGTTAGTAGTTTATAGAATAAAACAAATATGTTAATTTTACCCAAACACATACCTATAAATAGTAAAACCAGAGAAACTGATAATTTTGCAGTGGTCTCTTAATTTTTTCCAGAGCTGTATATTTAGCATCTCTTGAGAAAATATGAATGCCCATGTAATGTGTTATCTTTGACACTATTATGCAAGCAGACAGTATTTCAACCACATAAGAATATGCACCCAAGACAACCTGAAGTCTTATCAGAAACGTGTTTCATAGTTTTCTCAGTGTTTCATTTCCTTAAAACCGGTCATTTTGCTCAGGACTAATCTTTCCTCTGTTTTGGAGATATTGCAACAATTAATCGATATCGAATAAAGATGATTGTTTGAAGAAATGACAAAGTCTCTCTCGCTTGATTAGAATATTCCACGACAGATACAGGATTTTTTGGGTTATTGTAAACGGGATATGATGTTAATACGCGTCAACTCAAAAAACAAAATACTTGAGTATACCAAATAATAACTGGACATTGATGTGCATGAAAACGTGATCAGTGAAAATGTAAGGCAGTCTGGAGGAGGCAAGATCAGATGGGACCATTCTAGCCAATGAGAGGGCAGAGACGTTTGTGAAGCTCAGACACAATGGTTTCCACTAGATAACACAGCCACAAGGTCAAAATTGGCTTTATCATGTACTTTTTGCTTTTCATTGAATTTATAGTTAGGCATGAAGGTTAGCAGTGTGGTTGAGGATAGGGTTAGGGTTAAAATCACATTTTAAGAAGAAACATTTTAGAAATAGGCGGGTTTATAACTTTGTGGCTGTGGTAACTAGAGACGTCCTGACACAACTTCGAAATAAAGTGTTTTATCTCAAAGTTGTTGGGATGTCACTTGTCCTACATATACAGTGGCTTGCAAAAGTATTCACCCCATTGGAATTTTTCCTATTTTGTTGCCTTACAAACTGGAATTAAAATTGATTTTTGGGGGGTTTGTATCATTTGGTTTACACAACATGCCTACCGCTTTGAAGATGCAAAATATTTTTTATTGTGAAACAAACAAGAAATATGTCACGTCCTGACCAGTAAAAGGGGTTGTTTGTTATTGTAGTTTGGTCAGGGCGTGGCAGGGGGAGTTTGTTTTATGTGTTTAGGGGTTTTTTGGTTAATGTTCTATGTTAGTATATTTCTATGTTCGTTCTAGTTTTTCTATTTCTATGTTTGGTTTATT
Source organism: Salmo salar (assembly GCF_965601325.2). Taxonomy (NCBI): domain Eukaryota; kingdom Metazoa; phylum Chordata; class Actinopteri; order Salmoniformes; family Salmonidae; genus Salmo; species Salmo salar. The sequence continues at coordinate 4,213,740 of NC_138316.1, forward strand.
GGGTTGACCTTCAATTGGAGGCAGCTGTTCCTCGTTGCTTCTAATTGAAGGTCCTATTTAGTAGGGGTGTTTTTTCATGGGTTTTTGTGGGCAGTTGTTCCATTTGTAAGCTGTGTGCCTTACAGGACTGTTTTTCATTGTTGTTTTTGTTTAAGTGTTTGTTTTGGTTTTCTTCTAAATAAAGAAGATGAGCATACACATTCCTGCTGCGCCTTGGTCCCATCCTTACGACGAACGTGACAACATTTTTTTACTTGAGCGTGCATAACTATTCAACCCCCCCAAAGTCAATACTTTGTAGAGCCACCTTTTTGCAGCAATTACAGCTGCAAATCTCTTGGGATATGTCTCTATAAGCTTGGCACATCTAACCACTGGGATTTTTGCCCATTCTTCAAGGCAAAACTGCTCCAGCTTCTTCAAGTTGGATGGGTTCCGCTGGTGTACAGCAATCTTTAAGTCATACCACAGATTCTCAATTGGATTGAGGTCTGAGCTTTGACTAGGCCATTCCAAAACATTTCAATGTTTCCTCTTAAACCACCCAAGTGTTGCTTTAGCAGTAGGCTTAGGGTCATTGTCCTGCTGGAAGGTGAACCTCCCTCCCAGTCTCAAATCTCTGGAAGACTGAAGCAGATTTCCCTCTAGAATTTCCCTGTATTTAGCGCCATTCATCATTCCTTCAATTCTGACCAGTTTCACAGTCCCTGCCGATGAAAAACATCCCCACAGCATGATGCTGCCACCACCATGCTTCACTGTGGGGATGGTGTTTTCGGGGTGATGAGAAGTATTGGGTTTGCGTCAGACACAGGATTTTCCTTAATGGCCAAAAAGCTACATTTTAGTCTCATCTGACCAGAGTACCTTCTTCCATATGTTTGGGGAGTCTCCCACATGCCTTTTGGCGAACACCAAATGTTTGCTTATTTCTTTCTTTAAACAATGGCTTTTTTTCTGGCCACTCTTCCATAAAGCCCAGCTATGTGGAGTGTACGGCTTAAACTCCAATCTCTGCTGTGGAGCTTTGCAGCTCCTTCAGGGTTATCTTTGGTCTCTTTGTTGCCTCTCTGATTAATGCCCTCCTTGCCTCGTCTGTGAGTTTTGGTGGGCAGCCCTCTCTTGGCAGGTTTGTTGTGGTGCCATATTCTTTCCATTTTTAATAATGGATTTAATGGTGCTCTGTGGGATGTACAAAGTTTAAGATCTTTTTTTATAACTCATCTATGATCTGTACTTCTCCACAACTTTGTCCCTGATCTGTTTGTAGAGCTCATTGGTCTTCATGGTGCCACTTGCTTGGTGGTGGCCCTTGCGTAGTGGTGTTGCAGACTCTGGGGCCTTTCAGAACAGGTGTATATATACTGAGATCATGTGACACTTAGATTGCACATAGGTGGACTTTATTTAACTAATTATGTGACTTCTGAAGGTAATTGGTTGCAGCAGATCTTATTTAGGGGCTTCACAGCAAAGGGGGTGAATACATATGCACACACCACTTTTCAGTTTGAATTATTTTTGAATTTTTTGAAACAAGTTCTTTTTTCATTTCACTTCACCAATTTGGACTGTTTTGTGTATGTCCATTACATGAAATACAAAAACAAAATCAATTTAAATTACAGGTTATAATGCAACAAAATAGGAAAAACACCAAGGGGGATGAATACTTTTGCAAGGAACTGTATCAGTACACTCATAACAACCTAATCATTACGAAAATTCTATTTGATCAAATAAGCCACAAGAAGCAAATAAGTCATTATATTTTGTGTTAGCCAAATTTGACATTCTGTCGAAGACACTTGGACCTTTTTAAAAAATATTTTCAGTGGTATCGTTGACAAATACACAGCCATAAAGAAAATTTGAATTAAAAACAGGTTCAGCCACTGGTTCAACCGTGATCTGGTAGTGTTACTCCATCTCAAGAATTCCATTTGGCAAATCGCTTGGCATACACATACTCAGGCTGACTGGCTCTCGTTCAGGCAAATTTGAAATAAGTGCACTCAAGCTATCTGGAAGGCCAAAGCTAGTTACTTTATGGAGCAGCTCTCTCTCTGTGGGTCTAACCCCAAGAAGATCTGGAAATGGATAAAGACCTGGAGAATAAACCCTCCTCCTCACAGCTACCCATGTCCCTTAATGTTGATGATGTGGTTGTTACTGACAAGGAGCACATGGCTGAGCTCTTCAATCACAACTTCATTAACCTATCTAGGGTAGGTGGCACCAAATCGTCCCACCTACGTAACAGCCAGTGTAATCCCGTGGCGCGTTATTCAAAAACCTCAAAAATGCAAAAACTTCAATTTTTCAAACATATGACTATTTTACACCATTTTAAAGACAAGACTCTCGTTAATCTAACCACACTGTCCGATTTCAAAAAGGCTTTACAACGAAAGCAAAACATTAGATTATGTCAGCAGAGTACCCAGCCAGAAATAATCAGACACCCATTTTTCAAGCTAGCATATAATGTCACATAAACCCAAACCACAGCTAAATGCAGCACTAACCTTTGATGATCTTCATCAGATGACAACCCTAGGACATTATGTTATACAATACATGCATGTTTTGTTCAATCAAGTTCATATTTATATAAAAAAACAGCTTTTTACATTAGCATGTGACGTTCAGAACTAGCATACCCCCCACAAACTTCCGGGGAATTCGCTAACAATTTACTAAATTACTTACGATAAACGTTCACAAAAAGCATAACAATTATTTTAAGAATTATAGATACAGAACTCCTCTATGCACTCGATATGTCCGATTTTAAAATAGCTTTTCGGATGAAGCACATTTTGCAATATTCTAAGTACATAGCCCGGCATCACAGGGCTAGCTATTTAGACACCCAGCAAGTTTAGCATTCACCATAATCAGATTTACTATAAGAAAAATGGTCTTACCTTTCCTGTTCTTCGTCAGAATGCACTCCCAGGACTTCTACTTCAATAACAAATGTTGGTTTGGTCCCAAATAATCCATCGTTATATCCGAATAGCGGCATTTTGTTCGTGCGTTCCAGAAACTATCCGAAATGGTAAATAACGGTCGCGCGCATGGCGCATTTCGTGACAAAAAAATTCTAAATATTCCTTTACCGTACTTCGAAGCATGTCAACTGCTGTTTCAAATCAATTTTTATGCCATTTTTCTCGTAGAAAAGCGATAATATTCCGACCGGGAATCTCCTTTTCGGCAAACAGAGGAAAAAAGACGGGGGCGGCCAGGTCACACGCCTAAGCCCACAGTCCCTTGATCGGCCACTTGAGAAAGGCGATAATGTGTTTCAGCCTGGTGCTGGGATGACGACATTCAGGTTTTTCCCGGGCTCTGAGCGCCTATGGACAACGTAGGAAGTGTCACGTTAGAGCAGAGATCCTTTGTAAAAGATAGAGATGGCAAAGAAGTTCCAGAAATGGTCAGACAGGCCACTTCCTGTAAAGGAATCTCTCAGGTTTTGACCTGCCATTTGAGTTCTGTTATACTCACAGACACCATTGAAACAGTTTTAGAAACTTTAGGGTGTTTTCTATCCATATATAATAAGTATATGCATATTCTAGTTACTGGGTAGGATTAGTAACCAGATTAAATCGGGTACGTTTTTTATCCAGCCGTGAAAATACTGCCCCCTAGCCCCAACAGGTTAAATAATGAACATGATTAGCGAAATGAAAAACAGGTGTACACAATAAAGACAAAACCAAACGAAGAGTGAAACATCGATCGGTGGCAACTAGTAAGCCGGTGACGTCGACCGCCGAACGCCGCCCGAACAAGGAGAGGGGCCGACTTCGGCGGGAGTCGTGACAATTATATGTTGGTGATGTGATGTGGATAAGCATAACATGTCCACCCTGTTAAGCAAAAATACTAAAGACGCTAATCGAAGTTCGTAATATATTTGTCAAACAATGCAAATTCTTTTTCAAGTGGCAGCCATTATCCTAGCTTCATCACGATCACTTGGAGCATAGTTGCTAATTTTAGCTCAAAATGTCCACCCTGTTATTGTCAACCCTGTTATCCATGTACATGTAACAGGGTGGACATGCACTCAACAGGGTGGACAAATGCATATCTTGTAGTAATGTGTTGCAAAATATGTGTTTTTATTCATAAATTGTATTACATAATTACAGTGTGTATATATAGCATGTATAGTATTTTAATAATTAATAAATATCAATTGAATCCGGTTTTTCTGAAGGAATGGCACCTCTTAGTGCAGCAGAAAGACAGTGGCAATACAGAGAACGACGTAATGCTGACCCAGAAAAAAGGAGAGAGTATCTAGAGAAATAGACGAAGAAATGGAGGAAAGATAAAGAGACAGGGAAGAAGAAGACAATAGCTGAACTCAGTGACGGAGTGTAGTGTGCAGAAAGGAAGCAATGGAGAGATTCCTTTCTAGGGAGTTTTTCCTAGCCACCGTGCTTCTACACCTGTATTGCTTGCTGTTTGGGGTTTTAGGCTGGGTTTCTGTACAGCACTTTGAGATATCAGCTGATGTAAGAAGGGCTTTATAAATAAATGTGATTTGATTTGATGATTCAAAAAGGATACTAAGAGCCAGGGCCAAGGATAGTGCATTTCTGCAGTCCCAAACACCCCCCTCAACTCCTAAAAATCAGCCTTGGCTTTCAAGGTTAGAATACGTGAAACCTCTTAAACCTCCTGGGAATGTAGAGGTTCCTCTGACACAACGAACCTTGGTAGAAGATACAAAAAGACGAAGAGAAGTGCTCCATGATAACCGTGAAGAGGGAGGTCACAAAAACAGAAACTGAACTAGTCAGTCAGTTTCCAGATAGGCTCACCAAATTTAGGCAGCACATCTTTAATATCAAGTGGCAATACAGGGCCTATAGGGCCTATAGGGAGCTTAGTGAGAGTCTGAAGAACAATGAATGCTTGCTGCACATTGATTTCAGCGAAAACTATTCATGCAAATACAGTCAAGAGATCCAGTCCGTGCATTTTGGAGGATCTCACCAGCAGGCCACTCTCCACACTGCAGTGCTCTACACTGCTGCAGACCAACGACCAATTGCTTTTTGCTCCATTTCACCATCACGCAGACATGATTCACCCGCCATTTGGGCCCAACTTGATCCCATTCTTCCTATGTTGAAGCAGAAGTACCCTGAAGTCTGCAGGCTTCATTTCTTTAGTGATGGACCGGCTACACAATACAAGCAAAAAGGGAACTTCTACCAACTTTCCACAGAACCACACAAACAAGGCTTTCAAGAGGTCAACTGGATTTTCTTTGAGTCCAGCCACGGCAAGGCGGCACACGATGGTGTTGGAGAGGCCCTCAAGAGATCTGCAGATAGAGCAGTGCACCATGGAAAGGATATCCCAGATGCACAGGCCCTGTACAATGTCCTAAAGGGTCTCCTCTGTGGAGATGTTCTTTATTACTGAGAGTGATGTTGAGGCAAGAGCAGAGGTAACCCTCCTTCCTCCCCATACACACATACATTTTTATTGTACAGTAGCTGGTTGAGTATCGAAATGTATAAGGTATTTGTTACTCTTTATATCTTATCATATGCTATCTCTTCTCACCTCAGATGCCTGCCATTAAAGGAACAATGAAGTTTCATCAGGTTATCAGTGTCTAACCAGGCCAGATAAAATACAGGGACATTATTTGTCTGTGCAAGAAGGATAGTGGTATGTTGGACTGTCCTTGTTTTCAGCTCAAAGAGGAAACTCTGGGTGACCCTGCAGCATCGAACCAGCTCCCTGCATCTCATGACAAGGCTGACACCATATGGCGACCTGGCACCATTGAACTTAATTACGTAGGGGAGTGGTGTGTTGTCAATTATGACCATGAAGGATACCCTGGCATCATCATGGATGTAGAGGAACATCACATTAAGGTGAAGTGCATGCACCGGAATGGCATCAACAAATTAGTCCAAAGGAAGATATTTGTTGGTACTCTGATGGACAGATAATTTGTCTGATGCCAGAGCCACAGGCTGTTAATAAACACTCTGTGCAGATGGAAAAATCCACCTGGAAGTATGTGGAAGAGCATTTGGGGTGAAAGGGGGGAGAGATGGAAAAAGGGGGAGCGAGAGAGGGGGAGAGGAAGAGAGGGACAGGAATGTGTTTTAATGCTAATTCCAATGATTTCGTACCAGCAATGTATTTTTGTGTTGTTGTTTTTCACAATGAATATGTAACTAAATAGCAGTTCCAGTGTTGTTACTACATGTATTACTATGTAGATGTCTAGTCAGTGTTCAGGGTTTAATTTATGTTCTGTCCCATTATAGCTGTCCACTCTGTTATACATTGGTCCACCCTGTTATCTTGGCATCTTTTTCAAAATAATTAAATTGCATTGTCAAATATCAAGAATTTGTGTAATGTATATTAAAGAGTAAGACACGGCCAACACCACACAATTATAAACTTGGATAAAATATAATTAATAACTGTCTGAATTTAAAACGATAAGGTGCAAATTAGATGAAGTTCTGTAAAACCACACATTGTATACAAAATCTGTTATTTCTTTATAATTTCACCAGAACAAATGGACATGGTTGACAAGGGGACACAATAGCTTTATGAAAATGTATATATTATTAAAATAGTCCAATGAAAGTCATTAAAGACAGTTAAGTGCATGTCTGCTGTTTATAATTATCTAACTCTAAGTGCTGGAGCTTCGCTGACATGTTTTTCTACAAGTCTAATATTTCCCTTTTATAGTACAACATAAAAGGAATACAAATTCTGAAATAAAAATGTTAAATGGTCCAAATGGTACTGTTTTGTGATATTGACACACCTACTGTAGCCCTTATCCTCCACATACAACACCCGTTCTGCCAGTCAGTCACATTCTGTTAAAGGTCCCCAAAGTACACACATCCCTGGGTCGCTCCTCTTTTCAGTTTGCTGCAGTTAGCTACTGGAAAGAGCTGAAATAAACATTTAAACTGGACTGTTTTATCTCAATCTCTTAATTCAAAGACTCAATCATGGACACTATTACTGACAGTTGTGGCTGCTTCGTGTGATGTATTGTTGTCTCTACCTTCTTGCCCTTTGTGCTATTGTCTGTGCTCAATAATGTTTGTACCAAGTTCTGTGCTGCTACCATGATGTGCTGCTGCCATGTTGTGTTTCTACCATGTTGTTGTCATGTTGTGCTGCTACCATGCTGTGTTTTCACATGTTGCTGCCATGCTATGTTGTTGTTTTAGGTCTCTCTGTGTGTAGTGTTGTGGGGTCTCTCTTGTCATGATGTGTGTTTTGTCAAAAACTCCTCGCTTGGTGAGAGAAATAAACGAATAAACGCCACCTGCTGGAAACGACCGATTTTGTGCTCACTCCCTCCTGCTTTGTCTCTTCGTCTATGGCAACATACATTGCTGAGGACTGAGTTGTCCGGTCGAGAGAGCAGGGACCAGAGGGCGTAGAGGAGAGGAGAGGAGAGAGCTCAGGGTTGTGGACAGTGGGTACTGTGCTTTACCGATCGACTGGACTTGTCAGGGGGCGTTTGGAGATCAAACAGCGAAAACAACGAAATAACATCTCTCCTGTTTTCATATACCCGACAATTGTCTGACGGACACATTTCTCTCTGTCGAACTCTCTATGGCGCTTCCGGATGCCGCTTCAACACTGAGTAGTTTTGGTACTGGCAATGTGCATTAATCTCAAGTGAATTAATATTTTTCCTGCTATGTGTAGTTTCACACTGTTGTGAATGTGACAATGCAGTATTTGCCGTGGAATTTCTTTCGGATGAGCTACGGTGAAGAGGCAGAAACACGCCTATTATAGAGGGCAATCACCGCGCCAAACCAACAGAAACAACGTCCAGAATTTGGTCAGAAAACATTTTCCATCTGCTCATCTGCTGATTTGGTTTACCAACAATAACAATGGGGTAAGTTTGTGTAATAGCCTACAATCACATGAATGAGACTGGCTTTGATTGACTAAGCTATTTGGTATTCATCTGTCCAAATCAAATCAAACGGTATTGGTCACATACACATATTTAACAGATGTTATTGCAGGTGTAGCGAAATGCTTGTGTTCCAAGCTCCAGCAGTGCAGTAGTATCTAACAGTTCACAACAATACACACTAATCTAGTAAGTAAAAGAAAGGTATTATGAAATATATACATATTAGGCTGAGCAATGTCGGAGTGGCATTGACTAAAATACAATAGAATAGAATACACTATATACATATGAGATGAGTAAAGCAGTTAGTAAACATTATTTAAACATTCATTCTTCTGGTTTTAATTTACAATGTAAAGGGATTGTTATTTATCTGAGACTTTTATATTACAAATCTGACTTGACAAGCAAAGCATCGCCATGCCTTTGACATGCAATGCAGCAATGATGGCCAAGATCATTCAAAATGTAGTCTACCATAATATTATACTGATAATGTGTTCCAAATTGGTGGAATGCATTTTGTTATCGCTTGTCATGATAAATCTAGATCAGCAGGCTACCTGTTCTATGATAGATATTAGTCACTGTCATAAGTTATTCCGTAACACACCAGTCAGTGGAGGCTGCTGAGCAGAGGATGGCTCATAATAATGTCTGAAACGGCGTTTATGGAATGGCATCGAACATATAGAAACCATGTGTTTGATACCACTCTACTTATTCTGCTCCAGCCATTACCACGAGCCCGTCCTCCCCAATTAAGTTGCCACTAACCTCCTGTGACACCAGTACATAGCAATATATATAGCAATATAATTATATGAGCTATTTGTTGTTATGTAGGGTTAGGGGTGAGGGTTTATGAGAAGGATTATATCTATGGTTAGAAAGTGTCGTCTTAATCCAAGAATGTCTATCAAACATATATCCACTTCTGGTCAGTGAGGACACCAAAAACGACTGTGCCAATCTATACCACCCAGGATTATAGTGTTAATGCTCTGTAAAGTAAATAGCTCTGTGGCTATTGGTTGGGATTGAGATATAATGGTATGGTACAGGCATCAGCACAACTCTCGTATCCACTATTCATATTGGTAAATTACTTGATCTTTCACATTCACATCCTATTCCTAGTCTCCTTCCTTCTCTCCTCATGTTTCCTCACCAGGCATGAGATGTGAATTGAAAGACTAGGGGGACAGCAGAAGGGATAGAGTTAGGCAAGAGAAGGGTAGGGCCTTGGGGTGAAATATCGAGAAATGGGAATGGAACCAGGCTATTCATCCCCCAAAGGAAAGGGAAAGGGGGATACCTAGTCAGTTGTACAACTGAATGCGTCTTCCGCATTTAACCCAACCCCTCTGAATCAGGTTCAGCCACAGTCTGTGATGAAGCACTCGTAATTACACAGAAGGGTCCGTTGTGGTATTTAGCCCTACTATTGTTCACCTATGAGTACGAAGAAATTTGAATGCCAGCCCGTCCCCCCCACGCACACACAGGACACACCAACTCTGCTGGTGACTATGTTTCCGTTACGCAACTGCATCAATGATTTAATTAATCCACAATGGTTTTTATAATGAGATTCAGTCCACGCACGCCCAGGCCCAAATCAATTACATTTTTCTTTATTTCTCAGGATATTTACATGAATTCACGACAGTCACAATGCACTGCACTTCTCAGGACTTGACTGTACTTAACTCCTATATCTGGAGTGTGCTGTATGTGTGTGCGTGTGCATACATGTGTGTGTGATCCTGCTCTGAACCACAGCCAGCTGTGGTACTTCTAATCTAATGATGCTGTAACTGTAACCACGCTTAGCTGTGTGTGTCTCTATTATCTGTGTTGTTTGATTGTACCCATGCTCAGCTGTGAGGGTCATGGGAGCTAGAAGAATGTCAAACTCTCCTCTGTAAGTACAGCAGAAAGAGCTGTCTCTGCCTCTGGCTGTCCTACAGTAATGTTATAATGTAAAGTTCTACGACAAAGTCATATTTCACCCTAAACATTCTGGCACACAACCAAACAACTTGCAGCTATAATAGTAATGGGAGAGGGAGAGAAGATACATGACTGTTGGACAACAACTGAAAGTGAACATAGACACCTTTCCATAAAAAAAAGTGAACATACACAAGTGAACAAACACTTTTTGTTTTTGTTTGACCCACGCAAACGTGATGAAAGACAGGAACCATTTTGCCATGATTTATGTGTACAGTGGATATATACCAATAAATGTGATATTGGAGAATCTCTCTCACTGATTGATTGTACAATGTGTACACACATAATATTATATTATGATTTCAGTGTGTGAGTGTGTAATATGGGGGTTAGATACATGTTTATTTTGTCATTATAAAGAAAATATTTTATTAACAATGGCAACACTGCCATGTTGGTCTGAGCCTTGCGGTTAGAAAACCACAGTAGTGTCAGACTTTAGGCTGTCGCAAATGCAGCTGCCCCGACTTCACTCCTTGACTTTCGTCGACTGTCAGTTGCTTTAGCGTTACCACTCAAACAGACCATTTGTTTGTGAGAATGTGAGTGGGATCAAATTTGGTTTATATTCAAACTTGGGCTGACTAAGCTACCTAGACATTTTCAATCCAAAATTATTAACTGGATAGTTTGCATAGACTGTGAGTATTTTTTTTTATTAGGCCTATAGTTGCATAGGGCAGGACTACACGATGCAAACCTGCATAAAGCAAACTCAGCCCTGTGAGATGTATTGTCCAATCATGTTGCTTTCTCTGTGTCTGTGTGTAGGAAACTCCCCTATTCCTTCTTTAAAATATAATTCATATTAACAGGTACAAGGTTGCTGCAGTTTGACAGAGTTTTCATCCTCCCAAAGGCCAGGACTTTTTCCAGGATTTGTTTTAAAACCATGTGACCTGATTAGAAAAATTCTGGTCCCATCATAGCCCATATTAAACCTTTTTACAACAGATTAATCATGTCATAGCGTATAAGGTCCCGATTTTTACCTGGTTAGATTACAAGATCAGGGAAAACTATGGGCCCCAGAAATGTTTTTACACCAAACCACTCTGGTACCTGTATGAGAGTTAATATTGCTGCAGTGTGTTCAGGTCATACTCTGGGTGTTTCACTGTTTTCCCATATTTTCCCATTTCCCATATCGTGTTTCAGGTTGATCACCAGTGTAATTTGTCAGAGACAGACAGGCAGTTCACTGGGGGTCATGGACAATGTTCCATCTAAGCTGATTGAGACGGTTTGGGATGAGTTGGACCGCAGAGTGAAGGAAAAGCAGACAACTAGTGCTCAGCATATCTGGGAACTTCTTCAAAACTGTTGAAAAAACATTTCAAGTGAAGTTGGTTGAGAGAATGCCATTTTGAACCATTTCATGTGTCTGAAGGTACAAACTCTGCCTTCCCGGCGGACCCAGAGAGCAAATCAAGTGCACTATAGGTCTACCGCTGGCCAATCGGATGGCTCAGATTACCATGTCTGGAGTAACGTAGCAGGCATAAATGAAAGCTACAGCAAAGTTTATACTGTGAGATTTCAAAACTTTTAAAATCATGACTAGAGAGAGACTGTCAACGAATACAGCAAAGAGCTGCTGTTTAAGTTCTTACTCAGCACTGTCAACACTTTGTATTCAACACTTTTATAAGCCAATCTAATGCGCGTTCTTCTTATTTCCACTCAACGCTATAACAAGCACTACAGCAGTAATGAATTAGTATGAAAGTGTGTCGATAGGCTTGCATTGTTGCTATTATTAGCGGCTTGGGTCATTTTTAATATAGAGTAATATTTCACTTTCTCTTTTCACAATCTGCCAACCTCAACCCAATTGAGATGGTTTGGGATGATTTGGAAGGAAAATCAGCCAAAGAGTGCTCAGCATATGTGGGAACTTCTTCAAAACTGTTGAAAAAGCATTCCAGGTGAAGTTGGTTGAGAGAATACCAAGTGTGTAAAGCTGTCATCAAGGCAAAGGGTGACTACTTTGAAGAATCTGAAATATAAAATTAGTTTAACATTTTTTTGGTTACGATATGATTTCATATGTGTTATTTCATAGTTTTGATGTCTTCACTATTATTTACAATGTAGAAAATAGTAAAAAATAAAGAAAAACCTTTGAATGACTAGGTGTTTCCAAACTTTTGACTGGTACTGTATGGATCTGTGCCATTTACTTTGAACTGGAATGTGTTTACAGCATAAGCGGTCAATAGATGCAGCTTATTTTGAGATCAAAGCGAGAGCTGCATGTAGCCACATGTGCACATTTTGTTCATTTCCTTTCCTAGTTAGTGAGTTATTAGCCCAGTTATAGATTCTTTGTAGTCAGCAATAGGGGAGTGATTGCTTTCTACAGGAGCCCAAAACATGTACATTTCTAGACATCTTTGAAAAGCGAGTCAGGTAAAGAGCTTTTTTTTTTGTCGTAAAGGGGCAGTGTTGTATTTTGAGACAGGCATAAATCAGCTAAGTAGCCAATAGGCAGAAGGTAGCATAATTTGTCTGATTCTCTGTAATAATGTTATGGGAATAATAATGCATTTGATTCTGTAAAGTGGTTTCTTGCATCAAACAACACAGCAACATTTTCAGTCATCTCCTTGTCTGAAGAACAAGTGGATAAACAGGTTAATGTCAAGCCCTGCATGTTTTTTGTTGTTGACATTATGGATCATAGTCTGCTGGAAAAGCATATGTGTTATGGATTTACACCCCTTGCTATATTGTGGATAAAGAGTTACTTGTCTAACACAACACAGAGGGTGTTCTTTAATAGAAGCCTCTCAAACATAATCCAGGAAGAATCAGGAATTCCCCAGGGCAGCTGTCCAGGTCCATTACTTTTTTCAATCTTTATTTAACTAGGCAAGTCAGTTAAGAACAAATTCTTATTGACAATGACAGCCTAGGAACAGGGGGTTAATTGCCTTGTTCAGGGGCAGAACAACAGATTTTTACCCTGTCAGCTCGGGGATTTGATCTAGCAACCTTTCAGTTACTGGCCCAACGCGCTAACCACTAGGCTACCTGCCTCACCTTTGACTAAAGCCAGTGTGTCTATGTATGTGCTCAGCATATGTGGGAACTCCTTCAAGACTTTGGGGTGGCAGGTAGCCTAGTGGTTAGAGCGTTGGGCCCGTAACTGAAAGGTTGCTGTATCAAATCCCCGAGCTGACAAGGTAAAATTGTCGTTCTGCCCCTGAACAAGGCAGTTAACTCACTGTTCCTAAAAGACTGTTGGAAAAGCATTCCTCATGAAGCTGGTTGAGAGAATTCCAAGAGTGTGCAAAGCCGTCATCAAGGGTGGTTACTGTGAAAAATCTCAAATATATTTTGATTTGTTTAACACGTTTTTGGTTACTACATGATTCCATATTTTATTTCTTCATTTTGTTGTCTTCACTATTAATCTACAATGCAGAAAATTGTAAAATAAAGAAAACTCTTGAATGAGTAGGTACAGTTGAAGTTAAGTTTTCCTAGGTTGGAGTCATTAAAACTCGTTTTTCAACCACTCCACAAATTTCTTGTTAACAAACAAACTACAGTTTTGGCAAGTTGGTTAGGACATCTACTTTGTGCATGACACAAGTAATGTTTCAAACAATTGTTTACAGACAATTATTTCACTTATAATTCACTGTATAACAATTCCTGTGGGTCAGAAGTTTACATACACTAAGTTGACTGTGCCTTTAAACAGCTTGGACAATTCCAGAAAATGCTGTCATGGCTTTAGAAGCTTCTGATAGGCTAATTGACATCATTTGACTCAATTGAAGGTGTACCTGTGGATGTATTTCAAGGCCTACCTTCAAACTCAGTGCCTCTTTGCTTGACATCATGGGAAAACCAAAATAAATCAGCCAAGACCTCAGAAAAAAATTGTAGACCTCCACAAGTCTGGTTCATCCTTGGGAGCAATTTCCAAACGTCTGAAGGTACCACGTTCATCTGTACAAACAATAGTACGCAAGTATAAACACCATAGGACCACAAAGCCGTCATACCGCTCAGGAAGGAGACGCGTTCTGTCTCCTAGATATGAATGTACTTTGGTGCGAAAAGTGCAAATCAATCCCAGAACAACAGCAAAGGACCTCGTGAAGATGCTGGAGGAAACAGGTACAAAAGAATCTATATCCACAGTAAAATTAGTCCTATATCGACATAAGCTGAAAAGCATTTCAGCAAGGAAGAAGCCAATTCTTCAAAACCGCCATAAAAAAGCCAGACTACGGTTTGCAACTGCAAATGGGGACAAAGATTGTACTTTTTGGAGAAATGTCCTCTGGTCTGATGAAACAAAAATAGAACTGTTTGGCTATAATGACCATTGTCATGTTTGGAGGAAAAAAGGGGAGGCTTGCAAGCCGAAGAACACCATCCCAACCGTGAAGCACAGGGGTGGCAGCATCATGTTGTGGGGGTGCTTTGCTGCAGGAGGGACTGGTGCACTTCACAAAATAGATGGCTTCATGAGGCAGGAAAATTATGTGGATATAGTGAAGCAACATCTCAAGACATCAATCAGGAAGTTAAGGCTTGGTCGCAAATGGGTCTTCCAAATGGACAATGACCCCAAGCATACTTCCAAAGTTGTGGCAAAATGGCTTAAGGACAACAACGTCAAGGTATTGGTGTGAAATAAATCATTCTCTCTACTATTATTTCACATTCTTAAAATAAAGTGGTGATCCTAACTGACCTAAAACAGGGAATTATAACTAGGATTAAATGTCCGGAATTGTGAAACTGAGTTGAAATGTATTTGGCTAAGGTGTATGTAAACTTCCGACTTCAACTGTATGTCCAAACTTTTGACTGGTACTGTATGTGGTAGTGGTGGATTAGGGGCCTGAGGGCCCACAGTGTGTTGTGAAATCTGTGAATGTGTTGTAATCTTTTTAAAATTGTATAGCTGCCTTAATTCTGAAGGACACCAGGAAGAGTAGCTGCTACCTTAGCATAAATAATGCAAACATCGAATTTTCACAACATTTGCGCTCAGCAGACCTGAAATTTGCTCAGTGCCGAAAGTAATTAGAGGGAACATTGGTCATTGACATCTTTATAGTTTTAAGGTAAAGTGACTAGGCATCAGGATATAAGATAAACAATAGCAGCACCGTTTATTTTTATTTAACCTTTATTTTAACAGGGGAAACATATTGAGTCCTCGATCTCTTATTCAAATGTGCCTTCTATATACAATGTAAATATACACATTATTATAAAAATTACAATCATAGGAAGCGCAAATAAAACATCACAAATCACTCAGAACATTCCTCCACAAATAAGTTCCCAATCAATACTACATTTCCAGAACTGCACCAGAACATCAAGATTAAATGTATTTAGAATTTTGTTCCAGCAAGAGTGCAATTCAACTAAAAGCAGATTTACCTAGCTCTATGGAGACCCTAGGAACCTCGAGAGTTAACCCGTTCACAGGATTGGTTAAATCAGTTGTCTATACTTCAAAAGCAAAGATAAGACGGAAGTTTATGATGTAGGGCCTTGTAAACAAAAAGTGAGTCATGTAGAGATCTACGGGTCTTTAGCGAAGTCCAGCCAACCTTTTGACACAGTGATGAGTGTCAAAACTGTCATTTGTAACAAAACGAAGGGCACTATGGCCGATGGCATCCAAAGGTTTAAGAGTAGTAGCAGCTGCACTTTGATAAATAATATCACCATAATCAAGAACCGATAAAAAGGTTGACTAAATAATCTGCTTCCTACTGCTTAGAGAAAGGCACGATCTGTTTTTGGAGAAAAGATTCAAAGTTGAATTTATCTGAAACAACTCACCTATATGTTTTTTAAACGTCAAATCCATATCAATCCAAATGCGTAAGTATTTATATGAGGGCACACGTTCGATTGGAGAACCATCTAATGAGTGAACATATAGTTCATCTGAAACATTCTTACGAGAGTTTGAAAACAACATGTATTTAGTTTCTTGCATAGCTATAAAATCTGACCGTAGTTTTGACACATCCAGATCAACCGTCGGGGCAATAGCATACATAATAAACTCAGCAAAAAAAGAAATGTCCTCTCACTGTCAACTGCGTTTATTTTCAGCAACCTTAACATGTGTAAATATTTCTATGAACATAACAAGATTCAACAACTGAGACAAAAACTGAACAAGTTCCACAGATATGTGACTAACAGAAATGGAATAATGTGTCCCTGAACAAAGGGGGAAGGTCAAAAGTAACAGTCATTATCTGGTGTGGCCATCAGCTACATTAAGTACTACAGTGCATCTACTCATGGGGGAAAAAAAACGTTTTTGGTGCTGACAGAGATGGACGCCTCGCTTCGCGTTCTTAGGAAACTATGCAGTATTTTGTTTTTTTACGTATTATTTCTTACACTGTTACCCCAGGAAATCTTAAGTCTTATTACATACAGCTGGGAGGAACTATTGGATATAAGAGCAACGTCAACTTACCAACATTACGACCAGGAATACGACTTTACCGAAGCGGATCCTCTGTTTGGACCACCACCCAGGACAATGGATCGGATCCCAGTAGGCAACCAAATACAACGGCGCCGCAGACGAAGTGGTCTTCTGGTCAGGCTCCGTATAAGGGCTCATCGCCTACCGCTCCTGAGTATACTACTCGCAAATGTCCAGTCTCTTGACAACAAGGTAGAAAAAATTCATTCTTTGTTTCACGGAAACATCGCTCACTCGGGATACATTATCAGAGTCGGTACAGCCACCCGGTTTCTTCACGCATCATGCCGACAGAAACAAACATCTCTCTGGTAAGAAGAAGGGCGGGGGTGTATGCCTTATGATTAACGAGTCGTGGTGTGATCATAACAACATACAGGAACTCAAGTCCTTTTGTTCACCTGACCTAGAATTCCTTACGATCGAATGCCGACCACATTATCTACCAAGAGAATTCTCTTAGATTATAATCACAGTCGTGTATATCCCCCCCAAGCAGACGCCTCGACGGCCCTGAAAGAACTTCATTGGACTCTATGTAAACTGGAAACCACATATCCTGAGGCTGCATTTATTGTAGCTGGGGATTTTAACAAGGCTAATCTGAAAACAAGGCTCCCTAAATTTTATCAGCATATCGAATGCGCGACCCGGGCTGGTAAAACTCTGGACCATTGCTACTCTAATTTCCGTGACACATACAAAGCCATCCCTCGCCCTCCTTTCAGCAAATCTGACCACGACTCCATTTTGTTGCTCCCAGCCTATAGACAGAAACTAAAACAGGAAACGCCCATGCTCAGGTCTGTTCAACGCAGGTCCGACCAATCGGATTCCACGCTTCAAGATTGCTTCGATCACGTGGACTGGGATATGTTCCGGATAGCATCGGACAATAACATTGATGTATACGCTGATTTGGTGAGCGAGTTTATTAGCAAGTGCATCGGTGATGTGGTACCACAGTGAATATTAAAACCTTCCCCAACTAGAAATCATGGATTGATGGCAGAATTAGTGCAAAACTGAAAGCGCGAACGACTGATTTTAATCATGGTAAGGCGACCGGAAACATAACCGAATACTAACAGTGTAGCTATTCCCTCCGCAAGGCAATAAAACAAGCTAAGCGTCAGTATAGAGACAAAGTAGAGTCGCAATTCAACAGCTCAGACACGAGGCGTATGTGGCAGTGTCTACAGTCAATCACGGACTACAAAAATAAAACCAGCCATGTCGCGGACACCGATGTCTTGCTCCCAGACCAACTAAACAACTTCTTTGCTTGCTTTAAGGACAATACAGTGCCACTGACACGGCTCGCTACCAAAACCTGCGGCCTCTCCTTCACTGCAGCCAACGTGAGTAAAACATTAACACGCGTTAACCCTCGCAAGGCTGCAGGCCCAGACGGCATCCCTAGCCGCGTCCTCAGAGCATGTGCAGACCAGCTGGCTGGTGTGTTTACGGACATAATCAATCAATCCCTATCCCAGTCTGTTGTTCCCACATGCTTCAAGAGGGCCACCATTGTTCCTGTTCCAAAGAAAGCTAAGGTAACTGAGCTAAACGACTATCGTCATCATGAAGTGCTTTGAGAGACTAGTCAAGGATCATATCACCACCCACTCTAATTTGCTTACCGCCCCAATAGGTCCACAGACAACGCAATCACAATCACACTGCCCTAACCCATCTGGACAAGTGGAATACCTATGGAAGAATGCTGTTCATCGACTACAGCTCAGCATTCAACACCATAGTACCCTCCAAACTCGTCATTAAACTCGAGACCCTGGGTCTCGACCCCACCCTGTGCAACTGGGTCCTGGACTTTCTGACGGGCCACCCCCAGGTGGTGAGGGTAGGAAACAACATCTCCACCCCGCTGATCCTCAACACTGGGGCCCCACAAGGGTGCGTTCTCAGCCCTCCTGTACTCCCTGTTCACCCATGACTGCGTGGCCATGTACGCCTCCAACTCAATCATCAAGTTTGCAGACGACACCACAGTGGTAGGCTTGATTACCAACAACGACGAGACAGCCTACAGGGAGGAGGTGAGGGCCCATGGAGTGTGGTGTCAGGAAAATAACCTCACACTCAACGTCAACAAAACAAAGGAGATGATCATGGACTTCAGGAAACAGCAGAGGGAGCACCCCCCTATCCACATCGACGGGACAGTAGTGGAGAAGGTGGAAAGTTTTAAGTTCCTCGGCGTACACATCACGGACAAACTGAAATGGTCCACCCACACAGACAGCGTGGTGAAGAAGGCGCAACAGCCATCAGACTATTAAACAGCCATCACTAACATTGAGTGGCTGCTGCCAACATACAGACTCAATCTCTAGCTACTTTAATAATTAATAATTGGATGTAATAAATGTATCACTAGTCACTTAACCTGTTGGGGGTAGGGGGCAGTATTGACACGGCCGGATAAAAAACGTACCCGATTTAATCTGGTTACTACTCCTGCCCAGTAACTAGAATATGCATATAATTATTGGCTTTGGATAGAAAACACCCTAAAGTTCCTAAAACTGTTTGAATGGTGTCTGTGAGTATAACAGAACTCATATGGCAGGCAAAAACCTGAGAGGATTCTATATGGGAAGTGGCCTGTCTGACAAGTTGTTGTTCATCTGGGCTCTTTTTATTGAAGACTGAGGATCTTTGCTCTAACGTGACACTTCCTAGGGCTCCCATAGGCTCTCAGAGCCCGGGAAAAAGCTGAACGATATCGATGCAGCCTCTGGCTGAAACACATTATCGCTTTTGGCAAGTGGCCGATCAGAGTACTATGGGCTTAGGCGCGTGCCCGAGTCGACCCCATGCTTTATTTTCTTTCGTCTGTTTACCTAAATGCTGATTCCCGGTCGGAATATTATCGCTTTTTTACAAGAAAAATGGCATAAAAATGGATTTTAAACAGCGGTTGACATGCTTCGAAGTACGGTAATGGAATATTTAGACATTTTTTGTCACGAAATGCGCCATGCTCGTAACCCTTATTTACCCTTTCGGATAGTGTCTTGAACGCACGAACAAAACGCCGCTATTTGGATATAACTATGGATTATTTGGGACCAAACCAAGATTTGTTATTGAAGTAGAAGTCCTGGGAGTGCATTCTGACGAAGAACACCAAAGGTAATAACATTTTTCTTATAGTAAATCTGACTGGTGAGTGCTAAACTTGCTGGGTGTCTAAATAGCTAGCCCTGTGATGCCGGGCTATCTACTGAGAATATTGCAAAATGTGCTTTCACCGAAAAGCTATTTTAAAATCGGACATATCGAGTGCATAGAGGAGTTCTGTATCTATAATTCTTAAAATAATTGTTATGCTTTTTGTGAACGTTTATCATGAGTAATTTAGTAAATTCACCGGAAGTTTGCGGGGGGTATGCTAGTTCTGAACGTCACATGCTAATGTAAAAAGCTGTTTTTTGATATAAATATGAACTTGATTGAACAAAACATGCATGTATTGTATAACATAATGTCCTAGGAGTGTCATCTGATGAAGATCATCAAAGGTTAGTGCTGCATTTAGCTGTCTTCTGGGTTTTTGTGACATTATATGCTAGCTTGAAAAATGGGTGTCTGATTATTTCTGGCTGGGTACTCTGCTGACATAATCTAATGTTTTGCTTTCGTTGTAAAGCCTTTTTGAAATCGGACAGTGTGGTTAGATTAACGAGAGTCTTGTCTTTAAAATGGTGTAAAATAGTCATATGTTTGAGAAATTAATAGCAGTAATAGCATAAAAGTAATAGCATTTCTAAGGTATTTGAATAACGCGCCACAGGATTCCACTGGCTGTTATGTAGGTGGGACGATTTCGTCCCGCCGGCCCTAGAGAAGTTAAACAATGCCACTTTATATAATGTTTACATAACCTACATTACTCATCTCATATGTATATACTGTACTCTATACCATCTACTGCATCTTGCCTATGCCGTTTGGCCATCACTCATCCATATATTTATATGTACATATTCTTAATCATTCCTTTACACTTGTGTGTATAAGGTAGTTGTTGTGAAATTGTTAGATTACTTGTTAGATATTACTGCATGCTTGGAACTAGAAGCACCAGCGTTTCGCTACACTCGCATTAGCATCTGCTAACCATGTGTATGTGACAAATAAAATTGTATTTTATTTGATCATGGGCTGCATCAGATTTGCCAGTTCTTGCTGTGAGATGTTACCCACTCTTCCACCAAGGCACCTGCAAGTTCCCGGACATTTCTGGGGGGATTGGCCTGAGCCCTCACCCTCTGATCCAACAGATCCCAGACGTGCTCAATGGGATTGAGATCTGGGCTCTTCGCTGGCCATGGCAGAACACTGACATTCCTGTCTTGCAGGAAATCACGCACAGAATGAGCAGTATGGCTGGTGGCATTGTCATGCTGGAGGGTCATGTCAGGATGAGCCTGTAGGAAGGGTACCACATGAGGGAGGAGGATGTCTTCCCTGTAACTCACAGCGTTGCAATTGCCTGCAATGACAAACAAATGACACACCGCCACAGACCATGACGGACCCTCCACCTCCAAATCGATCCCGCTCCAGAGTACAGGCCTCGGTGTAACGCTCATTCCTTCGACGATAAACCTGAATCCGACCATCACCCCTGGTGAGACAAAACCGCGACTCGTCAGTGAAGAGCACCTTTTGCTTGTCTGGTCCATCGATGGTGGGTTTGTGCCCATAGGCGACGTTGTTGCCGGTGATGTCTGGTGAGGACCTGCCTTACAACAGGCATACAAGCCCTCAGTCCAGCCTCTCTCAGTCTATTGTGGACAGTCTGGGCACTGATGGAGGGATTGTGCGTTCCTGGTGTAACTCGGCAGTCGTTGTTGTTGCATTCCTGTACCTGTCCCGCAGGTGTGATGTTCGGATGTACCGATCCTGTGCAGGTGTTGTTACATGTGGTCTGCCACTGTGTGCATGATCAGCTGTCCGTCCTGTCTCCCTGAAGTGCTGTCTTAGGTGTCTCACAGTACGGACATTGCAATTTATTTCCCTGGCCACTTCTGCAGTTCTCATGCCTCCTTGCAGCAAGCCTAAGGCACATTCACACAGATGAGCAGGGACCCTGGGCATCTTTCTTTTGGTGTTTTTCAGAGTCAGTAGAAAGGCCTCTTTAGTGACCTAAGTTTACATAACTGTGACCTTAATTGCCCTGTTAGTGTCTTAACGACCGTTCCACAGGTACATGTTCATTAATTGTTTATGGTTCATTTAAAAAGTATGGCAAACGTGTTTAAACCCTTTACAATGAAGATCTGTGAAGTTATTTGGTTTTTACAAATTATCATTGAAAGACAACGTCCTGAAAAAGGGACATTTCTTTTTTTGCTGAGTTTAGTACAGTTAAATAGTTAACATACACACATGGATGCAGCGGTCTAAGGCACTGCATCTCAGTGCAAAAGGTGTCGCTACAGTCCCTGGTTCGAATCCAGGCTGTATCAAATCCGGCCGTGATTGGGAGTCCCATAGGGCGGCACACATTTAGCCTAGCGTCTTCCGGGTTTGGCCGGGGTAGGCCGTCATTGTAAATAAGAAGACAAAGGTAACTGAACTAAATTACTAATCGCCCCGTAACACTCACCTCTGTCATCATGAAGTGCTTTGATAGACTAGTCAAGGATCATATCACCTCTACCTTACCTGCCACCCTAGACCTACTTCAATTTGCTTACCGCCCCAATAGATCCACAGACGATGCAATCGCCATCACTCTGCACACTGCCCTATCCCATCTGGACAAGAGGAATACCTATGTAAGAATGCTGTTCATTGACTATAGCTCAGCATTCAACAGCATAGTGCCTTCCGAGCTCATCATTAAACTCGAGGCCCTGGGTCTGAACCCCACGCTGTTTAACTGGGTCCTGGACTTCCTGATGAGTCACCCCCAGGTGGCTCAGGTAGGAAACATCAGCTCCACTCCGCTGATCCTCAACACTTGGGCCCCACAAGGGTGCGTGCTCAGCCCCCTCCTGTACTGCCTGTTCACCCTCGACCCAAGTTTGCAGACTACACAACAGTAGTAGGCTTGATTACCAACGTTGACGAGGCAGCCTACAGGGAGGAGGTGAGGGCTCTGGGAGTGTAGTGCCTTGAAACCAACCTCTCACTCAACGTCAACAAAACAAAGGAGATGATCATGGACTGAAGGAAACAGCAGAGGGTGCACCCCCATATCTACATCGACGGGACTGCAGTGGAGAAGGTGGAAAACTTCAAGTTCCTTGGCGTACACATCACTGACAAACTGAAATGGACCACCCACACAAACAGTGTGGTGAAGAAGACGTTACAGAGACTCTTCAAATTTGGCTTGTCACCTAAAACCCTCACAAAGTTTTACAGATGCACAATTGAAAGCATCCTGTCGGGCTGTATCACTGCCTGGTAACGCAATTGCACCACCCGCAACCGCAAGGCTCTCCAGAGGGCGGTGCGGTCTGCCAAACGCATTACAGTGGGAGAACTACCCACCCTCCAAGACACCTACAGCACCCGTTGTCACAGGAAGGCCAAAAAGATCATCAAGGACCTCGACCACCCGAGCCACTGCCTGTTCACCCGCTATCATCCAGAAGGCGAGGTCAGTGCAGGTTCATCAAAGCTGGGGCCGGGAGACTGAAAAACAGCTTCTATCTTAGGCCATCAGACTGTTAAACAGCCATCACTAAGACATTAGATGCTGCTGCCTATAGGCATAGACTAGAAATCACTGGCCACTTTAAGAAATGGAACACTAGTCACTTTAATAATGTTTACATATCTTGCATTACTCATCTCACATTTATATACTGTATTCTATACTATTCTACTGTATCTTAGTCCGTTCCGCTCTGACATCGCTCGTCCATATATGTATACAGTCTTTATTCATTTCTACATAGATTTGTGTGTATTGGGTATATGTTGTGTAATTTCTTAGATATTTCTTGTTAGATATTACTGCACTGTCGGAGATGGAAGCACAAGCATTTCGCAATAACATCTGCTAATCAGGTGTATGTGACCAATAAAATTTGATTTAGACTCTGTCATTCCTGTAGAGCATCTTCTGTTTCCAAAAGGTGTTGAACTATCTTTAAAAGTTATTCCAACAGAGCTACAATAACTCTTTCGCTCTCGCAGCTCAGTGATGGCACAGGGCCTGAAATAATTGGCTGCTTTTTGGAGTCTTTAGAAGTTGAATCAGTTCTTTAAAATCCAGTTTCAGCAGGTCAGAGCTAGCCCTCCTAATGTAATTTGACCCCACATGGACTATGACAGTGTCAGTCCCCGGCAGCTGTAGTAGAACGATAGGAAACAGCCTAGTAATGTCCTCTACTCATGCACCAGGATAGCACAGGGATTTTTCCCCTGGAACCGAGATTCTCACCATAGAGCTGCTGATGATAATGGCTGGTGAAATGGCAGAGGAAGTCTGGCAGTTCTTGCTCCTTGAACCAGCCACAAAACCCATTGTGGCTGATGGAGGAGCCGGTGCATCAGACACCCTCGAGGTCCAGTAAGAGATCCGAGTGTGAGGCATAGTCCTCCTGGGAATGTGGAGGATCCGAGTCCGAGACAGAATCCCCCTGGGAAGGAATCCGGATAGGTGATGTTGCTGTTCAACAACTGAATTTGGGTCTGACTTCCCAACGCCAAAGAAGCCCAACTCATCACAGGCCGCTTCCCTTCATTTGGCCTATGGCAGGTGACGTGCTTCCATTGTTGGGCAGCAGGATTGGTTACAGTACAATACGCTAAATCCACCAGAAGCCCCAGTCTTGCTCTATCTTCCAGGGGAGTGGGATACTTCTTTGGGGAGGGGTCCCTGGAAGGCATTGGCCATTAAGTCAAGGAGTGTTGACATGGCGGTGACACATTGGTGCGGCATCCAGCCTGTGGTGTAGAGGAGAATGAAAATATCTGTAATTACACCCAATCCTTTTTTATTAAACAAAATAGACTCTACCCTGTTAAACTTAACTTTCTATGACAAACAATTCACTCAAACAAATTTGCGCACTCGCTCTCCTTCCAGTCAAAGAGTGGGGGTGTCCGGTAGCAGGCAGTTCATCCATTCTGAAGATTACTACTTCAATTAGTCGGCAGCACAGGACACCCCCGACCAGGCCCTAATCCCTGACACTCGGAAGAGAAAGAGACGGTAATATAGAGGCCGACTGGCTGGTACCCTGATGAAACTACGGCGACAAGTAAATAATCCGCCTCTACCCTCTGTTCTATTGGCAAATGTATACTGAACAAAATATAAAGCAACATGCAGCAATTTCAAAGATTTTACTGAGTTACAGTTCATATGAGGAAATCAGTCAATTGAAATAAATAAATTAGGCCCTAATCTATGGATTTAACATGACTGCGAATACAGATCTGTTGGTCACAAATACCTTAAAAAAATGGGCCTCACAATAGGTCTCAGGATTTTGTCAGGGTAGTTTCCTTGTTCCTTGTCAATCATTGGCTTATTGGTGAAATCAGCAGTCAGACAATATCTTCTTTAAATAAATCAATTAAACCTTTGTCTATGCAATAGCAGACAGAAGTTGACAATGGAAACACAGCTTGTATGTTTCAGAGTAAGTTCTGCAACCCACCTAAGGGCGCAGCTGATTTTATACATGTGATTTTATACATACGTCAATGTATGTATACAGCAATAAACTGAGGTTACCTTATAAGGTAACCTAGTACAGTAGCTTCTCTGAATTCATTAGCATTGTCCACTGTCACACAAGATCAAAATGTCAAAACCAGAGAGTGGTTACTTTTCTTTATCTAGTTTTGATCTGACTCAGACCTAGCCTGCAAACACACTCTTGTAGCTTAACCACAAAGACTTATGTATATGGCTTGTGCAACGTATAGTGGCAGAGTTTTAGACACATAGCAACAGTATCTATTATAAGGCCTGCTGCAAAACATATGAATCTTAAGGTCTCCTTAATCAATAATGGGGAGTGTCTTTGGGACCCTACCCCCTACAATTTTGTAAAAAAAAATGTGTGCATTCAAATTGCAATCGATAAAATGCAATTGTGTTCATTGTCCGTATCATATGCCTGCCCGTACCATAACTCCGTCACCATGGGGCACGTTGATATTAGCAAACCGCTCACCCTCACGACACCATACACATGGTCTGAGGTTGTGAGGCTGGTTGGACGTACTGCCAAATTCTCTAAAATGACGTTGGAGGTGACTTATGGTAGAGGCATGAACATTCAATTTTCTGGGAACAGCTCTGGAGAACATTCCTGCAGTCAACATGCCAATTGTACGCTCCCTCAAAACTTGAGACATCTGTGGCCCTTTTATTGTACCCAGCAATTATGATTATGCTGTTTAATCAGCTTTTTATATGCCACACATGTCAGGTGGATTGATTTATATTGATAAAGGAGAAATGCTCACTATCAGGGATGTACATAAATTTATGCACAAAATTTGAGAGAAATACGTTTTTTTTGCGTCTGTAAAATTTCTGGGATCTTTTATTTCAGCTCATGAAATATGGGACCAACACTTCATATGTTGTGTTTATATTTTTGTTCAGTGTACAATCACTGGAGAACAAACTGAACTAGCGACGTTCAAGACTATCTTATCAACGGGACCTGAAGAACTGTTATATCTTATGTTTTTCAGAACTTGGCTGGTTTTCTATGCATCGGCAGAACAGAATTGCAGCGTCGGGTAAGCTCAAGGGTGGTGGTGTGTGTATTTGTTAGCAACAGCTGGTGTGCAATTGCTAATATTAATGAGGTTCTGCTCACCTGAGTTAGAATACCTCATGATAAGCTGTAGACCATACTATTTACCAAGAGAGTTTATCTATATTTTTTGAAGCTGTCTATTTACCACCACAAACCTATGCTGGCAATAAGACCTCACACAACAAGCTGTATAGGGCCATAAGCAAACAAGAAAATACTCATCCAGAGATGGTGCTCCTAGTGGCCGGTGATTTTAACGGAAATCCGTCTTACCTAATTTCTACCATCATGTCTCCTGTGCAACTAAAGGGTGAGAAAAAACTATCACCTTTACTCCACATACAGAAACGCATACAAAGCTCTCCCATTTGACAAATCTGACCATAACTATCTTGATTCCTCCTCACAAAAAAAACAAACAGGAAGTACCAGTGGCACACTCAATACAGAAGTGGTCTGATGAAGCGGATGCTAAGCTACAGGACTGTTTCGCTAGCACAGACTGGAAGATGTTCCGGGATCATCCGATGTCATTGAGGAGTTTACAACACCCGTCACCAGCTTCATTAATAAGTTTGTTGACGACGTCGTCCCCAAAGTGACCATACATACTTACATATCCCAACCAGAAGCAGTAGATTACAGGCAACATCCACACTGATTTAACCTGTTAGGGCTAGGGGGCAGCATTTGCACGTCTGGATATTTTTTTTTAATCCGATTTAATCTGGTTACTAATCCTACCCAGTAACTAGAATATGCATATACTTATTATATATGGATAGAAAACACTCTAAAGTTTCTAAAACTGTTTGAATGGTGTCTGTGAGTATAACAGAACTCATTTGGCAGGCAAAACCCTGAGACATTTTCTGACAGGAAGTGGATACCTGATGTGTTGTATTACCTTTAAACCTATCCCATTGAAAAACACAGGGGCTGAGGAATATTTTGGCACTTCCTATTGCTTCCACTAGATGTCACCAGCCTTTACAAAGTGTTTTGAGTCTTCTGGAGGGAGTTCTGACCGAACAAGAGCCATGGAACGATGATGTCCCATTAGACACCTGGCGCGCGAGTTCATGTTGGGTACCCTCGTTCCAATACGTTATAAAAGAGTATGCATTCGTCCACCTTGAATATTATTCATGTTCTGGTTAAAAAAGGCCCTAATGATTTATGCTATACAACGTTTGACATGTTTGAACGAACGTAAATATATTTTTTCCCCTCGTTCATGACGAGAAGTCCGGCTGGCTTAGATCATGTGCTAACAAGACGGAGATTTTTGGACATAAATGATGAGCTTTTTTGAACAAAACTACATTCGTTATGGACCTGTGATACCTGGAAGTGACATTTGATGAAGAGAATCAAAGGTAATGGATTATTTACATAGTATTTTCGATTTTAGATCTCCCCAACATGACGTCTAGTCTGTATCGCAACGCGTATTTTTCTGGGCGCAGTGCTCAGATTATTGCAAAGTGTGATTTCCCAGTAAGGTTATTTTTAAATCTGGCAAGTTGATTGCGTTCAAGAGATGTAAATCTATAATTCTTTAAATGACAATATAATATTTTACCAATGTTTTCTAATTTTAATTATTTAATTTGTGACGCTGACTTGACTGCCGGTTATTGGAGGGAAACGATTTCCTCAACATCAATGCCATAGTAAAACGCTGTTTTTGGATATAAATATGAACTTGATAGAACTAAAAATGCATGCATTGTCTAACATAATGTCCTAGGAGTGTCATCTGATGGAGATTGTAAAAGGTTAGTGCATCATTTTAGCTGGTTTTATGGTTTTGGTGACCCGGTCTTTGAATTGACAAAACATTACACACAACTCTTGTAAATGTACTGTCCTAACATACTCTAAATTTATGCTTTCGCCGTAAAACCTTTTTGAAATCGTAAAACGTGGTTAGATTAAGGAGATGTTTATCTTTCAAAGGGTGTAAAATAGTTGTATGTTTGAAAAATTTGAATTTTGACATTTATTTGGATTCAAATTTGCCGCTCTTGAAATGCACCTGCTGTTGATGGAGTGCACCACGGGTGGCACGCTAGCGTCCCACCTAGCCCATAGAGGTTAAAGGCTAGAGCTGTCCCTCCGACTAACCATCAAACAGGCAAAGCATCAATACAGGAGTAAGATCGAATCCTAATACACCGGCTCTGATGCTTGTTGGATGTGACAGGGCTTGCAAACCATCACAGATTATAAAGGGAAACCGAGCCATGAGCTGCCCAGTGACGTAAGCCTACCAGACGAGCTAAATGTCTTCTATGCTTACTTTAAGGCAAGCAACACTGAACCATGCGTGAGAGCACCAGCTGTTCCGGATGACTGTATGATCATGCTGTCTGTGGCCGATGTAAGAGCTTATCATTTTTTACATTTTAGTCATTTAGCAGACGCTCTTATCCAGAGCAACTTACAGTATTGAATACATACATTTCATTTTTTTTTGTACTGCCCCCCCGTGGGAATCGAACCCACAAGCCTGCGTTGCACACACCATGCTGGCGTTGCAAACACCATGCTCTACCAACTGAGCCACAGGGAAGACTTAAATATATTTTACTCATATATATTTTTCAAACAAAACAAACA
This sequence comes from Salmo salar, assembly GCF_965601325.2. Classification (NCBI taxonomy): domain Eukaryota; kingdom Metazoa; phylum Chordata; class Actinopteri; order Salmoniformes; family Salmonidae; genus Salmo; species Salmo salar. The sequence goes on from NC_138316.1 coordinate 4,242,631, forward strand.
CATACAAAATACAACATTCATACTCACACAAACGTCAACAACATCACTCCTGCCCAGACCCACCTGTTCTAAGCCCTATTTCCAGTGCCTGCACTACTCTGCGCCACATGTCCTCAAATTTCACAATTTTGTTTCTCTCCGTCGCCAACACTCTTTCAATATTTAGATAATAAAGGATATGGTTTTTCCATTGTCTTAATGATGGAGGATTGGTTGATTTCCAGTTTTTAAAGTATATGTTTTTTCAAGATAATTGACAAAAAGGGTATCGTCCAACCCACTGGGTATCTCACTGCCCCCCCCCCCATATCCCATGACTTGAAATATGCAGACAGATGGATTAAAAGTACATTTCCATTGTAATACTTCTAAAAGACAACTTTCTAACGCCTTCCATAACTTCTGGACTTTATAGTATTCCCAGAAGTCATGGATTATTGAGTCATTGTTAATTTTACATTTAAGACATGACTCATGTTGTTGTGCGGTAGAATTTGTGAATTTGGTCTCTTTTATAGTACATTCGGTACATTAGGTTATACTGGATTAAGAGTATATTTTTGTTACTTGTAATTTCATTAGTTATATTCCAAGATTCCTTCCATCTTGTGCCAATATCAGTTCTTTTTAAAACTTCTTCAGGATCGGTGTCCCGTATGCGGGACTGTTGAGCTAATGTAGGCTAATGTGATTAGCATGTGGTAGTAAGAAACAAACAAAAAAAGTGATATGGGCAGAAAGCTTATTCTTTTTAATCTAACTGCACTGTCCAATTTACAATAGTTATTAGAGTGAAAGAATACCATGCTATTGTTTGAGTAGAGTGCACAATTATGAACCTGAAAATATATGAATAAACCAATTAGGCATATTTGGGCAGTCTTGATACAACATTTTGAATAGATATGCAATACTTCACTGGATCACTCTAAAATGTTGCACATACAGTGCTCCCATCTAGTGGCCAAAGTCAATTGCACCTGGGCTAGAATAATTCATTATGACCTTTCTCTTGCATTTCAAAGATGATGGTACAAAAAAAATAAGAAAAAACTTTATTTTTTTCATTGTATCATCTTTTACCAGATCTAATGTGTTATATTCTCCTACATTCCTTTCACATTTCCACAAACTTCAGTGTTTTCTTTCAAATGGTATCAAGAATATGATTTTGGTGACATTTTAGGCAAAAATTGTAAAAAAGGGTCTGATCGTTATTAAGTCATGGTTCCAATAGTTTATATTGTTTTCCAAGAGGTAGTCAGTTGGATAGGCTCTCTGCAAGGTTTTGTATATTTTACCTATCATATGCATATCATTTTATGACTCAAATAGGATTCCTTCAAGATTTCAAATCGAAATATCGTGATATAAAACTTTTAATTTGCATGTATTTGAAAATATCTACATTTGTCAGTCCAAAATTGCTTTTTAATTCTGTCATGGAAGTACATGTATTTCCTATTACCAAGTCATTTACGGTTATATGCCTTTAGTTTTCTATGTTAACCAATAGGGTTGTGTTTTTAGGGAGTGATATTGATTCTTGTAGAATCCGTTTCATTTTCTTCCATATTGTTATAGTGTTCTTAACTAGGGTTGCAAAGTGTGGGAAACTTTCCGGTAAATTTCTGGAATTTTGCCAGAAATTTTCCGTGGGAAATTAAGCCCTGGAATTTAGGGAATTTTGCTTAAATTCATCAAAAAAGTTAGTTTATAACAGTGAACCTTTTTTTGTGAGATACACATAAGGCAATTCTAGGTCTTGTGGCATATTTTGGTTACCTATCCCCAATTCAATGGAATTGCAACCCTCTGCATGCACAGTGCACTCTTCCATCACATGGAAGAGATCTTGCACACCAATGAGATGCTATTGAGCCCACACTACTACACTGTCTAAGCCAAGGACTACATGCTTTCTGGTAAGTTTTGATGACAATACTGGGTGGGGTGAATATATTTTATATGACATACATTATTTTTGGTTAACTAATAAATAGTAGCCTACAGCAAAGTGTGTTTAAAGCATTTCTAACTTGTTAACAATTTCTGCTAGTTAGTTTTTGATACCATGTACCATTTAGCTTGCTTGAGCCTGCTAACTGAGGAGTGTAAATTCACCTGTTTCCTTACACGTTTACAAAGGAGTTATTTCATCTAACTGCTTAACTATTTATCTGTACATGGAATTGTGTATCTATATGTTTTTGAAAAAATTTTCCCCCCTAATCTTTACAGGAAAATGCCACGGCACTATCTGGATGTGTGGAGACATTTCACTGCAGCTAATGTAGAAGGAAAAGCTGTGTACATTTGCAAATACTGTGCCAAATCATATGTGAAGAATGCAACAAAGATGCAGAATCATCTGGCCAAGTGCATAAAGTTCCCTCAGCGCTCACAACAAGCAACCTCTAATAAAAGTCCCTCTACTTCTATTCGAGGTAAAAATTATGAATCAGACACCTTATCGATAGCAACAGCTCATGGTCCTCCTGGAATCAGAAGTTTTTTGACTCAATGGAGGAACGTAGTCAGAGAAATGCTGATGAATGTCTTGCTCGAGCTTTGTATGCAACTGGTTCACCTCTGATGCTCACAGGCAATGTGTATTGGAAGACATTTCTGAATGTTCTTTGCCCAGCATACACCCCTCCAACCAGACATGCTTTATCTACTCATTTGCTGGATGCAGAGTTCAAGTGAAGGTCAAGCAAATCATAGAGAAAGAAGACTGTATTGCAATCATCTCTGATGGGTGGTCGAATGTTCGTGGGCAAGGAATAATTAACTACATCATCTCCACCCCTCAACCAGTATTCTACAAGAGCACAGACACAAGGGACAACAGACACATCAGTCTCTACATTGCAGATGAGCTGAAGGCAGTCATCAGTGACCTTGGACCACAGAAGGTATTTGAACTGGTGACAGACAATGCTGCGAACATGAAGGCTGCTTGGTCTAAAGTGGAGGAGTCCTACCCTCACACCCATTGGCTGTGCTGCTCATGCATTGAATCTGCTCCTAGGACATCATGGCACAGAAAACAATGGAGCAAAGGAAGTGGTTAGGTATGTGAAGGGTCATCAAGTTATAGCAGAAATCTACATCACCAAGCAAAGTGAGAAGAATAAGAGCACCACATTGAAGCTGCCCAGCAACTCCAGTTGGGGTGGTGTTGTCATCATGTTTGACAGTCTCCTGAAGGGGAAAGAGTCTCTCCAAGAAATGGCCATATCACAGTCTGCTGAAAGGAACTGCCCCATCAAGAGGATCCTCCTGGATGATGTATTTTGGGAGAGAGTGGTAAGCAGCCTGAAACTCCTGAAACTTATAGCAGTAGCCATTGGACGGATTGAGGGAGGCAATGCCACCCTGTCTGATGTTCAGACTCTGCTTGCAGATGTAAGAGAAGAATTCTGTACTGCCCTGCACACTTCACTGTTGCTCCAAGCAGAGGAAACTGGAGTTTTGAAATACATCAAAACGCTTGAAGACTTCTGCCTGAAGCCCATACATGCCGCAGCATACATGTTGGACCCCAAGTATGCTGGAAAGACTATCCTGTCTGGTGCAGAGATAAACAAGTCCTATGGTGTCATCACTACCGTGTCTCACCACCTTGGCCTGGATGAGGGCAAGGTTATTGGCAGTCTGGCGAAGTACACTCCCAAGCAAGGGCTGTGGGATGGAGATGCGATATGGCAGTTGTGCCAACATATCTCATGGTATCTCACTCATCTCAACATATCTCAACATACCTGGTGGAAGGGACTTTGTGGATCTGAGGCTCTTTCCCCTGTTGCCTCCATAATCCTCCAAATCTCACCAACATTAGCCGCCTCAGAGCGCAACTGGTCGTTGTTTGGGAACACACACACCAAAGCACACAACAGGCTGACCAATACAAGGGTTGAAAAATTGGTGGCCATCCTGGCAAATTTGAAGCTTTTTGAGCCTGACAACGAGCTATCCTCATCAAGGTTGGAAAGTGACATTGAAGGTGAGGCCTCAGAGTTTGATGTTCTCAGTCTGATGTTCAAGAGGTGGACATTGAGGAGGTCCAGGGAGAAGACATGGAAGCCTGAGATGAAGACAACCACATCTTTAGTTTCTGGACTATCAATTTACAAATGTATGTTGAAAACTTTTTGGAGATGCGATGGATCATTGGGATCATTCAATATTCCCTTTCTTCTGTTATTCAGGGAAATCATCCCATGTGAAGAGTCAACTCATTTAATTAAAGTTCAATTTGTAACTAAATTGTTTTTTCTATTAGAAGGATTTAATCATTTGCAATTATGTCTACATATGATAAGGTAAAAGGTTTATGTTTCTGTATTCTTATGATATGGTGAATATATCCAATGCAAAAAACTTTTACATTTTAAATGGTATTAATATGAATTTGCATATATATCCATTAATTCCCATATATTCCCGTTAATTCCCACAGAAAGTTTCCACCTCTGAATATTCCCCAAAATGTGCAACCCTATTCTTAACTAAGAAGTTGTTAATGTTCTTAGCTTTTTTTCCAACAATTGTTGGAAATTCCAGTGCATCAGTTTACATATACTAAGTTGACTGTGCCTTTAACCTTTTACGGCTAGGGGTTCATCTAGCGGAACGTTTCGACAACATCCGGTGAAATGGCAGAACACGAAATTCAAAAGAAATTATTAGAAATATTTAACTTTCATACATTCACAAGTGCAATACACCAAATTAAAGCTTAACTTCTTTTTAATCTAGCCACCGTGTCAGATTTCAAAAAGGCTTTACGGCGAAAGCAAACTATGCTATTATCTGAGGACAGCACCCCATCAAACAAACACATGACAATCATAATTCAACCCGCCAGGCGCGACACAAAACTCAGAAATAACGATATAATTCATGCCTTACCTTTGGAGATCTTCTTCTGTTGGCACTCCAATATGTCCCATAAACATCATAAATGGTCCTTTTGTTCGATAAATTCTGTCATTATATCTCCAAAATGTCCATTTATTTGGCGCGTTTGATTCAGAAAAACAGCGGTTCCAACTCACGCAACATGACTACAAAATATCTAATAAGTTACCTGTAATCTTGATCCAAACATTTCAAACAACTTTCCTTATACAACTTTAGGTATTTTTAACGTAAATAATAGATACAATTTAAGATGGGATAAACTGTGTTAAATACCGGACAAAAACAAAGTGGAGTGAGCTTTCAGGTCGCTTGCCCCAACCACAACAGTACACTAAACTCGACCCTCGTTCTGAACAGCCATACTTCTTCATTACTCAAAAGAAAAACATCAACCAATTTATAAGGACTGTTGACATCCAGTGGAAACGATAGGAACTGCAAGCAAGTGCGTTTAGAAATCTAGATCCACATAGAAAACCCATTGAAAACACTGTCACCTCAACAACAAAAAAAGTCCTGAATGGTTTGTCCCCGGGGTTTCGCCTGCCAAATAAGTTCTGTTATACTCACAGACATCATTTGAACAGTTTTAAAAACTTTAGAGTGTTTTCTATCCAAATCTACCAATTATATACGTAGCTTCTGGGCCTGAGTAGCAGGCAGTTTTCTTTGGGCACGCTTTTCATCCAAAATTCCGAATGCTGCTCCCTATCCTAAAAAAGTTAATTTTCTGGACTTTTTCAAGCTGTTTATGTCATGGCTTTAGAAGTTTCTGATAGGCTAACTGCCATCATTTGAGTCAACTGGAGGTGTACCTGTGGATGTATTTCAAGGCCTACCTTCAAACTCAGTGTCCCTTTGCTTGACATCATGGGAAAATCAGAAGATATCAGCCAAGTCCTCAGAAAAAAAATTGTAGACCTCCACAAGTCTGGTTCATCCTTGGGAGCAATTTCCAAATGCCTGAAGGTAGCACATTTGTCTGTATGAACAATAGTACGCAAGTATAAACACCATAGGACCACTCAGCCGTCATACCGCTCAGGAAGGAGACGCGTTCTGTCTCCTGGAGATGAACATACTTTGGTGCAAAAAGTGCAAATCAATCCCAGAACAACAGCAAAGTACTTTATGAAGATGCTGGAGGAAACAGGTACAAAAGTATATATATCCACAGTAAAACAAGTCCTATATCGTCATAACCTGAAAGGCCGCTCAGCAAGGAAGAAACCACTGGTCCAAACCGTCGTAAAAAAGCCAGACTACGGTTTGCAACTGCACATGGGGACGAAGATCGTACTTTTTGGAGAAATGTTCTCTGGTCTGATGAAACAAAAAGATAACTTTTTGGCCACAATGACATCGTTATGTTTGAAGGAAAAAGGGGGAGGCTTGCGAGCCGAAGAACACCATCCCAACCGTGAAGCACGGGGGTGGCAGCAACATGTTGTGGGGGTGCTTTGCTGCAGGAGGGACTGCTGCACTTCACAAAATAGATGGCATCATGAGGGAAGAAAATGATGTGGATATATTCAAGCAACATCTCAAGGCATCAGTCAGGAAGTTAAAGCTTGGTCGCAAATGGGTCTTCCAAATGGACAATGACCCCAAGCATACTTCCAAAATTGTGGCAAAATGGCTTAACTTGTTATGGATAGGGGGCAGTATTTTCACGGCCGGATAAAAAACGTACCCGATTTAATCTGATTATTACTCCTGCCCAGAAACTAGAATATGCATATAATTATTAGCTTTGGATAGAAAACACTCCAAAGTTTCTAAAACGGTTTGAATGGTGTCTGTGAGTATAACAGAACTCATTTGGCAGGCCAAAACCTGAGAAGATTCCAAACAGGAAGCGCCCTCTCTGACTATTTCTTGGCCTTCTTGATCATCTCTATCCAAAACAGGGGATCTCTGCTGTAACGTGACATTTTCTAACGCTCCCATAGGCTCTCAGAAGGCGCCAGAACGTTGAATGATGACTTTGCAGGCCATGGCTGAAAAACAGTAGCGCATTTGGATAGTGGTCGATCTGAGAACAATGAGACTGGGGCGTGCGTGCACGAGAAGTCTTTGAACGAAAACAGGGTTTCCCGGTCGGAATATTATCGCTTTTTTACGAGAAAAATTGCATAAAAATTGATTTTAAACAGCGTTTGACATGCTTCGAAGTACGGTAATGGAATATTTAGAAATATTTTGTCACGAAACTCGCTGGGCGCGTCACCCTTCTTTACCCTTCGGATAGTGTCTTGAACGCACAAACAAAACGCCGCTATTTGGATATAACTATGGATTATTTGGAACCAAACCAACATTTGTTATTGAAGTAGAAGTCCTGGGAGTGCATTCTGACGAAGAACAGCAAAGGTAATCCAATTTTTCTTACAGTAAATCTGAGTTTGGTGAGTACCAAACTTGGTGGGTGTCAAAATAGCTAGCCATGATGGCCGGGCTATCTACTCAGAATATTGCAAAATGTGCTTTCACCAAAAAGCTATTTTAAAATCGGACACCGCGATTGCATAAAGGAGTTCTGTATCTATAATTCTTTAAATAATTGTTATGTTTTTTGTGAACGTTTATCGTGAGTAATTTAGTAAATTCACCGGAAGTGTTCGGTGGGAATGCTAGTTCTGAACGTCACATGCTAATGTAAAAAGCTGGTTTTTGATATAAATATAAACTTGATTGAACAAAACATGCATGTATTGTATAACATAATGTCCTAGGAGTGTCATCTGATGAAGATCATCAAAGGTTAGTGCTGCATTTAGCTGTGGTTTTGTTTTTTGTGACATTATATGCTAGCTTGAAAAATGGGTGTCTGATTATTTCTGGCTGGGTACTCTGCTGACATAATCTAATGTTTTGCTTTCGCTGTAAAGCCTTTTTGAAATCGGACAGTGTGGTTAGATAAAGGAGAATCTTGTCTTTAAAATGGTGTAAAATAGTCATATGTTTGAAAAATGGACGTTTTTGGATTTTCGAGGACTTTGTATTTCGCGCCACGCCTATCATTGGATATTGGAGCAGGTGTTCCGCTAGCGGAACGTCTAGATGTAATTAAGGACAACAAAGTCAAGGTATTGGAGTGGCCATCACAAAGCCCTGTCCTCAATCCTATAGAGAATTTGTGGGCAGAACTGAAATAGTGTGTGCGAGCAAGGACACCTACAAAACTGACTCAATTTCACCAGCTCTGTCTGGAGGAATGGGCCAAAATTCACCCAACTTATTGTGGGAAGCTTGTGGAAGGCTACCCAAAACATTTGGCCCAAGTTAAACAATTTAAAGGCAATGCTACCAAATGCTAATTGAGTGTATGTAAACTGCTGACCAACTGGGAATGTGATGAAAGAAATAAAAGCTGAAATAAATCATTCTCTCTACTATTATTCTGACATTTCACATTTTTTAAATAAAGTGGTGATCCTAACTGACCTAAGACAGGACATTTTTACTAGGATTAAATGTCAGGAATTGTAAAAAACTGAGTTTAAATGTATTTGGCTAAGGTGTATGTAAACTTCCGACTTCAACTGTGGCTTTTGACATTATTTATCATAGTCTGCTGCTGGAAAAACGTATGTGTTATGGCTTCACACCCCCTGCTATAATGTGGATAAAGAGTTACTTGTCTAACAGAACACAGAGGGTATTCTTTAATGGAAGCCTCTCAAACATAATCCAGGTAGAATCAGGAATTCCCCAGGGTAGCTGTTTAGGCCCCTTACTTTTTTTTCCAATCTTTACTATTGACATGCCGCTGGCTTTGAGTAAAGCCAGTGTGTCTATGTATGCGGATGACTCAACACTACCGACATCAGCTACTACAGCAACTGAAATTACTGCAACACTTAACAAAGAGCTGCAGTTAGTTTCGGAATGGGTAGCAAAACTAAAATCATTGTATTTTGGACAAATCATTCCCTAAACCCTAAACCTCAACTACATCTCGTAATGAATAATGTGGAAATTGAGCAAGTTGAGGTGACTTAACTGCTTGGAGCAACCCTAGATTGTAAACTGTCATGGTCAAAACATCTTGATACAACAGATGGGGAGAAGTCTGTTCATAATAAAGCGCAGCTCTGCCTTCTTAACAACACTATCAACAAGGCAAGTCCTACAGGCCCTAGTTTTGTCGCACCTAGACTACTGTTCAGTAGTGTGGTCCGGTGCCACAAAGAGGGACTTAGGAAAATTGCATTTGGCTCAGAACAGGGCAGTACGGCTGGCCCTTTAAAGTACACGGAGAGCTAACATTAATGGCATGCATGTCAATCTCTCATGGCTCAAAGTGGAAGAGAGATTGACTTCATCACTACTTGTTTTTGTAGAAGGTGTTAACAAGCTGAATATACAGAGCTGTCTGTTTAAAATACTTGTACACAGCTCGGACACCCATGGGTACCCCACAAGACATGCCACCAGAGGTCTCTTCACAGTCCCCAAGTCCAGAACGCAGTAAGGGAGGTGCACAGTACGACATAGAGCCATGACTACATGGAACTCTATTCCGCATCAGATTTTAAAAAACAGGTAAAAATACACCTTATGGAACAACGTGGACTGTGATGAGAGACACACAAAGGTAGACGCATGCATACGTATGCATTGTTGTATGGTGGTATCAAAGATTGTGTATTGTATATATGTTGTAGTGTAATAATCTTATATGATGTACTGTTTCATCTTTTGTTTTATATGTAATGTATGTTTGATACCAGGAAGAGTAGCTGCTGCTTTTAATAATAATGGGGATCCCTACAAAATACAAATACATAGAACTGGGAAGTACTGAATTGAGTGATGTGTGTTGTCTTGTGTAAATATGGGGTGCTACTTTGTCTAGAATGTTCAATACAATTATATGGGAAAGCTGTCCATACTTGGTGCTTTTCTTCGCGCAAATGTTTTAAGTGTTGTAATATTTATTTGTTCTATTTTTTTGTCTGGTGATAGCTGCTTCATGATTGTGGAGTCGAAGAAGGCTGTAAGATCAGTCCAATTGTTGTTTAATTCTGATTTATATCGATTTTTTTCATAGAAGCTTTTAAAATTGTCATTAATAGCATTGTTGTTTCTAAATAAAGCATTTGTATCCTTATCTATTAGAATTATAACTGGTTTGGCATGTATTTGTTTTTTTAAGGGCTGTGAGTGAAAGATCATATTTCTGCCTATTTCTGCCTAAGTTCAGAAATGTTATATTCTTCTTTACCTTGGAAAGATTTTTTATGGGCTTTTTCTAAGATGGTGATTTCTTTTTCTTAAATTTTTACTTGTAACTCGTTATTTAATTTTCGCTGAGTATGTGATGTAAAGACGGCGCCGGAGAAGAAGGCTGACGTTTCACGTGTTCCTAAAAATGTTTGTTTATTTATTTTATTTCTTTGTTTCTTTACATTGTTTGTAACTTATTTTTTTTACTTATTTTGTACATAATGTTGCTGCTACCGTCTCTTATGACCGAAAATAACTTCTGGACATCAGAACTGCGATTACTCACCACGAACTGGCAGAATCCTTTTTTTCCTTTAACGAGTCCGACGAGCCCGACGTGAATGACATACTGCTTTCCTGGGACAAGGTCCAAATCCTCGTCATTTGAATGAAGAGAAGGCGGAGAAAAAGGGTCCGGAGAGCGGGCTGCCTTCTAAGAATTCGTAGGCGATTGAATAAACCCCCACAGCCTTCCATTCTGCTAGCAAACGTGCAATGCTTCACGGAGGGTCGTACAACGACATTCTCAACAATCAGCCGGCTGGTTATACGCTGTATCGGCAGGATAGAACAGCGGTGTCTGGTAAGACAAGGGGCGGCAGAATATGTATTTTTGTAAATAACAGCTGGTGCACGATATCTAAGGAAGTCTCGAGGTTTTGCTCATCGGAGGTAGAGTATCTCATGATAAGCTGTGGCCCACACAATCTACTTAGAGAGTTTTCTTCTGAATTTTTCATAGCTGTCTACATACCACCACATACCACCACAATGCTGGCACTAAGACAGCATTGAATGAGCTGTATTCTGCCATAAGCAAAGAGGAAAACACTCACCCAGTGGCGGCACTCCTAAATATAAAATGCACGGTTGCTTTTTTTTGTTCTTTAAAAGGAAGCGGTGGAGTGCCGCCTCTGGGTCTAATCAGAGGCGGCACTAATCAAACGACTACCCAGACTATTTGCATTCCCTGCCCCCTCTTTTACGCCGCTGATACTCTCTGTTGTTATCATCTATGCATAGTCCCTTCAATAACTCTACCTACATGTACATATTACCTCAATTACCTCGACTAACCGGTGCCCCCGCACATTGACTCTGTACCGGTACCCCCCTGTATATACTCTCGCGATTGTTATTTTACTGCTGCTCTTTAATTACTTGTTACTTTTATTTCTTATTCTTATTCATATTTTTTGTATAAACTTCATTGTTGGTTAGGGGCTCGTAAGTAAGCATTTCACTGTAAGGTTGATTTTGATTCCCCTAATGTACGCCTTAAAAGCAACCCATATTATGTTGGGATATGGTGAAGGTTTTTCTTTTTTCATTTATGTATATAATACATTTCGGGTCTTGAAGATGCTCTCTGTTCATTCTCCATATTCTGTCACTAAGTGTATTTTCTATTGGTGTAATTAAGCATGATACCAGAGAATGGTCTGATATCACTATGTCATGGATTCCTGAACCCAGTAAATTGTTGGGTGCATTTTTGGAAATAAAAATGTAGTCAATTCTTGAATAGCTTTTCATTTCCCTTCTATTAAAATGTGTGGTAGTGAGATCGATTCTTTCTTTTGGGATATGAATACAGAGTATGTCCACTTCACCGTCAGACCATTGTATTGGTAAAGTACACGGTAATGTTAAAGTATTCTTTTTTTTTTGTTACAATATGTAATATGCTATCATAGTCTGGTTGTAATCCAGAGAGGTTCGAGAAATGATCTACATCGTCTTAGGTTGTGCAAGGATCCAAATTGCGGATTTAAAAGAAAACATGATTCGTCAGCGTACAATGACATCTTTGTTTTTAAGAGTTGGATTTCTAGCCTGTTATATTATGGTTGGATCTGATTTTAATAGCTAACATTTCAATGGCCATAATAAATAGATATGCCGATAGTGGACAATCTTGTTTCACTCATCTCGACAGTTTAAATAACCTGTCTGATTAGGATGAATAATATTTGATAATACTTTTTCAATTCTATGAGCTATGCATTTTGCTAGAATTTTTGCCTCAAGTTTTTTTTAGGTGGACTGGATCTTTATATTTACCACCTGGGTCCTGTTTCAGTAATAGTGAAATCAGACCTTGCTGAGTATCTGGCAGTCTACCATTTTTATAGGAGTGGTTAAAACATGCTATTACGAAGCATATAACAAATTCAATTCAATTGTATTTGAGTGATGTACTGAGCTGTCCACGCCACCCTCTGTGCCGCCGTGCGATCAAGGGCGTTTTGTTGTGGACCATCCTTAGTGATTTGGACATCGAGGAACTTGAAGCACTCGACCCGCTCCACTGCAGCCCCGTCGATGTGGATGGGGGTGTGCTCACCCCCGTTTCCTGTAGTCCCCGATCAGCTCCTTTATCTTACTGACATTGAGGAAGAGGTTGTTGTCCTGGCTCCTCACTGACCTCCTCTATGTAGGCTTTCTCATCGTTGTGTCTTCATCAAAATTGATGATGGTGTTGGAGTTGTGTGTGGCCGCGCAGTCGTGGGAGTACAGGAGGGGCCTAAGCACACACCCCTGTGGGGCCCATGTGTTAAGGGTCAGCGTGGTGGAGGTGATGTTTGCACACTCACAACTTTGCAGAGGGAGGTTTTCAGTCCCATGGTCCCAAGCTTGGTGATGAGCTTGGAGGGGACTATGGTGTTGAACACTGAGCTGTAAATGAACAGCATTCTCTTTTTTTTTCTTTTTTTTACCCCTTTTTTCTCCACAATTTCGTGGTATCCAATTGGTAGTAGTTACAGTCTTGTCTCATCGCTGCAACTCCCGTACGGACTCGGGAGAGGCGAAGGTCGAGAGCCATGTGTCCTCCGATATACAACCCAACCCAAGCCGCACTGCTTCTTGACACAATGCACATCCAACCCAGAAGCAAGCTGCACCAATGCGTCGGAGGAAACACCATACACCTGGCGACCTGGTCAGCGTGCACTGCGCCCGGCCCGCCACAGGAGTCGCTAGTGCGCGATGAGTCAAGGATATCCCTGCCGGCCAAACCCTCCCTAACCCGGACGACGCTGGGCCAATTGTGCTGCGATAGCCCTGTGTCTGATAGCCCTGTCCTTTGGCCTAGCGCCAAACTCTGTGTTAATCCAGAGCTTTTGATTGGCGAAGCAGCGAACAATGCGTTTACTAATGAAACCAGTGGCTGAGGTGGTTTCCTTGTCCGTGCTATCAGTGGACTCCTCTAAATATCCCAGTCAGTGCTAGCAAAGCAGTCCTGTAGCATAGCCTCTGATTCGAGGACCATTTCTCTATGGAGCGTGTCACGGGTACTTCCTGTTTGAGCTTCTGCTTGCAGACAGGAAGCAGGAGTGTAGAGTTATGATCTGATTTGCTGAAGGGGGACGAGGGAGGGCCTTGTATGCATGCTTGTGGGTAGAATAACAGTGGTATAGGACTTTATGGCCGCTTGTGGCAAAAGAAATGTGTTGATGGAAGTTGGGCATTACATGTCCTAATGATGCTGAATTTAAAATCCCCAGCAACAAGGAAAGCATCCTCCGGGTGCATGGTTTCCTTCTTGTTTATAGCCTTTTAAGTGTCAGGTTCTTTTTTTCTTGTCTTGAGGTGGAATATATACTGCAGTCAAGATAACAGCTGAATACTCTCTCGGGAGCTAGAAGGATCAGTATTTGATAATCACATGTTCCAAGACGGATGAACAATGGGTTGAGACTTCCACTGAGCTTGAGTCAGCACACCATTTGCTGTTGATGAAGAGGCATACCCCTCCCCCTCTCGATTTCTCTGAATCCAATGTCATGTCCACTTAGTGAATGGAGAATCCATCGAGTTGGATAGCCATCTTGCCCGAAAGCCATGTTTCAGAAAAGCAGATAATATTACAGTTTTACGAGAGTAAATTCACGATCGGAGCTCATCTTATTATCAAGTGACTATACATTGGCCAGTAGAATGGAGGGAAGAGGTGGCCAGTTTCCCCTTCGCCTTAATCTCGCCAAGACTCTCCCTCCAGCCTTTTTTTTCACTGCCATTTCCTCTTGGGTAGTTTGAAAATTGGGTTGGAGTTACACAAAGAGCCCAGGGCAGTCAAATTTGAAGTTGAAGCTGGAATTTAGGTTAGTAACTGCCGATCTAATGTTATAAAGTTATTGTTGATCATAATAAATGATAGAGGATACATTTGTGACCAACCGGCTCAATTCGGTTTTATGTAGCAACATTTTATATTGTGTTTTTTACATTGGATAAAATTAGAGAAAATTCTAAATCATACACTACAGTTGAGGAACAACCGGAAAGTAATTCTGCTTTGAAAGTTGATAAACTTGCAACCTCACTTTTGAGAAAATTGCCCTTGAATGTTTTGGTAAACCTACTGGAAAGCTCTTCTTTGTCTACATGGATTCAACATCGTTCACACCCTCTTAAACCTTAACCCCACCTATCTCTTTAAATATTCACATGTAAGGGCATGTACTAAACAACCAAAGATTAAGACTAAAGGCTGGTTCATATTACGGGTGTGTTCGTAAATTCAATCTGGAGTGCTAGAGTGTGCTCAGAGTGTGCTCTGGGCGTTCGTAAACTCAGTGTTGTCAAATCAAAATCAAATCAAATAACATTTTATTTGTCACATGCGCCGAATAAAACAGGTGTAGATCTTGCAGTGAAATGCTTACTTACAAGCCCTAACCAACAATGAAGTAAAAAAAAAAAAAATTGAAAAAAAAACGCCCCCAAAAAACAAGAATAAGAAATAAAAGTAACAAATACAGTGCTTTGAAAAAGTATTTGCCCCCTTCCTGATTTCTTATTTTTTTGCACATTTGTCACACTTAAATGTTTCAGATCATCAAACAAATTTTAATATTACGCAAAGATAACCCAAGTAAACACAAAATGCAGTTTTTAAGTGATAGTTTTATGTATTAAGGGAAAAAAGCTATCCGAACCTTCATGTGACAAAGTAATTGTCCCCCTTTTTTGTTAAATCATGAATTTACTGTGGTTAATCACATTTTTTGGAAAGCTGAGTTCAATTTCACTAGCTACACCCAGGCCTGATTACTGCCAGACCTGTTGAATCAAGAAATCACAATACAACCTGTCTGACAAAGTGAAGTAGGCCAAAAGATCTCAAAAAGCAAGACATCATGCCGCGATCCAAAGAAATTCAGGAACAGATGAGAAACAAAGTAATTGACATCAATCAGTCTGGAAAAAGTTACAAAGCCATTTCTAAAGCTTTGGGACTCCAGCGAACCACGGTGAGAGCCATTGTCCACAAATGGAGAAAATTTGGAACAGTGGTGAACCTTCCCAGGAGTGGCTGGCCTATCAAAATTACCACAAGAGCGCAGCGACGACTCATCCAAGCGGTCACAAAAGAACCCACAACAACATCTAAAGAACTGCAGGCCTCACTTGCCTCCAGTTAAGGTCAGTGTTCATGACTCAACCATAAGAAAGACACTGGGAAAAAATGGCATCCATGGCAGAGTTCCAAGGCGAAAACCACTGCTGACCAAAAAGAACATAAAGGCTTGTCTCACTTTTGTCAAAAAACATCTTGATGATCCCCAAGACTTTTGGGAAAATATTCTGTGGACTGACGAGACAAGTTGAACTTTTTGGAAGGTGTGCGTCCCGTTACATCTGGCGTAAAAGTAACACAGCATTTCAGAAAAATAACATCATACCAACAGTCAAATATGGTGGTGGTAGGGTGATGGTCTGGGGCTGCTTTGCTGCTTCAGGACCTGGACGACTTGCTGTGACTGATGGAACCATGAATTCGGCTCTCTACCAAAAAATCCTGAAGGAGAATGTCCGGCCATCAGTTCGTGACCTCAAGCTGAAGCGCACTTGGGTTGTGCAGCAGGACAATGATTCAAAACACACCAGCAAGTCCGCCTCTGAATGGCTTAAAAAACCCAAAATGAAGGTTTTGGAGTGGCCTAGTCAAAGTCCAGACTTGAATCTGATTGAGATGCTGTGGCGTGACCTTAAAAAGGCGGTTCATGCTCGAAAACCCTCCAATGTGGCTGAATTAAAACAATTCTGCAAAGAGTGGACCAAAATTCCTCCACAGCGATGTGAAAGACTCATTGCCAGTTATCGCAAACGCTTGATTGCAGTTGTTGCTGCTGAGGGTGGCACAACCAGTTATTAGGATTAGGGGGCAATTACTTTGTCACATAGGGCCATGAAGGTTCGGATAGCTTTTTTCCCTTAATAAATAAAATCATCATTTAAAAACTGCATTTTGTGTTTACTTGGGTTATCTTTGTGTAATATTTACATTTGTTTGATAATCTGAAACATTTAAGTGTGACAAATGAGCAAAAAAATAAAAAATCAGGAAGGGGGCAAATACTTTTTCAAAGCACTGTAGTTAAAGAGTAGCAGTAAAATAACAATAGTGAGGCTATATACAGGGGGTACCGGTACAGAGTCAATGTGCGGAGGCACCGGTTAGTTGAGGTAATTGAGGTAATATGTACATGTAGGTAGAGTTATTAAAGTGACTATGCATAGATAATAACAGAGAGTAGCATGGGGAGGGGGTGCAAATAGTCTGGGTTGTAGGGGGGGACAATGCAAATAGTCTGGGTAGCCATTTGATTAGATGTCAGATTGTCCGTTCGTAAATTCAGAGCCTTTCGCTCTCGGAGCATTCAGAGCGCACACTGGACGCTCTGGTTGATCCGAGTGTTCTGACCTCACAACAGCAGTCAAGCACCCAAACTAACTGGCCAGCTACTTCCAGACACAAATGAGAGAACAGCTCACTCTGACCATTTTACTCGCCCTAGCAGAGCTGGTTAGGCTGTTTTTATGTTATCCAGAGCTTTGGTGACTGCAACTGTGCTGCTGGCAAAATTTAATTACGCTTTTTTGCCAACGTTTACTGACACCGGCCATATTCAACGGTGTTGAGATTTTGTAAATTCATCAGTTATTCTGCGCTCTAGCACACTCAGATGAGAGTGCTCTGAAATCAGAGTACATAGCCAGAGCAAATTTACCAGCTACGTCTATCGACAGTTGTTGCAGTGACATCATGAACATTCTATTGAAATGTTTACTTGCATAGTGGAGTCTTT
The DNA here is from genome assembly GCF_965601325.2 of Salmo salar. Taxonomy (NCBI): domain Eukaryota; kingdom Metazoa; phylum Chordata; class Actinopteri; order Salmoniformes; family Salmonidae; genus Salmo; species Salmo salar. Next base: position 4,259,889 of record NC_138316.1, read on the forward strand.
TGTTTAGACATGTAGCTAGCTAGCTAAACAATGAACCACAATCCCAACTCATAACGTTACTACCCCTCATGAATCTGCAGGTAGCTAACCAACCAGGTTCAATGTTCGCTAGCTAATAGTAGGCCATAACTAGCAATACAAATGTATCTGAGATACAAATAATATTACTACACAGATCATACACATAACATTAGCGAGCTAGCCAGCTAACGTTAGCTAGATACCTAACGGTAGGTACACTTTAACTTGAAATGAAAACGACTTTCTGACTGTAGTTTAAATGTGTATTATCTGAAAATGTAGCTAGCTAGACTCTTACCATATACATGGATGGACGCTTCTCCCTTTCTGTCACGGATGCCATGGTTCCCCTTAGCTTGAAGATATAATCCAGAGACAGGTGTTTTATACAATAGCCTTCTGTGTGTTCCTTTTTCCGACTCCTTCTGCATATTTGCAATCAAATGCCAAAATATTCTCCATCTCCTTGGCTATCATACTCTTAATTCCACTGGGCATTCCACTGATTTCAAAACTCAGTCATCCAGAAATTGGAGAGCAACACTTTTGCAGTTCTACAAAGTGATATCTTTCAAAAAAGATGCGTTAGAAAGGACTACCTACACTTACTGACCAGCTCATATTATAGATAGAAGCGGGCTACATGGCAGACCAATCCGAACGCATCTATTGGCATGTCCAGCCCACTCATTATCTCAGCCAATCATAGCTAGTGGGAAGGTACCTGTCTTTTTCTGTGGCTTAATCAACTAGGCTCGAAAATGTAATATTTTATTTGTATTTACAGATGGAAAATATTTATATTTTTAAGGCACATGAAAGTTCATATGTTCCAGAAGGCATTTCCGCCAAAAATGCATTTTCATTTAAAAAAAGTTTACATTCAAATGGCTCTCTTGTGAAGTAGTGACGCACGACATACGACTAGTTTCCTGAAACAAGTCACATTTCGTGCAAAAAGATATACCCACAAAATAGCAAAGTTGGGCCGGAGCTCGTAACAGCAGCCATCTCCTCATCTATCTATCTCACTGTGTTTGTGTGCATGTGTGTGTGTTTATTTACCTTAATTTTATTAAGGTATAAGAAAGTTTATTTACCTGATAAGAAGTCTCTTTTTCAACTTTTATTTTACCTTTATTTTATTTGCCCTGCTCACTAAAAAAACAAGCACAAACAACAGGCAAGTATAGATACATGTAAATATAGACAATATACACATTAAGATACAAAACACAGTTAATTAAAACAAACACATTCTTGATGTGATTGAGTGCTATAAAATCAGCTAACAGAAAGTTGAGGAGAGAGAGATGTATAGAGTTAGCTCCCTTAGCTCCACAAATCCCTGGCTCTGTATATGGTGGTGGTCCCCTCATGAATACATATGAGCAAGCTTTACTAGCTGCTACAGAGGTACAGGTATTCTCAGTTGTGACTACTGATGAGGGATGGAATGGAAACCTGTAGTACACTTAAACAGAGTTAACACTTATACAAAGCCCACTTATCAGGAGTCCAGCCCTGCTTGACTTCGAGCCAGCCCTGCTTATGTCCTCCCCACCTTAACTTTGATTGATTGATTGACAGTATCAATAAATGGATATGAATATGCAGCCTTTTCCGCAAACCCTCTTCAGTCATCGAACACACTAGAGTGTCTCCACCAAAGATAAATACAGTGGGATTATAATGGGAATGAAGTTCCAATCAATCAGTTGCAAATATAGGAACAACTGATTATGGGTTAATGTGTATCAGGGGTGTTAACCGTGTTGAAATCGACACATCTGGCAAGCTAGTTCCCCTTGCAGACATTGCCATTGGATGTTAAAACCACACCTGTAATATACAGTGTCAAGATTATTATTGAACCCGTAGTGCAGTTTTCCTGTGAGTAATCCAATGATGTGATGGACTCCTGAGGACACTGTGTATTTGACAGTGTGTGTGTGTGTGAGGCGGACCCATCTCTCTTATTAATGACCCCTCTCTCTGGTTAAAATAAGAGCCTCTAAGCTCTACTCTGTTAAATGAATAAACAGCTCAGGGGAGAGGAACAACTCCCATAAAGGGATGAGTGAGGGAAGGAGGGAGATGGGGAAGGGGTACAGGGAGAAAGGGAGAGCTCTCTGGTGAATTACCTTTTCACTAGCCTCCTCTCTTCCCATGATAGAGTGAGTGTCGAAGAGTTATCACTTTAGATTGTGTGTAAAAAAAATAAAAGTGTATATAGGCCTAAGTGGCAAAAGTGGAGTTTGCAGAGTACTGTAGAGCTGGGGACGCCACTAACCAAACACAACAGATAAGGGAAATATGTTAGACAGATCGTTTGTCACAAGAATAGTTTCCCAGACAGCAGATGACACTTCTCTATTTGCCTCTGATGCAAATGGCTGTTCAAATGTTTAATACATAATAATAGATCTTATTTGGCAGACACCATTCAGGCGCTCTCAAGGACATCTTACATCAAAAGTAGGCCTACATAAAATCAAGTGTATCAATTAAAATGCAATTTAAATTAAAGGAACGGATTGAACAGCACAGATAAAAAGAGGATGGGGGGGTTGGGTAGAGGATACACATGTGGGAAAGAGGCAAATGTGTGAGGGCCCAAAAAGGTGACACTTTTTTTTTTGCACTGAAACATGCAAAAAAAAATCCCTGATAGGGGGAAATGCAGGTTTTAACTAATTAAACAACGAAGAATAGGATCTACATGATCAGTCTCTGTGTGTAAAATAAAAAGTGGTTAATGTGAACCTAACTCACAGCTAAAAAAAAATTAAGAAAGCAATCCAATGTTATTTTTTGCCTTGCCTTTACTGCAAATGAGAAAGAACAATACACTAAGATTAGGGATGCACCGATATTACATTTTTGGCCGATACCGATAACCAATATTTTCCTTGCCTAAAAAAACGATACCGATACCAATAACCGATATTTAAAATTGTAGCACCCTTTTAAGCATTCTAGTACAGTTAAATAGTTAACACACGAGGCGTCACTACGGTTCGAATCCAGGCTGTATCACATCCGGCCATGATTGGGAGTCCCATAGGGCGGCGCACAACTGGCTCAGTGTCGCCCGGGTTTGGCCCGGAGTAGGCAGTCATTGTAAATAAGAATTTGTTCTTAACTGACTTGCCTAGTTAAATACAGGTTACACACACACCACGCTGACCAAAAAGTAATTTTGTTGGCATTTATGTATGTTCCCATTACCAGTAAAACATAATCAAAACCTGTTTCTTTCACTTACTTGCTGTGCTGTTTCGTTAATTTGTTCAGTCGTTTCATTCTCAACCAGGAGTTCATCATACATGTCAAGCGCACTGTCACTGTCACTGTGTCCGTTTTCATCTTGTCCAACTGTGTATGTTACATTTCACGTAAACCCTGTTTCTTGTCTGCATCGAAGTAGTGGTCTTTGTACCTAGCATCAACCATGCTGGCAATACAGTAAAGAGGCTCAGAGAGAATACCACCGAATTGCCTCGAGTACTTTTGTAAATTAACCCCACGGTCTGTCGGCAGTTTTGTTGAGCAGGTGTTTCAATGCCATGACAGAGGGTATCACGTCTGCTGCAGACGCAGTTGATTAGCTTATTTCTCTGAGTCAGTTGTTCGAATGGCGCTAGGAGTGTGTTCATGTTTCCAAGTTTCAAACATGTTCTCAAATGTCATTGAAATGGCAACAGTGTGAGAACCAGCACATTTTTGAGCATGCAATACGGCTTTCCTCAGTACGAAATTCTCGCCGACCCACTGTGCTGTCAGACTCAGTATGCTCATGTGGCCGACATCGCTGGTCCTCATGTCAGTCGGGAAGCCCATAGCAAGTGTAATGAATTCCATTATCTTGGCATTAATGGATTTCGCCTTTGAGTTGTTTCGCTGAAATTTTCTTACTCTTTCAAATGACTGCTCAATTTCAACTTGTTTGGAAGTGTACGCTTAGTATTTTTCTGCTTTTGTTCTGTGTAGCGCTGTATTTTTCGTGGTGTCACTCAGTCATCTCCTTACGTTAAATACAGTTGAAGTCGGAAGTTTACATACACCTTAGCCAAATACATTTAAACTCAGTTTTCACAATCCCTGACATTTAATCCAAGTAAAAAATAGGATACAGTTATGATCACCACTTTATTTTAAGAATGTGAAATGTCAGAATAATAGTAGAGAGAGTGATTTATTTCAGCTTTTATTTCTTTCATCACATTCCCAGTGGGTCAGAAGTTTACATACACTCAATTAGTATTTGGTAGCATTGCCTTTAAATTGTTTAACTTGGGTCAAACGTTTTGGGCAGCCTTCCACAAGCTTCCCACAATAAGTTGGGTGAGTTTTGGCCCATTTATCCTGACAGAGCTGAGTCAGGTTTTGTAGGCCTCGTTGCTCGCACATGCTTTTTCAGTTCTGCCCACAAATTTTCTATAGGATTGAGGTCAGGGCTTTGTGATGTTGACTCCAATACATTGACTTTGTTGTCCTTAAGCCATTTTGCCACAACTTTTGAAGTATGCTTGGGGTCATTGTCCATTTGGAAGACCCATTTGCGACCAAGCTTCAACTTCCTGACTGATGTCTTGAGATGTTGCTTCATTATATCCACATCATTTTCCTACCTCATGATGCCATCTATTTTGTGAAGTGCACCAGTCCATCCTGCAGAAAAGCACCCCCACAACATGCTGCCATCCCCGTGCATCACGGTTGGGATGGTGCTCTTTGGCTTGCAAGCCTCCCCCTTTTTCCTCCAAACATTACGATGGTTCATTATGGCCAAAAAGTTATATTTTGTTTCTTCAGACTAGAGGACATTTCTCCAAAAAGTTCAATCTTTGTCCCCATGTGCAGTTGCAAACCGTAGTCTGGCTTTTTTTTGGCGGTTTTGGAGCAGTGGCTTCTTCCTTGCTGAGCAGCCTTTCAGGTTATGTTGATATAGGACTCGTTTTCCTGTGGATATAGATACTTTTGTACCTGTTTCCTCCAGCACCTTCACAAGGTCCTTTGCTGTTATTCTGGGATTGTTATGCACTTTTCGCACCAAGGTACGTTCATCTCTAGGAGACAGAACGTCTCTCCTTCCTGAGCGGTATGACGGCTTTGTGGTCCCATGGTGTTTATACTTGCGTGCTATTGTTTGTACAGATTAACGTTGTACCTTCAGGCATTTGGAAATCTTGGCTGATTTCTTTTGGTTTTCCGATGTTGTCAAGCAAAGAGGCACTGAGTTTGAAGGTAGGCCTTGAAATACATCCACAGGTACACCTCCAATTGACTCAAATGATGTCAATTAGCCTATCAGAAGCTTCTAAAGCCATGACATATTTTTCAGGAATTTTCCAAGCTGTTTAAAGGCACAGTCAACTTAGTGTATGTACACTTCTGACTCACTGGAATTGTGATACTGTGATTTATAAGTGAAATAATCTGTCTGTAAACAGTTGTTGGAAAAATTACTTGTCATGCACAAAGTAGATGTCCTAACCAACTTGCCAAAACTATAGTTTGTTAACAAGAAATTTGTGGAGTGGTTGAAAACGAGTTTTAATGACTCCAACCAAAGTGTATGTAAACTTCCGACTTCAACTGTACATATGCACATCGGTTTTACACAACGGCGTTAAACTAGACATTGGGCCGATGCCGATTTTGGCATTGTTTATCTAATATCGCCCGATTCCGATATGCTCACCGATATATTGTGCATCCCTAACTAATATTGCAGTTAGCCATGACAGCCTTTATAATATAATGCTTGTGACCACACACATCTAAATATTGCACTTGGGAAAAAAAACATCTTAAAGCATGAAACAAACAGGCATTCTATTTTTGCTCTATTATAGTGGCCACTATAGATATCGATCAAGTGCACAAGGCTACGTGTGTGCAAAAATAATGTTCACTGAGTAAAAAATTGAATAATCCCCCCTCACTCACACACAAGTGTTACTGTCGAGTTCAACACAACAAAAGCAATATCTTTGGACTACTCTGCACATTATTACATTGTACACTTTCTGCCTGTGGACATCTGTTCTACAATGTGCCTGCAGAGCATGATACCCTTTGTTGGCATAACTGATCTGTTTCAGGCAGAGAGTACACCTGGTATACACCTTTTTATCCACTGTATTGAAAAAGTGAGAAAGAGGGAAAGTGTGTGGTGTTCCTTTCACCTCTATAGTGGCATCCAGCTTAAGCCAGGCCCAGCTCCAGCTACACTTGTTTAACAAGCAACGCTTGAGGGAAAACGTAGAGGGAAAACGTTAGTTCACAGATAGTAGTTAGTTCGTTAGCTAACTATAACTAGTTAACATTTCACACAGATTGCCAGGGTCCAGTAAGCAACTAACGCGTTATAAGTTGAAGAACAGCAAGGAGTCGTATAACGTTACCAGTTAATACTATAGCGAATTGGTTAGGTTACTAACATTAGCTCATCTGATGTTGTAACGTTAGTTGTCTGACTTTAATAGCCAGCCAATTTTCACACCGTAAACTAAATTATTTGATCAGTTAAGTTGGCTAATGCTCAACATTTCTCTGGCTAGCTAACAGATAATTCTATCCAGCTAGCAAGATACTTAACAATGCTAACAATACTTGGTCCACCACACTTTCTCCCTCAATCAATCAATCAATCAATCCAATGTATTTATAAAGTCCTTCTTACATCAGCTGATGTCACCAAGTGCTGTACAGAAACCCAGCCTAAAACCCCAAATATCAAGCAATGCAGGTGTAGAAGCACGGTGGCTAGGAAAAACTCCCTAGAAAGGCCAAACCTAGGAAGAAATCTAGAGAGGAACCAGGCTATGAGGGGTGGCCAGTCCTCTTCTGGCTGTGCCGGGTGGCGATTATAACAGAACATGGCCAAGATGTTCAAATGTTCATAGATGACCAGCAGTGTCAACTAATAATAATCACAGTGGTTGTCGAGGGTGCAACAGGTCAGCACCTCAGGAGTAAATGTCAGTTGGCTTTTCATAGCCGATCATTCAGAGTATTTCTTACCGCTCCTGCTGTCTCTAGAGAGAGCAGGCCTGAGACAGGTAGCACGTCCGGTGAAGAGGTCAGGGTTCCATAGCCGCAGGCAGAACAGTTGAAACTGGAGCAGCAGCACGTCCAGGTGGACTGGGGACAGCAAGGAGTCATCAGGCCAGGTAGTCCTGAGGCATGGTCCTAGGGGCCAGGTCCTCCGAGAGAGCGAAAGAAAGAGAGAAACAAAGAGAGAGAGAGCATACTTAAATGTATATACTCCATATATAACAGGCTGACCCTAGTCCCCCGACTCAAACTACTGCAGCATAAATACGGGGGGCTGAGACAGGAGGGGTCGGGAGACACTGTGGCCCCATCCGATGATGCCCCCGGGCAGGGCCAAACAGGCAGGATATAACCCCACCCACTTTGCCAAATCACAGCCCCCACACCAACCACCAACTTACCATCCTGAGACAAGGCCGAGTATAGCCCACAAAGATCCCCGCCACGTCACAACCCAAGGGGGGGGGGCGCCAACCCAGACAGGAGCATCATGTCATTGACTCAACCCACTCAAGTGACGTACCCCTCCTAGGGACGGCATGGAAGAGCACCAGTAAGCCAGTGACTCAGCCCCTGTAATAGGGTTAGAGGCAGAGAATCCCAGTGGAGAGAGGGGAACAGGCCAGGAAGAGACAGCAAGGGTGGTTCGTTGCTCCAGTGCCTTTCCGTTCACCTTAACACTCCTGGGCCAGACTACACTCAATCATAGGACCTACTGAAGAGATGAGTCTTCAATAAAGACTTAAAGGTCCCTCACCTCAAACTTTCCAAATGCCAGTTGTTTTTCTGTTACAGCTCATGAAGTATGCTTCATCACCTTCTCACCCCCGTCTCCGTGGTAAGGCTTCTTACCTACCTCTTCGTTATCGTTCAGGGGACTGACAAACTGCGTTTCAAATCTCCCGCTGTCTTTCCAGAGCGCACGCTGATGCTGTAACTAACAAATTGGTTGTCTCTTCTCTCTTCAGTCGCGTGCTGCATTCTGTTATGTGAACGCTTTGGCTGAGCCTTGGATATCGCCAGTATTAATCAACATACATACTGTACATCAACACACACGCACACACACGCACACGGGAAAGATCACACTCCACAAGCGATTGGTAGTTTAACCCTGGTGTGTGTGTGTGTGTGTGTGTGGGTGTGTGTGTGTGTGTGTGTGCGTGCTCAGGGCCGGCTCTAGCCTTTTGGGGGCCCTCAGCAAGATTTGGTTTTGGGGCCCCTCACCTCGAACATTTTGTGGCCTCCATTCTGACGGCAGAGAGAAACATTTACATTTTAATGTTCATTTCCTGCAATCTACACATTTTTCCATGGGGCGGAGTGAAATGTTAGCGATTTTATAACAAATTTCATGCAATTCTCTAAATTCTGTCATGGGGTAAAGAGAACTGTTTGCCATTTTAAACCTAATTTCCTACAATTCTATACATTTTGCCATGACTTATGCCATGTTAATATGATATCTGAGTGAGAATGAGTAACAAAATGGATTCGCTCGTAATACCCGGTCGGTTTTCGGCCATGATTACTACAAGTTTAGATAGCTGGCTAGACTAACTACCAATCTAAAAATGACATGGCTAATTGAGTGACTGACATAACAAGAGTATGCACAATGCACAACCACTGATGTATACTGATGCACAACCACTATTCTTACTCTACTCAACTGCAGCGCATGCCTGTGTGACTGGCGCACCTTGTCTCTCTTTCCAGGCACAGGCTGCAGTGTGCATTGTGCTGCCCGGGGTGATGAAGCTACTATCTAATTACAGTAATTAACTTGTTTCTTACTTGTTGTTTCTCTGACTGAAAAGTAATGTTACCGAAATCCCTCATTTGTTAATTGTGTCTTCCCTGTCATGCTCTTTTCACATGACACATGCATGCACCTGTGACTGACCAATAGGGTAGGGTCTGAATGTATGTACATCAATACATTGGTTACAACAACAGCGTTATACCGTTATAATGCGATGCCAAGGATATTATTAAAAAGACATTTCCCAAGGGCTCGGGAGGGAAAGGGAAAGTCAGATGGGTGGAAGTCATTTGACTTAACTGTTGAAACAACGGGAGACTCAACTGGCCATGCCAAGTGCAGAAGATGTGAGACCTTTCTACGTTATGACAATAAGACAACAGGGACTTCTTCTCTGCAGCGCCATTTTGCACAATACTGTGGCGTGACAGCCTCCTCCCCAGGCCAAGCATCTATGTCAGCTTTCATCAACAAAACATGAACCGTCTCAAAGAAAACAAAACAGGCAGTGTCAGTTTATGTTGCAAAGACGTCAGGCCATTCTATACCGTTGAAGGCCCAGGCTTTGAGGAGCTTGCCAGGAGCTTATATATGGGAGCCACTTATGGGAGGGTGGGTGACTCTCACAAAATTGGTATTACTCTTGGTACATTTAGATATTTTTTTTAAGACAACAATGGATAAAATACAATCTCACATTTTTGTCTATGTTAAATTAAACATCTTAACTGTCCAGATGTAATCAGTTTTTAAAACAAATCCAAGACCATCTCATTACCGTAACACAATGTGAACATTTTGCTATTTTTATTACAACAATATTTGATATGACATTCTGATTTTAAGTATGTTTTAATTTAATCAGTTCTCATTACAATAGTATTACACAGTTACGGCGATTATAATCTAAAATGAGTAAATGGGGTGAACGAGGACAATTATCCTTTTTTTGTGTTTTTTTTACCCCCTTTTTCCTGATATCCAATTGGTAGTTACAGTCTTGTCCCATCGCTGCAACTCCCCTACGGACTTGGGAGAGGCGAAGGTCGATAGCCATGCGTCCTCCGAAACACGACCCTGCCAAGCGACACTGCTTCTTGACACACTGCTCGCTTAACCCGAAGCCACCCGCACCAATGTGTCGGAAGGAAACACCATCCAGCTGGCAACTGAGGTCAGCCAGCCCGCCACAAGGAGTCGCTAGAGCGCGATGGGACAAGGAAATCCTGGCCAAATCCTCCCCTAACCCAGACGACGCTGGGCCAATTGTGTGTCACCTCATGGGTCTCCTGGTCACAGCCGGGGTTTGTAGTGATGCCTCAATCATTGCGATGCAGTGCCTTAGATCGCTGCGCCACTCGGGAGACCCCGACAATTATCAAATTTAAACATAATAAAAGAGAAAAGACTAGCTTGTCCTTTGTAGCCCTCTTTGATTTTCTCTTCTTAGTGATGCATTATGGGTCGAAAAATATATTTTAAAAAACTGTACATAGAACTTGAAGAAATTTTACAGTAATGAAAAACACGTACTCGGACAAACGTTTTTTTGTTTAAAATATAACTAGTTTGTAACATGAATACCCTGAAATGATAACTGTAATTGAATATGTACCACTTTAAAACAATATTTAATTGGTTTATGCTAGTTATTTCTTATAAATTAAATGCATATTAAGTCCTACAAAATTGACCCGGACACATTACAGTAACTAGATTTCTTTTTAAATAAAATGTTTACTCACAAAAATAAGATTTAAGCCCCAACAAATTAAAGAGCCAGAAACCAAGCATAGTGAGATTTAATGAGATAGTAAATTATGAAATGTTTTTAGTGGCTATTTAACTGAATTCATCACAGACATGGTCTCAGTTGGTTTCTTGAGCATCACCCGGCTTGTCTGCCACCTCCGTTCTACTTTGCCACAACACCGTCTCTGCCAGGTACAAGAGCATGGCAGAAGACAAAAGAGGGCACATTGGGGATGACTATCAGAAGCTTAGTTATCTGACAACAACATGTCATTTAATTCCTGAAGAGTTCCAGTTAATTGGAAGAAACCTGACCATTGCTGTGTTTCCAGCTGAAGACTCAAAAACTGAGGAGAATATAAGGTGAGTGTTGGTGAAGCTGCTCGTGACAAAGTTTGGCTTCGACGCTATGTCACTGAGCAGAATTGTTTGGGTGACTGACCAGGGCTCCAACATCTTTCCTACAATGGCACCGGAGGAGATGGCTGACGTTGTACGGGCTCTTAAACAAATCTACTATTGTGTGTGTTTTTTGCCTTATTTGTAACTTATTTTGTACATGATGTTTCTTCCACTGTCTCCTATGACCGAAAATAACTTCTGGATATCAGGACAGCGATTACTTTACCATCAGATTTTTTCTTTACAGAGTCGAACGCAAAGGTTTTACTAAAGACACCAGACAAGGCCCAAATCCCTGTCATTCGCATGAAAAAGAGACAGAGATATTGGGGACATAGGTCTGGGTGCCTTGTAAGGATCCGACGGTGAGTGAGTGATCCGCATTTACCATCAGTCCTATTAGCCAATATGCAATCATTGGATAATAAAATGGCTCCGATCAAGACTATCCTACCAACGGGACATTAAAAACTGTAATATCTTATGTTTCACCGTGTCATGGCGGTCTGTGTCTATTTGTAAATAACAGCTGGTGCACAAAATCTAATATTATTAAGGAAGTCTCGAGGTTTTGCTCGCCTGAGGTAGATTATCTCATGATAAGCTGTAGACCACACTATTTACCAAGAGAGTTTACCATCTATATTTTTCGTAGCACCACAAAAAGATGCTGGCACTAAACGAGCCGTATAAGGCCATAAGCAAACAAGAAAATCATCCAGAGGCTTTAATGCAGGGAAACTTAAATCAATTTTACCTCATTTCTACCAGCATGTTACATGTGCAATTAGAGGGGAAAAAAACTCTATACCACCTTTACTCCACACACAGAGACACATACAAAGCTCTCCCTCGCCGTCCAATTGGCAGATCTGACCATAACTATATCCTCCTGATTCCCGCTAACAAGCAAAAACTAAAGCAGGAAGTACCAGTAACTCGCTCAGTAAGGAAGTGGTCAGATGACACAGATGCTAAGCTACAGGACTGTTTTGCTAGCACAGACTGAAATATGTTTCGGGATTCTTCTGATAGCATTGAGGAGTACACCACATCAGTCACTGCTTTCATCAATAAGTGCATTGATGGCATCGTCCGCACAGTGACCGTACGTACATACCCCAACCAGAAGCCATGGATTACAGGCAACATCCGCACTGAGTTAAAGGCTAGAGCTGCCGCTTTCAAGGAGAAGGACTAACCTGGACGCTTATAAGAAATCCCGCTACGCCCTCCGACGAACCATCAAACAAGCAAAGCGTCAATACAGGACTAAGAATGAATCATACTACTCCGGCTCTGACAGTCGTCGGATGTGGCAGGTCTTGCAAACTATTACGGACTATAAAGGGAAGCACAGCCGCGAGCTGCCCAGTGACACGAGCCTACCAGACGAGCTAAATAACTTCTATGTTCGCTTCGAGGCAAGCAACACAAAAGTATGCATGAGAGCATCAGCTGTTCCGGACGACTGTGATCACGCTCTCTACGTAGTTGAATGTGTGTAAGATCTTTAAACAAGGTCGCAGGGCCAGACGGATTACCAGGACCTGTACTGCGAGCATGCGCTGACCAACTGGCAAGTGTCTTCACTGACATTTTCAACCTGTCCCTGACCGAGTCTGTACCATCATGTTTCAAGCAGACCACCATAGTCCCTGTGCCCAAGAACACCAAGGTAACCTGACTAAATGACTACCGACCCGTAGCATTCACATCTGTAGCCATGAAGTGCTTTGAAAGGCTGGTCATGGCTCACATCTACACCATTATCCCAGAAACCCTAGACCCAGTCCAATTTGCATACCGCCCCAACAGATCCACAGATGATGCAATCTCTATTGCACTCCACACAACCTTTTCCCCCCTGGACAAAAGGAACACCTACGTGAGAACGCTATTCATTGACTACAGCTCAGCGTTCAACACCATAGTGCCATAGTGCCCTCAAAGCTCATCACTAAGCTAAGGACCCTGGGATTAAACACTTCCCTCTGCAACTGGATCCTGGACTTCCTGACGGGCCGCTCCCAGGTGGTAAGGGTAGGTAACAACACATCTGCCATGCTGATCATCTACACGGGGGCCCCTGAGGGGTGCGTGCTCAGTCCCCTCCCGTACTCCCTGTTCACCCATGAATGGATGTCCAAACACGACTCCAACACCATCATTAAGTATGCTGACGACACAACAGCGGTAGGCATGATCACCGATAACGACGAGACAGCCTATAGGGAGGAGGTCAGAGACACTGCCAGGATAACAACCTCTCTCTCAACATGATCAAGACAAAGACTATGATTGTGGACTATAGGAAAATGAGGACTGAGCACGCCCCCATTCTCATCAACGGGGCTGTAGTGGAACAGGTTGAGAGCTTCATGTTCCTTGGTGTCCACATCACCAACAAACTATCATGGTCCAAACACACCAAGACAGTCGTGAAGAGGGCACGACAAAGCCTATTCCCCCTCAGGTGACTTGATTTGGCATTGATCCTCAGATCCTCAAAAGGTTCTACAGCTGCACCATCGAGAGCATCCTGACTGGTTGCATCACCTCCTGGTATGGCAATTGCTCGGCCTCCGACCGCAAGGCACTACACAGAGGGTAGTGAGTACGGCCCAGTACATCACTGGGGCCCAAGCTTCCTGCGACCCAGGACCTCTATACCAGGCGGAGTCAGAGGATGGCTCTAAGAATTACCATAGACTCCAGCCACCCTAGTCATAGATTGTTCTTTCTGCTACCGCACAGCAAGAGGTACCGGAGCGCCAAGTCTAGGTCCAAAAGGCTTCTAAACAGCTTCTTCCCCCAAGCCATGAGACTCCTGAACAGCTAATCAAATGGCTACCCGGACTATTTGCATTGTCCCCCCTCAATTACCTCGACTAACCTATGCCCTCGCACATTGATTCTGTACCCGTACCCCCTGTATATATCCTCGTTACTGTTATTTTATTGTTGCTCCTTAATTATTATAATATTTATTTTCTTGATTTAAAAAACTTTTTTTTTTTTACTTACTTATTTTAGTAAATGCTTAACTTATTTTTCTTAATACTGCGTTGTTGGTTAAGGGCTTGTAAATAAGTATTTCACTTTTCGGCGCATGTGACAAATACAGTTTTATTTGATTTGAACCTTTGCCCCAGTCGGAGGTCCTGAGCGCTCTGCAGCAGGTTTTCATCAAGGATCTCTCTGTACTTTTCTGCATTTATCTTTCCCTCGATCCTGACTAGTCTCCCAGTCCCTGCCGCTGAAAAACATCCCCACAGCATGATGCTGTCACCACCATGCTTCACCGTAGGGATGGTGCCAGGTTTCCTCCAGACATGATGCTTGGCATTCAGGCTAATGAGTTCAATCTTGGTTTCATAAGACCAAAGGATCTTCTTCCTCATGGTCTGAGAGCCCTTTAGGTGCCTTTTGGCAAACTCCAAGTGGGCATTCAGGTGCCTTTTACTGAGTAGTGGCTTCCGTCTGGCCTCTCTACCATAAAGGCCTGATTGGTGGAGTGCTGCAGAGATAGTTGTCCTTCTGAAAGTTTAATCTTAACAGAGGAACTCTGGAGCTCTGTCAGAGTGACCATCGGGTTCTTTGTCTCCTCTCTGACCCCGATTGCTTAGTTTGGCCGGGCGGCCAGCTCTAGGAAGAGTCTTGGTGGTTCCAAACTTCTTCCATTTAAGAATGGTGGTGTCCACTGTGTTCTTCAATGCTGCATACATTTTTGGGTACCTTTTCCCAGATCTGTGCCTCGACACAATCCTGTCTCAGAGCTCTACGGACAATTCCTTTGACCTCATGTCTTGGTTTTTGCTCTGATATGCACTGGCAACTGTGTGACCTTATATAGACAGGTGTGTCCAATCAATTGAATTCACCACACGTGTACTCCAATCAAGTTGTAGAAACATCTCAAGGTTGATCAATGGAAATTGGATGCACCTGAGATCAATTTAGAGTCTCCTAGCAAAGGGTCTGAAAACTTATGTAAATAAGGTATCTGTTTTTTTTTATAAATTGCAAACATTTCTAAAAATCTGTTTTTACTTTGTCATTATGGAGTATTGTGTGCAGATTGATGAGGAACATTTTTTTTCATACATTTTCAAATAAAGCTGTAACGTAACAAAATATGGAAAAAGTCAAGGGGTCTGTATACTTTCAGAATACACTCTATATGATATTATATGTAAAATAAAAAAAGAGAAATAAAGAAAATGCACCGTGTTATCCTAATTATTGTGCTAGGGATATATTTTTTATTTAACTTTTATTTAGTCAGGCGAAACCCATTGAGACCAGGGTCTCATTTTCAAAGGTGCCCTAAGCACAGTAATACAATAGTCCAAAATTATCACTCTAACAAAGATAGAAAATATTTTAAAAATGTAAGGTACAACTCATAACAATCTCTTCATTCAATCAAAACATCTGCAACTCTCATTCAACACACTAATACTAGAGTCTTAAACTGCCCTGGCGGCACCAGGGAATCAAGATGCAAGGAGATCTGCAGGCTATTTCAAGAATGGGAGGCATTAGAACTGAAAGTGGATCTACCTAGATCGGTATGGACTATTTTAACCTCGAGAGTTAACCATCCCTGTGAACGGGTTTGGAGTATCATATTTGTTTATTTTAAACAGTGAAATTAGGTAGGTTGGAAGCTTTTTCAGAATAGGGTTGTAAACAAACAGGGAGTATTGAAGTTATGTACGGGACGTTAGTGAGGTCCAGCTGACCCTTTGATACAGGATGCAGTGATGAATATTAAACCTGTCACCTGTGATGAAGGGAAGTGCTATGGAGACTGCAGCCAAAGGTTTTAGAGTGGTGTCTGCTGCATTTTGCTAAAATGGTGTCACCATAGTCCAAAACTAGCAGGAAAGTTGACAAGATCTATTTTAAATCATAGCTATTTAACTAGCTCTTCCGTATGTTTTTTAAACATTAGATCTTCATCAATCCAAACACCCAAATAATGTATTGTGAAATCTGTTGTAAAATGTATTTTACATGTTTTACATTTACATTTTAGTCATTTAGCAGACGCTCTTATCCAGAGCGACTTACAGTAGTGAATGCATACATTTCATTGATATTTTTTGTTGTTTTTGTACTGGCCCCCCGTGGGAATCGAACCCACAACCCTGGTGTTGCACACACCATGCTCTACCAACTGAGCCACAGGGAAGTCAAATTTATTTATATAGCCCTTCTTACATCGGCTGATATTTCAAAGTGCTGTACAGAAACCCAGCCTAAAACCCCAAACAGCAAGCAATGCAGGTGTAGAAGCACGGTGGCTAGGAAAAACTCCCTAGAAAGGCCGAAACCTAGAGAGGAACCAGGCTATGAGGGGTGGCCAGTCCTCTTCTGGCTGTGACTGGTGGAGATTATAACAGCACATGGCCAAGATGTTCAAATGTTCATAAATGACCAGCATGGTCAAATAATAATAATCATAGTCGTTGTCGAGGGTGCAACAAGTCAGTAACACAAGAGTAAGTGTCAGTTGGCTTTTTCATAGCCGATCTTTGAGAGCATCTCTACCGCTCCTGCTGTCTCTAGAGAGTTGAAAACAGCAGGTCTTATTATCATGTATATAACTGCCTTATCTTTTGCTGGACCCTAGGAAGAGTACAGAAGCTACTGGGGATTCATAATAAATACAAATACAAACAATGGAAAAATCTAATAATTTATTATTGAAATAGTATGGGCGACCGAGAAAAACAAATCGGTACAATAATGCAGAGCATCCGGGTCTGGGCAGATAAGATCAAGTTGTTGTTCGTATGTGTTGTTTGTATCTGGTGTATTAAAAAAAGGTCAAATTAAATATTAGAAAAAAATAACTATGTAGAATAGGTTACAATCTAGACCTACTGATAGATAGATGTAGTTCTAACTAATAAATTATCTCTAGGCTAACAGTGATCACTGAAAAGTACATTTTCTGAAGAAAATGTGGTGTGCTTGCTAGCTTGTTTTAAAGTATGTATGGTTATGAAATAAGTTATAGTAGTGGTAGTGTCTGCATTAGCAATGGTGGTGACAGGTTATAGTTGAAAAGGTAGGTAGATGAAAAGATTGATTGGTTGGTTTATAGCTAACAGTACGCTTTAACTTGAAATGAAAACACTTTCTGACAACATTAGAGACATATAATATCTGAAAATGTTGCTAGACTCTTACCCCAATACATGGATGAACTCTACTCCCTCTCTGTCATGGATGCCATGGTTGTCCTTAGTTTGAAGATGTAATCCGGAGACAGGTGTTTTATACAACTGCCATCTGTGGTCTCTTTTCAACTCCCTCCGCATTTGCAATCATACTCTGCTTCCTTGAAATGAAAACACCGTTTGGGTCTTTGCGTGTCAAAAACGATACACGTCACATAACACTATTTGACGCATCAAATAAGCTTGTTTACCAATCAAGACCTGAATATGACTACATGTCACATAATAATTTAACACGTTCATACATTTTTTTATGTAGTTATTACACATTGATTACACTCACTCATATTTCATATGTCACAACGATTCACTGACACGTATGCTATGATGCTGGTAAAGTTTTGTCTCGCGCACCTGCAGCTGCCACACGAGCACAGACACACTTCCCCAAGCTCTGAACAGTGCTGGTCATATAGCTAGCTGATGGATGCAAACAATGTCCTTCCCCAAAATCATAGCAAAATGACAATCTGTTTCAGTATTTATAGTTAGCTAGCTAGCTAGCTATCTAGCTAGGTGTCATTATCTAAAATACCCCTAATTTATAAGACAGTTCTTATTTGACTAATGGGGGTTGGACCCACTTATGTGAAGCTTGCCACAATTAAGGATTAGCCACAGTAGTGGAATTTGCGGTTCACCTTCAAAATAAAAGTCTGTCATTGAAAGTGATGCAAATGAATACAAATAGTGGAATCATGCCATAATGGAATAGATCATGCTAAATGAGGTTGGAATGTTCTTATATAAATTCAACAAAAGACAATCATTTGTTAATTTTACCAAAATCTGTTGAAAAAACACTGGATGTATTAGACTTTAGAATTGCATTTGGGGCATACTTATTTCACTGTACAAACTTACTTATGGATTGTGGATCAATGACATGGGGTATCAGTCTACCCTGTGACACCCAGAGAACATTAGCTTTGTAGCTCTTATTTCGGGACTCTGAAACCACTGTGAATTGAGGCAGATTTATTGTACCAGTCAACCTACTATGTGCATTGAACACTATTCCAGAGGAAAAACAATACAACGTAGATATTTTGGAGCTTGATACTGCTGAGGACTTTGGGAAAAAAGCACTTGGGTACCGAGTAGACTGATACCCCATTTAATTTATCCCCAATACTTAGGTAAGGCTGTACAGTGCAATATGAATGTCAATACACACAATAGGCTGACTGGGGAGGTAACAATGGTTCCAGAGAAGAAGGCTGACATTTTACGTGTCCTCAACAGATTGTGTTTTTTGTTCGTTTCTTTGCGTTGTTTGTAACTTATTTTGTAACTTATTTTGTAGATAATGTTGCCGCTACCGTCTCTTATGACCGAAAATAACTTCTGGACATCAGGACTGCGATTACTCACCACGGAATGGCAGAATTCTTTTTGTCCTTTAACGAGTCTGATGAGCCCGACACGAATGATATACTGCTTTCTCGGGAAGGCCCAGATCCCCGTGAAGAGGAGGTGGAGAAAAAGGGGCCAGAGGGCGGGCTGCCTTCTGAGAATTCGTAGGCGATCGAATAAACCCCCACTTCCTTCTATTCTGCAAGCAAACGTGCAATCTTTGGAGAATAAAATCGATGACCTACGTGGAAGATTAAACTACCAACGGGACATTCAAATCTGTAATATCTTATGCTTCACGGAGTCGTGGCTGAACGACGACACTATCAACATACAGCTGGCTGGTTATACGCTATACCGGCAGGATAGAACAACGGTGTCTGGTAAGACAAGGGGCGGCGGAATATGTATTTTTGTAAATAACAGCTGGTGCACGATATCTAAGGAAGTCTCGAGCTATTGCACATTGACTCTGTACCGGTACCCCCCTGTATATAGTCTTGCTATTGTTATTTTACTGCTGCTCTTTAATTACTTGTTACTATGTATTTCTGTTGGTTAGCGGCTCGTAAGTAAGCATTTCACTATAAGGTCTACACTTGTATTCGGTGCATGTGACTAATAAAATTTGATTTGATTTCCCACAGTCAAAGTCTCGCAATAAGAGCTACGATGCTAATATTTGCATAAACTCTTCACAGTTGTGCTCTGTGGGTGTCACCGAGTAGACTGACAGCCCATTTCATTGCTCCACATTCCAACACTGCAACCTTGTTTAACATGATCTAGCCTAAATATGGCATGATTCCACCAATTGTAACCTTCTTCATCACTTTCAAACGGGGTCTTTTATCTTAAAGGTGAAATGCAAATTCCACTATTGTGGCTAACCCTTATTGTGACTAGCTTCACAACACATAACCCAGTCCGGTCAAGCCATACTAGTCAGATGAAGCTAGCTGGCTGCTTCTAACGTTAGTTTTGGGCAACAGGGTTAAGTACCTGGCTAGCTAGTTATTTCAATAGGAGAACAACAAGTGGCTACCTAGCTAATACTTACTCACATGGATTCCTAAATCATTGCTAAGAATATTGAAAAAGTCTGCAGTTTCCACTGGTTATTGTTTTCAGGCTGGTTGCATTGATGCTAGCTAGGTACCAAGCTAAAGCTAGCTAGCTAATAACATCTGGATCAAAGATATTTGCAAACGTTTTTGATCCTGCTCGTTTGATCCTGATCTAATTTCAAATGCTCACACAGACGTATTCCCATTTGGTGGAACAAATAATGCATTATTATCAACGCAGTATTGTACAGCTTTGACAGTGATCGTAATGGTGGCGCTTGGCTTGTACGTGCAAATTCAGCAAAAACAACATTCTATAATAGAATTGTGTTATTTGACGTGTCAAATGAAAAGCTTATTTGACACGACAACTAGTGTTATTTGACGTGTATCTTTTTTGACACACAAAGACCCAAACAGCGTTCCATAGTGGATTGACTGCATTGTTTGAATGGAATGTTGGCATATTGGCAGTTAATTAGAGAAATTAATGGAATCATTCCTTTAAATCTGTCTGGCTAGCTAGCTAACACATACAGTGCCAATAAATTCTTCACATTCATTGTTTTACACTATCACAGCACTGACAAACCATGGTTGTCCAACTTCCTGACCAACATGGCTGACCTTTGGACCTATATAAGAAGGTTCACGTCAACTCTAGTATTCTAATTCCTAATTCTATGGTCTGACATCAGCAATAAAGGTTTCTACTGACCAGCTGAAAAGTAGGCTACATGCCCCCCTACTGGTCATCCAGGGGCGTTACTTACAGCCTTCTGCGGTTACACTTCCAACCCAGAAGTGGGCTAGAAATCTGTGCCTGTGATTCTTAAAGTAGTGATACAGCTTGTAGGGAATAGATATAACCTTAATGCTTTTGTTTTTCACAGGATCATAGCTATGTAATATACAGTTGAGTCTCGCACAGTTCTTGTTCCATTTAGCTGTCTGTAGTGCAGCCAGCATGTATCTATTTTCATCAACAGCAGCATTTCTCTTGTTCAATTGACCCTTTGCTAAGCCCCACCCCAGAATTTTACACAACCAATCACAGCACTTTATTGGATAGCAACCGTCTCCAACCAAGCTCGTGTCTGATGTCCTCAGACAAGCTCTCTTTTCAATAGCATGGAAGCCAAAGAGGGCTATGGTAAAAACAGAGTTTTCATTTGAAAAATAATTGTTTAAATGGCTAAATAACTGAACAGTGCACCAGGGGTACTTGTGACTGTGATTCCTGAAATGCAGAGCCTGTTGGAGTATTTTTCAAATTCTAAATGATACTTTTGTTAGATTGTTCACTAACTGGTTTGCTATCCATAGTGAAAATATCCTATAGGATTCCATTTTTTATTTTTTTTTAAACATACAAAGATTTTGGAACCTATCCTATAGGATTCTATCTTATAGGATTGCTTCCAAAATCTGATAGGATTTTTCTATTGGATTCTTGTATTGGAATCCTTTTTTTTTTTTACCTCAGATTAGTGATATTAGTATAAACGTTTAAAGTAATCACAATGACGAAATCGATTGCTTAAACAGATAAATATCACTGGTTTTGTCATACAAGCCGGCGGTTTTGGGATTAAGAATTCTACTCTCATTTTCAAACTGAAATAGAGAGGAAAATTTGGGCCGCTCTCTGTATCAAAGTCGCTGACCTCACAACAATACATGGATTTGAGATTCAAAATATCACTCAAATAACAGCCAACACTTGTCACTGTTGATATCTTACGGCGGGTCATGATTCGTTGAAGTTAAATAACAAAGCAACTGATTTGTTTTCTATCCTGTTTCAGCAGCCTCACAAAACTTCTATTCGACATTTTATAATTTAGATGACTGTCTTCAACAAATTCTCTTCTAACCAGTGATATACAAATTATTCACAGATTCACTGTGGCCTTTGAATAATGTTAGTTCAAACAGCACACACACGTTTGCCCCCGCTCTATTGAGATCGATATCAGTGATTAACAAAATAGTGTTACGTTTACCTTTCTGCGTTGGCGACCCACGTGACTTGCAACAAAATACAACAATCCAAAATGCAGCTGGCTGTCTTCTTCAAGTTGTCCTCTAACCAGTGATATACTGTACATATTATTCCCAGATTTGGTGTGTTATGTGTTAAGGTGAATTTGAACAGGACGTGCAACCCCACTCCCCTCTCTCGTTCTATTGATTTCAATATGTGTTGTGTTTCTCTTTCTGTTTTGGCGACCCCCAAATCAAACTGCATCACTCCAAAATGTAGCTGGATGTCATCAGCAGGTTTTGCTCTAATGAGTGATGCAAACAATATTTCCGGTTTCTATGTGGTTTTTGAGTTGTTAATTTCAACAGTTTATACAACCTGATTTCACCCCCTTATCAATATGAGTGATTCATTGCCACTTGTCAAACCCACAGTTGTTGGTGCATATGCAGTTTAAGGTGCGTGTTTAAAATAATACAAGTCATATGACTACTAGGGTGGCACATGTATGTGTAGGTAATACATTTTTATGTTTATGTTTCAATATCTCACAAACTGTTCACTGATTATTGATTTGGACACTTCAAAACTGTGTTTTGACATTGGGCTATTTATCGAAAGTTATTGTCAACAGGAAGCAGCATCATTTTCAACTGATGTTTTAGGGATATGAAATGGACTTTCAACATTATTTTCCAAAAGTAGTCTACATAATTAGGTAAAAACTGCTGAATGAGTCCAAAAACATTTGATTGATTTATTTTGATGATCTTCCAGAATTCATGAAAATGAAAATTTGAAATTGTGTTTTATTACATTGGATAAAGGTAGAGACTCAGAGCTAGAAAATGGTATATCACACACTAAATCAAATCAAAAATCAAATTTATTTTTATATAGCCCTTCGTACATCAGCTGATATTCTCAAAGTGCTGTACAGAAACCCAGCCTAAAACCCCAAACAGCAAGCAAAGCATGTGAAAGAAGCACGGTGGCTAGGAAAAACTCCCTAGGAAAAACTCCCTAGAAAGGCCAAAAACCTAGGAAGAAACCTAGAGAGGAACCAGGCTATGAGGGGTGGCCAGTCCTCTTCTGGCTGTGCAGGGTGGATATTATAACAGAACATGGTCAAAATGTTAAAATGTTAAAATGTTCATAAATGACCAGCATGGTCAAATAATAATAATCATAGTAGTTGTCGAGGGTGCAACAAGCACGTCCGGTGAACAGGTCAGGGTTCCATAGCCGCAGGCAGAACAGTTGAAACTGGAGCAGCAGCACGGCCAGGTGGACTGGGGACAGCAAGGAGTCATCATACCAGGTAGTCCTGAGGCATGGTCCTAGGGCTCAGGTCCTCCGAGAGAAAGACAGAAAGAGAGAAAGAGAGAATTAGAGAGAGCATATTTAAATACACACAGGACACCGGATAAGACAAGAGAAATACTCCAGATGTAACAGACTGACCCTAGCCCCCCGACACATAAACTACTGCAGCATAAATACTGGAGGCTGAGACAGGAGGGATCAGAAGACACTGTGGCCCCATCCGATGATACCCCCGGACAGGGCCACTACAGTTGAGGAACAATGGGAAAGCAAAGTCTGCTTTGAAAGTTGATTAACTTGTAACCTCACTTTTGAGAAAATGGCCCTTAAATGTTTTGGTAAACCTACTGGAGAGCTCTTCTTTGTCTACACCCATTCAGCATCATTCACACCCTCTTAAGCCTAAGCCCCACCCATCTCTTTAAGGATTCAAATGTTGTTGTTTTTTGTTTGTTTATTTCACCTTTATTTAACCAGGTATGCTAGTTGAGAACAAGTTGTCATTTACAACTGCGACCTGGCCAAGGTGAAGCAAAGCAGTGCGACACAAACAACAACACAGAGTTACACATACAGTTGAAGTCAGAAGTCTACATACACTTAGGTTGGAGTCATTTAAAACTAGTTTTTCAACCACTCCACAAATGTCTTGTTAACAAACTATAGTTTTGGCAAGTCGGTTAGGACATCTACGTTGTGCATGACACAAGTAATTTTTCCAGCAATTGTTTACAGACAGATTATAAAAATAAATAAAATTGTACTTCACTTATAATTCACTGTATCACAATTCCAGTGGGTCAGAAGTTTACATACACTAAATTGACTGTGCCTTTAAACAGCTTGGAAAATTCCAGAAAATGATGTCATGGCTTTAGAAGCTTCTGATAGGCTAATTGACATCATTTGAGTTAATTGGAGGTGTACCTGTGGATGTATTTCAAGGCCTACCTTCAAACTCAATGCCTCTTTGCTTGACATCATGGGAAAATCAAAAGAAATCAGCCAAGACCTCAGAAAAAAAATTGTAGACCTCCACAAGTCTGGATCATCTTTGGAAGCAATTTCCAAACCCTTGAAGGTACCACGTTCATCTGTACAAACAATAGTACGCAAGTATAAACACCATGGGACCACGCAGCCGTCATACCGCTCAGGAAGGAGATGCGTTCTGTCTCCTAGAGATGAAAGTACTTTGGTGCAAAAAGTACAAATCAATCCCAGAACAATAGCAAAGGACCTTGTGAAGATGCTGGAGGAAACAGGTACAAAAGTATCTATATCCACAGTAAAACGAGTCCTATATCGACATAACCTGAAAGGCCGCTCAGCAAAGAAGAAGCTACTGCTCCAAAACCGCCATAAAAAAGCCAGACTACGGTTTGCAACTGCACATGGGGACAAAGATCAAACTTTTTGTAGAAATGTCCTTTGGTCTGATGAAACAAAAATGGAACTGTTTGGCCATAATGACCATTGTTATGTTTTGAAGAAAAAGGGGAAGCTTGCAAGCCGAAGAACACCATTTCAACCGTGAAGCAATTTTTAAGTCGCTCTGGATAAGAGCGTCTGCTAAATGACGTAAATGTAAATGTAAGCATGGGGGTGGCAGCATCATGTTGTGGGGGTGCTTTTCTGCAGGAGGGACTGGTGGTGCACTTCACAAAATAGATGGCATCATGAGGAAAGAAAATTATGTGGATATATTGAAGCGACATCTCAAGACATCAGTCAGGAAGTTAAAGCTTGGTCGCAAACGGGTCTTCAAAATGGACAATGAGCCCAAGCATACTTCCAAAGTTGTGGCAAAATGGCTTAAGGACAACAAAGTCAAGGTATTGGAGTCACCATCACAAAGCCCTGACCTCAATCCCATAGAAAATTTGTGGGCAGAACTGAAAAAGTGTGTGCGAGCAAGGAGGCCTACAAAGCTGACTCAGTTACACCAGCTCTGTCAGGAGGAATGGGCCAAAATTCACCCAACTTATTGTGGGAAGCTTGTGGAAGGCTACCCAAAATGTTTGACCCAAGTTAACAATTTAAAGGCAATTCTACCAAATACTAATTGAGTGTATGTAAACGTTTGACCCACTGGGAATGTGATGAAAGAAATAAAAGCTGAAATAAATTGTGATCCTAACTGACCTAAGACAGGGAACTTTTACTAGAATTCAATGTCAGGAATTGTGAAAACTGAGTTTAACCTCTATGGGCTAGGTGGGACGCTTAAAATAGTAGATAATGGCTACATCTCAGAAAGTTTTAAACTGACAGGAGGAGTTAAACAAGGTTGTCCACTGTTGGCATATCTATTTTTTATTGCCATCGAAATGTTAGCTGTTAAAATTAGATCCAACAATAATATTAAGGGATTAGAAATCCGGGCTTAAAAACAAAGGTGTCATTGTACGCTGATGATTCGTGCTTTCATTTAAAACCACAATTAGAATCCCTCCACAGCCTCAAAGAGGATCTAGATACTTTTGCTAATCCCGAAAGAAGGAAATGATCTCACTCCAATAAATGTTCATAGAAAGTTAGCAAAAATAGATAAGATCTTGCAACCATGGAATGGAAAATACCTGTCTATTTGTGGAAAAATCACCCTGATTAATGCTTTAGTCACATCACAGTTTACCTATTCGCTTAAATGTGTTTGGCTAAGGTGTATGTAAAAATCCGACTTCAACTGTAGAATAAACAAACATACAGTCAATAACACAATATAAAAAAAGTATATGTACAGTGTGTGCAAATGAGGTAAGATAAGGGAGGTAAGGCAATAGATAGGCCATAGTGGCGAAATAATGACAATTTATCAATTGAAAGACTGGAGTGATAGATGTGCAGAAGATGATTGTGCAAGTAGAGATACTGGGGTGCAAAGGAGCAACAAAAAAAATAACAGTGTGGGGATGAGGTAGTTGGATGGACTATTTACAGATAGGCTATGTACAGGTGCAGTGACCTGTCAGCTGCTCTGACAGCTGGTGCTTAAAGTTAGTGAGGGAGATATGAGTCTCTGGCTTCAGTGATTTTTGCAATTCATTCCAGTCATTGGCAGCAGAGAACTGGAAGGAAAGGCGGCCAAATGAGGAATTGGCTTTGGGGGTGACCAGTGAAATATACCTGCTGGAGTGCCTGCTATAGGTGGGTGCTGCTATGGTGACCAGTGAGCGGAGATAAGGCGGGGCTTTACCTAGCAAAGTCTTATAGATGACCTGGAGCCAGTGGGTTTGGCGACGAATAAGAAGCGAGGGCCAGCCAACGAGAGGGTGGTATATGGGGCTTCGGTGACAAAACGGATGGCACTGTGTTAGACTGCATCCAATTTGCTGAGTAGAGTGTTGGAGGCTATTTTGTAAATGACATCGCCGAAGTCAAGGATCGGCAGGATAGTCAGTTTTACGAGGGTATGTTTGGCAGCATGAGTGAAGGATGCTTTGTTGCGAAATAGGAAGCCGATTCTAGATTTAATTTTGGATTGGAGATGCTTAATGTGAGTCTGGAAGGAGAGTTTACAGTCTAACCAGACACCGTCCAGAACCTTCCAGAGTAGTGATGCTGGATGGCGGGCAGGTGTGGGCAGTGATCAGTTGAAGAGCATGCATTTAGTTTTATTTGCATTTAAGAGCAGTTAGAGGCCACGGAAGGAGAGTTGTATGGCATTAAAGCTCGTTTGGAGGTTAGTTAACCTCTTGACGGTTGCATAGGATAGGGAGCGCCACAGAGCATTTTGAAAAAAATTTGTGCCCAATTTTAAACGGCCTACTACTCAAACTCAGAAGCTAGGATATGCATATAATTAATACTTGTGGATAGAAAACACCCTAAAGTTTCTAAAACTGTTTGAATGGTGTCTGTGAGTATACCAGAACTCATATGGCAGTCAAAACCCCGAGACAGATCGAAACAGGAAGTGGAATTCTGAATTGCGAACTCAACTTCATCACGTTGCCTATTAATCACACCGTGAGCTATGGTTCATTGAGCACTTCCTATTGCTTCCACTAGATGTCCTCAGTCTTTACAAAATGATTTGAGTCTCCTACTGTGAAAACTGACGAATTGACACGCTGTGGAACGTGGTCACACGGAGAGGGCCATCACCATTATGACGCCGGCGCCCCTGGTTACCCTCCCCTTTCGAAACGTTTTGAAACACAATGCGATCGTCCTCCTCGAATCTTATTGGAGCTCTGGTTGAAAAAGGCCCTAAAGATTTATGTTATACAACGTTTGACATGTTTGAACGAACCTAAATAAGAAAAAAATGCATTTTGTTGAAAGAGTAGCCCCGCGCACGTCTGAACTTTTGGTGCAGCCTTCAGAACGCGCTAACAACAACAAGCTAATGGAACATAAAGGATGAACTTTTTCGAACGAAAATACATTTGTTGTGGACCTGGGATGCCTGGAAGTGCCTAAGGATGAAGATAATCAAAAGTAAGGGATTATTGACAATAGTATACAAGACTAGATTTGATATGCGATTGTTCCAAAATGGCTAGCCTATTGCTATTGCTAGCCTATTGTTCTGAGTATCGCATCCCCTTTTATCGCAAAGTGTGATTACCCAGTAAAGTTATTTTTAAATCTGGCATTACAGGTGCTTTCAAGAGATATTCATCTATAAATGTTAGAATGACAATATTACATTTTAAAAATGTTTTCGAATAGTAATTTAGTAAATTGTAGCGCTGTTTCATCGGATGCATTTGAGGGAAAATAGTTAGTCAACGTTACGCACCGATGTAAAATGCTGTTTTTTTATATAAATATGAACTTTATCGAACAAAAGAATGCATGTATTGTGTAACATGATGTCCTAGGTGTGTCATCTGATGAAGATTGTCAAAGGTTACTGCTGCATTTAGCTGTTTTTTGTCTGAGAAGTAGTTGGTGAACCAGGCGAGGCAGTCATTTGAGAAACAAAGGCTGTTGAGTGTGCCGATAAGAATGTGGTGATTGACAGAGTCGAAAGCCTTGGCCAGGTCGATGAATACAGCTGCACAGTATTGTCTCTTATTGTCTCTTAGTATTGTCTCTTATCGATGGCGGTTATGATATCGTTTAGGACCTTCAGCGTGGCTGAGGTGCACCCATGACCAGCTTGGAAACCAGATTGCATAGTGGAGAATGGTTTGACTTACCTATAATAAGGCACATACAATATATTTAGCAATAACAAAAATAAACATTTCTCATCTGCTATAAGAACAGTTACTAAAAATGAGATTCAAATTGCTACAATTTATCTAGCTAGCTAGACATGCAAAATGTGGCTAACAGTAGTTTCTTAGCTAGCCTGTTGGGGTTAGGGGGCAGTATTTGCACGGCCGGATAAAAAACGTACCCGATTTAATCTGGTTACTACTCCTGCCCAGTAACTAGAATATGCATATAATTGTTTGATTTGGATAGAAAACACCCTAAAGTTTCTAAAACTGTTTGAATGGTGTCTGTGAGTATAACAGAACTCATATGGCAGGCAAAAACCTGAGAAGATTCCTTACAGGAAGTGGCCTGTCTGACAATTTCTTGGGCTTCTTGACTCTCTTTATTGAAAACTGAGGATCTTTGCTGTAACGTGACACTTCCTACGGCTCCCATAGGCTCTCAGAACCCGGGAAAAAGCTGAATGATGTCTTTGCAGCCCCTGGCTGAAAAACATTAGCGCCTTTGGTAAGTGGTCTATCAGAGGACAATGAGACTGAGGTGCGTGCACGAGGCGACCCCATGTTTTTATTTTCTCTGTCTTTGAACTAAAACAACGACTCCCGGTCGGAATATTATCGCTTTTTTACGCGAAAAATGGCATAAAAATTGATTTTAAACAGCGGTTGACATGCTTCGAAGTACGGTAATGGAATATTTAGACATTTTTTTGTCACGAAACACGTCGGGCACGTAACCCTTATTTACCCTTCGGATAGTGTCTTGAACGCACGAACAAAACAGAGGATATTTGAACATAACTATGGATTATTTTGAACCAAACCAACATTTGTTATTGAAGTAGAAGTCCTGGGAGTGCATTCTGACGAAGAACAGCAAAGGTAATAACATTTTTCTTATAGTAAATCTGACTTTGGTGAGGGCTAAACTTGGTGGGTGTCTAAATAGCTAACCCGTGATGGCTGGGCTATCTACTCAGAATATTGCAAAATGTGCTTTCACCGAAAAGCTATTTTAAAATCGGACATAGCGAGTGCATAAAGGAGTTCTGTATCTGTAATTCTTAAAATAATTGTTATGTTTTTTGTGAACGTTTATCGTGAGTAATTTAGTAAATTCACCGGAAGTTTGCGGTGGGTATGCTAGTTCTGAACGTCACATGCTAATGTAAAAAGCTGTTTTCTTATATAAATATGAACTTGATTGAACAAAACATGCATGTATTGTATAACATAATGTCCTAGGATTGTCATCTGATGAAGATCATCAAAGGTTAGTGCTGCATTTAGCTGTGGTTTGGGTTTATGTGACATTATATGCTAGCTTGAAAAATGGGTGTCTGATTATTTCTGGCTGGGTACTCTGCTGACATAATCTAATGTTTTGCTTTCGTTGTAAAGCCTTTTTGAAATCGGACAGTGTGGTTAGATTAACGAGAGTCTTGTCTTTAAAATGGTGTAAAATAGTCATATGTTTGAGAAATTGAAGTAATAGCATTTCTAAGGTATTTGAATAACGCGCCACGGGATTCCACTGGCTGTTGAGTAGGTGGGACGATTTCGTTTTGCTAGCATAAAAATGAGTGCATAAAATGCTGCACAATGATGAAAATATGACTAAAACATTGACAACTTCGTCAGGAGACATAAGGAAATAAATACTGTACTCACAGTTATTGCATTCATGCACAGTGAAGGATAAAACCGTTAGAATGATAATGTTAGAAAGCCAGAGATTCTATGCGCAGCCACAGGCGGCGAGCTGAACTTGTTATTTAACACCGCAAGCCTATGCTAGCTGTGACGTCATCAGTCACTCAGGTTTTCTTAAGAAAAATACGATTCTGATTAGGGTGACAAAATCCTACAAGACTTATCAAAAACATATAGGATCCAATCAGATTACTTTTTATTTCCAATAGGAAAAAAACTAGTTCAATAGGATTCCAATAGGATTCTGATACAGTTGACACAATATCCTATAGGACTGCAAGAATCCTAGAGGATCACTTTTTATTTCCAATAAAAAAAAGTAGTCCAATAGGATTTTGATATAGGATTTCAGTAGAAAAATCATAAATCCTATAGAATATTTTGACACATTTGCCCCTCCCAACAACTGGAATAGGCACATTCAAACAGAAGTGGAGATTTGAAATTTCCGAAATGTCAATTTTCAAAAATATTGCATGCTAGTGATGCTAGCACAGTAAATTAGCTTACTCGCTTCTGAGGAGGAATAGGAATGGTGGTTGTTTTTGAAAAATCTACTCACAGCCAATAAAATGCTTTCACTGGCAGCTGCTGGCAATCTGCACTCCATTCATATGTATTAGATAAGTTTCCAATATGAACTTCCTCAGGCTTTCGAACTTCACATTTACAACCACTGCTTTCCCTCCCTCCCTACCTTCTCTCCTCCTCCCCCTCTCTTTGTTGATTATGTACAGCAGTGGTTATCAACCGGTCGATTGCAGTCAACTGTTCAATCTACCGTAAATTCCGGACTATAAGCCGCAACTTTTTTCCCAGGCTTTGAACCTCGCGGCTTAAACAATGACGCGGCTAATATATGGATTTTTCCCGCTTTCAATTTATTTTCTCCAAAAACAAACATTCTGTGACGTGCTCAGTTTTTTGGCGGCATGAAGCTTTCATTAGACCAATGAAATTGACGAACAGGTTAAGGTCAAACAACTTTTTTGTTTACTGTTTAGATTAAATCGAGCGCTCTCAAACTTCCCATCATTCTGATTACGGTAGTCATTTTGTCACCCTCATCATGGCAAAGACACGGAGAAATGCATATGATGCAGCTTTCAAGTTGAAGGCGATTGATCTGGCTGTTGGAAAAGGAAATAGAGCCGCTGCACGGGAGCTTGGTCTTAATGAGTAGATGATAAGATGTTGGAAACAGCAGCGTGAGGAATTGACTCAGTGCAAAAAGATAACTAAAGCTTACTGCAATTTTTTTTTTTTTTACAAGCCGTGTTTCGTTAAAGCCTATTTATTTTTGTTACAAGCCGTGTTTCGTTAAAGCCTATTTATTTTTGTTACAAGCCGTGTTTCGTTAAAGCATGTGTAAAGTTAATTTGTTTCAATGTACCGGTAGGCACCTGCGGCTTACAGACATGTGCGGCTTATTTATGTTCAAAATAATATATATTTTTTAATTCAGTGGGTGCGGCTTATATTCAGGTGCGCTTAATAGTCCGGAAATTACGGTACGAGGCATTCCAAGTCGATCGCCTAACATTTCTGTAGAAAAGCCGATAAAGCCTTGCACCACTATTTCTTTTAAATTCAAGTGTTTTGCTGGCCATTTGGATAGCTCAAATCACTGTGCCTGCAGCTTCTACGACCCCACAGCCACGTTTGATACTATGTGAGATTTCATAACTTTTCTCTATATTTAGCCTGTTCTCTATATTTAGCCTGTAGCCCCTCTCTCTCTCACCATACCACTGGCATTCCCAAATCAGAGCAGGGAGAGACAGCACTGCCATTCAGAGGAGAAACTGCGTGGGTGTGCACTTGTATAGCCTACATGTATAGGAGGTGCCATTTAGCAGACACTGTTATCCAGAGCGAGTTACAGGAGCAATTAGGTTTAAGTGCCTTGCTCAAGGGCACATTGACAGATTTTTCACCTCGTCGGCTCGGGGATTCAAAACAGCGAACTTTCGGTTACTGGCCCAACGCTCTTAACCACTATGCTACTTGCGGCATGTATTAGTATGTGCAGCATGATTGGTGTGTATGTGGCCTGTATGTGGGTGTAGTAGGTCTGTGTATGTTTATAGGAGGTTTGTGTGTATAAGAAGATAGTGTGTGTGGAGAAGGTGGTGTGTAGGCAGTAAGTGTGTGTGTGTGCGCACATGTGTGCAGGAAGTTAGTCTTCACTCCATCCTGTCAGTCAGTCAGTTGGTGAACTTTAACCACACGCTGCCCTCCCTGTGGTTGTCATGGAAGGCGGTGGCGAGTTGGTGATTCGGTTACCGGGACGATCCCATTCCCCGGACAACAACGGCAACAGTAACTTTGGGTTAGGCGAGTTTGGCCAGACAATGGTGTTAAGGCACAAAGAGGTTCACCACTTCTTCTTGGCCCCCTTCAGGGAGCAGCCGATCTACAGCACGCGGGCCCATGCGTTCCAGATTGACCCCAACACCAAGAAGAACTGGGTGCCCACCAGTAAACACGCTGTCACCGTGTCCTACTTCTATGACAGCACCCGCAACGTTTACCGCATCATCAGCCTCGACGGCACCAAGGTAAAGGCTACTTATAGTGCTTATAACACGTATAACTCTCCTGATATACTGAAACTCCTGTTATGCCTCTATGCTATGGCCACTTGCAGGTATTTTTTTCAAACACTGTGCAGGTCTTTATGGACATTGTTAGAAGTTCCTTTTGGTTGGTTGAGTACAACATAGGAGCTGCACTGTGATATTGCAAAAGCAGTAGGTTTTTCACCTGCTACACTGGAAGCATAACTTTTGTCCAGCATGGGCAGTGTGAGCTACTTCTAGTGTTCTCAATTGTGAGCTGCATGTTGAAATCTTGAAAATAGAACCAGAGTGTAAGTTTACGCTGAGCAGCACGAGCATCTTACAGAGCCGCACTGCTTACACCCAGGTTTCATTGAATTGGAGCGTCTCACACTCTGCAAAAGTTACGTGTCTAGTGTAGCAGGCCAGTAAGTTACATGTGAGACAAGTATCTTTAAAAAGCATAGTAGAAGGGTCATTACTTTTTGTAGGCTGTAGCTCTAAAAATTATTTGGTTCATTGGAAAGCTCTAAAAAAATTCTAAAGACATTAGACACAAGGTGACTGCACCATCATCCAATGCCAAGGGAAAGATAACTAGCACCATTTTAACACATCCAGTTTTGTGGGTTTGTCTAGTGTTATTGGACAATCTAATGTACAAACATGTCAGTGGGTGGACAGCATAGCTAACACTGGCATGATTCAGCCGAGTGCCAGAATCTAGAATGTGTTTTATTCAGCTCATGTGTCAGAGCCAGGAGTGCCCTAATAGGTGTGCGTGAATGTCTTACTGTGTGATAGGGACAGGGTCCATTTTAGGTCTGTACTTGAGTCCACTCTCCTCTCTGGGTATTTTAGTCTTGTGGGTTTGATTTGTTGTAATTTGATCTAATGTGTGTGTTTGCTCCTGTAGGCAATAATCAACAGCACCATCAGCCCCAACATGACCTTCACCAAGACGTCTCAGAAGTTTGGCCAGTGGGCCGACAGCAGAGCTAACACCGTTTATGGCTTGGGCTTCTCTACTGAACACCACCTGACCAAGGTACACACACACACATCTCTTAAAGTGGTTCCCTCTGCGCTTTCTCTCTCTCTTCTTTACTGTTCTTTCTTTGTTCTCGCCGGGTAACTCTTCCACTTTTAGCCCTAATGAGGCACTATGTGTGTGTGTCAGTGTATGTGGGCGGGTGCTTCTTTCCTCTGCAGTATGATTAAGCTATGTCGTGAGCCGGTGGAGGCACACAGCAGCCCTACTCTCAGACAAGACGCATATGCATACATGCACCCACACCCACACACACTCACGCACCCATCCACACACGCACCAGTTGTAAATGAGAACTTGTTCTCAACTGGCCTACCTGGTTAAATAAAGGTGAAATAAATAAAAAAACACACTCACCCACACACACACATATGCACGCACCCACACACACGTGCGCACACACACACACTCGCCCCCACGCACATGCGCACGCACCCACACATATACACACCCACACACACATCCACACACACAGAAAGAATAAGCAGATTAATGATGTTCTTAATCTTATAATCATTAAGGTCTTAATTTCATGATTAGGGATTTTAACATTTGGTATAGATTCTCAATCAATATTCCACTAGTAATCCAGTAGTCTAATGAACCCTCTGAGCACACACTGGTTGTATCAACGTTGTTTCCATGTAATTTCTATGAAATGAAATTGAGCCAGGTGGTAAGGGTAGGTAACAACACATCTATCACGCTGATCTTCAACACGGGGGCCCCTCAGGGGCGCGTGCTCAGTCCCCTTCTGCACTACCTGTTCACTCATGACTGCACGGCCAGGCACTATTCCAGCACAATCATTAAGTTTACAGATTACACAACAGTGTTAGGCCTGATCACCGACTTCGACGAGACAGCCTATAGGGAGGAGGTCAGAGTTCTGGTTGTGTTGTGCCAGGACAACAACCTCTCCCTCAGCATGATCAACACAAAGGAGATGATTGTGGACTACAGGAAAAGGAGGACCGAGCACGCCCCCATTCTCATCGACTTGGCTGTAGTGGAGCAGGTTGAGAGCTTCAAGTTCCTTGGTGTCCACATCACCAGCAAATTAACATGGTCCAAGCACACCAAGACAGTCGTGAAAAGGGCACGACAAAACCTATTCCCCCTCAGGAGACATGGCATGGGTCCTCAGATCCTCAAATGGTTCTACAGCTGCACCATCAAGAGCATCCTGACGGGTTGCATCACTGCCTGGTATGGCAACTGCTCGGCCTCCGACTGTAAGGCACTACAGAGAGTAGTGCGTACAGCCCAGTACATCACTGGGGCCAAGCTTCCTGCCATCCAGGACCTCTATACCAGGCGGTGTCAGAGGAAGGCCCCAAAAAATTGTCAAAGACTCCAGCCACCTAGTCATAGACTGTTCTCTCTGCTACCGCACGGCAAACGGTACCGGAGCAGCACGTCTAGGTCCAAGAGGCTTCTAAACAGCTTCTAACCCCAAGCCATAAGACTCCTGAACATCTAATCAAATAACTACCCAGACTATTTGTATTGCCCCCCCCCCCCCCCCCGTTTACACTGCCGCTACGCTCTGTTATTATCTATGCATAATCACTTTAATAACTCTACCTACAGTACATGTACATATTACCTCAATTACCTTGACTAACCCGGTGCCCCCGTACGTTGACTCTCTACCGGTACCGCCTGTATATAGCCTCGCTACTGTTATTTTACTGCTGCTCTTTAATTATTTGTTACTTTTATTTCTTTTTTTGGTGGTATTTTTCTTAACTGCATTGTTGGTTAAGGGCTTGTAAGTAAGCATTTCACTGTAAGGCCTACACCTGTTGTATTCGGCGCATGTGACAAATACAATTTAATTTGATTTGTTCCCAGTGGGAAGACATAGGTGTCCCTCAACACTACACTAAAACTAGTGAATCCAGTTGGTTTGAGTGGCATGGTGCCACCAGATTTGTGGCTTTGACTCCCAGACTAATGGGACACATACTGTATTACTGAATATAAACTTACTCAATTGTCTTGACATGACTATCATTAATGTCATGACTGCTATTCATCAAATAATTGCCTCTTACATTTAATTAATACTTGATTAAATTAATCATGTAACAATTAACTTATTAGGAATCTGGGGCACCATGGGAAAAATTTATTTAATGAGTTACCATTTCCAAAATTAACTCAAGAATACAGTTGAAGTCGGAAGGTTACATACTGTAACGGGTGTCGTAATGAGTGGACCAAGGTGCAGCGGGAATATGTATACTCATCTTCTTTAATAGTGAAAAGAAGGAAAAACAAACAAAACACGTATACAAAACACAACGAACAACACAAACAGTCCTATCAGGTGCATAGACACTAAACAGGAGACAACTACCCACAATTCCCATTACCAAAACACCCCTATACATAGGACCTTCAATCAGAGGCAACAAGGAACAGCTGCCTCCAATTGAAGGCCAAATCAATAAACTAAACATAGAACTAGAAAGACTAGACTAGAACATAGAAATATACTAACATAGAATATAAACCAAAACCCCAGAACACTCTAATCAAACACCCCTCTACAAAACACATAGCCCAACAAACCCCGAAACACTCTAAACAAATACCCCCTGCCACGTCCTGACCAAACTAATATAACAAATAACCCCTTTACTGGTCAGGACGTGACACATACACCTCAGCCAAATACATTTAAACTCAGTTTTTCACAATTCCTAACATTTAATCCTAGTAAAAATTCCTTGTCTTAGGTCAGTTAGATCACCAGTTTATTTTAAGAATGTGAAATGTCAGAATAATAGTAGCGCGAATGATTTATTTCAGCTTTTATTTCTTTCATCACATCCCCAATGGGTCAGAAGTTTACATACACTCAATTAGTATTTGTTAGCATTGCCTTTAAATTGTTTAACTTGGGTCAAACTTTTCGGGTAGCCTTCCACAAGCTTCCCACAATAAATTGGGTGAATTTTGGCCCATTCCTCCTGACAGAGATGGTGTAACTGAGTCTGGTTTGTAGGCCTCCTTGCTCGCACACGCTTTTTCAGTTCTGCCCACAACGTTTCTATAGGATTGAGGTCAGGGCTTTGTGATGGCCACTCCAATACCTTGACTTTGTTGTCCTTAAGCCATTTTGCCACAACTTTTGAAGTATGCTTGGGGTCATTGTCCATTTGGAAGACCCATTCGCGACCAAGCTTTAACTTCCTGACTGATGTCTTGAGATGTTGCTTCAATATATGCACATCATTTTCTTTCCTCATGATGCCATCTATTTTGTGAAGTGCACCAGTCCATCCTGCAGTAAAGCACCCCCACAACATGATTCTGACACCCCCATGCTTCACGGTTGGGATGGTGTTCTTCGGCTTGCAAGCCTCCCCCTTTTTCCTCCAAACATAAAGATGGCCATTATGGCCAAACAGTTTTTTGGTTTTGTTTCTTCAGACCAGAGGACATTTCTCCAAAAAGTACGATCTTTGTCCCCATGTGCAGTTGCAAACCGTAGTCTGGCTTTTTTATGGTGGTTTTGGAGCAGTGGCTTCTTCCTTGCTGAGCGGCCTTTCAGGTTTTGTCGATATAGAATTAGTTTTACTGTGGATATAGATACTTTTGTACCTGTTTCCTCCAGCATCTTCACAAGGTCCTTTGCTGTTGTTCTGGGATTGATTTGCACTTTTCGCACCAAAGTATGTTCATCTCTAGGAGACAGAACGCGTCTCCTTCCTGAGCGGTATGACGGCTGCGTGGTCCCATAATGTGTATACTTGCATCCTATTGTTAGTACAGATGAACGTAGTACCTTAAGGTGTTTGGAAATTGCTCCCAAGGATGAACCAGACTTGTGGAGGTCTACAATTTTTTTCTGAGGTCTTGGCTGATTTCTTTAGATTTCCCCATGATGTCAAACAAAGAGGCACTGAGTTTGAAGCTAGGCCTTGAAATACATCCACAGGTACACCTCTAATTGACTCAAATGATGTCATTTAGCCTATCAGAAGCTTCTAAAGCCATGACATTTTCTGTAATTTTCCAAGCTGTCAACTTAGTGTATGTAAACTTCTCACCCACTTGAATTGTGATACAGTCAATTATAAGTGAAATAATCTGTAAACAATTGTTGGAAAGTTGACTTGTGTCATGCAAAAGTAGATGTCCTAACCGACTTGCCAAAACTGTAGTTTGTTAACAAGAAACTTGTGGAGTGGTTGAAAAATGAGTTTTAATGACTCCAACCTAAGTGTATGTAAACGTCCGACTTCAACTGTATATACTTATCATACCAGTTATCAATTAATAATTTCCTCATATCAGTCGTAGACTCTGTAAATCTGCACAAACCCAGGTCTCACTGATCATTCCATACCACACAAATTGATTTCATTATTTATTTACTAACAAGCTAAATGATAACATAAGATACACATACACACACACGGTATAGGTTATTGATTAGGAACTTAATGCGATGACAACAGGTCCCTAGCGATTCAACACAATATAACGTGTTACACAAGATGGAGATTTAAAGAGAGACAGACAGAGTGAGAGAGAAAGAGAAACACTTGGATACATTTGTAAACTGCACTTACTTTAGCCCTAATACCTTGCCCCGAACTGCCGATCGTATGGGTAAGAAGTGTAATGCATGTATTTACATGTTGAAGGTCTTCGTTGGGTTTCTCTGTTTGGCCCAGGCCTTCGTGGGCCGAGTTCCACTTAGTGAGAGAGGTTCGGCCTTGTTCTTAGGATGGCCATCTCCTTCGTTCTCTGATGTAAATCTCTGATTAGATACAGTACTTAGAACAGCTACTCAACCATGGCATTGATTGTTAAGAGGTTCCTTTGTCTTCTTCAATCTCGTGTTGCATTTCGGTGTCGTGACTAATCGTAGACCTTCTAGTCTGATATGTTCATTCTTAACTCAAATGCTTTATAACCTTGAGTAGAAAGGGGGCATTTCCGTCTTGCTAACACGCTCCCTGTGTTCCCTGGGGCGTAGCTAGTTACTAGGCAATGTATCAGAATTTACTAGGATTCCGTTGGATAACTAAAATCACAGTCTTATCGTCACAAAAACATTCTCTTTAATCTGGATATTTTCTGCACAACATAAAGTATGTCAACATGAGATACACATTATGAAAACCCTTCAAGTTACATTGTTTTCGTTATAACGTCTTCATTTAACTTTTAATGACATCACAAAATAGACATTAATCTTCCACATTCCATCTCTTATCATTACCAAAATTCGGAGGATGAAATAATTGTCCCTGTGTCCATTGTTGGATGTTGTAGTTTTGAGCGGTAAACACTTCATAAGGCAGACAAACATTCCAATCACCCATACTATAGACCAGAAAGGAGTCTGCTGACTTACAAATTACGATTCATGTAAGGTGTCATAACACCCCCACATCAATCCCTCTTCCCCCTGTGGGAGAGAGAGAGCTCTGTAGAGCTGATCCACTGTAACCTGATCCTTTGAATCCTCACAAGAGAGTCATGACACAATGTATGACAAAGCTGTAAGTCACATTGGATCAAAGTGTGACAGAGAACAGCTGGTGACATAATATAAATTAAGCCCCTCCCACAAGGGAGAGAGAGGGAGAGCGAAGCGAGAAAGAGGAGTTTACCCAGTTTGTCTGTGTTTATTTATGTTTCTAATGTTCCTATGATGTTACTATGTCTCTATGCACATGCCTGTGTCCTTGCACTCGCATGGGTTTTACTGTAATGGTTACTGTGCCACTCTCTGGTTGACCTACATCGCTCACATTTCTACTGAGGCATTATGGGTAGGGGCCTCCATTCCATAGCCCAAATGTTGGACGTCAAATCAAATGCCTCACATTTGGTCGCTATTGACAACCTCCTCTACCCTCTTAATACTAACATACTAGTGTGTTTTTTTTTGTGTGTGCACAGGTGTACCCTAAAGTGACAAATATTTTGTATTAGAACTAGAAATTGCGTTCTAGCTCTCTGAGTATGTGACCAGTCTGTCTCTCTCTCCAGTTTGCAGAGAAGTTTGCAGAGTATAAGGAGGCAGCTCGTCAGGCCAAGGGAAAAAGTCAAAATGGAAAGATGGAACTAGCGACCTCTCCCTCTCAGGTACTCACCACTAAAAACACAGCCACTGCTCCCTCTTAGGTACTCACACTAAAAATGCAGCCACTGCTCTCTCTTACAGCAGGCACTCACACTAAAAACCCAGCTACTGCTCCCTCTAAGGTACTCACACTAAAAACACAGCCACTGCTCCCTCTAGGTACTCACACTAAAAAAGTCACAACACTCTCCTGTGGTACTTCATAAGTTAACAGCTGGAAAAAAAGAGAACCATGCAACAAACATATGAACTTGGAAATCCCTGCATTTGTTAGATTATTGTGTTTTCGCTGCATATTTAATTGTCCTCCTTTGAACAGAAATGGAAGAAATTAGGTTGTTTTTAAGACTCAATCCCCAGAGTCCCACCACTTCAAAAACCAGCTAAACACCCTCTCTAGTCCAGGGAAACCCTGCTAGTTTACTACACATTGCATCAGTTTACATCACATCATTACATACACAGAAAACAGGATGCTGATGAACGGTTCCTCCATCCGGTTCCTCCATCCGGTTCCTCCATCCAAAAATGATTTGATGCTGCACTAAATATGTCGTCACAATGGAAATGGACATTTTTGCACATGTATAAGTCTGAGAACAACATTGAGAGTATGATAAGCATAAATTAACCCAACCTTCTTCAATAAGGCCACTTATAAATGTAGATTATGAAATTATACTTTCAATGGGAATGTCCTGAAAGTAATTTCCTACAGTGATTAAGTCTCAGTTATCCCTGTCCATCAGGCCTAAGTGGTGCATGGTTTGAGTGTGTACAATGGCCAGTTTATAACCCCTTAATTGTTTTGTTTCATGTAATTAAAGTGTGTAAATGTTTAGTTTGGTCACATTGGTTTAATTGTTTGGGAAATAAAGATAAACGTTTATCTGCAATTTCTCTGAGCTACAATAAGCTTTGGCAGGCAGAACAGCTCAGTAATGTCCTCTTGGTAATACAGAGCTAGGAGCTTATCACCAGATTCTCCTATCAGTCTCTCTCTATTTGTTTTTTCTTTCCTTTCTTTCCAATTTTCTCTCTCTCACGCCGAACAGAGGAAGAAGATGACTGCTGAATCTCCTCATGAAAAAATGACTTGCTTGCTCTTTGCTAGATAAATCCAGAATCACTGTTCAGCACTTTCAGACGAATGGGTTTATAAGAAGCACTGTAAACAATTCTATAATTATATGTTGATTGATTGCTTGTCATGTATGTAGGAGTCGCCAGCAGGTGAACTCTCTTCACCTCTGACTCCTGTGACTCCTCCCGCCATGGACAACATCAATGGGACAGATGACCCCTGTGACACCACACCCGAGCCCCGTCCTGAACCGTCTCAGAACGCACTGGCCTTCACACACAGGTAACACACACAGGGGTGTTAATAGGGGGTTGTGCTGTGCGTGTGTGTGTTTGTGTGTGTGGGTGTATACACTGAGTTTACGAAATGCTTGCAATGTCAAAATGGCTGAATACAACAGGTATGGACCTTAGAGTGAAATGCTTACTTAAATGCCCTTAACCAACAATGCAGTTTTAAGAAAAATAAGAGTTAATATTTTTTTATTTTTTTAAAATAAGACAAATCGAAAAAGAACAAATAATTAAGGAGCAACAATAAAATAACAGTAGTGAGGCTATATTCAGGGGGTAATGGTACAGAGTCAATGTGCGGGGGCACCAGTTAGTCAAGGTAATTGAGGTTATATGTACATGTAGGTAGAGGTAAAGTGACTATGCATGGATAATAAACAGAGAGTATCAGCAGTGTAAAAATGGGAGTCTGGGGGGGGACAATGCAAATAGTCCAGGTAGCCATTTAATTAGCTGTTATGGCTTGGGGGTAGAAGCTGTTAAGAAGCCGTTTGGACCTAGACTTGGTTCTCAGCTAACCGCTTGTCGTGCGGTAGCAGAGAGAACAGTCTATAACTAGGGTGGCTGGAGTCTGGCAATTTTTTGGGCCTTCCTCTGACACCGCCTGGTATAGAGGTCCTGGGTGGCAGAAAGCTTGGCCTCAGTGATGTACTGGGCCATACGCACTACCCTCTGTAGTGCCTTGCGGTCAGAGGCTGAGCAGTTGCCATACCAGGCGGTGATGTAACCAGTCAGGATGCTCACAATGGTGCAGCTGTAGAAACTTTTGAGGATCTGAGGACCCATGCCAAATCTTTTCAGTCTCCTGAGGGGGAATAGGCGTTGTCGTGCCCTCTTCACGACTGTCTTGGTGTGTTTGGACCATGATAGTTTGTTGGTGATGTGGACACCAAGGAACTTGAAGCTCTCAAGCTGCTCCACTACAGCCCCGTCGATGAGAATGGGGGCGTGCTCACCTGGTCATGGACTGAATCCAGGTGAACATTATGATCCCTTATTGATGTGACCTGTGAAATCCACTTCAATCAGTGTAGATTTAGGTGGAAGAGACAGGTTAAATCAGGATTTTTAAGCCTTGAGAGAATTGAGACATGAATTGTGTATGTGCGCAATTCAGATGATGAATGGGCAAGACAAACGATTTAAGTGCCATTGAACGGGGTATGGTTTAGGTGCAAGGCGCACCGGTTTGAGTGTGTCAAGAACTGCAACGCTGCTGGGTTTTTCACACTCAACAGTTTCCTGTGTGTTTCAAGAATGGTCCACCACCCAAAGGACATCCAACTAACTTGACACAACTGTGAGAAGCATTGGACTTCCACAGGGATGCTGAATGTGTCAGCATCCCTGTGGAGCTCTTTTGACACCTTGTTGAGTCCATGCCCCAATGAATTGAGGCTGTTTTGAGGGATGCAATTCATTATTATGCATAAAGGGTAGATGCTTCCAGTTTGCAGAATAAGACAGGAGTGTGCAAGGCTGTATAGGATAAGGTGTGTGTTTGGGCACTGGGCAGTAGTTGTATATAGTTGGATGGACAGAAAGAGTTTCACTCGGTGTCTGTATGTATGATGGGGTAAGTGTGTGTGTGTGCACATGTATAATTTCAAATCTTGATTTTGTTTAAACTTTATTGTATGAAGACTCCCTTTTTTCTAAATCCCCCTCTATTTGTATCTTTTCTTTCCAGGGAGCAGTATAAAGCCCGTCGGGTCTGCTCTTTCTGATAGCTTGCTATACAGGTTCTGAAATAGGAGCTCTTTCCAGTACCTACCCTACTAACACCAACCTCTATAGCTACTAGAGCACTAACATCTTGACTATAGCACCTCTTTACTGTAGCACACTGATGGAATCACATTCTCAACATCTGTACTTAACTTGAGTTAAGAGAAATCACACTCTCAACATCTGTACTATGACTTCAGTTAAGAGAAATCACACTCTTGCTATCAGACTTATACACCTTTATTATTATTATTATAATTATTATTATTATATCTCCCTCATTTAAAAACAGAGGTCACTAAAAAACTCCTCAACTGTGACTGACCCCTTGAGTGAAAAATACTGATGCCTTGTTTGGTTCTCTTACTATACTGAACAAAAACATAAACAGAACATGCAACAATT
Source organism: Salmo salar (assembly GCF_965601325.2). NCBI lineage: Eukaryota > Metazoa > Chordata > Actinopteri > Salmoniformes > Salmonidae > Salmo > Salmo salar. The sequence continues at coordinate 4,303,011 of NC_138316.1, forward strand.
TCTAAGATTACAGTTCATATGAGGAAATCAGTCAATTTAAATAAATTCATTAGGCCCTAATCTATGGATTTCACATGACTGGGAATACAGATATGCATCTGTTGGTCACAGATACCTTTAAAATAATAGGGCTCACAATGGGCCTCAGGATCTCAACACAGTATTTTTGTGCATTCAAATTGCAATTGATAAAATGCAATTGCGTTCGTTGTCTGTAGCTTATGCCTGCCCATACCATGACCACACCGCCACCATGGGGCACTCTGTTCACAATGTTGACATCAGCAAACCGCTCGCCCACACAACACCATACACGTACCCTGCGGTTGTAAGGCTGCAGCGACGTTGGAGTTGGCTTATGGTAAAGAAATTAACAATAAATTCTCTGGCAACAGCTCTGGTGGACATTCCTCCAGTCAGCATGCCAATTGTACGATCCCTAAAAACTAGAGACATCTGTGGCATTGTGTTGTGTGACAAAACTGCACATTTTAGAGTGGCCTTTTATTGTCCCCAGCACAAGGTGCACCTATGTAATGACCATGCTGTTTATTCAGGTTCTTGATATGCCACACCTGTCAGGTGGATGGATTATCTTGGCAAAGGGGAAACGTGCTCATTTTATTTCAGCTCATGAAACATGGGACCAACACTTTACATGTTGCATTTATGTTTTTGTTCAGCGTAAATGTTATAGTAATAGATTATGTTATTATATCAAAATGTCTTATTATAACGCTATTATAGCTCCATCTTTATTGCAAAAATAGCTTTTCTAAATAGATTTTAATAAATGATTATTATTCCAGTTGACACTTTCCACAATTTTTCCATTGATCTCTTTGCATTACTTGTAAGAATTATGTTGTTTAGAAATTGAACTTGGTTAGCTGGCCCTGAGAGACTTGTTGTTAATCTGCGTATATTCTTGTGATTTTGTGTCATCTCTTAAAGGACAAATTGTCTTACCTCTCTTGTATTCACATTTTTTTAAACTGGCATGTTGTTTTTATGATGTTATACAGTAGTTTACAGAATGTCAAGATGTGGGGCAAAGAATGCTGCCATCTATACATTTCTGGGTCTATGGTCAGATACTACATATTGATTATGTTCATAGATATTGAATAATGATGACTGAATATTTAATTAAATAGCCCAAGTCCTACCATGCAGGGACTAGTTTTAAGGTTATTCTCCTGAAGGGGTTGATAGAGGATTTATGTAACTCTTGTATAACATATGCAGTGGGAGGTGGGGTAGAGGGAGGGAGAGAAGGAGAGAGGGAGAGCGAGAGCGAGAGAGGTGCAGTGTCTAAGGGTCTGTGTGTGTGTCACTGCAACCTAAACATGAGCTTACTGCAGATACACACACACACACACACACACACCATGCACTACACTACACCAAAATACTGCACCAATAACCAGAATTGATTTGTACTTTTTTATTGCACAATAAAGACAAATAAAACTTTATTTTCAACATAAATAATCAAGAACAATTTTAATGACCACACTAATACAGATTTCAAATACTGTATGTGTAGTCAAGCATCCCAGTAGGGCATTTCTAATATTTTCGAGTACCCACTGGAGACTATTGACATTTCACTGTGTAGAATGAATAACACCTTACTGATATTCAAAAATGATGTATTGCCTGGCCACTAAAAAATCACTATGATTGTGGTTCATATTGATTAAAGTCATCAATCAATTTATAAATGCTTTGTTGATTTTTTCGATTTATCAGTTTGTCTATCACTTAGCTGATATTCAGCAACTGTATTAACCCCCTCTGTAGTGCAGTCAGTTTTGTGAGAATTTGCAGAGGTGCTCTTTAAACACACAAGCACAAACACTTTGGTGCAGATCTGCTGATGCTGCTACTATTGCTGCATGTGTGGGAGTCAGGACTGATTTTTTCACTCATGCAAACACCTGCACACACACACGTGATGTGGTGTTACTTTGTGAACACCAGCTGTTGTTGCTTATTAAGCTGTTGTTAAAAAATACTGTTGTTCACTCAGGGTGTTAAATTGGACAGTGTTACCTAGTGTTGATTTTTCTGTGTTACATTTCTAGTGTTGATTCAGAAGTTTAATTAACACTCATTGGTGTAAAAAAAAAAGTTGGTGTTAATAAGTGTTAAACCAAAACTACGCCCCTCATTATCATATTTCCCAGCATGCTCTTTTGCAGGTTGCTTTAGAAATGTTTTTTTTTTTTTCAATATCTATGTCTATCAAAGACACATAGATATTGAAAAAAAAAAACATTATATAATTAGTATAATAAGAAAAATCCCCATCAAAGTCCATCAGTTTCAGCTAGAGACATCAGTTTACATTGGATGTGTCTCAATCCACCTCATCCGCCGATGTTGCACTTCCACATCTGCAGGGGCAGAGCTAGAGCAGTGTTTGTCAGACCTTGAAACATTGGTCTTCTCCAAACGGTTTGGCCTACAAACTAGTATGACCCCTCTATGGAAAGATGAGACTCTCACGAACAAGATGGTGTTCTCTGTTTTGCACAAGCGTCTTGGGACTAGTCTGAAGTCGGTGCAGCCGATCTGACAAGTTCTGACAAGTTCTGTCTGTAGCATCTGAACTGTTTGGGCTACACATTAATATGACTCCTTTTTGGGGACTATCTATTGTTCCACTATTAGCATTTGTATGGGCTAATGGCAGTAAGGCCACATTTAAATAAATAAAAATATAATTCAAATAGCTAAAGGATCCTTGGTATGACCTTCTTAAAACAATTCCATATAGCTTAGTAGAAGAACCCCCCCCCCCCCCCCCCTACATCTGTTATTTGAACTTAACGCACCCGTTACTGAAATGGTTGTTCCAGTTTAGATGCTTTAGGTAGACTCATATTTACCCGGCAGCAGTGGTGTAAAATATTTAAGTAAAAATACTTTAAAGTAGTACTTAAGTAGATTTTGTGGTATCTCTACTTTACTAATTATATTTTTGACAACTTTTACTTGCGGACTGCAATGCAGACATAGTGTAAAATATATTTTGTTTTGTTTAACACTTTTTTGGTTACTACATGATTCCATATGTGTTATTCATAGCTGTGATGTCTTCACTGTTATTCGAAAATAGTAAAAATAAAGAAAAACTCCATTGTGTCCTCCTCCCAGAGTGCTAAGAGCCTTGGCGTGACCCTGGACAACACCCTGTCGTTCTCCGATAACATCAAGGCGGTGACCCAATCCTGTAGGTTCATGCTCTACAACATTCGCAGAGTACGACCCTGCCTTACACAGGAAGCGGCGCAGGTCCTAATCCAGGCACTTGTCATCTCCCGTCTGGATTACTGCAACTCGCTGTTGGCGGGGCTCCCTGCCTGTGCCATTAAACCCCTACAACTCATCCAGAATGCCGCAGCCCGTCTGGTGTTCAACCTTCCCAAGTTCTCTCACGTCACCCCGCTCCTCCGCACACTCCACTGGCTACCAGTTGAAACTCGCATCTGCTACAAGACCATGGTGCTTGCCTACGGAGCTGTGAGGGGAACGGCACCTCCGTACCTTCAGGCTCTGATCAGTCCCTACACCCAAAGAAGGGCACTGCGTTCATCCACCTCTGGCCTGCTCGCCTCCCTACCTCTGCGGAAGCACAGTTCCCGCTCAGCCCAGTCAAGCTCAGTCAAGTTCCCGCTCAGCCCGACAAGCTCCCTCACGACGCCAGGACAGCGGAGTCAATCACCACCTTCTGGAGACACCTGAAACCCCACCTCTTTAAGGAATACCTGGGATAGGATAAAGTAATCCTTCTAACCCCCCCCCCCCCCCTCCAAAAAATATATAGATGTACTATTGTAAAGTGGTTGTTCCACTGGATATCATAAGGTGAATGCACCAATTTGTAAGTCGCTCTGCATAAGAGCGTCTGCTAATTGACGTAAATGTAAATGTAGGTGGGTCCAAACTTTTGACATGGCACTGTATATGCGGGAATTAAAAATATATTTACATGTACGCTGTTTGTCCAAAATATCTTTATGAAATATATAACTTACACATCACATCATATATGTAAATATATCTTAAAATATACAGTACCAGTCAAAAGTTTGGACACACTTACTCATTTCAGGGTTTTTCTTTATTATACTATTTTCTACATTGTGAAATAATAGTGAAGACATCAAAACTATGAAATGAAACATATGGAATCATGTAGTAACCAAAAAAGTGTTAAACAAATCAAAATATATTTTATATTTGAGATTCTTCAAAGTAGCCACCCTTTGTCTTGATGACAACTTTGCACACTCTTGGAATTCTCTTAACTAGCTTCATGAGTAATGCTTTTCCAACAGTCTTGAAGGAGTTCCCACATATGTGACCGACCTCTGTGATTCGGTCTTATGTAGCATAAGTAGCAAATTTGAAATGGTGTTTTTTACACGCTGGTTAAGTGTGCCTTGAATTCTAAATAAATCACTGACAGTGTCCTCAGTAAAGCACCCCCACACAATCACACCTCCTCCATGCTTCACGGTAGGAACCACACATGCGGACATCATCAGTTCTCCTACTCTGCATCTCACAAAGACATGGCAGTTTGAACCAAAATATCTCAAATTTGTACTCATCAGACCAAAGGACAGATTTCCACCGGTCTAATGTCCATTGCTCATATTTCTTGGCCCAAGCAAGACTCTTCTTCTTATTGGTGCCCTTCAGTAGCAGTTTCTTTGCAGCAATTCGACCACGAAGGCTTGATTCACGCAGTGTCTACTGAACAGTTGATGTTCAATCTGAGGTGCTGTTAACTCTAATGAACTTATCTTCTGCAGCAGAGGTAACTCTGGGTCTTTCTTTCCTGTGGCGTTCCTCATGAGAAACAGTTTCATCGTAGCGCTTGATGGTTTTTGCGACTGCACTTGAAGAAACTTTCAAAGATCATCACATTTTCCTGATTGACTGACCATGTCTTAAAGTAATGATGGACTATCGTTTCTCTTTGCTTATTTGAGCTGTTCTTGCCGTAATATGGACTTGGTCTTTTACCAAATAGGGCTATCTTCTGTATACCACCCCTACCTTGTCACAGCACAACTGATTGGCTCAAACGCATTAAGAAGGAAAGAAATTCCACAAATTAACTTTTAATAAGGCACACCTGTTAATTGAAATGGTAGTTGGTTGAGAGAATGCCAAGAGTGTGCAAAGCTTTCATCAAGGCAAAGGGGTGGCTACTTTGAAGAATCTCAAATATAAAATATATTTAGATTTGTTTAACACCTTTTCAGGTACAACATGATTCTATATGTGTTATATCATGTAGAAAATAGTACACTTAAAGAAAATCCCTTGAATGAGCAGGTGTGTCCAAACGTTAATACAATACAAATATTAATTTGTATTTGAACTGTTTGTCAATATATTAGGCTTTGGCATTGGAAAGTATCGGTGTTAAAAGGGCAACACTTTGAAAAGTGTAAATTCAACACTTTCTGGTGTTTCTCATATAATCACTTCAAAAGTGTTTAGTTGAACAAGCACAGTGTTCTATTTAGCGATCACATTTTGCTGTGTGTGCTGCTTGTTTTCAGACTGTCTTATGGGCCGGTGAAACTCCTGACATTAACTACAGTATAGCTGACAGGGTTCACACTAGTGTGTAGCTGATGGTCTCTCTGTGTTATTTGTATCTGTGATTTATTATTTATTTAACCTTTGTTTATTTAATTTATCCAGATTAGTCTCATTGAAATGTACTCTTTTTCAAGAGTTATGATTTCAAGAACAGCTCCTCATGTACAGTAGATATGTCTGGGTCTGTGTTTACCTGTATTTACCTGTTTGCTCTGCTCAGAATGTGTGTTTACCTTTGCAATCTTCTTTATTCTCACAGTCTGATGATCTTCCCTCTCCGGTGTGGTTTCCGTAGCGACGTTGTCATACACCTAGTTTTGCTTACCACCATTGCTGACATATGTAGGGGGTTGTGTTTGTGTGTCGGTTTGTGGGTAAATGGAGACATTGATGATGTTAATGTGTATGGCCAGGATTCTAACCAAGCTGCATTATAGTGCAGCTGCGCTAGACAGACTGCAATGCGGGTGTTAAAGGGATTTTACGCTTGAGCCACATCCACAGCCTTCACCATGAATGTGAACTCCGCAAACAGGGAACTTTTTAAAATGTAATTGTCGGCTTTCTAGCACAGCTGCGCTTTAGACTGGTTCGGATTGAATCCAGGCCTAGGTTTTGTGTTATAGCGGGTGTAGCTGTGTGTGTGCAAAAGGTGTGTGTAAGCAGAGATTTAAATCATAAATCAGGATGCCATTGGCCAGTTGGATATCTGGATGTCCTTCTGGTGTTATCATGGTGATGCATTACCTGGGTCCAGCAGAGGAAGGTCCATAAAAGGAGAACTTACCTGACCAACTCTCCTGGTAAACAACAACAACATACTTAAATAACCACTTTAAACAGTTACAACTGTCACATTAAACTACACAATTGACGCTCATCTTCTCCACATTACTGCACATCCTTTCTTCTTTGTTGTCAGCTAAAGTAATGGTGTTTTTTCCTGCAAGATATTTTATTTTTACACATATATGTTTTACAATGGTGTTCTTTATTTAGTTATACAGAAAGAGAAAGAAACCCGATCCTTCCCAATTATCTGCCTGTGAGGTGAAAGAGAATAGTACTTTTCTGATTCCTTCAAACAAGAATGCCCTTAATCTCGCCAATTAGATGCTGTATAGTGTCTGACATTCGGTCTGTAGCGTGGAAATCAAGGCTAGAATAGTCTTAACATCTTTGTAAAGTAAGCTTTGATCGCACTCCATGTAGTCGTGGCCAAAAGTTTTGAGAATGACACAAATATTAATTTTCACAAAGTCTGCTGCCTCAGTTTGTATGATGGCAATTGCATATACTCCAGAACGTTTTGAAGAGCGATCAGATGAATTGCAATTAATTGCAAAGTCCCTCTTTGCCATGCAAATGAACTGAATCCCCCAAAAACATGTCCACTGCATTTCAGCCCTGCCACAAAAGGACCAGCTGACATCATGTCAGTGATTCTCTCGTTAACACAGATGTGAGTGTTGACGAGGACAAGGCTGGAGATCACTCTGTCATGCTGATTGAGTTTGAATAACAGACTGGAAGCTTCAAAAGGAGGGTGGTGCTTGGAATCATTGTTCTTCCTCTGTCAACCATGGTTACCTGCAAGGAAACACGTGCCGTCATCATTGCTTTGCACAAAAAGGGCTTCACAGGCAAGGATATTGCTGCCAGTAAGATTGCACCTAAATCAACCATTTATCGGATCATCAAGAACTTCAAAGAGAGCGGTTCAATTGCTGTGAAGAAGGCTTCAGGGCGCCCAAGAAAGTCCAGCAACCGCCAGGACCGTCTCCTGAAGTTGATTCAGCTGCGGGATCGGGCACCACCAGTACAGAGCTTGCTCAGGAATGGCAGCAGGCAGGTGTGAGTGCATCTGCACGCACAGTGAGGCAAAGACTTTTGTAGGATGGCCTGGTGTCAAGAAGGGCAGCAAAGAAGCCACTTCTCTCCAGGAAAAACATCAGGGACAGACTGATATTCTGCAAAAGGTACAGGGATTGGACTGCTGAGGACTGGGGTAAAGTCGTTTTCTCTGATGAATCCCCTTTCCGATTGTTTGGGGCATCCGGAAAAAAACTTGTCTGGAGAAGACAAGGTGAGTGCTACCATCAGTCCTGTGTCATGCCAACAGTAAAGCATCCTGAGACCATTCATGTGTGGGGTTGCTTCTCAGCCAAGGGAGTGGGCTCCCTCACAATATTGCCTAAGAACACAGCCATGAATAAAGAATGGTACCAACACATCCTCCGAGAGAAACTTCTCCCAACTATCCAGGAACAGTTTGGTGACCAACAATGCCTTTTCCAGCATGATGGAGCACCTTGCCATAATGCAAAAGTGATAACTAAGTGGCTCGGGGAACAAAACATCGATATTTTGGGTCCATGGCCAGGAAACTCCCCAGACCTTAATCCCATTGAGAACTTGTGGTCAATCCTCAAGAGGCGGGTGGACAAACAAAAACCCACAAATTCTGACAAACTCCAAGCATTTATTATGCAAGAATGGGCTGCCATCAGTCAGGATGTGGCCCAGAAGTTAATTGACAGCATGCCAGGGCGGATTGCAGAGGTCTTGAAAAAGAAGGGTCAACACTGCAAATATTGACTCTTTGCATCAACTTCATGTAATTGTCAATAAAAGCCTTTGACACTTATGAAATGCTTGTAATTATTCTTCAGTATTCCATAGTAACATCTGACAAAAATATCTAAAGACACTGAAGCAGCAAACTTTGTGGAAATTAGTATTTGTGTCATTCTCAAAACTTTTGGCCACGACTGTAGTTAGTTTTCTCTCCATGGTCTCCTAAACTAGCCCGTTGGGCTGAACGGAGTGATTCCTATAACACTGTAGTGTAGATATTTACGGAGCTCTTTTGCAGTCATCATGGCATTATAAAGGGCTCCGGGCAGCCGAGCGGAAATGGAGGAAAACTCGCCTCCCTGCGGACCTGGCATCCTTTCACTCACTCCTCTCTACATTCTCCTCTTCTGTCTCTGCTGCTAAAGCCACTTTCTACCACTCTAAATTCCAAGCATCTGCCTCTAACCCTAGGAAGCTCTTTGCTACCTTCTCCTCCCTCCTGAATCCTCCTCCCCCCCCCTCCTCCCTCTCTGCGGATGACTTCGTCAACCATTTTGAAAAGAAGGTTGACGATATCCGATCCTCGTTTGCTAAGTCAAACGACACCGCTGGTCCTGCTCACACTGCCCTACCCTGTGCTTTGACCTCTTTCTCCCCTCTCTCTCCAGATGAAATCTCGCGTCTTGTGACGGCCGGCCGCCCAACAACCTGCCCACTTGACCCTATCCCCTCCTCTCTTCTCCAGACCATTTCCGGAGACCTTCTCCCCTTCCTCACCTCGCTCATCAACTCATCCTTGACCGCTGGCTACGTCCCTTCCGTCTTCAAGAGAGCGAGAGTTGCACCCCTTCTGAAAAAACCTACACTCGATCCCTCCGATGTCAACAACTACAGACCAGTATCCCTTCTTTCTTTTCTCTCCAAAACTCTTGAACGTGCCGTCCTTGGCCAGCTCTCCTGCTATCTCTCTCAGAATGACCTTCTTGATCCTAATCAGTCAGGTTTCAAGACTGGGCATTCAACTGAGACTGCGCTTCTCTGTGTCACGGAGGCTCTCCGCACTGCTAAAGCTAACTCTCTCTCCTCTGCTCTCATACTTCTAGACCTATCTGCTGCCTTTGATACTGTGAACCATCAGATCCTCCTCTCCACCCTCTCCGAGTTGGGCATCTCCGGCGCGGCCCACGCTTGGATTGCGTCCTACCTGACAGGTCGCTCCTACAAGGTGGCGTGGCGAGAATCTGTCTCCGCACCATGCGCTCTCACCACTGGTGTCCCCCAGGGCTCTGTTCTAGGCCCTCTCCTATTCTCGCTATACACCAAGTCACTTGGCTCTGTCATATCCTCACATGGTCTCTCCTATCATTGCTATGCAGACGACACACAATTAATCTTCTCCTTTCCCCCTTCTGATAACCAGGCGGCGAATCGCATCTCTGCATGTCTGTCAGACATATCAGTGTGGATGACGGATCACCAGCTCAAGCTGAACCTCGGCAAGACGGAGCTGCTCTTCCTCCCGGGGAAGGACTGCCCATTCCATGATCTCGCCATCACGGTTGACAACTCCCTTGTGTCCTCCTCCCAGAGTGCTAAGAACCTTGGCGTGATCCTGGACAACACCCTGTCGTTCTCCACTAACATCAAGGCGGTGACCCGATCCTGTAGGTTCATGCTCTACAACATTCGCAGAGTACGACCCTGCCTCACACAGGAAGCGGCGCAGGTCCTAATCCAGGCACTTGTCATCTCCCGTCTGGATTACTGCAACTCGCTGTTGGCTGGGCTCCCTGCCTGTGCCATTAAACCCCTACAACTCATCCAGAACGCCGCAGCCCGTCTGGTGTTCAACCTTCCCAAGTTCTCTCACGTCACCCCGCTCCTCCGCTCTCTCCACTGGCTTCCAGTTGAAGCTCGCATCTGCTACAAGACCATGGTGATTGCCTACGGAGCTGTGAAGGGAACGGCACCTCCATACCTTCAGGCTCTGATCAGGCCCTACACCCAAACAAGGGCACTGCGTTCATCCACCACTGGCCTGCTGGCCGCCCTACCTCTGAGGAAGCACAGTTCCCGCTCAGCCCAGTCAAAACTGTTCGCTGCTCTGGCACCCCAATGGTGGAACAAGCTCCCTCACGACGCCAGGACAGCGGAGTCAATCACCACCTTCCGGAGACACCTGAAACCCCACCTCTTTAAGGAATACCTAGGATAGGATAAAGTAATCCCCCCCCTTAAAATATTTAGATGCACTATTGTAAAGTGGTTGTTCCACTGGATATCATGAGGTGAATGCACCATTTTGTAAGTCGCTCTGGATAAGAGCGTCTGCTAAATGACTTAAATGTAAATGTAAATGTAAAGGGATAATGATTATATCATAACTGTGATGCTCAGATGCAAGTGTCAAATAAAGAGTTACAATGGAACTTTTATTAATTTGACAAACTAAACATATTTTCAACAGTGAAGATGTCGGACCCGATTCCCCAGAAAGAATCACAAAACACTTCAGAAGTTCGACTGAGGGACCTTACAGATAATTGTATATATGAGGTACAGAGATGAGGTAGTAATTCAAATATCATATTAACACTATTATTGCACACAGAGTGAGTCCATGCAACTTATTATGTGACTTGTTAAGCAAATTGTTAATCTTGAACTTATTTAGGCTTGTCATGACAAAGGGGTTGAATACTTTTGACTCATGACATTTCAGCTTTTTATTTGTAATTCATTTCTGAAAAGGTCAACAACAACAACAACAAAAATCCACTTTGACAGTATGGGATATTGTGTGTAGGCAAAAAGTTGTAAGAGCTGTAAATACTTTCTGATGCACTGTATGTATGTGTTGTATGGTTATTGTTGTAATTTAGAACTGATTGTGTTCTGTGACATACATTATTGATATTTCTATTTAAAGTGAGTTTAATGTTAACTAGTTGTTCCTATTGGCTTTGGCGGTCTAAATGTTAGTGCCACCGCCTACAGCAATTCATGTTTGCACACATGGTGTCGGCGTGGGTTCAAATCATTCACCACTGCCTTTCTGACACATTCTCTGTCTATCTACCCAACTATCTCTCCTGTGTCCAATAAAATAAAAAATGTATACAGTATATAAAACAACTAGTTGTCCTATTGTTTTGTTCAAATAAATTGGCAGTCCAGAAACATTATACTAATACCTTACCACATAACAGGCTCCACTGTCACAGAATAGCTCTATCTTTAGATTGAAACCTCTAGTAGGGATACAGTCACGCCAAGAACAATGAAATACAATAAAACTTGATTGCCCAACATGGGAATATTTGCTTTGCATTTGCATTCATATAGCAACACAGGCGGAGAGCATGTTTCAGATGATGCTATTCATATGTGAAGGCTAATGTTCTCAGATGTAGGAACAGCTCACTTACCACGCTCTCTCGATGTGTGTTGATGTGTTTTGCTCTCTCTCTGTGTGTGTGTGTCGCTGTCTGCAGAGTAGATGGATCCACTTCACAAGCCAGTGGATTTAAGTAACATAAGATAAGTCTTCCTCATCTTAGAACTGTCAGGTCCTTCTGTTGTGAAAGCTCTCCCTTTCTCTCCTGGTCTCTCCATCTCGTCTGCCTCGCTCTCTCACTTTCTCTCTCTCTCCCTCTCTTTCTTCACCTCATGTTCTCTCTCTCTCTGAGTCTGGTTGAGGCGTGTGAGCGGTTTTTACATTTGTGTGGCTGTGTGTGGAGGTGACAGCCTCACAGTGGGTGTGTGTGGGACGAGGTGTTGTCTCTCTCATCTGCGTCATGCGGTACGCACACACACACTGTGAGGGGGTGGCTGTGTTGTGTAAGAGCCCAAGGCATTGTGGGAGTTAGGAGTGAGAGTTTGCCATTATGGAATACTACATTGTTGTGTGTGTGTGTGTGTGTGTGTGTGTGTGTGTGTGTGTGTGTGTGTGTGTGTGTGTGTGTGTGTGTGTGTGTGTGTGTGTGTGTGTGTGTGTGTGTGTGTGAGAAAGAGAATGTGATTGTGTGTGTGCGTGCATGCCACTAAGGGGACTATGTGTCACAGAGGAGATTTTGCAGAGTGTGTGGGAGAAATTACTCCTATTCAAAAGGACTCTCAACGTTAACCTCTTTGTATTTCACTCTAACAGCTGCATATCCATATGTGCTGAGATACGGGCTGAGTGAGTATTACCTCAAACAGGTGAATCGGGTGAGGAAGATGGACTGTAGAGTGATGTTTGATGTTTTTTTATGTATTATTTCTTACGTTGTTAGCCCAGAAAATCTTAAGTGTTATTACATACAGCCGAGAAGAACTATTCGATATCAGAGCGACGTCAACTTACCAGCACTACGACCAGGAATACGACTTTCCCAAAGCGGATCCTTTGTCCGGACTACCAAGGGCATTTGAACTGATTCCAGAGGCTGACCCACAACAACACCGCCGGAGAAAATGCAGACGGAGTCGTCTTCTGGTCAGACTTCGGAGGCGCACACACCACCCACCGCTTCCGACTATATTATTAGCCAATGTCCAGTCTCTAGATAACAAGGTAGACGAAACTAGGGCAAGGGTTGCTTTCCAGAGACATCAGGGAATGTAACATACTCTGTTTCACGGAAACATGGCCTTCTTGGGATATGCTGTTGGAGTCGGTACAGTCACCTGGATTCTTTGTGTGTTGCGCCGAAAGGAATAAATATATCTCCAGGAAGAAGAAGAAGGGGGTGTATGTTTCATGATTAACGTCTCATGGTGTAATTGTAACAACATACAGGAACTCACTCCTTTTGTTCACCTGACCTAGAATTCCTCACAATAAAGTGCCGACTATATTATCTTCCAAGGGAATTCTCCTCGGTTATTGTCACAGCCGTGTATATCTCCCCTCAAGCTGATAACATGACGGCCCTCAAGGAACTTCACTGGACTTTATGCAAACTGGAAACCATATATCCTGAGGCTGCATTTATTGTGGCTAGGGATTTTAACAAAGCAAATTTGAGAACAAGGCTACCTAAATTCTATCAGCATTTTGACTGTAGCACTCGCACTGGGAAAACACTGGATCACTGCTACTCTAACGTTTGCTCCTCCCTTCCTACAGACAGAAACTCAAACAGGATGTTTGGTCTGATCAATCAGATTGTTTTGATCATGCAGACTGGGACATGTTCCGGGTAGCCTCAGACAATAATATTGATGTATACGCTGATTCAGTGAGGTGAGTTTATAAGGAAGTGTGTTGGAGATGTTTTACCTCCTGTGACTATTAAAACCTACCCTAACCAGAAACCGTGGATAGATGGCAGCATTCGCACAAAACTGAAAGCGCGAACCACCGCATTTAACCATGGAAAGGTGACTGGGAATATGGCCGAATACAAACAGTGTAGTTATTCCCTCCGCAAGGCAATCAAACAAGCGAAATGTCAGAATAGAGACAAAGTGGAGTCGCAATTCAACGGCTCAGACACGAGACGTATGTGGCAGGGTCTACAGACAATCACGGACTACAAATAGAAAACCAGCCACGTCACCGACACCGACGTCTTGCTTCCAGACAAACTTAACACCTACTTTTTTTTTTTTACATTTGTGTGGCTGTGTGTGGAGGTGACAGCCTCACAGTGGGTGTGTGTGGGACGAGGTGTTGTCTCTCTCATCTGCGTCATGCGGTACGCACACACACACACTGTGAGTGGGTGGCTGTGTTGTGTAAGAGCCCAAGGCAATCAAACAAGCAAAATGTCAGAATAGAGACAAAGTGGAGTCGCAATTCAACGGCTCAGACACGAGACGTATGTGGCAGGGTCTACAGACAATCACGGACTACAAAAAGAAAACCAGCCACGTCACCGACACCGACGTCTTGCTTCCAGACAAACTTAACACCTTCTTTTCCCACTTTGCGGATAATACAGTGCCACCGATGCGGACTGTGGGCTCTCCTTCTCCGTGGCGGCCCAGACGGCATCCCTAGCCGTGTCCTCAGAGCATGCGCAGACCAGCTGGCTGGTGTGTTTACGGACATATTCAGTCTCTCCCTAACCAGTCTGCTGTCTCCACATGCTTCAGATTGCCACCATTGCTCCTGTACCCAAGAAGGCAAAGGTAACTGAACTAAATGACTATCGCACCGTAGCACTCACTTCTGTCATCATGAAGTGCTTTGAGAGACTAGTCAAGGATCATAATACCTCCACCTTACCTGTCACCCTAGACCCACTTCAATTTGCTTACCGCCCCAATACGTCCACAGACGATGCAATCGCCATCACACTGCACACTGCCCTATCCCATCTGGACAAGAGGAATACTTGTGTAAGAATGCTGTTCATTGACTATAGCTCAGCATTCAACACTGTAGGTCCCTCCAAGCTCATCATTAGTCTTGAGACCCTGGGTTTGAACCCCGCCCTGTGCAATTGGGTCCTGGACTTCCTGATGGGCTGGCCCCAGGTGGTGAAAGTTGGAAACAACATCTCCACTTCGCTGATCCTCAACACTGGGGCCCCACAAGGGTGCATGCTCAGCCTCCTCCTGTACTTGCTGTTCACCCATGATTGTGTGGCCATGCACGCCTCCAACTCAATCATCTAAGTTGCAGACGATACAAAAGTAGTGGGCTTGATTACGAACAACGACAAAACAACCTACAGGGATGAGGTGAGGGCACTCAGAGTTTGGTTCAGGAAAACAACCTCTCACTCAATGTCAACAAAACAAAGGAGATGATTGTGGACTTCAGGAAACAGCAGAGGGAGCACCCCCCTATCCACATCGACGGGACAGCAGTGGTGAAGATGGAAAGGTTTCAGTTACTCAGTGTACACATCACGGACAAACATCACAGACAGTGTGGTGAAGAAGGAGCAACAGCGCCTCTTCAACCTCAGGAGGCTGAAGAAATTTGGCTTGTCACCTAAAACCCTCACAAACCTTTAGAGAAGCACAATTGAGAGCATCCAGTCGGGCTGTATCACCGCCTGGTACTGCACCGCCCACAACCGCAAGACTCTCCAGAGGGTGGTGTTGTCGGCACAACTCATCACCAGGGAAAACTACCTGCACTCCAGGACACCTACAGCACCCGATGTCACAGGAAGGCCAAAAAGATCATCAAGGACAACAACCACCCGAGCCACTGCCTGTTCACCCCGCTACCATCCAGAAGGCGACGGCAGTAGAATGCATCAAAGCTGGGACTGAGAGACTGAAAAACAGTTTCAATCTCACGGCCATCAGACTGTTAATCAGCCATCACTAACACAGAGTGGCTGCTTTCTACATACAAACTAGAAATTATTGGCCACTCGTCACTTTAATAATGGCAGTTTAATAATGTTTACATATCTTGCATTACTCATCTCATATGTATATTCTGTATTTTATACCATCTATTGCATCTTGCCTATCATCTTTCATTGCTCATCCATATATTTGAATTCTTATTCCATTCCTTTACTTAGATTTGTGTGTGTTAGGTAGATGTTGTGGAATTGTTAGATTACATGTTAGATATTGCTGCACTGTTGGAACTAGAAGCACAAGCATTTCGCTACACTCGCAATAACATCTGCTAACCTGTTAGGGCTAGGGGGCAGTATTTGCACGGCTGGATAAAAAAATGTACCCGATTTAATCTGGTTACTAATCCTACCCAGTAACTAGAATATGCATATACTTATTATATATGGATAGAAAACACCCTAAAGTTTCTAAAACTGTTTTAATGGTGTCTGTGAGTATAACAGAACTCATTTGGCAGGCAAAACCCTGAGATATTTTCTGACAGGAAGTGGATACCTGATGTGTTGTATTACCTTTAAACCTATGCCATTGAAAAACACAGGGGCTGAGGAATATTTTGGCACTTCCTATTGCTTCCACTAGATGCCACCAGCCTTTACAAAGTGTTTTGAGTCTTCTGGAGGGAGATCTGACCGAACAAGAGCCATGGAACGATGATGGCCGATTAGACACCTGGCGCGCGAGTTCATGTTGGGTACCCTCGTTCCAATACGTTATAAAAGAGAATGCATTCGTCCACCTTGAATATTATTAATGTTCTGGTTAAAAAAGGCCCTAATGATTTATGCTATACAACGTTTGACATGTTTGAACGAACGGAAATATATTTTTTCCCCTCGTTCATGATGTGAAGTCCGGCGGGCTTAGATCATGTGCTAACAAGACGGAGATTTTTGGACATAAATGATGAGCTTTTTTGAACAAAACTACATTCGTTATGGACCTGTGATACCTGGAAGTGACATCTGATGAAGAGAATCAAAGGTAATGGATTATTTACATAGTATTTTCGATTTTAGATCTCCCCAACATGACGGCTAGTCTGTATCGCAACGCGTATTTTTCTGGGCGCAGTGCTCAGATTATTGCAAAGTGTGATTTCCCAGTAAGGTTATTTTTAAATCTGGCAAGTTGATTGCGTTCAAGAGATGTAAATCTATAATTCTTTAAATGACAATATAATATTTTACCAATGTTTTCTAATTTTAATTATTTAATTTGTGGTGCTGACTTGACTGCCGGTTATTGGAGGGAAACGATTTCCTCAACATCAATGCCATAGTAAAACGCTGTTTTTGGATATAAATATGAACTTGATAGAAGTAAAAATGCATGCATTGTCTAACATAATGTCCTAGGAGTGTCATCTGATGGAGATTGTAAAAGGTTAGTGCATCATTTTAGCTGGTTTTATGGTTTTGGTGACCCTGTCTTTGAATTGACAAAACATTACACACAACTCTTGTAAATGTACTGTCCTAACATACTCTAAATTTATGCTTTCGCCGTAAAACCTTTTTGAAATCGTAAAACGTGGTTAGATTAAGGAGATGTTTATCTTTCAAAGGATGTAAAATAGTTGTATGTTTGAAAAATTTGAATTTTGACATTTATTTGGATTCAAATTTGCCGCTCTTGAAATGCACCTGCTGTTGATGGAGTGCACCACGGGTGGGACGCTTGCGTCCCACCTAGCCCATAGGGGCTAACCATGTTTATGTGACCAATAAGATTTGATTTGGTTTGGCCAAAAAATACATCCTTGTCACTGTTAAATTAAAATATGGTATATTTGTGATGCCAGCTGTCCTACCAAGGAATTTAGGAATCCTCTGAGCTGGAGCTTGTGTAGCCCAAAAGAGAGTTGTGGAGACCAGAATGAAAGTTTTTCTGTTCAGTCTTCCTTCTCCACCCTCCCTCTCACTCAGATTAAATAAACAAAGTAAAGTATGATGGGGAGTAAGGTGGTGAATGGGTGAGTTGATGAGTGAGGGGAAGCGAACGATGCATAATTATGTACTCACAAGGGGCACTGGTGAGCAGCAACATGTGAATACGTGTTTTCTCGGTGCTCCTATCTAGGGCAAACTATTTACTATTAATACTTCACCAACACCTCCCCTGCCATATTAATTTTGTAACCTTTAATTAGGAATCAAACCCAATTCACTAATTTGGCAATTTTTCCTGAAATTTTTGGCCTTTTCATCGTAAAATGTTGAAAAAACAACAGCCACGAGTCACAAAAGAGCAGGCCTCTGCTAAAGCCTCGGACTCACCGGACACTGACATGGACTCTGACCCCTCCGACCTAGCTAAGGTAATGTCGGTTATCATTAAGTCTGAACAGACTGTGCTGGCTAAGATGGAGTCACTATCCACTGACCTATCCGCACAAATAGCAATACTCGCCAATGAGGTCAACACAAAGATCAACTCCGTTAAAGAAGATTTGGCAAAACAGGACACACGTCTTTATAGCCTGGAGGGTGGCGCAAATACTTACTCTGACAAAGTGGTGACAGTGGAAGGGCAAGTCACACGGCTATCATCAGATGTTGTCAAACTTTCTTCCAAGGTCAAGGACCTTGAGAACAGACAGCACCGGGGGAACAGTCGCCTTTTCGGCGTGAGAGAGGGACTCAAGACCGTTGGCAGATTGCGGCCTAGCCTCTTCGTATCTAAATGGCTACAGGAAATCCTAGGCCTCGATTACGCCCACACCCTTGACCGTGCGCACAGAAGCCTACAGTCCGCACCGAAGAATGGGGAGTCGCCCAGACCCATCATAGTCAAATTCCACTACTTTCAGGAGAAGGATGGTGTCTTTCGTAAGGCATCACGAACAGCTCCCATCACCCACAAAGAGGTCAGCCTTCAACGAGGTGAGGGGGCTCCTAGATCGGGAGTCCAAGTTCGGCATTCTCTACCCAGCAGTGCTAAAGATCAATACTCCCTCCGGCGAGCAGAAGACATTCGTGGACCCACCCAGGGCCAAAGAATACATCGTTGCGCACCTACATCCATCCACAGGACAGACAGTATATGACTAGCTAGCCTTTGTAGGCACATCCTTTGCCCCTGGCCCTAATACACTAGTCATTCTAACGCGACTAGGTACCACCTAACTAGTGAACTCATCTCTTGATGAGAGACGTGCCTCCACCCTGCCAAAAAGGACAATTATTCTTCCAGTAACTTAACGTTATAAACAAGGATGGTATGTATATGGTGACATGTTTTCACAAGGACAATATAGTATTTTGTTGACATGGCAAAATTAGCTTTTACCAACTAGCTGCGGCTGGACAGCCTAGATGGCGCAGTACTAATTAGTCTAGTCGCTACCTAAGACTAGCCACTGAGCTTTATATGTCCATGCCTTAATAGGATACCCTACCAGTATACTGTGGGCATGTTTAACCTCTCTGGGCTAGTGGGACGTCACCGTGGCGCGAAATACAAAAACCTAAAAAATGCAATAATTTAAATGTTTCAAAAATATTTTACACCATTTTACACCATTTTAAAGATAAGACTCTCGTTAATCTAACCACATTGTCCGATTTCAAAAAGACTTTACAGCGAAAGCAAAACATTAGATTATGTTAGGAAAGTACATAGCCCAAAATAATCACACAGCCATTTTCCAAGGAAACATATATGTCACAGAAACCCAAAACACAGCTAAATGAAGCACTAACCTTTGATGATCTTCATCAGATGACACTCCTAGGACATTATGTTATACAATACATGCATGTTTTGTTCAATCAAGTTCATATTTATATCCAAAAACAGCTTTTTACATTGGCGTGTGATGTTCAGAAAATGTATCCCCACCGAAAACTTCCGGTGAGTTTACTAAATTACTCATCATAAACGTTGACAAAATACATAAAATATTTTAAGAATTATAGATACAGAACTCCTTTATGCAATCGCTCTGTCAGATTTTAAAATAGCTTTTCGGCGAAAGCACATTTTGCAATATTCTGAGTACATAGCTCAGCCATCATGGCTAGCTATTTTGACACCCGCCAACTTTGGTGCACACTAAACTCAGAATTAGTATTAGAAAAATTGTATTACCTTTGCTGATCTTCGTCAGAATGCACTCCCAGGACTGCTACTTCCACAAGAAATGTTGTTTTTGTTCCAAATAATCCATAGTTATGTCCAAATACCTCCGTTTTCTTCGTGCGTTCAGGTCACTATCCAAAGGGTAACGCGCGAGCGCATTTCGAGACAAAAAAATTCAAAATGTTCCATTACCGTACTTAGAAGCATGTCAAACGCTGTTTAAAATCAATTTTTATGGTATTTTTCTCGTAAAATAGCGATAATATTCCAACCGAATGAATGAACAATAGTGTATTAATTCAAAGAGGAAAAGAAAAAACAGCGTGGTCTCGTGAACATGCATATCTAATCTCTTAGTCACCAGGCAGACCACTGAGAAACTGAGCTCCTATTATCTGTCCAGTGACAGGAGAATGCTCAAACCACTTTCTGAAGGCTGTTGACAGCCAATGGAAGCCTTAGGAAGTGCAACATCACCCCACAGACACTGTAATTTTGATAGAGAATCAAAAGAAGAACTACAATTCTCAGACTTTCCACTTCCTGCTTGGATTTTTCTCAGGTTTTGCCTGCCATATGAGTTCTGTTATACTCACAGACACCATTCAAACAGTTTTAGAAACTTCAGTGTTTTCTATCAAAATCTACTAATAATATGCATGTTGTAGTTTCTGGGCCAGAGTAGTAACCAGATTAAATTGGGTACGTTTTTCATCCGGCCGTGAAAATACTGCCCCCTACACCCCAACAGGTTAAGTCTTTAAATCCAGACATTGTTTTTCTCCAAGAGACCCATCTCTGGTCCAGTGACCATGATAAACTAAAGAGAGGATGAGTCGACCAAATATTTCAGTCCAGTTTTGGTGCTAGGGCCAGAGGGGCAGCCATCCTTATCAGAAAAGGCAGCCCGTTTGTCTCCTTCAAAGTAATTTAGATACTAATGGCAGATATGTTATAGTGATAGGGAAATGGTTTAACACACAGATTGTTCTGGCTAACCTTTATGGTCCTAATTGGGATGTCGCTCAATTTTTCTCTGACCTCATTGCAACACTTACCGACCTCAACTCTCATAATTTGATATTGGGCGGCAATTTCAATTGTGTATTACATCCAAGTCTAGACAGATCCAGACCGAAGCCCAACAATGTAATTTCCAAATCAGGCGCAGTAGTCAACTAATTTCTAGAACCCTATAATTTGTCTGATCTATGGAGGAGGAGCAATCCCACTGCTAAACAGTACTCCTTTTTTTCACTCCAGTCTACCGCTCATACACTAGGATTTCCTTTTTCCTGCTGGACAATATCATTTTTCCTTTTGTAACTAAAAGCCAATATCTCAGCATCATTATCTCAGACCACAACCCTGACCAGCTGCGTGGCAACTTGACCCACTACTACTATAGTGCCTTTTGTGTAGTGCCTTTCATTAATGTCTTTTTACATATCAACTACATCCCTGGTATGTCTCATTCTACTGTGTGGGAGTTGTTAAAAGCATATCTAAGGGGCCAAATTGTTTCAAACACAGCGTATGACAAAAAACACTGCACTAAACGCTTATCGGCGCTATCTCAACTCATTCCAGATGTGGACAACAGATATGCCTCTACTCCGACTCCTGAACTCTACAATGAGACTGCTACACCAATTGGAATTTGACAATCTTTCCACTAAACAAACGGAGCAGCTTCTGTTTAAGTCGAGGCAGACATTTTATGAACAGTTGTTCATAACTGGTTGTTATCTCATCAGCTTCAACAATTCACTGATAAAATCTGTGTTGCAGCTGATTTAACTTCTACCAATCCCAAAGAAAAAAACAATCAATTTAAGCAATTCTACTCTACTCTTTACTCGCCTGACACATCTCGTATGCATGCATATCTAGACAATCTGGACATTCCCTGTCTCAATTCAGATGAACAAACTAACATTGATGCCTCACTAACTGATGAGGAAGCTACTTGGGCAATACAGTCCATGCAGAGCCATATCAAATAAGCTCCTGGGCCTGATGGCTTCCCTATGGAATTTTATAAAGCATTCTCCTCCAAACTATTCCCTATCCTCATCTCAATGTACAATGAAATCATTTCTAAACAGAAACTGTCCCAGACACTTAACAAAGGCGACTATTTCAGTTTTGCTATAAGCCTCTTGTGCTGCGATTAAAAAAATTGTCACTAAAGTACTCTCGCGCCGTTTAGAGACAGTGATGCCTAATATAATAAACTCTGACCAAACCAGCTTTATCTCAGATAGGCAATCTTTCTATAATATGCGCCGGCTATTTGATATTCTTTATTCTGCCCACTCAACTCGACAGCCAGAGGTTGTCATCTCTCTTGATGCTGAGAAGGCTTTCGAACGGGTTGAGTGGGAATATCTATTTACAGTACTAGAGAGATTTGGGTTTGACCCGTCATTCCTTTCCTGGATTAAGATTTTGTACCCCTCCCCAGTGGCTTCTGTTCACACCAACAATGTTACATCCAGCTACTTCCCTCTCCACAGGGGGGCCAGGCAAGGTTGTTGTTTATCCCCTTTCCTATTTGATATGACTATAGAGCCCTGCGAGCAGAGGAGAGGACTAAGGGAATACGAAGGGGTGCCCTTATATGCAGACGATCTTCTTTTATACATCTCTAACCCTGTGGAGTCTATACCTTATCTCTTGGACATGCTACAAGGTTTTGGAGCTTTCTCTGGTTATAAGTTAAACCTTACGAAAAGTGTGATCCTCCCCATTAACCAGTTAGCAGAAGGTATTGGGTATGCCAATTTCCTGTTTAAGGTGGAGCATCATGTCTTTACTTATTTGGAGATAAAATTCACACGCTCAGTTTAGGCTCTGTTTAAGCATAACTTCAAAATACTCCTGGAGCGCACTAAGCAGGATTTCATAAGGTGGTCATCTCTTCCCATTTCATTAGCAGGTTGCATGAATTATGTCAAGACTGTACTACCTAGATTTTTGTACTTATTCCTAATGATTCCCATTTTTCTGCCAAAGTTGATGTTCAAGCACCTGGACAGCTGCATTTCCAACTTCATTTGGAATAAGTCAAATCCACAAATGAGAAACCTATATCTAGAGAGACCTAAGTCTGCAGGCTGGCTTGGGCCTTCCCAATTTTTTACACTACTACTGGTCCGCAAATATATCTAAATGTGTTAATTGGGTTTCTACGTTTTAAAAGAAGGATGGTCCAACTTGGGCTATTATGGAGTTACAGTCAAGCCTTCCAACTTATCCTGTCTTGTTCCTGTGTTCCCCACTGCCCATGAACCTTGGCACCCATGTTTTGAATACCATTGTCATGAACTCCCTTAAAATCTGGCCCCAATTCCGAAATCACTTTCGCCTTAAACAAGTAAGCTGCTTCTCCCCATCTCTTCCCAGTGTCGCAGATTGACATACAGTGAGGGAAAAAAGTATTTGATCCCCTGCTGATTTCGTACGTTTGCCCACTGACAAAGAAATTATCAGTCTATAATTTTAATGGTAGGTTTATTTGAACAGTGAGTGACAGAATAACAACAAAAAAATCCAGAAAAACGCATGTCAAAAATGTTATAAATTCATTTGCATTTTAATGAGGGAAATAAGTATTTGACCCCCTCTCAATCAGAAAGATTTCTGGCTCCCAGGGGTCTTTTTATACAGGTAACGAGCTGACATTAGGAGCACACTCTTAAAGGGAGTGCTCCTAATCTCAGCTTGTTACCTGTAAAAAAGACACCTGTCCACAGAAGCAATTAATCAATCAGATTCCAAACTCTCCACCATGGCCAAGACCAAAGAGCTCTCCAAGGATGTCAGGGACAAGATTGTAGACCTACACAAGGCTGAAATGGGCTACAAGACCATCACCAAGCAGCTTGGTGAGAAGGTGACAACAGTTGGTGCGATTATTCGCAAATGGAAGAAACACAAAAGAACTGTCAATCTCCCTCGGCCTGGGGCTCCATGCAAGATCTCACCTCGTGGAGTTGCAATGATCATGAGAATGGTGAGGAATCAGCCCAGAACTATACGGGAGGATCTTGTCAATGATCTCAAGGCAGCTGGGACCATAATCAGCAAGAAAACAATTGGTAACACACTACGCCGTGAAGGACTGAAATCCTGCAGCACCCGCAAGGTCCCCCTGCTCAAGAAAGCACATATACATGCCCATCTGAAGTTTGCCAATGAACATCTGAATGATTCAGATGACAACTGGGTGAAAGTGTTGTGGTCAGATGAGACCAAATGGAGCTCTTTGGCATCAACTCAACTCGCCGTGTTTGGAGGAGGAGGAATGCTGCCTATGACCCCAAGAACACCATCCCCACCGTCAAACATGGAGGTGGAAACATTATGCTTTGAGGGTGTTTTTCTGCTAAGGCGACAGGACAACTTCACCGCATCAAAGGGACGATGGATGGGGCCATGTACCATCAAATCTTCGGTGAGAACATCCTTCCCTCAGCCAGGGCATTGAAAATGGGTCGTGGATGGGTATTCCAGCATGACAATGACCCAAAACACACTGCCAAGGCAACAAAGGAGTGGCTCAAGAAGAAGCACATTAAGGTCCTGGAGTGGCCTAGCCAGTCTCCAGACCTTAATCCCATAGAAAATCTGTGGAGGGAGCTGAAGGTTCGAGTTGCCAAACGTCAGCGTCGAAACCTTAATGACTTGGAGAAGATCTGCAAAGAGGAGTGGGACAAAATCCCTCCTGAGATGTGTGCAAACCTGGTGGCCAACTACAAGAAACGTCTGACCTCTGTGATTGCCAACAAGGGTTTTGCCTCCAAGTAATAAGTAATGTTTTGCAGAGGGGTCAAATACTTATTTCCCTCATTAAAATGCAAATCATTTTATAACATTTTTGACATGCGTTATTCTGGATTTTTTTGTTGTTATTCTGTCTCTCTGTCACGTCCTGACCATAGTAGTTGTTATTTTCTATGGTAGAGTAGGTCAGGGCGTGACAGGGGGTGTTTGTCTATGTTTTGTATTTCTATGTTCAGTTTCTAGTTTTGTATTTCTATGTTGGTTTTGTTTGGTATGATCTCCAATTAGAGGCTGCTGGTTGTCGTTGTCTCTAATTGGAGGTCATATTTAAACTGATGTTTGTCCCACCTGTTTTTGTGGGTGATTATTTGTGAGTAGTGTTTGGTTCTCCTCTGCGTCACGGTTTGTTGTTTTTGTAAATTTCAGTTATTTGATGTTTTGCATAGTTTCACGGATTAAATAAATATGTGGAACGAAACACACGGTGCACTTTTGACAGCCGTGACACTCTCACTGTTCAAATAAACCTACCATTACAATTATAGACTGACCATTTCTTTGTTAGTGGGCAAATGTACAAAATCAGCAGAGGATCAAATACTTTTTTCCCCTCACTCTAGCATTCCAGTTCTGGTATAGGAATGGAATGGTGTTTTTTTATGACCTATTTGTTGATAACACATTAGTCTCATTTGATACTGAGGGTTGACCAAAATATTCCCACTTTTTTAGTTACCTGCAAACTCGCAGCTTTGCTAAAAAACATTTCCCTTCATTTCCACTCAAACCAGCACAGTGTCCAGTCGAGAGGTGCTTAGAGCTTAAGCCGCATCTGAAGGGCTCAGTCTCCAGATAATACGACATAATTCAGAATATTAATCCGCCTTCCTGAGCAAATACAACATTTGCATGGGAGCAAGACATGGGTTGCGAGCTACCCGATTATACATGGCAACACAGTATTAAGCGTATCCACACCTCATCATTTTCCATAAGGCATGGGTTCATTCAGTTCAGTTTTTCACCCTCTCCATTACTAAAATGACAGATTGGCAAAAATATATCCAAATATTGACCCCAGGTGTTTTGCAATGCCACCATAGTCCAGCAACTGTGGGACACATGTTTTGCTCATGCCAATCATTGAGTGGCTTCTGGGACCCCATTTTTGAGGCATTCTCACATATTTGTAGTACAACTATTAGCCCCAACCCGTACACCACACATCTGCCTCGCTGCTACCTCACCACACATTTTCCTCGCTGCTAGCTCACCGCCTTGTCCTCTTTCATTGGAAGTCTGCAAAGCCGCCTTTCTTTATGAAATGGGTTAAGGAGGTTGTGTCATCTCTGCCTCTGGAAAAGGTTAAGTACACTGCGCATGGGTCCTGATAAAAGTTCTAGTACTGTTTATATTTTTGTCCTATTTACTTTTCTGTGTTATCCTTGTATGATGCCTTGGGTGGGGTGGATGGATTGGAGGGAGGATGGGCGGGTGGATGGATGGATGGATGGATGGGGGAATGAGGGGTTGGGGTTGTTCTGAAAATCTATAAATAAAGTAAAATAAAATAACAATGTAATCACCAATTGTGGATGAAGAACAGGGCAGGCCATTCACAGTATTGATCTACAATAAAATGGCCCTACATTTCAAGCAAAAAACAACATCAGCAAAGTACTCACCATGTAAGCACAAGCTGACATTAATCCACTATTTTTGACTACTGTCATATGTGACCGACCACCTTGATTCGGTCTTATGTCGCAAAATTTGAAATTGTGATTTTTACTTTGGATAAAAGTAGAGACTCAGAGCTAGAACATGGTATATCATACGCTACAGTTGAGGAACAATGGGAAAGTAATTATGCTTTGAAAGTTGATAAACTTGTAACCCCACTTTCGATAAAATGGTCCTTGAATCTTTTGTACACCTACTGGAAAGCTCTTCTTTGTCTACACCCATTCAGCATCGTTCACACCCTCTTAAACCTCAAGCCAGCAAGCTAACATTCGCTAGCTAGCGAACTGTACACTTTAACTTCCAATTAAATTATTTTCTGACAATATTACAAACGTATAGTATCTGAAAATGTAGCTAGACTCTTACCTGTATATTTGGATGAACGTTTCATGGCAGACTGGAACTATTCAACTCGTTTTGTTTGTAGCTACATCTTATTTGGGAAGCATTGTGTCAAGTCACTCCGGTTCACTCTGACTGTGGTGTGTACAGAAAGTAGCCCATCACTTTTTCCAACCGATCTGTCGAATGCGCCTGCTAAATTCAGGGCATCAATGTTGTTGAGAAAAGTAGTACAATTTTTGTAGTTCTCAATGGCTAACGATATATTTTTCAAAAACGGTGTGGAGAAAGGGCTATCAACACAAACTGAGCAGCTCACATTATAAACAGAAGAATCCTAATTGGCAGACCAATCCAAACTCATCTCCCGGCATGTCCAGGCCATCCATTATCTCAGCCAGCTGAGATAGCTGTAAAGCTAGCTGTAAAGTGGCTGTCTTTTTATGTGGCTAAACCAACTAGGCTCGTAATTTAACATTTTCATTTGTACTTACGGATGGAATACAAATTTGTTTTTAAGGCGCATGTTCTAGAAGACATTTCTGCCCCAAAAAACACATTTTGATAAAATACCTCTCCTGTGAAGTAGTGATGTGCGACATACACCTAGTTTCCTGAAACGAGTCACATATCACACTTACAGTGCATTCGGAAAGTTTTCAGACCCCTTCCCTTTTTCCACATTTTTTTATGGTAGAGCCTTATTCTAAGATTGATTCATTTAATAGTTTTCCTCATCAATCTATCCACAATACCACATAATGACAAAGCGAAAACAGGTTTTTAGAAATGTTTGTACATTTATTCAAAATAAAAAACAGAAATACCTTATTTACATAAGTATTCAGACCATTTGCTATGAGACTTGAAATTGAGCTCAGGTGCATCCTGTTTCCATTGATCATCCTTGAGATGCTTCTACAAGTTGGTTGTAGTACACCTGTGGTAAATTCAATTGACTGAACATGATTTGGAAAGAAACATGCCTGTCCATATAAGATCCCACAGTTGTCAGAGCAAAAACCAAGCCATGAGGTCGAAAGAATTGTCCGTAAAGCTCCGAGACAGGATTATGTCAAGGCACAGATCTGGGGAAGGGTACCAAAAAAATTCTGAAGCATTGAAGGTCCCCAAGAACACAGTGGCCTCCATCATTCTTAAATGGAAGACGTTTGGAACCACCGAGACTCTTCTTATAGCTGGCCGCCTGGCCAAACTGAGCAATCGGGGGAGAAGGGCCTTGGTCAGGGAGATGAAAAAGAACCTGATGGTCAGTCTGACAGAGCTCCAGAGTTCCTCTGTTGAGATGAGAGAACCTTCCAGAAGGACAACCAACTCTACAGCACTCCACCAATCAGGCCTTTATGGTAGAGTGGCCAGACGAAAGACACTTATCAGCAGCAGGGACTGGGAGACGAGTCAGGATTGAGGGAAAGTACAGAGAGATCTTTGATGAAAACCTGCTCCAGAGCACTCAGGACCTCAGGCTGGGTCGAAGGTTCACCTTCCAACAGGACAACAACCACAGGAGTGGCTTCGGGACAAGTCTCTGAATGTCCTTGAGTGGCCCAGCCAGAGCCCGTACTTGAACTCAATCGAACATCTCTGGAGAGACCTGAAAATAGAGGTGCTGCAACGCTCCCCCTCCAACCTGACAGAGCTTGATAGGATTTGCAGAGAAGAATGGGAGAAACTCCCCAAATACAGGCGTACCCAAGAAGACTCAAGGCTGTAATTGCTGCCAAAGTACTGAGTAAAGGGTCTGAAATCTTATGTAAATGTGATATTTCAGTTTTCTTAAACACATATATTTATTAGTTCCAAATAGGGCAATCAACAATTTCAGAAATACTTTTCCCCCCCATACATACCCCCCCAACCCAAAGAGACAAAAACATAATGAACATAAAATCACAGAAAAAAAAATGAAGCCATCACATTTTCAATAATAAAAACACATAAAAAGTATAATATACATTTGCAGATAATGCAGAATACGCTTCAACTATAGCCAATATTCACCTAAAAAATAGAGAATATATAGATTTACAATTCGAAAACTTCTACAATATCAGATCCGAGATATCATGAAACTCTGGGGCTTTCTTTTTCAATACATAAGTACATTTTTTAAGAGCCAGTCTTGACGTTAATTATTTTAACCAATGACCAAGTGAGGGGGAACTGACATACTTCCAGTGGAGAGCAATTTAACATCTAGCTTGTAATAGACAGAGGTCAACAATTTTCTTCTCGTATGTAAAGAGATATTCTCTGGGAAAAGATTTAGGATGCAAAGTTTAGGGATTAGTGGTATTGGGTTAGAGGTAATCTCAGAGATATAGCGCAGGACTGATCTCCAAAACGTTTGTATCTCAGCACATTGATACAAGGTGCCTAAATGTGTGTTACATGTAACACACAGGTCTGAGATATTAGGGTCAAATTTGTGGATCATCCACAGGGGTGATTGATATATGTGACCAACCGGCTCAAATCGGTCTTATGTAGCAACATTTGAAATTATGTTTTTTTTTTACAGTGGATAAAAGTAGAGACTCAGAGCTACAAAATGTTATATCATATACTACAGTTGAGCAACAATGGGAAAGTAATTTTGCTTTGAAAGTTGATAAATTTGTAAACTCACTTTTGACAAAATGTTCTTTGAATCTTTTGGTACTACTACTGGAGAGCTCTCCCTTGTCGACACCCATTCAGCCTCGTTCACAACCTCTTAAGCTTTAGCCCCACCCATCTCTCTAAGGGTTGATCCGAGCATTCTGTACTAACAACTGAAGTCAAGCACCCAAGCTAACTTGCTAGCTACTTCCAGACACAAATGACAGAACAGAACAATTGTATTGCAACAATCTCAGGCGGGTGTTTATTGTCTGTATCTGAGCTCTAGAGCATATCATACCCCAGTCCTCTGCTGAAATATCTTCCTGCATATCTTGCATTTTACATTTTAGTCATTTAGCAGACACTCTTATCCAGAGCGACTTACTGTAGTGAATGCATACATTTGTTACATTTTTGTTTTTCTCCATACTTTTTCCGTACTGGTCCCCCGTGGGAATCGAACCCACAACCCTGGCGTTGCAAACACCATGCTCTACCAACTGAGCCACACGGGACAGAGTTGTCTTTATGAGTAGCTACCATTTTCCCATGTAATAACGTCATTTGACCTCTCCCATAACACATATTACAGGGATGCAAACTAGTCACCTTTTGGCAAAAGCCACTGCTTTGAATCCAAAATAGGTGACCTATGTGATTTGTGTAGATCCGATGAGAAAAGTTTGGGAGGGGAGGGGGCTTTGGAGCAATACTGGCTGTATCCAAGGCTCAGCCAATCATTCACATAACAACAGAATGTAGCGCAGCACGTGACTGAAGAGAGAACCAACTGAAGAGAGAACCAACTTGCTAGTTACAGCATTAGCGCGCTCTGGAAAGACAGCGGAGAGTGGAAAGGCAGCTTGCCAGTTAACTTACAGCAGAGCTTCTCCTGAATGATAACGAAGAGGTAACGTTAGGTGAGAAGCCTGACCACGGAGACGGGGGTGAGAAGGTGATGATACGTACTTCATGAGCTGTACCCGAAAAACAACTGGCATTTGGAAAGTTTGATGTGAGGGAGAAAGTGTTATGGAACAAGTATTGTTAGCATGGTTAAGAATCTTGCTAGCTGGATCGAATTCTCCATTAGCTAGCCAGAGAAATGTTGAGCAACATTAGCCAATTTATCTGATCAGATTATTGACTTTATGAAAATTAGCTGGCTAATAAAGTCAGACAGCTAACGTTAGCTAGCTAACATTACAACATCGGATGAGCTAACATTAGTAACCTAACCAATTCGCTGCAGTATTAACTGGTATACGACTCCTTGCCGTTCCACAAGTTAAAACGCGTTAGTTGCTTACTGGACCCTGGCAATATGTGTGAAATGTTAACTAGTTAGCTAGCTAACGAACTAACCACTATCTGTTAATTAATGTTTTCCCTCTACAGTATGTGGTTAATTTTCAGAATGAGAGAATTAGGTGAAAATGAGTCATTGCTGGTTAAACAAGTGGATTCAGGGATGAAGTGTAATGGAGCTGGAGCTGGGCCTGGCTTAAGCTGGATGCCACTATAGAGGTGAAAGGAACACCACACACTCCCTCTTTCTCACTTTTTCCATACATTGGATGAAAAGGGGTATGCTAGGTGTACTCTCTGCCTGAAAGAGATCAATTACGCCAACAAACGGTATCATGCTCTGCTGGCACATTGTAGAACAGATGTCCACAGGCAGAAAGTGTACAATGTAATAATGTGCAGTGTAGCCCAAAGATATTGCTTTTGTTGTGTTGAATTTGACAGTAACACTTGTGTGTCAGTGAGGGGGGATTATAAAATGTTTTACTCAGTAAACATTATTTTTGCACACATGTAGCCTTGTGCACTTGATCGATGTCTGCTATAGTGGCCACTATAATAGAGCAAAAATAGCATGCCTGTTTGTTTCATTCTATTTCTACTTTAAGACACTCTATTATAAAGGCTGTCATGGCTAACTGCAATATTAGTGTATTGTTTTTTCTCAAGAGTGTCATTTGCTGTAAAGTCTAGGCAAAAAATAACAATGGATTGCTCTCTTTACATTTTTTTGCTGTGACTTAGGTTCACATTAGCCTGTTAGGGCTAGGGGGCAGTATTGACACGGCTGGATAAAAAATGTACCCGATTTAATCTGGTTACTACTCCTGCCCAGTAACTAGAATATGCATATAATTATTGGCTTTGGATAGAAAACACCCTAAAGCTTCTAAAACTGTTTGAATGGTGTCTGTGAGTATAACAGAACTCCTATGGCAGGCCAAAACCTGAGAAGATTTCAAGCAGGAAGTGGCCTGTCTGAGAAGTAGTGTTTCATCTTGGCTCTTTTTATTGAAGACTCAGGATCTGTGCAATAACGTGACACTTCCTACGTCTTCCATAGGGTCTCAGAGCCCGGGAAAAAGTTGAACGATATCGAGGCAGGCTCTGGCTGAAACACTTTATCGCTTTTGGCAAGTGGCCACTCAGAGTACTATGGGCTTAGGCGCGTGCCCGCTTCGACCGAATGCTTTCTTTTCCTATGTCTGTTTATCTAAACGCAGATTCCCGGTCGGAATATTATCGCTTTTTTTATGAGAAAAATGGCATAAAAATTGATTTTAAACAGCGGTTGACATGCTTCGAAGTACGGTAATGGAATATTTAGAATTCTTTTGTCACGAATTGCGCCATGCTCGTCACCCTTATTTAGCCTTTAGGATAGTGTCTAGAACGCACGAACAAAACGCCGCTGTTTGGATATAACGATGGATTATTTTGGACCAAACCAACATTTGTTATTGAAGTAGAAGTCCTGGGAGTGTATTCTGACGAAGACAACAAAGGTAATAACATTTTTCTTATAGTAAATCTGACTTTGATGAGTGCTAAACCTGCTGGGTGTCTAAATAGCTAGCCCTGTGATGCCGGGCTATCTACTGAGAATATTGCAAAACGTGCTTTCACCGAAAAGCTATTTTAAAATCGGACATATCGAGTGCATAGAGGAGTTCTGTATCTATAATTCTTAAAATAATTGTTATGCTTTTTGTGAACGTTTATCATGAGTAATTTAGTAAATTCACCGTCAGTGTTCGGTGGGAATGCTAGTCACATGCTAGTCACATGCTAATGTAAAAAGCTGGTTTTTGATATAAATATGAACTTGATTGAACAAAACATGCATGTATTGTATAACATAATGTCCTAGGGTTGTCATCTGATGAAGATCATCAAAGGTTAGTGCTACATTTAGCTGTGGTTTGGGTTTATGTGACATTATATGCTAGCTTGAAAAATGGGTGTCTGATTATTTCTGGCTGGGTATTCTGCTGACATAATCTAATGTTTTGCTTTCGTTGTAAAGCCTTTTTGAAATCGGACAGTGTGGTTAGATTAACGAGAGTCTTATCTTTAAAATGGTGTAAAATAGTCATATTTTAGAAAAATTGAAGTAATAGCATATCTAAGGATTTGAATAACGCGCCACAGGATTCAACTGGCTGTTGAGTAGGTGGGATGCAAGCGTCCCACCTAGCCCATAGAGGTTAACCACTTTTTATTTTACACACAGAGACTGA
Organism: Salmo salar; assembly: GCF_965601325.2. Classification (NCBI taxonomy): domain Eukaryota; kingdom Metazoa; phylum Chordata; class Actinopteri; order Salmoniformes; family Salmonidae; genus Salmo; species Salmo salar. Next base: position 4,335,671 of record NC_138316.1, read on the forward strand.
TCTTGTAGATCATATTCTTTGTTGTTTAATTAGTTAAAACCCCCCCATACATTTCCCCCAGCATGTTTCAGTGCAAATCAAATGTCACCTTTTTACGTCCCTGATATTAAGTTTTCATCCCTGATATTAACAGAGAGTGTTTCAAAAGTGGTCAAAGGAGGTTGAAGGCCAATTGGTTTAGACTGGAAAAAATAAAGCTTCTCAATTTTAAGTATTGGAAAAAATGCTTTTGTGGTAAGTTAAATCTTCACTTTAGTTCTTAAAATGACATGAGCCCCTTTTTCATTGTATAAGTCCATGACTTTAACAATAACTTTTCTTGCCCATTCTTTAAACCCCAAGTCATTGTTACCATGTGTGACATTGTCATTGCCCCAAATTGGTGTAAAACGGGATAATACAGGGGATTCGCCCAGATATGGCTGTACTTTGTGCCAGTTGAAGTCGGAAATTTACATACACCTTAGCCAACTATATTTAAACACAGTTTTTCACAATTCCTGACATTTAATCCTAGTAAAAATTCCCTGTCTTTGGTCAGTTAGGATCACCACTTTATTTTAAGAATGTGAAATGTCAGAATAATAGTAGAGAGAATTATTTATTTCAGCTTTTATTTCTTCCATCACATTGCCAGTGGGTCAGAAGTTTACATACACTCAATTAGTATTTGGGAGCATTTCCTTTAAAATGTTTAACTTGGGTCAAACGTTTCGGGTAGCCTTCCACAAGCTTCCCACAATAAGCTGAGTGAATTTTGGTCCATTCCTCCTGACAAAGCTGGTGTAACTGAGTCAGGTTTGTAGGCCTCCTTGCTCACACACGCTTTTTCAGTTCTTCCCAAAAATGTTCTTGGGGTCATTGTCCATTTGGACGACCCATTTGCGTCCAAGCTTTAACTTCCTGACTGATGTCTTGAGATGTTGCTTCATTATACCCACATCATTTTCCTGCCTCATGATGCCATCTATTTTGTGAAGTACACCAGTCCCTCCTGCAGCAAAGAACCCCCACAACATGAAGCTGCCATCCCCGTGCTTCACGGTTGGGATGGCGTTCTTCGGCTTGCAAGCATCCCCCTTTTTCCTCCAAACATAACGATGGTCATTATGGCCAAACAGTTCTATTTTTGTTTCATCAGACCAGAGGACATTTCTCCAAAAAGTACGATCTTTGTCCCCATGTGCAGTTGCAAACCGTAGTCTGGCTTTTTTTATGGTGGTTTTGCAGCAGTGGCTTCTTCCTTGCTGAGCGGCCTTTCAGGTTATGTCGATATAGGACTCGTTTTACTGTGGATATAGATACTTTTGTTCCTGTTTCCTCCAGCATCTTCACAAGGTCCTTTGCGGTTGTTCTGGGATTGATTTGCACTTTTCGCACCAAAGTACGTTCATCTCTAGGAGACAGAACGCATCTCCATCCTGAGCAATATGATGGCTGCGTGGTCCCATGGTGTTTATACTTGTGTACTATTGTTTGTACAGATGAATGTGGTACCGTCAGGCGTTTTGTAAATTGCTCCCAAGGATGAACCAGACTTGTAGAGGTCTACAATTTTTTTTCTGAGGTCCTGGCTGATTTCTTTTGATTTTCCCATGATGTCAAGCAAAGAGGGAGGCTGCACCCTAACATAAATGGTGGTGGAGCCAAAGGAATTGCTTGAAATAGATAAAGAAATTTGGGCAGAATATTAATCTTGATATTTATTCTACCAATAATAGAGGCAATGATGTCCATCTGTTGATGGATTCTGTTACACTCGTTACCATGGGTTAAGAATTTGTTGAACTCAAGAAGCTAATTTCTGGTCTGATTTTAATACCAAGATATGTGAAACCTTGTTCTGTATTTACAAATGGATGCTGTACAACTGGATTGAGTATCTCTTGCTTGTTGACAAAGGATAGAATATTTGGTTTTATTATCTTTAAACCCAGAAAACAAACCAAAGTTATAAATTAAATTGGAGCGGGAAGAGATAATTCTTTAGATCTGTTAGGAATAAGAGGGTATCAGCATACATGGCCACTCGATGTTCATAATCGGATAGTTTAATTCCATTAATTGACGTGTAGGCCCATATTGCAATGGCAATAGCTTTAAAAAAAATCCTGGTGTAACTATGTAGGCTGAAAGTCGGGAAGCAAGTTCAGGGTGTGAATACATTTAATAAATAAATGAACAAAACACGAAGAGCGCACCAGCATGAAACTGGAACATTGATGACTGGGGAAGAAAGCAAAGGGAGTGACGTATAGGGCAGGTAATCAAGGAGGTGATGGAGTCCAGGTGAGTGTCACTATGCACGTACTGCTGGAAACAGGTGTGCACCATAACGAGCAGCCTGGTGACCTAGAGGCCGGGGAGGGAGCACACGTGACACCTGGACTGGCCGGACATCCTTGTCTCTTGCCCCGAAAAAGCTTAAAAGATTGTGAAATCAAGTTGTTAGTGGCAACCTCTGCAGTGGGGTCGGTATATAATATCTTAGTCCATTTACAGAAGTTCAGAAGAGAAATCGGTCTGTAACTTTCACATTTTTTTGGGGATTTATCAGGCTTCATAATAAGAGTGATTAAAGCACTCCTTAGAGAAAGGATTCAGCATCCATATCCAACAGTGGACCTATAAGTTTGTCCTTAAATATCTTATATCTATTGAGAGCCCATCTGGACCTGCCACTTTACCTCCATTCTTATTGGAAATATCATCAGATATTTCAACAACATCCAATTCCTTTTCCAGATCCAATTTTGTGTCTTCTGAAGAGGGAAAATCAAGACCATCCAAAAATGATGTCTGATTCAGAGATTCAGAGTTGTGAAGTGTGTTGTAGTCGGAAGTTAATGTTTAGTTTATTTCTACAGGATCCACAGATAATTGTCCTTGTAAATTATGAATTGTATTAATAGCTCTGTCTGAATTTAACTTCTTAATGCGCCAGGCCAGCAATATACCAGGTTTTTCACCTTGATCATAGAAGAACTGTTTCAGCCATGTTAATCTGTTTGCAGCCTTTGAGGTGGAAAGTTCTTCACACTGAGCTTTAAGAGCAAATAATTCCTTGTTTACTTCTAATGAGTTATCCAAAAAAGCTTCCCTTTCCAGTTCTCTGATTTTTCTGTCCATCTCTATCATTTTCAGATTTAATTGATTTGATCTCAACTGGTAACTCGTATCATTTTCCCCCTAATATATGCTTTGAAAGCCTCCCATCTAGTACTCGCTGACATTTGGTCAGTGTTCAATGTAAAATAAACATCTATATGCACTCCCAACGTCATGTAAGAAGTCTGGGTCCTGTAACCATCTGGGATGCAAACGCCATCTAGAGGATCCTTTTACTAGTTTTGTATCCATATAGAATAATGACACAGGGGAATGGTCACTCAGAACAATACTATCATATGCACATCCTGCTACTTTGGGAAGCAATGAGCAAGAAACTAAAAAGTAGTCTATACGAGAATATGATTTAAATGTCGACGAGTAACATGAACACTCCCTTTTACTCGGGTTCTGAGTCCTCCAAGGTTCACATAGATTTAAGTCATTAATGAAATGCTGTGTAAAGATCTGTTGGAACAAATATGTAAAGATCTGTTGGAACAAACAAACATAAATCTATCCTAACAGTAAAACACTGAACCCCATTTACTTGTCTCCCTAACCGAGAAAGCCAACGCTTCTTCTTCTCCCACCTCCCCCTAATCGTAGAGTGTAGCCTGGTAGACGACTGATCCATTAAAGGGAGCCGTTTAACCTAAGCGACGCTTAACAAAACAAAGTGTCTCATGCCTTCTCTTGGCCATTTCTCCTCATGAACAAAACAAAAGGCATATCTTGCAAGATGTTATGTGAAATATCACAACAAAAGGCATATCTATTAAGATATGTGAAATAATACGTAGTATTCATTTGAAAAGTAGCAAAGAATAGCTCCACCTAAAACAGTAATGCTAGTTAGTGAAGCCTGACTAATGTTAACGTTACAGTATGGACAGTCCAAAATATCTGTCGATTATCCACAACATATGATCTGCTGCTAGTAGCTACCAAGTAACAAAATGGCCCATACATATAGCGTTAACGTAGTATACCATGGTAAGTTTATAAATCAATAAAGAGCATGAGCTGGCGCACATCCAGAGAAAATGATTTAGTGTAGAGGTGCTGACTAATGGTGAACAAACTGTAAGGTATAAAAACAAAGCGGGTTGCACAATCTATGTATAAACTCCCAGTAATTTATTGGGTAACCACCGATGTTTCGGTGTCACTGTGCCTTCTTCAGGGTAATGTCATGGATGCTTGAACCAGGTTATGTAGACAAAACAGTGCAATTAGTGCAACCAATGACAATGGTGAGGGGTGTGTCATAATTATTAGGTTGATTAGAATGAATTGAGTGGAACTGTTAAAAGACAATAGTTTACAGCATATTGAATATATTAGGCTATTAGTATTAGCATAAGATTAGCATCAATATACAAAATTGTTTAATTACATTTCACATAATATGTGTATATATATATATTATATATTTAATTGTTTACAATTTCATTACATTTTTGTTACATGTAATCTTTTGGTTCAACCATAATGCACAATAAGCATCATCAACAGGGGGGGGGGAACATATTGGGTGTACTGTAGAAATAATATATTGATTTATAAGACTTGTTCATAGAAAATACAATTGAAATATCCTAAAAAAAAAATGTGACAAAGGAGGAGGAATTTGTATACAAAACAAATGTGACTATGTGAATGAATGTCGCCGACAACTATCTAAAGGTGACTCCTATCACAAACTGAATTATAACCCTACCCTACAATTCCAGCATAATATCACATCAACAGTGGAAAGCTGTTTGGAGTCAGGACAAATCACCAACAAAGAATGTGAATTTTAAATGTGTGAAATTTCCTAAGATACCAACCTTTCATACAGTCACTAAAAAACACAAACAAGTGTCTCCTACCCCAGGTAAACCCATTGTAGCAGCAATTGACTCTGTCACGTTCAACATTTCTACATTTGTGGACCACCGCATTAAACCGATGGTTGAGAATATCCCATGTTATATCAAAGACACTAGTCACATGATCTCATTGCTAGAGGGCTTAGCCTCTATGGGCTAGGTGGGACGTCCCACCTACTCAACAGCTAGTGTAATCCCGTGGCGCGATATTCAAATACCTCAAAAATGCAAAAACTTCAATTTTTCAAACATATGACTATTTGACACCATTTTAAAGATGAGACTCTCGTTAATCTAACCACACTGTCCGATTTCAAAAAGGCTTTACAACGAAAGCAAAACATTAGATTATGTCAGGAGAGTACCCAGCCAGAAATAATCAGACACCCATTTTTCAAGCTAGCATATAATGTCACATAAACCCAAACCACAGCTAAATGCAGCACTAACCTTTGATGATCTTCATCAGATGACAACCCTAGGACATTATGTTATACAATACATGCCTGTTTTGTTCAATCAAGTTCATATTTATATCAAAAACCAGCTTTTTACATTAGCATGTGACTAGCATGTGACTAGCATTCCCACCGAACACTGCCAGTGAATTTACTAAATTACTCATGATAAATGTTCACAAAAAACATAACAATTATTTTAAGAATTATAGATACAGAACTCCTCTATGCCCTCGATATGTCCGATTTTAAAATAGCTTTTCGGTGAAAGCACATTTTGCAATATTCTCAGTAGATAGCCCGGCATCACAGGGCTAGCTATTTAGACTCCCAGCAAGTTTAGCACTCACCAAAGTCAGATTTACTATAAGAAAAATGTTATTACCTTTGCTGTTCTTCGTCAGAATGCACTCCCAGGACTTCTACTTCAATAACAAATGTTGGTTTGGTCCCAAATAATCCATTGTTATATCCAAATAGCGGCGTTTTGTTCGTGCGTTCAAGACACTATCCGAAAGGGTAAATAAGGGTGACGAGCATGGCGCATTTCGTGACAAAAAAATTCTAAATATTCCATTACCGTACTTCGAAGCATGTCAACCGCTATTTAAAATCAATTTTCATGCCATTTTTCTCGTAAAAAAGCGATAATATTCCGACCGGGAATCTGCGTTTAGGTAAAAAGAGGAAAGAAAATAAAGCACGGGGTCGACTCGTGCACGCGCCTAAGCCCATAGTACTCTGATCGGCCACTTGCCAAACGCGATAATGTGTTTCAGCCAGAGGCTGCCTCGATATCATTCAGCTTTTTCCCGGGCTCTGAGAGCCTATGGGAGCCGTAGGAAGTGTCACGTTATAGCAAAGATCCTCAGTCTTCAATAAAAAGAGCCAAGATGAACAACAACTTGTCAGTCAGGCCACTTTCTGCATGGAATCTTCTCAGGTTTTGGCCTGCCATATGAGTTCTGTTATACTCACAGACACCATTCAAACAGTTTTAGAAACTTTAGGGTGTTTTCTATCCAAAGCCAATAATTATATGCATATTCTAGTTACTGGGCAGGAGTAGTAACCAGATTAAATCGGGTACGTTTTTTATCCGGACGTGTCAATACTGCCCCCTAGCCCTAACAGGTTAAGAAGGATACCAGAGGGTACCCTGCTGGCCACTTTTGATGTGGCGAACTTGTACACTAGCATCCCACACAATGGAGGCTTGCAGGCTTTGCAACACTACCCTTGCTCCATCCATCCATCTTTCAACTCACTGAACTGGTATTATCCAATAACTACTTCATCTTTTTCCTTCAAATTCGGGGTGTAGCCATGGTCTCCCCTTTGCCTCCAACTATGCGAACCTATATGTGGGACAATTTGAGGAAGCACTCATTTACAAAACAGAGACACACCCCCTACTTTCTAAAATCCTATGGAAGAGATACATAGATGGTGTTTTTGTGCTCTGGGAAGGAAGTCAGCAGTGTCACGATCGTCGTAAGAACTGGACCAAGGTGCAGCGTACGTAGTGTTCCACATCTTTATTATAAAGTGAAACTTCAGTAAATACAAAACAATAAGCGAACAAACGAAACGTGAAGCAAGTGAAGTGCTCACAGGCAACTACACAAAAACAAACCAAGATCCCACAAAACACAGTGGGGAAATGGCTGTCTAAATATGATCCCCAATCAGAGACAACGATAAATGGCTGCCTCTGATTGGGAACCATACCAGGCCAACATAGAAATAAAACAACCTAGATTACCCACCCTAGTCACACCCCGACCTAACCAACATAGAGAATAAGGCGCACTGGAGGCGCACTGGAGGCCTGATGCGTGGGACCGGCACAGGTTGCACCGGACTGGTGACACGCTCTTCAGGGCGAGTGCGAGGAGTTGGCACAGGACGTACTGGGCTGTGGAGGCACACTGGAGACCTGGTGCGTAGGGCCGGCACAAATCGTACCGGAACTATGACACACTTTGCACGGTGAGTGCGGGGAGCTGGCACAGGACGTACTCGGCTGTAGAGGCGCACTGGAGACCTGGTGCGTAGAGCCGGCACACATGGTACCGGACAAATGATACGCACCTCAAGGCAAGTGTGGAGAGCTGGCACAGGACGTACAGGGCTGTGGAGGCGTACTGGAGACCTGGTGCGTGGAGCCGGCACAGTTTTTACCAGACTGCTAGCACGCTCCTCAGGGCGAGTACGGAGAGCTGACTCAGGTGGCATCAAACAGATAACACGCTCCTTTGGGTGAATGTCGTGCATCATACACCAACACAACAACTCTCTCATTTCTCTCTCCTCCAATTTCTCCATCAACTCATTGACGGTCTCTGACTCTCTCCGTACACTCTCCCTCTTCTCCCAGATTGGCTCTGGTTCGCTCCTCGGCTCCGCCGACCACCCCGTGTGACCCCCCCCCCAAAATTTTTTTTTGGGGGGGCTGTCCTTTGGGCTTTCCTTGTGGCCGCGAACCCCGGCGTCGTCGCTGTCCTCCCTTCTCTCCTTGCGTCTGCCGCCAAGGAAGGCGATCCTGTCCTGCCAGGATTTCCTCCCAAGTCCAGGATCCCTTCCCATCCAAAATCTCTTCCCAAGTCCAGGATACTCTCTCCTCCTGGGCACGCTGCTCGGTCCTGTTGTGATGGGATCTTCTGTCACGATCGTCGTAAGAACTGGACTAAGGCGCAGCATACGTAGCGTTCCACATTTTTATTATGAAGTGAAACTTCAGCAAATACAAAACAATAAACGAACAAACGAAACGTGAAGCAAGTGAAGTGCGCACACGCAGCTACACAAAAACAAACCAAGATCCCACAAAACACAGTGGGGAAATGGCTGCCTAAATATGATCCCCAATCAGAGACAACGATAAACGGCTGCCTCTGATTGGGGACCATACCAGGCCAACATAGAAATAAAACAACCTAGACTACCCACCCTAGTCACACCCCGACCTAACCAACATAGAGAATTAAAGGCTCTCTATGGTCAGGGCGTGACAAGCAGGAACTAAATTAATTCCAAACTCTGCTAAACGAGAGCTCTGAATATCTTAAATTCACCATGCAGACTGATGAGAGAAAAATAAACTACCTGGACTTACGGATCCTGAAAGAGAATGATGCATTACATACAGACTTATACACAAAGCCCACAGACCGCAAGACCCTGCTATGTGGAGATAGTATGCATCCTCAAGAATGGTCTACCATATAGCCAGTTATACAGGGTCAAGCTAATCTGTGGCTACCAATCAGATTTTGATAGCAATGCTAAGAAAATGACAGATAAATTAAAAATGAGAGGCTACAAATCCAAAAAACTCGATGTTGCAATGAGGAAAATATCTCAAAAACCAAGAGAGGAATTGCTGAAAACTAAACCAAATAAGAAAAACAATGCATCAGTCTTTTGCACTAAGTACACAAAGTGTTCAGAGAAAATGAAAACAATCCTGAAAAAGCACTGGCATATTCTGCATTCAGACAAACAAATTGCACACCTCTTCAAATAACCCCCACTGGTGGTCTATAAGTGTGGTCGCAATATTCGGGATAGCTTAGTGAGATTTTACCTTCCCCCTGAGCCCACTCAGACTCTCTTGACACCCATTCCAAATGGGAACTACAAATGTGGCTCATGCGCACAGTGCAATAGCACTACAAAAACATCCTGCTTCAGACACCCACATACAGGTTGAAAAATCCCTGTCAGGGGTATCATCTCATGCAAGACAAAGGGAGTAATCTATCTCATCACCTGTTCATGTGGGAAAGCCTACATAGGATAAACAAAAATACAATTAAAACAATGCATAGCTGAACACCGCAGCTCAATCAGGTGTAAGAACACTGACTATCCAGTAGCAGCTCACCATCCCATCTCCTCCCTCAAATACACAGGCATTGAGCATGTTGCTCCACCAAGGAGAGGAGGTAACATCGAGACCCTACTACTACAGAGGGAGGCCTACTGGATATCCTATTTAAAAACATTGACACCTAGTGATCTGAATATTGACTTTGATCTCAGGCCCTTCTTATGAATAATTATATTTTCTATGAACAAGTTTTAGAAGTGAATATATTCTTTCTACAGCTTATCCATGTACACCTAAAATGTTCCCCCTGTTGATGACATGCTTAGTTAAATAAAGGTAAAAAAAAATAAAAAATGATGCTTATTATGCATTATGGTTGAACCAAAAGATTCCATGTAACAAAACAATTATGAAATTAGAAACAATTAAATATATATGTGAAATGTAATTAAACAATAATGTATGTTGAGGCTAATCTTATGCTAATACTAATGATAACAATAGCCTAATATATTCAATATGCTGTAAACTATTGTCTTTTAACAGTTCCACTCAATTCATTGTAATCAACCTAATAATTAAGACACACCCCTCACTATTGTCATTGGTTCCACTAATTGCACTGTTTTGTCTACAGAACCTGGTTCAAGCATTCATGACATTACCCTGAAGAAGGCACATTGATGCCGAAACGTTGATGGTTTACCCAATAAATTACTGGGAGTTTATACATAGAGTGTGCGACTCTCTTTGATTTTATAGCTTAAAGTTTATAAACCCAAAAAACAGGTTACGTGAGAAAAAGAGATACCATTGAATATGTGCTACGTCATTACCCAAAGTCCCTTTGCACATAATGTTGATGTCAGGCTTGCACGTGAGTGTCAATCATTTTAGCCCAAGGATATGATCGAAACTTAAGTCTTCATATAAAGTCCTCCGGATGCTACTCGGTGGTGCAGGATGAATGAATAAGGCCCCGCTATCTTAAGGCTGGTTCACTGGCTAAATAAGTGAGGTAACGTTAGCCATTTCGAGTCCGTTGACATGGAGCTAAACATCTTCGCTGGCATTTTACAGTATTTTATGTAATCCAATGGAAGAGAATTATCAGCATAACAAAAATAAACTTAAACATGACATCAACGTTCAATGAACAGCTATCTCGCCTGTCATATAGAAGAAACTGAGCTAACTGATGTGCACATACAGGCTACAAATAATATAAGGAAACTTTGAGTGGGCTAGCCCACCATATTATTAACTTTACTGTTATGCTAGCTGTACCACAGTAGCAGCAAGTAAATTAGCTAATGTTCGTTAGCTTGCCAACAGTCACATAATCCAAGGTGGTTTAATTCTCCGTACTCCAGAGTGGTGCTAAACTTCACAGCGGAAACATGACTAGGAAGAAGATTCACATTGTATGCCACGGATGAACGCCTCGGCTTGAGAGGGAGATTCAAACTTGTGTGACCGTCCATTGTAAGTCAGACATAGTTTAGCTGGGAAGGCAATTCCATAGGCAATGTTGAGGGACATGAGCTGGCGTTTGACTCCGTCATAGCCTTTTCTTTTTTTGGTGCAGGTCTGCGGTAATGTCAGGGAAGAACATTATCTCTTGGTCCCCGTACATCACCTTGCCCTTAGCCCTGGCTTTCCACATCACTCTGACTTTGTCTTGAAAGTTGAGAAACTTCATGGTAAGGACTCGAGGAGAGGGGTGGTTTCTCGGGCCAGTAGGAGCCGGAAGCCGATGGGCTCTTTCAATGTACAGGGGGTCCGGAAAGTTGTCCGGCCCCAATGCCTCGGGAAGCCATCTCTCGAGTAGGCTTGAAGGTCACATTTAACCTCACTAATCCTCGTTAGGACACCTTTGACTTGGAAAAATCGGCCCTCATGGCAGAGATTGCTTCCAAAGCCCCTTGGTTCTGGTTTAGGTCGTCGACATCGTTGGTAGTCATGTCGGACTCGTGGTGTCAGGAGCATGCAGGGCTAACTGGGTTACAAGGATTTAAAATAAGAGATTAAAATAATTTAAAAGAAGTTTAGCCGAAATGATCAAGAGAGCAGTAAAACCACTTCCGCTCAGTTCAACGCCATAACCACCCACTTGGCACTTTTAATGATGTTTGGACTACTGATGTTTTCATCATCTGATTATCATCTGGGTATTTTTTTTGTTGTTATAAAAAGAAGCTGTTACTGCACTCCACAATGAACAATTTGTTGAACACATACATTTTTTGTTTTTACATGTAGCCTACAGTAACATAAACTAATAAAAATGCTATTGTGTTATTATATTTTTTTTTTAACGTATTCTAATGTCAAATCAAATTTTATTTGTCACATTTTTGTATTTATTTAACTAGGCAAGTCAGTTAAGAACAAATTCTTATTTACATTGATGGCTTATCCCGGACAAACCCTAACCCGGACGACACTGGTCCAATTGTGCACCGCCCTATGGGACTCCCAATCACGGCCGGTTGTGATACAGCCTGCAATTGAACCAGGGTCTGTACTGACGCCTCTAGCACTGAGATGCGGTGCCTTAGACCACTGCGCCACTTATAAGCTCTTAACCAACAATGCAGTTCAAGAAATAGAGTTAAGAAAATATTTTCTAAGTAAAAAAATCTAATCAAATCAAAAAGTAACACATGAAAATGACATAACAATAACGAGGCTATATACATGTTACCTAAAACCAAGTGATTCTTTTTTTCCCCTAGCATATATGAAATTAATTAATTACACTGTTAGAATGTTGTGGTCAGAAAGAAGGAGGGTCCCTTGAGGCCCAGATGTTCTAGTGTTAAATGCCTTGCAGTAAAAATTTTAACAAATCCTTGGTTCTCTATAGAACTTTCAGATCTTGTTATGATGATAAATCAGGCCTTGGCCAAAAATAGAAGAACGGATTGTAGTTGATTGGCAGCTTTTCAGGCAATTGAGAAATACACTGAACATAAATATAGACGCAACATGTAATGTGTTAGTTCCATGTTTCATGAGCTGAAATAAAAGATCCCATAAATGTTCCATACGCACATAAAGCTTATTTCTCGCAAATTTTGTGCACGAATTTGTTTACATCCCTGTTAGTGAGCATTTCTCCTTTGTCAAGATAATCCATCCACCTGACAGGTGTGGCATATCAAGAAGCTGATTAAACAGAATGATCATTACACAGGTGCATCTTGTGCTGTGGACAATAAAAGGCCACTAAAATGTGCAGTTTTGTCACAACACAATGCCGCTGATGTCTCAAGTTTTGAGGGAGCGTGCAATTGGAATGCTGACTGCAGAAATGTCCACCAGAGCTGTTGCCAGATTATTGAATGTTAATTTCTCTACCATGAGCCACCTTCAACGTCATTTTAGAGAATTTGGCAGTGCGTCCAACCGGCATCACAACCGCAGACCACGTGTATGACGTTGTATGGGCGAGCAGTTTGCTGATTTCAAAGTTGTGAACAGAGTGCCCCATGATGGTGGTGGGGTTATGGTATGGGCAGGCATAAGCCATGGACAATGAACACAATTGCATTTGATCAATGTTGAATGGACAGAGATCCCGTGATGAGATCCTGAGGCCCATTGTAGTACCATCCATCCGCTGACATCACCTCATGTTTCAGCATGATAATGCACAGCCCCATTCCTGGAAGCTGAAAGTGTCCCAGTTCTTCCATGGCCTACATACTCACCAGACATGTCACCCATTGAGCATGTTTGGGATGCACTGGATAGACGTGTACGACAGCTTGTTCCAGTTCCTGTCAATATTCAGCAACTTCGCACAGCCATTGAAGAGGAGTGGGACAACATTCCACAGGCCACAATCAACAGCCTTATCAACTCTGTGCGAAGGAGATTTGTCGCGCTGCATGAGGCAAATGGTGCTCACACCAGATACCGACTGGTTTTCTGATCCACGCTCCTACTTTTTTTTAAACAGGTGTATATCTGTATTCCCAGTAATGTGAAATCCACAGATTAGCGCCTAATGAACTGATTTAAATTCACTGATTTCCTTATATGAACTGTAACTCAGTAAAATCTTTAAATTGTTGCATGTTACGGTTATATATATGTTTTTAGACTGCTGGTGAGCTGTCAAAATTTTGGAAAACAGTTAATGCACTGAAGTTGTGTCAGGGTATAACATCTTTCTTACTGCAGCTTTCTGCTCCCCTAATTGTGGAATCATTGACACATATTTTTAATCAGTGTCACGGTTGTCTAAAGGATCGGACCAAAGTGCAGCATGGTTGTAGTTCCACATATTTATTTATTCCGTGAAACGTAGCAATACACAAATAACTTGAATAACAAAAACAACAAACCGTGACGCAGAGAGAAATAAACACTACTCAAAAGATAATCACCCACAAAAACAGGTGGGACAAACCTCAGCTTAAATATGACCTCCAATTAGAGACAATGACAACCAGCTGCCTCTAATTAGAGATCATACCAAACAAAACCAACATAGAAAATAACAACTTACTATGGTCAGGACATGACAATCAGACAATTATTTTGGGTGCTATCCCTAAGGCCTGGAAGGCTGCCCATGTGCTCCCTCTCCACAAAGGTGGTGGCCCCTCTGACATGAACTATCTTGCCTAGCAATTAAAAAAAAATATTTAATCACACTCAGCTTAGATCTTTTCTAGCTTCAAAATGTATTCTAACTGTCCATTAGTCGGGTTTCAGGCCATATCATAGCATTATATCTGCTGCTTATTTGGTGATAAATGAGACTGTAAATTATGTGGACAAAAGGCAGCATTGTGCTGTCCTTTTCATAGATCTGTTGAAGGATTTCGACACTGTTGACCATTTATTAATAATTTGTAGACTGTCTGAAATTGGCCTCAGTCAGGCAGCCTGCATTGGTTTGAAAACTACCTGACAAACAGGACACAATGTGTTTCTTCTGATGGAACGGGACATGGTAGTAGGTGCCAGGTCTCACTGGTTTGTGTCAAGAATGGCAACGCTGCTGGGATTTTCATGCTAAACAGTTTCCCGTGTGCACCAAGAATGGTCCACCACTCAAAGGACATCCAGCCAACTTGACATAACTGTGGGAAGCATTGGAGTCAACATGGGCCAGCATCCCTGTGGAACGCTTTTGACACCTTGTAGAGTCCATGCCCCAATGAGTTTAGGGGGAGTGCAACTCAATATTAGGATGGTGTTCTTAATGTTTGTACACTCAGTGTACAGTACAGTGTACACTTCATGTTTATGTTTGATACAGGGCTCATCTGTAAAAGAGACCTTGGTCTCAGCATGACTAATCTCATCTCCTGATTACAGCGGATTGTCACATAGATGTTACCTTTTCTTCTGTTATTATGAAGTAATCGTGTTAATGTGTCCTCTTTCCCAGCCCCTCCATCAATAAGCACTGGGAGGCAGAGCTATCAGCTCTAAAGGGGAACAATGCTAAGCTAACAGCCGCTCTGCTGGAGTCCACAGCTAACGTCAAACAGTGGAAACAACAACTGGCTGCCTACCAGGAGGAGGCCGAGAGACTACACAAACGGGTGAGGAGGCAGAAGACATGGGAGAGAGATGGGAGATGGGGATGGTGTGTGGAGCATCAATGGTATTTGTTCAGTTTATGTGTGTAACTTATTTCTGATTTATTTTGTCTCTGTGTGTGTGCGTGCATGTGTGTCTAGGTGACTGAGCTAGAGTGCCAGAGCACCCAGACCCCTGAGATCAAATCCCAGAAGACGGAGCTAAACCAGACCATTGAGGAACTGGAAAGCACTCTGAAGGATAAAGAAGAGGTACGTGTGTGACATATTTGGAGACACCTATTTTATTTTATCTTTATTTTAGCAGGGAGTCCCATTGGGACCAAGGCTTCTTTTCCAAGGGAGCTCTGCATGAACACAATTTATAACATTTACAACATTCAAACATTAAACATAATGAGAACATACAATACTACAAGCAATTTAAGAAGCAAACACATTCCCTAACAAAGAGGTCCTCAATTAACAACTTGAACTGCCCTAGAGGCACCAGAGCATCAAGGTACAGAGAGCTCTGCATATCATTCCATACATAGGTTGCAAAAAAACTGAATGCAGATTTACCTATAGTGATCATTGTGACATCTAGCATTAGCCATCCCTCTGATCAGGTCTGGTGACTCGTATGTCTGTAAGGTAAGGCAAAAGTTTGCACAAGAGGGCTTTATAAACAAAGAGAGCAGGGCATTGATCTATGAGACTGGAGATGGCCAACCTACTTTCTGATACAGAATGCAGTGATGTGTACTGAACCTATCGCCTGCATTAAAGCTTGGTGCGCTATGACACACTGGGTCCATTGCCTTCAATACAGTGGAAGCTGCATTCATATAGACGATATCACTATAGTGTAAAGCCGGAATGTCGACTGAACAATTTGTTTTCTACTTTTTAATGAAAGGCATGCCCTATTCCTATAAAGGAAGCCCATTTTAATTCTTAACTTTTAACTAACCCATCAATATGATTTTTGGAAGATAGTTTGTCGACAATCCAGATACCCAGATATTTATAAGCAGGGAAACGTTCGATGCTATATTCACCAATTTTTCACATTTGTGTTTTTTCATCAGAAAATATTTATGGGTACCTTCATCAGTGTGTAAAATATGACTGTTCTCAAATTTGTTTATTCATAGATTTTAGTATTAAAATGGGTTTTGTTGCAAAATGCTATATATTTATTGTTTAGCTGTAATGGAATGTTCGTATCATGTATATTTGACTGTGATATGTGGTTGTCTAACCTAGCGACCTTAAGATGAATGGACTAAGTCACTCTGGATAAGAGCATCTGCTAAGTGAATCAAATGATAAATGTAAATATTTTACATACAGATCTCATGTTACTGTATTGATACGCACACACACACGTAACACACACGCACACCGACACAACACACACACACATACACTCAAACACACATACACACACACTTTTACACTCATCATATGCCGATGCTACTCTGTTCTTTATTTTACTACTATTATTATCTATCATGATGCCTAGTCACTTTACCCTGCCTTTATGTACATATCTACCTCAAATACCTCGTACCCCTGCACATTAATCTGGTACTCCCTGTAGTGCCTTCAGAAAGTATGAATACCTCCTGACTTATTCCACATTTTGTTGTGTTACATTCAAAATGTATTGAATTAATTGTTTTTCTCACCCATCTACACACAATAGCCCATAATGACAAAACAAAAACATGTTTTTGAAATGTTTGCAAATGTATTGAACATGAAATACAGAAATATCTCATTTACATATGTATTCACACCCCGTGAGTCAATACTTTTTAGAAGCACCTTTGGCAGCAATAACAGATGTGAGTCTTTTGGGATAAGTGTCTAAGAGCTTTGCACACCTCAATTGTTCAATATTTGCCCATTTTTCTTTTTAAAATCCTTCAAGTTCTGTCACGTTGATTGTTGATAATTGCTAGACAGCCAGACTTGACATATATTTTCAAGCCGATTTAAGTCAAAACTGTAACTAGGCAATCTCAGGAACATTACATTTTGTCTTGGTAAGAAACTCCAGTGTAGATTTGGCCTTGTGTTTTAGATTATTGTCCTGCTGAAAGGTGAATTTGTCTCCCAGTGTCTGTTGGAAAGCAGACTGAACCAGGTTTTCTCTAGGATTTTGCCTGTGCTTATATCTGTATTCCGTTTCTTTTTATCCTAAAAAACTCCCTAGTCCTTGCCAATGACAAGCGTAACCATAACATGATGCATCCACCACCATGCTTGAAAATATGAAGAGTGGTAATCAGTGATGTGTTGGATTTGCCTCAAACAAAATGCTTTGTATTCAGGACAAAAAGTACATTTCTTTTTCACATGTTTTGCAGTATTACTTAAAACCTCTTGAGGATACCCTAGGATAGGGGGCGCCACAGCGCATTTTGAAAAAAAATCGTTCCCATTTTCAACGGCCTACTAATCAAACTCAGAAGATAGGGCATGCATATACTTATTATATATGGATAGAAAACACTCTAAAGTTTCTAAAACTGTTTGAATGGTGTCTGTGAGTATAACAGAACTCATTTGGCAGGCAAAACCCTGAGACATTTTCTGACAGGAAGTGGATACCTGATGTGTTGTATTGAGTTTAAACCTATCCCATTGAAAAACACAGGGGTTTAGGAATATTTTGGCACTTCCTATTGCTTCCACTAGATGTCGCCAGTCCTTTCACAGTGGTTTGAGCCTTATAGAGTCAAAACTCAGTGAATGACAGGAGTTTGAAATTGGTCACAGGGGATGGGCCATCACCATTATGACGCCGGCGGCCATGTCTGCCCCCACCTTTGGAAACGGTTTTAAAGGCAATGAAATCATCCCCCTCGAATCTTATTGGCTCTCTTGGTGTTAGAGGCCCTGAACATTTATTTTATACAACGTTTGACATGTTTGAACGAACCTACATGCGCGAGGATTGCTTTCAGTATGAAGTGCAGAGCTGCGTTTGGAGAGAGCCATAGGACGCGCTACCAACATCAGGCTAATGGAACGTGAAGTATGGACTTTTTGACCGAAAATACATCTGTTGTGGACCTGGGATGCTTTCTGATGAAGACAACTAAAGGTAGGCGATTATTGACAATATTATTGAAGATGAGATGGTTCATACTGTTGCGTCCAAGATGGCGCCGAGCACTGTATATTAGCTGATTTTCTGAGTATCGCATCTCCTTTTATCGCAAAGTGTGATTACCCAGTAAAGTTAATTTAAAATCTGGTATGACGGGTGTTCTCAAGAGATATTCATCTATAAATGTTAGATTGACAATATACATTTAAAAAATCGTTATAGTATAGCAATTTATTGAAACGTAGCATTGTTTACCGGGACGCTTTTGAGGGGAAATTAGGTAGTCAACGTCAGACAGAGATGTAAAATGCTGTTTTTATATATAAATATGACCTTTATTGAACAAAAGAATGCATGCATTGTATAACATGATGTCCTAGGGGTGCCATCTGATGAAGTTTGTAAAAGGTTAGTGCTACATTTAGCTGTTTATTGATAATATGTGATGGAAGTGGTTGGTCGGAAAATGGCTATGAAGCTGCTTTTTACGATGGACTCATCTAATATAATCTAATGATTTGCTTTTCCTGTAAAACCTTTTTGAAATCGGACGACGTGGGTCGATTCAGGAGAGGTGTATCTATAAAAAAAAAAAATATATATTTTTTATTTTTGTAAAAAATTATGATAATTTTTTAATGCTAATTGGCGATATGATTTTTCGCTGGATTTTGATCCCGCTAACGGGATCAGATGCTCAAGAGGTTTTAAGTGCCTTGTTGCAAACAGGATGCATGTTTTGGAATATGTGTATTTTGTACCGTCTTCCTTCTTTTCACTCTGTCATTAAGGTTAATATTGTGGAGTAACTACCTTAGTTAGTATTGTATTGAGCATTGTGGAGTAACTATCTCTATCCTTAGTTTTCTCATATCAAAACAATTAAACTCTGTTGGTGAAAACCCTGAGCAGTTCCCTTCCTCTCCGGCAATTGAGTTAGGAAGGACAACTGTATCTTTGTAGTGACTGGGTTACCTGATACCCATCCAAAGCCTAGTTAATAACTTCACCATGCTCAAAGGAATATTCAGCGTCCGTTTTTTTTGTTTTTGTTACACATCTACCAATCGTTACCCTTCTTTGCCAGGCATTGAAAAACCTCCCTGGTCATTGTGGTTGAATCTCTGCCTGAAATTCACTACTCGATTGAAGGACTTCACAGATATTTGTATGTGTGGGGTACAGAGGGGAGTAATAGTGGTTAACATAATTCAAAAATCATGTTAACCACTATTATTGAACACGGAATGCATCCATGCAACTAATTATGCGATTTCTTGAGCACATTTTTACTCCTGAATGTATTTAGGTGTGCCAAAACAAAGGGGTTGAATTGACTTAAGACATATCAGCTTTGACATTTTTATATACAGTGGGGGGAAAAAGTATTTGATCCCCTGCTGATTTTGTACGTTTGCCCACTTACAAAGAAATGATCAGTCTATAATTTGAATGGGAGGTTTATTTGAACAGTGAGAGACAGAATAACAAAAAAAAATCCAGAAAAACACATGTCAAAAATGTTATAAAATGATTAATGAGGGAAATAAGTATTTGACCCCTCTGCAAAACATGGCTTAGTACTTGGTGGCAAAACCCTTGTTGGCAATCACAGAGGTCAGACGTTTCTTGGTAACCAGATTAAATCGGGTACGTTTTTTATCCGGCGGTGTAAATACTGCCCCCTAGCCCTAACAGGTTAACCTGTTGGGTCTAGGGGGCAGCATTTGCACGTCTGGATAAAAAAAATGTACCCGATTTAATCTGGTTACTAATCCTACCCAGTAACTAGAATATGCATATACTTATTATATATGGATAGAAAACACTCTAAAGTTTCCAAAACTGTTTGAATGGTGTCTGTGAGTATAACAGAACTCATTTGGCAGGCAAAACCCTGAGACATTTTCTGACAGGAAGTGGATACCTGATGTGTTGTATTGACTTTAAACCTATCCCATTGAAAAACACAGGGGTTTAGGAATATTTTGGCACTTCCTATTGCTTCCACTAGATGTCACCAGCCTTTACAAAGTGTTTTGAGTCTTCTGGAGGGAGATCTGACCGAACAAGAGCCATGGAACGATGATGTCCCATTAGACACCTGGCGTGCGAGTTCATGTTGGGTACCCTCGTTCCAATACGTTATAAAAGAGTATGCATTCGTCCACCTTGAATATTATTCATGTTCTGGTTAAAAAAGGCCCTAATGATTTATGCTATACAACGTTTGACATGTTTGAACGAACGGAAATATATTTTTTCCCCTCGTTCATGACGAGAAGTCCGGCTGGCTTACATCATGTGCTAACGAGACGGAGATTTTTGGACATAAATGATGAGCTTTTTTGAACAAAACTACATTCGTTATGGACCTGTGATACCTGGAAGTGACATCTGATGAAGAGAATCAAAGGTAATGGATTATTTACATAGTATTTTCGATTTTAGATCTCCCCAACATGACGTCTAGTCTGTATCGCAACGCGTATTTTTCTGGGCGCAGTGCTCAGATTATTGCAAAGTGTGATTTCCCAGTAAGGTTATTTTTAAATCTGGCAAGTTGATTGCGTTCAAGAGATGTAAATCTATAATTCTTTAAATGACAATATAATATTTTACCAATGTTTTCTAATTTTAATTATTTAATTTGTGACGCTGACTTGACTGCCGGTTATTGGAGGGAAACGATTTCCTCAACATCAATGCCATAGTAAAACGCTGTTTTTGGATATAAATATGAACTTGATAGAACTAAAAATGCATGCATTGTCTAACATAATGTCCTAGGAGTGTCATCTGATGGAGATTGTAAAAGGTTAGTGCATCATTTTAGCTGGTTTTATGGTTTTGGTGACCCTGTCTTTGACTTGACAAAACATTACACACAACTCTTGTAAATGTACTGTCCTAACATACTCTAAATTTATGCTTTCGCCGTAAAACCTTTTTGAAATCGTAAAACGTGGTTAGATTAAGGAGATGTTTATCTTTCAAATGGTGTAAAATAGTTGTATTTTTGAAAAATTTGAATTTTGACATTTATTTGGATTCAAATTTGCCGCTCTTGAAATGCACCTGCTGTTGATGGAGTGCACCACGGGTGGCACGCTAGCATCCCACCTAGCCCCAAGAGGTGTTAAGAAACACATTCATATACACAACAATACAGAAAAAGCAAAACACAATCATAAAAACCAGACACATTCTTCAGTAAAAAAGGTCCCCTAACAACCGTCTGAAATGCCCTAGAGGCACCAATTCCTTCAATTTTAAAGTGCATTGTAGATCATTCCAGATGCAAAAAAACAAATAGCAGATCTACCCAACTCAGTGGAGATCGAAGGGATCTCTAGAGTTAGCCATCTCTCAGCCTGTGTCCGGTAGCCCGTATATCTATAGGTTAACAATAAGGTAAGGTATGGTAGAAGTTTATGCAAGAGGGCTTTATAGACAAAAAGAGTCCAATGAATCATTCTACGACACTTCGAGGGTCAGCCCACATTCTGATACAAAATGCAATGATGTGTACTGAACCTATCGCCCATAATAAGTTGCAATGAGCTATGATCAACTTTGTCCAATGGCTACAATACAGTGGCAGCTGTATGCATATAGACAATATTGCCATAGGAATGAATGTTGACTGAATTATTTGTTTTCTGCAATAATGGAAGACAGGACCTGTTCCTATAGAGGACGCCTATTTTAATTATTGATTTCTTAACTGATTAATCAACATGCTTTTTGAAAGATAGCTTTTTGAGCAATCCAGATGCCCAGATATTTATAGGTGGGAACACAATCAATAATGGCACCATCCAAAGTACAGTTGAAGTCGGAAGATGACATACACATTAGACAAATACATTTAAACTCAGTTTTTCACAATTCCTGACATTTAATCCTAGTAAAAATTCCCTGTTTTAGTTCATTTAGGACCACCACTTTATTTTAAGAATGTGAAATGTCAGAATAATAGTAGAGAGAATGATTTATTTCAGCTTTTATTTCTTTCATCACATTCCCAGTGGGTCAGAAGTTTACATACACTCAATTAGTATTTGGTACCATTGCCTTTAAATTGTTTAACTTGGGTCAAACGTTTCGGGTAGCCTTCCACAAGCTTCCCACAATAAGTTGGGTGAATTTTTGGCCATTCCTCCTGACAGAGCTGGTTTAACTGAGTCAGGTTTGATGGCCTCCTTGCTCACACACGCTTCTTCAGTTCTGCATACAAATATTAATATTCTATATTGAGGTCAGGGCTTTGTGATGGCCACTCCAATACCTTGACTTTGTTGTCCACAACTTTGGAAGTATGCTTGGGGTCATTGTCCATTTGGAAGACCCATTTGTGACAAAGATTTAACTTCCTGACTGGTGTCTTGAGATGTTGCTTCAATATATCCATGTAATTTTCTTTCCTCATGATGCCATCTATTTTGTGAAGTGCACCAGTCCCTCCTGCAGCAAAGCACCCCCACAACATGATGCTGCCACTCCCGTGCTTCGCGGTTGGGATGGTGTTCTTCGGCTTGCAAGCGTCCCCCTTTTTCCTCCAAACATAACGATGGTCATTATGGCCAAACAGTTCTCCAAAAAGTATGATCTTTGTCCCCATGTGCAGTTGCAAACCTTGGTCTGGCTTTTTTATGGCAGTTTTGGAGCAGTGGCTTCTTCCTTGCCGAGCGGCCTTTCAGGTTATGTCGATATAGGACTCGTTTTACTGTGGATATAGATACTTTTGTACCTGTTTCCTCCATCATCTTCACAAAGTCCTTTGCTGTTGTTCTGGGATTGATTTGCACTTTTCGCACCAAAGTACGTTAATCTCTAGGAGACAGAACGCGTCTCCTTCCTGAGCGGTATGACGGCTGCGTGGTCCCATGGTGTTTATACTTGCGTACTATTGTTTGTACAGATGAACCAGACTTGTGGAGGATGAACCAGACTTGTGGAGGTCTACAATTATTTTTCTGAGGTCTTGGCTGATTTCTTTTGATTTTCCCATGATGTCAAGCAAAGAGGCACTGTGTTTGAAGGTAGGCTTTGAAATACATCAACAGGTACACCTCCAATTGACTCAAATTATGTCAATTAACTTATAAGAAGCATCTAAAGCCATGACATCATTTTCTGGAATTTTCCAAGCTGTTTAAAGGCAGAGTCAATTTGTGTATGTAAACTTCTGACCCACTGAAATTCAATACAGTGAATTTTAAGTGAAAGTAAACAATTTTAAACAATTGTTGGAAAAAAAAATGGTGTCATGCACACAGTAGATGTCCTAACCGACATGCCAAAACTATAGTTTGTTAACAAGAAATGTGTGGAGTGGTTGAAAAAGCGAGTTTTAATGACTAAGTGTATGTAAACTTCCGACCTCAACTGTATGTATGCATGATTTGGAAAATAACATGTACTTGGGTTTACCTGCATTAAGTACCAATTTCAGTTTCACAAAGGCTTTCCGCAGTGCAATAAATGCAGATTAAAGCTCTGACAGAACCTGGTCAGCTGTGGGGGAAATAGCAGGTCAAAGTTTAACTTTTTCATAGATAAAAAAAATTGTGTTCCTATAAATAGTGAAAAGAACTGGCCCAAGAATCGATCCCTTTGTTATGTCCAGAAAACCTGATTTAACACCATCATTAATACACAATGTGGTCTGTTAAATCATTTTCAAACCAGCTACACACAGCCTGCCTGGTGCAGGACAATTGATGAAAGCTTCGGAATAATTACTGAGTGATCCACAGTGTCAAAAGCTTTAGACAGTCAATAAAAAGGGCTGCACAATGTTTATTTTTATCCAAACAATTAAGAACATAATTTAAGACCAAAGAAGTAGCAGAGATAATGCTATGACCTGGTCTGAAACCTGACTGGTGTACATTTAGAATACATTTTGTTGATAAAAAGGATCTAAGTTGAGTATTTAACAAGGATTCTATAATTGTTTCTAGGCAAGAGAGTTTTTGAAAATGGGGCAATAATTATTTAGGTCATATGTGTCACCACCTTTGTGAAGGGGGAGTATATGAGCCGCCTTTCAGACCCTGGGGATGGTACCAGAAGTAATTGTAAGGTTAGAAATGTGTTAAAGATTCTGCATTCAGAGGAGCAGAAAGCTGAAGCAATGGCTCAAGCAAATCAGCCCCAGTGAATTTATTTTCCATCAATCTTGCACAAGGCATCGAGCCCATCAGAAGAAGAAAGCTGTTGAAATTAAAGCAAAGATTCACGAGAAGTTAACGGAACTTCCATCGAGCCAGCTAAAGACTGGGAGAGGGGCAGGCAGTTGTCTGGCTGACCAGGGTCAGTTCCACCATTTATTTCAAATAAAAATACTGCAGAGATAAAATGTTAATTAAAAGCTTCACAAATCTGATTTTCTCAGTAATGATGCCAGAGTCTGACAACTTGCTTAGGCAGGAAAGGAGAAGATTTTCCACGCATCAGTGTATTAACTGTTTTCCAAAATGTTGACGGTTCACCAGCAGAGTCAGAGATAGAACTTAGAAAGTAGCTAGATTTAGCTTTCTTGACTGAGGAAGTGCATCTGTTTCTAAATTGCCTGAAAAACTGCCAATCTGCTACAGAGTAATATTTTCTAGCTTTGGCCCAGGCCATTCATCATAACAAGATCTGAAAGTTTTGTAGAGAACCAAGAGTTTAAAGGGAGCTTGTTTGTCTGCCAGAGTGAAAAAAATAGATAATAAAAATTCTAGAGCTAATTCAGGGTCATGCATGCAGCTGATAGAGGAGAAGTCAGAGGAATAATATCATGAAGAAAAGCTTGTGGGGAACAATGTTTAAAATATCTGTTCATAATTATACGACACAAAATGGCACCTGACCTACTCTGCTATTTTGTGTGTTTTTGTACATAATGTTTCCGCCATCGTTTCCTGTGACCGAAAAAGGCTTCTAGATATGAGAACAGCGATTTGGATAAAGATTTCTCTTTAAATGAGTCGGCGGCGCAGGAAATACTTCTCACCCCGGACCAGGCCCTAATTTCAGAGACTCGGAAAAGGAAGCGATGGCGTAAGAGGCCAACGTGCGGGCACTCTAATGAAACTACGTTGGCTAATAAATTATCCAGCTCTACCCTACGTTCTATTGGCGAACGTACCACTACTGGAGAACAAACTGGACGAGCTCTATTCGAGACTATCCTATCAACGGGAGCTGAAGACCTGTAATATCTTATGTTTCTCGGAGTCCTAGCTGAACAAGGACATGGATAATCTATATCTAGCTGGTTTTTCTATGCATCAGCAGGATCGAACTGCAGCCTTGTGTAAGCTCAAGGGGGGAGGTGCGGGTGTCTTTGTTGACAACAGCTGGTGTGCGATCACTAATATTAAGAGAGTCTCAAGGTTCTGCTCGCCTGAGTTAGAATACCTCATGATAAGCTGTAGACCATGCTATTTACCAAGACAGTTTTCTGTGTTTTTCGTAGCTGTCTATTTACCACCACAAACCGATGCTGGCACTAAGACCACACTCAACGAGCTGTATAGGGTCATCAGCGAACAAGAAAATGCTCATCCAGAGGTGGCGCTCCTAGTGGCTGGGGATTTTAAGGCAGGGAAACTGAAGTCTGTTTTAACAAATTTTACCAGCATGTCACCTGTGCAACTACAGGAGACAGAACTCTAGATCACCTTTACTCCACACACAAAAATGCATACAAAGTTCTCCTTCCATTTATCAATTCTGACCATAATTATATCCTCCTGATTCCTGCTTACAAGCAAAACTAACATTTTGTTGTGTTACAGCCTGAATTTCAACATTTATTACATTGAGATTTACCCCATATTGTCAAAGTGGAATTATGATTTTAGACATTTTTACAAATTAATAAAAAATGAAAAGCTGAAATGTCTTGAGTCAATAACTATTCAACCCCCTTCTTATGGCAAGCCTAAATAACTTCAGGAGTAAAAATGTGTTTAACAAGTCACATAATAAGTTGTATGGACTCACGCCTGCTCCCACTCCCCTCAAGCGAGGCTGCCATTCATTACGCTAACCTGTCACCATCATTACGCGCATCAGCGCTCATTGGACTCGCCTGGACTCCTTCACGTTGTTGATTGCCCCCTCTATATCTGTCTGTTCCTCAGTTTTGTTCCCCGTGTCAGCATTATTGTCGTAATGTCGTTTTGTCCCCCCCGTCCAGATGCTGTTCATGTTTTGTTTGATGTCCGTTTTTGATTAAATGTCCACTCCCTGAACTTGCTTCTCGTCTCCAGCGTCGGTCCTTAGAGAATGCTGACACCACTATTTGAAGCATCAGGAAGTACTTGTTTTTTGTTTTTGGTGGTGATGTCGGGAAAGGGTGCCGCTGCCAATGGAACCGGGGGTGCCTCAGCTGGCTCGTCGGGCTTCCACGCCATAGCTGGCTCGAGAGGTTTCCTTGCCTCGGTTGGCTCGGCAGGCACCCATCTCACATCATGCCTCAGTCTGCCCGTCAGGCTCTCATGCCTCAGTGGGATCGTCAGGCTTTCACGCCTCAGCCGAATCGTTGGGCTCCCACGCCTCAGCCGGCTCGTCAGGCTTCTATGCCTCAGCCGGCTTGTCCAGCACCCATGCCTCGGCCAGCCCGCCAGGCTCACCCAGGTGGGAAGGCTGCGCTTCTCGTCTCCAGTGTCGGTCCTTACACAAAGATCAGGTAGGTTTTTCCAATGCCTCGAAAAGAAGGCTGGTACATAAGTAAAAAATAAAATAAATAAAGACATTGAATATCATGTTGAGCATGGTGAAGTTATTAATCACTACAAAGACACAGGCGTTCTTCCTAACTCAGTTGCCAGAGGGGAAGGACACTGCTCAGTGATTTCACCATGTGGCCAATGGTGACTTTAAAATAGTTACAGAGCTTAATGGCTGTGATAGGACAAAACTGAGGATGGATCAACAACATTGTAGTTACTCCACAATACTAACCTAGATGCCAGAGTGAAAAGAAGGAAGCTTGTACAGACTAAAATATCTTAAAACATGCATCCTGTTTGCAATAAGGCACTAAAGTAAAACTGCAAAAAAATGTGGCAAAGAAATTAACTTTATGTCCTGAATACAAAGTGTTATGTTTGGGGCAAATCCAACACAGCACATCACTGAGTAACACTTCATATTTTCAAGAATGGTGGTGGCTGCTGGAGTTGCTTACCAAGATGACATTGAAAGTTCCTGAGTGGCCGAGTTACAGTGTTGACTTAAATCAGCTTGAAAATCTATGGAAAGACTTGAAAATGTCTGTCTAGCAATGATCAACAACCAACTTGACAGATCTAGAAGAATTTAAAAAGAATAATGGTAAAATATTTTACAAACCAGGTGTGCAAATCTCTTAGAGACGTCTCACAGCTGTAATCACTGCCAAAGACGATTCTAATATGTATTGACTCATGGGTGTGAATACTTATGTAAATTAGATATTTCTGTATTTAATTTCCAATAAATGCACAACAATTTAGATTTTTTATTTCTTCACTTTTTCAGTGTGGGATATTGTGTGTACAGTGCATTCGAAAAGTATTCAGACCACTTGACTTTTTCCACGTTTTGTTACATTACAGCCTTATTCTAAAATTGATTAAATCGTTTTTTTCTCATCAATCTACAGACAATATCCCATAATGACAAAGCAAAACAGGTTTCTATGAATAAAAATAAATAAATATCACATTTACATAAGTATTCAGACCCTTTACTCAGTACTTTCGGCAGCAATTACAGCCTCGAGTCTTCTTGGGTATGACGCTACAAGCTTGGCACACCTGTATTTGTGGAGTTTCTCCCATTCTTCTCTACAGATCCTCTCAAGCTCTGTCAGGTTGGATGGGGAGCGTCGCTGCATAGCTATTTTCAGGTCTCTCCACAGAGAATTTAGATTGGGTTCAAGTCCGAGCTCTGGTTGGGCAACTCAAGGACATTCAGAGACTTGTCCCAAAGCCACTCATGTGTTGTCTTGGCTGTGTGCTTAGGGTTGTTGTCCTGTTCGAAGGTGAACCGTCACCCCAGTCTGAGTTCCTGAACAACCTGGAGCAAGTTTTCATCAAGGATCTATCTGTACTTTGCTCTGTTCATCTTTCCCTTGATCCTGACTAGTCTCCCAGTCCCTTCCCCTGAAAAACATGGTTTTGGCCAGGTGATGAGCAGTGCCTGGTTTCCTCTAGATGTGACTCTTGGCATTCAGGACAAAGAGTTCAACCATGGTTTCATCAGAGCAGAGAATCTTGTTTCTCATGGTCTGAGAGTCCTTTAGGTGCCTTTTGGGCAAACTCCAAACAGGCTGTCATGTGCCTTTTACTGAGGAGTGGCTTCCGTCTGGCCACTGTACCATAAAGGCCTGATTTTTGGAGTGCTGCAGAGATGGTTATCCTTCTGGAAGGTGTGGCGGCTAATTTCTGCATTACCAAATGAGATGAGTTACAAACTTCACACACCAGTCAGAGTTATACTTAAAACTACATCTTTAATAATTAAGATGCTTTTGCAAAAGCCCTTTGACTTTCAATGATGCGCTATCTCTAATGAACCATTGAAAAGTGATTACACAAAAGTACAAAGATCTTTTATAGCCAAGATACATCCCTCTCAACGTACATGACGAACCACAGATACATAGAATGGGTCACAAGGTTAAGTTTTGTATGAAAGATATCTATAAAACATAGAAGACAGCAACTGCTGTGTCAACAGAGTTCATTGTATAGACCAGTGTCTGGTCCTCCTACTCCAAACTGGAACCGTCTCTCAATGGTACGGTATAGAACAACCATTAGCTCATGTCCTCTGGAATGCTCTTTAGGCGTTATTATCAAAAGACATCGTAAATCTCATAGAGGCCCATCCTCAGTAAAACACACACACATACACACACATATATGTAGACAATGTTCCATTCTGTCCTCTTCCCTTTCTGATATTCTGCATAACACCAGAGACATGTAAAAGACAAGCATGACCTCTCCTCTCTCTGGGCCCCAAGTGACTGAGCTCCAGCTGAGGGAAAAGTGCAACTGAAAGACACCAGAGTCCAAAGGGATACATTCTAATGACAATTATCTCACATAAGCATATTATGCAAATAAAACATCTTAATTATCTATGTTACCCAACTAATTCTGATTCATCCGCCACAAAGATTCTCCCACCTCCACAGAAGAAACTCTGGAGCTCCGTCAGAGTGACCATCGGGTTCTTGGTCACCTCCCTGCTTCAGTGCTGCAGAAATGTTTTGGTACCCTTCCCCAGATCTGTGTCTTGACACAATCCTGTCTCGGCGCTCTAAGGACAATTCTTTCGACCTCATGGCTTGGTTTTTGCTCTGACATGCACTGTCAACTGTGGGACTTACATAGACAGGCGTGTGCCTTTCCAAATCATGTCCAATCAATTGAATTTACCACAGGTGGACTCCAATCAAGTTGTAGAAACATCTCAAGGATGTTCAATGGGAGCAGGATGCACCTGAGCTCAATTTCGAGTCTCATAGCAAAGGGTCTGAATACTTATGTAAATAAGGTATTTCTGTTTTTTGTTTTGCAAACATTTCTAAAAACCTGTTTTTGCTTTGTCATTATGTGGTATTGTGTGTAGATTGATGAGGATTTTTTATTTATTTAATCCATTTTAGAATATGGCTGTAACGTAACAAATTGTGGAAAAAGTGAAGGGGTCTGAATACTATCCGAATGTACTGTAGATGTGTGAAAAAAACAATCAATATAATCAATTTTGAATTCAGGCTGTATCACTACAAAATGTGGAATAAGTCAAGGGGTGTAGAAGGCACTCTTTCCTCTGGTACCCCAAAAATATCCCAATGCCGCAGAGCAGTGATTGGGGACATTCCCCTGGGTAAGGTGCCGTTATTCGGAAGGGACGTTAAATGGGTGTCCTGACTCTCTGTGGTCACGAAAGATCCCATGGCACTTATTGTAAGAGTATGGGTGTTAACCCCAGTGTCCTGGCTAAATTCCCAATATGGTCCTCATATCATCATGGCAACCTAAACATCCCCAGTTTCCAATTGGCTCATTCATCCCCCCTCATCTCCCCTGCAACTATTCCCCAGGTCATTGCTGTGATGGAGAATGTGTTCTCAGTCAACTTACCTGGTAAAATAAAAAAGATGACTTAATGAAGGCACTGTATCCCAACCAGAAGCCATGGATTACAGGCAACATCTGCACTGAGCTAAGAGCTTGAGCTTCCGCTTTCAAGGCGGAGAACACTAATTCGGGCGCTTATAAGAAATCCCACTACGACCTCGGAGCCATGAAAACAGTCAACGGCATGTCTTGCAAACTATCACGGATTACAAAAGAAAACCCATCCGCGAGCTGCCCAGTGACGCGAGCTACCAGAAGAGCTAAATGCATTCTATGCTCGCTTCGAGGCAACCAACGCTGAACAATGCATGAGAGCACCAGCTGTTCTGGATGACCTTGGGATCACGCTCTCCATAGCCGATGTAAGACCTTTAAACAGGTCAACATTCACGAACTATCAGGACATGTGCTCAGATTATGCACTGACCAGCTGGCAAGTGTCTTCACTGACATATTAAGCCTCTCCTTGACCCAGTTTCTAATACCTACATGTTTCAAGTAGACAACCATAGTCCCTGTGCCCAAGGACACCATGGTACTGTAACCTGTCTAAATGATTATAGCCCTGTAGCACTCACATCTGTAGCGATAAAATGCTTTGAAAGTCTGGTCATGGCTCACATCAACACAATCATTCCAGACACCCAGTACCCATTCCAATTTGCATACCGTCCAAACAGAACCACAGATTACGCAATCTCTATTTTACTTCACACTGCCCTCTAACACCTGGAGAAAAGGAACACCTATGTCAGAATGCTGTTCATTGACTACAGCACAGCATTCAACACCATAGTGCCCTCCAAGCGCATCACTAAGGTAAGGACCCTGGGACTGAAAACCTCCCTCTGCAACTGGATCTTGGACTTCCTGACGGGCTGCCCACAAGTGGTGAGGGGTAGGCAACATATCCTTTCAACACAGGGGCCCCTCAGGGGTGCATTCTTAGTCTCCTTCTGTACTCCCTGGTCACCCACGACTGTGTGGCCGTGCACGACTCCAACACCATCATTAAGTTTGCTGAGTACACGATGCTGGTAGGCCTGACAGTGTGATGCCAGGACAACAACTTCTCCCCCAATGTCAGCAAGACCAAGGAGCCGATCATGGACTACAGGAAACAGAGGGCCAAGCACGCCCCCATTCACATTGACATGGCTGTAGTGGAGCGGGTCAAGAGCTTCATGTTCCTTGCTGTCCACATCACTTATGATCTATCATGGTCCACACACACCAACGCAGTTGTGAAGAGGGAACGGACAACCCTCTTCCCCTTTGGGAGGCTGAAGAGATTTGGCATGGGCTCTCCAGGACCATCCAGGACCTCTATACAAGGCAGTGTCAGAGGAACTCCGTAAAAATTGCCAAAGACTCCAGCCACCCAAGTCATACACTGTTCTCTCTGCTACCGCACGGCAATCGGCACCGATGCACCAATTCTGGAACCAACAGGACACCTGAACAGCTTCTACCCACAAGCCATAAGACTGCTAAATTATTTAGTTAGTCCAGGTAGCTATTTTGTTAATTATCTATCTGCATTGACCCTTTTTGCACTAACTTTTTTGACTCATCACATACTCTGCTGCTACTGTTTATTATTTATCCTGTTGCCTAGTCATTTTATTCCTAGTTATATGTACATATCTACCTCAATTACCTCGTACCCCTGCACATCAACTCGGTAATGGTACGCCGTGTATATAGCCAAGTTATAGTTACTCATTGTATATTTATTATTAAGTGTTATTACTGTTATATTATTTCTCTATGTTCTTTCTCTCTGCATTGTTGTGAAGGCCCTGTAAGTAAGCATTTCACTGTTAATCTACACTTGTTGTTCACGAAGCATGTGACAAAATAACATTTTATTTCATTTTATATGAGGATCAGTGGTTATCTGTTTAGTATCTCTAATATGCGGTAGGACCGTGATCACTGAGATCATTAGCAAAGACACCACTGGGCAAGTATTTGTGGGGGCTGTTTGGTAGAATTATGTAAATCGGTGATGAGTTGCTAGATTTATTTTTACACTAATCCATGTGGGTTTTGCAATCAGTTGAGTCGTGTTAAAAATCATGACAAATAGTCTTCAAATGGTCAGAGGCCAGATAAACAGATACATGTGTATTTTGGCTTATGGCTACATCTATAACCAAAAGCAAAGATTTTGGGGGGGATAGTGATATTTCGAGAACATGATGTCACAGAAGTTGACTTCACATATATAGCCACCCCTCCCCTTTTTTCAGTCTGTCACACCTGACTATGTTGTAATCAGCAATGTCAATGTCCTTGTCTGGGATTGAGCCATTTAGTCAAGTCTCTGTGAGAACAAACTCCGGGCTCGTGTCATGCACCAGATATGAAATAAATCCATCTTTGACTTCAAACACCGTACGTTGATATGTAACAACCCAATCACTCTATGCGATTTGAAAACAGTGGGTGTGTCCATATTTATGTTATTTGATATAATAGCACTGGACAAGCTTACCATAGTGGGCTTCTTAATTGGGCTAACAGTAACAGAGCTAACAGTGGAATTCAACTTCATGGTCACAAGATTATTACTGACAATACCCCTGGGAATATGGTTATAATGCTGTGAAATTGTGGGAATGGGACGAATTACCTGAGCAGGGGTTATATACAGTGCATTTGGAAAGTTTTCAGACCCCTTGACTTTTCCCACAATTGGTTACGACAGCCTTATTCTAAAATGTATTAAATTGTTTTTTTCCCCTCATCAATCTACACAGAATACCACATAATGACAAAGCAAATACCGGTTTTTAGAAATGCTATTTTCAGGTCTCTCCAGAGATGTTCGATCGGGTTCAAGACCGGTCTCTTGCTGGGCCATTTAAGGACATTCAGAGACTTGTCCCGAAGCCACTCCTGCGTTGCCACTCCACCATGAAGGTCTGATTGTTGGAGTGCTGCAGAGATGGCTGTCCTTCTGGAAGGTTCTCCCATCTCCACAGAGGAACTCTAGACCTCTGTCAGAGTGACCATTGGGTTTTTGGTCACCTCCCTGACCAAGGCCCTTCTCCCTCGATTGCTCAGTTTGGCCGGCGGCCAATTCTAGGAAGAGTCCAAACTCATTCCATTTAAAAATGATGGAGGCCATTGTGTTCTTGGGGACCTTCAATGCTGCAAAAATGTTTAGTACCCTTCCCCAGATCTGTGCCTCGACACGATCCTGTCTCAGAGCTCTATGGACAATTCCTTCGACCTCATGGCTTGGTTTTTCTTTGACATACACTGTTAACTGTGGTACCTTATTTTCAGTGGGCTCCAAAATTACTGCCACCCCTGACTGGCAATGCACAAACAATACTTTCAAAAATATAAACAATGTAATTATAGAGATAAACTCAAAATACCAACATGTGACAAAT
Source organism: Salmo salar (assembly GCF_965601325.2). Classification (NCBI taxonomy): domain Eukaryota; kingdom Metazoa; phylum Chordata; class Actinopteri; order Salmoniformes; family Salmonidae; genus Salmo; species Salmo salar. The sequence goes on from NC_138316.1 coordinate 4,369,166, forward strand.
ACTGTACTTTATTAATGTTTCAATGGAACCAACCAAAATCATACAATTATTTAATACAAAATAAATTTAACCTAAATCAAGGTTTCATAATTATTGGCACTCCTCATTTAGTACTCAGTGCAACCACCTCTGGCAAGGATAACAGCATGGAGTCTTTTCTAGTAATGTTTGACAAGGTTAAGGAACACATTTGGAGGGATTTTGGACCATTCCTCTATGCAGATCCTTTCAAGATCCTGGGTTTGCGCTTATCAACTGCCCTCTTCAACTGAGCCCACAGGTTTTCGATTGGATTTAGGTCCGGCGACTGAGATGGCCATGGCAGAACATTGATTTTGTTGTCACAGAACCATTTCTGTGTGGATCTTGAGGTATGTTTTGGGTCATTGTCTTGTTGGAAAGTCCACCTATGGCCAAGTCCCAGCCTTCTGGTAAAGCCTCCTCTTTCCCACAGCAGTAACATGTCTGCTAGGGAGACCTAACAGTAAAGAAACTGGGTCCAATTCTAGATCGACCCCTAGAATTTTTTCAATTTCTTGCAGAACACCAGACCAGTCTCATTGTAATTTAGAACATGACCATAAACAATGTGTTAGGGTGCCTGTATCAGTTTTACATTTAAGACACCGAGGAGAAGAGGAAGAGGGGCTAAAAGTGTGTCTGCGATTTGGGGATATATGCAATCTGTGTATTATTCTTAACTCGATTGCTCTAGTACGATTACATATAGATATTGTTTTTGCATATCTCCAAATGTCCTCCCTCATCTCTTCGTCAATAGTAACAGACAATTATTTCTCCCACACTTGCTTCACCCTCTGTGTGTCAACAGTAAGCATCATAAAACAAACTTACAGATATTTTCCTTTGTGGGAAAAAAAAGCATTCTTTCAATGACAGACACGTCAGGGTTGCCAATTAAGGTGGTGCTCTTCAAAATATAATGTCTTACTGTAGAAAGCGAAAAAAGTCCTGCTTTGGGAGTCGGTATTTCCCAACCATCTGCTCAAATGACCAAAAAATCTTATCAGCAAATAAATAATGTAGTCTACCTATGCCCTGATTAAGCCAAAAGTTAAAGCCAGCATCCAGCAATCCTGGACCAAAATCTGTGTTGTTAAGAATTGGGGTAAGAGCAGAGGTTAGTTTGGACCTTCCCAAAAAACGTTGAACTGATCTCCATACTTTGAGTGTGTTAAGTGTAGTGGGGTTATTGCAGTGATCTTTTACAGACTTGAAACTTCTGAAAAATAAAAGATCCTGAAAGAGGTATTTTGAAAAAGAAGTCTCAATGTCTAACCAAATAGAGGAGTCATCATTTGTGATCCAGTCAGAAATGTGACATAGGTGGGCACACCACTGATAGAACCTAATATTGGGCAGATCCAAGCCACCCATAGAACGTGGCAGCTGCAATATTGCCATCTTAAGTCTTGGCTTGTGTTTACTCCATATAAAGGAACTTAGCCATCCATTTACATCCTTTATTACCTTATTGGGGAGTAATACTGGGATCATTTGGATTGGGTAAAGTAGTCTAGGTAAAATGTTCATTTTCAAGAGGGATAGTCTATCCAACCATGAAATTGGAACAGAGTTCCAGCACACCAGATCCTTATTGCATCAAACAAGGGAACAAAATTGTCTTTGTACGTTTGCTGGAATTTAGGAGTTACAAATATACCCAGATACGTAAAACCTGAGGGAGATCATTTAAAAGGAAAGGGGGTAAAGAATGAAGGTTACCAAGTGGCATAGCCTCTGATTTAGTTAAGTTAATCTTGTAGCCTGAGAATTCACTGAATAATTCAATAATATTAACAAGAGATGTAATTGAAGTCTCGGGACTAGAGATGAATATCACGACATCATCAGCATACAAGCTTATTTTATGGTGAACGTCACCAATGAGCAGGCGTTACTCTGATGGCCTCGGCCAGTGGTTCCAAAGCGAGTGTGAATCGGAGAGGGGACAAGGGTCAGCTCTGTCTGGTACCTCTGAGTATAGAGAAGCTATTTGACCTAAAACTTTAACCCATTTTATAAAGTTGTCCCCTAGACCAAATTTAGTCAGAGCAAAGAATTGTTTTATTTATATTTATTTAACTAGGCAAGACAGTTAAGAACAAATTCTTATTTTCAATGACGGCCTAGGAACAGTGGGTTAACTGCCTTGTTCAGGGGCAGAACGACAGATTTGTACCTTGTCAGCTTGGGGATTCAATCTTGCAACCTTTCGGTTACTAGTCCAACGCTCTAACCAGTAGGCTATGCTGCCGCCCCAATAGGTAAGACCACTCCACACAGTCAAAAGCTTTCTCAGCATCTAGGGAGAGCACAAGACCATCCATAGCACTTTGTTGGTAGGCTTGAATAACATGAAGAAGCCGCCTGACATTGTTACATGACTTGCGGCCCTTAATGAAGCCAGTTTGGTCTCCTTTCATAATTAGTGGCAGTGAGTCCTCTAATCTTGTGGCTAGAATTTTAGAAAGCAATATTCTATCCACATTCAGATGGGAAATGGTTCTGTACGAGGAACAAGACTCTGGGCATTTTCTCTTTTTGAGAATAAGTGATATGTTGGCTTCTCTCAGCGTTTGAGGGAGATGGTCATTTGAAAATTAGTGGTTAAACATATCAAGCAATGGCTCAAGGATCAGGCAATGGAACTCTTTATAGAACTCACTACAGAACCCGTCTGGTCCTGGGGCCCTACCATTTTGCAGATTCTTAATTGCGAGCATTATCTCTTCCTTGGTAATAGGGGCATAAAGGAAATACCTCTGTTCTTAGGAGATAGTAGGGAGCTCAATCTTAGAAAGTAAGTCCTCAATTAATTTGTTGCATTTGTCAGTTCTGAGGCATAAAGATTTGTATAAAATTTCTTAAATTACTCATTTGTCAATTTATTTTCATATAAATGATTGCCATCAGAATCACTAATAGTAGCAATTGACTGAGTCAGCTCTCTTTTTAGCTAGGTACGCCAAATACTTTCCTGGTTTATCTCCATGTTCATAAAGCTTTTGCCTGACAAATCTCATTTTCTTTTCAGCATCCTGTGTTAGGAGAGAGTCCAACGTTGATCTAAGGACTGATATTTCCTTTAATAGGGCAGGAGTGGGAGTTTTAATGTAATCCTTCTCTTTAGTTCCTAATTCACCCTCTAAAGTTTTTTTGCTTTTCACGCTTTTTCCGACTCTTAGTGGCTGTGTATGACATAATCAGACCCCTGACGTACGCTTTACAGGTGTCCCAAAGGAGCGAGGGGTTATCTGTTGATTGAAAGTTAATAGAGAAAAATGCTTTAAACTCTGAAATAAAATATGATGTAAATGTAAGGTCTTTAAGAATGGTTATATTCAACCTCCGATGTCTTGACAGATTGGATGCCCCATTGAGTTTTATGTCCAGGATCACCTCTGCATGATCAGATATGACTATGCTTCCTATCCTAGCGGATAAAACAGACTGCAAAGACGTCCTGGACATGAAAAAGTAATCTATTCTAGTCTGACATCCATGAGGTGCAGAGAAAAAAATGAACTCTCTGTTGGAGGGATGAAAGGTTCTCCAAACATCAGCATACCCCAGATCATCACAAATAGCTTTAAGTGAACTAGCTTGAGGAGAGAGTGACGCTATACCGCTGGGAAACTTGTCAATAAGGGGGTTCAACAAACAATTAAAATCTCTTCCAACCACTGCAGTGTCTGAGTTTAATTCTGAAAAGTCTAGAAATACCTTAGTGAGGAAATAACGGAGGTGGGCAGGGGGAAGTAAATATTCATTATGGAAATGTTCTGCCTTTGTGAAGTACCATTAATTAAAAAAAACGACCAAATTTATCTTTCACACAATTCAACACCTTAACTGGTAGGTTCTTTTTCACAAGAATTGCTACACCTCTACTTCTGGATGTAAATGATGAGAAAAACACTTGACCAAACCCCCCTTGTTGCAATTTCAGATGCTCATTATCATCCAAATGAGTTTCTTGCAACAGAGCAATATCAATATTAATTTTTTTCCAAAAAGACAGTATTGTCTTCCTTTTAATGGGGTTATGGCTCCCTCTAATGTTCCATGTGCATACACACAGTCTGTTACCTGTCATTGCACTTTGACCAACCAATATCCAGACTGAATAATACTATAAAGATGGGGTGGTACCTTTTCCCATGTGTTGAACTCTCCTCAATCTCACCGAGCATAAACAAACGATATGAACCCTGAACCCGAACTATACTAAACCAAAAAATTAAACATGTAAAGTTTTTCCCACTAGCTAACACGCAGGGGATTGCAACTCTCCAATGTAGACTCTTAAGTCCGCATAGCCACTCTATAGCCTCATCCTTTATATATATAGAAATTAAAATCAATAAAAGAAGATTGAGGCTCTTCCACCTAAAACCAAGCCTGGGCACCAATATAGATTCACACATATCTCAGTCTTAGCAAGAAAAATAATAAAGATACGAATATTACTGAACAGGACCACTTGAGAACTCACATCACTGCTTCATGATCAGATTCAAATAAAAAGTTATCCAATGCTGCGGAGGTGCAGCTTAAAGTTATTTAACCGAGAGAGTCAATAAACGCAGAAGCCTCTTCAGGTGTGTAGAGTTTCTTAGGCCATCCGTTGACCATCATCTTCAATGTGGCCGGGTACAGCAGTGTGTAGTCCATCTTCATTCTCTTGAGTCGAGCCTTCACCTCATTAAATGCCTTGCGTCTTTGTACCACCGCTGTGGAGTAATCATTGAAGAATGAGACTCTTGACATTGACTACCGTCAGAACCGATATGTCTGGCCGTATCCATGACGCGTTGCTTGTCGGTGAAGTTGTGGAACTTTATAACCACTGGCCGTGGGCGCTGGTTGGGACTGGGTATCGGTGCTTGAGAGCGATGGGCTCTGTCCAGCTTCACAAGACCAGCCTTAGTGTCCATTTGAAAGGTAGCCAGAACATTTTTACTGAATGTGTCCCTTCAGAATTTTCTGGGAGTCACACAACACAGATATTGCATCTGCGTCCTCGATTATCCAAGTCTTCAATGTGCTCCGCCATTTCGTGCACCTGTTTCTCAAGTGCCTTTATCTTAGTGTCCATTGATGTAGTTGAAGTTTCCACAGTAGCAATTCTTCCTTCCGCCACATCCACACGCTTGACAACCCACTGTAGTTCAGCTGAATGGCCTGCTATTGCTTCCAAGACCATTCCAATCTTAACATCGATCACTTTAGTAATGTTATCCATCATACTTTGAATCACCAGGTCCATTGTGCCTGGATCCACAATGGTGTTAGCTTCGCTAAAGTTAGCTAGCTCCTCCTGCACATCTACAGGGGTGGTGGTTTTTGTCCAGTTTTCAGTAGTTCTGCTGGGCATGTTGTCGGAAATATTTGAGAAATAGCCATCGAGACTCATTGTAGGTTAAACCCTGTGCGGCCTCGGGACGGACATCCAGCGAAAAATCCTATCGCCATTAGCATAACAAAACGTATAAAAACAAAAAAAATCCATTTTTTTTTCAAATTATATCATTTTATAGATACACCTCTCCTGAATCAAACCACGTTGTCCGATTTCAAAAAGGCTTTACAGCAAAAGCAAAACATTAGATTATGTTAGAGGAGTATATCGTAAAAGTAGCCACATAGCCATTTTCCGACCAACCACATGCATCACAAATAACCAAAAAACAGCTAAATGCAGCACTAACCTTTGACAATCTTCATCAGATGACACACCTAGGACATCATGTTACACAATACATTCTTTTGTTCGATAAAGTTCATATTTATATATAAAAACAGCATTTTACATCGGTGCGTAACGTTGACTAACTATTTTCCCTCAAATGCATCCGATGAAACAGCGCTACAATTTACGAAATTACTATTTGAAAACATTTTAAAAATGTAATATTGTCATTCTAAGATTTATAGATGAATATCTCTTGAAAGCACCTGTAAGGCCAGATTTAAAAATAACTTTACTGGGTAATCACACTTTGCGATAAAAGGGGATGCGATACTCAGAACAATAGGCTAGCAATACAGGTCAGCGCCATCTTGGAAAACAATCACATATCAAATCTAGTCTTGTATATTATTGTCAATAATCCCTTACCTTTGATTATCTTCATCCTTAGGCACTTCCAGGAATCCCAGGTCCACAACAAATGTATTTTCGTTCGAAAAAGTTCATCCTTTATGTTCCATTAGCTTGTTGTTGCTAGCGCGTTCTGAAGGCTGCACCAAAAGTTTCCGACGTGCGCGGGGCTACTCTTTCAACAAAATGCATTTTTTTCTTATTTAGGTTCGTTCAAACATGTCAAACGCTGTATAACATAAATCTTTAGGGCCTTTTTCAATCAGAGCTCCAATAAGATTCAAGGGGGACGATTGCATTGTCTTTATAAACGTTTCGAAAGGGGAGGGTAGCCAGGGGCGCCGGCGTCATAATGGTGATGACCCTCTCCGTGTGACCACGTTCCACAGTGTGTCATTCTGTCAGTTTTCACAGTAGGAGACTCAAATCACTTTGTAAAGACTGGGGACATCTAGTGGAAGCAATAGGAAGTGCTCAATGAACCATAGCTCACGGTGTGATTAATAGGCAACGTGATGAAGTTGAGTCCGCAATTCAGAATTCCACTTCCTGTTTCGATCTGTCTCGGGGTTTTGACTGCCATATGAGTTCTGTTATACTCACAGACACCATTCAAACAGTTTTAGAAGCTTTAGGGTGTTTTCTATCCACAAGTATTGATTATATGCATATCCTAGCTTCTGAGTTTGAGTAGTAGGCCGTTTAAAATGGGCAAGAATTGTTTTCAAAATGCGCTGTGGCGCCCCCTATCCTAGGCGACCGTCAAGAGGATAACTTATTTAGCAAATTCTACCACTTTTTCAAGCTAGAAAATGAATATAAAAACAGAAATTAACAAATGCCACGGGAGCTCGCTGAAACACTCTTAATTAAGACGCCATTTTGTCACCACTCCTGACGTTGATTTTTAATTGAATCAATAAATGATTTTGGTGTGTTCCATTGAAACATTAATAAAGTACAGTATTTCTCACATGTTGGTATTTTGAGTTTATCTCTATAATTATATTGTTTATATTTTTTTAAGTATTGTTTGTGCATTGCCAGTCAGGGGTGGCAGTAATTTTGGAGCCCACTGTAGACAGGTGTGTGTCTTTCCAAATCATGCCCAATCAATAGAATTTACCACAGGTGGACTCCAATCAAGTTGTAGAGACATCTCAAGGATGTTCAATGGAAATTTTGAGTTTCATAGCAAAATACTTATGTAAATAAGGTATTTCTATTTTACATGTTTAATACATTTGCAAATTATTATTTTTTTCTCGCTTTGTCAATATGCGGTATTGTATGTAGATTGATGAGGAAAATGTTTTTTTTAATACATTTTATATAAGGTTGTAACGTAACATAATGTGGGAAAAGGGAAGGGGTCTGAATACTTTCCGAATACACTGTATAGCAAATAACAATCTGTAACAATGTGTATCTTGTTTCTCTGAAACTCCCTGTCTCACCCACAGGAAATGGAGCGGTTGAAAGAGGAAGTGGAGAATGCTAACGAGCTGCTAGAGCAGAGACACTCCTTGACACAGAAACTACAGGTGAGTACATTGTACTGACAACAGTTGCTTTAGACTTTTGTATTTGTATTTATTATGGATCCCCATTAGCTGCTGCCAAGGCTGCAATGTTTAACATCAGTAAGCAGCCCATAACGCCCTGGACCAGAGCTAGCCGTAGCTAGTTTAACAAGCTTTGAAAACACATCTTACTTTTTTAAGTTAATAACTCAAATGTGAACTGTACTTAAAATATCCTTATCACTAGCCTTAAAAAAAACGTGAATCTATGCTGCTGCCACATAGGGATGAGGGGTGGATGTGGTAGTGTGCTGTCTATCTATGTGTATACACTAAACTACCCCACATATCATAACAATTCTTCTCTCATTAAAACTCTCTTTACCTATCTTCTGATTTGCACAGTATGTTTTATTTTTAATTAGGGCTCAATTCAATCCGTAGCATGTAAGAGCTGCCTTGTTGCATGATTGCCATACAAAGGCAATTTTACGGCGTTTGCAGAGACTGCATTCACGGTAAACGCTGCGTATGTCGGCTCAATCGAAATATTACCTTTAAATTTCAATCGTATAATGCGGATCTTCAGCACTATGGATTGAATCGAGCCCTTAACCTATATTTAACAGGAGTCCCATTGAGACCAAGGTCTCTTTTGCAAGGGATCCCTGCATCTCAACAATTACACAACAATTACACAATCAAGGCAGTATAGGAGCATATGAAATACAAAATACAAAACACAATCATGAAAAACAATCACATTCCTAGGTAAAGAGGTCTTCAACCAAAAATCTGAATTGCCCAGAGGGCACCAATGCATCCAACTGTAGGGTATTCTGAAGATTGTTCCATAAGTGAGGTGCGAAGAAACTAAAAGCTGTTTGGGTCATTCCACCAATTTAGTACCTTTTGAGAAGTGTATTTTTTTTTAACATTCTGTGATAAAGAGCATATGTTCAACTTCATAAAAAACATGTTTTCCCATCTCAAGATGTTCAATAAAAAATTAAGATCATAAGTGCCTGTTACGTGCCAAATAAAGTAACAGAGTTGACCGTAACAGGGTTGAAGATTTCAGCAATTGAATGCAGGGTTCACAAAAACAATGTAATCATTCAAACATTTCTAGCCTGTCTACCTATGGGTAACAGGGTTGACGTGTTATGCTCAACCCACTCACAAAACATCAGAAAAAGAGAAGAACCAGCCCACCTGCTTTTACACTATGATTTGACTTTTAGCTTCAATTTTTAAAATTAATAGTTTCATATTAAAACGAGAGTTCAGTTCACGTAACAGGGTTGACCTTAAAATTAAGGACAGACGTAAATGAATTACTAACCACATGAAATAAATAATAATCTTCAGAAATGACTTTGTCAAAGCAACAAAATAATTAGTGCTTTAACTTGGAGAAATATTGTGTTTAAGTGAGTTAAAATATTTTATAAGTCACAAATGAGAATTGCACGGAGGGACATATCAAAACTTTTTAGGAAGTCTTTATTCATATAAAAAATCTTGATTTATTGACTCATGTGGTCTATATTAAAAGGCACTTAATTTAATATAACAGGCTTTTAAAAATCAATATTGGTGCATGTCTACTTAAAATATGAAAGGGACGCAAAAGGCACTCTTTTTGTGGAACGACCCTTTTATCTAAATCTGTAGTAACAGACGGAATTTGAAGTATTATCCATCCCTGTGACTGGGTATGGTATCTCGTACTTCCATAAGTTAGTAGTAACAATGTTAAGTAATGCAGGAGTTTTTGCAAAAAGGCTTTATAAATTAACAGGATGCAAAGTTTTCACCTATGCAACATCAAACAGGACTAACCTACTTTATGATAAAGGAAGCAGTGATTAGTGCAAAACCTTTCCCCCATGATAAAAACAAAGTGCACTGTGGTAAACTGCAGTTCATTCAAATGTGAGTTCATTCAACCTTTGATTGGATGGGAAAGACGTAAATTGCTACTGATCTGATTGGTCATCTGTTCATTCTCCCCTGAGCAGCAGCATCATCATCATAGGTTTCTAGGGAGGGTGTTTTTTTTTCTTCACCATAAGCTGGATGGGTTTGTGTTGAAGTCACTGGGAGATTCTCAATTGGTTTTTCTCAACAGCTCCCATCGTCTCCTCCTTTCTCTTCTCGACTACTTTTGGAAAAGGTGCTGATTGAGCACCCCCTAATGGCCATTGCAAAACAGTTTTTAACCAGATATTTAGTAATTTGAATATATTAACTATAGATTTATCTATACATTGTTTCTATTTTTATGTTTCATAATTTCAGATTTTCTTGAATTCAGATAGAGGGTGTTCCTCCCCTTCCTCCAATGACCAGCCTCCTCCGAGTGACACAAAGTGACACACTAATACAGCAGTGTAGTGACAGTGAAGTTTGTTAGATTCAAGTTTCGAATTCCACCACTGCCACCATGTTCCTGCCAACATATTCCGGTTAGAGTGTGTGTCAATACTGAATCTCATTTTTGCACCAAGCAAAAACGAGAAACCACACATTCATGGTTGTAGCCGGTATTATTTCTCACTGTCTCTCTCCCAGAATGACATGACTTGGACTCGAGTTTGATGACTTGAGACTCAACTTGATAGAAAATAAAATAACTTCAAGACTCGACTTTGACTTGAGATTTATGGCTTGAAATTATCTGGCCAGGTTTTGTAACGTTTTGTCACTCATTTTGTGGCACAGAATCTTTGTGGATTACTCTCCACACAGCCAGAGACAGTAAAAATCTGATTGGGTAGTGAAACGCACACTCGGCCCTCTGCTTGGACCAGCAAACTGTCAATCAACACAGGTCGGGTGAGCTAGGGCAGTAAGAAGGTTGCGAGTGTGAAACTGAATTGGAAAAATCCATGTATTTCATACATATTTTAATAGGCTACATATAGCCTACCATTTGTAATTAATATTTATACCTTTGCTTATTCGATCTGGTCACTAAGATAGATATACGGCATTGCACCAAATTCTTGTTTCAAAAACATCTAATCTGTGTTTAAGAACCAAAAAGTTGCACATCTTGACTGTTGACCAATGACCAATCAGCATTGGCGCACAAATGTGGATGCACATATCCAGATTAGTGACCAGAAAGTGCTGTAACGATGATGCTGTGAGTTGAGAAGCAGGTGCAGGTGAAACATTTAATAAAACAACAAACATGAAACAAGACAGCGTAACAGTGGCGAGATTGCATGAAAACAGGAAACAATACCAACTGAGGAATGAACATAAGGGAGGGACATATAAAGGGAGGTAATGATGAAGGTAATGGTGTCTAGGTGTGAATCATGATGATCTGCAGGTACACGTAATGAAGGATGCCAGGTGTGCATGATGATGAATCCCAGGACTGGTGGTTAGTATTCCGGTGTGTTGCACGCCGGAGTAGATGAGACAAGCGCTTTTTTAATATTAATATTATCCATATAAAGTACCATTTAGCAATCTGTATGAAAGCATCTTTGCCACAACAATAGGCTACCTGGTGATTTCATTGATCATTTTTATATTTCAGATAGTCCTAGTAGTTTGGGTGGGTTATAATGTTATACCTCAGTGGTACTGGATATATGTCTAAAGATAGCTGTAACATCGCAGTACCTTCAATACTTATGGGATGACGATGTAACATATTCTGGCAAATTAATTACAATATTTGTGAGGAAGAAAAAGGCTAGAGACAGATCATGCTTCCATCTGATCCTACAACCTCCGCTGCATACAGGTAGGCCATATGTGACCGACTGGCTCGATTTGGTCTTATGTAGCAACATTTGAAATTGTGTTTTTTTACATTGGATAAAGGTAGAGACTCAGAGCTAGAAAATGGTATATCACACACTACAGTTGAGGAACAATGGGAAAGTAAAGTCTGCTTTGAAAGTTGATTAACTTGTAACCTTACTTTTGAGAAAATGTCCCTTGAATGTTTTGGTAAACCTACTGGAGAGCTCTTCTTTGTCTACACCCATTCAGCATCGTTCACACCCTCTTAAGACTTAGCCCCACCCATCTCTTTAAGGATTCAAATGTTGTTTTTTTTACCTTTATTTATCCAGGTAGGCTAGTTGAGAATAAGTTCTCATTTGCAGCTGCGACCTGGCCAAGATAAAGCAAAGCAGTTCGACACATACAACAACACAGAGTTACACATGGAATAAACAAACATAGAGTCAATAATACAGTCGAAAAATCTATAAACAGCATGTGGAAATGAGGTAGGATCAGAGTCGTAGGGCAATAAATAGGCCATGGTGGCAAAGTAATTACAATATAGCAATTAAACACTGGAATGGTAGGGTGTGCAGAAGATGAATATGTAAGTAGAGATACTGGGGTGCAAAGGAGCAAGATAAATAAATAAATACAGTATGGGGATGAGGTAGATTGGATGGGCTATTTACAGATGAACTATGAACAGGTGCAGGGATCTGTGAGCTGCTCTGACAGCTGGTGCTTAAAGCTAGTGAGGGAGGTAAGAGTCTCCAGCTTCAGAGATTTTTGCAGTTTGTTCCAGTCATTGGCAGCAGAGAACTGGAAGGAGAGGCGGCCAAATGAGGAATTGGCTTTGGGGTTGACCAGTGAGATACCTGCTGGAGCGCGTGCTACGGGTGGGTGCTGCTATGGTGACCAGTGAGCTGAGATAAGGTGGGGCTTTACTTAGCAGAGATTTGTAGATGACCTGGAGCCAGTGGGTTTGGCGACGAGTATGAAGCGAGGGCCAGCCAACGAGAGCATACAGGTCGCAGTGGTGGGTAGTATATGGGGCTTTGGTGACAAAACGGATGGCACTGTGACTCAATTTGTTGAGTAGAGTGTTGGAGGCTATTTTGTAAATGACATCGCCGAAGTCGAGGATCGGTAGGATGGTCAGTTTTACGAGGGTATGTTTGGCAGCATGAGTGAAGGTAGCTTTTTGAGAAATAGGAAACCGATTATAGATTTAATTTTGGATTGGAGATGTTTAATGTGAGTCTGGAAGGAGAGTTTACAGTCTAACCAGACACCTAGGTATTTGTAGTTGTCCACATATTCTAAGTCAGAACCGGTTAGAGTAGTGATGCTGGATGGGCGGGCAGATGCGGGCAGCAAACGGTTGAAGAGCATGCATTTAGTTTTACTTGCATTGAAGAGCAGTTGGACGCCACGGAAGAAGAGTTGTATGGCATTGAAGCTCATCTGGAGGTTAGTTAACACAGTGTCCAAAGAAGGGCCAGAGGTATACAGAATAGTGTTGTCTGCGTAGAGGTGGATCAAAGTATCACCAGCAGCGAGAGCGACATCATTGATGTATACAGAGAAGAGAGTCGGCCCGAGAATTGAACCCCGTGGCACCCCCATAGAGACTGCCAGAGGTCCGGACAACAGGCCCTCCAATTTGACACACTGAACTCTATCGGAGAAGTAGTTGGTGAACCAAGCGAGGCAATCATTTGAGAAACCAAGGCTGTTGAGTCTGCCAATAAGAATGTTGTGATTGACAGAGTCAGAAGCCTTAGCCAGGTCGATGAATATGGCTGCACAGTAATGTCTCTTATCGATGGCAGTTATGATATCGTTTAGGACCTTGAGCATGGCTGAGGTGCACCCATGACCAGCTCTGAAACCAGATTGCATAGCGGAGAAGGTACGGTGAGATTCGAAATGGTCGGTAATCTGTTTGTTAACTTGGCTTTCAAAGACCTTAGAAAGGCAGGGTAGAATAGATAAAGGTTTGAAGCAGTTTGGGTCTAGAGTGTCTCCCCCTTTGAAGAGAGGGGATCACCGCAGCAGCTTTCTAATCTATGGGAATCTCAGGCGATATGAAAGAGAGGTTGAACAGGCTAGTAATAGGGGTTGCAACAATTTTGGCAGATAATTTTAGAAAGAGAGGGTTCAGATTGTGTAGCCCGGCTGATTTGTAGGGGTCCAGATTTTGCAGCTCTTTTAGAACATCAGCTATCTGGATTTGGGTGAAGGAGAAGTGAGGGAGGTTTGGGCGAGTTGTTGTGGGGAGCGCAGGGCTGTTGACCGGGGTAGGGGTAGCCAGGTGGAAAGCATGGCCAGCCGTAGAAAAATGCTTATTGAAATTCTCAATTATTGTGGATTTATCGGTAGTGACAGTGTTTCCTAGCCTCAGTGCAGTGGGCAGTTGGGAGGAGGTGCTCTTGTTCTCCATGGACTTTACATTGTCCCAGAACCTTTTAGAGTTAGTACTACAGGATGCAAGTTTCTGTTTGAAAAAGCTAGCCTTAGCTTTCCTAACTGCCTGTGTATATTGGTTCCTAACTTCCCTGAAAAGTTGCATATCACGGGGGCTATTCGATGCTAATGCAGAACGCCACAGGATGCTTTTGTGCTGGTCAAGGGCAGACAGGTCTGGAGTGAACCAAGGGTTATATCTATTCCTGGTTGTAACGTTTTTTAATGGAGCATGCTTATTTAACCCTTTCACACGTACAATCACACGGGGTGTGATTAGAACACTCATTTAGAACACTCATTTAGAACGGCCAGTTTCGAATGACGCAACAATCAACATTTGAGCTGGCCACACTTTTTTCAGAAACTATTTACACAAACACAGTCCTTACAAAGTTATGTCCAGAATGTGAGCAGTTTATTTTTGGATGCAATGTTCAGATATTCACAGAAGTATCTATAGCATAACACAATCATCCTAACCGGAAAAATGTAGGCTACATTTGTCCTAGCGCTGAGGAAAGATTGACGCAACACAAGCGGTCATATTTTCTAACTATCGGCTGACATAAACTACACTATGAATTAGCTAATAGCAATTACTATGTACAATTAATCACATCACGGGTGAGCTCACCGTTGATCAAAATAATTGAGTAAAACACTTTCTAGAAATCGAAAGTAATCCGACGATTAGTTTCAGCGCGCAGCCATGCTTTTTTACCTCACAGAAACCGAAGATAATAAGAGAAGACAAGATGAGTTGTTGAAGGGGTGTGGTCTACCATCATTCACATCCCACATTCACTTCCTGAAGTTCTCAAAAAATGAGTGAACCCTTACTCACCTCATTTTGTTATAGCATCTTTGGTCCGACAGATGATCAAGTGAAACCCAGAATGCATTGTATGTCAACAAACATGGCTCCATACACAAAGCTGGAATTAGCTTAGCTCATCATAATCAGTACAACCTTCAAAACATTATTTTACACACATACTATGCGCCCTTTACAATTTATGCAAAAATCGGAACGCATGATTTATCACGGGTAATTGAAAAACGTAAATAAAATAGTAAATATATCAATAATACCACACAAAACATTTTCTGATAGTGATTTATTGATACAAATTGCGCGTTTAGGCAGTCAATCACGGTAACCTCTCACTCCCACTCTGAGCCATTCAGTGTTGTTGTTTATGTAACAATCACATCCTGGAATGGAGAGAACGTTCGAACATCATGTGCATAAAAAAACTCACGCTGGGGCGACCGTTAGAGATATTTGGAACTCACGCGTGAAAGGGTTAAGATGGTGAGGAAGGCACTTTTAAAGAATAACCAGGCATCCTTTACTGACGGGATGAGGTCAATGTCATTCCAGGATACCCAGGCCAGGTCGATTAGAAAGGCCTGTTCGCTGTAGTGTTATAGGGAGCGTTTGACAGTGATGAGGGGTGGTCGTTTGACCGCAGACCCATTACGGATGCAGGCAATGAGGCAGTGATTGCTGAGATCTTGGTTGAAAACAGCAGAGGTGTATTTGGAGGGCGAGTTAGTTAGGATGATATCTATGAGGGTGCCCGTGTTTACGGATTTGGGGTTGTACCTGGTAGGTTCATTGATCATTTGTGTGAGATTGAGGGCATCAAGCTTAGATTGTAGGATTGCCGGGGAGTTAAGCATGTCCCAGTTTAGGTCATCTAGCAGCAGGAGCTCAGAAGATAGATGGGGGGCAATCAATTCACATATGGTGTCCAGGGCACAGCTGGGGGCAGAGCGTGGTCTATAGGAAGCGGCAACGATGAGAGACTTGTTTCTGGAAAACTGAATCTTTAGAAGTAGAAGCTCGAATTGGTTCGGTACAGACCTGGATAGTAAGACAAAACTCTGCAGGCTATCTCAGCAGTAGATTGCAATGGCCCCCCTTTGGCAGTTCTATCTTGGCGGGAAATGTTAGAGTTAGGGATGGACATTTCATGGTTTTTGGTGGTTTTCCTAAGTCAGGATTCAGACACGCTAAGACACCCGGGTTGGCAGAATGTCTAAAGCAGTGAATAAAGCAAACTTATGTGAGGCCATGTAATGTGAGGCCATGTACTAAACAATCAAAGATTTAAAGACTAAAGGCTGGTTTATAAACTCAGCAAAAAAAGAAACAGCCCTTTTTCAGGAACCTGTCTTTCAAAGATAATTTGTAAAAATCCAAATCATTTCACACTTCACAGATCATACTAAAGGGTTTATACACTGTTTCCCATGCTTGTTCAATGAAGCATAAACAATAAATGAACATGCACCTTTGGAACGGTCGTTAAGACACTAACAGCTGACAGACGGTAGGCAATTAAGGTCACAGTTATGAAAACTTAGGACACTAAAGAGGCCTTTCTACTGACTATGAAAAACACCAAAAGAAAGATGCCCAGGGTTCCTGCTCATCTGCGTGAATGTGCCTTAGGCATGCTGCAAGGATGCATGTGGACTGCAGGGGCAATACATTGCAACGTCTGTACTGTGAGACACCTAAGACAGCGCTACAGGGAGACAGGATGGACAGCTAATGGTCCTCGCAGTGGCAGACCACATGTAACAACACCTGCACAGGATCGTTACATCCGAACATCACACCTGCGGGACAGGTACAGGATGGCAACAACAACTTCCTGAGTTACACCAGGAACGCACAATCCCTCCATCAGTGCTCAGACTGTCCGCAATAGGCTGAGAGAGGCTGAACTGAGGGCTTGTAGGCCTGTTGTAAGGCAGGTCTTCACCAGACATCACTGGCAACAACGTCGCCTATGGGCACAAACCCACCGTCGCTGGACCAGACAGGACTGGCAAAAAGTGCTTTTCACTGACGAGTCGCGGTTTTGTCTCACCAGGGGTGATGGTCGGATTTGCGTTTATCGTCGAAGGAATGAGTGTTACACCGAGGCCTGTACTCTGGAGAGGGATCGATTTGGAGGTGGAGGGTCCGTCATGGTCTGGGGCAGTTTGTCATAGCTTCATCGGACTGAACTTGTTGTCATTGCAGGCAATCTCAACACTGTGTGTTACTGGGAAGACATCCTCCTCCCTCATATGGTACCCTTCCTGCAGGCTCATCCTGACATGACCCTCCAGCATGATAATGCCACCAGCCATACTGCTCGTTCTGTGCACTATTTCCTGCAAGACAGGAATGTCAGTGTTCTGCCATGGCCAGCGAAGAGCCCGGATCTCAATCCCATTGAGCACATCTGGGACCTGTTGAATCGAAGAGTGAGGGCTATGTCCAGAAACTTGCAGGTGCCTTGGTGGAAGAGTCGGGTAACATCTCACAGCAAGGACTGGCAAATCTGGTGCAGCCCATGAGGAGGAGATGCACTGCAGTACTTAATGCAGCTGGTGGCCACAACAGATACTGACTGTAACTTTTGATTTTGACACCCCCCCACCCCCCCTTTGTTCAGGGACACATTACTCAATGTCTGTGGAACTTGTTCAGCTTATGTCTCAGTTGTTGAATCTTGTTATGTTCATACAAATATTTACACATGTTAAGTTTGCTGAAAATAAACGCAGTTGACAGTGAGAGGACGTTTCTTTTTCTTCTGAGTTTAGTTGTTGCATTGAATCACAAAAAATACAGGCTTCATGACTTCAGCAGCCTGGTGGTCCAAAATAGCATAACTAGTGTATTTTAACCTGTTAGGGCTAGGGGGCAGCATTGACACGGCTGGATAAAAAACATACCCGATTTAATCTGGTTACCACTCCTACTCAGTAACTAGAATATGCATATACTTATTACATATGGATAGAAAACACCCTAAATTTTCTAAAACTGTTTGAATGGTGTCTGTGAGTATAACAGAACTCAAATGGCAGGTCAAAACCTGAGAGATTCCTTTACAGGAAGTGGCCTGTCTGACCATTTGTTGAACTTGTTTTCCATCTCTATCATTTACTAAGGATCTCTGCTCTAACGTGACACTTCCCACGTCTTCCATAGGCTCTCAGAGCCCGGGAAAAAACAGAATGTCGTCATTCCAGCCCCAGGCTGAAACACATTATCGCCTTTCTCAAGTGGCCCATCAAGAGACACTAGCTTATGCGCGTGACCCCGACCGCCCCCGCCTTTGGGATTTTTTCCTCTGTTTGCCGAAAAGGAGATTCCCTGTCGGAATATTATCGCTTTTCTACGAGAAAAATGACGTAAAAATTGATTTTAAACAGCGGTTGACATGCTTCGACGTACGGTAATGGAATACTTTGAATTTTATTGTCAGGAATTGCGCCAAGCGCGCGACACTTCTTTACTATTTCGGATAGTGTCTGGAACGCACGAACAAAACGCCGCTATTCGGATATAACGATGGATTATTTTGGACCAAACCAACATTTGTTATTGAAGTAGCTGTCCTGGGTGTGTATTCTGACGAAGACAACAAAAGGTAATGACATTTTTATAATAGTAAATATGATTATGGTGAGTGCTAAACTTGCCGGGTGTCTAAATAGCGAGCCCGTGATGCCTGGGCTATGTACTTAGAATATTGCAAAATGTGCTTTCACCAAAAAGCTATTTTAAAATCGGACATATCGAGTGCATAGAGGAGGTCTGTATCTATAATTCTTAAAATAATTGTTATGCTTTTTGTGAACGTTTATCGTGAGTAATTTAGTAAAATGTTAGCGAATTCCCCGGAAGTTTGCGGGGGGTATGCTAGTTCTGAACGTCACATGCTAATGTAAAAAGCTGGTTTTTGATATAAATATGAACTTGATTGAACAAAACATGCATGTATTGTATAACATAATGTCCTAGGGTTGTCATCTGATGAAGATCATCAAAGGTGAGTGCTGCATTTAGCTGTCTTCTGGGTTTTGGTGACATTATATGCTGGCTTGAAAAATGGGTGTCTGATTATTTCTGGCTTGGTACTCTGCTGACATAATCTAATGTTTTGCTTTCGTTGTAAAGCCTTTTTGAAATCGGACAGTGTGGTTAGATTAACGAGAGTCTTATCTTTAAATGGCTGTAAAATAGTCATATGTTTGAGAAATTGAAGTAATAGGATTTTTAAGGTTTTGAAAATCGCGCCACAGGCTGGCAGTGGCTGTTACGTAGGTGGGACGAATTCGTCCCGCCGGTCCCATAGAGGTTAACGTCTGCTCCAAGTAGCAGGGGTACAGTTTCGAGGCTGGTAACATACACAGGGTGAACGAGCGATACGTCCTTGAACTGTAGTTTCAGCATGAATCTCAATGTGAGAGGCGAGGTAGTCTGAGTGACCCCTCGAAGTGTAGTTTCGCATCGTTCCACTTTTAACCAACGTTTAGTTGGCTTCAAAGCCCTTTTGAGATGATCAAACAATGTTTGAGAGATGAGTGATATTGTCGCACCCGAATCAATTAGCGCATGACAAGTTAAGCAGTCCTCCAGGACTGTTTCCAGGTATGGCCGTTTAGATTCGTGGTTAGTGGACATATTCCCCACAAAGTGGAGTGGTCGTTCGCAACGACGTGATGTGCCATTTCTGTTCAAGGTGGAAGCAGATTGACTTTTCCGATTTTGAGTGGGCTTGGCTTTAACCTGTTAGGGCTAGGGGGCAGTATTGACACAGCTGGATAAAAAACGTACCCGATTTAACCTCTCTGGGCTAGGCGGGACGAATTCGTCCCACCTACGCAACAGCCAGTCTAATCCAGTGGCGCGATTTTCAAAAACCTTAAAAATCCTATTACTTCAATTTCTCAAACATATGACTATTTTACAGCTATTTAAAGACAAGACTCTCGTTAATCTAACCACACTGTCCGATTTCAAAAAGGCTTTACAACGAAAGCAAAACATTAGATTATGTCAGGAGAGTACCCAGCCAGAAATAATCAGACACCCATTTTTCAAGCTAGCATATAATGTCACATAAACCCAAACCACAGCTAAATGCAGCACTCACCTTTGATGATCTTCATCAGATGACAACCCTAGGACATTATGTTATACAATACATGCATGTTTTGTTCAATCAAGTTCATATTTATATCAAAAACCAGCTTTTTACATTAGCATGTGACGTTCAGAACTAGCATACCCCCCGCAAACTTACGGGGAATTCGCTAACATTTTACTAAATTACTCACGATAAACGTTCACAAAAAGCATAACAATTATTTTAAGAATTATAGATACAGACCTCCTCTATGCACTCGATATGTCCGATTTTAAAATAGCTTTTTGGTGAAAGCACATTTTGCAATATTCTAAGTATATAGCCCAGGCATCACGGGCTCGCTATTTAGACATCCGGCAAGTTTAGCACTCACCATAATCATATTTACTATTATAAAAATGTCATTACCTTTTGTTGTCTTCGTCAGAATGCACACCCAGGACGTCTACTTCAATAACAAATGTTGGTTTGGTCCAAAATAATCCATCGTTATATCCGAATAGCGGCGTTTTGTTCGTGCGTTCCAGACACTATCCGAAATAGTAAAGAAGTGTCGCGCGCTTGGCGCAATTCCTGACAATAAAATTCAAAGTATTCAATTGCCGTACGTCGAAGCATGTCAACCGCTGTTTAAAATCAATTTTTACGTCATTTTTCTCGTAGAAAAGCGGTAAAATTCCGACAGGGAATCTCCTTTTCGGCAAACAGAGGAAAAAATCCCAAAGGCGGGGGCGGTCGGGGTCACGCGCATAAGCTAGTGTCTCTTGATGGGCCACTTGAGAAAGGCGATAATGTGTTTCAGCCTGGGGCTGGAATGACGACATTCTCTTTTTTCCCGGGCTATGAGAGCCTATGGACGACGTGGGAAGTGTCACGTTAGAGCAGAGATCCTTAGTAAATGATAGAGATGGCAAAGAAGTTCCAGAAATGGTCAGACAGGCCACTTCCTGTAAAGGAATCTCTCAGGTTTTGACCTGCCATTTGAGTTCTGTTATACTCACAGACACCATTCAAACAGTTTTAGAAAATTTAGGGTGTTTTCTATCCATATGTAATAAGTATATGCATATTCTAGTTACTGAGTAGGAGTGGTAACCAGATTAAATCGGGTATGTTTTTTATCCAGCCGTGTCAATGCTGCCCCCTAGCCCTAACAGGTTAACACCAATAAACCCAACCGTTTAAAAATGAATTTAGTATATGTCAATCTAGCAAACTAGGCAACTAAATGTAGCTTGCTAAACAATGTTTTGCTTCCTTTCTAACTAGTTAGCTAGAGCTTGCTAGCCAGTTCAAATAATGACCATATATAGCTGACAATGTCTTCACTTTAGCTCATTTGTCTTCATTATTACAGGAAAATAAACTCTAAAAACAAGATCATTATTTAGTTAATGGCGAGCCATGACAAAATAAAAGCACGTCATTCTACTAGAGAATTTTAGAACTTGGGCACTGTCTCAATTGCCTAACGTTGGGTCTGTTCGAAAATTTGCTCTGGCTACATACTCCGGTTTCAGAGCATTCTCGTCTGATTGTGCCAGAGTGCAGAATAAATGATACATTTGTGAACGCTCAACACCTGTTGAATATGGCCGGTGTCAGTAAACGTTGGCAAAAAAGCGTAATTAAAATGTTGCCAGCAGCACAGTTACAGTCACCAAAGCTCTGGATAACATGAAAACAGCCTAACCAGCTCTGCTAGGGCGAGTAAAATGGTCAGAGTGAGGTGTTCTCTCAGTTGTGTCTGGAAGTTGCTTGCAAGCTAGCCAACGTTAGCTTGGGCGCTTGACTGCCGTTGTGAAGTCAGAACGCTCGGATCCACCCTACTCATTGGCCAGAGCATCCAGTGTGCGCTCTGCACGCTCCGAGAGCGAAATGCTCTGAATTTACGAACGGACAATCTGACAACGCTCTGAATTTATGAATGCCCAGAGCACACTCTGAGTGCACTCTGGCACTGCAGTTTGAATTTATGAACACACCCATTATATCCTCATTTGACTTTGGTGCAGGTCATGTTCTTCACATTACTGTCTCTGGTAAACACATACTATATCAAATAAAATCTAAGTTTATTTGTCACATACACAGGATACAGAAGGTGTGGTGAAATAGTTACTTGCATAATGGAGTCTTTTGTTCAGACATGTAAGTAGCTAGCTAAACAATGAACCATAATCCCAACTCATAAAGTTACTACCCTGCATGAATCTGCAGGTAGCTAACCAAACAGGTTCAATGTTAGCTAGCTTGCTAACATTAGGCTATAACTAGCAATGCAGTGGCTCTGAGATACGAATAATATTACTACACAGATCATACACGTAACGTTAGTTAGTGAGGCTGCCAGATAATGATAGCTAGCAGGTAGCTTACGGTGCGCTTTAACTTGAAGGTAAAATGACTTTCTTAAATCTATCTGAAAATGTAGCTAGCTAGACTATCTTACCCGTATACATGGTTGGACACTTCTCCCTCTCTGTCACAGATGCCATGGGTGACCTACAGTGGGGGGGAAAAAGTATTTGATCCCCTGCTGCTGATGATGTTCTTGGGGTCATAGGCAGCATTCCTCCTCCTCCAAACATGGCGAGTTGAGTTGATGCCAAAGAGCTCCATTTTGGTCTCATCTGACCACAACACTTTCACCAGTTGTCCTCTGAATCATTCAGATGTTCATTGGCAAACTTCAGACGAGCATGTATATGTATTTTTGAGCAGGGGATCTTGCGGGCGCTGCAGGATTTCAGTCCTTCGCGGCGTAAGGTGTTACCAATTGTTTTCTTGGGGGCTATGGTCCCAGCTGCCTTGAGATCATTGACAAGATCCTCCCGTGTAGTTCTGGGCTGATTCCTCACCGTTCTCATGATCATTACAACTCCACGAGGTGAGATCTTGCATGAAGCTCCAGGCCACTTTAAGAGTGTGCTCCTAATCTCAGCTCATTACCTGTATAAAAGACACCTGGGAGCTAGAAATCTTTCTGATTGAGAGGGTGTCAAATACTTATTTCCCTCATTAAAATGCAAATCAATTTCTAACATTTTTGACATGTGTTTTTCTGGATATTTTTGTTGTTATTCTGTCTCTTACTGTTCAAATAAACCTACCATTAAAATTATAGACTGATCATTTCTTTGTCAGTGGGCAAACATACAAAATCAGCAGGGGATGAAATACTTTTTCCCCCCAGTGTATACAACAGTGTGTTCTCTTTTCGACTCCCTCTGCATATTTGCAATCAAATGGGAGAATTGTAATCATCTCCTTAACTATCATACTGTAATTCCACTGGGCATTCCACTGATTTCAAAACTTGGTCCTCCAGAAAGTGAAGAGCAACTTTTGCAGTTCTACTACGTGATATCTTTCAAAAAAGCGGCGTTAAAAAGGATTACCTACACATACTGTCCAGCTCATATTATAGACAGAAGTTTGCCACATGGCAGACCAATCCAAACTCATCTCTCGGAATGTCCAGCCCATACATTATCTCAGCCAATCATGGCTAGCCGGAAGGTTCCAGTCTTTTTCCGTGGCTAAACCAACTAGGCTCGTATTTTAACAATTGTATTCGTATTTACAGATGGCGTACAAGTTTGTTATTAAGACACATGAAAGTTCACATGTTCCAGAAGGAATTTCTGGCCAAAAACAAAATTTGATTAAATAAAGAAGTTTACATTCAAAATGCCTCTCCTGTGAGGTAGTGATGCGCGACATACCCCTAGTTTTCCGAAATAAGTCACAAATGATCCTGCTTGCTCTGGACTCCAGAGAAGTGACAATGTGATATGATATCCCTAATTGATATTGACTGCTAACATGAATGACTTTCAGCTCAAAATGCAGGTGAAAAACACAGTTTATTTCTGATTCTTGCGTTGTGAAAATCTGTCACCGTTTATGGCTGTAATGACAGCCTACATTTGCGCAGCGATTGTGCACATGTGCATGTGCGTGCACGGGGTCACAAGCTTTGAACCACTCCTTTTTGGTGGTCACGTGTCAAAAAGTTTGAAAACCACTGAACAAATTGCTGATTTGCTGAAATGCTATAGGATCGGGTGCAGCGCAAAAGTGAAATTGTAAGGAGAGAGGACTGCCATAAATTAATATGCATCTGCAGCTCCAAAAAATGTTGGTGATCAAGAATATGAACTGTTTACTTATGAAGCTTGACATTTGGGATTTGTTGTTCAAATTAATTTCATAATCAAAATGTGAAAAGGGCTGTCTTGTAGCCTCAATAATTACAAAAAGATTTGTTGTTAAACAAGTCATATTTTGACCCGTTCTACTTGGGACTCGACTTGAGACTTGGGCCTTGTGACTTGAGACGTGCTCTCTCCCCCCTCTCTTCCCTCCACAGGAGACGGAGTTGCATGGGCGAGTGTTAGAGGAGCAGCTCCTGGGAGCTGAGCAGCGATTGGAAGAAAGTCAGGAAGAGCAGGAGAACTTCAGGAAGAGCCTAAGGACCCTACTGGAGATGCTGGATGGGAAGATATTTGAGCTGACAGAGCTCAGGGACAGCTTGGCCAAGCTCATAGAGGGCAGCTAGATAATCACACACCACCTCCCACTGGCCAAACACTGAATTACACAGAGACACACTGACCCCTACTGGCAGAGTCAGAGAACTACACACACAGATACACCACAGGAGTGACATGGCTCATAGAGGTCCTATAGAGCCCACTGGCTCACAGTGCCCCTTAATGTTAGACATACAGAACAGCACTCTCGCAGGTTAGTGCCCCCTTCTGCCAGACCCATAGAACAATAATATACACTGCTGCCAGACCCACACAACAACATAACCCAGTGCTGATGA
Organism: Salmo salar; assembly: GCF_965601325.2. Lineage (NCBI taxonomy): Eukaryota > Metazoa > Chordata > Actinopteri > Salmoniformes > Salmonidae > Salmo > Salmo salar. The sequence goes on from NC_138316.1 coordinate 4,393,826, forward strand.
CATAGAACAGCACCCCTTATTGGCTCCTAGGTGTATTGTAACTATACCATCTCCTTCCAAAATAACCTCCTGCAGCTGCTGCCACACTGCCCTCAGCTGTTGAACACACAGAACAGGTGCCCCATGCTGACTCTCTGAACATATGTCTGAGCAATGACAACCTTTGCAGACTGACAGAACAGCTATCCTTGCTGGTAGACTCACAGGAATACGGCTTTACAGTTAATTCATATACAGTATTCAGTATCTGGCCCATGCAGAAATAAAACCCACAAATCTAGTGTTGCCAGCACCATATTACAACACACTGAGCTATTGAAAACCATAGAACTACAGGAGAGCCCTAAATCAACCACTGAAACCCACAGAGCAGGAGCAGGAGTCATGTCCAACACACAACCACACACCTTGGCCTAGGATTTACAAAGGCTGCTGTAAATTGGAGTACTGTTTACATTGATATTCAAGTCTTCATGAGTATGACTGAACCTTTGCAATATGAAAATAATATACCATACTATCACAAGAGAATCTTCCAGAAGCATTGGTCATGCTTTATTTAGAACTCCAGGTAGCCTAGCGGTTAAGAGCATTTGGCTAGTAACCGAATGGGTATTGGTTAGAATCCCTGAGCCGGCAAGGTGGAAATATCTGCTGTTCTGTCCTTGAGCAAGGCAGTTAAGCCCCAACAAAAACTGCTCCCTGGGTGCAGATGACGCCAATTAAGGCAGCCCCAGCACCTCTCTGTTTCAGAGGTTGGGAAACTGACTCTTGACTGGGAAATGTCTTTATGGTTTATTCCTCACTTCTTATTCCACCAGCCCAACTGGTTTATTCCTCATTTCTTATTCCACCAGCCCAACCCCAGAGACCTGGGGAATGTTCCCTCTAAACTGCGAGCACTTCCTCCAGGACTGCAGCGCAGAAGAAATGCCATGCTGTGCTCAGAGATGCAAGAGATTGTAATTCACTGAGTTCGCCCTATATAGATCAACGTCTTTCCTGTGATCGAATCAACATTATATCAGGCCATTTCCAATGCAACAAACCAAAACAAATCAAACTCTGCAAGATTGAGTCTGTGATTGTGTTGTAGGCAAGACCAGTGCGCAACAGAGTAGAATTATATTGTCGGGTGTAGCCCACAAGCGGTCTTTCAATCACGGAGTGAATGAGCTTTTCAGATGATTTCAGATCAGAGTGCAGAGCCAAGCAAGTGCACATTTGTTGATATTCTTTGCTAATTATTAGACCAGTTATAGATAAGTATAGGTCAGAAATGGGGAGTTACTGCTTCCTACAAGAGCACAAACCTTGTAGGCTACATTTCAAGCACTTGTGGAAAAGCCAGTCAGGTAAAAAGCTTTTGTCTTAATTAAAGGGTCAATGTACTTTGAGTCAGGCTTGAATATGCAAATAAGCCAATAGACAGAGGGGTAGCCTATATTGTCTAATTCTCTGTATGGTAATAATAATTCATTTTATTTTGTGAAATGGTTTCTTCCGTCATACAACACAATGCAATCACCTTTTTGGCCCATGATGTTACAGACCAAGTAAAAAATAATGAATTCATGTCAATGTAAAAACATTTTTAAAAGTCTCATGCAATGTAGGCCTGCATTGAACAACACATATAGGCTACTGTAGGCCATAGAAAACAAAAGCTATTTCCATGTGAAAATGTTATGGGATTTGCTCCATTGGTTGTGTTGGTAGGCCTACATTAAGCTCAAATAGCCACAATAGCCTATTGGCTACTTTCTAAAACTGTAAGGGTACAGCCTCAGTGTTCATTGTAAATGCGTGCTGGAAGTTGCACAGAATTCTCACAATGTTGCTAAGTGCCCCCCAAAATTTGAGGAAACATTGGACCTGGGGTTTGGAGAAAAGTTTCAGAACGTTTCAAGCAGTTCAGAGTTAGCCCTGTTCATTTGAAAGATGTTTAAATGTTTTAAAACCTTACACGTTCTGAATCCACCATTACTTCCTCCTGAACAGAGAACACACTGCTTGAGTGTGTTGGAGTGTGTGTATGTGTCTAGAGAGACACATGCACACAGAGGCCTGTACACACACTGAGCAAAACCAGACATTCTCTAGATGACAGACACTTTAATCGAACAATCAGGTATTCAACTCAGTGGTCTGACTCGGACACCAAGACTGCACCTCAAATGACACTCTATTCCTCATATAGTGCTTTACTTATTAAAATATACATAGAAAGACAGATAGGTAGTTAGGAAGATAGATAGTTGAATAGTTTATTTATGTAACTCTTCAATAAAAAAAGCATAGTATGACATTTATGCATAGGCACTTTAACATTCGAGATTATTATATGGCTCAAAGCATAAATGCCGTATGTGCAAGGAAAGAAGAAAAATGGTACCATTCATGTGTCTACTGCACTTTAAGGCGAATAAGGGGAAGAGATGCACACTAAAAGTCTTTGGTCTCAGAAACACTGCGTACACCCACATGAAAAAATACTATGGTTTACTATAGAATACTACCGTACTTACTATTGAATTCTGTAGTAAACTGTAGAATACTATACCACACACTGTAGTATCCCATTATCATGTGTAGTACTTACTATAGAACCGAGGAGACTGGTGGGAGGGCTATAGGAGGACGGGCTCATTGTAATGGCTGGAATGGTGTAAATGGAACAGAGTCAAACATATGGTTTCCATATGTTTGATGTGTTTGATACCATTTTATTTATTCCATTCCAGCCATTACAATGAGCCAATCCACTTATAGCTCCTCCCACCAGCCTCCTCTGCTATAGAATGTTGTAGTATACTGTAGAATACTATAGTATTATCTGCAAAAAAACACTGTAGTGTATATACTATATAGATCAGGGGTGGGCAACTCCTGTCCTCGGGGGCCTGATTGGTGTCACACTTTTTCTCCATCCAAGCAAACACAGCTGATTAATCAAATTGTATTCTAAACTGAAGATCATGATTAGGTGATTATTGGAGTCAGGTGTGTTAGCTGGGGCAAAACTGTGACACCACCCCTGATATAGATACTACTAATTAAATACTGTAGTATATAATTAGCATATACCTGCCCATTCCCCACCCCCATATCCCAATTTGTGCTACCCATAAGTGAGAAACCTAGATGTCAAGTATGCGTTCACTACAGGGTATGGAAAAGAGCATAAGCGGTGAACTGCCTGCCTGCCTGCCTGCCTGCAGGATCATTTTCTCTTTTAGTATTTCTCCAGTAGGTTTTCTCAAGGAGAAAGCCTTCACTTCCATGTCAAAGATAATAAAACAAAAACGCTATAATAAATACTACAGTAATGTCTGCAGAAACACTACAATAAATACTACAGTATACTACAATTTGCAAAAAACACTACAGTGAATACTATAGTATTGTTATACCATAGTACACTATAGTATTTTTTCATGTGGGCAGTTCTTCACCATGGACCTGGACTGCGATGAATACAAAATAACTGTCCTTAGTTTATATATTTTTTTATATTCAGTATATATTATGTATATTAAATATAAGACATACTGTATAATATAACTTTATACTTGGGCTCGGGTGTAACCAGAAAGTTGGTTAAATCTGCAAAATAATTTTCTGTTGCTTTGCTGTACGTTTTTGGATTACAGAAATCAATATCTTAATTTTGACATGAATGATGTTATACTGTAAATGAAAGGCTTTGTTGAGATAATGCGGAGGATATAAGAATTTGTTTTCCCATTTTGTAACTTATGGTACTTAAGTTAAGTATGAGTGTATTTAAAGCTGTGAGAAAGCTGGCAATATTTTTGATTATTTAAGTAATTTTGAACAAAAGTGAGTATGCTATTTAATAAGACGTACCTCAGGCTTTGGATAATGATGCTAGGGTGTACGGCTGGTGTGTTGAAGCAAATGTGATGAAATATGTGGTTGTGGTGGAGATGAATTTGCCGAATTGTATGGAGAATTGACACTATTTCAAAAGTTTTGTAATCGCCATGTCCATGTTGTAATAATATTACTACAGGAAGGAATCACTGTTTAAGTAAAGTTCTTAAAATAGTTTCTAGACTGACCAGCTTTGCAATGGGACACATTGGTTGAAATGACATCAGGCTGACATATTCTGGTTGATGTATATTTCAGAAAATGTCCAGCCTTTTTCCAGACTTATTCTATTGTTCTTGAAAAAGACATCTTGAGACATTTGGATATCTGATGTAAAAACAGATTTCAACCACAACAATTACATATTTATGACATTGTATGCTCACTGGGTCATGTTGAGAAATATGTTGGGTTTAGATTTCAGGGGTTCCCTGCACTGTCTGTTTCTTTCATTCACAGAACCATGGACATGAGAATGGACTACTGGGAAATTGTTGGGTTTTATTTTTCAAAACAGCTGATGGACTAAACTGTGTAGCTTCTTTTATAAACACATAATAGCTCTCCTTGGTCTGGCTATAACTGCCATGGAGTCAGTTTGTATTTCCCTGGTGGAGGTAGTGATACTGTTTGCAGAAGCATACCTTCATTATACATTGACAAAATTGCACAGAATGTCAGGAAATTCAACACATAAGTAAATACACAAAACACCATGAATGGAATTGTAAAATACTTAAATTAATTAACTAGGGTAAAATAATAAAACATGTCACAATTTATATTTTTCACAGAAAGAGAGGCAACTTCAGTACTCGGTAAACAAGGTTTTATTAAGCTTTGAATACATATGAGAAACAGAGAAAAGGCAAAAAGTTATTTTTTGAAAAACTATTGCTACATAAATGTGTCTGAGAAACCATTAAATGTTCAAATAAAGACATCATTTGATCGTTTTAGTCAATCATATGGATGCATTTCTTGTTGAGATTTGTTTATCATTAATTCTCTAACTGCAATATGTTGCACTTCTGAAGTGACTGACCAATCAAAATCCAGGACCTGTGTGAGAGTCCAGGTGGAGTAGGATGAAGTTGCTCCAAGACACTGATCTATGGTCAGTTTTGTGTTCCCTTCTAATTGTGTATATTCTGATTTGGAAAGGGTAAGCTGATCCCAGATTTGTACCAAAAGTCAAATTTACCCAGAGCTGCGAGTCAAAGGTATACAGTACAGTGTCATGACTTTACTTTCATTAATCTGATTACTGTTATTTATTTCATCCACTAACTATGTTTTGTTACCCTATTAAATTAATCATGTAACAATTAACTCATTAGGATTTGGGGTTGTTTAAAGAGTTACCATCTCCCGAATTAAACTATAAAAGGTATATATCTATTTCGTCGATAAACAGTCATCTTATTAATCATTACTTCTTATCATATCATCATTCTGAACACTCGTAACCTCATGCATCTACAAAACCCCAGCCTTACTCATGATTCAGGATTACACCTATTGGTTTAATTATTTATTTACTAGCTAACTAAAATGAGAAAACAGGATAACATACACACTTAATACCAGAGACAAAGGTCCCTAGCAGACTGACAATATGGTATTTTACCCAACCACATGGAGAGAGAGAAAGAGAGAAAATACACTTATCTTTGAATCATTTCAGAATTATTCTCACATTAATCATATAGTTGGCACACCAACCGCCACCTGTTTGAAATAAGAAATCATGAATGTACACTGCTCAAAAAAATTAAGGGAACACTAAAATAACACATCCTAGATCTGAATGAATGATCTTATTAAATACTTTTTTCTTTACATAGTTGAATGTGCTGACAACAAAATCACACAAAAATAATCAATGGAAATACAATTTATCAACCCATGGAGGTCTGGATTTGGAGTCACACACAAAATTAAAGTGGAAAACCACACTACAGGCTGATCCAACTGTGATGTAATGTCCTTAAAACAAGTCAAAATGAGGCTCAGTTGTGTGTGTGTCCTCCACGTGCCTGTATGACCTCCCTACAACGCCTGGGCATGCTCCTGATGAGGTGGCGGATGGTCTCCTGAGGGATCTCCTCCCAGACCTGGACTAAAGCATCCGCCAACTCCTGGACATGTCCGAGACATGATGTCCCAGATGTGCTCAATTGGATTCAGGTCTGGGGAACGGGCCAGTCCATAGCATCAATGCTTTCCTCTTGCAGGAACTGCTGACACACTCCAGCCACATGAGGTCTAGCATTGTCTTGCATTAAGAGGAACCCAGGGCCAACCGCATCAGCATATGGTCTCACAAGGGGTCTGAGGATCTCATCTCAGTACCTAATGGCAGTCAGGCTACCTCTGGCGAGCACATGGAGGGCTGTGCGGCCCCCCAAAGAAATGCCACCCCACACCATGACTGACCCACCGCCAAACCGGTCATGCTGGAGGATGTTGCAGGCAGCAGAACGTTCTCCATGGCGTCTCCAGACTCTGTCACGTCTGTCACGTGCTCAGTGTGAACCTGCTTTCAACTGTGAAGAGCACAGGGCGCCAGTGGCGAATTTGACAATCTTGGTGTTCTCTGGCAAATGCCTAACATCCTGCACGGTGTTGGGCTGTAAGCACAACCCCCACCTGTGGATGTCGGGCCCTCATACCACCCTCATGGAGTCTGTTTCTGACCGTTTGAGCAGACACATACACATTTGTGGCCTGCTGGAGGTCATTTTGCAGGGCTCTGGCAGTGCTCCTCCTGCTCCTCCTTGCACAAAGGCGGAGGTAGCGGTCCTGCTGCTGGGTTGTTTCCCTCCTACGGCCTCCTCCACGTCTCCTGATGTACTGTCCTGTCTCCTGGTAGCGCCTCCATGCTCTGGAAACTACGCTGACAGACACAGCAAACCTTCTTGCCACAGCTCGCATTGATGTGCCATCCTGGATGAGCTGCACTACCTGAGCCACTTGTGTGGGTTGTAGACTCCGTCTCATGCTACCACTAGAGTGAAAGCACCGCCAGCATTCAAAAGTGACCAAAACATCAGCCAGGAAGCATAGGAACTGAGAAGTGGTCTGTTGTCACCACCTGCAGAACCACTCCTTTATTGGGGGTGTCTTGCTAATTGCCTATAATTTCCACCTGTTGTCTATTCCATTTGCACAACAGCATGTGAAATGTATTGTCAATCAGTGTTGCTTCCTAAGTGGACAGTTTGATTTCACAGAAGTGTGATTGACTTGGAGTTACATTGTGTTGTTTAAGTGTTCCCTTTATTTTTTTGAGCAGTGTATTTACGTGTGGGTGTCCTTCTCCATCGTGTAGTCCTGACCAGAACTACAGAGTTCACTCTGTTCCATTTGCTCCTGAAGCTGCTTATTTGAAGATAAGCCAGCCGTGCCAATGGTTCCAGTGGGGTGATGAGAGTAGTGTACTACAGTGATTTGACAAGGGTAGTAGGATGGTTTGAAGAGTTCGAGATATTTTACTCAGGACAGCTAATCATCTGTACCAGTGATTGTCTGAGAGGGGAGTTTGTCTTCCTCTCGTGTTGATAGTCAGGATTCAGACCACGATGGACATGAGCTGCAGCTTGCCATCTCTCATGTTGAGTTTCAAAGTGCCAACTATTCCAAACGTTTAGCTCCCACTCTGGGCGAAGGGGACGGCTCCGTCTGTCTGACACGCTCTCCGACCTCACTTGGGGCATGGCTACTTACTAATGCACAGTTTATAGGAGATAGATTCTCTTATACCTCCTAAAATCACATTCCTATCTTAATCCAAAATACTTTAAGCATTTGTTATAACTTGACAGATAAAGGGGATATACTTTCCAAGTTACAGTTTTTAATGACATCACAAAATGAAAATCAAATCAAAGTTTATTTGTCATGTGTGCTGAATACAACAGGTGTAGAGTGAAATGCTTACTTACAGGCTCTAACCAACAGTGCAAAAAAGGCATTAGGTGAGCAATAGGTAAGTAAAGAAATAAAAACAACAGTAAAAAGACAGTGAAAAATAACAGTAGCGAGGCTATATACAGGCACCGGTTAGTCGGGCTGATTGAGGTAGTATGTACATGTACATATGGTTACAGTGACTATGCATATATGATTAACAGAGTGTAGCAGTAGCGTAAAAGTGGGGTTGGCTGGTGGTGGGTGGCGGGACACAATGCAGATAGCCCGGTTAGCCAATGTGCGGGCGGGGGCATTATTGTCCAATGATTGCACGTTGGTGAGTAATATTGACGATAATGGCAGCTTTCCCACTCGCCTTCTGTGGATCCTTATGATGCACCCTGCTCTGTGTCCTCTGTACCCGAGTTTCTTCCTCTTGCAAATGACTGTGATGTAATAACTTGCAAATAATGGGTGCTCGGAGAATGTCCTATGCGTCCTGCTTGTTGAAGAAAAAATCTTGGTCTCGTCCGAGGTGAGTGATTGCTGTCCTGATATCCAGAAGCTCTTTTTTGCCATAAGATACGGTTGCAGAAACATTATGTACAAAATAGGTTACAAATAATACGAAAAAACCCACATAATAGCACAATTGGTTGGGTGCCCGTAAAACTGCTGCATTTCTTCCGGTGCCATTTTAGAGACCAATATTACTTTCGTTCTCCATAGCTCCACACTGACCACTCCCCACATTGTTATGCTAGAAATATTGTTCCATTATCCACGTTTGACCGTGTTAGAGTTTCAAAGGGAAAACTGTCTGTGAAACAAAGACATTCCTTTGGTTGATACTAAAGGGGGAGAAAGAGCCTTCTACTTACATTTACGACAGTATGGATGTGTCAAAACCCCCAAACCAGTTCAGTCCTCCCCTCCATTGCCAAGCTGATCTGACCCATTGTGATCCTCACATGACAGTTATGACAGTCCCCGTCTGGTGGGTTCAATCTTGGAAGGATTCTGCAAGTTGCAACCCCCCATAAAAATGACCACGGGATGTCCTGGTTTGTGGATCATAGTAGCAGTCCCCCTCTGTTGGTTTACCCTGGTAGGATTTCTGTAAGCTGCAGACCCCCACAAGAATGGCCACGGGATGTCCTGGTTGTGGATAGTCGTTGTCCAGGTTGGTGGATCTAGGCAGTAACTTAGGCAGACGTTAACAACGCACAACACTCAGGCAATACATCATTACATTTCTTCCCCAAATGAGCGGTGTTCTGTCACTAACTGGTGGTTGTGTGGGGAACATGTTTGTGGCTCTATCACTTCCTAAGTGTCAAAGAAAATGAAACAAAAATGAATAAAAACACAAACAAAAGATATTCAAACTATAGTTACCACACCTTAATCATCTAATGGGATTATATTCTATAGACAGTACCAGTCAAAAGTTTGGACACACCTACTCATTCCAGTGTTTTCCTTTATTTTTTACTATTTTCTACATTGTAGAATAATAGTGAAGACATCAAAACTATGAAATAACATATATGGAATGATGTAGTTACCAAAAAAGTATTAAAACCTCTTACATCTAGACGTTCCGCTAGCGGAACACCTGCTCCAATATCCAATGATAGGCGTGGCGCGAATTACAAATTCCTCAAAAATCCAAAAACTTCAATTTTTCAAACATATGACTATTTTACACCATTTGAAAGACAAGACTCTCCTTTATCTAACCACACTGTCCGATTTCAAAAAGGCTTTACAGCGAAAGCAAAACATTAGATTATGTCAGCAGAGTACCCAGCCAGAAATAATCATACACCCATTTTTCAAGCTAGCATATAATGTCACAAAAACCCAGAAGACAGCTAAATGCAGCACTAACCTTTGATGATCTTCATCAGATGACATGCCTAGGACATTATGTTATACAATACATGCATGTTTTGTTCAATCAAGTTCATATTTATATCAAAAACCAGCTTTTAACATTAGCATGTGACGTTCAGAACTAGCATTCCCACCGAACACTTCCGGTGAATTTACTAAATTACTCACGATAAACGTTCACAAAAAACATAACAATTATTTTAAGAATTATAGATACAGAACTCCTTTATGCAATCGAGGTGTCCGATTTTAAAATAGCTTTTCGGTGAAAGCACATTTTGCAATAATCTGAGTAGATAGCTCGCCATCACAGGCTAGCTATTTTGACAACCACCAAGTTTGACCATCGCCAAACGCAGATTTACTATGAGAAAATTTGGATTACCTTTGCTGTTCTTCGTCAGAATGCACTCCCAGGACTTCTACTTCAATAACAAATGTTGGTTTGGTTCCAAATAATCCATAGTTATATCCAAATAGCGGCGTTTTGTTCGTGCGTTCAAGACACTATCCAATTTCTAAATATTCCATTACCGTACTTCGAAGCATGTCAACTGCTGTTTAAAATCAATTTTTATGCTATTTTTCTCGTAAAAAAGCGATAATATTCCGACCGGGAGTCGTTGTTTTCATTCAAAGACGAAAGAATAAAAACATGGTGTCGCCTCGTGCATGCGCCTCCAGTCTCTGTTCTCTGGTTGACCACTATCTAAATGCGCTAGTGTTTTTCAGCCAGGGCCTGCAAAGACATCATTCAGCTTTTTGCCGCCTTCTGAGAGCCTATGGGAGCCGTAGGAAGTGTCACGTTACAGCAGAGATCCCCTGTTTTGGATAGAGATGATCAAGAAGGCCAAGAAATGGTCAGAGAGGGCGCTTCCTGTTTGGAATCTTCTCAGGTTTTGGCCTGCCAAATGAGTTCTGTTATACTCACAGACACCATTCAAACAGTTTTAGAAACGTTGGAGTGTTTTCTATCCAAAGCTAATAATTATATGCATATTCTAGTTTCTGGGCAGGAGTAATAATCAGATTAAATCGGGTACGTTTTTTATCCGGCCGTGAAAATACTGCCCCCTATCCATAACAGGTAAACAAATCCAAATATATTTTATATTTGAGATTCTTTAAAGTATCCACCCTTTGCCTTGATGATAGCTTTGGAAATTCTTGCCATTCTCTCAACCAGCTTCATGAGGTAGTCACTTGGAATGTATTTCAATTAACAGATTTGCCTTGTTAAATGTTAATTTGTGGAATTTCTTTCCTTAATGGGTTAGAGCCAATCAGTTGTTTTGTGACAAGGTAGGGGTGGTATACATCTTGTGTCTATATACAGAAGATAACCCTATTTGGTCAAAGACCAAGTCCATATTATGGCAAGAACAGCTCAAATAAGCAAAGAGGAACAACAGTCCATCATTACATTAAGACATGAATGTCAGTCAATCCGGAAAATGTCAAGAACTTTGGACATTTCTTCAAGTGCAATCGCAAAAAACATCAAGCGTTATGATGAAACAGTCTCTCATGAGGACCGCCGCAGGAAAGGAAGAGCCCGAGTTACCTCTGCTGCAGAGGATAATTTAGAGTTACCAGCCTCAGAAATTGCAGCCCTAATACATGATTCACAGAGTTCAATAACAGACACATCTCAACATCAACTGTTCAGAGGAGACTGCGTGAATCAGGCCTTCATGGTCGAATTGCTTGTGCCAAGACACACAAGCAATGGACATTAGACAAGTGGAAATCTGTCCTTTGGTCTGATGAGTCCAAGTTTGAGATTTTTGGTTCCAACCACGGTGTCCTTGTGAGACGCAGAATAAAAAGTGAACGAATTATCTTTGCATGTGTGGTTCTCACTGTGAAGCATGGAGGAGGAGGTGTGATGGTTTGGGGGTGTGTTGCTGGTGACACTGTCAGTTATTTATTTAGAATTCAATCCACACTTAACCAGCATGGCTACCACAATATTCTGCACCGATATGCCATCCCATCTAGTTTTCACTTTTTGGGACTATCATTTGTTTTTCAACAGGACATTGACCCAACACACCTCCAGGCCATGTAAGGGCGATTTGACCAAGAAGGAGTGATGGAGTGCTGCATCAGATGACCTGGCCTCGACAATCACCCAACATCAACCCATTTGAGATTGTTTGGGATGAGTTGGACTGCAGAGTGAAGGAAAAGCTGCCAACAAGTGCTCAGTATATGTGGGAACTCCTTCAAGACTGTTGGAAAAGCATTCCAGGTGAAGCTGGTTGAGAGAATGCCAAGAGTGTGCAAAGCTGTCATCAATGCAAAGGGTGGTTACTTTGAAGAGCCTCAAATATAAAATACATTTTGATTTGTTTAACACTTTTTTGGTTACTACATGATTCCATATGTTATTTCTATAATGTAGAAAATAGTAAAAATAAAGAAAAACCCTTGAATGAGTATGTGTGTCCAAACTTTTGACTGGTACTGTACATACATATTCATACAGTGGTTCCTCAATTAAAAGTTTTGAGATTATGCCGCGGGACATTGAGGTAATTTGTGGTTTAGTACATTACCCTGCGTCACGGCTTCATTGCTCTTAACCACTGCAAGGGGGAGTTAGAGCGCTGATTATGCTTTTGTGCACAGTGTGAAACGTTGGTCCTAAGGCACTAATGTGTTTCTACCTGAATGAATGCTGTCACTGAATATAAACCAAATAGAAACTGATAATTATGCACGACTTCACAATTGAATTTGAATTAACTGAATGATGAAGATGAAGAGGAAAGATGTAATAAAGTTATTAAATTAAGAGTTGGTTTAGCCAACGAAAAAGTCAGGAACCTTCCCGCTAACCATGATTGGCTGAGATAATGAGTGGGCTGGACATGCCGAAAGATGAGTTTGTTCTGCGGTGTAGCATCTTGTGTCTATAAAACTAGCTGCTCGTTATGCGTAGATATTCCTTTCTACTGCAGTTTTTTCTAAAGATATAACATTAGCCATGGAGAACTGCAATTATGTTGCTACTGCTCTCTATAACATTGCTTCCCTGAATTTATCAGGTGCTATCGACAAAGGTCAGTGGGAAAAAGTTGTGCTGGACTACTTTCTGGAGGACGATTGTGCCATGCTGACACTCTTTTTTTTTCTTTACTTTTACCCCTTTTCTCCCCAATTTCATGGTATCCAATTGGTAGTTACAGTCTTGTCTCATTGCTGCAACTCCCGTACGGACTCAGGAGAGGCAAAGGTCGAGAGCCATGCGTTCTCTGAAACACGACCCAACCAAGCCACACTGCTTCTTGACACAACGCCCACTTAACCCGGAAGCCAGCCGCACCAATGTGTCGGAGGAAACACTGTACACCTGGCGACCGTGTGCATGCGCCATAAAAAAAATAAGAATGTTTACGTTACAATTCCTCGCCTGTGAACTGGTGACGCGCGACATATGCCTAGTTTCCTGAAACGAGTCACATTTGATCTTAGCGAATCATACAACTGCGAGGCGTCGCACCGTTCATCAGACATATGATGTGCTTGGAGGGAGGTTTGAAGGTAGGTGACTGATTAGACATTTTCTTTTGGAAGGCCATGCATTACCCACCAAACCTTCTGGGCATGGGGCAGAAGTGTCTGGGTAAGATATTAGTCCTTAATTGAATATGCTGGTTAAGTGTGGGTCAATAATCAGCACATAATTGTTGACAGTGGCTGAGTTGTGTTCCATCTCTGTTGTGTTCCATAAACAGCAGAAAACAGCCTCTAGCAGGAGAACTGAGGTGTGTTCAGTCTCCCAGTGATGTGCAATGTTCCAGGCAATATTAGCATCAGTATTTGATTTCCACTAACACGTTTGTCATGAAGCTCTGCTTTGTAACAAGTCGCCGTTGAGTAGCATGTCCATCTTTGTGTGTTTACTGTACAGTGTCAGTTCAAGAACTTCTGATTCCCCAACCCAGTGTCATTGTTTCAGCTGTACAGTAGATCATAGTAACACTTGTGCTGTTTATTTGGATCCCCATTAGCTTATGCAGAAGCATCAGCTACTCTTCCTGGGGTCCACAAAAAAAACACAAAACATGACAAGTAACAAAACATGGAGACACTGACAGACGAGGAAAGTCACACAAATTTTAAATACTTGTGTGTACATGTGGGTAGGGGTAAAAGTGACTAGGCAATCAGGATATATAATAAATTGAGTAGCAGCAACGTATGTTTAATTTTTTTTAATTTCACCTTTATTTAAATAGGCCATTGTGGCGAAGTAATTACAATATTGCAATTAAACATTGGAATGGTAGATGTGCAGAAGAAGAATGTGCAAGTAGAGATACTGGGGTGCAAAGGAGCAAGATAAATAAATAAATACAGTATGAGGTAGGTAGATAGATGGGCTGTTTACAGATGAGCTATGTACAGGTGCAGTGATCTGTGAGCTGCTCTGACAGCTGGTGCTTATAGCTAGTGAGGGAGATATGAGTCTCCAGCTTCAGAGATTTTTGCAGTTCGTTCCAGTCATTGGCAGCAGAGAACTGGAAGGAGAGACGACCAAAGGAGGAATTGGCTTTGGGGTTGACCAGTGAGATATACCTGCTGGAGCGCGTGCTACGAGTCGGTGCTGCTATGGTGACCAGTGAGCTGAGATAAGGTGGGGCTTTACCTAGCAGATACTTCTAGATAACCTGTAGCCAGTGGGTTTGGCGACGAGTATGAAGCGAGGGCCAACCAACGAGAGCGTGCAGGTCGCAATGGTGGGTAGTGTATGGGGCTTTGGTGACAAAACGGATGGCACTGTGATAGACTGCATCCAGTTTGTTGAGTAAAGTGTTGGAGGCTATTTTATAGATGACGTCACCGAAGTTGAGGATCGGTAGGATTGTCAGTTTTACGAGGGTATGTTTGGCAGCATGAGTGAAGGTAGCTTTGTTGCGATATAGGAAACCGATTCTAGATTTAATTTTGGATTGGAGATGCTTAATGTGAGTCTGGAAGGAGAGTTTAGTTGTGAAGTGTGAAAGTGTGTTAGTGTGTGTGTGGCGTCAATATGCATTGTGTGTGTGTGTGTGTGTGTGTGTGTGTGTGTGTGTGTGTGTGTGTGTGTGTGTGTGTGTGTGTGTGTGTGTGTGTGTGTGTGTGTGTGAGAGCGAGTGTCAGTGTAGTATGTGTGAGAGTGTGGGTAGAGTTTACTGAGTGTACATAGAGCGAGTGCAAGGGAGTCAGTGCAAAACAATTAATAAAAAAGTGGGTCAATGTAAATTGTCCAGGTAGCCATTTGATTAACTGTTCATCAGTCTTATGGCTTGAGAGTAGAAGCTGTTCAGGTGCATTTTGGTCCCAGACTTGGCGCTCCAGTGCCGCTTGCCGTGCAATAGCAGAGAGAACAGTCTATGACTTGGGTTGCTGGAGTCTGACCATTTGTTGGGACTTCCTCTGACACCAAGCAGTGATGCAGCCAATCAAGATGCTCTCAGTTGTACAGCTGTAGAACCTTTTGAGGATCTGAGGGCCCATGCCAAATCTTTTCAGCCTCCTAATGGGGAATAGGCATTGCCGTGCCCTCTTCACGACTGTGTTGGTATGTTTGAACCATGATAGGTTCTTAGTGATGTGGACACCGAGGGTCTTGAAGCTCTCTACTTGCTCCACTACAGCCCATCGATGTGAATGGGGATGTTTGGCCCTCCGTTTCCTGTAGTTCACGATAAGCTCCTTTGTCTTGCCCATGTTGAGGGTGAGGTTGTTGTGCTGTCGTCACACTGCCAGGTCTCTGACCTCCTCCCTATAGGCTGTGTCAACGTCGTCGATTAGGCCTACTACCACCCTTGTGCCGTCGGAAAACTTAATGGTGTTGGAGTGGTGCACAGCCACACAGGTGTGGATGAACTGGGAGTACAGGAGGGGATTAAGCACGAACCCCTGAGGGGCCCCCGTGTTGAGGGTCAGCATGGCAGATGTGTTGTTGCCTACCCTCACCACCTGGGGGCGGCCCGTCAGGAAGTCCAGGATCCAATTGCAGAGGGAAGTGTTCAGTCCCAGGGTCCTTAGCTTAGTAATGATCTTGGAGGGCACTATGGTGTTGAAAGCTTAGCTGTAGTCAATGAACAGCATTCTCATGTAGGTGTTCCTTTTGTCCAGGTGGGAAAGGACAGTGTGGAGTGCAATAGAGATTGTGTTCCCTGTGGATCTGTTGGGGCGGTATGTGAATTGGAGTGGGTCCATGGTTTATGGGATGATGGTGTTGATGTGAGCCATGACCAGCATTTGAAAGCATTTCATGGCTCCAGATATAAGTGCTATGGGGGAGGTAGTCATTTGGACTTGGGGACTGTAAAGGTTACATTGGCGTTCTTAGGCACAGGGACTATGGTGGCTTGCTTGAAACATGTAGGTATTACAGACTGGGTCAGAGAGAGGTTGAAAATGTCAGTGAAGACACTTGCCAGCTGGTGTGCGCATGCTCTGAGTATGCGTCGGCCTTGCGGCCTTGTGAATGTTAACCTGTGGTCTTACTCATCTCGGCTACTGAGAGCGTGATCATACAGTCATCCGGAACAGCTGGTGCTCGCCCACATGGTTCAGTATTGCTTGCCTCGACGCGAGTATAGAAGGCGTTTAGCTCATTTGGTACAGTGGTTCCTCATTTGAAAGTTTCATAATACAGTAGTATAGCGTGCGGTATGCTGTGATATCATTCAGAGTGTCGCAGTACTTGCCACTAATGTTAATTTGAATCACCAGAGGACATCGTCGAGCACATTACTCCATCTAGTCTTTTTTATAATAATTTTATTAAGTGTCTATAATCAGCACAATTGCTTTCATTGCGTATTATTAATATTATTTAAATTACATAGTTATGTTTCAGTGATATATTGGGGGGGACAAATCATATTTTTCCCAGGATGGGGGGGTCGTGTCCCCCCCGTCCCCCCCGCGATTTCCGCCCCTGCACCTGACACAAGACTAAAGTTTGACATTTATAACTCAATATCACAGACCTGATTTGCCTGAATGAAAATGCATCAACCCACTACAACACCACTGTAAATGTCTAATAATCCACATAATAATCAATAACAACCTTCCACTGGGTGATGATTTATATACTATATATTCAATAGAAAGATGTATACACAGTATTTGTTCATCAAAATCTTGGTGTTTTCGTTAAAATCAATTTTTATGCCATTTTTCTCATAAAAAAGCGATAATATTCCGACCGGGAATCTGCGTTTAGGTAAACAGACGAAAAAAAATAAAGCATTCGGTCGACTCGGGCACGCGCCTAAGCCCATAGTACTCTGATCGGCCACTTGCCAAAAGCGATAATGTGTTTCAGCCAGAGCCTGCCTCGATATCGTTCAGCTTTTTCCCGGGCTCTGAGAGCCTATGGGAGCCGTAGGAAGTGTCACGTTATTGCAAAGATCCTCAGTCTTCAATAAAAAGAGCCAAGATGAAACACAATTTGTCAGACAGGCCACTTCCTGCATGAAATCTTCTCAGGTTTTTGCCTGCCATATGAGTTCTGTTATACTCACAGACACCATTCAAACCGTTTTAGAAACTTTAGGGTGTTTTCTATCCAAAGCCAATAATTATATGCATATTCTAGTTACTGGGCAGGAGTAGTACCCAGATTAAATCGGGTACGTTTTTTATCCGGCCGTGTCAATACTGCCCCCTAGCCCTAACAGGTTAAAGCAAATGCAATCACGAATGTATCCGACTGTTTTTAATCTTTGCTGTACGATTATTGTATTTGTTGTGCTGTTTACACTGTTTCAAATGGTCTAATACTTTTTTGTAATTAACAGCACGTTTGTTACACATAATTAGCACGCAGCGTTCACTCCTCCTACCCTCCTTTATCTCCTTATTATAACAATTATTTGTATTATTATCATTATAATAATAAGTCATGTGATTATCATTAGTAGGCTTAGTAGACTAGTAGCCTGGTATCAAGCTGAAGGCCTGAGAGTGTGCATTTTATGGTAGCCTATGTATAGCTATAGCTAAATCATCCATTAATACATTTCAAGTCCCTAAAAAGTCAGCAAGTCTATTATCCTGCTTATCAAGGGGCGGATGGCTTCTTTTGTATTCCAATAATATGTTAGGCCGCCGAATGATTTACACCTGGCCCACATATGAGGCATCGCCAGTTGTGAACTCTACAGCATGCTTCAGACAACCATGGTGAATGTGACAACATCAAATTTTGCAATTGTACAACATTTGATAACTATAATTTTCGCCTGACACAATAACTTTGCCCATCTTTAATTTGTGCCTTATATGTTGGCATGCATATCGTTATTTAACTAATTCTGATATTTTGAATTATGTGATCGCATTGCACTGAATCATGCAGTATTATGCCATGTGAAAGCAGAATTTTTATAATATTACCGTTATATCAACACACTCGTCACTCCCGTTCAATTACTATAAATCTCTTTTGCATGCGCTCAAAAGGGATAACTTGAAATAACATATAGGTTAATTAAATAATTGAAAGGAAAATTAGATTTTTTGGGGGGGCCTAGTGGTTATAAGTATTTTAGGCATATCATATGAATTAGGCCTCATGTAAAATTGTCAAAAGCGCAAAAGATACTGTTGCATCTAGGTCGATAATATTTATGGGTTGATCACATAGAAATATCAAAACATTATTTTAACAACTGCAGGGCAATTGCCTGTCTATGGCATAGGAACCACTGACACTAACAGCCTTTTTCTATAATCAAGACATATGCTGATAACTCTTAACTGTTACACGGAACCCAAACCGGCTGCGCACGTGTGCCATCGTGCGCCATTGTGCATAAATGTATTTTGTCCCCCCACACCAAACGCGATCACGACACGCAGGTTAAAATATCAAAACAAGTCTAAATTGTGGCACAAATTGGGGGAAGTCTCTCTTCTCTCGTACTAGAGTCCTGTATCTGGCAAAATAAATCAGCTTGCGGGTGGTCCCGGATTTGAGAAAGAACTTACAGTTGGCATGTGGGCCGACAATTTTCTAAAAATAGAATACTTGTGCCTTACAGCCCATTATACAAACAAAGAGTGGGTGCTCGTGGAAAGGGTGCTATCCACCATGGAGTGGGACAGTTCACAGCTCAACTCCAGAGGCCAGATAATGTGAAAGAGTACTTATGGATCTTGTTGATTTCCTCTATCGTTTCAAAGAGGCCACACTTGCCATGGAGGCAAGCCAGCAGCCTACTCTTCACCTGGTAATTGTGTGGTTCCAAAGGATAAAGCGTCATCTACAGATGGTGTCAGAGGGAAGCCGGTGGTGTCAGAGAGAAGCCAGCTGCGAGCCTGTGACCAGGCACGGTGCTTGACATCCTTTTCCTGTACAGCAATTGGAAGAAATCCGAGTGATGAATGGACTGTTTTTGAAGTTGTTTTAGTAGCTTTATTTGTTGGCTAATATTAGAAGGCACTTTCAAAGTGATTTGAGTTCTCAATGTTCCGCATTGTATTGTGAAAATAAAAGTATATCGTTCTTAATTCATGGCATGGTTTTTAGCCAAATGTTGAATAGACATGCAGACAAATTAATTCATGCAGGAAAAGAGGAATAATAGCCTGCTGTCTGTAGTCACAAAAACTATTAGGCTAAATAAATGGATGTTATTTTGTTGGGTAACGGATCGGCTCTCAGAACTCATAAGAGGCGGCTTCTTTCTTCAATATAATCATTCATTCAGAAGGTTAACCTGTTTAGGATAGGGGGCAGTATTGACACGGCTGGATAAAAAACGTACCCGATTTAATCTGGTTACCACTCCTACCCAGTAACTAGAATATGCATATACTTATTACATATGGTTAGAAAACACCCTAAAGTTTCTAAAACTGTTTGAATGGTGTCTGTGAGTATAACAGAACTCATTTGGCAGGCAAAAACCTGACAAGGTTTCAGGCAGGAAGTGGCCTGTCTGACAAGGTGTCGTTCTTCTTGTCTCTGTTTATTGAAGAGTGAGGATCTTAGCTGTCCCGTGACACTTCCTACGGCTGCCATAGGGTCTCAGAAGGCGGCAAAAAGCTGAATCGTGGCTTTGCAGGCTCTGGCTGAAACAAAGTAGCGCGTTTGGGTAGTGGCTGGTTACAGTACTGTGAGACTCAGGCGCGTGCCCGCGTCGACCGAAAGCTTTGTTTACTTTCCTCAGTTTAGCTAAATGGACATTCCCGGTCTGAATATTATCGCTTTTTTACGAGAAAAATGGCATAAAAATGGATTTTAAACAGCGGTTGACATGCCTCGAAGTACGGTAATGGAATATTTAGATTTTTTTTGTCACGAATTGCGCCATGCGCACGACCCTGATTTACCATTTCAGATAGTGTCTGGGACGCACGAACAAAACGCCGCTATTCGGATATAACGATGGATTATTTTGGACCAAACCAACATTTGTTATTGAAGTAGCAGTCCTGGGAGTGCATTCTGATGAAGACAACAAAAGGTAATCAAACTTTTATAATAGTAAATATGATTATGGTGAGTGCTAAACTTGCCGGGTGTCTAAATAGCTAGCCCGTGATGCCTGGGCTATGTACTTAGAATATGGCAAAATGTGCTTTCACCAAAAAGCTATTTTAAAATCGGACATATCGAGTGCATAGAGGAGGTCTGTATCTATAATTCTTAAAATAATTGTTATGCTTTTTGTGAACGTTTATCGTGAGTAATTTAGTAAAATGTTAGCGAATTCCTCCGGAAGTTTGCGGGGGGTATGCTAGTTCTGAACGTCACATGCTAATGTAAAAAGCTGGTTTTTGATATAGATATGAACTTGATTGAACAAAACATGCATGTATTGTATAACATAATGTCCTAGGGTTGTCATCTGATGAAGATCATCAAAGGTTAGTACTGCATTTAGCTGTCTTCTGGGTTTATGTGACATTATATGCTAGCTTGAAAAATGGGTGTCTGATTATTTCTGGCTTGGTACTCTGCTGACATAATCTAATGTTTTGCTTTCGTTGTAAAGCCTTTTTGAAATCGGACAGTGTGGTTAGATTAACGAGAGTCTTGTCTTTAAATAGCTGTAAAATAGTCATATGTTTGAGAAATTGAAGTAATAGGATTTTTAAGGTTTTGAAAATCGCGCCACAGGCTTCAAGTGGCTGTTACGTAGGTGGGACGAATTCGTCCCGCCTAGCCCATAGACGTTAAACCCATAGGTTTTAGTCCCGCAGTAAATGAAATTAGATTACAATAATACATTATTCTATCATTCATGCTTACGTGTTGCTTGCCTCGAAGTGAGCAGTAAAGGCATTTAGCCCGTCTGATAGGCTTGCGTCATTATGCAGCTTGCGGCTGGGTTTCCCTTTGTAGTCCATAATAGTTTGCAAGCCCTGCCACAGCCGACGAGTGTCAGAGCCGGTGTAGTAGGATTCAATCTTAGTCCTGTATTGACACTTTGCCTGATTGATGGTTCGTCGGAGGGCATAGTGGGATTTCTTTTAAGCTTCCGGGTTAGAGTCCCGCTCCTTGAAAGCAGCAGCTCTACCCTTTAGCTTAGTGCGGATGTTGCCTGTAATCCATGGCTTCTGGTTGGGGTATGTACGTACAGTCACTGTGGGGACAACGTCATCGATGCACTTATTGATGAAGCCAGTGACTGATGTGGTATACTCCTCAAAGCCATCGGAAGAATCCCCGAACATATTCTAGTCTGTGCTAAAAAAAAACAGTCCTGTAGCTTAGCATCCGCGTTATCTGACCACTTCCGTATTGAGCGAGTCACTGATACTTCCTGCTTTAGTTTTTGCTTGTAAGCAGGAATCAGGAGGATAGAATTATGGTCAGTTTTGTCAAATGGAGGGCGAGGGAGAGCTTTGTACGCGTCTCTCTGTGTGGAGTAAAGTTGGTATAGATTGGTTTTTCCTCTGGTTACACATGTGACATGCTGGTAGAAATGTTGCTTGCTTATGGCCTTTTACAGTATGTTGAGTGTGGTCTTAGTGCCAGCGGCGGTTTGTGGTGGTACATTGACAGCTACGAAAAATATAGATAAGCTGTAGACCACACTATCTACCAAGAGAGTTTATCATGAGGTACTCTACCACTGGCGAGCAATACCTCGAGACTATCTTAATATTAGACATTGTGCACCAGCTGTTATTGACAAATAGACACACACCCCCACCCCTCGTCTTACCGGACATAGCTGTTCTGTCCTGCCGATGCACAGAAAACTCAGCCAACTGTATTATCTTTGTCGTCGTTCAGCCATGACTCTGAAACATAAGATATTACAGTTTGTATTGTCCTGTTGGTAGAATAGTCTCGAACAGAGCTCATCCAGTTCATTCTCCAGTAATTGCACGTTGGCTAAAAGAACGGATGGTCGAGGCAGGTTACCCACTCGCCGACGAATTCTCACCTGGCACCCTGATCTCCGCCCCCTGTATTTCCGTATTTTCTTCATGAGAATGACGGGGATTTGGGCCTTGTCTGGGAGCAACATTATATCCTTCGTGTCCAACTCATTAAAGAAAAAATCTTCGTCCAGTTCGAGGTGAGTAATCGCTGTTCTGATATCCAGAAGCTCTTTTCAGTCATAAGTGACGGTAGCATCAACATTATGTACAAAATAAGTTACAAACAATGCGAAAAAAACATACAAAATAGCACAATTGGTTAAGAGCCCGGAAAACGGCAGCCATCACCTCTGGCGCCATTCTTCTTGGATGCTTTGCTAGCAATAGACAAGAAGAAATTTACAGGGGCCGACCAACTGGATTTTATTCTGCTTAAGTGTGCAGCGCCCATTATTGTTGGCTCAAATACCCACATTTTTTATTTAACATTATCAGGAAACATTCCAAAAGTATGGAAATCAGCTCTTGTGCTGCCACTCCATGAGGGTGGGGATAGTAGTGATCATAATAAATATCACCCCATTTCAAGGCTTGTCTAGCTAAGATTCTTGAATCCTTGGAAAATGTTCAAGTTTGCTCTTTTTTATCTGAGAAATGTATTTTGAATGTAAACCAAATCAGGGTTTAGGCCTGGGAATAGCACTATTACAGCAACCACTTTAGTTGTTAAACAATACAATGAAATGTGCTGCTTTGTTTGTGGACCTGGGAAAAGTATTTTCATACTGTTGATCATGTTATTTTATTGAAGTTGTCTGTGATAGGCCTGAGCTCTGACTCCTGTTCATGGTTTCATGATTATCTTAGTGACAGAATTCAGGCCATCATGATTGTCTGAATTTCTTGTATTACATAAAAGTGTACCACGTGGGTCGATTTTGGGACCTGTTATCTTCACTATATATATATATAAAATCAACAATGGTCAATCTGTTAAAATTGGTAAAATTCATCCATATGTTGATGATATTATTATGTATGCTATTGCCCTGACTTTTGATCTGGCAGTGTCAAAACAACAATCAGATTTGATTGCTATGCAGTTATCCCTTTGATGATACAGTGATAGCAATACAAGATTTTAACATTTACAGAAAATACAGAAATGCCAGTGGTGGAAGTGTTGCTGTTTATATTCAGAGCCACATTCGGTTTAAGATTAGAGAAGATCTCATGTTAAATACTGTTGAAGTAATATGGCTACAGGTTCATCTTCCTCACATAAAGCCCATTCTTGTGGGAAGATGCTAAAGACCACCAAGTGCTAACAGTCAGTATCTGGATAACATGTATGAAATGTGATATCAACAGAGAGGTATATTTTCTGTGTGATTTAAATATTAACTGGCTTTCATAAAGCTGCCCACTCAAGAAAAAGCTTCAAACTGTAACCAGTGCCGGCAACCTAGTTCAAGTTATCAGTCAACCTACCAAGGTAGTTACAAACAGCACAGGAATGAAATCATCAACATGTATTGATCACATCTTTACTAATACTGCAGAAATGTGCTTGAAAGCAGTATCCAGATCCATCAGATGTAGTGATCACAACAGTAGCCATATCTAGGAAAACCAAAGTTCTAAAGGCTGGGCCTAATATAGTGTATAAGTGGTCATACAATAAGTTTTGTAGTGATTCCTATGTTGTTGATGTAAAGAATATTTGTTGGTCCGTGGTGTGTTAAGAGGAGCAAACAAGTGTTGCACTTGATACCTTTATGAAATTGCTTATTCCAGTTACTAATAAGCATGCACCCATTAAGAAATTCACTGTAAAAACTGTTAAATCCACATGGATTGATGAGCAATTGAAAAATGTTATGGTTGAGAGGGATGAGGCAAAAAGATTGGCAAATAAGTCTGGCTGCACAACCGATTGGCAAACATACTGCAAATTGAGAAATAATTTGACTAAACTGAATAAAAACAATGTATTTATGGTTGTTTGTTATTTTGTCTTTTATTCATTATGTGTTATTGTTTTTACCATCGAGGACCACTTTGGAAACAAACATTTTAATGAATACTTTCAAGTGATATCCTCTAGGTCCACATTGTACATTTTGTTGTATATGTTGGTTACCCAAAAGAAATAAACTAATTTAAGAATAAACTACACTATGAAACAAAGATAAATGACAAAGAATGATAGTAAAAAGCTTTGGAGCACCTTCAATGAAATATTTTGGGGAAAAAAGCAAACTCAGCTCCATCATTCATTGAATCAGATGGCTCATTCATCACCAAACCGACTGATATTCCCAACTACTTTTATGATTTTTTTCATTGGCAAGATTAGCAAATTTAGGCATGACATGCCAGCAACCAACGCTGACGCTACATATCCAAGTATATCTGACCAAATTATGAAAGACAAGAATTGTAATTTTGAATTTCGTGAAGTTAGTGTGGAAGAGGTGAAAGATAATTGTTGTCTATCCACAATCACAAGCCATCGGGGTCTGACAACTTGGATGGAAAATTACTGAGGATATTAGTGAATGATATTGCCACTCCTATTAGCCATATCTTCAATTGTAAGCCTACTATAAAGTGTTTGCCCTCAGGCCAGGAGGGAAGCTACACAGTAAAATCACAGTCAGTAGTAGTTTACAGTCAGATTATTTCACTTATAATTGACTGTATCACAATTCCAGTGGGTCAGAAGTTAACATACACTAAGCTGACTGTGCCTTTAAACAGCTTGGAAAATTCCAGAAAAGGATGTCATGGCTTTAGAAGCTTCTGATGGGATAATTACATTTTACATTTACATTTTAGTCATATAGCAGACGCTCTTATCCAGAGCGACTTATAGTAGTGAATGCATACATTTCATACAATCATTTTTTTCTGTGCTGGCCCCCGTGGGAATCAAACCCACAACCCTGGTGTTGCAAACACCATGCTCTACCAACTGAGCTACAGGGAAGGCCACATCATTTGAGTCAATTGGAAGTGTACCTGTGGATGTATTTCAAGGCCTACCTTCAAATTCAGTGCCTCCTTGCTTGACATCATGGGAAAATCAAAAGAAACCAGCCAAGATCTGAGAAACAATTGTAGACCTCCACAAGTCTGGTTCATCCTTGGGAGCAATTTCAAACGCCTGAAGGTACACACTCATCTGTACAAACAGTAGAATGCAAGTATAAACACCATGGGACCATGCGGCCGTCATACCACTCAGGAAGTAGACGCATTCTGTCTCCTAGAGATGAACGTACTTTGGTGCGAAGAGTGCAAATCAATCCCAGAACAACAGCAAAGGACCTTGTGAAGATGTTGGAGGAAACAGGTACAACAGTATCTATATCCACAGTAAAACGAGTCCTCTATCGACATAACCTGAAAGGCCGCTCAGCAAGGAATAAGCCACTGCTCCAAAACCGCCATAAAAAGCCAGACTACGGTTTGCAACTGCACATGGGGAGAAAGATCGTACTTTTTGGAGAAATGTCCTCTGGTCTGATGAAACTGTTTGGCCATAATGACCATCGTTATGTTGGGAGGAAAAAGGGGGAGGTTTGCAAGCCGAAGAACACCATCCCAACTGTGAAGCATGGGGGTGGCAGCATCATGTTGTGGGGGTGCTTTGCTGCAGGAGGGACTGGTACACTTCACAAAATAGATGGCATCATGAGGAAAGAAAATGATGTGGATTTGTTGAAGCAAAATCTCAAGACATCAGTCAGGAAGTTAAAGCTTGGTCACAAATGGGTCTTCCAAATGGACAATGACCCCAAGCATACTTCCAAAGTTGTGGAAAATGACTTAAGGACAACAAAGTCAAGGTATTGGAGTGGCCATCACAAAGCCCTGACCTCATCCTATAGAAATTTTGTGGGCAGAACTGAAAAAGTGTGTGCGAGCAAAGAGTCCTACAAACCTGACTCTGTTACACCAGCTCTGTCAGGAGGAGTGGGCCAAAATTCACCCAACTTATTGTGGGATGCTTGTGGAAGGCTACCCGAAACGTTTGACCCAAGTTATACAATTTAAATGCAATGCTACCAAATACTAATTGAGTGTATGTAAACTTCTGACCCACTGGGAATGTGATGAAAGAAATAAAATCTGAAGTAAATCATTCTCTCTACTATTATTCTGACATTTCACATTCTTAAAATAAAGTGGTGATCCTAACTGACCTAAAACAGGGAATTATAACTAGGATTAAATGTCAGGAATTGTGAAAAACTGAGTTTAAATGTATTTGGCTAAAGTGTATGCAAACTTCCGACTTCAACTGTAGATGTTTTTCCCCTTGGAACTGACAGGTTGCTCAACCTTATTCATCGTGTGTAAAGGTGGTGGAATTATGAGGGAATTAAATCAAGGTCAGAATACGACGTATCTGTAGACACACCTCTTCCCAACTTCATTAAAAAAAAATATCCACCCAAAATGAATAGCAGATCAATGGCATGCTATTCTCATGCTTAAATTCAAGGTCAGAATACACGTTGAGAGAAAAGTGCATAAAAAAGGACTTACGTTACATTTTCCATGCAGTTAACTCGGGTCAGAATTCCCCCCTTACAGATCTGGGACACGCCTATATGTACGCTGCTTCATCATTGAAAACTTCAGTGCCCTTCATCATATTTGGTGAATAATTTTATTTGAAAGTTGAAGTATAAGTAATAAGAAAGTTATCGATACAGAAACAAGCAAAATAGTTAAATGTCATCGATGTTCTGGTTTAGTAAAGTGAGTAAACTGAACATCTTTGGTGAAAGAGGTAATGGCAATTCTAGTGTGTGTGTGTGTGTCTGTCTGTGTGCGTATGGGGGGGGGGGGGGGGGGGCTTGCCACAAGGCCTCTGCCTACTCAGAGAGAGAGAAATAAAAAGGAGGAATGCAGAGCGCCTCACAGACTACTATGCTATTACCTAGTCATATGTGTGAGGGAGGAACAACTTCCTGCATTTTTACATAATTTCAGTCAGTCATAACCAGTATTCCTATAGAGAGGCCCCGGTGTAGGCTGTCCTTGTAAGTGAACTGCCCTATGAGTGGGAGAGCTGTTTACATAGTTATGGTAAATTAGGCCAACTTTAAGGTTGGGTGCCATTTTGCTGCCACTGAGTATTTCACTAATGCATATTCTCTACTCTGACTGTCTGACTCACAGTAGTGTGATTTCCAGGAAGATTTGGAGCCCAAGCATAATCTAATTTTTCACTCCAAATCTCCCACCAGCCCAGCCATATTCTGCAATCTGACAGATGGCCAGATACATATCCTCATCACTCTCAAATCTCAAAGGACACACACACACACACACACACACAGAGAGAGAGATCACAAATAAAAGATTATTACTCTAATCTCTCACTTTCTCTGTGTGTGGCGTATGTGTATTGTAGAGTACTCAACCCTATATGGTGTCCACTTCTACTATGTATAATAATGACATATTTACTGTATGATTATCAAAATAAAACATAATTACAAACAGTACACCATCAACATGGGTGATGTCATGCAAAACTGCGCTACGCCACTGGCTACACAATTTTTTTATTTACATTTATAGTAAAAAACGTTCTCTTTTACAAGTGTGCCCTGTTAACATTATTAAAAATCTCAGAGCACTAAACACAACAAAAACATGCAAGCACTCCAACACAGGCAAATACAACAACAAGCATATTCCTCCTTAAGCAAATCCTTAAGCAAATTCATTTAAAGGCACAAGGCGTTTAAGCCTGAGCTCATTTTGCAGCCTATTCCATTGCTGCGGGGCATGAAAATTGAAGGCAGTTTATCCTAGTTCTGAAAGTACTTTTGGTACAGATGAAGTCAGAAGTTTACATACACTTAGGTTGGAGTCATAAAAACTTGTTTTTCAACCACTCCACACATTTCTTGTTAAAGAATAGTTTTGGCAAGTCGGTTAGGACATCTACTGTGTGCATGACACAAGTAATTTTCCCAACAATTGTTTACAGACAGATTGTTTCACTTATAATTCACAGTATTACAAATCCAGTGGGTCAGAAGTTTACATACACTAAGTTGACTGTGCCTTTAAACAGCTTGGAAAATTCCAGAAAATGATGTCATGGCTTTAGAAGCTTCTGATAGGCTAATTGACATCATTTGAGTCAATTGGAGGTGTACCTGTGGATGTATTTCAAGGCCTACCTTCAAACTCAGTGCCTCTTTGCTTGACATCATGGAAAAATCAAAAGAAATGAGCCAAGACCTCTGATTTTTTGGGGGGACCTCCACAAGTCTGGTTCATCCTTGGGAGCAATTTCTAAACACCTGAAGGTACCACATTCATCTGTACAAAAACAATGCAAGTATAAACACCATGGGACCACGCAGCCGTCATACCACTCAGGAAGGAGACGCGTTCTGTCTCCTAGAGATGAACGTACTTTGGTGCAAAAAGTGCAAATCAATCCCAGAACAACAGCAAAGGACCTTGTGAAGATGGAGGAAACGGGTACAAAATTATCTATATCCACAGTAAAACGAGTCCTATATCAACATAACCTGAAAGACCGCTCAGCAAGGAAGAAGCCACTGCTCCAAAACTGCCATAAAAAAGCCAGACTACGGTTTGCAACTGCACATGGGGAGAAAGATAATACTTTTTGGAGAAATGTCCTCTTGTCTGATGAAACAAAAATAACTGTTTGGCCATAATGACCATCGTTATGTTTGGAGGAAAAAGGGTGAGGCTTGCAAGTCGAAGAACACCATCCCAACCGTGAAGTATGGGGGTGGCAGCGTCATGTTGTGGGGGTGCAGTGCTGCAGGAGGGACTGGTGCACTTCACAAAATAGATGGCATCATGAGGAAAGAAAATTATGTGGATATATTGAAGCAACATCTGAAAGACATCAGTCAGGAAGTTAAAGCTTGGTCGCAAATGGGTCTTCCAAATGGACAGTGACCCCAAGCATACTTCCAAAGTTGTGGACAACAAAGTCAAGGTATTGGAGTGGCAGTCACAAAGCCCTGACCTCAATCCTATACAAAATGTGTGGGAAGAACTGAAAAAGCGTGTGTGAGCAAGGAGGCCTACAAACCTGACTCAGTTACACAAGCTCTGTCAGGAGGAATGGGACAAAATTCACCCAACTTATTGTGGGAAGCTTGTGGAAGGCTACCCAAAATGTTTAACCCAAGTAAAACAATTTAAAGGAAATGCTACCAAATACTTAACTTCTGACCCACTGGGAATGTGATGAAAGAAATAAAAGCTGAAATAAATAATTCTCTCTACTATTATTCTGACATTTCACATTCTTAAAATAAAGTGGTGATCCTAACTGAACTAAAACAGGGAATGTTTACTTGGATTAAAATGTCAGGAATTGTGAAAAACTGAGTTTAAATGTATTTGGCTAATGTGTATGTAAACTTCCGTCTTCAACTGTACTAATCCCTTGCCTTTCTCTTAAACTGACCCAGAGACAACAACACATCAAAATGAAATGCTACCTTGAGATTATTCCACATGATAGGGGCCTGGAAGGAAAAGTTAGATTTACCCAACTCTGTGGATACACGTGGAGTCTTCAAAACACTGGTAGCTGCATTCATGTTTATAATATCGGCATAATCTATAACAGGAATTAATGTAGACTGAATTATCTGTTTTCTACTATTTAATGAAAGGCAAGCCATATTCCTATGGAAGAAGCCCAACTTAATTCTTAATTTCTTGACTAACTCGTCAACATGCTTTTTAAAAGATTGCTTTTTGTCAATCCAGATGCTCAGATATTTACAGGCAGGGACACGATCAATCGGGGCACCATCTAACGTACTTATTGCACAAATCATCAGTTACATTATTACATGATTTGGAAAATAACATGTACTTGGTTTTACCAGCATTTGGTACCAACTTCAGGTCAAACAAGGCTTTCTGCAAGGTAGTAAAAGCAAATTGAAGTCAACAGAGCCTGAGCTTCTGTAGGGGCAGTAGTGTATACAACAGTGTCAACAGCGTACAGATGAAAGTTACAGTTTTGTACAGATAGACCAATGCTGTTAATATAAATAGTGAAAGGAACTGGATCAAAAATCGAACCCTGTGGGAAACCTTTTGTTATGTCTAGAAATCCTGATTTAACGCCGTCAGTAAATACACACTGCGTTCTATCTTAAATAATTCTCAAACCAGCTACAAGCAGCCAGATCTAAGCCAATCATAGAGTTTCTGAATAAGTAAGGTGTGATCCACAGTGTTGAAAGCCTTGGACAGGTCAATGAAGTAGGCAGCACAGTGTTTATTTGTATCTGTAAGGTCCCTCAGTTGAGAAGTGAATTTCAAGCACAGATTCAACCACAAAGACCAGGGAGGTTTTTCAGTGCCTCTCAAAGAAGGGCGCCAATTGGTAAATTTGTAAAGAAAATAAAAAAATAAAACAAATGCATGGTGAAGTAATTAATTACTGTCACTACCCAGTCCATCCTAACTCAGTTGCTGGAGAGGAAGGACATTTCTCAGGGATTTCACCAGTGTGCCCCCAGTGATGCATTGGGCAGACCGCACCACCCCCTGGAGAGCCCTGCGGTTACGGGCGGTGCAATTGCCGTACCAGGCGAGATACTGTCCAACAGGATGCTCTCAATTGTGCATCTGTAAAAGTTTGTGAGGGTGTTAGGGGCCAAGACGAATTTCTTCAGCCTCCTGAGGTTGAAAAGGCACTGTTGCGCCTTCTTCACCACACTGTCTGTGTGTGTGGACCATTTCAGATTGTCAGTTATGTGTACGCCGAGGAACTTGAAGCTTTTCACCTTCTCCACTGCGGTCATGTCGATGTGAATAGGGGCTTGCTCTCTCAGTTTTTTCCTGAAGTCCACGATCAGCTCCTTCGTTTTGTTGACATTGAGAGAGAGGTTATTTTCCTGGCACCACTCCACCAGGGCCCTCACCTCCTTCCTGTAGGCTGATTCGTCATTGTTGATAATAAGGCCTACTACAGTTGTGTCGTCTGCAAGCTTGATGATTGAGTTTGAGGCATGCGTGGCCACGCAGTCATGGGTGAACAGTGAGTACAGAAGGGGGCTGAGCACACACCCTTGTGAGACCCCAGTGTTGAGGATCAGCGTAGTGGAGGTGTTGTTTCCTACCATCACCTCCTGGTGCGGCCCGTCAAGATGTCCAGGACCCAGTTGCACAGGGCGGGGTTCAGACCCTGGGCCTCGAGCTTAACCTCTTGCATCTAGATGTTCCGCTAGCGGAACACCTGCTCCAATATCCAATGATAGGCGTGGCGCGAATTACAAATTCCTCAAAAATACAAAAACTTCCATTTTTCAAACATATGACTATTTCAAAGCATTTTAACCTGTTAGGGCTAGGGGGCAGTATTGACACGGCTGGATAAAAAAACATACCCGATTTAATCTGGTTACCACTCCTACCCAGTAACTAGAATATGCATATACTTATTACATATGGATAGAAAACACCCTAAAGTTTCTAAAACTGTTTGAATGGTGTCTGTGAGTATAACAGAACTCAAATGGCAGGTCAAAACCTGAGAGATTCCTTTACAGGAAGTGGCCTGTCTGACCATTTCTTGAACTTCTTTTCCATCTCTATCTTTTACTAAGGATCTCTGCTCTAACGTGACACTTCCCACGTCGTCCATAGGCGTTCAGAGCCCGGGAAAAAACAGAATGTCGTCATTCCAGCCCCAGGCTGAAACACATTATCGCCTTTCTCAAGTGGCCGATCAAGGGACACTGGGCTTATGCGCATGACCCGACCGCCCCCGCCTTTGTGATTTTTTCCTCTGTTTGCCGAAAAGGAGATTCCCTGTCGGAATATTATCGCTTTTCTACGAGAAAAATGGCGTAAAAATTGATTTTAAACAGCGGTTGACATGCTTCGAAGTACGGTAATGGAATATTTAGAATTTTATTGTCACGAATTGCGCCATGCGCGCGACACTTCTTTACCATTTCGGATAGTGTCTGGAACACACGAACAAAACGCTGCTATTCGGATATAACGATGGATTATTTTGGACCAAACCAACATTTGTTATTGAAGTAGCAGTCCTGGGTGTGCATTCTGACGAAGACAACAAAAGGTAATCAAACTTTTATAATAGTAAATATGATTATGGTGAGTGCTAAACTTGCCGGGTGTCTAAATAGCGAGCCCGTGATGCCTGGGCTATGTACTTAGAATATTGCAAAATGTGCTTTCACCAAAAAGCTATTTTAAAATCGGACATATCGAGTGCATAGAGGAGGTCTGTATCTATAATTCTTAAAATAATTGTTATGCTTTTTGTGAACGTTTATCGTGAGTAATTTAGTAAAATGTTAGCGAATTCCCCGGAAGTTTGCGGGGGGGGTATGCTAGTTCTGAACGTCACATGCTAATGTAAAAAGCTGTTTTTTGATATAAATATGAACTTGATTGAACAAAACATGCATGTATTGTATAACATAATGTCCTAAGGTTGTCATCTGATGAAGATCATCAAAGGTGAGTGCTGCATTTAGCTGTCTTCTGGGTTTTGGTGACATTATATGCTGGCTTGAAAAATGGGTGTCTGATTATTTCTGTTTTGGTACTCTGCTGACATAATCTAATGTTTTGCTTTCATGGGAAAGCCTATTTGAAATCAGACAGTGTGGTTAGATTAACGAGAGTCTTGTCTTTAAATAGCGGTAAAATAGTCATATGTTTGAGAAATTGAAGTAATAGGATTTTTAAGGTTTTGAAAATCGCGCCACAGGCTGCAAGTGGCTGTTAGGTAGGTGGGACGAATTCGTCCCGCCTAGCCCAGAGAGGTTAACTGATTGTTGCCCGCACCCTCCCGCCCGACTAGCATCACTACTCTGGATGGTTCTGACTTAAGCTTCCCACCTAGCCCATAGAGTTTAAAAGACAAGACTCTCCTTTATCAGGGTCGTGCGCATGGCGCAATTCGTGACAAAAATTTCTATATATTCCATTACCGTACTTCGAAGCATGTCAACCGCTGTTTAAAATCAATTTTTATGCAATTTATCTCGTAAAAAAGCGATAATATTCCGACCGGGAACTTCCTTTTCGGTAAACAGAGGAAAAAACACAACGACGGGGGCAGCCAGTGCACGCGCCTAAGCCCACAGTCCCTTGATCGGCCACTTGAGAAAGGCGATAATGTGTTTCAGCCTGGGGCTGGAATGACGACATTCAGGTTTTTCCCGGGCTCTGAGAGCCTATTGGAGCCGTGGGAAGTGTCACGTTACCGCAGAGATCCTTTGTAATGGAATGAGATGTCAAAGAAAGACAATAAATGGTCAGACAGGCCACTTCCTGTAAAGGAATCTCTCAGGTTTTGACCTGCCATTTGAGTTCTGTTATACTCACAGACACCATTCAAACAGTTTTAGAAACTTTGGAGTATTTTCTATCCAAAGCCAATAATTATATGCATATTCTAGTTACTGGGCAGGAGTAGTAACCAGATTAAATCGGGTACGTTTTTTATCCAGCCGTGAAAATACTGCGCCCTAGCCATAACAGGTTAATGATGAGCTTGGAGGGTACTATGGTGTTGATTGCTGAGCTATAGTCAATAAACAGCATTCTTACATGGGTATTCCTCTTGTCCAGATGGAATAGGGCAATGGCGATTACATCATCTGTGGATCTATTGGGGCGTTATGCAAATTGATGTGGGTATTGTGTGTCAGGTAAGGTGGAGGTGATATGATCCCTAACTAGCCTCTCAAAGCACTGCATGATGACAGAAGTGAGTGTTTCGGGGCGATAGTCATTTAAATCAGTTACTTTTGCTTTCTTGGGTACAGGAACAATGGTGGCCATCTTGAAGCAAGTGGGGACAGCAGACTGGGATAGGAAGAGATTGAATATGTCCGTAAGCATCCCAGCCAGTTGGTCTGCGCATGCTCTGAGGACGCTGCTAGGAATACCGTCTGGGCCGGCAGCCTTGTGAGGGGTAACATGCTTGAATGTCTTACTCACGTCGGCCACGGAGAACGAGAGCCCACAGTCCTTGGCAGCGGACTGCATCGGTGGCACTGTGTTATCCTCAAAGCGGGCATAGAAAGTGTTTAGCTTATCCGGGAGCAAGACATTGGTGTCCACGATGTGGCTGGTTTTCCCTTTGTAATCCATGATTGTCTGTAGACCCTGCCACATACGTCTCGTGTCAGAACCGTTGAATTGCATCTCCACTTTGTTTGATTGCCATACGGAGGGAATAGTTACACTGTTTGTAATCAACCATATTCCTAGTCACCTTTGTCGTGGACGAATCAGAATTAGTTGGGTAACATAGATAATTAAGATGTTTTATTAGTATAATATGCTTATTTGAGGTACTTGTCATTAGAAAGTGTCCATTGGACTCTGGTGTCTTTTCAGTTGCACGTCTACCTTAGCTGGGGCTCAGACACTTGGGGCCCAGAGAGGGGAGAGGTCAGATTTGTCGTCATGGGAATGTGTCTTTACTTATTCTTAAACCATGTGAAGGGATGGCGTGATTAATGGGGAACCAATGACTTGTCTCCACTATGTCTGAGCAAGTCACTCCTTCCTTTTCTTTATTGTGGGGAGGATTATGGCAGTAAATGGACCCTTGTATGTCCTCTCTTAGATCTCGCACTTATCCTGTGATAATATATGGCCTAGAGGCTCACTCCCCAGTGAGCCTGTCCAGGAGTAGGGTCAAGAGGGGGTTTGCTTGAGATGGGAGTATCTAGAGTTGACAATTGATATATGCCATTGGATGAAATGGTATTTTTGTTCTATACCGTACCAGGGAGGGACGGTTCTAAGGAGACCAGATACTGGGCTATTCAATGAACCAGGTTGACATAGCAGTTACTGTCTGCTGTGTTTTATGGATATCTGTCATACAAAACTTAACCTTTGTGAACTGTTACTAATTATCTGTGGTTTGTCAATGTACATTGAAGGGGGTGTATCGTTGCTATAAAAGATCCCTGTAGCCATTGTGTAATCACCTTCATTCGAGAGAGTGCATTATTGAAGGTCAAGAACTTTTGCAAAAGTATCTTAAGTATTAAAGATGTAGTTTAACTCGGACTGGTGTGTTTGTAACTCTTCTCATTTGGTAATGCAGAAATTAGCCACCACACCTTGCCATAGTTAGATGCGGTGGTTTGCGCTTTCAGTTTTGCACTGCCATCTAGCCACAGTTTTTGGTTTGGGTAAGTTTTCAGAGTCAGTGGAAACAACATCCCCTATACACTTTCTGATGAATTCAGTCATCTGTGTATACATTCGTGTATACGTCAATGTTATTCTCAGAAGCAACCCGCAAACATATCCCAGTCCGCGTGATCAAAACAATCTTGAAGCATGTATTCTGATTGGTCAGACTAGTGTTGAATTGACCTTAGCACGGGTACTTCCTGTTTGAGTCACTGCCTATAGGAAGGGAGGAGTAGAATGGAGTTGTGATCTGATTTACAGAGGGAGGGCAGGTGAGTGCCTTGTAGCCATCCCGGAAGGGAGAGTAACAATGGTAGAGAGTTTTGTAGTGTGAGTACTACATGCAACGTGTTGATAGATATTCAGTAGCTTTTTCCTCAAAGTTGCTTTGTTAAAATTCTCAGCTACAATAAATGCAGCATCGGGATATGCGGTTTTCAGTTTGCACAAAGTCCAGTGTAGTTCCTTGAGGGATGTTTAGGTATCGGCTTGAGGGGGAATATACACAGCTGTGACTATAACCGAAGATAATTCTCTTGGGAGGTAATACGTTCAACATTTGATTGAGATATTCTAGATCGGGTGCAACAAGACACTTAAGTAATACAGCAAAAAATGTGCCAGAAAATTAACTGTTTGTCCTGAATACAAAGCGTTATGGTTGGGCCAAATCCAACACATCACAGAGAACCATTCTTCATATTTTCAAACACGGTGGTGGCTGCATCATATTATGGGTATGCTTATCATCGGCAAGGACTAAGGAGTTTTTTTGGAGAGATAAAAAGAAACGGAATACAGCTATTAGTACCGGCAAAATCCTAGAGGAAAACCTGGTTCAGTCTGCTTTCCAACATACATTTAGAGACAAATTCATTTTTCAGCAGGACAATAACCTAAAACATAAGGCCAAATCTAGACACAAGTTGCTTACCAAGACAATATGAATGTTCCTGAGTGGCCTAGTAACAGGTTTGAGTTACATCGGTTTGAAAATCTATGGCAAGACTTGAAAATGGCTGTCTAGCAATGATCATCTTGACAGAGCTTGAAGAATTTTACAAATAATAAATGGGCAAATATTGTACAATCCAGGTGTGCAAAGCTCTTAAAGACTTACTCAAAAATATTCACAGCTGTAGTTGCCGCCAAAGATGCTCCTACAAAGTATTGACTCGGGTGTGAATACTTATGTAAATTAAATATTTCTGTATAACATTTTCAATAAGTTAGCAAAAATATGTAAACATGTTTTCCCTTTGTCATTGTGAGGTATTGTGTGTAGATGGGTGAGAGAAAAAAATCTATCATCTAATAACATTTTTATTCAGACTAACGCAAAAAAATGTGGAATAAGTCAAGTGGTATAAATACTTTCTGAACGCACTGTAAGTGTAGAAGCTGCTATGTGTATATAGATTATATCCTGGTAATCTAAAACAGACAAATGTAGCCTGAACAATTCATTTTCTACTTTCAAAAGACAGACAGTTTCTAGTTCTGTAAAATACCATTTTGATCTTTAATTTACTAACTCAGCAACATCTGTTTCAAATGACAGCTTATCATCTAGCCAAATACCAATATATTTTTAAGAGAGAACTCATTAGATTTGTGCTCCATTCAGGGTAGTAAATTCAAGGTAATTTAATTTTGAGTTATGGGTCTTAGAAAATAGCATTTATTTTGTTTTCATTTAACTTCGGTAGTGCTTGGAAATCAGACCGTAAATGTGAAAAGGTTTGGTTTACAGATGGTGCTGGGGAGTACAATACTGTATCATCAGCATTACAAATGTATTGTAAAAATATTCATAGTACTTCCAATGTCATTAACATACAGAGTGAACAATAGTGGACCCAAAATCAAACGTTGGGGTTCCCCTTTATGCACTTCAATAAATGTACCTTTATTTTGACAGCACAATTTGCTTCCTGCTGACTAGAGAGAGACAAGATCTGTTTCTGTACAAAAGCCCACTTTAAATCTTAGTTTCTTAACAAGCTTAGTCTTCTGTTTTTTTAAACAATATATCATTGTCAAACCAAATACCAAGGTATTTGTATGCAGGGACTCATTCGATTATAGAACCATCTGATGAGTGAAGGTGCAATCCATCTGAGACAACCTTATGAGAACAACATGTATTTAGTTTTGGCCATATAATGTACGAGTTTTAAATCAGTAAGGGCTTCCTGCACAACTGCAATATCGGTCTCTAGCCTTGTCACAGCCAGGTCAGCAGTCGGGGCAATTGAGCACATAATAGTACCATCAGGATATAGATGAAATTTAAACATTTTAGCAGATTGACCAACAGCATTTATATTAACATTCAAAAGAACAGGTCCAAGTATCGACCCATGTGGAACATCTTTATGTACTTCAAGAAATTCGGACTTAACACCATCAATCACAATGGCCTGAGTTCTGTCACTAAGATAATCATGAAACCATGAACAGGCGTCAGAGCTCAGGCATATCGAGCACAACTTACTCAATAAAATAACATGATCAACTGTATCAAAAGCTTTTGACAGGTCCACAAAGCAGCACATTTCATTTAATCATCCAAAA
The DNA here is from genome assembly GCF_965601325.2 of Salmo salar. Classification (NCBI taxonomy): domain Eukaryota; kingdom Metazoa; phylum Chordata; class Actinopteri; order Salmoniformes; family Salmonidae; genus Salmo; species Salmo salar. The sequence goes on from NC_138316.1 coordinate 4,431,710, forward strand.
AGTTGACAATATAATTTACAACCACTGAGGTTGCAGTAACAGTGCTTTACCCTGGTCTATAACCTGATTGATGCACATTTAAAATACAATTCTCAGACAGAAAAGAGCATAGCCAGTGATTCTAGAATCTTAGCTAGGCAAGATAGTTTAGAGATTCAACTGCACATTTGTCACGACTCCTACCGAAGGTGGCTCCCTCCCTGTCCGGGTGGCACTTGGCGGTCGTCATCACCGGCCTACTAGCTGCCACCGATCCCTTTTTCCTTTTCTGTTTGTTTTGTCTAATCAGTATCGCCTGTTTCTTGTTTAGTGTGTTAGTTGGGCTATTTAAGCTGGTAGGCCCACCTGCTCTTTGGGCGGGCTTAACTTATTTTTCCCATTGTGTTTCTGTGTGGCATTCTCCTGTTGTTTTGGGCATTGTATTTTGTGCATGGCACGCTTGTTCAAGGTGTGTAATAAAGCGCCTACCTGTACGTTCTGTCTCCTGCGCCTGACTCCGCACCCACTACGCCCAGACCGTTACAGAAGCTTGCACCACGAGCATGGAGTCAGCAGGAGCAGTGGCCACCCCCCTTCCATCGATGGAGGAGCGCGTCCTCCATCATACCACCATCCTCCATCGGATTGGGTCTGCGATGGACCAGATGATGGAAAGGATGGACAGATGGGAGAGGAGTGGTCTCCCAACTTCACCTCCGGTTCCAGCGACGAGTCCACCTACTCCTCCCCCCGCCGCGTCCGGCGCACTTCGTCTTGCACTGCTGAGGGAGTACGATGGAGCGGCGGCTGGGTGCCAGGGATTTCTACTCCAGCTAGAGTTGTACCTGGCTACCGTGAGGCCGACTCCCTCAGGGGAGGAGAGTGAGCGTCCTCGTCTCCTGCCTGACGGGTCGAGCTCTGGAGTGGGCCAACGCTGTCTGGAATGGCCGAGACTCGGCAAGGGATCACTATCCGGAGTTCACCTGCCGTTTCCGGGCCGTATTCGACCACCCTCTGGAGGGCCGGGCGGCGGGTGAGCGACTATTCCACCTTAGGCAGGAGACGAGGAGCGCGCAGGACTTTGCGCTGGAGTTCCGGACCTTGGCCGCTGGGGCCAGGTGGAATGACAGGGCCCTAATGGACCACTACAGGTGCAGCCTCCGGGAGGACGTCCGCAGGGAGCTAGCGTGTCGGGACGCCACTCTCTCCCTCAACGAACTTATAGACATGTCAATCCGACTGGACAATCTGCTAGCTGCCCGCGGGCGTTCAGAAATCCCGTCTGGGATTCGAGAGGGCAGGCAGAACACTTCTCGGTCACCTCAGGTGAGTCAGCATCAATCTCACCCAGAACCCCCTGTTGGTCTTCCCAGCATAAGGCGCTAGTCGATTCAGGCGCAGCTGGGAACTTTATGGATCGCGGACTTGCCCTCAAGCTGGGAATTCTGCTGGTGCCGATAGATCCCCCCCTTCCCCGTGCACTCCATTAGGGTCAGGGAGGCCACGGTTCCACTGGACATGGTAACGCAGGGGAATCATAGGGAGCGGATTAGTCTCTTCCTTATCGATTCACCTGCGTTTCCAGTGGTGCTGGGGGTTCCCTGGCTGGCCAGTAACAATCCCAGGATTTCGTGGAGACAGGGGGCTCTCCAGGGGTGGTCAGAGGAGTGTTCAGGTAGGTGTATGGGAGTTTCCATTGGTGCCACGTCGGTGGAGAGTCCAGACAAGGTTTCCACTGTGCGCATTCCCCCTGAGTATGCCGATTTGGCTATCGCCTTCTGTAAGAAGAGGGCGACTAAATTACCTCCTCATCGTCAGGGGGATTGTGCGATAAACCTCCAGGGAAACGATGCGCTTCCCAGGAGTCACGTGTACCCATTGTCATAGGAGGAGACGTTGGCTATGGAAACATATGCCACGGAATCTCTGGGACAGGTACATTCGGCCCTCCATTTCACCCATCTCCTCAAGTTTCTTTTTTGTGAAGAAAAGGAGGGAGGTCTGCGTCCGTGCATTGATTACAGAGGTCTCAATTCCATTACAGTGGGGTTCAGTTACCCGCTACCTCTCATCGCTACGGCGGTGGAATCATTTCACGGAGCGCGGTTCTTCACGAAACTGGACCTCAGGAGCGTGTATAATCTGGTGCGTATTCGGGAGGGAGACGAGTGGAAAACCGCGTTTAGTACCACATCGGGCTACTATGAGTACCTCGTCATGCCGTATGGGTTGAAGAATGCTCCAGCCGTCTTTCAATCCTTTGTAGACGAGATTCTCAGGGACCTGCACGGGCAGGGCGTGGTTGTGTATATCGATGATATCTTGATCTATTCCGCCTGTGAGTATAACAGAACTCATATGGCAGTCAAAACCCCGAGACAGATCGAAACAGGAAGTAGAATTCTGAATTGCGAACTCAACTTCATCACGTTGCCTATTAATCACACCGTGAGCTATGGTTCATTGAGCACTTCCTATTGCTTCCACTAGATGTCCCCAGTCTTTACAAAGTGATTTGAGTCTCCTACTGTTAAAACTGAATGAATGAGACGCTGTGGAACGTGGTCACACGGAGAGGGCAATCACCATTATGACGCCGGCGCCCCTGGTTACCCTCCCCTTTCGAAACGTTTTGAAACACAATGCAATCGTCCCCCTCGAATCTTATTGGCTCTCTTGTTGAAAAACGCCCTGAAGATTTATGTTATACAACGTTTGACATGTTTGAACGAACCTAAATGGGAAAAAAATGCATTTTCTCGAAATGGCTGTCCCGCGGCCGACGGAGCATTTGGATCAGCCTTCAGACGCGCTAACAAGAACAAGCTCTTGGAACATAAAGAAGTAATTTTTTCGAACGAAAATACATTTGTTGTGGACCTGGGATTCCTGGAAGTGCTTTCTGATGAAGACAACCAAATGTAAGGGATTATTGACAATAGTATACAAGACTAGATGTCATATGCGATTGTTCCAAGATGGCGCTGACCTGTAACGTTAGCCTATTTTTCTGAGTATTTCATCCCCTTTCATCGCAAAGTATGATTACCCAGTAAAGTTAATTTCAAATCTGGCATTACAGGTGCTTTCAAGAGATATTCATCTATAAATCTTAGAATGACAATATTACATTTTAAAAATGTTTTCGAATAGTAATTTAGTAAATTGTAGCTCTGTTTCATCGGATGCATTTGAGGGAAAATAGTTAGTCAACGTTACACACCGATGTAAAATGCTGTTTTTATATATAAATATGAACTTTATCGAACAAAAGAATGCATGTATTGTGTAACATGATGTCCTAGGTGTGTCATCTGATGAAGATTGTCAAAGGTTAGTGCTGCATTTAGCTGTTTTTTGGTTATTTGTGATGCATGTGGTTGGTCGGAAAATGGCTATGTGGTTACTTTTACGATATACTCCTCTAACATAATCTAATGTTTTGCTTTTGCTGTAAAGCCTTTTTGAAATCGGACAACGTGGTTCGATTCAGGAGAGGTGTATCTATAAAACGATATAATTTGAAAAAAAAAATTATTACATTTTGTTATGCTAATGGCGATAGGATTTTTCGCTGGATGTCCGTTCCGCATACGGGACGGAGGCCACACAGGGGTTAATAAAGCGCCTACCTGTACGTTCTGTCTCCTGCGCCTGACTCCACACCCACTACGCCCAGATCGTTACAACATTCCCGAATGAATCTGCCACAGATGAGGTCAGGATCACAAGAGAGTAGTCTCTTGTGCATTTCCCATGAATCAACAGTAGAGAATGGCATAGCTGACAAGAATGCAGGTAGGTCTGACAGGTTTAGTGGTGAGGTGACAGAAGAAAACTTGTCATTTATAGCATTGGCAGTGTGCTCTCCACATTTGTTACTTCCAACCATTTATGGAGGGAAAGTCACTGACCAAATGCTCTACTGCTTGACTCTCATTGGTTGAATTTTTCTTCCTGGTTGCGTTAGTGACAGAATGAGACTTGGGTGTGTCTACAATATTATGATCACTGAGACCCAAAGGTGACATTGTTGTAGGGGTACTATAAAAGTCCTCTAGGTGGGTAATGACAGTCAAGGATGGCATTTTGTCTAGATGGAATGTTAACAAGTTGTTGTAAAAAGACAAAGTGCTTTCATCTTTAAACGGATAAAACCAATTATTTATGAATTTAAAAAAAGTGACATTCTCTTCTGCTGCCTCATATGAATTTGATCTCAAATCCCAAATGCTTTTGTACAACAGCGAAATGTATATGTGGCAACAACAACAAAAAATCAGTAGGCAACACTTACGGTAGTAAATGGTGATTTGTGTCCCACAAGTCAACGCACAGGGAGGGAAGGGTATGGACCACGTTATTATTTATTATTTTTTAATCCCTTTTTTCTCCCCAATTGGTAGTTACAGTCTTGTCCCATTGCTGCAACTCCACTATAGACTCAGGAGAGGTGAAGGTCAAGAGCTAAGTGTTCTCTGAAACACAACCCTGCCAATTCACACTGCTTCTTGACACATTGCTCGCTTAATCCACAAGCACCAATGTGTCAGAGGAAACACCGCCCAGCTGGCTACCGAAGTCAGCTTGCAGGTATGTGGCCCGCCACAAGAAGTTGCTGGAGCGCGATGGGACAAGGAAATCCTTGCCGGCCATACCCTCCCCTTTCCTGGACGATGCTGGGCCAATTGTGCGCCGCCTCATGGGTCTCCCGGTTATGGCTGGCTGTGACACAGCCTGGGATTGAACCCAGTTCTGTAGTGATGCCTCAAGCACTCCGTTGCAGTGCCTTAGACCGCTGCGCCACTCGGGAGGCCAGTATGCACTGTTTGAAAAGATAAAAAAATATGTAGTTAGCTACAATTTATACTAGGAATAATTGTGGGGTTTGCGCAGCAAGAGCCCCAGCTTAGATATTCAACCTATGACTACTACTACTTCTTCTTCAGCACGCTACTCCTCCAACACCGTTTAAGCTAGAAACGTCGTTCAAACTTTAAAACATGGTCTCACTCGACTTGCTTGTATACAAGATTTTGATATATTTTCAACTTTTTTTCTAAAAACATTCTAAAGCTCCCCATTTTGACATCACTTCCAACTGCCAGTCTCTGCATTTGAAATCATGGAACTTTTGATGAAAATCAGCTAATTTAACCACTACCCCAACAAGTTAGACAAAAAATTAGTGTATGGAATATTTGTCTACGGAGCTTACAGTACAGCTGCATTACCCCATTTTCTTCCAACTTTTTCAAACAACTGCCGTTTTGACCACTAACCCAACAAGTTAGACAAAAATATTCATGAAATCTTCCCCTACCGCACTGCTTGTCAAATCTGAAAACGGATTAGAAATGGTGCGTACAATCTCTAGATAGAGCTGTTTTAGTAACCCATCAACTGCTCTCTTTCTAACTGCAGTAAATCATGTCAGAAGCTAGCAGATGAATTATTTACCAACAACAACTGAAAATATAAAGTTTACTTTCCTTGCTTGAATCTAGCAAAGACGTTTTGTTGGTCAGAGTGCAGTATTTAGTTAATATTAAAGCACAAACGTACTGTATGTTATGTTAGCATGTTTCTCTATTGCTTTAGCCAAAAGGCAGCAGTGTTGCCAAGGCTACTGTTGCCATGCAATGCTAGTTTACCGTTCGCTAAAGAGAAGGGTGGGCTGTACCCCTCTGATTGGAAAGAGAGGATTAGGAATAGCTTCTACCAATAAAAGGTTACAGCTGTTTTTGAGTTTAGAGTGACAAAAAGTGGCATGCTGACATCCAAATGGAGCCATTGCTATGGGTACTCACAGACATAGAGGGCAAAAAATGTGAGGGTGAAGATAGTCACCACAATTACTGCTGATCACAACCACACATATTGACCAAACAACAGCTAAACAGCTAAAGCACACAACTACAGACCACAACCACACAACTACTGACCACAACCACACAACTTATGATAAAACACCTACTGACCATTCAACTGCTGACCACAACCACACAAATTCTGACCGCAACCACACAACTGCTTACAACATCTACTAACCACAACCATACAACTACTGACCACAACACAACTTTTGACCACACAACTACTGACCACTCATCTACTGACCACAACCAAACAACTGCTTACAACATCTAGTAACCACAACCAAACAAATACTGACCACAACAAAACAACTTCTGACCACACAACTACTGACCACTCATCTACTGACCACAACTGCTGACCACAACCACACAATTTCTGACCACAACCACACAATTACAGACCACATGTAGTGACCAGAACCATACAACTACTGACAACAACCACACAACTACTGACCCTGGCCACAACAACTGACCACAACCACACAACTGCTGACCACAACACAACTTTTGACCACACAACTACTGACCACTCATCTACTGACCACAACCAAACAACTGCTTACAACATCTAGTAACCACAACCAAACAAATACTGACCACAACAAAACAACTTCTGACCACACAACTACTGACCACTCATCTACTGACCACAACTGCTGACCACAACCACACAATTTCTGACCACAACCACACAATTACAGACCACATGTAGTGACCAGAACCATACAACTACTGACAACAACCACACAACTACTGACCCTGGCCACAACAACTGACCACAACCACACAACTGCTGACCACAGCTAGTGACCACAAACACACAACTACTGACCACACATCTATCTACTGACAATATCCAAACGTTTGACCAAACCCACACAACTACTGACCAAAACTACTGAACCACACAATTACTTACCACTACTACTGACCACAACTCGTGACCATCGATGGGAATTTAAATAGATTTCACTATTCAAATAATATAATTAAAGTACAACTTTTTAAACTTCTTTCACTACCACAAAAATACTTTGAAAGAGCTTTAGCAAGCCCCACAACTTTACTTGTAAAATGTCAATTTAGTTGCATAATTAAAACCATAACATTGTGGGTTTGTCAACTTTGGCTCCAATGTATTTCCAAAACAATTTTTACATGTTTCTTCTTATCTTATAATAATGATGTTCATAAAACATTTATTTTAGCACATACAGTACAAAGCTTATTTCACATTGTAAATCATAGGATTTATAGTAGTTTTGAGTGTAGTATTACTTCAACTTAGTTAGCAAATTAGCAAACATAAATGGAACTGAATTTGGCTTGCTAGCTAATTAGCTCATTATAAGCCAACTTACCTGTGAAACTTAAAGTCTCATCCACCATCAAACAATAGATTCCAGCCCTCCTGAGTTCTGAAGCTGTTAATTAAACCGAGCTAGCTTGCTATGTGAAAATGTGTGGTTCATAATAATACAAATACATACAAAAATTCCTTCTATGAATCAACCATTTTTGCTGAAAAATCTAAGGATCAATCGCTTGGTGTAGCTACGTTGTCGGAGTCAGTGAGAGTGACCAGATTACATTTTTTTGTTGTAGCCCTAGGACAACTCACCTGATTCAACTCATTGAAGGCTTAATAATTAGTTCACAAGTTGAATCAGGTGTGCTTGTCCGGGACTACGACAAAAATGATGTGCTGTTGGGCATACTCATGGACTATAGTTGGGAAGATGGGAGAAGATGGGTGGGAGACAAGTTTAAAAAGCAGGCATCTTACATCAGTCAGGATGGGAAGAAGGAAGATATGACCATCTTCTGGTAGTTGCAGACTGATAGTCAACTTCAAAATTTTTCTCAAAAGAGGGTCTGATCAAATACGTTTACACTTTAGTTTCCCATGGAATGACCCTTCTGTAAATAAGTAAACACATGTCTGTGTGTGTGTGTTTTGGGGAGGGGAGTACAGTACTGTACCTGCCGTGTATGTCTCTCTCTTTATATCGCCCTCCCTCATTCATTTCTCACCTGTTCCTGGATCTGTTGTTGTTTCTGCCTTCTACCAGTGTCTGTAGGGAGGGCAGAGCAGTCCAGCTCAGCTGCCATCTACTCGGCTCTTTCAGGCCCCCGGGCATAGTCTGACATGGGCACCACCTCAACACCCACAGCCACTCCTACACTGCAGGCTAAGAAGATTAGGTTGTCCACTCCTCTCTTGATTCCTGCACATTGTCTCTCCTTACACCACCACCCCTTGCCCTTATGCCCATTCCTTATTTCTTGTTTTTAATGAAATTGCTTTGAAAGGGGTCAGAGTGACACGTACAATTTTAAGATGGAATTCACCAGTAGGTGCTGTGTAAAGTTTTTATTTGCGGCTGATGCATAGCCTGCTAATATTTGCCTCTGTCTCAGCGCCTAGACTACCACCACCTCACAGCGTTAGTATTTAATGTTAGTATTTGAACCATCCAGTCCTATGTGTAATGCATCGACTTGACTCAGACTCATGGGAATCATTGACCTGTTCATTATTCGTCTCAAAACCCATCCAACTGCATACTCCAAGCATAGCCTCCATCTGTCCTCCCGTGCTTCATAGTGCCTCACTGGTATTGCACCACTAGGTGTCGCTAATACACTACATCCCTCCTCTTCTTAGATGTTTGACTAACCATTATTAACACCACATCTCCAAACTGTAGATCTATCCATTATAATGTAACAAAACATTATCTAGTATTCAAAATAAACTCTCTCTCGTATACAGTATTTAAATATTTTCCAAAACAACATACTGTAATGTCTACTTTTACTTTCTATAAACTACCAACCATAATCCTGGTTACATTTATGGAACTCTTTTGTTGACAATGTTTATTTGACAAGAATTCTTGCCAGAACTTTTCTGTGATGGCTAGGGGTAGACTGCCCTGCCATTGAGACACTGCCGGAGATTATTTTGCCCCATTATGGCAACGTCTATCTAGCATAGTCCTTCAGATGCATAGCTTGTTGTCTGAGTCTTCAGGATCGAGGCTGTAGTTGAAAGGCCTCCTCAGGTGCAGGCACTTGTCTAGGCAGTGTGTCAGGTTCTGCCCGGTCAGTGTCTCTGTCACTTGTGTCTCTGTCACTGTCCATTGTCCTGACTGTGGTTGTATCCACAGTTTTACAAAATAAACATGTCGCATGGCCCTCTTGCTATTCCTTTTCAGGACAACAGAGTACCCCTTCCTGTCCACGACAGTGTATGGCTCTGGTTCGAAAGTAGTTGACAACTTGTTCTGCTTCGGTTGCTGTAGCAGAACCATGTCACTTTGCTGGATTGTGCTTTCAGAATGCTCTCCTAAATCTGTCGGCATTCTGTCGGCCCTTTTCCTTCCTTTCAGCATCAGCAAGCTGAATGGCCTTGTGTGGCTCAGCTCCTGACTGCATGTCGGCTGACAGCTCTGGCAGTGTGGTTCTAATTTTGCGGTTGAACAAAAGTTCAGGTGGGCTGCGGCCTGTGACTGAGTGTGGCGTACTCCTGTAGGCCATAAGAAACGTTTGTAGTTCTGTGCTCCAATCCTTCCCTTCTCATTGAGCAGCGCGGATTGCTTTGACAAGTGTCCTGTTCTCTTTCATCTTCGCCATTGGCCTGAGAACCTGGTCCTTTGTTGACATTTATTCCAGCTCTCGTGGGGTGAATGCACATGGCACTGCGTGTTTGGCTACATAGTAGATGTCGTCCCCGTGGTGTAGAGATGACGGAGGGTTCAGAGTCAACCGTGACAGTGAGTCGGCTGCATTCTGAGGCCCAGGCTTGTATACAACCTTGAATCTGTAAGGCTGTATTCTCAGTGACCATCTCTCCATCCTCGCTGGAAGATTGGATTTTGGAGAATAAATTGAATCTAAGGGCTTGTGGTCAGTTACCATTACCAAGTCTTTGACATAGAGAAACACATAACTTCTCGCACATCCAGACTATGGCGAGGGCCTCTCTTTCAGTCTGAGAATAGCGTTGTGCTACATCTGTGAGAGCACGGCTAGCATAGTACACTGGCCTGTGTGAACCATATTTTTGCTTCTGACTCAAGCTAGCCCCTAACCCCACTGGACTAGCATCCACAATCACTTGTGTCTCTGGATCTTCATTGAAGTAGGCCATGTTGTGTGAACTGGCAAGGGCATTCTTATTTGTCACATGCGCCGAATACAACAGGTTTCACCTTACCGTGAAATGCTTACTTACAGGCCCTTTGTCACGGTTGTCGTTGGTTAAGGAGGACCAAAACGCAGCAGGTATATGTAAGCTCATCTTGAGGTTTATTAACTCCAAAATGAACACCAAAATAACAAACGAAAACGAACGATCAACACACAGTCTGACAAGGCTAAACTCAGAACAATCTCCCACAATTAAACAGACAAACACACCCAACTAATATAGGACTTCCAATCAAAGGCAACACCACACAGCTGCCTTCAATTGGAAGTCCACCCCAATTAACCAAACATAGACATACAACTAACTAGATCAACATAGAAATACGTGAATTTCAAACAGTGCCCAAAAACCCCGGAATACTAAATCAAATGCCCTTACTACAAAAAACACCACCCTGAACCACATAAAACAAATACCCTCTGCCACGTCCTGACCAAACTACAATACCAATTAACCCTTATACTGGCCAGGACGTGACACCCTTAACCAACAATGCAGTTCAAGAAATAGGGGTAAGGCAGTTCTACTGGAAACTTGCCTTTATCTACTATGTATGTGGGAGTGTATAATAATGTGTAACTCTTGCTTCAATGGTGCGAGCCCGCTTTGAGAAGGCTCTGGAGGTGACCCGCTACACCCCTCACTACATTGACCAATCACAGCAGGAGGAGAGGAAGAGGATCAGCAGTGACCCGCAACTGACATCACCAATAATGAGAGGTAGGCTACACCACCAGTCAGACTGTTGCTAGAAAGGTGTGTGCAGATGTGGGTGTTCTTTCTTCATCTCATCTCTTACATGCCCTGATCTCTCATTACCCCTCTCTCTCCCTCCCCTTTCTACCTTTCTCTCTCCCCCTCTTTCCTTCTCTCTCCCAGTGTGAATGCCATGTATAATGATCTTCAAAACACTCTCATGGCCATCAATGAGCAGGACACATTACGCTGGTGGAAGAACACCCACAGACCGGGCATGCACTTACACTGGCCTCAGTTCCATGTGCAACACACACACACACACACACACACACACACACACACACACACACACACACACACACACACACACACACACACACACACACACACACACACACACACACACACACACACACACACACACACACACACACACACTGCCGGCTAATGGAAGTTAATGGGACCTAATGGAGTGTACTGTAAAATGAGATGATGTAGACTTCAGCCATGTGTTATTGTCAGTTAGTCTAATGTAGTGAACAGTGTTACAAGCTAATGTAGCAGACTATATGACAGTAGAGTATGGTCCAACAATGTGAAGAAGCACAGCAAGGCCCAGTAGAGAGGAGTTGAGCATGGCCATGTCTGAATAACTGGTACTTGCATTCTAAATAGTAGGCGTTTCATCCATATCGGGTGAACCATTTAGAAATTACAGAACTTTTTGTATATAGTTGCCCCATTTTAAGGGAGCAAAAGTATTGGGACAAATTCACTTACATGTGTATTAAAGTAGTAAAAGGTTAAGTATTTGGTCCCATATTCATAGCACAATCAAGCACTACATCAAGCACAACATCATGCTTGTGACTCTACAAATTTGTTGGATGCATTTGCTGTTTGTTTTGGTTGTGTTTTAGATTATTTTGTGCACAATAGAAATTAATGGTAAATAACGTATTGTGGCGTGAATAATAATGAGTGAGAAAGTTATAGACGCGAAAATATCATGAGGAATTGAACACTTTTATGATTGAGAGGGAAATCATGTGACTGAACTAAAGAATAAGAAATATAAACTATTCTATGAAACAAAAACAAATTATATAAAGAACTATACTAAAAAGCTTTGGAGCACCTTAAATAACATTTTGGGAAAAAAGGCTAACTCGGCTCCATCATTCATTGAATAAGATTGCTCAATCATCACAAAACCCACTGATATTGCTAATTACTTTAATTATTTTTTAATTGGAAAGATTAGCAAACATTGACACAACACATCCAAGTATATCTGACCAAATAATGAAAGACAAGAATTGTACTTTTGAATTCTGTAAAGTCGGTGTGGAAGAGGTGAAAAAATTGTTGTCTATCAACAATGACAAGCCACCGAGGTCTGACAGTCTGGATGGAAAATTACTCAGGATAATAGAGGACAATATTGCCACTCCTATTTGCCACATCTTCAATTTAAGCCTTCTAGAAAGTGTGTGCCCTCAGGCCCGGAGGGAAGCTAAAGTCATTCCACTCCCAATAATATTAAAGCCCCCTATACTGGCTTAAATAGCTGACCAATCACCCTGTTACCATCCCCAAGTAAGCTTCTGGAAAAATGGTTTTACCAGATACAATGCTATTTCACAGTAAAAAAATTGACAACAGACTTTCAGCATGCTTATAGGGAACGACACTAAACAAGCACAGCACTTACACAAATGACTGATTGGCTGAGAATAATTGATGATAAAATGATTGTGGTGGCTGTCTTGTTAGACTTCAGTGCAGCTTTTAACATTATCGATCATAGTCTGCTGCTGGAAAAACGTATGCGTTATGGCTTTACACCCCTGATATAATGTGGATTAAAAGGGTGTTCTTTAATGAAAGTCTCTCAAACATAATCCTGGTAGAATCAGGAATTCCCCAGGTTAACTGTTTAGGTCCCTTACCTTTTTCAATCTTTACTACCGACATGCCATTGGCTTTGAGTAAAGCCAGTGTGTCTATGTATGCTGATGACTCAACAATATACACGTCAGCTACTACAGAAACTGAAATGACTGCAACACTTTTTATTTTTTTATTTCACCTTTATTTAACCTGTTAGGGCTAGGGGGCAGCATTTGCACGTCTGGATAAAAAAAATGTACCCGATTTAATCTGGTTACTAATCCTACCCAGTAACTAGAATATGCATATACTTATTATATATGGATAGAAAACACTCTAAAGTTTCTAAAACTGTTTGAATGGTGTCTGTGAGTATAACAGAACTCATTTGGCAGGCAAAACCCTGAGACATTTTCTGACAGGAAGTGGATACCTGATGTGTTGTATTACCTTTAAACCTATCCCATTGAAAAACACAGGGGCTGAGGAATATTTTGGCACTTCCTATTGCGTCCACTAGATGTCACCAGCCTTTACAAAGTGTTTTGAGTCTTCTGGAGGGAGATCTGACCGAACAAGAGCCATGGAACAATGATGTCCCATTAGACACCTGGCGCGCGAGTTCATGTTGGGTACCCTCGTTCCAATACGTTATAAAAGAGTATGCATTCGTCCACCTTGAATATTATTCATGTTCTGGTTAAAAAAGGCCCTAATGATTTATGCTATACAACGTTTGACATGTTTGAATGAACGTAAATATATTTTTTCCCGTCGTTCATGACGAGAAGTCCGGCTGGCTTAGATCATGTGCTAACAAGACGGAGATTTTTGGACATAAATGATGAGCTTTTTTGAACAAAACTACATTCGTTATGGACCTGTGATACCTGGAAGTGACATCTGATGAAGAGAATCAAAGGTAATGGATTATTTACATAGTATTTTCGATTTTAGATCTCCCCAACATGACGTCTAGTCTGTATCGCAACGCGTATTTTTCTGGGCGCAGTGCTCAGATTATTGCAAAGTGTGATTTCCCAGTAAGGTTATTTTTAAATCTGGCAAGTTGATTGCGTTCAAGAGATGTAAATCTATAATTCTTTAAATGACAATATAATATTTTACCAATGTTTTCTAATTTTAATTATTTAATTTGTGACGCTGACTTGACTGCCGGTTATTGGAGGGAAACGATTTCCTCAACATCAATGCCATAGTAAAATGCTGTTTTTGGATATAAATATGAACTTGATAGAACTAAAAATGCATGCATTGTCTAACATAATGTCCTAGGAGTGTCATCTGATGGAGATTGTAAAAGGTTAGTGCATCATTTTAGCTGGTTTTATGGTTTTGGTTACCCTGTCTTTGAATTGACAAAACATTACACACAACTCTTGTAAATGTACTGTCCTAACATACTCTAAATTTATGCTTTCGCCGTAAAACCTTTTTGAAATCGTAAAACGTGGTTAGATTAAGGAGATGTTTATCTTTCAAAGGGTGTAAAATAGTTGTATGTTTGAAAAATTTGAATTTTGACATTTATTTGGATTCAAATTTGCCGCTCTTGAAATGCACCTGCTGTTGATGGAGTGCACCACGGGTGGCACGCTAGCGTCCCACCTAGCCCATAGAGGTTAACCAGGTAGGCCAGTTGAGAACAAGTTCTCATTTACAACTGCGACCTGGCTAAGATGTTGGCTTTAGGGATGACCAGTGAAATATACCTGCTGGAGCGCATGCTACGGGTGGGTGTTGCTATGGTGACCAGTGAGCTGAGATAAGGCGCTTTACCTAGCAAAGACTTATAGATGACCTGGAGCCAGTGGGTTTGGCGATGAATATGTAGCGAGGACCAGCCAACGAGAGCATACAGGTCGCAGTGGTGGGTAGTATATGGGGCTATGGTGACAAAACGGATGGCACTATGATAGACTGCATCCAATTTGCTGAGTAGAGTGTTGGAGGCTATTTTGTAAATTACATCGCCAAAGTCAAGGATCGGTAGAATAGTTTTACGGTTTTAAGGGTATGTTTGGCAGCATGAGTGAAGGAGGCTTTGTTGCAAAATAGGAAGCTGATTCTAGATTTAACTTTGGATTGGAGATGCTTAATGTGAGTCTGGAAGAAGAGTTTACAGTCTATTCAGACACCTAGGTATTTATAGTTGTCCACATATTCTAAGTCAGAACCGTCCAGAGTAGTGATGCTAGTCGGGCGGGCACCCCCATAGACTGCCAGAGGTCAGGACAACAGGCCCTCTCATTTGACACACTGAACTCTATCTGAGAAGTAGTTAGTGAACCAGGCGAGGCAGTCATTTGAGAATCCAAGGCTGTTGAGTCTGTTAATAAGTATACGGTGATTGACAGAGTCAAAAGCCTTGGCCAGGTCGATGAAGACGGCTACACAGTACACGAATTACCAGAAGCACACACACACACACACACACACACACACACTAAGGTGTGTTGGACTCCGAGGACAAAGGACAGTGCCAAGGGCCAATGGGAAGTCGACACCACCTGGAGAATGGACCGTCCCTCCACTCATCGACCAGTCAGGAGAGCGGACCTACTAGACTCAACCTACGTCAACACACTGTTATTTCATTGTATAAATTGGATGCACACTATGTATCGGGGCTCTCTTCTGCTAGTTCCCTATGAGCTAAACGAAGGAGTCCGTGCACGCTTTGCCAAATATCTTTGTCTCATAATAAACTGCCTTACTATAAACTGAATCCACCCGGTCCAGCGTCTTGACTTGGTCTCCTTCTCAAGTAACTGATCATCAACACTTACTACTCAATGTAATAAAGTAATGACTTTTCAAATAAGTTACCTTACACACACGTTGGCTGACAATTTGTTAGCTACACTGCCCTTACGAACCACATAGTATATCGTTACAGCAGTATGTACCAGTATGTTAGCTAGCTACCTAACATTAGTAGTTATACATCAAACTTGCCAGTATATTAACTATAGGCTATCTAACTACCCAAGGTTTATTGACATGATTATTCCCATCATTCTTAGTTTAGCTAAATAGTATAGTCGTTGTGCATTCTCAATGGACATTCGGGTGCTTTCGTAAATTCGCTCTGGCTATCTACACCGATTTCTGAGTGTACTGATTTCTGAGTGTACCAGAGCGCAGAATCATTTATTTACGAGCGCCCACCACCCGTTGAATATGGCCGGTGTCAGTAATCGTTGGCAAAAAAAACATAATTAAATTGTTTCCAGCAGTACAGTTACAGTCACCAGCTCTCTGGTTAACACGAAAACTGCCTTACCAGCTCTGCTAGGGTGAGAAAAATGGTCAGAGTGGTCTCATTTGTGTCTGGAAGTAGCTAGCAAGCTAGCCAACGTTAGCTTGGGTGATTGACTGCTGTTGTAAGGCCAGAACACTCAAATCAACCGTACTCCTCGGACCGAACATCCAGTGCGCGCTCCGAATTTACAAACTGACAATCTGACAACACTGAATTCATGAGTGTCACGTTGTACAGCGCCATATTTTCTGTTCCATCCTAACCGAAACCCAGAGTTGTTCATTTTTAATGGAATAGAAACACCATAATATTAATCAAATTAATTAATCAAGTAAGAGTCAAAAGTTTGGACACACCTACTCATTCAAGGGTTTTTCTTTATTTTTATTATTTTCTACATTGTAGAAGAATTGTGAAGACATCAAAACTATGAAATAACACATATGGAATCAAAAAAGTGCTAAACAAATTATTATTCAAAGTAGCCACCATTTGCCTTGATGCCAGATTTGCACACTGTTGGCATTCTCGCAACCAGCTTCATCTGAAATGCTTTTCCAACACTCTTGAAGGAGTTCCCATATATGCTGAGCCCTTGTTGGCTGCTTTTCCTTCACTCTGCGATCCAACTCATCCAAAACCATCTCAATTGGATTGAGGTTGGGTGATTGTGGAGGCAAGGTCATCTGATGCAGCACTCCATCACTCTCCTTCTTGGTCAAATAGCCCTTACACCATCTGGAGGTGGGTTTTGGGTCATTGTCCTGTTGAAAAACAAATTATAGTCCCACTAAGGCAAAGCAGAGGGGATGGCGTATCGCTGCAGAATGCTGTGTTAGCCATGCTGGTTAAGTGTGCCTTGAATTCTAAATAAATCACCGACAGTGTCACCAGCAAAGCACCCCCACACCTCCTCCTCCATGCTTCACGTTGGGAACCACACATGCGAATATCATCCGTTCACCTACTCCGCATCTCACAAAGACACGGCGGTTGGAACCAAAAATCTCAAATTTGGACTCACCAGACCAAAGGACAGATTTACACCGTTCTAGTATCCATTGCTCGTGTTTTTTGGCTTAAGCAAGTCTCTTCTTCTTATTGGTGTCCTTTAGTAGTGGTTTCTTTGCAGCAATTCGACCATGAAGACCTGATTCACGAAGTCTCCTCTGAACAGTTGATGTTGAGATGTGTCTGTTACTTGAACTCTGTGAAGCATTTATTTGGGCTTCAATATGAGGTGCAGTTCGGTGGTGGAAAAAGTACCCAATTGTCATACTTGAGTAAAAGTAAAGATACCTTAATAGAAAAGGACTCAAGTGAAAGTCACCCAGTAATGTCCTACTTGAAAAAGTCTAAAAGTATTTGTTTTTGAATATACTTAAGTATCAAAAGTGAATGTAATTGCTAAAATCTACTTACGTATCAAAAGTGTAAATCATTTCAAATTCCTTATATTAAGCAAACCAGACGGCACCATTTTCTTTAATTCACGGATAGCCAACACTCCGACACTCAGTGTTTAGTGAATCCGCCAGATCAGAGGCAGTAGGAATGACCAGGAATGTTCTCTTGATAAGCATGGGAATTTGACCAGTATTCTGTCCTGCTAAGGATTGAAAATGTACTTTTGGGTGTCAGGAAAAATGAGTAAAAAGTACATATTTTTCTTTAGGAATGTAGTGAAGTAAAAATAAAAGTTGTCAAAAATAGAAATAGTAAAGTACAGATACCCCAGAAAACTTCTTAAGTTGTACTTTCAAGTATTTTTACTTAAATACTTTACACCACTGGTGCAGTTAACTCGAATGACCATATTCTCTGAAGCAGAGGTAACTCTGGGTATTTCTTTCCTGTGTCGGTCCTCATGAGACCCAGTTTCATCATAGAGCTTGATGGTTTTTGCGACTTTACTTGAATAAACTTTCAAAGTTCTTGAAATGTTCCGTATTTACTGACCTTCATGTCTTAAAGTAATGATGGACTGTTGTTTCTCTTTTCCTATTTGAGCTGTTCTTGCCATAATATAGACGTGGTATTTTAGCAAAAAGGGCTATCTTCTGTATACCACCCCTACCTTGTCAATACACAACTGATTGGCTCAAGCGCATTAAGAAGGAAAGAAATTCCACAAATTAAATTTTAAGAATGCACACCTGTTAATTGAAATATCATTCCACATGACTACCTCATGAAGCTGCTTGAATGAATGTCAAGAGTGAGCAAAGCTGTCATCAAGGCAAAGGGTGGCTACTTTGAAGAGTCTCAATTATATAAAATATATTTTGATTTCATTAACACTTTTTTTGCTTACTACATGATTCCATAAGTGTTATTTGATAGTTTTGATGTATTCAGTATTATTCTACAATGTAGAAAATAGTAAAAATAAAGAAAAAGAAAAACCCTTGAATGAGTAAGTGTGTCCAAACTTTTGACTGGTACTGTATGTGGACACTCCTTCAAATTAGCGTATTTGTCACAGCGGTCGATGAAAGGGGACCAAGGCGCAGTGTGTAGAGTGCTCATTCTTACTTTACTTTAAGAGAACACAAACAAAAGAACAACACGACAGCCAACAGTTCCGTAAGGTACTCAGACAAAACGGAAAACAACTACCCACGAATCCCAAAGGAAAACAGGCTGCCTAAGTATGGCTTCCAATCAGAGACAACGAAAGACACCTGCCTCTGATTGGAAACCAAACGCGGCCAAAACATGGAAAACAAGACATAGAAATAGCACACTAGAAAAACCCCATATATAAACAGAAAACAGAAAACCACCCAACACAACCACCTGTCATGCCCTGACCGCTCTACTATGGCAAATTACCTCTTACAAGGGTCAGGATGTGACAGTATTCGGCTATTCCAGCTACACCTGTTGCTGACAGGTGTATAAAATCCAGCACACAGTCATGCAATCACCATAGACAGTGACTTTAAATGTGGCACTGTCATAGGATGCCACCTGTTCTCAAATTTCTGCCCTGCTAGAGCTTCCCCGGTCAACTGTAAGTGCTGTTATTGTGAAGTGGAAACAGCCGCAAAGTGGAAGACCACAGAAGCTCACAGAACGGGACAGCTGAGTACTGAAGCACGTAGCGCTTACAAGTCGTCTGTTATTGATTGCAACACTCACTACCGAGTTCCAAACTGCCTCTGGAAGCAACGCCAGCAGAAGAACTGTTTGTCGAGATTGGTGTGGAAGAACTTGACTGGCCTGCACAGAGCCCTGACTTTAGCCCCATCGAACACCTTTGGGATGAATTGGAACGCTGACTGCGAGCCCAACATCAGTGCCCAACCTCACTAATGCTCTTGTGGCTGAATGGAAGCAAGTCCCCGCAATGTTCCAACATCTAGTGGAAAGACTTCTCAGAAGAGTGGAGGCTGTTATAGCATGAAAGGGGGGACCAACACCATATTAATGCCCATGATTTTAGAATGAGATGTTCAACGAGCAGGTGTCCACATCCTTTTGCTCATGTACTGTATATGTGGTCTTCATCAGACAATTGTAACCTTACTGTAATCTAGATCATCATGGATCATCAATGGTTTTTCATGAGGAAAGTTCATTTGCTATGTGCTCTAACATAATCATTCATGTCACACTTTTTTTTATTAAAGCAATTTTCAATTTTGCTAGAGTAAGACATGTGGTTATCAACAGTAAATAGGCTAGCAGCTGAATTCGATTTTGTTGTTTTGATATCATCAAAACTTTCCAATGTAATTAATCTCGGTTGGTGTTTTGTAAGGATGTGTGCAGTTATAGCAGTTGTCCTGCTAGGGGGAGCCCAGACCAAGTAGTTTAAATTATACAGTCTACAGTCTCAGTCCACTGTTCATTTTTATCCTCAATTCCCCAAACGAAGGGTGACCATGTGAAGAACATTAAATCAGTTGACAGCCTGGAAATGCATTTGGGTTCTGTTACTTCAGATTATACCATTATTGTACCACATATTCAACAACATAAAGTTAGTTTCAGAAACGGTTTTATGGGCGAAATGTTATGGGCTAAAATGTAGGTTATGTTTTGTCCTATAGCCATTTTTATAGTGTTAATTATTTAAACAAGAAATTACCTTTTAATTGGCATTTCTATTTCAGTATTCTCAGGTTACAAAGTAGGACCTGATTTTGAACGATTGACAACACCTGGTGCTCTTTGCTACAGTATGTATGACACATCTCCAGTGATCCTAACGTCAGTGCAGAACTCTCCCAAAGAGCCATGGTAGGAGGTTTTTAAAACAAGACTGCACGTGTTTACACCCACACAGTGAGATACATTTGCCATCAGTGCAAGCAGGTGAGTGCATTGTGCATTTAATTTTAAAACACCTGTCCATTAGGTGTAAATACTACTACCTCCTGCTCAGGCGTTAAAGAGGAATATCTGGTGTGGGTGTAATATACAGTAAAATACTCCTGCTGTTGACTGACTTAATACATTGTGCCTTCATGGGTAATTCTAGAGCAGGCCCCCCTTCAGTCACAGTAAAAGAGCATCAGTTCTGTGTCTGTGAATAATCAATGGGAAGTGAATGTGGCGCCACACTGGAGCCACCACATCTGCATTTGCTACATGAGACACACACACACCTCTAGACTCATCAAGGAGTGACACACCACTGGGGATGAACCTCTGTCACATGGTTTGTTTACTTCAGATTGTGAAAGGTTAACAGACTGTGTGTGTGTAGTAGACACATAAAGGGGGACAGGAGAGAGAGAGAGACACAGACAGACAGACACAGAGAGAAAATGGACCAGTATGGCCTGGTCTCTCCTAGCTCCCTGAGGCAGTGTGAAAACAACCTCTTAGGCTGATGGTTGCTACATTAGTCTCTTAACCAGCCGGTCAATTTACAACTGTTCATTAGGCCGCAGGCCAGAGCCGAGAGGTATGATAGTTCACTCCCTCTCTAATTACCTGAGTGGAGTTGACAATTGTCTCAGAGAGAGATAAAGAGAATTAACATTAAGGGCAGGTGTTAAAAGCCACAGCTGTAATTATCCACTTGTCTTGGACCTGAATAAAAAGCTAGACTTATTATGTAGTGAAGCATGATTTCATCACTGTAGCATTGTTATACAGTGTTATACAGGAAAGTTTTCAGACCTCTTGACTTTTTCCACATTTTGTTATGTTACAGTATTATTCTAAAATGGATTAAATTGTTTTCCCCCCCTCATCAATCTACACACAATATCCTATAATGACAAAGCAAAAACAGGTTTTTAGAACATTTTGCAAATGTATTACAAATAAAAAACTGAAATATCACATTTACATAATTATTTAGAACCTTTACTCAGTACTTTGTTGAAGCACCTTTGGCAGCAATTACAGCCTCGAGTCGTCTTGGGTATGACGCTTCAAGCTTGGCACACCTGCATTTTGTTTTTTTCCCAATTCGTCTCTGCAGATCCTCTCAAGCTGTGTCAGGTTGGATGGGGAGCGTTGCTGCACAGACATTTTCAGGTCTCTCCAGAGATGTTCGATCGGGTTCAAGTCTGGGCTCTGGCTGGTCCACTCAAGGACATTCAGAGACTTGTCCCGAAGCCAGACCTGTGTTGTCTTGGCTGTGTGGTTAGGGTCGTTGTCCTGTTGGAAGGGGAACCTCTGGAGCAGGTTTTCATCAAGGATCTTTCTGTACTTTGCTCCATTCATCTTTCCCTCGATCCTGACTAGTCTCCCAGTCCCTGTCACTGAAAAACATCCCCACAGCATGATGCTGCCACCCCCATGCTTCACCGTAGGGATGGTGCCAGGTTTCCTCCAGACGTGAGGCTTGGCATTCATGCCAAAGTGTTCAATCTTGGTTTCATCAGACCAGAGAATCTTGTTTCTCATGATCTGAGAGTCCTTTAGGTGCCTTTTGGCAAACTCCAAGTGGGCTGTCATGTGCCATTTACTGAGAAGTGGCTTCAGTCTGGCCACTCTACCATAAAGGCCTGATTGGTGGAGTTCTGCAGAGATGGTTGTCCTTCTGGAAGGTTCTCCCATCTCCACTGAGGAACTCAGGAGCTCTGTCAGAGTAACCATTGGGTTCTAGCAAGAGTCTTCGTGGTTCCAAACTTCTTCCATCTAAGAATGATGGAGGCCACTGTGTTCTTGGGGACCTTCAATGCTGCAGAAATGTTTTGGTACCCTTCCCCAGATCTCTGCCTCGTCACAATCTTGTCTCGGAGCTCTGCGGACAATTTCTTCAAACTCATGGCTTGTTTTTTTGCTCTGACATGCACTGTCAACTGTGGGACCTGATATAGACAGGTGTGTGCCTTTCCAAATCAAGTCCAATCAATCGAATTTACCACAGGTAGACTCCAATCAAGATGTAGAAACATCTCAAGGATGATCAATGGAAACAGGATGCACCTGAGCTCAATTTCGAGTCTCATAGCAAAGGGTGTGAATACTTATGTAAATAAAGTATTTCTGTTTTTATTTGTAATACATTTGCAAACATTTCTAAAAACCTGTTTTCGATTTGTCGTTATGGGGTATTTTGTGTAGATTGATGAGGGAAAACATTTATTTAAAACATTTTAGAATAAAAATGTGACGTAACAAAATGTGGAATAAGTCAAGGTGTCTGCATACTTCCCGAAGGCACTGTATATTCTCAATACCCCCAAAAATCTACAGATTTCTCATAATCTTCCTTCATTGGACCACAAATATGTGATTTTAGAAGCTATTAACTGGAGAATGCATGCATAATGCGTGCATGTGTGAGTATGTGTGTATGTGCTGTGTGTCTATGTGAGTGTGTTGCTCATGTGTGTATGCGTGCTGATGGCCAGTCAGAGCAGATTACACACCAACCAGGGAAACAAAGCTCTGTTTTAGGAAGAGTGACTGATTTCACATTTCCATATTAATGAGTTGATTTGTTAAGAGGCAGCGGGACAAGGGGGAGAATAGCTCGGTCTTCATAGGGCATGACACATAAAGAAAGCTGATGCAGGGGAAAAATGGAAATTAAACCTTTTAGCTTAATACATTTGAGGCGTCCACAGCAAAGCCAGTGATTCGCATTTCCATTTGTACCTAAATGATGCGGTGGGTCCATGATGAGGCTGGGTGTTTGTCTCTACACCTTAAAACAAGAGGTTTTGCCACCGACTTTATCATGCATGAAACTTTTTCAGACTTTTCTTTACATAGAAAAGTAACAAAGCGAATGCCCGGCCCACCTGAGGATGTCTTTTTCAGCCATCTCTTTCCTGTGTTCGATGGGTGCAAAATCCACTTGTCTTGCTAGATTGATTGCTTTCATGTGACTCTTCCATACTTTTGCTTGTGCCTGTTGTTTTTTCCCTTACTGTAATGTTATGACTCCGAAAATGTTTGCAACGACTGAAATGGGCTCAACGAAATACATTGTATTGCATCTACTGTATAAGGCCGCTAAAGCTTCTTCTGGGATTTAACACAATATCTCAACACCAGTCAAAAGTTTGGACACACCTACTCATTCAAGAGTTTTTCTTTATTTTCACTGTTTTCTACATTGTAGAATAATAGTAAAGGCGTCAAAACGATGAAATAACACATATGGAATAATGTAGTAAACAAAAAAGTGTTAAACAAATCAAAATATGTTTTATATTTTAGATACTTCAGAGTAGGGTGGGTAACACCTGTTTATGGCGGCTCTAGTGCAGTCCACATAGCCTTATTCTCCAGCAGAGGAGACGGCTCCGGTTCGGGGCGTAATCCTTGCTCCACCCGCTGATCCCTCTGCTTTAGTACCACCGGACCGTGGATCGTTGTCGAAGGAACCGGACTGTAGATCACCGCTGGAGGTTCCGGGCTGCAGGCCGCCGCTGGAGGTTCCCGGCTGTAGGCCGCCACTGGAGGTTCCGGGCTGCAGGCCGTCTCAGGAGGCTCCGGACTGGGGAGTGTCGCTGGAGGCTCCGGACTGGGGAGCGTCGCTGGAGGCTCCGGACTGGGGAGCGTCGCTGGAGGCTCCGGACTGGGGAGCGTCGCTGGAGGCTCCGGACTGCGGAACGTCCGCTGCAGGCTCCGGACTGCGGAACGTCCGCTGCAGGCTCCGGACTGGGGAACGTCCGCTGCAGGCTCCGGACTGGGGAGCGTCGCTGCAGGCTCCGGACTGGGGAGCGTCGCTGCAGGCTCCGAACTGGGGAGCGTCGCTGCAGGCTCCGGACTGGGGAGCGTCAGTGCAGGCTCCGTGCCATGGATCATCGCTACAGGTTCCTCGCCATGGATCATCACTAGAGGCTCCGGGCCATGGATCATCACATGAGGCTTCGTGCCATGGATCATCACTGGAGGCTCCGGGCCATGGATCATCACTGGAGGCCCCGGGACATGGATCATCTCTACAGGCTCCAGGCTATGGATTATCCCTACAGGCTCCGGGCCATGGATTATCTCTGGAGGCTTCATGCCATGGATCATCCCTACAGTCTCCGGGCCATGGATCATCCCTACAGGCTTCTTGCCATGGATTATCCCTACAGGCTCCGGACCATGGATTATCTCTGGAGGCTTCGTGCCATGGATCATCCCTACAGGCTCCGGGCCATGGATCATCACTGGAGCCTTCTTTCGTGGAGCTGGAACAGGTCTCACCGGACTGGGGAGATGCACTGGAGACCGGGTGCACAGAGCTGGCACAGGGTATACTGGACCGTGGAGGCGCACTGGAGGGAGAGTGTGAGGAGCAGGCACAGGATGTACTGGGCTGTGGAGGTGCACTGGAGGGAGAGTGTGACGAACAGGGACATACTCACCACGATAAGCACGGGGAGTTGGCTCAGGTCTCACCCCTGACTCCGCCAATCTACCCGTGTGCCCCCCCCCACATGTTTTTTTTGGGGGGGGCTGCTTCTCGAGCTTCCCTGGCAGGCTTCTATATCTGTCCAATACTTGCCCCCAAGTCCAGTCCATCCTCTCTCGCCACTCCTCCAGAGACCAGGTATCCATCTCCTCCCGAGCACGCTGCTTGATCCAGTTGTGGTGGGTTGTTCTGTAACAACTGTCGTAGAGAGGGGACCAAGGCGCAGCATGTAGAGTGCTCATAGTGAATATTTATTTTAACTCAGAAATCTAAAGACAAAATAACAAACAAACAGCCAACAGTTCTGTCAGGTAACAGATAACTAAACAGAAAATAACTGCCCACAACACAGGTGGAAAAATACCCTACTTAAGTATGATCTCCAATTAGAGACAGTGAGGACCAGCTGCCTCTAATTGGAGATCATACCCCAAAAAACAACATAGAAATAGAAAGCTAGAACTAAACATAGATATTGCAAACATAGAAAAACACAAAGCACCCCCTGTCACGCCCTGACCTACTCTACCATAGAAAATAACATCTTACTATGGTCAGGCCGTGACATTTGGTCAGTCTTTGGTTTGAGGATCATGGAGTGAGCTATGCATGCCTAGTTTGTTAATTTAGCCTAGAAGATGCTCTTATATTCCCATGCCCTAATCACAGTCAACACAAATCTATTTTGTAACAATATCATGGAATAAAATTGAAAAAAAAGAAAATGTGCATATGGGCCTACCTGATGATATGCTGCTGCTGTGTTAAAAATAAATGTATTTTTCTCGAATTCAATGAGGTTCAGATACTTCAGTTGTAACTGGTTCTGCTGCACAATATTTTTTACAGTGGGTAGACAACTTTAGCATTGTTCCAAACTTAGACGATTCTCTTTTTTAACAATAATCTGTATATAAATAAAAACCCATCTGGTGCTGTCCTTGAATGAGTAGGTATGTCCAAACTTTTGAATGCATGATCGATTTTGTATTTCAACTCGTTCAATTTGCGAAGAATGGAATCTGGAAAATCTAACCCTAAACGTTGTTTCAACCAGTCAAATCACGTTTGTATGTATTCCTCAGAGATCCTAGAACGTAACCAGACTTCACTATATCATTAGGGGTGTAGTATATCCTATAGGACACCATATTTGGTCAGAGAGCGACGCCTTCACGGCACGCCGATGATGCGGGCGGTCTTCACTTGAATGACTCTAACTTTGTCAAATAAGCAACAATCGGGGTCAAACAAAGCTAGCTAGATAGCCAATGAGCTGGGCTTTACGGTAGTATCTCGAAACCCTGTATCTGTCGTAAAATGTAACTACTAACCTTGTGCGACAGCATGCCTTTTCCTTTTGGACAAGAATTATAAGAATTTTCAGAGTTATGAAGTTATGAAAACAGGTTGTTTTGCAAATGTTGAACTTTTAATATGGCTACTAATACTGGAAAAGCTAAGTCAAAGTCCAAGTATACAGATTTGACGATATTCTTGCAGAAAAATGTAATATGAATGCAAATGTCTCCTTCACGATTGCCCAAATGTACCTGGGTGACTTCACACTAAATGTCATGTAGTTCGTTCATACTTCAAGTTATCCTTCTGCAACTTTGCACATACACTGCTGCCATCTTGTGGATACCATCGGAATTACAAACAGAGGGATGTCTAGGAACTGGGACCTTTCTGTTGCATTTCAAAGATGGTGGTAGAAAAAGATGGTTGTTTTTTTCTTTGTATTTTCTTTTACCAGATCTATTGTGTTAAATTCTCCTACATTCAATTCACATTTCCACAAACTTCAAAGTGTTTCCTTTCAAATGGTACCAAGAATATGCATATCCTTGCTTCAGGGCCTGAGCTAAAGGCAGTTAGATTTGGGTGTCATTTTAGGCAACATTTTTAAAAAGGGGGCTATCCCTAAGAAGAATGACAGCAACACTTAACAAAGAGCTGCAGTTAGTTTCAGAATGAATGGCAAGGAATATGTTAGTCCTAATACCTAAAAGCATTGTATTTGGGACAAATCTTTCAAATAACCCTAAACCTCAACTAAATATTGTAATGAATAACGTGGTAATTGAGCAAGTTGAGGAGACTAAACTGCATGAAGTAACCCTGAATTGTAAACTGTCATGGTCAAAACATATTGATACAACAGTAGCTATGATGGGGAGAAGTCTGTCCATAATATAGCACTGCTCTGCCTTCTTAACAGCACTATCAACAAGGCAGGTCCTACAGGCCCTAGTTTTGTCACACCTGGACTACTGTTCAGTCGTGTGGTCAGGTGCCAAAAAGAGAGACCTCGGAAAATTGCAATTGGCTCAGAACAGGGCAGCACGGCTGGCCCTTGGATGAACACAGAGTGCTAACATTAATAATATGCATGTCAATCTCTCCTGGCTCAAAGTGGAGGAGAGATTGACTTCATCACTACTTGTATTTGTGAGAGCTATTGAAATGTTGAATGCACCGTGCTGTCTGTTTGAACTACTGGCACACAACTCGGACACCCATGCATACCCCACAAGACATGCCACCAGAGGTCTATGGACTACAGGTCTACAGACTATGGGAGGTGCACAGTACTACATAGAGCCATGACTACATAGAACTCTATTCCACATCAAGTAACTCATGCAAGCAGTAAAATTAGATAAAAAATATATAAATACACTTTATTGAACAACGGGGACTGTGAAGCAACACAAAGATAGGCACAGAAACATGCATACAAACACACGATAACATGCATACTATACACACACGTACACATGGATTTTGTTGTAGATATGTGGTAGTAGAGTAGGGGCCTGAGGGCACAGACTTAATATGTTGTGAAATATTTTGTAAATGTATTGTAATGGTTTTAACAATGTACAGTGGGGGAAAAAAGTATTTGATCTGATCCGTTCTTTGTCTGGGCAAACGTACAAAATCAGCAGGGGATCAAATACTTTTTTCCCCCACTGTACAACTGCCTTAATTCTGCTCGACCCCAGGAATAGTAGTTGCTGCCTTGGTAACTTTTTTCATTGTGTAAAAGTCAGTTGTTTTATTTGGAGCATAGCATACCTATACCTTCTTACAAAGCTAGACCAATTTTGCACGCACGCACACACATACATGACATGCACACAAACACACACACAGACAAACACTCCCGGTGCTTTAACGCCTTTCTGATTGGATTTATTAGAGAATGGATGTTGACTCGGCCACTCGAGAAACCTGGATTGTTTTTGTTCCCAAATTGACAGATGTACAGTAGATGATTGAAAGTGCCTTTTAGGTTGGCTCTCTGCTGTAGATTTAATTTGGCAGGAGGGAGTCCAGCACTCAGCTCTAAGTACACAAAGACAAGTCCCAGATTGATTGACAGACAGAGAGAGAAAAATATGGTAGACTGGTTAGGGTCTGTGGTGCTGAGGAGAGAGGAAGAGATCAAAAGGAACCTGCATGGGTTAAGACTGAGTAAAAACTTTAAAAAAGTGTTAATTGAACAATGTGACGTACTCTCTCTGCCATTTTTCAAATAGTGGAATGTTCCCCCTGTTGCACTTGCCAAACCTCTGAAGTGATTAGACTTATCACTGTTTCAGCCATGGCTGCCATTCGGTTTCCAAATGTTTGACATAAACATGCAAACAGCAGAGGCATGTGCTCGTAAAAAACAACCTTCTAGATATTTAATTTAGAGGCAAAAACAGGTCTTTCTTAGCCAATGAGGCAGGAGGAACTTTAACTTTCACTCAATGGTATGATGATAAAAAACATAAGGCTATAAAGCTGCAGTGGGAGAGAGAATAAAAGAGATAGAGAGAGAGGCTAAGGATGGGGAAAGGGAACAAGGGAGATATTGAGAAAGGGAGAGTGGATGAGAGAGAATGTCTGATGGAGAAAGGGTTGACCAAAGAAGAGAAAGAGATGTAGAGAGAGAGAAAAGAGAGAGGAGGGTGATAAGGTGAGCAGGAGCAAGGGAGAAAGGGGAGAGTGAGAAATAGAGAGGGGGAGACGGGTGAAGTGTTCTGCTACATCTGCAGACTTATCATCCAGCTCTTTAATGGGTTACATCTCATTGGCTGTTTCATGCCACAGTCCATCTCAATCTACAAAAGATATTAAGCCACACAGAACCTATCTTAAAGAAAGGATGAAATTTCAGTTAGGTGGAGCCTGTAACTGTTACTGTTACTGTGTTCAGGTGAGCCTCATAAAACTGTTACACTAGTTTCTAAGATCACATGAACACAGCACTAGGAACCTATTCAATTACAATTATAAACTGGGTGGTTCGAGCCCTGAATGCTGATTGGCTGAAAGCCATGGCATATCAGACAAAACATTTGTTTTTACTGCTCTAATTACATTGGTAACCAGTTTATAAAAGCGATAAGGCACCTCGGGTTTGTAGTATATCGCCAATATACCATGGCTAAGGGCTGTGTCCATGCACTCCGCTTTGTGTCGTGTTTAAGAACTGCCCTTAGCCGTGGTATATTGGCCATTTACCACACCCCCCTGGCCTTATTGCTTAATTACAGAACGGATGGTGTGAATGCTCTGCACCTAATAACAAAAGAGATAGGGAGGGAGGGAGTAAAAGAGAAATAGCTTAATACAGTTTTAATAATCCAAAGCAGTCAGACCAGTGATTCATAGAAAATGCATAATGGTTCATATTTCATTTTTTTGTGTGTGTGTGTGTGTGTGTGTGTGTGTGTGTGTGTGTGTGTGTGTGTGTGTGTGTGTGTACATGCGATTGTATGTGTAAGCCCATTCCCCACAGGGTAATGTTTGTCTGCCCTGCTACCATCTATTCTTATTACGCCTGTGAATATGTTTATCCAAGGATATCAATAATCATAACTAACTATTGGTGAATCACAAAACACCCCTTTGCCCCTACCAACTTGCTCAGAGGGCCCTCCATTGTCATGTGTTGCTGAAAACTCTAAGGGTGACTTCCAGAGTGTGGAAATGGGATCAATAAACCTATCAACTTCGCAACACACTCCTGACTTGAATGATACAATTCATGTTCCACTTTTGAATAATTAAACAAGCATGAAATTCAAATGAACAAATCCCCCCTGTTATTTTACAATATATAAACCTCAGTAACACTTAAACATTTAATTTGGAAGGTATTTCATCTGTTACATGTGACAAGTCTCAAAATCAGACAGAAACAAATGCACGTGGCATACAATTAGGCATACTTGTCCATTGCTATCATGATGGCGCCAGAGGACGTGGCTGCCGTTTTACTGGCTCCTAACCAATTGTGCTATTGTGTGTATTTCTTTCTTGTTATTTGTAACTTATTTTGTACATGATGTTTCTGCCACCGTCTCCTATGACCGAAAGAGCTTCTGGATATTAGGACAGTGATCACTCACCTCGTACTGGATGCGAAGGATTTACTTCAGACGAATTGGACGCAAAGGATTCACTTCAGACACCCTACAAGGCCCAAATCCAGAATAATTCACATGAAGAAGAGACAGAGATATCGGGGACGTATCGGAGAGGTCGGGGTGCCTTGTAAGGATCCGACGGCGAGTGAGTAATCCCCCTCTACCATCAGTCCTATGAGCCAACATGCAATCATTGGATAACAAAATGGATGAGCTCCAATCAAGACTATCTTACCAATGGGATATTAATAACCTCTTACATCTAGATGTTCTGCTAGCGGAACACCTGCTCCAATATCCAATGATAGGCATGGCGCGAAATACAAAGTCCTCGAAAATCCGAAAACGTCCATTTTTCAAACATATGACTATTTTACACCATTTTAAAGACAAGACTCTCCTTTATCTAACCACACTGTCCGATTTCAAAAAGGCTTTACAGCGAAAGCAAAACATTAGATTATGTCAGCAGAGTACCCAGCCAGAAATAATCAGACACCCATTTTTCAAGCTAGCATATAATGTCACAAAAAACAAAGCCACAGCTAAATGCAGCACTAACCTTTGATGATCTTCATCAGATGACACTCCTAGGACATTATGTTATACAATACATGCATGTTTTGTTCAATCAAGTTCATATTTATATCAAAAGCTTTTTATATTAGCATGTGACGTTCAGAACTAGCATTCCCACCGAACACTTCCGGTGAATTTACTAAATTACTCACGATAAACGTTCACAAAAAACATAACAATTATTTTAAGAATTATAGATACAGAACTCCTTTAGGCAATCGCGGTGTCCGATTTTAAAATAGCTTTTCGGTGAAAGCACATTTTGCAATATTCTGAGTAGATAGCCCGGCCATCATGGCTAGCTATTTTGACACCCACCAAGTTTGGTACTCACCAAACTCAGATTTACTATAAGAAAAATTGGATTACCTTTGCTGTTTTTCGTCAGAATACACTCCCAGGACTTCTACTTCAATAACAAATGTTGGTTTGGTTCCAAATAATCCATAGTTATATCAAAATAGCGGCGTTTTGTTTGTGCGTTCAAGACACTATCCGAAGGGTAAAGAAGGGTGACGCGCCCGGCGCATTTCGTGACAAAAAATTTCTAAATATTCCATTACCGTACTTCGAAGCATGTCAAACGCTGTTTAAAATAATATTCCGACCGGGAAACCCTGTTTTCATTCAAAGACTGAAAATAAAAACATGGAGTCTTCTCGTGCACGCGCGCCCCAGTCTCATTGTTCTCAGATCGACCACTATCCAAAGGCGCTACTGTTTTTCAGCCATGGCCTGCAAAGTCATCATTCAACGTTCTGGCGCCTTCTGAGAGCCTATGGGAGCGTTAGAAAATGTCACGTTACAGCAGAGATCCCCTGTTTTGGATAGAGATGATCAAGAAGGCCAAGAAATAGTCAGAGAGGGCGCTTCCTGTTTGGAATCTTCTCAGGTTTTGGCCTGCCAAATGAGTTCTGTTATACTCAGACACCATTCAAACAGTTTTAGAAATTTGGAGTGTTTTTTATCCAAAGCTAATAATTATATGCATATTCTAGTTTCTGGGCAGGAGTAATAATCAGATTAAATCGGGTACGTTTTTAATCCGGCCGTGAAAATACTGCCCCCTATCCATAACAAGTTAAAAACTGTAATATCTTATGTTTCACCGAGTCTTGGCTAAATGACGACATGGATAACATACACTTGGCTGGGTTTACAGTCTATCGGCAAGATAGAACAGCTGCCTCCAGTAAGACAAGGGGTGGTGGTCTGTGTCTATTTGTAAATAACAGTTGATCTATGAAATCGAATATTAAGGAAGTCTCAAGGTTTTGCTCGCCTGAGGTAGAGTATCTCATGGTAAGCTGTAAACAACACTATTTAGCAAGAGTTTTCATCTATATTTTTCGTAGCTTTCTATTTACCACCACACAACGATGCTGGCACTAAGACGGCACTCAACGAGCTGTATAAGGCCATAAGCAAACAAGAAAATGCTCATCCAGAGGCGGCGCTCCTAGAGGCCCGGGGACCTTAAACTTAAATCCGTTTTACCTCATTTCTACTAGCATGTTAAATGTGCAACCAAAGGGGAAAAAAACTCTAGACCACCTTTCTCCACACACAGAGAAGCGTAAAAAGCCCTCAATCGCCCTCCATTTGGCAAATCTGACCATAACTCTATCCTCCTGATTCCTGCTTACAAGCAAAAACAAAAGCAGGAAGTACCAGTGACTCGCTCATTAAGGAAGTGGTCAGATGACGCAGATGCTAAGCTACAGGATTGTTTAGCTAGCAGAGACTGGACTATGTTCCAGGATTCTTCCGATGGCATTGAGGAGTACACCACATCAGTCACTGGCTTCATCAATAAGTGCATCGATGACGTCGTCCCCACAGTGACTGTACGTACATACCCCAACCAGAAGCCATGGATTACAGGCAACATCCTCACTGAGTTAAAGGGTAGAGCTGCCGCTTCAAGGAGTGGGACTCTAACCCGGACGCTTATAAGAAATCCCGCCACGCCCTCCAACGAAACATCAAACAGGCAAATCGGCAAAGACTGAATCGTCCTACACCAGCTCTGACGCTCGTCGGATGTGGCAGGGCTTGCACACTATTACGGACTACAAAGGGAAGAACAGCCGCGAGCTGCCCAGTGACACGAGCCTACCAGATGAGCTAAATAACTTCTATGCTTGCTTCGAGGCAAACAACATTGAAGCATGCATGAGAGCCTCAGCTGTTCTGGACGAATGTGTGATCAAGCTCTCCGTAGCCGATGTGAGTAAGATCTTTAGCCTGTTGGGGGTAGGGGGCAGTATTTGCACGGCCGGATAAAAAACGTACCCGATTTAATCTGGTTATTACTACTGCCCAGAAACTAGAATATGCATATAATTATTGGCTTTGGATAGAAAACACCATAAAGTTTCTAAAACTGTTTGATTGGTGTCTGTGAGTATAACAGAACTCATATGGCAGGCAAAAACCTGAGAAGATTCCTTACATGAAGTGACCTGTCTGACTAGTTCTTGTTCTTCTTGGCTCTCTTTAATGAAAACTGAGGATCTTTGCTGTAACGTGACACTTCCTATGGCTCCCATAGGCTCTCAGAAGGCGGGAAAAAGCTGAATGATGTAATTCCAGCCACTGGCTGAAAAACATTAGCGCTTTTGGTAAGTGCTCTATCAGAGGACAATGGGACGGAGGCACGTGCACGAGTCGACCCCATGTTTTTATTTTCTCTCTCTTTGAACCTAAACACGCTTTCCCGGTCGGAATATTATCGCTTTTTTACGAGAAAAATGGCATAAAATTGATTTTAAACAGCGGTTGACATGCTTCGAAGTACGGTAATGGAATATTTAGAATTTTTTTGTCACGAAATGCGTCGTGCGCGTCACCCTTCTTTACCATTCGGATAGTGTCTTGAACGCACGAACAAAACAGAGGATATTTGAACATAACTATGGATTATTTTGAACCAAACCAACATTTGTTATTGAAGTAGAAGTCCTGGGAGTGCATTCTGACGAAGAACAGCAAAGGTAATAACATTTTTCTTATAGTAAATCTGACTTTGGTGAGGGCTAAACTTGGTGGGTGTCAAAATAGCTAGCCCTGTGATGCCGGGCTATCTACTTAGAATATTGCAAAATGTGCTTTCACCGAAAAGCTATTTTAAAATCGAACATAGCGAGTGCATAGAGGAGTTCTGTATCTATAATTCTTAAAATAATTGTTGTGTTTTTTGTGAACGTTTATCGTGAGTAATTTAGTAAATTCACCGGAAGTTTGCGGGGTATGCTAGTTCTGAACATCACATGCTAATGTAAAAAGTTGTTTTTTGATATAAATATGAACTTGATTGAACAAAACATGCATGTATTGTATAACATAATGTCCTAGGGTTGTCATCTGATGAAGATCATGAAAGGTTAGTGCTGCTTTTAGCTTTGGTTTGGGTTTATGTGACATTATATGCTAGCTTGAAAAATGGGTGTCTGATTATTTCTGGCTGGGTACTCTGCTGACATAATCTAATGTTTTGCTTTCGTTGTAAAGCCTTTTTGAAATCGGACAGTGTGGTTAGATTAACGAGTGTCTTGTCTTTAAAATGGTGTAAAATAGTCATATGTTTGAGAAATTGAAGTAATAGCATTTCTAAGGTATTTGAATAACGCGCCACGGGATTCCACTAGCTGTTACGTAAGTGTGACGAAATCGTCCCACTGGCCCTAGAGAAGTTAAACAGGTCCACATTCACAAGGCCGCAGGGCCAGGCAGATTACCAGGACATGTCCTCCGAGCATGCACTGATCAACATTTTCAACCTGTCCCTGACCGAGTCTGTAATACCAACATGTTTAAAGCCGACCACCATAGTCCCTATGCCCAGGAACATCAATGTAACCTGCCTAAATGACTACCGACCCTTGGCACTTATGTCTGTAGCCATGAAATGCTTTGAAAGGCTGATCATGACTCAAATCAACATCATTATCCCAGAAACCCTAGACCCACTCTTTTACATACCACCGCAACAGATCCACAGATGATGCAATCTCTATTGCACTCCACACTACCCTTTCCCACCTGGACCAAAGGAACACCTACGTGAGAATGCTATTCATTGACTATAGCTCAGCATTCAACACCATAGTGCCCTCAAAACTCATCACTAAGCTAAGGACAATGGCACTGAACAACTCCCTCTGCAACTGCATCCTGCACTTCCTGATGGGCCACCCCCAGGTGGTAAGGGTAGGTAACAACACATCTGCCACACTGATCCACAAGATCCTCAGGAGTGTGTGCTTAGTCCCCTCCTGTACTCCCTGTTCACCCATGACTGCATGGCCAAACACGACTTCAACACCATCATTAAGTTTGCCAATGACACAACAGTGGTTGGCCTGATCACCTACAACGATGAGACAGCTCATAGGGAGGAGGTCAGAGACCTGGCAGTGTGGTGATTATGGACTACAGGAAAAGGAGGACCGAGCACGCCCCAATTCTCATCAATGGGACTGTAGTGGAGCAGGTTGAGAGCTTCAAGTTCCTTGGTGTCCACATCACCAACAAACTATCATGGTCCAAACACACCAAGACAGTTGTGAAGAGGGCCTGACAACACCTTTCAGGAGACTGAAAATATATGTTATTTTTCTATTTTTCTTATTCATTTTATTTTTTACTTCAGTTTATTTTAGTAAATACTTTCTTAACACTTTTTTCCTTGAAACTGCATTCTTGGTTAAGGGCTTGTAAGTAAGCATTTCAATGTAAGGTTGTATTTGGCGTATGTGACAAATATTATTAATACGTACACTGTCCATTTCCTATATGACAATGCACCTAATCTATTGCATATCACAAACTTCATACAGAAAATCACATAGAGCTTCGAAACCCACCTTAAGGACTCGCCTTAACTGGATATCCTTTTTTTCTTCAAAAAACATATTTTTTCTAGAATCACAAATTGTCACTTGTACGATTTCTCGTAAACTCTGATAGATACATTGCTGGTTCTATTTTTCCTTACACCGTAGGTTCATGTACTTTGACGGGCAGCGTTTTCAACCTTTAATTCCAGAAAATGTGTATTATCTCAAAGAGCATTTTTTTTGGGGCCTCAACGCCAGCTCGTTGCTTCCCAAATAGTAAAACTGGCCGCCACTAGGCTCGTCGAGTTTCATACTTGAAGTCTTTTCCATTTCGGAGAAACGGACCCATTTATTTGGCGATAAAGTGTCCATTTGCCATATACCTTCCATCGCTGCCTGGTGGATTCTTCCGGTACGGCAAAAAAACTACAAAAACGAAATCTTATCTCGGAAACCGAGTGTCTTGGAAACTTTATTTCTTGACTTCCTGGAAGACTGGGCCCTAGCGCGCGATTTGAGGCTGTTGGCCTATTTTTAGGGGACCCGCGGACGTCTATTAAGGGGACGCCCAGTAGCCATATGAAATTTCCCATCAACTATATGGCTGATGCCACAGATGTCAGTGCGTATGGCCCAGTGCATCACTGGGGCCGAGCTCCCTGCCATCTAGGATCTCTATACCAGGAGGGCCCTAAAAAGTGTACTGTTTTCTCTGCTACAGCACAGTAAGGAACCAACAGGATCCTGAACAGCTTCTACCCCCAAGCCATAAGACTGCTAAATAGTTAGTTAAATAGCTCCCCGGACTATCTGCATTGACCCTTTTTGCCCAATTCTTGGGGGGACTCATCACATACGCTGCTGCTGCTGTTTATTATCTATCCTGTTGCCTAGTTGCCTAATCAATTTATTCCTAGTGTATGTAGTGTACATATCTACCTCAATTACCTCATACCCCTGCACGTTGACTCGGTACTGGTATCCCGTGAACATAGACAATTTATCGTTACTCATTATGTATTTATTATTAATTGTATTACTTTTCTTTCCTCTCTGCATTGTTGGGAAGGGCACGTAAGCATTTCACTGTTAGTCTACACATGTTGTTTACAAAGCATGTGATGAACACAATTTCATCTGATTTGAATAATACTGTGAAACTGTGAAAATTATGAAAATGCCCTTTTAGTATAACAGCAGATTGAAAGACCTCCTGAAATTTCAGCCTGTTTTACTGAGTTTTGGCCTACCTGGAGACATCACCAGGTGGTAAATTAGTTTATAGACCAATAAGAGAGTTCAAAACCTCTCTGCCAATAACAGCTTTTTTTTGTTTCATGTTGACCATTTTCATTTAAAACAATCACAGTAAGGTACTTAATTGTTACCCAGAAATTATTTCATATTGAAATAACATTTTTAAAAGAGTAATTTATTGTTTCTCTTTATTGATACACATACAGGTCTGCCTGGGGTAGGAAAAGGTCAATATCACCTCACTGTATATTGATATTTAACTCCTGGAAATGCTGGGTTATAGTATTGGGCTATCATGTTTTATTGTGGTTTCCACACAGAATATATGCTTGTCTCTTTAACCAACCTCCTTATGTTGTTTAATGTTTAACATAAGGACATACAGAAAGGGGATGACAGTAATAGGGCTGAGTGGGTATGTGTGGTACGGAGTCTGGAGCGTTACCGCTGCACCAGACTCCGGCAAAGCTCTCTTCTTTTGAAGATGGTAATAATACACACAGTGGTGTAAAAAGTATCCATTGTCATACTTGTGTCGAAGTAAAGATACCTTAATCAAACCTGACACAAGTAAAAGTGAGTCACCCAGTAAAATACTACTTCAGTAAAAGTATAAAGGTATTTGGTTTTAAACATCCTCAAGAATATTTGAGCAATTCATTTTTATTTTGATAGTTAAGTATCAAAATAAAAGTATAAATAATTTCAAATTCCTTATATTAAGCAAACCAGATGGCACCATTTTAGTTTTTATTTATTTATGGATAGCCAGGGGCACACTGCAACACGCAGACATCATTTACAAACAAATCATGTGTGTTTAGTGAGCACCAGATCAGAGGCAGTGGAGATGACCAGGGATGTTCTCTTGATAACTGTGTGAATCTGAACATTTTCCTGTCCTGCTAAGCATTCAAGATGTAATGAGTACTTTTGGGTGTCAAGGAAAATCTATGCAGTAAAGTACATTATTTTCTTTAGGAATGTAGTAAAAGTTGACAAAAATATAAATATTAAAGTAAAGTATAGATACCCCCAAAATGACTTAAGTAGAACTTTAAAGTATTTTTACTTAAGTACTTTACACCCCTGTAAAAATATTTCTCTATTTCTAACCTTTGATTAACATCATTTTAAAGCCGCTGTTGGGGAGATTCTCAATTTGGAAAAAGTCTGTCCCCTCTGCGACTACTCCGCCCTCCTCTCCTCTGTGAGACAGAAACCGATAAGTGGTTTCCCTATGTTGGAGAGTGTCAATTCGTTAATTGGCGAACTGAGAAGTTTTCTCCCGTCCCCGATTGCCTCCTCCGACAGAGAATGCTCTGTTGTTTCCACCATGGAAGAGTTTTGAAATTTGCTACACCTCCTTTGAAACAGCTGCTGTTTTCTCGAAAGAGAAAAGCATGCACACATTTTTAAATTGTATGCTACTTATCATTTTATCTATGAAATATCTAGCACAACGAACAACATTTATTTTTTAACACTTTACACATGTATTTTGGAATGCCACTTCTGTACATGTCAATTGCTTGATGACATGCTAGAGAAGGAGAGTCACATTTCAAGTTCAAGTTTTATTGTCACATGCACAAGTACAGTGAAATCCTTAACTTGCATGCTCTACCATTAGTGCAGTAATCAATATCAAAATATAATAAATAATACAAAAAAGTATATAATAATAATAAATATTATTATCATATTTTTTGTATTATTTATGATTGATATATATATATGTGTGTATTTATTTATTAAAGAAAACACAATAAATAAAAGAGGAGGCTACTGTATTTACAGGGTCAGTGCAAATACCAAATGTATAATGTGCAGGGATACTGGAGTATTTGAGGAAGATATGTAAATGTAGGCGGGGATTAGGAGAAAATGACTGGTTGAAAGATAAATAATAATAATAGTGAACAGTATAGCAGCAGCATAAGTGGTGGGTGGGTGGGTGTGTGCGTGGTGGTGAGAGTGTAAGTGTGTGGGTGTTAGTGTGAGTGTGTGTGCAAGAGTGACAGTGTAGACATAATACGTGGATAAACATGCAAACAGGGCAGAAAATGTAGTGGTAGCAGGAATATTTAAATATGTATGGTAATATGCTGGTGGTAATACTGTACATGCACATGTAAACAGCACTAATAATGACCAGTAGCAGGATAAAATAGATAGGCGCTAAAGGTAAAAACCATCAATTTAAAAAAAAAAATCTTCACGTTTCCTCTCCTCGGCTTCTTTCCTCGATTACCTTTAACCGTTTTTAAAGGAGAAGAGGAGAGGAGTCGAGGAAACCAATTGAGATTCTCCCTAAGAAAAGGAACTCTGTTCTCAACCTCTTTAGCTAGGCTGTTTGAGGTGATTCAAGGTATAATTGTGTAGATTTAAATGTATATTGTAAGAGGCAGCTGCTTGCCTATCATGCTCTCTCCCCTTCTTAATCCTTAACTGTTGAATTAACCCTCAATTACCGCTGTAGGAATAGAGATGAGGGAGGGACGTCTGGGGTCAGTGGTTGAAAAATGGAATTTCAATAGCTAAATGCATCAGTGGTTGTGTCCTGTGTCGCCTGTCCTTTAGGTTGCTTCCCAAATGGCACCGTATTCCCTGTATAGTGCACTACTTTTGACATTAGCCCTATGGGCCTTGGTCAAAAGTAGTGCATTATAAAGGGAATAAGATGCCACTTGGGACGCAGGTAAGATTCAGCCTAATTGACTGACCACAGAACTGCCCGACACTACTGTCGTCACCATGACACCATGGCAATGCTAGAGACGACAGAAGCCCATTCTTTTCTAACCACATTTAGCCTTTACTCTCACACGACCCTTAAAATGAACCATATCCCTGGCCCAAATGGCTCATATAATTGTTCAGCAGACCCTCCATATATATGTGTGGAACAATACTCAGAATTCCTTACAATTAGATATTCTGGTGCCTTTCAGGCATTTTAAATGATTGATTGGAGACTTTTATGTTACAGAATGCGATTGATTTTCAGTGTATTTGGAAAGTATTCAGACCCCTTGACTTTTTCTACATTTTGTTAAGTTACATCCTCATCAAATCTACACAATAACCCATAATGCAAACATTAATTTTTTTGGCAAATTTATTAAAAACAAAAAACAGAAATACCTCATTTACATAAGTATTCAGAGCCTTTGCTATGAGACTCGAAATTGAGCTCAGGTGCATCCTGTTTCCGTGGATCATCCTTGATTGGAGTACACCTGTGGTCAATTCAATCGACTGGACATGATTTGGAAAGGCACACACCTGTCTACGTATATAAGGTCCCACAGTTGACAGTGCATGTCAGAGCAATAACCAAGCCATGAGGTCGAAGGAATTGTCCGTAAATCTCAGAGACAGGATTGGGTCGAGGCAGAGATCTGGGGAAGGGTAACAACACATTTCTGCAGCATTGAGTTCCCCAAGAACACAGTGGCCTCCATCATTCTTAAATGGAAGAAGTTTGGAACCACCAAGACACTGCCTAGAGCCGCCAGGCCAAACTGAGTCATCGGGGAGAAGAGCCTTGCTCAGGGAGGTGATCAAGAACCCGATGGTCAGTCTGACAGCTCCAGAGTTCCTCTGTGTTCCTCTTCCAGAAGGACAACCATCTCCGCAGCACTCCACCAATCAGGCCTTTGTGTTAGAGTGGCCAGACAGAGCTACTCCTCAGGAAAAGGAACATGACAGCCCACTTGGAGTTGGCCCAAAAGGCACCTACAGGACTCTCAGACCATGAGAAACAAGATTCTCTGGTCTGATGAAACCAAGATTGAACTCTTTGGCCTGAGTGCCAAGTGTCACATCTGGAGGAAACCTGGCACCATCCCTACGGTGAAGCATGGTGGTGGCAGTATCATGCTGTGGGGATGTTTTTCAGCAGCAGGGACTGGGAGACTAGTCAGGATGAGGGAATGATGAATGGAGCAAAGTACAGAGAGATCCTTGATGAAAATCTGCTCCAGAGTGTTCAGGACCTCAGACTGGGGCAAAGTTTCACCTTCCAACAGGATAACGACCCTAATCACACAAATCAAATCAAATTTATTTTTATATAGCCCTTCGTACATCAGCTGATATTCTCAAAGTGCTGTACAGAAACCCAGCCTAAAACCCCAAACAGCAAGCAAAGCATGTGAAAGAAGCACGGTGGCTAGGAAAAACTCCCTAGGAAAAACTCCCTAGAAAGGCCAAAAACCTAGGAAGAAACCTAGAGAGGAACCAGGCTATGAGGGGTGGCCAGTCCTCTTCTGGCTGTGCAGGGTGGATATTATAACAGAACATGGTCAAAATGTTAAAATGTTAAAATGTTCATAAATGACCAGCATGGTCAAATAATAATAATCATAGTAGTTGTCGAGGGTGCAACAAGCACGTCCGGTGAACAGGTCAGGGTTCCATAGCCGCAGGCAGAACAGTTGAAACTGGAGCAGCAGCACGGCCAGGTGGACTGGGGACAGCAAGGAGTCATCATACCAGGTAGTCCTGAGGCATGGTCCTAGGGCTCAGGTCCTCCGAGAGAAAGACAGAAAGAGAGAAAGAGAGAATTAGAGAGAGCATATTTAAATACACACAGGACACCGGATAAGACAAGAGAAATACTCCAGATGTAACAGACTGACCCTAGCCCCCCGACACATAAACTACTGCAGCATAAATACTGGAGGCTGAGACAGGAGGGATCAGAAGACACTGTGGCCCCATCCGATGATACCCCCGGACAGGGCCAAACAGGCAGGATATAACCCCACCCACTTTGCCAAAGCACAGCCCCCACACCACTAGAGGGATGTCTCCAACCACCAACTTACCGTCCTAAGACAAGGCCGAGTATAGCCCACAACGATCTCCGCCATGGCACAACCCAAGGGGGGGGGGGGCGCCAACCCAGACAGGAAGACCACGTCAGTGACTCAACCCACTCAAGTGACGCACCCCTCCCATGGACGGCATGGAAGAACACCAGTAGGCCAGTGACTCAGCCTCTGTAAAAGGGTTAGAGGCAGAGAATCCCAGTGGAAAGAGGGGAACCGGCAAGGCAGAGACAGCAAGGGCGGTTCGTTGCTCCAGCCTTTCCGTTCACCTTCACACTCCTGGGCCAGACTATACTTAATCATAGGACCTACTGAAGAGATAAGTCTTCAGTAAAGACTTAAAGGTTGAGACTGAGTCTGCGTCTCTCACATTGGTAGGCAGACCATTCCATAAAAATGGAGCTCTATAGGAGAAAGCCCTACCTCCAGCCGTTTGCTTAGAAATTCTAGGGACAATTAGGAGGCCTGCGTCTTGTGACCGTAGCGTACGTGTAGGTATGTACGGCAGGACCAAATCGGAAAGATAGGTAGGAGCAAGCCCATGTAATGCTTTGTAGGTTAGCAGTAAAACCTTGAAATCAGCCCTTGCCTTAACAGGAAGCCAGTGTAGGGAGGCTAACACTGGAGTAATATGATCAAATTTTTTGGTTCTAGTCAGGATTCTAGCAGCCGTATTTAGCACTAACTGAAGTTTATTTAGTGCTTTATCCGGGTAGCCGGAAAGTAGAGCATTGCAGTAGTCCAGCCTAGAAGTAACAAAAGCATGGATTAATTTTTCTGCGTCATTTTTGGACAGAAAATTTCTGATTTTTGCAATGTTACGTAGATGGAAAAAAGCTGTCCTTGAAACAGTCTTGATATGTTCTTCAAAAGAGAGATCAGGGTCCAGAGTAACGCCGAGGTCCTTCACAGTTTTATTTGAGACGACTGTACAACCATCCAGATTAATTGTCAGATTCAACAGAAGATCTCTTTGTTTCTTGGGACCTAGAACAAGCATCTCTGTTTTGTCCGAGTTTAAAAGTAGAAAGTTTGCAGCCATCCACTTCTTTATGTCTGAAACACAGGCTTCTAGCGAGGGCAATTTTGGGGCTTCACCATGTTTCATTGAAATGTACAGCTGTGTGTCGTCTGCATAGCAGTGAAATTTAACATTATGTTTTCGAATGACATCCCCAAGA
This sequence comes from Salmo salar, assembly GCF_965601325.2. Lineage (NCBI taxonomy): Eukaryota > Metazoa > Chordata > Actinopteri > Salmoniformes > Salmonidae > Salmo > Salmo salar. The sequence goes on from NC_138316.1 coordinate 4,474,617, forward strand.
GGTAAAATATATAGTGAAAACAATAGTGGTCCTAAAACGGAACCTTGAGGAACACCGAAATTTACAATTGATTTGTCAGAGGACAAACCATTCACAGAGACAAACTGATATCTTTCCGACAGATAAGATCTAAACCAGGCCAGAACTTGTCCATGTAGACCAATTTGGGTTTCCAATCTCTCCAAAAGAATGTGGTGATCGATGGTATCAAAAGCGGCACTAAGATCTAGGAGCACGAGGACAGATGCAGAGCCTCGGTCTGACGTCATTAAAAGGTCATTTACCACCTTCACAAGTGCAGTCTCAGTGCTATGATGGGGTCTAAAACCAGACTGAAGCGTTTCGTATACATTGTTTGTCTTCAGGAAGGCAGTCAGTTGCTGTGCAACAGCTTTTTCTAAAATTTTGGAGAGGAATGGAAGATTCGATATAGGCCGATAGTTTTTTATAATTTCTGGATCAAGATTCGGCTTTTTCAAGAGAGGCTTTATTACTGCCACTTTTAGTGAGCTTGGTACACATCCGGTGGATAGAGAGCCGTTTATTATGTTCAACATAGGAGGGCCAAGCACAGGAAGCAGCTCTTTCAGTAGTTTAGTTGGAATAGGGTCCAGTATGCAGCTTGAGGGTTTGGAGGCCATGATTATTTTCATCATTGCGTCAAGAGATATAGTACTAAAACACTTTAGTATCTCCCTTGATCCTAGGTCCTGGCAGAGTTGTGCAGACTCAGGACAATGGAGCTTTGGAGGAATACCCAGATTTAAAGAGGAGTCTGTAATTTGCTTTCTAATGATCATGATCTTTTCCTCAAAGAAGTTCATAAATTTATTACTGCTGAAGTGAAAGCCATCCTCCATTTGCGAAGGCTGCTTTTTAGTTAGCTTTGCGACAGTATCAAAAAGAAATTTCGGATTGTTCTTATTTTCCTCAATTAAGTTGGAAAAATAGGATGATCGAGCAGCAGTAAGGGCTCTTCGATACTGCACGGTACTGTCTTTCCAAGCTAGTCGGAAGACTTCCAGTTTGGTGTGGCGCCATTTCCGTTCCAATTTTCTGGAAGCTTGCTTCAGAGCTCGTGTATTTTCTGTATACCAGGGAGCTAGTTTCTTATGACAGATGTTTTTAGTTTTTAGGGGTGCAACTGCATCTAGGGTATTGCGCAAGGTTAAATTGAGTTCCTCGGTTAGGTGGTTAACTGATTTTTGTCCTCTGACGTCCTTGGGTAGGCAGAGGCAGTCTGGAAGGGCATCAAGGAATCTTTGGGTTGTCTGAGAATTTATAGCACGACTTTTAATGCTCCTTGGTTGGGGTCTGAGCAGATTATTTGTTGCAATTGCAAACGTAATAAAATGGTGGTCCGATAGTCCAGGATTATGAGGAAAAACATTTAGATCCACAACATTTATTCCATGGGACAAAACTAGGTCCAGAGTATGACTGTGGCAGTGAGTAGGTCCAGAGACATGTTGGACAAAACCCACTGAGTCGATGATGGCTCCGAAAGCCTTTTGGAGTGGGTCTGTGGACTTTTCCATGTGAATGTTAAAGTCACCAAAAATTAGAATATTATCTGCTATGACTACAAGATCCGATAGGAATTCAGGGAACTCAGTGAGGAACACTGCATATGGCCCAGGAGGCCTATAAACAGTAGCTATAAAAAGTGAGTGAGTAGGCTGCATAGATTTCATGACTAGAAGCTCAAAAGACGAAAACGTCATTGTTGTTTTTTTTTTTGTAAATTGAAATTTGCTATCGTAAATGTTAGCAACACCTCCGCCTTTGCCGGATGCACGGGGGGTATGGTCACTAATGTAACCTGGGGGTGAGGCCTCATTTAACACAGTAAATTCATCAGGCTTAAGCCATGTTTCAGTCAGGCCAATCACATCAAGATTATTATCAGTGATTAGTTCATTGACTATAACTGCCTTGGAAGTGAGGGATCTAACATTAAGTAACCCAATTTTGAGATGTGAGGTATCACAATCTCTTTCAATAATGGCAGGAATGGAGGAGGTCTTTATACTAGTGAGATTGCTAAAGCGAACACCGCCATTTTTAATTTTGCCCAACCTAGATCGAGGCACAGACACGGTCTCAATGGGGAAAGCTGAGCTGACTACACTGACTGTGCTAGTGGCAGACTCCACTAAGCTGGCAGGCTGGCTAACAGCCTGCTGCCTGGCCTGCACCCTATTTCATTGTGGAGCTAGAGGAGTTAGAGCCCTGTCTATGTTCGTAGATAAGATGAGAGCACCCCTCCAGCTAGGATGGAGTCCGTCACTCCTCAACAGGCCAGGCTTGGTCCTGTTTGTGGGTGAGTCCCAGAAAGAGGGCCAATTATCTACAAATTCTATCTTTTGGGAGGGGCAGAAAACAGTTTTCAACCAGCGATTGAGTTGTGAGACTCTGCTGTAGAGCTCATCACTCCCCCTAACTGGGAGGGGGCCAGAGACAATTAATCGATGCCGACACATCTTTCTAGCTGATTTACACGCTGAAGCTATGTTGCGCTTGGTGACCTCTGACTGTTTCATCCTAACATCGTTGGTGCCGACGTGGATAACAATATCTCTATACTCTCTACACTCGCCAGTTTTAGCTTTAGCCAGCACCGTCTTTAGATTAGCCTTAACGTCGGTAGCCCTGCCCCCTGGTAAACAGTGTATGATCGCTGGATGATTAGTTTTAAGTCTAATACTGCGGGTAATGGAGTCGCCAATGACTAGGGTTTTCAATTTGTCAGAGCTAATGGTGGGAGCCGTCGGCGTCTCAGACCCCACAACGGGAGGAGTAGAGACCAGAGAAGTCTCGGCCTCCGACTCCGACTCGCTTAATGGGGAGAACCGGTTGAAAGTTTCTGTCGGCTGAATAAGCGACACCGGTTGAGCATTCCTACAGCGTTTCCCTCCAGAAGCCATGAGAAAGATGTCCGGCTGCGGGGACCGTGCGAGGGGGTTTATACTAACGTTACTATCTGTACTTACTGGTGGCACAGACGCTGTTTCATCCTTTCCTACACTGAAATTACCCTTGCCTAACGATCGCGTCTGAAGCTGGGCTTGCAGCACAGCTATCCTTGCCGTAAGGCGATCGTTCTCCTGTATATTATAAGTACAACGACTGCAATTAGAAGGCATCATGTTAATGTTACTTAGCTTCGGCTGTTTGAAGTCCTGACGAACCATGTCCAGATAAAACCTCCGGGGTGAAAAAGTTGAATGAAAAAAGTTGAGTGAGGGAAAAAGTAAAAATATACGGTAATGAAAAAGTAAAAAACCGTCAGGTATCAAAGTAAGATCGGCAACAAAAACGCACAGCAGCGTAAACAAGTCTGCAAGTTGTGACCGGAAACAGGAAACAGGAAAAAACCAAGTCACATTGTCTTAGATGCAGCACGGCCAAGACAACCCAGGAGTGGCTTTCGGGAAAAGTCTCTGAATGTCCTTGAGTGGCCCAGCCAGAGCCCGGACTTGAACCTGATCGAACATCTCTGGAGAGACATGAAAATAGCTGTGCTGTGACGCTCCCCATCCTACCTGACAGAGCTTGAGCGGATCTGCAGAGAAGAATGGGATAAACTCCCCAAATGTAGATGTGCCAAGCTTGAAGCGTCACATCCAAGAAGACTCAAGGCTGTAATCGCTACCAAAGGTGCTTCAACAAAGTGCTGAGTAAACGGTCTGAATACTAAGATTTCCATTTTTTATTGTTAATACATTTGCCAAATTTTTCAAAATACTGTTTTAGTTTGTCATTATGGGTTATTGTGTGAAAATTGATGAAGGGAAAAAAATGATTGAATTGATTTTAAAATAAGTCTGTAACTTAACAAAATGTGGAAAAAGTCAAGGGGTCTGAATACTTTCCGAATGCAGTGTATGTTTAATGTTGTGTATTTGTTTTATTTGTAATGTATGGCTATTGTGTTTTATTTATGAATTGGGTTTGATTTGTAAACGAATACAGAGCTCTCTTGTAAAATTGTTTTCTCTCAATGTGACTCCATGTTTAAATAAAGGTTAAAGAAATACAAAATATTTACTTGAATTTAGTAACTTTGTGATGCTTTTTTTTTAACTGGAAATGACATGCCTCAGCTTTCCTCTCCTGTGTGTCAGTCTATCTGAAGTCTCCAGTGAGACTTTGCACTGTAGTGCATCTAACTCACAGAGCTATTGTCAGAAGGTGAGTGTAGCTGGTGCATGAAGTCAGGCGCAGGAGAGCAAAATGAGTGAGCAACGTACTTTACTCAAAAAATAAAGGCACAAGGTAAACAAATACACTTGACCAATAACCAACGGTAAACAATCACAACTCAGTCTACCCACAGATTGTCAAGAGCATTTAATTAAATGTGTGTTTCAGATTTTTCAGTCAGAAAGTGTCATGTTCTTCTGCACATTTAAACAGTATATTTATATAGAACACTAAGCTGTATATGTATTTTATTGTGTCTCTGGACTGAGAGACACAGGTTTTACGGTCCATGTGTTTGAGTGATAGCTGACCTGCTTTAGTCCAGTGCTTCCATCAACCCCAGCCTCAGTCAATACTGCATCTGTATGCACTTTATTACCAGACACACAGTCACACACACACAGACACACACCCTGACCCTGTCTCTCGCAGCAAGCATTGACAGACAGCCAAACCAGTCTGCATTACAGAAAGAAGGTAGGGAGAGAAACAGATAGGGAGGGAGAGTAAGTCTACAGAAACACCTAAACTCAATCCCAATACCCCCCCCACCCCCCAGCCCTCCCCCTTGTTTTCGAGTGTCCCTCGGTGCGGGAGTTACCCTCGAAAACCATGCAACTACACTGTAAAAACATTGTGCTAGTTCTACTTTTAAAAAATTAAGAAACTATTTAAATCAGCTTTTTAAGTATTTTCAACATGACGTAATCATATTACCTATTGGTGTTTTACAAACACTTATAGTGCCTTCAGAAAGTATCCACACCCCTTGACTTTTTCCACATTTTGTTGTGTTACAGAATGAATTTAAAATTGATTCAATTTACATGTTTCATCACTGGCCTACACAAAACAGCAATTCATTTGGCAAGATTAGCAAATTTAGGCATGACATGCCAGCAACAAATGCTAATACTACACATCCAAGTATAACTGATCAAATTATAAAAGACAAGCATTTTGAATTTTGAATTCTGTAAAGTGAGTATGGAAAAGGTGAAAAGATTATGGCTGTCTATCGACAATGACAAGCCACCGGGGTCTGACAACTTGGATAGAAAATTACAGAGAAAATTACAGACAATATTGCTAGTCCTATTTAGCATATTTTCAATCTAAGCCTACTGGAAAGTATGTGCCTGGAGGGAAGCAGAAGTAAACCCGCTACCCAAGAATAGTAAAGCCCCCTTTACTGGCTCAAATAGCTGACTCATCAGCCTGTTATCAACCTTTAGTAAACTTTTGAAAAAAAAAACGTTTTGACCAGATACAATGCTATTTTACTGTAAACAAATTGACAACAGACTTTCAGCACGCTTATAGGGAAGGACATTCAACAAGCACGGCACTTACACAAATGACTGATGATTGGTAGAGAGAAATTGATGATAAAAAGATTGTGGGAGCTGTTTTGTTAGACTTCAGTGCGGCTTTTGACATTATTGATTATAGTCTGCTGATGGAAATACTTATGTGTTATGGCTTTACACCCCCTTCTATATTGTGGATAAAGAGTTCTGTCTAACAGAACACAGAGGGTATTCTTTAATGGAAGCATCTCCAACATAATCCAGGTTGGATCAGGAATTCCCCAGGGCAGCTGTCTAGAACCCTTACTTTTTTCAATCTTTACTAATGACATGCTTTGAGTAAAGCCAGCGTGTCTACTGTATGTATGCGGATGACTCAACACGATACACGTCAGCTACTACAGTGACTGAAATCTCTGCAACACTTAACAAAGAGCTGCAGTTAGTTTCAGAATAAGTTAGTCCTAAATATTAAGAAAACTAAAAGCATTGTATTTGGGACAAATCATTCACTAAATGCTAAACCTCAACTAAATCTTGCAATAATTAATGTGGAAAGTTGAGGTGACTAAACTGCTTGGAGTAACCCTGGTTTGTAATTTGTCATTGTCAAAACATGTTGATACGACAGTATCTAAGATTGGGAGAAGTCTGTCCATAATAAAGCGTTACTCTGCCTTTTCAACAACCCTATTGACAAAGGCAGGTCCTACAGGCTCTAGTTTTGTCGCACTTGGACTACTTTTCTGTCGTGTGGTCAGAGGGACTTAGGAAAATTGCAATTGGCTCAGAACAAGGCAGCACGACTGGCCCTTAAATTTACACTGAGAGCTAATATTAATAATATGCATTTAAATCTCTCATGGCTCAAAGTGGAGGAGAGATTGATTTCATTACTTCTTGTTTTTGTAAGAAGTGTTGACATGCTGAATGCACCGAGGTGTCTGTTTAAACTACTAGCACACAGCTCGGACACCCATGCATACAACACAAGACATGCCACCAAAGGTCTCTTCACAATCCCCAAGTCAAGAACGGACTATGTGAGCCATACAGTACTACATAGCGCCATGGCTACGTGGAACTCTATTCCATATCAGGTAACTGATGCAAGCAGTAGAATCAGATAAAAAAAATAGATACAAATACACCTTATTCAAATACACCTTATGGAACAGCGGGGACTGTGAAGAGACTCACATTCAGGCACAGGCACACATACACACGTATACATGGATTTTGTATTGTAGATATGTGATAGTAGAGTAGTTGCCTGAGGGAACACACTTAATGTCTTAGTTGCCTGAGGTAACACACTCAGAAAAGTGTAATGTATTATGTAATATTTAAAATGGTATACAACTTAACCTTAATGTTGCAGAACCACAGGAAGAGTGCCTGGGGCGGCAGGGTAGCCTAGTAGTTAGAGCGTTGGGCTAGTAACCGAAAGGTTGCAAGTTGAAATCCCCGAGCTGACAAGCTACAAATCTGTTGTTCTGCCCTTGAACAAGGCAGTTAACCCACTGTTCCTAGGCTGTCATTGAAAATAAGAATTTGTTCTAAACTGACTTGCCTAGTTAAATAAAATCCTTAATACATACAAATACCAAATAATGTGAAAGTGGAATTTTGATTTTCAACATTTGTACAAATTAATGAAAAGCTGAAATGTCTTACGTCAATAGGTATTCAAGCCCTTTGTTATGACAATAACAGTAAAAATGTGCTTAACAAATAAAATAAGTTGCATGGACTCACTGTGCAATAATAGTGTTTTTGAATGACTATCTTATCTCTGTAGCCCACACTTACAAATATTTGTAAGGTCTCTCAGTCGGGCAATGAATTTCAAACACAGATTCAACCACAAAGCCAGGGTGATTTTCCAGTGCCTCATAAAGTAGGGCATTTATTGGTAGATGGGTAAAACACATACAAAAGTAGACATTGAATATCGCTTTGAGAATGGTGAAGTTATCAATTACATTTTGGATGGTGTATAAATACACCCAGTCACTACATATATACAGGTGCCCTTCCTAACTCAGTTGCCGGAGAGGAAGGAAACCGCTCAGGGATTTCACCATGAGGCCAGTTACAGTTACAGAGTTCAATGGCTGTGATAGGAAAACACTGAGTATGGATCAACAACACTGAGTATGGATCAACTACATTGTAGTTACTCTACAATACTAACCTAAATGACAGAGTGAAAAGAAGGAAATCTGTACAAAATAAAAATACTGCAAAACATGCATCCTGTTTGCAAAAAGACTAACACAACACAATTTGGAAAAAATGTGGAATAAGTCAAAGGGGTATGAATACTTTCTGATGGCACTGTACTTTAGCGTAAAAAAGTGGGGTTAAACATGGGTCCAAAACATTTCAAATAAACCAGTTCTTTAGCTTTCCTATATCTCTCAAATATAGGAATATAGGACAGACACAAAACATATTTATTTTTGATGTACAGTACCAGTCAAAAGTTGGCACACCTAATTACAGGTTTTTTCTTTATTTTTACTGTTTTCTATGTTGTATAATAATAGTGAAGACATCAAAACTATGAAATAACACATGGAATCATGTACTAACCATAAAAGTGTTAAACAAATCAAAGTGACAAAGAGAGCTAGCTATATTTCCTTGTATTTTTCATTCACTTTCACTTATTTAGCTAGGGAATGCAGCTAGCTAGTTTAGCCTACTCGAATAGAGAGGGATGCTATGTTAGCTAGCTGGATATGGCTATCCAACAATGGAACTCAAGTCAAGGTAAACTTTTGGTTTTATTAATTTACTGCAATTGGTGACTGCCGGTGTAACGGCTTGCTAACTGTACACTGTCCTGCATGATTTTAGCGGGTTTACTAACGCATTAGTTCTATAAGCTACTGTAGCAGGCAAAAGTTTTGACACAGTTACTCATTCCAGGGTTTTTCTTTATTTTTACTGTTTTCTACATTGTAGATAATAGTGAAGACATTAAAACTATGACATAACACTTATGGAATCATGTAGTAAGCAAGAAGTGTAAACAAATCTAAATATATTATATATTTGAGATTCTTCAAAGTAGCCCTTTGCCTTGATGAAAGCTTTGCACACTCTTGGCATTCTCTCAACCAGCTTCATTGGGAAATCACCTGTAACACATTTCCATTAACAGGTGTGCCTTGTTAAGTTAATTTGTGGAATTTCTTTGCTTCTTAATGCATTTGAGCCAATCAGTTGTGTTGTGACAAGGTACGGGTGGTATACTGAAGATAGTTGAGGTAATTGTGGTAATATAGTGAGCTCCAAAAGCATTCGGACAGTAACATATTTTTGTTGTTGAGAGTCTATACTCCAGCATTTTGGATTTGAAATGTTACAATGACTATAAGGTTAAAGTTCACATTAATGTGAACCATGGATAATGATTACAATAATCTAAAACATGAGGCCAAATCTACACGAGTTGCTTACCAAGGAGACAGTGAATGTTCCTGAATGGCCGAGTTACAGTTTTGACTTAAATCTGCTTGAAAATCTATGGCAAGACCTGAAAATGGTAGTCTAGTAATGATCAACAACCAATTTGACAGGGCTTGAAGAATTTTGAAAAGAATAATGGGCAAATGTTGCACAATCCAGGTGTGGAAAGGTCTTAACCTGTTAGGGTTAGGGGGCAGTATTTACACGGCCGGATAAAAAACGTACCCGATTTAATCTGGTTATTACTACTGCCCAGAAACTAGAATATGCATATAATTATTGGCTTTGGATAGAAAACACCCTAAAGTTTCTAAAAATGTTTGAATGGTGTCTGTGAGTATAACAGAACTCACATGGCAGGCAAAAACCTGAGAAGATTCCTTACAGGAAGTGGCCTGTCTGACAAGTTCTTGTTCTTCTTGACTCTCTTTATTGAAAACTGAGGATCTTTGCTGTAACGTGACACTTCCTACGGCTCCCATAGGCTCTCAGAACCCGGGAAAAAGCTGAATGATGTAATTCCAGCCCCTGGCTGAAAAACATTAGCGCCTTTGGTAAGTGGTCTATCAGAGGACAATGAGACTGAGGCGTGTGCACGAGGCGACCCCATTTTTTTATTTTCTCTCTCTTTGTACTAAAACACAGATTCCCGGTCGGAATATTATCGCTTTTTTACGAGAAAAATGGCATGAAAATTGATTTTAAACAGCGGTTGACATGCTTCGAAGTACGGTAATGGAATATTTAGAATTTTTTTGTCACGAAACGCTTCGGGCGCGTCACCCACTACCCTTTCGGATAGTGTCTTGAACGCACAAACAAAACGCCACTATTTGGATATAACTATGGATTATTTTGAACCAAACCAACATTTGTTATTGAAGTAGAAGTCCTGGGAGTGCATTCTGACGAAGAACAGCAAAGGTAATAACATTTTTCTTATAGTAAATCTGACTTTGGTGAGGGCTAAACTTGGTGGGTGTCTAAATAGCTAGCCCTGGGATGCCGGGCTATCTACTAATAATATTGCAAAATGTGCTTTCACCGAAAAGCTATTTTAAAATCGGACATAGCGAGTGCATGGAGGAGTTCTGTATCTATAATTCTTAAAATAATTGTTGTGTTTTTTGTGAATGTTTATCGTGAGTAATTTAGTAAATTCACCGGAAGTTTGCGGGGGGTATGCTAGTTCTGAACATCACATGCTAATGTAAAAAGCTGTTTTTTGATATAAATATGAACTTGATTGAAGAAAACATGCATGTATTGTATAACATAATGTCCTAAGATTGTCATTGATGAAGATCATCAAAGGTTAGTGCTGCATTTATCTGTGGTTTGGGTTTATGTGACATTATATGCTAGCTTGAAAAATGGGTGTCTGATTATTTCTGGCTGGGTACTCTGCTGACATAATCTAATGTTTTGCTTTCGTTGTAAAGCCTTTTTGAAATCGGACAGTGTGGTTAGATTAACAAGAGTCTTGTCTTTAAAAATGGTGTAAAATAGTCATATGTTTGAGAAATTGAAGTAATAGCATTTCTAAGGTATTTGAATAACGCGCCATGGGATTCCACTGGCCCTAGAGAAGTTAATAAAGACTTATTGTAATCTGTAATCGCTACCAAAAGTCATTCTAACATGTATTGACTGAATACTTATCTAATCAAGATATTAGTGTTTTATTTTTAAATATATATATTTTTTTTTACAAATGTTAGAATTTTTCTTCCACTTTGACATTAATATTTCATGTAGATCATTGACAAAAAATATAATTAAATCAACTTTAATCCCACAACAAAACGTGTAAAAAGTCAAGGGGTGTGAATATTTTCTGAAGTCACTGTACATGCAACTGCACCGCCCATTGCTGCAGGGCTCTTCTATCTCAAGGCCATCGGACTGTTAAATAGCCATCACTAGCATATTAGAGGCTGCTGCCCTATATTCATATACTTCAAATCTCTGGACACTTTAATACAGTGAGGGAAAAAAGTATTTGATCCCCTGCTGATTTTGTATGTTTGCCCACTGACAAAGAAATGACCAGTCTATCATTTTAATGGTAGGTTTATTTGAACAGTGAGAGACAGAATAACAACACAAAAATCCAGAAAAACGCATTATAATGAGGGTGTCACGTCCTGACCAGTATAAGGGGTTATTGGTTATTGTAGTTTGGTCAGGACGTGGCAGGGGGTATTTGTTTTATGTTGTTCGGGGTTTAATGGGATATGTATTTATGTAAGAGGGGTGTTTGATTTATGTGTTCTGGGTTTTTGGGTAATGTTCTTGTTTTGTATTTCTATGGTTTTCTATGTTGTGTATTTCTTTGTGTGGGCCTGGTATGGCTCTCAATCAGGTACATCGTTGTTGCTGATTGAGAGTCATACTTAGGTAGCTCTGTTTCACCTGTCCCTTTGTGGGAAGTTGTTGTTGTACTGCTGTGTGTTAGCCCGCAACACTGTTTGTTCGATCGTTTTCTTGTATTGTTTGTTACGTGTTCTAATAAAGTTAAGATGACCACTCAACCCGCTGCACCTTGGTCCACTACGTACGACGACCGTTACAGAACTTCCCACCACCAACGGACCAAGCAGCGGGCCCAGGAAGAGGAAGGATCCTGGGCCAGGGAGAGAAGGGAGTGGAGGACATTTTGGACATGGGAGGATGTAATGGCAGGGGACAAGACCCTGCCATGGAAACAGGTGGAGACAGCGAGGGAGGAACGGCGAAAATGAAGCGAAGAGCGGGCCCAACGTAGGATGCATGAGAGGCAGCCCCAATAATTTATTTGGGGGGGGGCACACGGGTAGTTTGGCTGGGCCAGGGTTAAGCCCCAAGCCAACTCCCCGTGCTTATCGGAGGCAGCTTGTTACTGGTCAGGCCCCTTGCTATGGGGTGATATGCACGGCGTAGAGGCCGAGCATTCACAGGCCGGTGTGCACGGTGCCAGCGCCCCGCATTTGCCAGGGGGAAGCGGGCATCCAGCCAGTAAGGGTGGTACCAGTACTGCGCTCAAGACCACCAGTGCGCCTTCACGGCCCAGTGTATCCTGTTCCTCGACTAGCTCTGAGGTGCGTGTTTCCAGTCTGGCACATCCAAAGCCAGCACCACGCACCAGGCCTCCAGTGCGTCAGCCCAGGCCAACTCGTCCTGTTCCTGCTCCCCGCACTAGCCTTGGGGTGCGTGTATCCAGTCTGGCATCTCTAGTACCAGCACCATGCACCAGGCCTCCAGTGCATCAGCCCAGTCCAACTCGTCCTGTTCCTGCTCCTCGCACTATCCTTGGGGTGTGTGTCTCCAGTCTGGTACCCCCACTACCAGCCCCACGCATCAGGCTTTCAGTGCGCAGTCCCCGTCCAGAGCTTTCGACGACAGTACCCCGTCCAGAGCTTCCGACGACAGTACCCCGTCCAGAGCTTCCGGCGACTATACCCCGTCCAGAGCGTCCGGAAACAGTGCCCCGTCCAGAGTGTCCGACGACAGTGCCCCGTCCAGAGTGTCCGGAGACAGTGCCCCGTCTAGAGATGGCCCACAGTCCGGAACCAAAAGAGACGGCCCACAGTCCGGAACCTAGAGAGACGGTCCACAGTCCGGAACTGAGAGAGACGGCCCACAGTCCGGAACCGAGAGAGACGGCCCACAGTCCGGAACCGAGAGAGACGGCCCACAGTCCGGAACCGAGAGAGACGGCCCACAGTCCGGAACCGAGAGAGACGGCCCACAGTCCGGAACCGAGAGAGACGGCCCACAGTCCGGAACCGAGTGAGACGGCCCACAGTCCGGAACCGAGTGAGACGGCCCACAGTCCGGAACCCGAGTGAGACGGCCCACAGTCCGGAACCGAGTGAGACGGCCTACAGTCCGGAACCGAGTGAAACGGCCTACAGTCGGGAGCCGAGTGAGACGCCCTACAGTCCGGAATCGGCGCAGCCAGAGTCGCCGCCCTACAGTTCGGAGCTCCCAGAATCGTCCTTCTGCCTGAGGTCTACAGCGACGTGCCTCAGCCAGAGGTATTCAGTGGGGGTGGACAGGTTAGGTGGTGGACTAAGGCCAGAGCCTGAGCCACCTCCACAGTAGGAGGATTGGGGGGGGGGTGTAGCACGGGAACCGTTGGTGACGGCAGCCAGCCTCCCTTCCCTCCCTTTAGTTTGGGGGGTTTATTTTGTGTTTATTTTTGTGTGAGGTGCATCCGGGGTCTGCACCTTTGGGGGGGGTACTGTCACGTCCTGACCAGTATAAGGGGTTATTGGTTATTGTAGTTTGGTCAGGACATGGCAGGGGGTGTTTGTTTTATGTGGTTCAGGGTTTAATTGGATATGTATTTATGTAAGAGGGGTGTTTGATTTATGTGTTCCGGGGTTTTTGGGTAATGTTCTTGTTTTGTATTTCTATGGTTTTCTATGTTGTGTATTACTTTGTGTGGGCCTGGTATGGCTCTCAATCAGGAACAGCTGTACATCGTTGTTGCTGATTGAGAGTCATACTTAGGTAGCCCTGTTTCACCTGTCCCTTTGTGGGAAGTTGTTGTTGTACTGCTGTGTGTTAGCCTGCAACACTGTTCATTCGATCGTTTTCTTGTTTTGTTTGTTACGTGTTCTAATAAAGTTAAGATGAGCACTCAACCCGCTGCGCCTTGGTCCACTACGTACGATGACCGTTACAGAGGGAAATAACGGTTTGACCCCTCTGCAAAATATGACTTAGTACTTGGTGGCAAAACCCTTGTTGGCAATCACAGAGGTCAGACGTTTCTTGTAGTTGGCCAGCAGGTTTGCACACATCTCAGGAGGGATTTTGTCCCAGTCCTCTTTGCAGATCTTCTCCAAGTCATTAAGGTTTTGAGGCTGACGTTTGGCAACTCGAACCTTCAGCTCCCTCCACAGATTTTCAATGGGATTAAGGTCTGGAGACTGGCTAGGCCACTCCAGAACCTTAACCTCTCTAGGGTATGTCTACTCAACATCCAGTGGAATACCTTAGAAATGCTATTACTTCAATTTCTCAAACATATTACTATTTTACACCATTTTAACCTCTATGGGCTAGGTGGGACACTTGCGTCCCATCTACTCAACAGCCAGTGTAATCCCGTGGCGCGATATTCAAATACCTCAAAAATGCAAAAACTTCAATTTTTCAAACATATGACTATTTTACACCATTTTAAAGACAAGACTCTCGTTAATCTAACCACACCGTCCGATTTCAAAAAGGCTTTACAATGAAAGCAAAACATTAGATTATGTCAGCAGAGTACCCAGCCAGAAATAATCATCCACCAGGCAGCGATGGAAGGTATATGGCAAATGGACACTTTATCGCCAAATAAATGGGTCCGTTTCTCCGAAATGGAAAAGACTTCAAGTATGAAACTCGACGAGCCTAGTGGCGGCCAGTTTTACTATTTGGGAAGCAACGAGCTGGCGTTGAGGCCCAAAAAAAAAACGCTCTTTGAGATAATACACATTTTCTGGAATTAAAGGTTGAAAACGCTGCCCGTCAAAGTACATGAACCTACGGTGTAAGGAAAAATAGAACCAGCAATGTATCTATCAGAGTTTACGAGAAATCGTACAAGTGAAAATTTGTGATTCTAGAAAAAATATGTTTTTTTAAGAAAAAAAGGATATCCAGTTAAGGCGAGTCCTTAAGGTGGGTTTCGAAGCTCTATGTGATTTTCTGTATGAAGTTTGTGATATGCAATAGATTAGGTGCATTGTCATATAGGAAATGGACAGTGTACGTATTAATAATATTTGTCACATACGCCAAATACAACCTTACATTGAAATGCTTACTTACAAGCCCTTAACCAAGAATGCAGTTTCAAGGAAAAAAGTGTTAAGAAAGTATTTACTAAAATAAACTGAAGTAAAAAATAAAATGAATAAGAAAAATAGAAAAATAACATATATTTTCAGTCTCCTGAAAGGTGTTGTCAGGCCCTCTTCACAACTGTCTTGGTGTGTTTGGACCATGATAGTTTGTTGGTGATGTGGACACCAAGGAACTTGAAGCTCTCAACCTGCTCCACTACAGTCCCATTGATGAGAATTGGGGCGTGCTCGGTCCTCCTTTTCCTGTAGTCCATAATCACCACACTGCCAGGTCTCTGACCTCCTCCCTATGAGCTGTCTCATCGTTGTAGGTGATCAGGCCAACCACTGTTGTGTCATTGGCAAACTTAATGATGGTGTTGAAGTCGTGTTTGGCCATGCAGTCATGGGTGAACAGGGAGTACAGGAGGGGACTAAGCACACACTCCTGAGGATCTTGTGGATCAGTGTGGCAGATGTGTTGTTACCTACCCTTACCACCTGGGGGTGGCCCATCAGGAAGTGCAGGATGCAGTTGCAGAGGGAGTTGTTCAGTGCCATTGTCCTTAGCTTAGTGATGAGTTTTGAGGGCACTATGGTGTTGAATGCTGAGCTATAGTCAATGAATAGCATTCTCACGTAGGTGTTCCTTTGGTCCAGGTGGGAAAGGGTAGTGTGGAGTGCAATAGAGATTGCATCATCTGTGGATCTGTTGCGGTGGTATGTAAAAGAGTGGGTCTAGGGTTTCTGGGATAATGATGTTGATGTGAGTCATGATCAGCCTTTCAAAGCATTTCATGGCTACAGACATAAGTGCCAAGGGTCGGTAGTCATTTAGGCAGGTTACATTGATGTTCCTGGGCATAGGGACTATGGTGGTCTGCTTTAAACATGTTGGTATTACAGACTCGGTCAGGGACAGGTTGAAAATGTTGATCAGTGCATGCTCGGAGTACATGTCCTGGTAATCTGCCTGGCCCTGCGGCCTTGTGAATGTGGACCTGTTTAACTTCTCTAGGGCCAGTGGGACGATTTCGTCCCACCTACGTAACAGCCAGTGTAATCCCGTGGCGCGTTATTCAAATACCTTAGAAATGCTATTACTTCAATTTCTCAAACATATGACTATTTTACACCATTTTAAAGACAAGACTCTCGTTAATCTAACCACACTGTCCGATTTCAAAAAGGCTTTACAACGAAAGCAAAACATTAGATTATGTCAGCAGAGTACCCAGCCAGAAATAATCAGACACCCATTTTTCAAGCTAGCATATAATGTCACATAAACCCAAACCACAGCTAAAAGCAGCACTAACCTTTGATGATCTTCATCAGATGACAACCCTAGGACATTATGTTATACAATACATGCATGTTTTGTTCAATCAAGTTCATATCTATATCAAAAACCAGCTTTTTACATTAGCATGTGACTAGCATTCCCACCGAACACTGCCGGTGAATTTACTAAATTATTCACGATAAACGTTCACAAAAAACATAACAATTATTTTAAGAATTATAAATACAGAACTCCTCTATGCACTCGATATGTCCGATTTTAAAATAGCTTTTCGGTGAAAGCACATTTTGCAATATTCTGAGTAGATACCCCGGCATCACAGGGCTAGCTATTTAGACACCCACCAAGTTTAGCCCTGACCAAAGTCAGATTTACTATAAGAAAAATGTTATTACCTTTGCTGTTCTTCGTCAGAATGCACTCCCAGGACTTCTACTTCAATAACAAATGTTGGTTTGGTTCAAAATAATCCATAGTTATGTTCAAATATCCTGTTTTGTTCGTGCGTTCAAGACACTATCCGAATGGTAAAGAAGGGTCACGCGCACGACGCATTTCGTGACATTACCGTACTTCGAAGCATGTCAACCGCTGTTTAAAATCAATTTTTATGCAATTTTTCTCATAAAAAAAGCGATAATATTCCGACCGGGAAAGCGTGTTTACGTTCAAAGACGAAAGAAAATAAAACATGGGGTCGACTTGTGCACGAGCCTCAGTCTGATGGTACTCTGACCGGCCACTATCCAAACGCGCTAATGTTTTTCAGCCAGAGGCTGGAATTACATCATTCAGCTTTTTCCCGGGTTCTGAGAGCCTATGGGAGCCGTAGGAAGTGTCACGTTACAGCAAAGATCCTCAGTTTTCAATAAACAGAGCCATGAAGAACAAGAACTTGTCAGACAGGTAACCCGCTGTAAGGAATCTTCTCAGGTTTTTGCCTGCAATATGAGTTCTGTTATACTCAGAGACACCATTCAAACAGTTTTAGAAACTTTAGGGTGTTTTCTATCCAAAGCCAATAATTATATGCATATTCTAGTTACTGGGCAGGAGTAGTAACCAGATTAAATCGGGTACGTTTTTTATCCGGCCGTGCAAATACTGCCCCCTATCCCCAACAGGCTAATGTTTTGCTTTTGCTTTAAAGCCTTTTTGAAATTGGACAACGCGGTTCGATTCAGGAGAGGTGTATCTATAAAATGGTGTAAAATAGTCATATGTTTGAAAAATTTAAGTTATAGCATTTATGAGGTATTTGTATTTCGCGCGACGCGATTCCACTGGCTGTGGACTAGTCCCAGGTTCCCAGACAGGTTAATTAGTCAGCAGTCTTATGGCTTGGGTTTATTCACTCACTGACATAGTCTTGTCAGATATCCCGCATGCCGGCCTCTATAACCCCGCCTCTTCCTTTTTCGAGTGTCAGGGATTTGGGCTTGATCCGGGATGAGCAGTATGTTCTTTGCCGCCGACTCATTGAAGTAGAAATCCTCATCCAAATTGAGGTTAGTGATTGCTCTGCTTACATTGGCTTGCAAAAGTACTCACCCCCTTGGCATTTTTCCTATTTTGTTGCCTTACAACCTGGAATTAAAATCAATTTTTGGGGGGTTTGGATCATTTGATTGACACAACATGCCTACCACTTCTCCAATTTGGACTATTTTGTATATGTCCATTATATGAAATCCAATTAAAAATCCATTTAAATTACAGGTTGTAATGCAACTAAATAGGAAAAAATGCCAAGGGGGTGAATACTTGCAAGGCACTGTATGTCCAGAAGCTCTTTTCGGTCATAGGAAACGATGCTGATCAGCGCAAAAAAAATAAATACAAAATAGCACTTTGGTCAGGAGCCCTTAAAACAGCTGCTATTCCCTCCAGCTCCATTCTTGGACAACTTCTAAATATTATGTAGTGAAAACAGCCACATATATCCAAATCATATTTTAGTAACCAGCATTGTTGGCCTGTTAAAACACAAATCATGACGGATTTGACAAATATACACTTTGTTAGATCAGCCGCGTCATTGCGCTTTCACCCACGGTCTGCATTCCATTGACCTCTTTACTGGATGTATTGAACCATTTTAGTAGCATATGCAGCATTAGATTTGTATCTTAGGCTTGCTAGCTTGTTTGATACATGGCAACACGCCACTAGTTTCCGTCTAGATTGTATTGTACTCTACCGCTTTATATCGTCTTCCTGAGGAGAACTTCTCTAGGCTTTCAAAAGTTATGTGCCATTTTACCATAATGGGACTGGGGCATTTTCCCCCATCTGTCATATTACAACTTTGGCATAAATGGAGCATTTCTGGGTTGTCAAATCATTGCATGTTAGAACAAATCTCTCTCTCCTCTCTCTCTCTCTCTCTCTCTCTCTCTCTCTCTCTCTCTCTCTCTCTCTCTCTCTCTCTCTCTCTCTCTCTCTCTCTCTCTCTCTCTCTCTCTCTCTCTCTCTCTCTCTCTCTCTCTCTCTCTCTCTCTCTCTCTCTCTCTCTCTCTCTCTCCTCTCTCTCTCTCTCTCTCTATGATATGGTTGTCGCTGTGTGTGTATTCAGATTAACCAGTGGTCTCATTGTGTCTGACCCTGTCTCTCTAGCTGCCTGCTATCTCTAATAACATTTTGACATTCCAGTCTCCTCCCAGACTCTGAGACGTGGCAGGGCTGGGTGGACAGGGGCGACCACTGATAAGGCTTCAGTCATAATTAGCAAGCAGAAGCTGCGAGGCGAGAGGGGGAAATTGAACTGTCAGGGAGAGGAAAAGGGGAGAAGAGGAGATGGGGTTGACCCCATCTTGCAAAACGGAGGCAGTCATAATTTGTTCATTTGGTGGCCATCAGGGTTTGCTGCACCTCTCTACCTCCACACCGCTGACCTTCTTCCCTCCAGCTCACCCACTCACCCTCTCTCTCAAAACCCCTCTCCATCCCTCTTTACACTTACTCTTTCTAAAGCTTACCGTATGCTTCCAAGTCAAAACAGTTTGCACATATATTATGATATTTTTGTTCATTTCATTGTTTGGCAGCATTCGTCAGGGGGTTTTATGGCAAGTCTACACCTCTTTTGTCGGTGATTGGTAAACAGTATGGATTCTTCAATTAAGTGTTTTTGGTCATTCAACGAGGGACAACTAGTTTTCATGCAAATTTTTTCACTTGAGAAATACGGCACCAAACATCTTAGTTAGATGTAAAATTGTGCGACTATGACAGATTTCTTGAATTGTCTTAGATTAATTCGGACTATTTGTCGTTACGGCATCTCAAGAGAGACAAACAGTAATATTTTCAACTTAACTTAACTTTTAAGGGAGTATGTGAGGCACAGACGTTCGCTTCACCTAGCCGAGTTCTGGTAGGAGCAAACCGAACCTAGTATGCAGACGCCTTTACCCTGTCTCTCATCCCTCTCTCCAGGGCCATGCACAGACCATTTGTGCGGCATGTGCTCAAACAAAGAAGCCACCTCCCAAAGAAACAAAGCCCCCTCTCATTGAGCAATTATGATGAGTTAATATTTCAAAACTATTTTGAACTGGAATAAATGCTACGCTTATTTGTATTTGTATTTACTATGGATCCCCATTAGCCGCTGCTGATGGGGACACACAATTTTTTCTTGAGGCTAGTAGAAGTTCGGTATTCAAAGTCTACATTTTAAGAGCCTACCATTACTATACCCAGCCCAATTCCATTTGTTGCCACTATCATATATCTCAGTGGTTTTCAAACTTTCTAACCCTTCGGCCCCCAAAATCAAATTACATTTTTATTTTTGTATTAATCACATGCACTGAATACAACTGGTGTAGACTTTACAGTGAAATGGTTGCTTACATTATTTAAAAATAATAATACAAAATAAAATAATAGCTAACATGAGGAATAAAATAAAAAATACAAGAATGGAGTTACAGTATATACAGGGAGTAGCAGTAGCAGATCAATGTGCAGAGGTGCGAGGTACTTGAGGTAGATAAGTACATGAAGGCAGGGTAAAGTGACTAGGTATCCAGATAAATAATAATAAGAGTAAAATAAAGGACAGAGTAGCAGCAGGAAATGATGAGTATAAAAATGTGTGTTTGTATTATGTCGGAATGCATGTGTGTGTTATGTGTGTGTGTCTGTGTGTGCGAATATAGTGTTTGTGAATGTGCAATGGTTTTG
This sequence comes from Salmo salar, assembly GCF_965601325.2. Classification (NCBI taxonomy): domain Eukaryota; kingdom Metazoa; phylum Chordata; class Actinopteri; order Salmoniformes; family Salmonidae; genus Salmo; species Salmo salar. The sequence goes on from NC_138316.1 coordinate 4,494,935, forward strand.
TGCGGGAGTGACAGTTTCGTGTCTGTGAGTGTGTATATGATGTGTATATATACAGCTCAAAAAATAAAGGGAACACTAAAACAACACATCCTAGATCTGAATGAAAGAAATAATCTTATTAAATACTTTTTTCTTTACATAGTTGAATGTGCTGACAACAAAATCACACAAAAATAATCAATGGAAATCCAATTTATCAACCCATGGAGGTCTGGATTTGGAGTCACACTCAAAATTAAAGTGGAAAACCACACTACAGGCTGATCCAACTTTGATATAATGTCCTTAAAACAAGTCAAAATGAGGCTCAGTAGTGTGTGTGGCCTCCACGTGCCTGTATGACCTCCCTACAATGCCTGGGCATGCTCCTGATGAGGTGGCGGATGGTCTCCTGAGGGATCTCCTCCCAGACCTGGACTAAAGCATCCGTCAACTCCTGGACAGTCTGTAGTGCAACGTGACGTTGGTGGATGGAGCGAGACATGATGTCCCAGATGTGCTCAATTGGATTCAGGTCTGGGGAACGGGCGAGCCAGTCCATAGCATCAATGCCTTCCTCTTGCAGGAACTGCTGACACTCCAGCCACATGAGGTCTAGCATTGTCTTGCATTAGGAGGAACCCAGGGCCAACCACACCAGCATATGGTCTCACAAGGGGTCTGAGGATCTCATCTCGGTACCTAATGGCAGTCAGGCTACCTCTGGCGAGCACATGGAGGGCTGTGCGGCCCTCCAAAGAAATGCCACCCCACAACATGACTGACCCACCGCCAAACCGGTCATGCTGGAGGATGTTGCAGGCAGCAGAACGTTCTCCACGGCGTCTCCAGACTCTGTCACATCTGTCACGTGCTCAGTGTGAACCTGCTTTCATCTGTGTAGAGCACAGGGCGCCAGTGGCGAATTTGCCAATCTTGGTGTTCTCTGGCAAATGTCAAACGTCCTGCATGGTGTTGGGCTGTAAGCACAACCCCCACCTGTGGACGTCGGGCCCTCATACCACCCTCATGGAGTCTGTTTCTGACTGTTTGAGCAGACACATGCACATTTGTGGCCTGCTGGAGATCATTTTGCAGGGCTCTGGCAGTGCTTCTCCTGCTCCTCCTTGCACAAAGGCGGAGGTAGCGGTCCTGCTGCTGGGTTGTTGCCCTCCTACGGCCTCCTCCACGTCTCCTGATGTACTGGCCTGTCTCCTGGTAGCGCCTCCATGCTCTGGACACTACGCTGACAGACACAGCAAACCTTCTTGCCACAGCTCGCATTGATGTGCCATCCTGGATGAGCTGCACTACCTGAGCCACTTGTGTGGGTTGTAGACTCCGTCTCATGCTACCACTAGAGTGAAAGCACCGCCAGCATTCAAAAGTGACCAAAACATCAGCCAGGAAACATAGGAACTGAGAAGTGGTCTGTGGTCCCCACCTGCAGAACCACTCCTTTATTGGGGGTGTCTTGCTAATTGCCTATAATTTCCACCTGTTGTCTATTCCATTTGCACAACAGCATGTGAAATGTATTGTCAATCAGTGTTGCTTCCTAAGTGGACAGTTTGATTTCACAGAAGTGTGATTGACTTGGAGTTACATTGTGTTGTTTAAGTGTTCCCTTTATTTTTTTGAGCAGTGTATATAGTCTAGTGAGTGTGTGTGGGGTCAGCGCAAGATCAAGTCAGTGCAGATAGTTCATGTACCATTAATTGACTATTTAGCAGTCTGGCTATTTAGCAGTCTTATGGCTTGGAGGTAGAAGCTGTCTCGGATCCTGTTGGTCCGAGAGCCAATGCTCCGGTACCGTTTGGTGGATGGAAACTGCGTGAGCAGTCTATGGCTTGGGTGGCTGGAGTCTTTGGCAATATTTCGGGCCTTCCTCTAACACCACCTGATATAGAGGTCTTGGATGGCAAGGATGCCAAGTAACCTGAGGCTCTCGACTCGCTCTACAACAGCCCTGTCGATGTGGATGGGGGGGTGCTATCTGCTCTTTCTCCTATAGTACATTTTAGGATGGCAGGTAGCCTAGTGGTTAGAGCCTTGGGCCAGTAACCAGAAGGTTGCTAGTTCAAATCCCAGAGCTGACAAGGTAAAAATATGTTGTTCTGCCCCTGAACAAGGCAGTTAACCTACTGTTCCTAGGTTGTCATTGTAAATAAGAATTTGTTCTTAACTTACTTGCCTAGTTAAATGAAGGTTAAATAAAATAAACATTAAGGGAGAGGTTGTTGTCCTGGCATGACACTGCTAAGTCTCTGACCTTCTCCCTGTAACTCATTGCCATTGGTGATCAGACCTACAACTGTTGTGTCGTCAGCAAACTTGATGATGGTGTTTGAGTTGTGCATGTGAACAGGAGGGGACTGAGCACACACCCCTAAGGGGCCTGTGTTGAGGGTCGGCGTGGTGGTGGAGGTGTTGTTGCCTACCCTCACCACCTGGGTCTGGCTGTCAGGAAAAATGGGCATTTAGTAGGGGCAGCTCATGGCTGGGTTTCCCTTTGTAATCTGTTATCATCAGCACACCCTGACACATACGACGAGCTTTGTAGCCGGTGTAATAGGATTCCACCTTCCTCCTATATTGTCCTTTTGCATGAATGATGTCTAGTCTGAGGTCGTAGCGCGATTTCTTGTTTGCATCCATGTCCGTGTCCCGTTCATTGTAAGCGGAAGCTTTAGCCTTTAGCCCAGCGTGGATGTTACCTGTAATCCATGGTTTTAGGTCGGGATACTTTCTGATAGTCATTGTGGGGATGACGTCATCTTTAAAAGGAGTGGTACAAAACTTGCAACCCTCCAAACACGCACACGAGTGCACGTGCGAACATGCAACCTCAATCGCTGTATAAATACAGCCTGGCATTACAGCCATACATTGTGATGCATTTTCTACTAAGTTATAGTAGAAAAGGTGTGAATCCCAAACCACCCCCTCGCCCCTACCAACTCACTCGGAGGGCCAATCATTATCACATGCTGCTGATGAAACTCCAAGTGTGACTTTCAGAGAGTGGCAAGGGGATTAATAAACCCTTCAATTTAGGGACATACACTTCACATCAATGAGGCAATTCATGCTCCACATTTGAATAATAAAACAAACATGAAATTCAAATGAACAAATCCCCCTTACAAGATATAAACCTCACTAAAAGTTAAACATTACATTTGTGAGGTATTCCATTTGTTACGTGTCAAGCTTTGAAATCAGATAAAAACAAAATGTATTCGACATATAATTAGGCACTCCTCTCCATTATTTTATATTAAATTGCACAAACTTCAAAGATATCGTTGTGCATGTCGGGATAGCACTTCGCTCTGGAGCCTGCATCCGTGCTGGCTCTGTGAAAGTGGCTATTGGAGGGTCTAATTAGCTCCTACACCCGCGATAACTCCCTCAGATTTGGAACACTTGTGCAAATGACTGAGGCGAGCGGCAAAGCAAATGGAGTGCCGAGAAGAAGGGGGTGATTTGCGATTTATCACTAATCTGAATATGTGCGCGCTTTTGCGTGCCAATGATAATTACTGGTGATTGGTCAACAATCAAGACACTTCTTGGTTCTGAAGCATAGATGAGAATTGAATGAAGACTTGTGGGCAGTGGGTTCAGAACAACAACGACAAAAAATGTATACAAAAAAGTATTATTATTATACCACCAGCAAAAGGGAACTTTGGAGACTGGAAGGGGAAGGGGAATGTGCGCTGCACAGATAGAGCCTAATCTACGCATGTGCTTGCCTCTTTCCCATACTCCTATCAATGAAAAACACACAGAGGGAACCATGTCCAATCTGAACCATCTAGGTCAGGGTAGGCAACCCTGTTGCTGGAGTGCCGCAGGTACTGCAGGATCTTGTTCCAGCTAGGCTCCACACCTGACCAACTGAGCTAATTGATCAGATCAATGATTACCTAAATTCAACACACCTGGTTTTCCAGGTCTGTTAAGTCGAAAAGAAGAAGTGCCTGCGGCACTCCAGGACCAGGGTTGCCTACCCCTGATCTAGGTTCTAGGGAAGGGACTAGAGGTGGGAGTTAGGGTAGGGGCTCTAGGAGAAGAGGCGATGTGGCTAGTGAAGGGGTTAGATACAAAATGGCATGTAGCATATGCCTCCCTTCCTCTCTGTGAGTCTGGAGGATCTGATGAATGTTAATTTTGATGTTAAATAAGCAGACAGGCTTTTTAGCAGGTCTGTAATTAAGGTCTGTATTTAATTGTCACTCACTGATGGACACTAATGAGGTAATGCTGCTGCAGAGCACACACACACATACACATATATACACCGAGAGTACCCCCAATTAGGTAAATACTTTAATAACGGACAAACTGAATATTACATTTACCCAAGGAAACACAGGTTTAAAGTGCTTCATTGCCGTATTCTCTCTCTCTCTCTCTCTCTCTCTAATTAAGGTCTGTATTTAAATGTCACTCACTGATGGACTGGAATGAGGTAATGATGCTGCAGAGCACACACACACCTACAAACCGAGACAACCCCAATTAGGGGAATAGTTTAATAACGGACAATCTGAATATTGCATTTACCCAATGAAACACAGGTTTAAAGTGCTTCATCTCTCTCTCTCTCTCTCTCTCTCTCTCTCTCTCTCTCAATACTGTAGAGTTGTGATATGTCAGTGGTTTGTGTGTCTCCATGACAGAGAGGATACAGGTGTTGTTAGCGAGTGCTGCAGGTGACTGCTGGCCTCATCCATCACACAGGCTAAGGCCTAATGGAGACCCTCAATCAGACTCGCTCACTGTCAGTCACAGGAAAACGCAATGGAAGATCAGGCTACTGGCAGTGCAGCTGAGGTTAGTCCTGGGCTCTCAAACAGGATCCAGACTGTTGATCAGTGGTCGTGATGTGTGTTCTCAGCCCTCTGATTGGTTGTGACATGGCAATAGTGTCAAAATGAACCAGCACTGGACAAACCATCATACAATAAATCACAGTCATTCAATAATATAGTCTACAGTAATCCAGCCAGACTAGGAGCAAATCTCAAATGACAACCTATCTCTCAAACACACAAGTGCGAATACCCATACTAGCGTACTACACACTTAACTGCGTAGTATGTACTCATTGCCATGGCCGTAGCGTATTACTTTGCTGCGGTAAAGGATCATCTGTAGCCCCACCCAGTCACCTTTCACCAGAGGTGGGACCAAGTCACTATTATTTGAGTCACAAGCAAGTCTCAAGTAACAATTTCCTAGTCTGAAGAAGGGCCCCAATAAATGGAACAATAATTTTATCTTATTCAACGATCTGTCTCCAAAGCGTGGAGCGCAGGCCACGTAGCCTATTTCTATGCCCACTGAGGCGTGCGCACTCCTATTACGTGCAACCAGAACGACAGACATTTGACACAGACACAAAGAACTCCGACATAACCCGGGGAATTTGAACAAAGGAAGCTATACATTGAATTAAATAAATAGATCTTCTACCTCATGAGTCTTGTGAAAGTTCATGTGCTTGTGAAAAATGTATCGTAGGCTTATCAAACATGTAACAGAAATGTCTATGTGTTGCAATAAACGGTACGGGGATGGAATGATAAAACGCTAGAAATTATTGCAGTATTAGATGGAATATAGATTTACCACACACTATAGGGCCTATGCATTTAAACGTGTGAAAAAAAGCAAACCACTGGCGGGAGTTTGGAAAGCGCAAGTGAAGAGCCGTGCATATGGTGCGTCTTTGCCACAGTAATAATACATTTTAAACAAATTCCAAACGCAAGCTTCATAAGTAAATTATACATTTCAAGCAATTGTTACATAGCAAGATGGCGCCGACAGAGAGGGCCACCTCGATTCTAGTGCTTAGGAAACTTTGCAGTATTTTGTTTTTAATGTATTATTTCTTACATTGTTAGCCCAGAAAATCTTAAGTGTTATTACATACAGAAGAACTATTGGATATCAGAGCAACGTCAACTTACCAGCACTATGACCAGGAATATGACTTTCCCGATTTGGATCCTTTGTCCGAACCACCCAGGGCAATTGAACTGATTCCGAAGGCTGAAAACAACGCCCTGGGTGGTTCGGACAAAGGATCCAAATCGGGAAAGTCATATTCCTGGTCATAGTGCTGGTAAGTTGACGTTGCTCTGATATCCAATAGTTCTTCTGTATGTAATAACACTTAAGAGAAGAGGCAGATGGAGCGGTCTTCTGGTCAGACTTTGGAGGTGCGTACAACACCCACCGCTTCTGAGTATATTACTCGCTAATAATGTCCAGTCTCTAGATAAAAAGGTAGACGAAAATTAGGGCAAGGGTTGCTTTCCAGAGAGACATCAGGGATTGTAACATACTCTGTTTCATGGAAACATGTCTCTCTCGGGATATACTGTCGGAGTCGGTACAGCCTCCGGGATTCTTTGTGTGTCATGCCGACAGAAGTAAACATCTCTCCGCGATGAAGGATAGTGATTAACGACTCATGGTGTAATTGTAACAACATACAGGAACTCAAATCCTTTTGTTCACCTGACCTACAATTCCTCACAATCAAATGCCGACTGTATTATCTCCCAAGAGAATTCTCGTTGGTTATTATCACAGCAGTGTATATCCTCACTCAATCGATACCACGACGGCCCTCAAGGAACTTCACTGGACTTTATGCAAACTTGAAACCATATATCCTAAGGCTGCATTTATTGTAGCTGGGGATTTTAACAAAGCAAATTTGAGAACAAGGCTACCTAAATTCTATCAGCATATTGATTGTCGCACTCGCACTGGCAAAACACTGGATCACTGCTACTCTAGCTTCCGCAATGCATACAAGGCCCTCTCCCACCCTCGAAAAATCTGACCACGACTCAATTTTGCTCCTCCCTTCCTATAGGCAGAAACTCAAACCAGATGTACCTGTGATAAGGACCATTCAATGCTGGTCTGCCAACTGGAATCCACGCTTCAAGATTGTTTTGATCACGCGGACTGGGAAATGTTCCGAGTAGCCTCAAAGAATAATATTGATTTATATGCTGGTTCAGTGAGTGAGTTTATAAGGAAATGCATAGGAGACTGTGACTATTTAAACCTACCCTAACCAGAAACTGTGGCTAGATGGCGGCTTTTACGTAAAACTGAAAGCGCGAACCACCGCATTTAACCACGGAAAGGTGACTGGGAATATGGCCGAATACAAACAGTGTACTGTAGTTATTCTGTCCGCAAGGCAATCAAACAAGCGAAATGTCAGTATAGAGACAAAGTGGACTCCCCCTCAATCACGGACTACAAAAAGAAAACCAGCCACGTCATGGACACCGACGGCTTGCTTCCAGACAAGCTAAACACCTTCTTTTCCCACTTTGAGGATAATACAGTGCCATCGACGTGGCCTGCAACCAAGGACGGTGGGCTCTCCTACTCTGTGGCCGACGTGAGTAGGACTCATCAGACCAAAGGACAGATTTCCACTGGTCTAATGTCCATTGCTTGTGTTTCTTGGCCCAAGCAAGTCTCTTCTTCTTATTAGTGTCCTTTAGTAGTGGTTTCTTTGCAGCAATTCGAACATGAAAGCCTGATACACCCGGTCTCCTCTGAACAGTTGATGTTGAGATGTGTCTGTTACTTGAACTCTGTGAAGCATTTATTTGGACTGCAATCTGAGGTGCAGTTAACTCTAACTTATCCTCTGCAGCAGAGGTAACTCTGGGTCTTCCTTTCCTGTAGGCGGTCTTCATGAGCCATTGTCATCATAGCACTAAATGGTTTTTGTGACTGCACTTGAAAAAACGTTCATTGTTCTTGAAATTTTCTGGATTGACTGACCTTCATGTCTTAACTTCTTGCGGATCATTGGGACGCTAGCGTCCCATCTGGCCAACATCCGGTGAAATTGCAGAGCATGAAATTCAAATTAAATTACTATAAATATTTAACTTTCATGAAGTCACAAGTGCAATACATCAAAATAAAGCTAAACTTGTTGTATATCCAGCCGCCGTGTCAGATTTCAAAAAGGCTTTACGGCGAAAGCAAACCATGTGATTATCTGAGGACAGCACCCAGCACACAAATGCATAACAAATAATTTTCAACCAGGGAGTTGTGACACAAAAGTCAGAAATAGCGATATAATATATGCCTTACCTTTGAATATTTTCTTCTGTTGGCACTCCAAAAGGTTCCACTTACATTACAAATGGTCCTTTTGTTCAATAAAGTCCTTCTTTATATCCATAAAAACTCAGTTTAGCTGGTGCGCTTCAGTCAATAATCCACTTGGTTTCCCTCCTTCAAAATGCATACAAAATGAATCCCAAACGTTACCAATAAACTTATCCAAACAAGTCAATCAACGTTTATAATCTAGCCTTAGGTTCCCTAATGTTCAAATAAATGATACAATTTAAGACCGAGAATCGTTATTGTCTTTACCGGAGATAAACAAAAAGAACACGCTCTCTCGGCCATGCGCTTGGAAACACTACAGCCAAAATGGGAGCAACTTAGAAAAACTACAACTTCTCCCTAATTTTTCCAAAAACCAGACTGAAACTCTTTCTAAAGACTGTTGACATCTAGTGGAAGCCCTAGGAACTGCAATCGGGGAGGATTTCGCCCTATTATAAAAGTGCCAGCCATTGAAATCAGTGGAATGCTGAATTTGTATTTTATTTTTATGGTTTGTCCTCAGAGTTTCGCCTGTCATTTCAGTTCTGTTATACTCACTAACATTATTTTAACAGTTTTAGAAACTTTTGTGGTTTCTATCCAAATCTCCAATTATATGCATATCCTAGCTTCTGGGCCTGAGTAGCAGGCAGTTTACTTTGGGCATGCTTTTCATCCGGAAGTCAAAATACCACCCCCTATCCCAAAGAAGTTAAAGTAATGATGGACTGTCATTTCTCTTTGCTTATTTCAGCTGTTCTTGCCATAATATGGACTTAGTCTATTACCAAATAGGGCTATCTTCTGTATACCACCCCTACCTTGTCACATCAAAACTGATTGGCTCAAACGCATTAACTTCTCTAGGGTAGGGGGCAGTATTTTGACGTCCGGATGAAAGGCATGCCCATAGTAAACTGCCTGCTACTCAGGCTCAGAAGGTAGGATATGCATATATTTAGTACATTTGGATAGAAGACACTCTGAAGTTTCTAAAACTGTTTGAATGATGTCTGTGAGTATAACAGAACTCATATGGCAGGCAAAAACCTGAGAAGAATCCAACCAGGAAGTGTGGAAATCTGAGGTTTGTAGTTTTTCAAGTGATTGCCTATACAGTATACAGTGACTTAGTGTTTATTTTGCACTTCCTAAGGCTTCCACTAGATGTCAACAGTCTTTAGAATGTTGTTTCATGCCTCTACTGTGACTGGGGAGAGAATAAGAGCTGACTCAACAAGTGGACTGCCTGAGGCCAATGAGTTGTTTACTGCGCAGTCACGCAGGCGCGCCGTTCCTTCTTTTTCCTCTGTAATGAATACGCTATTGTCCAGTTGGAATATTATGGCCTTCCCTGTGGCTCAGTTGGTAGAGCATGGTGTTTGCAATGCCAGCATGGTGTGTGCAACGCCAGGGTTGTGGGTTCAATTCCCACGGGGGGCCAGTACAAAAAAAATAATATAAAGCATGAAATGAAATGTATGCATTCACTACTGTAAGTCGCTCTGGATAAGAGTGTCTGCTAAATGACTAAAATGTAATTATCGAAGATTTATGATAAAAAGACGCTAAGGATTGATTGTAAACATCGTTTGACATGTTTCAACGAACGGTAATGGAACTTTTTGTCTAGGGTTTTGCGCTCGCGCATTGTGCCTTTGAAATAGTGATCTGAACGCGCGAACAAAACGGAGGTATTTGGACATAAATATGGAGTTTATCGAACAAAACAAACATTTCTTGTGTAAGTGGGAGTGCATTCCGACAAAGATCAGAAAAGGTAAGTGAAGATTTATAATACTATTTCTGAGTTTAGTTGACTCCAGAACTTGGCGGGTAACTGTATAGCTTGCTTTGATGGCTGAGCTCTGTACTCAGAATATTGAACAATGTGCTTTCGCCATAAAGCTATTTTGAAATCTGACACAGCGGTTGCATTAAGGAGAAGTGTATCTATAATTATTTCAATAACTGTTGTAAATTTTATCAATGTTTATGATGAGTATTTTTGTAAATTGATGTGCTCATTCATCGGAGGTTTTGGAGGGAATACAGTTTCTGAACATCACGCGACAATGTAAAATAGTTTTTTTGGATATAAATATAAACTATATCGAACAAAACATACATGTATTGTGTAACATTGAGTCCTGGGAGTGTCATCTGATGAAGATCGTCAAAGGTTAGTGATTAACCTCTCTGGGCTAGGTGGGACGAAATCGTCCCACCTACGCAACAGCCAGTGTAATCCCGTGGCGCGATATTCAAATACCTTGGAAATGCTATTACTTCAATTTCTCAAACATATGACTATTTTACACCATTTTAAAGACAAGACTCTCGTTAATCTAACCACACTGTCCGATTTCAAAAAGGCTTTACAACGAAAGCAAAACATTAGATTATGTCAGCAGAGTACCCAGCCAGAAATAATCAGACACCCATTTTTCAAGCTAGCATATAATGTCACATAAACCCAAACCACAGCTACATGCAGCACTAACCTTTGATGATCTTCATCAGATGACACGCCTAGGACATTATGTTATACAATACATGCATGTTTTGTTCAATCAAGTTCATATTTATATCAAAAACCAGCTATTTACATTAGCATGTGAGGTTCAGAACTAGCATTCCCACCGAACACTTCCGGTGAATTTACTAAATTACTCACGATAAACGTTCACAAAAAACATAACAATTATTTTAAGAATTATAGATACAGAACTCCTTTATGCAATCGCTATGTCCGATTTTAAAATAGCTTTTCGGCAAAAGCACATTTTGCAATATTCTGAGTAGATAGCTCGCCATCACGGGCTAGCTATTTTGACACCCACCAAGTTTGGCCCTCACCAAACTCCGATTTACTATCAGAAAAATTGGATTACCTTTGCTGTTCTTCGTCAGAATGCACTCCCAGGACTTCTACTTCAATAACAAATGTTGGTTTGGTTCCAAATAATCCATACTTATATCCAAATAGCGGCGTTTTGTTCGTGCGTTCAAGACACTATCCGAAGGGTGACGAAGGGTTACGCGCCCGACGCGTTTTGTGACAAAAAAAATCTAAATATTCCATTACCGTACTTCGAAGCATGTCAACCGCTGTTTAAAATGAATTTTTATGCGATTTTTCTCGTAAAAAAGCGATAATAATCCGACCGGGAAACCCTGTTTTCGTTCAAAGACGAAAAAATAAAAACATGGTGTCGGCTCGTGCACGCGCCCCCAGTCTCATTGTTCTCTGATTGACCACTATCCAAATGCGCTACTGTTTTTCAGCCATGGCCTGCAAAGGCATCATTCCCCGTTCTGCCGCCTTCTGAGAGCCTATGGGAGCCGTAGGAAGTGTCACGTTACAGCAGAGATCCTCAGTTTTCAATAATACTGCCCCCTATCCCCAACAGGTTAAATTGCATAAACAACTGTGAAGGCTATGGCAAAAACTGAGTTTTCTTTAAAAAAATGTTTAAATAGCTAAATAATTTAACAGTGTTGTACTTGCTACTGTGATTCCTGAAATGCAGAGCCATTTAATGGATTATTTTTAGAATCTGAAGTGTACTTAATTTGTTTAGCAAGATATACAGTGCACACTAATTCATAGCCCATGGTCTTTGTTCTTTTCCCAGGAGACCAGGGGATACTCTTCAGGCATTTGATATAGATTAAAATAGTTGCCCTGACAGTCAAGACAGGTGACACTACATTGTTTGTCTGGACATACAGTTAGGTGTATGTAAATTGTGAAGACTCAAAACCATATACAACTATAAAACGGCATATTATTATCTTGTACTATGAAAGACAACGGACCATCCTCTTTCTTCTCTTCTCTTCTCCTCTCCTCTCCTCTCCTCTCCTCTCCTCTCCTCTCCTCTCCTCTCCTCTCCTCTCCTCTCCTCTCCGAATATTATGAGATGGGGTTTGAAATCAGGCCTTATTGGCCAATTGGTATTCCCTGGGATCACTCTGGCAAGGTCTAAACACTAACACTATTTGCACTGTGTTAAACCCCCCCCCCCCCCCCCCACACACACACACACATACACACACTCTTAATAACTAGAAGAAGTAGAAAAGGTGGTTATCATCATCATCTAAAGTAGCTTCAATGGAACTGGACAGAAGGTTGCAAAATGATTCTGTTCTGTTTCAGCCAAGAACCTCATAATCATGTTAAATGTCTTCAATATAATAATGTCTTTAATGTCTGTGATGTAATAATGACGCCTCATTAAAACACACATTTATCATTCGTTACAATAAAAACACACTCCTCTCATGATCACATCGTTAACCATAACGCAATCTTGACCTCTTTTTCATGTGTGCTGGTGTTGCTGATTTATCCCGAGGTTGATTTCCTGTATGAATCCTGAGCCCTCAGAGAACACAGACAGCCAGGAAGTAAGACACAGCAGTGCTGTCACTCAGTGGTAAGACACAGTACTGCAGGCGCTTATGCTCTAGGTTGAGGTGATGTCACAGCTCCTGCTCATACAGATAGTCAGAGGTGACGTTTCTCCTAGGTACAGATCTAGGTTTAGCTTCCACTACCCCGATCCTAACTTTAACCATTTGTAGGGACCCAAAATCAGCCTCTAAGGGTAACTTAATAATTGGGGCAGCAGGTAGCCTAGTGGTTAGAGCGTTGGGCCAGTAACTGAAAGGTTGCTAGATCGAATCCCTGAGCTGACAAGGTGAAATTCTGTTGTTTTGCCCCTGAACAAGGCAGTTAACCCACTGGTCCTAGGCCGTCATTGTAAATAAGATTTTTTTCTTAACTGACTTGCCTAGTTAAAAAAAGGTCAAATAAATAAAAAATGTATATGTGACCAATAAAATGTTATTTGATTTGACTTCACCCACCTCTGCTCATGAAGCTGTGTCGTATTCATTAGCCACCAAACGGATGAAAACCGAATGCACGAGGGAGGGACTACATTAATTTTTCCTATGAGAAACACTCATCTTTGTTTTCCTTTGCGAAACGTTTTGCTCCGGTGGGCCCTAATAATTAAGACCCTGTGTTCAACCTCAATATTTTTTTATATCTGCAACTGGTACATTCTGTTTTGTACATTACTTACATCATATACATTTTCCCCATTCATTTGGAGTTGAGGTCATCAGATATCTTCTGTGTTCTGCAAAATAGATGGTGTGGTACATGGACACACCTTCCACTGGGCACAGATGACAGTTCAACATCTAGTTTTGATTTACATTCAGTTGAGTTGTCAACTAGAGTGTATTCAACATGAAATCAACAAAACATTTCACCATGTCATTGGATTTAGGTTAAAAGTTGGGTGAAAAAAAGATGAAATGCCCTTGTGTTGATGACTTTTTGCAAATCCAAATAGTTTTCCACCTTTGTTTTATGTCATCACAAAGATTTTGGGGGGTTGAAAAGAAGTGGAAACAACATTGATTCAATCAGTTTTTGCCCAGTGGGCTGGACGTTAAAGTTTTTGTCAATCGCTTTTGCTCAAACCTCGAATGAGATTTATTTTTTTTGTTTAACAATAAGTTCAAATCTCAGAAAAATGTGTTTCTTGTTCACACCAGATTAGAATTTCTTATTAATTTAAGCAAATTGCACGTGTTTTGGCACGTGTGCAAAAGAGTAAGTACAATTGTCTACAATTTGCACAATAACTACATGGACATGGCTTGCTGATCAAAACTGATGAGTTGATTCTCAGTAAAATTGTCATACTCTTCACAACTTCTAAACATTCTTTCATCGTGTGAGTCATCACATGCAAAATGATCCATTCAATTATCAAAATCTGTCAGACATACACATGTATGTTCCATAAATATCTATGACATGGAATATCTGTGATGTCTGATAAATTGGCAAATTACCTGCCAGGTGACATAGTAATGAAATAGGAATCACAATCTTACAAATCAACCAATCAAGTTTGGAAGCATATATATGGAGCTTGCCCACAGCACAATCACTACCATTTTTGAACATGGAAGAACATCACAACACTGAACAGCAGCTCCATGCTTGTGGAAGAGAAATAAGAAGATGTGTAAGAATGCATGGTGGTGGTGCTAGGGGAAGACATAATAGAGGTAGAAGGTAAAGAATGAGAATCCCTGATGAAACTATGTCCTCACAATGGAAGAGGCTGGTTGGAGAGTAGAGCCTAATGTGAACAGGTCCAAGGTGTCAACAATTGTGCAAACATTCCGTAGGGAAAACATTTAAATATGTACTTGTTCTTTACTTTTGTTACAGCACTTCATTCACAACAATACAGCAACTATTGTAAAGGTAAATGCAAGTCTGAAAATCACAATGTATCGTAAGATATGTATGAGGAATATACAGTAATACAGCACAATTTGAATATAATATAATCTCTGTAACATGATCTATTTGTGAATTCTACATGTCATATATAGGACTGCACAACGACCTCATGCTGGTGGCAGAGCAGCAGTATTCAGCCATCAGCAAGAACAAGAAATTTGCAACATGGTCATAGCCAACAATTCCATCAGGCTAAGAGAGAGATTCAAACTGCAATCATAAATGACGACAATATCTTCGCAAATATCAATCCTGTCAGCATTTCCACTATAGACAGAGTTTTGAAAAAATCTAATGACTATGAAACAACTCTACAAGGTGCCATTTGAGAGGAATAGTGACAGAGTGAAGGAGCTGCGGTACCAGTATATCCAGGTAAACCATTGGTGTGCACATGGTATATTGAACAGGGAGTTTTACTATACTTCAATGATACCTGTATATACTTCTTGAAGTTGTAGATACCCATAAGAACAAAACATTTCTACTTTACTAAACTGTCTGATTCTAGAATAGGCTATGTTAAACTAACTTTATATTTTGTTTCTGTGTTACTATATTGAGAATAATGGAGCTGGAAGGACATGAAATGACCAATTCTTGTTTTTGTGGCTGAGGCTGGGTTCAATCTGGCCAAAGGCAGGAGACGTGGCCGTAATCTCATTGGACACCGAGCCACAATTGGTACACCGGGTCAACATGGGGGCAATATTACAATGTGTGCTCCCATTTCGGAGAATGGTGTAAGCACACATATTCCACACATTGGGCCTTATAACACCCAACTTCTCTTGGCCTTCCTAAATACACTTTACAGAGACCTAATACCAGAACACGAAGGAAGTTTAGCTAGACCAAATTTGCCAAATTATGTAATTGTGTGGGATAATGTCAGCTTCCAACGTTGAAAGGATAACAATGGAGTTCCTTCCACCATACTCCCCATTCCTGAATCCGATAGAGTTTTTTTCAGCATGGAGGTGGAAACAACCTTTCATTTTGGTGGCATTGGCCAATTTACTGACACAATAACTAGGTTTTGAAGCATGAATTAAATGTTTTGGGTGCGTTACTACATTTTGCAGACATGCAATAGAGTTGTGATGTCCCATAAAACAGTTGTGACAAATGCTCTTACAGTTTAGAATGTTAAGACTGTTTCAAAAAATGAGCCAAAGCGATTGAGAAACTGTAAACCAGGGCTGCCCAACCCTCTTCCTGGAGATCTACCGTCCTGTGGGTTTTCAGTCCAACCCTAATTTAACACACCTGATTCTACTAATTAGCTGCTCAACAAGACCTTAACTAGCTGAATCAGAACTGCTAAATTAGGGTTGGACTGAAAACCTATAGGACAGTAGTTCTCCAGGAAGAGGGTTGGGCAGCTCTGCTGTAAACCAATGCCCATTTTAAGGTGTAACGTGTCCACATACTAAAGATATCAAAATAACATTAACATTACAATATTCTTCCTTCAAACACACAAGTATAAACAAATACACAAACACGCATGTGCACACGCACCCACCCACTCCCACACAAAGGGATACTTTGTAAATGTCATGCCTAAAGAGGAAGAGGGGGA
The DNA here is from genome assembly GCF_965601325.2 of Salmo salar. Lineage (NCBI taxonomy): Eukaryota > Metazoa > Chordata > Actinopteri > Salmoniformes > Salmonidae > Salmo > Salmo salar. The sequence continues at coordinate 4,511,026 of NC_138316.1, forward strand.
AATAGACCTGCCGCCCATCGCAGTATCGGAGCACAGATGAGATTGATGAGTAGCGTCTGTTTACGCTATCGGTTATTCAGGATGAAAGATGAGGGTTTGTAGAGGGGTTCCTCCCATCCACTGCCATTGATTTACACACACGCATGCATGCACGTGCACACACACACACACACACACACACACACACACACACACACACACACACACACACACACACACACACACACCTGTTGTATTCAGCGCACGTGACAAATAAACTTTGATTTGATTTCTTCAAAGGATTCTCCTATGGGGACAGCCGAATAACCCCTTTAGGTTCTGGATAGCACCTTGTTTTCTTAAAAAGTACATTTAAAGTACATTTATTATAATGAACATAAAGTTGACTCCAACAAACAAAGAAGTAGATGCAGTATAAGGTGAGAAGAGTAAAAAGAGAAGAGAGTGGTTTCAGTCTTCACAGACCAGTGGCTGTAGTAAGAGTAGGGTGATTGTACGTCTGGCCAGAGAGTCTGTGAAATAAAATCGGAAACCTTCCCCAATTGCCTGTGTAGAGTGGCAAACACAGGATAAGTGACAGTTGTGTTTGTGTTAAAAACCTGTTTTCCTCTGCCAATTAGAATCAGTGTTAAACAAAGCCAGGTACTTTTGTCATTCTCCTGCAAATGGAGAGATTGTTTTGTTGTTTTTACTGAAAGCCTCAACTCATATTTATCCAGAAAGCCCTCTGTCATTAGCGTTTCCGCCAATGGAGGCTTTCACACACACACACACACACACACACACACACACACACACACACACACACACACACACACACACACACACACACACACACACACACACACACACACACAACATTCAGGCTCCATTAAAAACCAACTACTCCATGCTTTTCAGAACACAGTATTCATTATTATGAACTGCTAATGCACTGGCATAAAGCAGGAGAGCCTCCTAGTATCAAGTGCAGCGATTTGGGTTTTCTCCCTGGTACTGTTCCGGTGCTATAGGGAAATTTGTAGCACTCAGCAGGACAGGGTAAACTGAATCAAGATTAATTTACATGCGGTGGAGAACACTTAGGAGGGGGCACGGTAAGCAAATGCATTGTCTCCATGGCTCCATTGTCCACTAGAAGTATTACATCAAGATTCTTTTCATTGGTACCTGCTAGGATGAAAAAAAAACACACATACTTTCATTTTCACTCTATACCGCAAACTAATATATAACAAGACAAAATCACAGCATGCTGCCATATAGCAGACAAATTCAATGCACTGTGTACAAGGAGAGTTGAGAGGTCTGTAACGCCTGGATTTAAATGCTAACATGTAGTTTTACATCATGTTGACATATAAACATTGCAGAATGTCCCTGAAGACCTAAAGATGATCTGACGAAACTAACTCAGACAAACTACCACAAGCACATCAGAAATCTCCGACTTCAGTGCATTCAAGATAACCGGAAGCTCAGAAAGAAACAATATGTTGAGCTCAGGTGCCTCTCATCAAAGATGGCGAACATAGCAGAGCAGAATCACCTCAAGATAAAAACGTAATACTCAATATCTGTAAGTTAGACTAAATATTAGCACTTCACATACTGATGGGTAATAACCTTCAATCTGGATAACAACACAAAACAAATCATAAGGCTAGAGAAATGTATCAACAAATATTATGAAAAGAAGCAACACCCAAACATGATGGAGAGTAAACAAGGAGAACCAATCTCCAAAAGAAAACATGACTCCTCGACGGACACAGACGACTTAAGCTTTTCACCACCGAGAATGGTAAGGGTGGAAACCGATCTGTTCATTTTGATAAATGACAAACTGGGCATACTTCAATTAGTCAGTAAAGATAAAAAGGAGTTGAAGGAGTGCCTCGAGATGAGTGACGAAAAAGATGCAACAATAGAGAAAATTGGAACAAGCTAAATGGGACAGTCAATAAGATTGAAAAGGACGTTAAAGAAAAAGGAGAACATCTTTCTGAGAAAAGCCTTATTTGACATACAGACTATATCTATGAGAGAAAATCTGGTACAAACTGGTATCCAAGAGAAAGAAGGAGAAGTTCCTGAGGGTGTAGTAAGGGATTTCCTCCTTACAGCGTTTCAAATCCCACACGAAGCTGTCTACAAAATCCAGCTCGAATGTGTACACCATTTCGGACAGAGGGGATAGAGATATGAGCGCCTAATCTTTGCAAAATGTGCTTTCTTTAAAGATAAAATAATGGTTAAAAGCCTGGGTAAAGGACTTGCTGGCACAAAAATAGACATGAATGATCGGTTTCCAAAGGAAATTGCAGAACAGCTCAAAGTTCAGTACCCAATATTCAAGGAGAATAGATTAAAACGGAAACGTGTAGCTCTTGTAGTCGATAAACTGTATATTGATAATGTTCCGAGACACAAAGACTACTCTATGGCTATTCTAAATATTACAAAGTTCCCATAGAGGAGTCAAATAATGGAACACCCAATACTAGCCATCTTAGGGATTGTAATAAAAAAATATATAGAAAAGCAATAAAATACAACAATTGTTAAATAAATACACTACAACTAGACTATACCATTCTAGATAGGGAATGTTGGAAAATTATTAGTATTAGACTTTCCATTATATAGTATTTCATAAATTGATAAGACAGCATTAGAAGAAAGGATAATTAGCGAAATAATACATCTTGAAATATAAGAAACTGGAAGACAAAAGTACTAAATCAACATGGTAGAGATAAAACACAGCAAACAGAGGATATAGATAGAGAGAAAGAGCGAACAGACACAAAGAGCATGGGCTACTGAGTTCTTCTGCAAAACAAAAAATATAGGATTTAGAGTTGGATAAATCTAAATTAACTTGATTTTTTTCACAAGGACTTATACACGATACTAACCTCAACATCAAAACCTTCTTTCTAAATCACAATTCCATACCTAAAACCTTGATTTTGGACTATTACCACCAAGGTTAATCAAGAAAAAAAATTCTAACAAACCAAAACCTGCAGAAGACACAGCGGAACTTGGAAATACCATCCAACACAAAACTGAGTAATGTTCAGTCTGAACTTACTTCTGAAGCCAAAAATTAAAAGACAATAATCTCAAGGAAAATGTGTTATATAAAGCTTAATAAATAAGGCTACCAAGCTACCAAGCTGCTCGGAAAGAAACTGACGGTAATTAGCACTGAAGTGTGTAGTGAGAGGTGTGAAAACTCTTGAGCCTAACAATGTGTCATGACGTTGGCCTCTTTGAGTACAGGGAGGACAGTTGACCCCCTCCCCCTTGCACTTTCCCCCAACCTACCTCCCCCACCCAGGCCCTGTGTGAAGGGGTTGTAAAAACTCTAAGAGGAGAATCTCCTGCCACATGGCCCATAGAGAGACACAGGAAATTCTTCCAACTCACAGAATTGGGGAACCTAGTGACATTTGTGTTCTGGAGAGGGTATGGAAGATTGGTGAAGAATCCAGCTACGAACTGGTCCGCTTGGTACAATTTTGTGATACTCAGAAGAGACAATATAGCCATATTACCATAAAACGGTTTATATAATAGCCTCAGCCTTGAGACTTGCATCCACATGGTTGTATAGAATGTATTAATAAGGATAAAGCTATTTGTAATACATTGAGATGCTATGTACTGATGTTAAAACCTCTTGAGGATACCGTAGGATAGGGGGCGCCACAGCGCATTTTGAAAAAAAATCGTTCCCATTTTCAACGGCCTACTAATCAAACTCAGAAGATAGGGCATGCATATACTTATTATATATGGATAGAAAACACTCTAAAGTTTCTAAAACTGTTTGAATGGTGTCTGTGAGTATAACAGAACTCAAATGGCAGTCAAAACCCCGAGACCGATTGAAACAGGAAGTGGAATTCTGAATTGTGGACTTGACTTCTCATCTTTCCTTATTAATCACACCGTTAACCATGGTTCAGTGAGCACTTCCTATTGCTTCCACTAGATGTTGCCAGTCCTTTCACAGTGGTTTGAGCCTTATAGAGTCAAAACTCAGTGAATGACACGAGTTTGAAATTGGTCACAGGGGATGGGCCATCACCATTATGACGCCGGCGGCCATGTCTGCCCCCACCTTTGGATACGGTTTTAAAGGCCATGACATCATCCCCCTCGAATCTTATTGGCTCTCTTGGTGTTAGAGGCCCTGAAGATTTATTTTATACAACGTTTGACATGTTTGAACGAACCTACATGCGCGAGCATTGCTTTTATTATGAACTTCAGAGCTGCGCTTGGAGAGAGCCATAGGACGCGCTACCAACATCAGGCTAATGGAACGTGAAGTATGGACTTTTTGACCGAAAATACATCTGTTGTGGACCTGGGATGCTTTCTGATGAAGACAACTAAAGGTAGGCGATTATTGACAATATTATAGAAGATAAGACGTGACATGAGATTCTTTCCAAGATGGCGCCGAGCTCTGTATATTAGCTAATTTTCTGAGTATCGCATCTCCTTTTATCGCAAAGTGTGATTACCCAGTAAAGTTAATTTAAAATCTGGTATGACGGGTGTTCTCAAGAGATATTCATCTATAAATGTTAGATTGACAATATACATTTAAAAAATCGTTATAGTATAGTAATTTAGGGAAATGCAGCATTGTTTACCGGGACGCTTTTGAGGGGAAATGATGTAGTCAACGTCAGACAGAGATGTAAAATGCTGTTTTTATATATAAATATGACCTTTATTGAACAAAAGAATGCATGCATTGTATAACATGATGTCCTAGGGGTGCCATCTGATGAAGTTTGTAAAAGGTTAGTGCTGCATTTAGCTGTTTTTTGATTATATGTGATGCAAGTGGTTGGTCGGAAAATGGCTATGAAGCTGCTTTTTACGATGGACTCATCTAATATAATCTAATGATTTGCTTTTCCTGTAAAACCTTTTTGAAATCGGACAACGTGGGTCGATTCAGGAGAGGTGTATCTATAAAAAAAAAAAAAAAAAAATATTATTATTTTTTTTAAATTATGATATTTTTTTAATGCTAATTGGCGATATGATTTTTCGCTGGATTTTGATCCCGCTAACGGGATCAGACGCTGAAGAATGTGATAGAATTGTATTTCTGTACCAAGCTTAACTCAGTCAGTCATCGGCACGCCCCCAGGGACACAGACAGGACCAGGCTTCATGTGGCATGTTCACTATAAAACCATGCCCTGATTTACTTTCTAACAGACCAGGCCTCCACTCCATTGCGAGTTGGCCAATAGGTTTGACCATCCAAGTACTCTACTGAAAGTGAACCATACCACGTGGTTAACTTTTAGACTATTGATACCGACAGAATAAGAACAAGTCTTTGATATTAATTAATAGTCTGCAGCTAGAAATTATATCATTGAACGCGAAGACCAACGAAACATCCATTCTATAACGACATTAATGAATGTCGCTTTGAAAGATCCATTCTAACCGAGAGAGAGAGAGAGAGAGAGAGAGAGAGAGAGAGAACGCGGACAAAACTCTCCAACAGAACGACACTCCAACAAGGATCCCGACGACACACTGAGCGTAAATATATATTGATTGCAATTGTTCCCAAATGAGTGAGCGTTCATGTGCAAAGGATTAGCATGTCAATTGTTAATATTAATGAACTCTGTGTACCTCCTCAGCTGAACTTTTATGACCCATTGTTGAACAAGACACCAGCCATGCCTGTTAGCCACTAGGGCACATTACTCTACCAATCCTTTGTGACGATAATTACTGTTTGTATACTTTCTGTGAATTACTTAGTTTAGTAAATAAATGATTTTAAGACAATTGATGTATGGATGACTCTTAGTAAAGACTGGGTTCGTGCAGATACAACAATTTACGACGTTTGGAATGAGACTGGACGCGAGGTAATATACACCATTTAAACCAGAAGATAATCGGCCTATACTATAATAGAATATAATATATAATGTTATAATATAGGAAAGTTATATTAGGAAAATTATAACTTTGTAATCTGAATATTTTCCTTGGTGCCCCGATCTCCTAGTTAATTACAATTAAAAGATGAATCAGTTTGATCGCGTGATAATAATTACAGGGAGTTAATTGATAAACATGTCTTCAGTTTAACCTGTTATGGCTAGGGGACAGTATTTTCACGGCTGGATAAAAAACGTACCCGATTTAATCTGGTTACTACTCCTGCCCAGTAACTAGAATATGCATATAATTATTGGCTTTGGATAGAAAACACTCCAAAGTTTCTAAAACTGTTTGATCGGTGTCTGTGAGTATAACAGAACTCAAATGGCAGGTCCAAACCTGAGAGATTCCTTTACAGGAAGTGGCCTGTCTGACCATTTCTTGAACTTCTTTGCCATCTCTATCTATTACAAAGGATCTCTGCTCTAACGTGACACTTCCTACGTATTCCATAGGCACTCAGAGCCCGGGAAAAACCTGAATGTCGTCATTCCAGCCCCAGGCTGAAACACATTATCGCCTTTCTCAAGTGGCCGATCAAGGGACTGTGGGCTTAGGCGCGTGCACTGGCCACCCCCGTCTTTGTGATTTTTCCTCTGTTTGCCGAAAAGGAGATTCCCGGTCGGAATATTATCGCTTTTTTACGAGATAAATTGCATAAAAATTGATTTTAAACAGCGGTTGACATGCTTCGAAGTACGGTAATGGAATATTTATAATTTTTTTGTCACGAATTGCGCCATGCGCGCGACCCTGATTTACCATTTCGGATAGTTTCTGGAACGCACGAACAAAACGCCGCTATTCGGATATAACGATGGATTATTTGGGACCAAACCAACATTTGTTATTGAAGTAGCAGTCCTGGGAGTGCATTCTGACGAAGACAACAAAAGGTAATCAAACTTTTATAATAGTAAATCTGATATTGGTGAGTGCTAAACTTGCCAGGTGTCTAAATAGCTAGCCCGTGATGGCTGGGCTATGTACTTAGAATATTGCAAAATGTGCTTTCACCAAAAAGCTATTTTAAAATCTGACATATCGAGTGCATAGAGGAGTTCTGTATCTATAATTCTTAAAATAATTGTTATGCTTTTTGTGAACGTTTATCGTGAGTAATTTAGTAAATTGTTAGTAAATTCCCCGGAAGTTTGCGGGGGGTATGCTAGTTCTGAACGTCACATGCTAATGTCAAAAGCTGGTTTTTGATATAAATATGAACTTGATTGAACAAAACATGCATGTATTGTATAACATAATGTCCTAGGTGTGTCATCTGATGAAGATCATCAAAGGTTAGTGCTGCATTTAGCTGTCTTCTGGGTTTTTGTGACATTATATGCTAGCTTGAAAAATGGGTGTCTGATTATTTCTGGCTGGGTACTCTGCTGACATAATCTAATGTTTTGCTTTCGTTGTAAAGCCTTTTTGAAATCGGACAGTGTGGTTAGATTAACGAGAGTCTTTTCTTTAAATAGCTGTAAAATAGTCATATGTTTGAAAAATATAAGTTTTTGTATTTTTGAGGAATTTTTAATTCGCGCCACGCCTATCATTGGATATTGGAGCAGGTGTTCCGCTAGCGGAACATCTAGATGTAAGAGGTTAATGTGAAACATCAGTAATATTTCAACCCGACCTCTCCTGTGTCTTGAAAACCGTTTTTGAAAAATGTCTCGCCTCACATGCACACGCAGGTGCGCGCAATAATGAAGTGACGACATCCCAGGGACGTCAAATTCTCTTCGTTGTCATCCGGTCTCTGTTCATCATAGACGCTTCAAACAACTTTATAAAGATCGTTGACATCTAGTGGAAGCCGTAGGAAGTGCGAAATTAATCCTTTGTCACTGTGTGATCTATTAGCAATGACTCGAAAATAGTACAGCCACAAAATTCTCATTTCCTGGTTGTATTTTTCTCAGGTTTTTGCCTGCCATATGAGACACCATTCAAACAGTTTTAGAAAATTCAGAGTGTTTTCTATCCAAATCTGTTAATAATATGCATATCCTAGCTTCTGAGTTGGCGTAGGAGGCAGTTAAAAATGGGCACATATTTTTTTCAAAATTCTCAATACTGCCCCCTAGCCCCAACATGGGTTTTTCTACAAGGAATCTGCCTCCCAAGAAAGCTTTTCTCAAGTGGGTGTCACACCTAAATCAAATTGAATGTTATTGGTCATACACGTGTTTAGCAGATGTTATTGTTATTGTTATTGGCACCACACTCCCAGAGCTCTCACCTCCTACCTGAATGTGTCACGTCCTGACCAGCAGAGGGAGTAGTTGTTTAGTATTTTGGTCATGACGTGGCAGAGGGATGTTTGTTTTGTATGGTGGGGGTTTTGTGTGTGTGTTGTAGAGGGGTGTTTGATTTATGTGTTCCTGGGTTTTGGGTGTATGTTCTAGGTTAGTATGTTCTCGGTTGTATTTCTGCATTCTGTCTAGTTTAGGTTTTCTATGTTTAGGTTTGGGTGCTGCACTCTCAATTGGAGGCAGGTGTTTCTCGTTGCCTCTGATTGAGAGTCCTATATATGGGTAATTGTTTGGTGTAGTGTTGTGGGAGATTGTTTCTTGTTTTGCCTGTGTGAGCGTGACAAGACTGTTTTGTTGTTCGTGAGTTCTTCGTTCTTTTGTTATTTTTGGTGTTCACCTTTATTTAAAATAAATAACAAGATGAGCATCCACATTCCTGCTGCGTTTTGGTCCTCCATTCCCGACGACAACCGTTACAGAAGGCTGTCTAATCATTGTTGGTAATCAAGCCCACTACTGTTGTGTCGTCTGCAAACTTGATGATTGAGTTGGAGGCGTGCTTGGCCACGCAGTCATGGGTGAACAGGGAGTACAGGAGGGGGATGAGCACACACCCTTGTGGGGCCCCAGTGTTGAGGATCAGTGAGGTGGAGGTGTTGTTTCCTACCTTCACTCTCTGGGGCGGCCCGTCAGGATGTCCAGGACCCAGTTGCACAGGGCGGGGTTCAGACCCAGGGCCTCGAACTTAATGATAAGCTTGGAGGGTACTATGGTGTTGAATACTGAGCTATAGTCAATGACCAGAATTCTTGCATAGGTATCCCTCTTTTCCAGATGGGATAGGGCAGTGTGCAATGTGATGGCGATTGCATCGTCTGTGGATCTATTGGGGCCGTAAGCAAATTTAAGTGGGTCTAGGGTGTCAGGCAAGTTAGAGGTGATATGATCCTTGACTTGTCTCTCAAAGAGAGAACAGAAGTGAGTGATACGGGGCGATAGTCATTTAGTTCAGTTACCTTTGCTTTTGTGGGTACAGGAACAATGGTGGCCATCTTGAAGCATTTGGGGACAGCAGACTGGGATAGTGAGAGATTGAATATGTCCGTAAACACACCAGCCAGCTGGTCTGCACATGCTCTGAGGACGCAGCTAGGGATGCCATCTGGGCCATCAGCCTTGCGAGGGTTAGAACACAATAGTTCTTCCCGGCTGTATGTAATAACACACATTTTCTGAGTTAACAATGTAAGAAAATACATAAAAAAACTAAAGACTTCAAAGTTTCTTAAGAGCTAGAAGCGAGGCAGCCCTCTCTGTCGGTGCCATTTTTACAATCTACTCACTTTGCCTGCTACATTGCTGCTTGGATTCCACCTGGCGATCTGTTCACCATCTGCCCTGGCCTGTTTCCCCATGTCTGGAACAGGTATCCCCACAACACTCCCCGTTCTCTCCGAGGTTTCGCTCGCCTCCAGCACACATGTACTGTTGGGGCAAGTGACTCTGAACTTACAATGGCTAGCCCCAAGTCGTATTCTAACCACCTCTTGCCGGCTTTGTATTCATGTTACCTGATGAAATTGCTGTACAATATGATCTTGTTGCCATCTAATGCACATTCAAATGTTATAAATCAACACTGAACAGCTCTCCCAAAGCTCTTCTGTGCCCTGATTGTATTACTGCTGATTATATCTGGAAATGTGCATGTACACCCTGGCCCATCTACTGTTGCTAGCCCCAATTCTGATTTGTGCTCTGATATCTGCTTCACTGATTGATTTCTGCTCTCGTAAAAGCCTGGGTTTTCTGCACATTAACACTAGAAACGTATTACCTAAAATTGATCAACTGAGAGTGTGGGTTCACAGCTCCAATCCAGATGTGTTGGTCATTACTGAGACGTGGTTAAGAAAGAGTGTTTTGAACACTGATGTTAATAACCTCTTACATCTAGACGTTCCGCTAGCGGAACACCTGCTCCAATATCCAATGATAGGCGTGGCGCGAATTACAAATTCCTCAAAAATACAAAAACTTTTTTATTTAGACACCCGGCAAGTTTAGCCTTCACCAAAATCAGATTTACTATTACAAAAGTTTGATTACCTTTTGTTGTCTTCGTCAGAATGCACTCCCAGGACTGCTACTTCAATAACAAATGTTGGTTTGGTCCAAAATAATCCATCGTTATATCCGAATAGCGCCGTTTTGTTCGTGCGTTCCAGAAACTATCCGAAATGGTAAATCAGGATTGCGCGCATGGCGCATTTCGTGACAAAAAAATTCTAAATATTCCATTACCGTACTTCAAAGCATGTCAACCGCTGTTTAAAATCAATTTTTATGCAATTTATCTCGTAAAAAAGCGATAATATTCCGACCGGGAATCTCCTTTTCGGCAAACAGAGGAAAAAACACAAAGACGGGGGCGGCCAGTGCACGCGCCTAAGCCCACAGTCCCTTGATCGGCCACTTGAGAAAGGCGATAATGTGTTTGACGACATTCAGGTTTTTCCCGGGCTCTGAGAGCCTATTGGAGCCGTGGGAAGTGTCACGTTACCGCAGAGATCCTTTGTAATGGAATGAGATGTCAAAGAAAGACAATAAATGGTCAGACAGGCCACTTCCTGTAAAGGAATCTCTCAGGTTTTGACCTGCCATTTGAGTTCTGTTATACTCACAGACACCATTCAAACAGTTTTAGAAACTTTGGAGTGTTTTCTATCCAAAGCGAATAATTATATGCATATTCTAGTTACTGGGCAGGAGTAGTAACCAGATTAAATCGGGTACGTTTTTTATCCAGCAGTGAAAATACTGCCCCCTAGCCATAACAGGTTAACCCTTCAGGTTATAGCCTTTTTCGGCAAGACAGATCTTCAAAAGGAGGTGGAGTGGCAATCTTTACCAAGGAACACCTTCAGTGCTTGGGTTGTCCCCACCAAGTCTGCCCCCAAATAATTTGATTTGCTGGTTTTACACATTCAACTTTCAAATAACTCTTTGTTGACTGTTGCTGGGTTTTAACGGCTACCATCAGCACCGGCCTGTAGCCTAAATGCCCTAAGCTCTTTCCTGGTCCCTTACACTAAGTCTGATTTTGTCCTACTAGGTGACATAAACTGGGACATACTTAATTAGGGCTAGGGGTCCCGCTAGCGGGACAACTTCCGGTGAAACTGGAGGGTGTGCAATTCAAATAAATAATCATAAATAATATGGATTTAAACATTTATGTACTTGTAAGTGTCTTATATTGGCTGAAAGCTTACATTCTTGTTAATCTAACAGCATTGTCCGATTTAACCTCTATGGGCTAGGTGGGACGCAAGCGTCCCACCCGTGGTGCACTCCATCAACAGCAGGTGCATTTCAAGAGCGGCAAATTTGAATCCAAATAAATGTCAAAATTCAAATTTTTCAAACATACAACTATTTTACACCCTTTGAAAGATAAACATCTCCTTAATCTAACCACGCTTTCCGATTTCAAAAAGGTTTTACGGCGAAAGCATAAATTTTGAGTATGTTAGGACAGTACATTTACAAGAGTTGTGTGTAATGTTGTGCCAATTCAAAGACAGGCGTCACCAAAACCATAAAATCAGCTAAAATTATGCACTAACCTTTTACAATCTCCAACAGATGACACTCCTAGGACATTATGTTAGACAATGCATGCATTTTTAGTTCTATCAAGTTCATATTTATATCCAAAAACAGCGTTTTACTGTGGCGTTGATGTTCAGGAAATCGTTTCCCTCCAATAACCGGCATTCAAGTCAGAAACACAAATTAAATAATTAAAATTAGAAAACATTGGTAAAATATTATATTGTCATTTAAAGAATTATAGATTTACATCTCTTGAAAGCAATCAACTTGCCAGATTTAAAAATAACCTTACTGGGAAATCACACTTTGCAATAATCTGAGCACTGCGCCCAGAAAAATACGCGTTGCGATACAGACTAGACGCCATGTTGGGGAGATCTAAAATCGAAAATACTATGTAAATAATCCATTACCTTTGATTCTCTTCATCAGATGTCACTTCCAGGTATCACAGGTCCATAACGAATGTAGTTTTGTTCAAAAAAGCTCATCATTTATGTCCAAAAATCTCCGTCTTGTTAGCACATGATCTAAGCCCGCCGGACTTCACTTCATGAACGAGGGGAAAAAATATATTTACGTTCGTTCAAACATGTCAAACGTTGTATAGCATAAATCATTAGGGCCTTTTTTAACGAGAACATGAATAAAATTCAAGGCGGACGAATGCAAAATCTTTTAAAACGTATTGGAACGAGGGTACCCAGCATGACCTAGCGCGCCAGGTGTCTAATGGGCCATCATCGTTCCATGGCTCTTGTTCGGTCAGATCTCCCTCCAGAAGACTCAAAACACTTTGTAAAGGCTGGTGACATCTAGTGGAAGCAATAGGAAGTGCCAAAATATTCCTCAGCCCTGTGTTTTTCAATGGCATAGGTTTAAAGGTAATACAACACATCAGGTATCCACTTCCTGTCAGAATCTGTCTCAGGGTTTTGCCTGCCAAATGAGTTCTGTTATACTCACAGACACCATTCAAACAGTTTTAGAAACTTTAGGGTGTTTTCTATCCATATATAATAAGTATATGCATATTCTAGTTACTGGGTAGGATTAGTAACCAGATTAAATCGGGTACATTTTTTTATCCAGCCGTGCAAATACTGCCCCCTAGCCCTAACAGGTTAAAGTAGCTATTACAGGGAAAACATGCCATGCAATTGTTTGAGGACAGTACCAGGCATCTAAATATTTTTCCACCGGCACAGGTTTCATACATTCACTAATAACTATTAAATATTCACTTACTTTTTGAAAATCTTCCTCTGATTTGTTCTCCAAAGGGTCCCAGCTATAACATGTAGTGTCATTTTGTTAGATAAAATCCTCCTTTATATCCCAAAAAGTCAGTTTAGTTGGTGCCATCGATTTGAGTAATCCACTCGTTCAACATGCAGAGAAAGGAATCCAAAAATCTACCCCTAAACTTTGTTTCAACAAGTCAAAATACGTTTCTATTTACTCCTCAGATACCCTAAAATGTAATGAAACTATAATATTTCTTACGGAAAGAAGTATGTTCAATAGGAAAGTAATGTCTTCAGGTGAGTAAGGTCTTCATAGTGCGTGCGCAAACACACATTTCCAAGACTGTGTTCTTCCTCTAAAACTGATATTTCTTATTCGTTTTTGAAGTTACAAGCCTGAAACCTTGAACATAGACTGCTGACACCCAGTGGAAGCCATAGGAATTGCATCCAGGGAGCTCATTTACAAAATGAGCATTCTCTTGATTTTCTAAGAGGATGGTCTCAAATAAAAAATTCTGGTTGGTTTTTCTTTGGATTTTCTCCTACCATATCTATTGTGTTATATTCTCCTACATTATGTTAACATTCCCACAAACTTCAAAGTATATTTCTTTCCAATGGTACCCATTATATGTATATCCTGGCTTCAGGGCCTGAGCTACAGGCAGTTTACTTTGGGCACGTCATTCAGACAGGAAGTGGAGAAAAAAGGGGCCTAGCCCTAAGAAGTTTAATTAAAGGGGGAGATCAAGCTGATCCGAACTGTTATAGGGCAATTAATATTTTTCCCTGTTTATCAAAAGTGACGTTTATAATATTCTCTCGGTTACACAATCTGGTTTCCGCTCAGGTTATGGATGTGTCAGTGCAACCATAAAGGTCCTAAATGATGTCACCATTGCCTTTGATTCTAAGCAATGTTCTGCTGATATTTTTATTGACTTGGCCAAAGTTTTTGATGCTGTAGACCATTCCATTCTTGTGGGCCAGCTATGGAGTATTGCTGTCTCTGAGGGGTCTTTGGCCTGGTTTGCTAACTACAGTACCTCTCTCAAAGAGTGCAGTGTATAAAGTCAGAATATCTGCTGTCTTAGCCAACACCTGTCACCAACGGAGTACCCCAAGCTCGATTCTAGGTGCCACGCTCTTCTCAATTTACATCAACAACATAGCTCAAGCAGTAGGAAGCTCTCCAATCCATTTACTTTTTGCAGATACGGTCTTATACTCAGCTGGCCCCTAACCGGATTTTGTGTTAAACACTCTACAACAAAGCTTTCTTAGTGTCCAACAAGCTTTCTCTGCCCTTAACCTTATTCTGAACACCTCCAAAACAAAGGTCATTGGTTTGGTAAGAAGAATGCCCCTCTCCCCACCGATGTGATTACTACCTCTAAGGGTTTAGAGCTTGAGGTAGTCACCTCATACAAGTAATTGGGAGTATGACTAGATGGTACTTTGTCCTTCTCTCAGCACATATCAAAGCTGCAGGCCAAGGTTAAATCTAGACTTGGTTTCCTCTAACGTAATCGCTCCTCTTTCACCCCAGCTGCCAAGTTAACCCTGATTCAGATAACCATCCTACACATGCTAGACTACGGAGACGTAATTTATAGATCGGCAGGTAAGGGTGCTCTTTAGCGGCTAGATATTCTTTTTCCATTCGGCCATCAGATTTGCCACCAATGCTCCTTATAGGACACATCACTGCACTGTATACTACTCTGTAAACTGGCCATCTCTATATACCCGTCACAATACCCACTAGTTGATGCCTATTTATAAAACCCTCTTAGGCCTCACTCCCCCCTATCTGAGGTGCCTACTGCAGCCCTCATCCTCCACATACAACACCCGTTCTGCCAGTCACATTCTGTTAAAGGTCCCCACAGCACACACATCCCTGGGTCGCTCCTCTGCAGCTTGCGACTGGAACGAGCTGCAAAAATCACTCAAACTGGACTGTATTATCTCCATCTCTTCATTCAAAGACTCAATCATGGACCCTCTTATTGACAGTTGTGGCTGCTTCGCATGATGTATTGTTCTCTCCAACTTCTTGCCCTTTGTGCTGTTGTCTGTGCCCAATAATGTTTGTACCATGTTTTGTGCCTCTACCATGTTGCGCTGTTACCATGTTGGGTTGCTACCATGTTGTTATCATGTTGCGTTGCTACCATACTATGTTGTTGTCTTAGGTCTCTCTTTATGTAGTGTTGTAGTGTCTCTCTTGTCGTGATGTGTGTTTTATCATATATATATATATATATCTTTATCCCAGCCCCCATCTCCGCAGGAGGCATTTTGCCTTTTGGTAGACCGTCATTATCAATAAGAATTTGTTCTTAAGTGACTTGCCTAGTTAAATAAAATGTTAAATAAAAGTAAAAAAAAGAAGGCACAGTATGTGAGGATGGAAGGTGGAGTGTATGTTTTAGGAAAAGTGTGGAGTTAAGTGAGTGAAAAAGGATAATTGTTGCAAATCCCAGAGCCCATGTGTCACGGTTGTCGTAAGGATTGGACCAAGGTGCAGCGGGAATGTGTATACTCATCTTCTTTTTATTTTGAAGAAGGAGAAACAAATAAATATACAAAATAAAGAAACAGTCCTGTCAGGTGCACAAACACTAAACAAGGAACAACTACCCACAAAACCCCATAGAAAACACACCCCTCTTAAATAGGACCTTCAATTAGAAGCAACGAGGAGCAGCTGCTTCCAATTGAAGGTTTAACTAAACATAGAAATTGAAAGACTAGAATGAACATAGAAATATACTAACATAGAACATTAACCACAAACCCCGAAACACATAAAACAAACACCCCTCTTACATAAGAACATAGCCCAACAAACCCCGAAACACTCTAAACAAACACCCCCTGCCACGTCCTGACCAAACTACAATAACAAATAACCCCTTTACTGGTCAGGACGTGACACCATGTGTGTTTGTGAGCATGGATTGTGAGAGAGAGCTTTCAATTTTGTGCAGATATGGGATATACATTTTAAAATAAATTATAAATACAGTTTATTTATTTATTGTCCTATCATGATGGAATTGTCCCCAAACCTATACCTTAGACACCCACCTATGTGACCCATAGACTAAGGAGAAGTCCTTATCTGTTTTATGGGCCTACTGTAAGTAGCCTATACAAAGCCAAATCAGAAAGATGAATGCAGTCAGAGACCTACTAAAGCAGCACTGCCCCCTCAATATTCTGAGCCTGCCTGGCAGGGTTGGTCCTAGAAAGCCAAAGCCCCATGATGGGAGAGCATATTACACAGGGAAATTCTCAAAGCTGCTAATGAGAACCTTGATGACCTTCTACCTAGCACTGCCACCCAGGTAGTGGCAGTGCTGGCAACACCTGCTGCAGTAACCCATGGGGACGGGGTCAAACTCTGACACTCAGAGAGAAGGGGCATATTATTGTGGCCCTGGTGGCTCAAAATAATCAAAGATCTGACTGCAAATAGATGGTTGGAAAATGGTCACAACGGGGGACCAGAGTGTGTGTGTGTTTCAGGGAAGGTGGCGTATCTGATCTCCATCACCTAGGACTCAACAATGGTTAATCAAATCACCCCATTTTTGCCAGTTTTTGCTCAACTTTGCATGCCTTCTCAAACAGCTGCCACTGTATAGCATTCGTAAATCAAGTCCTTTCTTGAGTTGAGCTCTGGGATGGAACAACTGTTGAACATCTGAGTTTATGGTTGTTTGTGGGGTAAAAGGGTTAGGTGTATATGAGCGTTTGTGTGTGTGTGTGTGTGTGTGTGTGTGTGTGTGTGTGTGTGTGTGTGTGTGTGTGTGTGTGTGTTTCTCACAACTGTTGCTAGGGAGTAAAGATGTTAGGATTAATCACAATAATTGTTTGGTAAAATAATAGTTGCTTGCCAAATATATCATTTTCGGAATGGAAATCCTGGTAAGAGGTAACAATCCTTTGCATGAACTCCCTACATTATTAAGAATATGATTAGTCATTTATTTTTAACATATATAAAGTGTATGTGTATGTATATATGTATATACAGTACCAGTCAAAAGTTTGGACACCTACACATTCAAGGGTTTTTCTAGATTTTTACCATTTTCTACATTGTGGATTAATAGTGAAGGCATCAGAACTATGAAATAACACATATGGATTAATGTAGTAACCATGTAGTAACAAATTAAAACATTTTAGATTTTTCAAAGTAGCCACCCTTCACCTGGAATGCTTTTCCAACAGTCTTGAAAGAGTCCCGACATATGCTGAGCACTTGTTGGCTGCTTTTCTTTCTCTCTGCGGCCCAAACCATCTCAATTGGGTTGAGGTCGGGTGATTATGGAGGTCAGGTCATCTGATGCAGAACTTCATCACTCTCCTTCTTGGTCAAATTGCCCTTACACAGCCTGGAGGTATGTTGGGTCATTGTCCTGTTGAAAAACAAATGATAGTCCCACTAAGCCCAAACCAGATGGGATGGCGTATTGCTACAGAATGCTGTGGTAGCCATGCTGGTTAAGTGTGCCTTGAATTTTAAATAAATCACTGACAGTGTCACCAGCAAAGCACACCCACACCATCACACCTCCTCCTCCATGCATCACAATGGAAACCACACATGCAGAGATCATACGTTCACCTACGTCTCACAAAGACACGGCGGTTGGAACCAAAAATCTCAAATTTGGACTCATCAGACCAGATTTCCCCCGTTTAATGTCCATTGCTTGTGTTTCTTGGCTTAACAAGCACACATGTTAATTGAAATGCATTCCAGGTGACTACCTCATGAAGCTGGTTGAGAGAATGTCAAGAGTGTGCAAAGCTGTCATCAAGGAAAATGGGTGGCTACTTTGAAGACACTCAAATATAAAATGTCTTTTGATTTGTTTAACACTTTTTTGGTTACTACATGATTCCATATGTGTTATTGCATAGTTGAAATGTCTTCACTGTTATTGTACAATGTAGAAAATAGTAAAAATAAAGAAAAACCCTGAAATGAGTAGGTGTGTCCTACTCATTACTCCAATCTTTTGACTAGTACTGTATGTACTAAGTCATCTACAAGACCCTGCTAGGTAAAGTCCCCTCTTATCTCCGCTCACTGGTTACCATAGCAGCACCCACCTGTAGCACGCGCTCCAGCAGGTATATCTCTCTGGTCACCCCCAAAGCCAATTCCTCCTTTGGCTGTCTCTCCTTCCAGTTCTCTGCTGCCAATGACTGGAACGAACTACAAAAATCTCTGAAACTGGAAACGCTTATCTCCCTCACTAGCTTTAAGCACCAGCTGTCAGAGCAGCTCACAGATCACTGCACCTCTACATAGCCCATCTATAATTTAGCCCAAACAACTACCACTTCCCCTACTGTATTTATTTATTTATTTTGCTCCTTTGCACCCCATTATTTATATTTTTACTTTGCACTTTCTTCCACTGCAAATCTACCATTCCAGTGTTTTACTTGCTATATTGTATTTACTTTGCCACCATGGCCTTTTTTGCCTTTACCTCCCGTATCTCACCTCATTTTCTCACATTGTATATAAACGTATTTTTCTACTGTATAATTGACTGTATGTTTGTTTTACTCCATGTGTAACTCTGTGTTGTTGTATGTGTCGAACTGCTTTGCTTTATCTTGGCCAGGTCGCAATTGTAAATGAGAACTTGTTCTCAACTTGCCTACCTGGTTAAATAAAGGTTAAATAAATAAAAAATGTAAATATATACGTCTACTAAAAAATATATGGGGAGTTGGAAATGATGCAGACAATTACATTGATGAAAGCTACAATCTATCTGTAATTTTAAAGCTGATTTACCCCCCCCCATCCCAACAAAAATAAATAAATAATAAATAAATAAATCATATCAGACATGCATACGCAAACAGGGCTACTTCAACAGGTTTGGTGAGGCAGATGTTTCTCTCCTTTTTCAGTATCAATGGACCCTGGACCAGGCTGATACCAGGGTGGGTTCTGATCACACACGGAGAGGACATCCCATCACTCTATGCTCCCTGTCATCTTCTAAACACATATACACACTCGCACACAAACACATTTACGGATGTATGCACACACACACACAAACACTCACACTCAAGGTATTTTTCTTTCGTTCACATTCAGTCTGCCATTTCTAAATAAACGTAAACACACATCAGACATGGAGGTGTTTAGGGATTTGGGAAGAGCGTGTGATGTATTTGCTTGCATCAGATTCCCTGTCAGGTGATGAATGCAGGGTAAATGCAGGGTGACAGCCAGACAGGAACCACAGTGCCTAGAGGCCTGCCTCCATATCTCCCATAAACAAATCCTCCCAGCGCTGTATTCAGACCAGCCTCTATGCTCTATTATCCACAACACACTACTGCCACAAACACTCAGAACTTCAATCAACAACCATACAGGGGGAGGCAGGGAGAGAGGGATGGAAAGAGAAAGGGATGGATGGATAGAGGAGGTGGCTGGCAGGAGTAGTGTTGAGGGAAAACTTTAAGACGAGAGCTGTGCTCCGGAACTGTGTTCAGTGTTCTGTTTGGACAGGCAGGGTAGACCGTTTGGGAGGGGAACTGGTGAGAAAGAGAGGAGGGGAGAAAGGGATTGAGGAGAAAGTGTTCTGTGTCTCTATTTGTCTTTTCTCTCTTGCCTCTCCTCATTTATGCTTCTGTCTGTCTCTGTTCACTCTCTTTTTGCGTAAGTACGTGTGTGCATGCCTGTAAGCCTGCATGCATGCATGTGTCCTGGCAGGTCAAGGATATGAAACAGAGATGGGCAGATAGGAATCAGCTGACGAAAGCAATAGACAGAGAACAACACAGCCAGTGACTGGTGTGTGACTCTGATTGATCCCACATTAGACCTTCTCTCTTCCCCTTCTGATCAAGATATTGATCCGTGGCCAGCCGATCGGTTCCTCTCCAACATCTCATCCAGGCCAATTACAGCTGAGAGAATTAGTGATTAGATCGAGACTGGATCAATCCCTTCTGTTACAGGGACACACACACACATACCAGACACACACAAGTATGCACAAATACGCAGGCAAGCCCACGCACGCACCACATACTCATCCACACAGTTACTTGTGTTACTTCAAATATAGAAAATTATGCAGATTAAGAACTGTGCTGGAGTCTAAGCTACCGACTCTGGACCACATGTGCCCTCTGGGGATGTAACGGCTGTCAAATGGAGTAGACCAAGGCGCAGCGTGGTTAGTGCTCATCTTTGTAATTTAATGGAAAAAATTAACACTTCACAAATAAACAAAAGACGACAGCCAAACAGTTCTGTCAGGTAAGAGGACTAAACAGAAATAACCACCCACAAACACAATGAGAAAAAAACCCCTACTTAAATATAGTCTCTAATCAGAGGTAACGAGATACAGCTACCTCCAATTAGAGACCAATCCCAAACACTTACAACCTAGACATAGACAACCTAGAAAAAACATAGAAATAGACTAACATAGAACATAACCCAAAACCCCCGAAACACACAAAAAAACACCCCCTGCCACACCCTGACCAAACTACAATAACAAATAACCCCTTGTCACGACTCCCGCCGAAGTCGGCCCCTCTCCTTGTTCGGGCGGCGTTCGGCGGTCGACGTCACCTGTTTACTAGTTGCCACCGATCGATGTTTCACTGTTCGTTTGGTTTTGTCTTTATTGTGTACAGCTGTTTTTGATTTCCCTAATTATGTTCATTATTTAACCCTCTGCATTTCCTGTTTGTCTTGTCGGTGATTGTTTCCTGTTTTGTGTGGTTGGAGGTGTTTCTCCAAACTATGTATTTTTCTATGAGAAGATTTGTTGATATTTTGAGTAAACACGTTTGTTTACATTTATCCCTGTGTCCTGCGCCTGACTCCTCTACTTCTCTAAAGAAATCCATTACACCCCTTTTACTGGTCAGGACGTGACAGGGGATGGGTTTTCAAGACCCGTCTCGGCCATCCTCGGTCTATGCCCGTCTCCCTCTCTATGTTTCCCGCTGTACAAATAATACTTTAAATTAAAGGGAAAAAAGGATTAAGAACTGATTCAATTCCACAGCTCCTTGAATTTAGGCCTAAATTCAATCAGATCAAGTGTTAACCGGTGATAGACGACACCCGCATAGCTGATGTTTTGGTGGTGTCGGAGGTCTAACTGTCAAATCGGTGAGCAGCTGCTCTTGATCATTGTCAAGAAGCCACACCGTCCCATTTGTGTTAGAAGTTCAGAACGAGAAAGTGTAGGCTATATACAAATAATTACGCTCAAATTGAAAATCATTAAACTAAATAATGATGATTTCTATCAGCCTAATCGAAACGTAAATTACATCTCACATTCCAGTGTTCGAGCTTGTAAACAAGCCTGCATGCGATTTCTATTAATGTGACCTCATGCAGCCAATGGCAATGTCCACTTTAGATATAAAAATATGTATACCAAAGCGTTTCCTGGTGTGTGTATATGTGTGTATGGTTGTGCATGCATGCATGTGTGCGAGTGAAAGTGTGCCTTTGTGTACTGTAGCAAACAGACAGGGACCAGGCCTCTCAGATAAAGGTAATGTGAGGGAGGAGAAGAACATAAGGAGGAGATGGACAGAATGAGAGAAATAAGGAGAAACACCCTCTCTTAATGAGTAAACACACACACACACACACACACACACACACACACACACACACACACACACACACACACACACTCAGACAATCTATCACATATGCCTAATGCTGGACCTAGCCCCTGCCTATATGGCATTGGCCCGACATTGCAAAGCTCATTAAAAGTAATCTAGTTCTAATGTCTGAGGCAAATCTATTTATGTTGATGGTATTCACGGGCCACCTTTCCATAACATTGATCAGCACTGTTTGTTTAATAATAGGAAAATAATAAACAATTACTCCACCAGGTGAAGGCAGCAATTGTTTTTCTTCTGTAAATTACTACCACCATCAGCCCTGCCAAAACAGAAAGGTGATCATCTGCATAAAATCAATGGGATATGATCCTCTCTGTAAGATAATCATGGACTCCATTTACCACAGGGCTTTCACTAACCAGCCGAGAAAGAGATAGAGAGAGAGGCCGTGTCCAAAATCTGCCTTCCCTACATCTTACTTAAACTGCATAGTGTGTACTAATTGTACTACATACTATTTAGAACGTACTGTATAGTGAAACTGAATGCATTAAGCAACAAATATCAGCATACTAGGCTCATCCTACACTCAGAGAAAAGGGTTCCAAAAGGGTTCTTCGACTGTTCTCATAGTAGAACCCTTTTTGGTCCCAGGTAAAATCTTTTTGATTCCAGGTAGAAGCCTTTTAGGTTCCATGTAGAATGTTCCAAATGGAACCCAAAAGGGTTCTACCTGCAAACAAAAAGCGTTATTCAAAGGGTTCTCCTGGATAGCCAAAGAACCCTTTAATAAGGTTCTAGATAGCGTACTGAGAATGTGTCATCTCATGCACAATTGCTTTTTGGTTACGTTCAGTATGCATCTCCTGTTTTGTATCATCTTCATGTTTATTATTAAACTCACCTTCTGCACGTGTTTCCAGACTCCCTGCGTATACCCAACATCCCATCTCACATGGGAATACATCACACTTCCACATTATCGTGCTGTTGTTTTTTGCGAATTTGGCTACCTGCCAAACTTTTCGCTTTTTACTTTTAATAACTGTTTAATCAAAACTCTGCATTTAACACATTTACCAACGTCTTAGTTTTTTCCTCGCTGAACTTTTTGAATTAAACTTTTTCACCCCGGACGCTTCAGTACCTGGATACCAACAACCAAGCCAGGCTACCAATAAAATGTAATTTTTCAAAAATACACTACCATTCAAAAGTTTGTGGTCACTTACAAATATCCTTGTTTTTGAAAGAAAAACACATTTTTTTTAAATAACATCGAATTGATCAGAAATATAGTGTAGACATTGTTAATGTTGTAATTTATTATTGTAGCTGGAAACGGCAGATTTTTATGGAATATCTACATAGTTGTACAGAGGCCCATTATCAGCAACCATCACTCCTGTGTTCCAATGGCACGTTGTGTTAGCTAATCCAAGACTATAATTTTAAAAGGCTAATTGATCATTAGAAAACCCTTTTGCAATTGTGTTAGCACAGCTGAAAACTGTTGTCCTGATTAAAGAAGCAATAAAACTGGCCTTCTTTAGGCTAGTTGAGTATCTGGAGCATCAGCATGTGTGGTTTCGATTACAGGCTCAAAATCTATTTTCTGAGAAATGAAGGCTATTCCATGCGAGAAATTGCACCAAATGTTGGCTGTTAGGCTAAATGTATTTTTTTCTTCTCCAAATGCAGACAATGACCCAAAACACAATGCCGCCCGGGTTTGCATTGCAAATGAGGGCATAAACTGGGTCAAGATGCCAGCAGAGTAAGTAGACCTTTATGTAGTAAAATAAAGGTTAAATAAAAATGAATAAATAAAAGACCTACAACACCTACAGTAGGCCTACAGTATATCTAAAAGTGTTTTTTTTTATCTCTAAATGTAGGTCTCCTGATTTAAACCCGATCGAACTTGTTTTGCATCAACTGTAAACATTAATCCGGAACTCTGCCAAGCCTACAAGCAATGATGGACTGGTCAAGGCCATCAAGATGTTTCGGCTAGAGAAATTGACGATACAACAAATACATTGGGCATCTCAGCAAGGTTTTACCCGTGGTCGTGGAGCTGGGTGGAAGTGCAACTAAAATGTAGTTTAAATAAACATCTGGATTTGGAATGTCTTTTTTCTCATTATTTTATTAACAGAAGCATAAAGATGTTAATGAAGAAATACTGTACTACTTTTTTGAGTTAGAAATGTATCACTTTAGAGTACTTAAGCATCGAATACATTGCAAGCTGGGGGATTTTCACAACTACAGTAGCCGGGTTATAAAGAGTGTATTGTCCTGCTAATAGGACTACACCTGCTACAGTACTACAGTACACCTGTGAAAAACAAGTGTTTGAAAACCTGTTTTCAAAATGCCTCCAGCTGTCCATCACTACTGTAAATAAAAACACAGATTATTGTTTACATGTTGATTACATTCTTTATTGTAACCACAATGTCACAAATGATTTGTATCTAACTCTCCAATTACATTTAGAGTTTGGGATTTACAAATGTGCGCTTTTCATATATAACTTTTGACTGATGCCTTTAGTGAGAGGTCTAATGCTTTAATATTTAATAATTTTGACCTCTGAATTCATATCTAGGGGGCATTTTTTGCACCATTATTAGCTACATTGTTTTAGTTTGAATGTGCAGACAGGCACTAAGAACAGCGGGAACGTTTCCCTAGTCAGCGCCATTATTAGCGCAATGCCCCGTAAAAAGGGTTGCTCTGTGCTACCCAGTGGGGTCCACCCCCCTTCCCCCTTCCTCCACCTCCCTTCCCCATGGGCTAGGTCCGTCTTCTGTACGCTGCTCTGCGGCCCGTCCCGTGCCTCCTGCCCTCGTGCCTTGAACCTTGTGCGCCCTCCGCTATCTCAGTGGATAAAGCTGGAGAACTGAAAGGCAATCCCATTGTGCGCCACTCGGGACCCATGACCAATATGACCAATATATATTGTCCTGCTAATAGCCCTTTCTAGAAATGTTGGTAGAAACAGGGTTAATAATATATAATTCTAAATGAATTCATAATAATAAATCGCTTTGTTTAAAAAATAATTATATTTTGGAGATGATTTTGATTCAAATAAGCTAAAGTGAGTGAGAAA
Organism: Salmo salar; assembly: GCF_965601325.2. NCBI lineage: Eukaryota > Metazoa > Chordata > Actinopteri > Salmoniformes > Salmonidae > Salmo > Salmo salar. The sequence goes on from NC_138316.1 coordinate 4,535,964, forward strand.
ATGGCCATTCTTGAACATAGGGTGAGACATTCTTACTAATTTGTAAATAAAGCCATTTTGTTATTTTGAATTATTAATTTCTGTTTTTAGAGGTAGAGAAACCAAAAGCCCACTCTCGCCACATGGATCTCCCGGTCGCGGTCGGCACCGGTATCGAACCAGCATCTGTAGCAATGCAGTTTGCCCTGCGATGCAGTGTCTTCGGCCGCTGCGCCACTCAGGAGGCCCCATCCACAACGTTTTTAATGCTGATCAATTGCCTTGCACAAAGTATCAAAATACAGAGACGTGTTAGCAAGAGTCTATTGTCCTGCTAATAGCCCATAATGGGCTATTATAATACATGGTATACAGGTCAGGATAACCAAAACATTTCTTTATTAAAGACTATCAGAAAGAATGTCGGTACTTATTTATTTTGATCCAAAGCCATGAATGAGTTAGTCACAGCTTTATGTAGGTGCTGAGGCTATATGACTGCGCCATCAACTTGATTATTTAGCAGACGTCACTTGCTTATATTCAGTCAACACATACTATCATGGAAAATATTTGAACATTTTAGTTTCTCTTAGAATAAAACCTTAGTTTAACAACAGTTTTAGTAAGTAATACTGACGAGTAGTATTTTTCAGGGTGTGCGATTGCAGGACAGAGGAATAGCAATTCTTACACTATTGTTCTAAATTCAATCACCGTCTTCATCGTTCAGTTAATTGAAATTCATTTTTTAAGTCGTGCACAATTACCATTTGTGGTAGATGGTGGCAGATTGCATCATTTTGTCATTGTACCACACTATCACACGGGGGAGTTAGAATGCTGATCTATCGGTAGTCTAAACCGTGGCACAAATTGAATCTATTTTTGTTAATTAATGGAGGTGTGAATGTTTTCAGTCCGAGAGTCTCTCTTCTCTGGCACTAGAGTCCTGCATCAGGCAAAAACATTTTTTTTTGCAGGCGGTGGTCCTGGAGTTGAGGGAGAACTTGGGTAAATACAATGGCTCAATTACACTTGATATGTGGACTGACAGTTCTCGAAAAATAGGCTCAGTGGGCTTTTGGTTTCTCTCCCTTTAAAACAGAAATAAATCATTAAAAATAACAAACTGGCTTTATTTACCACAGTGTGAAAGAGTGTTAGCCCCTCTATATGAAGTGAGTTTCTTAAACACAGAGTCCTTCTTTGCTGATGTGAAGAACAAACTAAATGAAAGAGTCCAGCGAGGATTTGTCAGCATAAAGTGACTCACTCATTCGTGGCTTTGGATCAAAATGAATGAGTACCAACATTCTTTCTGATAGTCTTTAATAAAGAAATGTTTTGATTGTTTTGACCAAGTCAATCTGCTCATGTGTGTGTTCAATTATTTGTGACATTGTGGTTGCAATGAAGAATATAAACTAAATAAATCAAATCAATCATATTCATAATGTATAATCAGGTGCATGTTGCAAGCTTTTCATTTTTCCATATTTATTTATTTTCTACAAATTGTTTAGATCTTTTTAGACAATACAAAACATACTGTACACATACAAAAGAAAACTACATCACACCTGCCCAGACCCACCTGCTCACACCCCCATCTCCAGTGCCCGCATCACTCTCTGCCACATTGTTTCAAACTGCAACATTTTGTTTCACACACACTTTAAACATTTAGATAGAGCATTTAAAGCTATCATTGGTTGATTTTAATACTTCTGACAGCCAAATTTCTAACTCCACCCATAACATTTGGACCTTATAAAATTCCCAGAAGGCATGGATTATTATAACCTAATGAAAAATGTATCTGGTAATGTAATTTAATTTACTGCAGGCCTAAATCCTATGGGTTTAGCCTTCTGAATGAATGATTATATTGAAGATAGAAGCCACCCCTTAATGAATTCCGAGAGCCGATCCGTTACCCAACAAAATAATATACATTTATTTAGCCTAATTGTTTTTATGACTACAGACAGTAGGCTATTATTCCTTAACAATAAATAGATTCTACAATGTAAATCCAAGTACTCTAAGGTCTTACATTTACAACTCAATATCACAGACCATATCAACCCCTACAAAGATATTAATTAATTATTAACCCTGCATTTTAATTGTATAAAAGCTCCATAGATATTCATTTAGAATCCTCAATATTAATTTAGAATCCTCGAATACTCTAAATTTAATTACATCTACAAGGACATTTTATTGATCTGCCAGTATTTTCATTTAGAGATTCCAGTAAACTCTTTGATGTTTCCTTTTATGTGTCCTACCAATTATTATTGGATTATTCACCATAGCAACCACTTGTTAGTATAAGAACGAAACTTATTTCTCAGTTCGTTTGGCTTTCATAGAGATCAGACCGTTTCATTTGCAGGGATATTTGTGCATTTTTTACCAAATGTAAGTCAGAACTGTTCTGCTATTCCAAGGATGGGTAACCAAAGAGAGATACCACGAGTGGACACAGAATACCAACTGGAATGGATCCCGAGGCAAATGTGGCTTTTTTTAATCGAATTCAATAATATATTTGTACCACTGAAGATGTTGTGTTTTTATTTACAGTAGTGATGGACAGCCGGAGGCATTTCAAACACTTGTTTTTCACAAGTGTAGCAGGTTGTGGACTCTGCAAACAATGTTTCCACTCCAAGAATGAGAATGGTAAATAACTGTAATTAATACATTCATTCATTACATTGGAATACGAAAGAATCCATCCACCAATGATGGGCTATTAGTAGGACAAAATACTCTTCATACCTCCATTCATTTACAAAAGAATAGTCTAATACAAGGCTGGGCAAAGGCCGGCCCGAGGGCCGTATGTGGCTCGTGACCTGATTCAATACGGCCCGCTGAATCATGTTCAGATCACATAAAGAATTTGCGATAGTAAAGTTTTGAAGAACGTATGTTATTCAAATTAAAAGTCCAATAAATTCTCACCTTTGTGTAATGATTTAACTCCCACCGCTTGTGGGGCATTTCATTTGAAGGCACGTATAAATAACAACTGCACAAGGACAGACAGTGACTGACAGGGTGACACACACGTCACAGTTACAAATAGTTGCTAACTAGAAATTGTGCAAAAATGAGTTTTTCAAAGATTTCAAAGAAAAGGAAAGTAGACAAGAATACCATCCCCACCGTCAAACATGGAGGTGGAATCATTATGCTTTGGGGGTGTTTTTCTGCTAAGGGGACAGGACAACTTCACCGCATCAAAGGGACGATGGACGGGGCCATGTACCATCAAATCTTGGGTGAGAACCTCCTTCCCTCAGCCAGGGCATTGAAAATGGTTCGTGGATGGGTATTCCAGCATTACAATGACCCAAAACACACGGCCAAGGCAACAAAGGAGTGGCTCAAGAAGAAGCACATTAAGGTCCTGGAGTGGCCTAGCCAGTCTCCAGACCTTAATCCCATAGAATGCACTCCCAGGACTTCTACTTCAACAACAAATGTTGTTTTGGTTCTAAATAATCCATAGTTATATCCAAATAGCTCCGTTTTGTTCATGTGTTCAAGTCACTATCCGAAGAGTGACGCGCCGGCGCATTTCGTGACACATTTTTTTTAAATATTCCATTACCGTACTTCGAGGGATGTCAAACGCTGTTTAAAATACATTTTTATGCTATTTTTCTTGTAAAATAGCGATAATATTCCAACCGGGCGACGTTGTATTCGTTCAAACACTGAAAGTAAAACATGGAGTCGTCTCGTGCACGCGCGCTCCAGTGTCATTGTTCTCAGAAGGACCACTCACAAAAATCCATCCACGACCCATTTTCAATGCCCTGGCTGAGGGAAGGAGGTTCTCACCCAAGATTTGACGGTACATGGCCCCGTCCATCGTCCCTTTGATGCGGTGAAGTTGTCCTGTCCCCTTAGCAGAAAAACACCCCCAAAGCATAATGTTTCCACCTCCATGTTTGACGGTGGAGATGGTGTTCTTGGGGTCATAGGCAGCCAAAGAGCTCCATTTTGGTCTCATCTGACCACAACACTTTCACCAGTTGTCCTCTGAGTCATTCAGATGTTCATTGGCAAACTTCAGACGGGCATGTATATGTGCTTTCTTGAGCAGGGAAACCTTGCGGGCGCTGCAGGATTTCAGTCCTTCACGGCATAGTGTGTTACCAATTGTTTTCTTGGTGACTATGGTCCCAGCTGCCTTGAGATCATTGACAAGATCCTCCCGTGTAGTTCTGGGCTGAATCCTCACCGTTCTCATGATCATTGCAACTCCACGAGGTGAGATCTTGCATGGAGCCCCAGGCCGAGGGAGATTGACAGTTCTTTTGTGTTTCTTCCATTTGCGAATAATCGCACTAAATGTTGTCACCTTCTCACCAAGCTGCTTGGCGATGGTCTTGTAGCCCATTCCAGCCTTGTGTAGGTCTACAATCTTGTCCCTGACATCCTTGGAGAGCTCTTTGGTCTTGGCCATGGTGGAGAGTTTGGAATCTGATTGATTGATTGCTTCTGTGGACAGATGTCTTTTTTTACAGGTAGCAAGCTGCGGTTAGGAGCACTCCCTTTAAGAGTGTGCTCCAAAACTCAGCTCGTTACCTATATAAAAGACACCTGGGAGCCAGAAATCTTTCTGATTGAGAGGGGGTCAAATACTTATTTCCCTCATTAAAATGCAAATCAATTTATAACATTTCTGACATGCGTTTTTCTGGATATTTTTGTTATTTTTCTGTCTCTCACTGTTCAAATAAACCTACCATTAATATTATAGACTGATCCTTTCTTTGTCAGTGGGCAAACGTACAACATCAGCAGGGGATCAAATACTTTTTCCCCCCACTGTATATCCCGAGAGAGCCATGTTTCCGTGAAACAGCGTGTGTTACAATCCCTGATGTCTCTCTGGAAAGCAACCCTTGCCCTGATCTTGTCAACTTTGTTATCTAGGGACTGAAAATTAGCGAGTAATATACTCAGAAACAGTGGGTGGTGTGCGTGCCTCATAAGTCTGACTGGAAGACCGCACCGAATTCCTCTTCTCCGGCGGCGTTGTTTTGGGTTGGCCTCTGGAATCAGTTCAAATGCCCTGGGTGGTGCGAACATAGGATTCTCTTCGTGAAAGTCGCATTCCTGCTCATAATGCTGGTGATGCAGGTGAGTTACCGCCGCTCTGATATCCAATAGTTCTTCCCGGCTGTATGTAATAACACATAACATTTTATGGGCTAACAATGTAAGAAATAACACATAAAAAAACAAAATACTGCAAAGTTCCTGTCGGCGACATTTTTTATTTAAAACACTATAACATATGCACTATACACACACGTATAATGGTTTTTGTGTTGTGGAAATGTGGTAGTAGAGTAGGGGCCTGAGGGTACACACTTAATATGTTGTGAAATCTGTTGTGAGTGTATTTTAATGTTTTAAAAATTGGATAGCTGCCTTAATTTTGCTGGACCCCAGGAAGAGTAGCTGCCTCCTTTGACGAAAAGCCAAAATGAGTATTACGTCCTGGCATTTCACATACAATAAAACTAGATTTTTTTCACAAACCCAAAATGCCTACTATTTAGAACACAAGTATGGGTAATCGATATGTCCTGACACTTCTTAAAGCTGCTCAAATTTTTTTTGTGTATCTATACATTCGTAAGGAATTATGACCCGGACGCATAATGTCCTATGTTAAATGTTCATGCATAGCTCATAAGGTATTAAATGTGGTTATAATGCATTATTCAGAGGGTATTCATAGGAAGTGTTACTGCAGGGTCCGTATGAGATAGTTTGTTGTTTGATAGTTTGTGGTTGTGGCCCTCCTGTCATAAAACCCTCTCCATCAGAAGGACAAATGCGTGGGAGACAGCACCCCTGGTGTTCCCATATGACCAGTGTGTGTGTTCCCACACACTGAGTAATGGTGATTGGCCAACCCACCATGCAGGTTAGCATTTTTCATCATGAATCTTGTTCTGGAGGCAGCTCTGCAGTGATCACTAGCAGGCACAACCACAAAGTCATAAAATCTGATTTTAAACCTAACCATAACTATAACCACATGCTAACCCTAATGCCTAACCTTAAATTATGACCAAACATATAATTTTAGTTTTCATACATTTTTACAATATAGCCAATTTTGACTTTGCACTGGCCTGTGAGGGGAAATCGCTCAGTTCTGCCTCCAGTACAAGATTCATGACAATAAATGTCAACCTGCACCAACCACGCATGTTTCTGTCTGTTTGTGCGAGTGTGTGTGCCTGCTCTCACTTCCAAATCAATATTGACTGTCAACAAAATTAATATCATCAATCACTAATAGGCCAAAACTATTGATAAAAGGAGAGGAATTACACACATTCAAATGTGATACAGGAGCCGGCAATTACATATTATAGCAGTGAAAAGACAAGGCCATTCACTGTTTGCAGTCAAGGCTTGAGTTGAAACAACCTTTCAATCACAATGGTGTTTCTCAGGTTAGGGAAACCACAGTACCCTAGAACCCTACACCTAACAGCACCATGGACAGCTCCTAACAAGCTATAGGCCGTAATTCAATTCAAGGTGTGTAATAGCGAGAGAGGAAGTGAGGAAAAGATGGTAACAAGGGAGAGAGGTAACGGGTAACAAGGGAGAGAGGTAACAGGTAACAAGGGAGAGAGGTAACAAGGGAGAGTTGGTCCCCCCCTTTGCTGCTATAACAGTCTCCACTCTTCTGGGAAGGCTTTCCACTAGATGTTGGAATATTGCTGCAGGGATTTACTTACTTTCAGCCACAAGACCTTTAGTGAGGTCTGGCACTGATGCTGGGCGATTAGGCCTGGCTCGCAGTCGGGGTTCCAATTCATTCCAAAGCTGTTTGATAGGGTTGAAGTCAGGGTTCTGTTCAGGCCAGTCAAGTTCTTTCACACCGATCTCGACAAACCATTTACAGTGGGGGAAAAAAGTATTTAGTCAGCCACCAATTGTGCAAGTTCTCCCACTTAAAAAGATGAGAGAGGCCTGTAATTTTCATCATATGTACACTTCAACGATGACAGACAAAATGAGAAAAAAAATCCTGAAAATCACATTGTAGGATTTTTAATGAATTTATTTGCAAATTATGGTGGAAAATAAGTATTTGGTCAATAACAAAAGTCTATCTCAATACTTTGTTATATACCCTTTGTTGGCAATGACACAGGTCAAACGTTTTCTGTAAGTCTTCACAAGGTTTTCACACACTGTTGCTGGTATTTTGGCCCATTCCGCTATGCAGATCTCCTCTAGAGCAGTGATGTTTTGGGGCTGTCGCTGGGCAACACTGACTTTCAACTCCCTCCAAAGATTTTCTATGGGGTTGAGATCTGGAGACTGGCTAGGCCACTCCAGGACCTTGAAATGCTTCATACGAAGCCACTCCTTTGTTGCCCGGGTGGTGTGTTTGGGATCATTGTCATGCTGAAAGACCCAGCCATGTTTCATCTTCAATGCCCTTGCTGATGGAAGGAGGTTTTCACTCAAAATCTCACGATACATGGCCCCATTCATTCTTTCCTTTACACGGATCAGTCCCTTTGCAGAAAAACAGCCACAAAGCATGATGTTTCCACCCCCATGCTTCACAGAAGGTATGGTGTTCTTTGGATGCAACTCAGCATTCTTTGTCCTCCAAACACGACGAGTTGAGTTTTTACCAAAAGGTTCTATTTTGGTTTCATCTGACCATATGACATTCTCCCAATCCTCTTCTGGATCATCTAAATGCTCTCTAGCAAACTTCAGACGGGCCTGGACATGTACTGACTTAAGCAGGGGGACACGTCTGGCACTGCAGGATTTGAGTCCCTGGCGGCGTAGTGTGTTACTGATGGTAGGCTTTGTTACTTTGGTCCCAGCTCTCTGCAGGTCATTCACTAGGTCCCCCTGTGTGGTTCTGGGATTTTTGCTCACCGTTCTTGTGATAATTTTGATCCCACAGGGTGAGATCTTGCGTGGAGCCCCAGATCGAGGGAGATTATCAGTGGTTTTGTATGTCTTCCATTTCCTAATAATTGCTCCCACAGTTGATTTCTTCAAACCAAGCTGCTTACCTATTGCAGATTCAGTCTTCCCAGCCTGGTGCAGGTCTACAATTTTGTTTCTGGTGTCCTTTGACAGCTCTTTGGTCTTGGCCATAGTGGAGTTTGGAGTGTGACTGTTTGAGGTTGTGGACAGGTGTCTTTTATACTGATTACAAGTTCAAACAGGTGCCATTAATACAGGTAACGAGTGGAGGACAGAGGAGCCTCTTAATCTTGGGGCTAGGTGGGACGCTAGCGTGCCACCCGTGGTGCACTCCATCAACAGCAGGTGCATTTCAAGAGCGGCAAATTTGAATCCAAATAAATGTCAAAATTCAAATTTTTCAAAAATACAACTATGTTACACCATTTGAAAGATAAACATCTCCTTAATCTAACCACGTTTTACGATTTCAAAAAGGTTTTACGGCGAAAGCATAAATTTAGAGTATGTTAGGACAGTACATTTACAAGAGTTGTGTGTAATGTTTTGTCAAGTCAAAGACAGGGTCACCAAAACCATAAAACCAGCTAAAATGATGCACTAACCTTTTACAATCTCCATCAGATGACACTCCTAGGACATTATGTTAGACAATGCATGCATTTTTAGTTCTATCAAGTTCATATTTATATACAAAAACAGCGTTTTACTATGGCATTGATGTTGAGGAAATCGTTTCCCTCCAATAACCGGCAGTCAAGTCAGCGTCAGAAATTAAATAATTAAAATTAGAAAACATTGGTAAAATATTATATTGTCATTTAAAGAATTATAGATTTACATCTCTTGAACGCAATCAACTTGCCAGATTTAAAAATAACCTTACTGGGAAATCACACTTTGCAATAATCTGAGCACTGCGCCCAGAAAAATACGCGTTGCGATACAGACTAGACGTCATGTTGGGGAGATCTAAAATCGAAAATACTATGTAAATAATCCATTACCTTTGATTCTCTTCATCAGATGTCACTTCCAGGTATCACAGGTCCATAACGAATGTAGTTTTGTTCAAAAAAGCTCATCATTTATGTCCAAAAATCTCCGTCTCGTTAGCACATGATGTAAGCCAGCCGGACTTCTCGTCATGAACGAGGGGAAAAAATATATTTCCGTTCGTTCAAACATGTCAAACGTTGTATAGCATAAATCATTAGGGCCTTTTTTAACCAGAACATGAATAATATTCAAGGTGGACGAATGCATACTCTTTTATAACGTATTGGAACGAGGGTACCCAACATGAAGTAGCGCGCCAGGTGTCTAATGGGACATCACCGTTCCATGGCTCTTGTTCGTTCAGATCTCCCTCCAGAAGACTCAAAACACTTTGTAAAGGCTGGTGACATCTAGTGGAAGCAATAGGAAGTGCCAAAATATTCCTAAACCCCTGTGTTTTTCAATGGGATAGGTTTAAAGTCAATACAACACATCAGGTATCCACTTCCTGTCAGAAAATGTCTCAGGGTTTTGCCTGCCAAATGAGTTCTGTTATACTCACAGACACCATTCAAACAGTTTTGGAAACTTTAGAGTGTTTTCTATCCATATATAATAAGTATATGCATATTCTAGTTACTGGGTAGGATTAGTAACCAGATTAAATCGGGTACATTTTTTTTATCCAGACGTGCAAATGCTGCCCCCTAGACCCAACAGGTTAAAGAAGAAGTTACAGGTCTGTGAGAGCCAGAAATCTTGCTTGTTTGTAGGTGACCAAATACTTATTTTCCACCATAATTTGCAAATAAATTCATAAAAAATCCTACAATGTGATTTTCTGGATTTTTTTTCTCATTTTGTCTGTCATTGCTGACGTGTACCTATGATGAAAATTACAGGCCTCTCTCATCTTTTTAACTGGGAGAACTTGCACAATTGGTGGCTGACTAAATACTTTTTTTCCCCACTGTATGTATGGACCTCGCTTTGTGCACGGGGGCATTGTCATGCTGAAACAGGAAAGGGCCTTCCATAAACTGTTGCCACAATGTTGGAAGCACAGAATCGTCTAGAATGTCATTGTATGTTGTAGTGTTAAGATTTCCCTTCACTGGAACTAAGAGGCCTAGCCCGAACCATGAAAAACAGCCCCACACATTATTCTTCCTCCACCAAACTTTACAGTTGGCACTATGCATTCGGGCAGGTAACATTCTCCTGGAATCAGCCAAACCCAGATTCGTCCATTGGACTGCCAGATGGTGAAGTTACTTTTCAGAGACCACTTTTCCACTGCTCCAGTCCAATGGCGTCGAACTTTGCACCACTCCAGCCGACGCTTGGTATTGCGCATGGTGATCTTAGGCTTTTGTGCGGCTGCTCGGCCATGGAAACCCATTTCATGAAGCTCCCAATGAACAATTCGTTGCTTCCAGATGCAGTTTGGAACTTGGTAGTGAGTGTTGCAACCGATGACAGACGATTTTTATGTGCTAAGCGCTTCAGCACTTGGCAGTCCCATTCTGTGAGCTTGTGTGGCCTACCACTTCGCGGCTAAGCCATTGTTGCTCCTAGATGTTTCCACTTCACAATAACAGGACTTACAGTAGCAGTGCAGAAATGTGACAAACTGACTTGTTGGAAAAGTGACATCCTGTGACAGTGCCATGTTAAAAGTTACTGAGCTCTTCAGTAAGGGCATTCTACTGACAATGTTTGTCTATGGAGATTGCACAGCTGTGTGCGTGATTTTATACACCTGTCAGCAGTGAGTATGGTTGAAATAGACAAATCCACAAATGTGAAGAGGTTTTCACATACTTTGTATATATAGTGTATATACAGTCGTGGCCAAAAGTTTTGAGAATGACACAAATATTAATTTTCACAAAGTCTGCTGCCTCAGTCTATATGATGGCAATTTGCATTAACTCCAGAATGTTATGAAGAGTGATCAGATGAATTGCAATTAATTGCAAAGTCCCTCTTTGCCATGCAAATGAACTGAATCCCCCAAAAACATTTCCACTGCATTTCAGCCCTGCCACAAAAGGACCAGCTGACATCATGTCAGTGATTCTCTCGTTAACACAGGTGTGAGTGTTGACGAGGACAAGGCTGGAGATCACTCTGTCATGCTGATTGAGTTTGAATAACAGACTGGAAGGGAAGCTTCAAAAGGAGGGTGGTGCTTGGAATCATTGTTCTTCCTTTGTCAACCATGGTTACCTGCAAGGAAACACGTGCCGTCATCATTGCTTTGCACAAAAAGGGCTTCACAGGCAAGGATATTGCTGCCAGTAAGATTGCACCTAAATCAACCATTTATCGGATAATCAAGAACTTCAAGGAGAGCGGTTCAATTGTTGTGAAGAAGGCTTCAGGGTGCCCAAGAAAGTCCAGCAAGCGCCAGGACCGTCTCCTAAAGTTGATTCAGCTGCGGGATCGGAGTACCACCAGTACAGAGCTTGCTTAGGAATGGCAGCAGGCAGGTGTGAGTACATCTGCACGCACAGTGAGGCAAATACTTTTGGAGGATGGCCTGGTGTCAAGAAGGGCAGCAAAGAAGCCACTTCACTCCAGGAAAATCATAATGGACAGACTGATATTCTGCAAAAGGTACAGGGATTGGACTGCTGAGGACTGGGGTAAAGTCATTTTCTCTGATGAATCCCCTTTCCGATTGTTTGGGGCATCCAGAAGAAAGCTTGTCCGGAGAAGACAAGGTGAGCGCTACCATCAGTCCTGTGTCATGCCAACAGTAAAGCATCCTGACACCATTCATGTGTGGGGTTGCTTCTCAGCCAAGGGAGTGGGCTCCCTCACAATATTGCCTAAGAACACAGCCATGAATAAAGAATGGTACCAACACAGCCCCCGAGAGCAACTTCTCCAAACCATCCAGGAACAGTTTGGTGACGAGCACCTTGCCATAAGGCAAAAGTGATAACTAAGTCGCTCGTGGAACAAAACATCAATATTTTGGGTCCATGGCCAGGAAACTCCCCAGACCTTAATCCCATTGAGAACTTATGGTCAATCCTCAAGAGGCGGGTAGACAAACAAAAACCCACAAATTCTGACAAACTCCATGCATTGATTATGCAAGAATGGGCTGCCATCAGTCAGGATGTGGCCCAGAAGTTAATTGACAGCATTCCAGGGCGGATTGCAGAGGTCTTGAAAAAGAAGGGTCAACATTGGAAATATTGACTCTTTGCATCAACTTCATGTAATTGTCAATAAAAGCCTTTGACACTTATGAAATGTCTTCAGTATTCCATAGTAACATCTGACAAAAAATATCTAAAGACACTGAAGCAGCAAACTTTGTGGAAATTAATATTTGTGTCATTCTCAAAACTTTTGGCCATGACTGTACACACACTCCAAAATATCTGACTTGTCATATAGGCTAGCTAGTGTGCTACTTTCATCCAAAGGGTTCAACCCTATCAAACAGCTTTGGGAGGAATTGGAACGCCGACTGTGAGCCAGCATCAGTGCCAGACCCCACTAATGCTATTGTGGCTGAAGGAAAGCATTGGGTTTTTTGCATAGGGCTCTGGACAAATCTATTACACTATGGAGTTAGAGATGCAGCCTAGCTTAATCACTGATTGCATGAAGTACTGAGATGCAGTACAAACACAACAACAATTTAGCTGCAATTTACACTTTTGTAATATCCTAATCTATCACAGGAGCTCTTCATTTACAGTGGCCAAGTCCGAATACTCATACTAGCATACTAGTTTGCCATTTAAGTGTGAGAAAACATTTAGTTTATATTATGAGATGTTTCAAAAACTGGGTTATGTCTAATGAAAAATTTCAGCATTTAATTGAGTGGCGATCCTCCCGAGAACATCTGTTCATCGGTAGGTGAAATACTTCCATGAAAGGGTTTGAGTAAGTCATGTGGCCACCCTAGCCATAGCTATCTATCTTTCCACTGGGTGTTAACTAAAGTTATAGCAAACTGTAGACTACATTGCTATTTTCCACATATGTGTTGGGACCAGCACCTCTTTCTTCTATTCTGAACAAAAATATAAACGCAACATGCAACAATGTCAAAGACTTTGCTGAGTTACAGTTCATATAAGAAAATCAGTCAATTGAAATAAATTAATTCGGCCCTAATATGTGGATTTCACATGCCTGGGAATACAGATATGCATCTGTTGGTCATAGATATCTTTAAAAAAAATGGGCATCAGGATCTTGTCATGGTATCTCTGTGCATTCAAATTGCCATTGATAACATGCAATTTTGTTCATTGTTTGTAGCTTATGCCTGCCCATATCATAACTCCACGCAATCATAGGGCACTCTGTTAGCAACGTTGACATCAGCAAACCGCTCGCCCACACAATGCCTCTGGTTGACATTCCTGCAGTCAGCATGCCAATTGCGCACTCCTTCAAAACTTTAGACATCTGTGGCATTGTGTTGTGTGACAAAATCGCACATTTAGAGTTTACTTTTATTGTCCCCAGCACAAGGTGCACCTGTGTAATGATCATGCTGTTTAATCAGCTTCTTGATATGCCACACCTGTCAGGTGAATGGACTATATTGACAAATGATAAATACTCACTAACAGGGATGTAAACATATTTGTGCACAACATTTTAGAGAAATAAGCTTTTTGTGCATGTGGAACATTTCTGGAATATTTTATTTCAGCTCAGAATACATAGGACCAACACTTTACATGTTGCATTTCTATTTTTGTTCAGTGGAGTTGGTATGGCTATACGATTTCAGAGATCTGCATCATTTGGTCTATCCCTATTAGTAATAGAAGAATGAGTAGCAATTTGAATTACTTTTCCAAGGTTAGCATCATAGGGCCTGAGGCCGCAGCCAATGTCAATATGAGGAAATCTCAGAGTAACAAATGATGGAATGTTATAAACTGATTTACATGTGCTTTGGTTGCTATCGTGCAACAGCCCAAGCCCTCTACGTAATTTGAAAACCAAGGGGTATTCAACTTATGGAATTCAAATTTGAACTAAAATCACTATGAGCGGACCACAGTGGGCTTCTCTTTTGAGCTAACAATAGCAGATCTACAGAGTGGAGTTCAAACGAATGGGTACAAGATTAGAACTGACAACACACCTGGCAGTATAAACAACAGTACAACGATAACGCTTAGAAAGGATGGAAGGTAATACCCGAGCGGGGCTTGGTCTGTCTCTGAGTTAATATTTTAACACGGCCTTGAAAGCTAAATAGAGGTTTCAGGCTCCATACATGGTTTGGGTGGAGTCCACAACCCACCTGATGGCGAAACTCGAGTCGCACCGCATCTGCCTCAGCCACAAATTCTTGTTGTTCCTATGACCAGAGATAGTAAAATATTCCTCGAGCTGCTAAAAATAATAAAAACACAGGGCTATCGATACACTTGGCTACTCATTCATTGCAGCTGCAGTGTGAGTGGAAGTAGAGAGAAGCGTGTTTCATGTTTTGTAATAGTATTGAATAAAAACAGTGTTGATAGTGCTGAATAAAACTTATGAACTCACTCATAAAAACAGCAGCTCTTTGCTGTATTCTTTGACAGTCTCTCTCTGGTCATGATATTAAAAGTTATGATATCTCAGCTAAGCTAGTATCAATTGTTGCTGTGGCCGGGGTAGTGGAAGCTGTAGGTAGACACGGTGATTTGAGCTATCCGATTGGCCAGTGCAAGGTTTCTGGATCAACTGCACCTACTGCCAACAGCGCAACATGAAAAAAAGGAGCGCATGCCTTTATGCCGTTATCGTTGGCTTTTCTACAGAAATGTTTGGTGATCGACTAGGAATGCCTTAAAGATTGACCAGCGATCGACCGGTTGGTGACCACTGCTGTGGAGCATCTTTTATTTCCCTCCCACAAAATGTACAAATAAAAGTTATGCCTACAGAATGGCAGTAGTCTTTAAGCCAGATATGACGTGCTAAGGGCCTGCTGGACATTTTGGAGCTGCGACTCAGCAACAGTACGGGACCAGAGATAATTGCCTGCTTTTCAAAGCCTTTCAGGGTGTTGATGAGATCAATAAAATTTTGTTAGATCTTAGTTACCCTTTTTGATATTATTTGATCGCACATGCATTGTGCTGTGCTTACGATGCGTGACGTGCCTCCGCTGGGATGCAGGATCGATAACTGCGGCATCCACCAGCTCTACATAAAGTGATGTTACTTCTTTATTCTCCAAGGGGGTGGGGTGGGAGGGCCGGGATGGGAGGGAGGCTAGGATGGGCGGGTGTGATAGGAGGGACGAGGTAACTTCACTAAGGAGGGGTCTCTGCAGGGGTGCCCTCGCCAGACAGTCAGAGAGTGGCGACACGCTGGCGAGGCAGTGGCATGACAACCAGGCTGAGGAGTAAAAAGGCAAAGGTCTTAGAGTGGGACTTATCCAGGATACGCTGCGATGTCTTTTGGAGGAATCAGTTAACCTGTTATGGCTAGGGGGCAGTATTTTCACGGCCGGATAAAAAACGTACCCAATTTAATCTGATTATTACTCCTGCCCAGAAACTAGAATATGCATATAATTATTAGCTTTGGATAGAAAACACTCCAAAGTTTCTAAAACTGTTTGAATGGTGTCTGTGAGTATAACAGAACTCATTTGGCAGGCCAAAACCTGAGAAGATTCTGTACAGGAAGTACCCTGTCTGACCATTTCTTGGCCTTCTCGATTATCTCTATCTAATACAGGGATCTCTGCTGTTACGTGACACTTCCTACGGCTCCCATGGGCTCTCAGAAGGTGGCAAAAAGCTGAATGATATCGAGGCAGCCCCTGGCTGAAAAACATTAGCGCGTTTGGATAGTGGCCAGTCACAGTACTATGAGACTCAGGCTCGTGCACGAGGGGATCCCATGCTTTTATTTTCTCTGTCTTTTGTACGTAAACACGCTTTCCCGGTCGGAATATTATCGCTTTTTTACGAGAAAAATGGCATAAAAATTGATTTTAAACAGCGGTTGACATGCTTCGAAGTACGGTAATGGAATATTTAGAATTTTTTTGTCACGAAATGCGTCGTGCGCGTGACCCTTATTTACACTTCGGATAGTGTCTTGAACACATGAACAAAACGCCGCTATTTGGATATAACTATGGATTATTTTGAACCAAACCAACATTTGTTATTGAAGTAGAAGTCCTGGGAGTGCATTCTGACGAAGAACACCAAAGGTAATCAAACTTTTCTAATAGTAAATCGGAGTTTGGTCAGGGCTAAACTTGGTGGGTGTCTAAATAGCTAGCCGTGATGGCTGGGCTATCTACTCAGAATATTGCAAAATGTGCTTTCACCGAAAAGCTATTTTAAAATCGGACACCTCGATTGCACAAAGGAGTTCTGTATCTATAATTCTTAAAATAATTGTTAGGTTTTTTGTGAACGTTTATCGTGAATCTTTTAGTAAATTCACCGGAGGTTTGCGGGGGGTATGCTAGTTCTGAACGTCACATGCTAATGTAAAAAGCTGGTTTTTGATATAAATATGAACTTGATTGAACAAAACATGCATGTATTGTATAACATAATGTCCTAGGTGTGTCATCTGATGAAGATCATCAAAGGTTAGTGCTGCATTTAGCTGTGGTTTTGTTTTTTGTGACATTATATGCTAGCTTGAAAAATGGGTGTCTGATTATTTCTGGCTGGGTACTCTGCTGACATAATCTAATGTTTTGCTTTCGCTGTAAAGCCTTTTTGAAATCGGACAGTGTGGTTAGATAAAGGAGAGTCTTGTCTTTAAAATGCTGTAAAATAGTCGTTCATCGTTCAGCTTTTTCCCGGGCTCTGAGAGCCTATGGGAGCCGTAGGAAGTGTCACGTTATTGCAAAGATCCTCAGTCTTCAATAAAAAGAGCCAAGATGAAACACAATTTGTCAGACAGGCCACTTCCTGCATGGAATCTTCTCAGGTTTTGGCCTGCCATATGAGTTCTGTTATACTCACAGACACCATTCAAACAGTTTTAGAAACTTTAGGGTGTTTTCTATCCAAAGCCAATAATTATATGCATATTCTAGTTACTGGGCAGGAGTAGTAACCAGATTAAATCGGGTACGTTTTTTATCCGGCCGTGTCAATACTGCCCCCTAGCCCTAACAGGTTAAGGAGGATGCGTCTTGTGACCGTAGCGTACATGTACGTACATTGCCTTCAGAAAGTATTCAGACCCTTTGACTTTTTCCACATATTGTTAGGTTACAGCCTTATGCTAAAATGTATTAAATTGCTGTTTTTTTTCATCAATCTACACGCAATACACAATAATGAAGAAGCAAAGACAGGTTTTTAGAAATTTTTGCTAACTTATTAAAACTGAAATATCAAATTTACATAAGTATTCAGACCCTTTACATAATACTTTCTTGAAGCACCTTTGGCAGCGATTACAGCGATTACAGCGATTACAGCACAGAGTCTTCTTGGGTATGATGCTACAAGCTTGGCACACCTGTATTTGGAGAGTTTCTCCCATTTCTCCCATCTGTCAGTTGGATGGGGAGCGTTGCTGCACAGCTATTTTCAGGTCTCTCCAGAGATGTTAAATCGGGTTCAAGTCCGGGCTCTGGCTGGGCCACTCAAGGTCATTCAGAGACTTGTACCGAAGACACTCCTGCGTTGTCTTGGCTGTGTGGTTACGGTCATTGTACTGTTGGAAGATGAACCTTCACCCCAGTCTGAGGTGCTGAACACTCTGGAGTAAGTTTTCATCAAGGATCTCTCTGTACTTTGCGCCGTTCATTTTTGGCTCCATCCTGACTAGTCTCCTAGTTCCTGCTGCTGAAAAACATCCCCACAGCATGATACTGCCACCACCATACTTCACCGTAGGGATGGTTCCAGGACAAAGAGTTCAATCTTGATGTCATCAGATCAGACAATCTTGTTTCTCATGGTCTGAGAGTCTTTTGATGCCTTTTGGCAAACTCCAACTGGGCTGGAGGAGTGGTGCGTCCGTCTGGGCAATCTACCATAAAGGCCTGAGTGGTGTGGTGCTGCAGAGATGGCTGTCCTTCTGAAAGATTATCCCACATCCACAGAGGAACTGTGGAGCTCTGTCAGACTGACCATCAGGTTCTTGGTCACCTCTCTGACCAAGGCCCTTCTCCCCAAATTGCTCAGTTTGTTCAGGAGGCCAGCTCTTGGAAGAGTCTTGGTGGTTCCAAACTTATTCCATTTAATAATGATGGAGGCCAATGTGTTCTTGGGGACCTTCAATGCTGCAGAAATGTTTTGGCACCCTTCCCCAGATTTGTGCCGCGACACGATCGTATCTCGGAGCTCTACAGACAATTCCTTTTACCTAATGGCTTGATTTTTGCTCTGACATGCACTGTCAACTGTGGGACCTTACAGTTGAAGTTGGAAGTTTACATACACTTAGGTTGGAGTCACCTCTCTAGGCTAGGCGGGACGAATTCGTCCCACCTACGTAACAGCCACGGCTATCCTGTGGCGCGATTTTCAAAACCTTAAAAATCCTATTACTTCAATTTCTCAAACATATGACTATTTTACAGCCATTTAAAGATAAGACTCTCGTTAATCTAACCACACTGTCCGATTTCAAAAAGGCTTTACAACGAAAGCAAAACATTAGATTATGTCAGCAGAGTACCAAGCCAGAAATAATCAGACACCCATTTTTCAAGCCAGCATATAATGTCACCAAAACCCAGAAGACAGCTAAATGCAGCACTCACCTTTGATGATCTTCATCAGATGACAACCCTAGGACATTATGTTATACAATACATGCATGTTTTGTTCAATCAAGTTCATATTTATATCAAAAACCAGCTTTTTACATTAGCATGTGACGTTCAGAACTAGCATACCCCCCGCAAACTTCCGGGGAATTCGCTAACATTTTACTAAATTACTCACGATAAACGTTCACAAAAAGCATAACAATTATTTTAAGAATTATAGATACAGACCTCCTCTATGCACTCGATATGTCCGATTTTAAAATAGCTTTTTGGTGAAAGCACATTTTGCAATATTCTAAGTACATAGCCCAGGCATCACGGGCTCGCTATTTAGACACCCGGCAAGTTTAGCACTCACCATAATCATATTTACTATTATAAAAATTTCATTACCTTTTGTTGTCTTCGTCAGAATACACACCCAGGACAGCTACTTCAATAACAAATGTTGGTTTGGTCCAAAATAATCCATCGTTATATCCGAATAGCGGCGTTTTGTTCGTGCGTTCCAGACACTATCCGAAATAGTAAAGAAGTGTCACGCGCTTGGCGCAATTCGTGACAATAAAATTCTAAGTATTCCATTACCGTACTTCGAAGCATGTCAACCGCTGTTTAAAATCAATTTTTACGACATTTTTCTCGTAGAAAAGCGATAATATTCCGACAGGGAATCTCCTTTTCGGCAAACAGAGGAAAAAATCCCAAAGGCGGGGGCGGTCGGGGTCACGCGCATAAGCTAGTATCTCTTGATCGGCCACTTGAGAAAGGCGATAATGTGTTTCAGCCTGGGGCTGGAATGACGACATTCTGTTTTTTCCCGGGCTCTGAGCGCCTATGGACGACGTGGGAAGTGTCACGTTAGAGCAGAGATCCTTAGTAAATGATAGAGATGGAAAAGAAGTTCAACAAATGGTCAGACAGGCCACTTCCTGTAAAGGAATCTCTCAGGTTTTGACCTGCCATTTGAGTTCTGTTATACTCACAGACACCATTCAAACAGTTTTAGAAAATTTAGGGTGTTTTCTATCCATATGTAATAAGTATATGCATATTCTAGTTACTGAGTAGGAGTGGTAACCAGATTAAATCGGGTATGTTTTTTATCCAGCCGTGTCAATGCTGCCCCCTAGCCCTAACAGGTTAAAACTCGTTTTTCAACCACTCCACAAATTTCTTGTTAATAAACTATAGTATTGTCAAGTCAACTAGGACATCTACTTTGTGCATGACACAAGTAATTTTTCCAACAATTGTTTACAGACATATTATTTCACTTATAATTCACTGTATCACAATTCCAGTGGGTCATACATTTACATACACTAAGTTGACTGTGCCTCTAAACAGTTTGGAAAATTCCAGTTAATTATGTAATGGCTTTAGAAGCCTCTGATAGGCAAATTGACATCATTTGAGTCAATTGGAGGTGTACCTGTGGATGTATTTCAAGGCCTGCACATGGTGACAAAGGTCATACTTTTTGGAGAATTGTCCTCTGGTCTGATAAAACAAAAATAGAACTGTTTGGCCATAATGACCATTGTTATGTTTGGAGGAAAAAGGGGGAGGTTTGCAAGCCAAGAACACTATCCCAACTGTGAAGCATGGGGGTTGCAACATCATGTTGTGGGGGTGCTTTGCTGCAGGAGGGACTGATGCACTTCACAAAATAGATGGCATCATGAGGGAGGAAAATTATGTGGATATATTGAAGCAACATCTCAAGACATCAGTCAGGAAGTTAAAGCTTGGTCGCAAATGGGTCTTCCAAACGGACAATGACCCCAAGCATACTTCCAAAGTTGTGGCAAAATGGCTTAAGGACAACAAAGTCAAGGTATTGGAGTGGCCATCACAAAGCCCTGACCTCAATCCTTCAGAACATTTGTGGGCAAAACTGAAAAAGCGTGTGTGAGCAAGGAGGTCTACAAACCTGACTCAGTTACACCAGCTCTGTCAGGAGGAATGGGCCGAAATTCACCCAATTTATTGTGGGAAGCTTGTGGAAGGCTACCCAAAACATTTGACCCAAGTTAAACAACTTAAAGGCAATGCTACTAAATACTAATTGAGTGTATGTAAACTTCTGACCCACTGGGAATGTGATGAAATAAATAAAAGCTGAAAGAAATCATTCTCTCTACTATTATTCTGACATTTTACATTCTTAAAATAAAGTGGTGATCCTAACTGACCTAAGAGAGGGACGTTTTACTAGGATTAAATGTCAGGAATTGTGAAAAACTGAGTTCAAATGTATTTGGCTAAAGTGTATGTAAACCTCTGACTTCAACTCTATATAGACACCTGTATGCCTTTCCAAATCATGTCAAATCAATTGAATTTACCACAGGTGGACTCCAATCAAGTCATAGAAACATCTAAAGGATGATCAATTTTGAGTCTCATAGCAAAGGGTCTGAATACTTGTGTAAATAAGGTTTTTCTGTTGAAAAAAAATATATATACACACATTTGCAAAATGTTCTAAAAACCTGTTATCGATTTGGTATTATATGTAGATTGCTGAGATTGTTTTAAACATTTAATCAATTTTAGAATAAGGCTGTACCGTAACAAAATGTGGAAAAAGTCAAGGGGTCTGAATACTTTCCGAAGGCACTATGTACGGCAGGAACAAATCGGAGAGATAAGTAGGAGCAACTCCATATAATGCTTTATAGGTTAGCTTGTAAAACCTTGAAATCGGCCCTCGCCTTAACAGGAAGCCAGTGTAGAGAAGCCAGCACTGCAGCAATATGAGCACATTTATTTGGTTCTAGTCAAGATTCTAGAAGCCATATTTAGCACTAACTGAAGTTTATTTAGTGCTTTATCCAGGTAGCCAGAGAGTAGAGCATTGCAGTAATCTAATCTATTAGTGACAAAAGCATGCATTAGCTTTGCTGCTTAAATTTTGGACAAAAAGGTGAAGATTTTTGCAATATTACGAAGATAGCAGTATGAAGATAGCAGTGAAAGTTGACATTGTGTTTCAGAATGACATCACCAAGAGGTAGAATATATATTGAAAACAATAGTGGTCCTAAAACGGAACCTTGAAGTACACCGAAACATACTGTTGATGTGTCAGAGGGCAAACCATCCACAGAGGCAAACTGATATCTTTCCGAAGGAAGATCTTAATCAGATAATAACTTGTCGGTGTAAACCAATTAGGGTTTGCAATCTCTCCAAAGTAATGTGGTGATTGATGGCATCAAAGCGGCGCTAAGGTATAGGAGCACAAGGACAGATGCAGAGCCTTGGTCTGACGCCATTGAAAGGAACCTTACCACCTTCACGAGTGCGGTCTCAGTACAATGATGGGGTCTAAAACCATACTGGAGCGTTTCGTAAACAGTATTTGTCTTCATGAAGGCAGTGAGTTGCTGTGGAACAGCTTTTTCCCACATTTTTGAGAGGAACGGCAGATTCGATATAGGCTGATAGTTATTTACATTTTCCAGATCAAGGTTTGGCTTTTTCAAGAGAGGCTTTATTTACTGCCACTTTTAGTGAGTTTGGTACACATCCGGAGGATAGGGAGCCATTTATTATGTTCAACATAGCAGTGCCAAGCACAGGAAGTAGCTCTTTCAGTAGATTAGTTGGAATAGGATCCAGTAGGCAGCTGAAATGTTTAGAGGCCATGACTATTTTCATGAATGTGTCAAGAGATACAGGATAAAAAAACTTGAGTGTCTCCATTGATCCTAGGTCCTGGCAGTTCTGTGCAGACTCAGGATAACTGAGTTTTGGAGAAATATGCAGATCCAAAGAGGTGTCCATAATTTGCTTTCTAATGATCATGATATTTTTGTTGAAGAAGTTCATAAATCACTGCTGAAGTGAAGGCCATCCTCACTTGGAGAATGCTGTTTTTTACTTAGCTTTGTGACAGTATCAAAAATACATTTTGGATTGTTTTTATTCTCCTCAATTAGGTTGGAAAAGTAGATTGATCGAACAGCAGTGAGGGCTCTTCGATATTGCACGGTACAGTCTTTCCAAGCTAGTGGGAAGACTTCCAGTTTGGTGGAGCGCCATTTCCGTTCTAATTTTATGGAAGCTTGCTTCAGGGCTCAGGTATTTTCTGTATGCCAGGGAGCGAATTTCTTGTGACATATGTTTGTTGTTAGAGCTGCGACTGCATCTAGGGTATTACCCAAGGTTAGATCTTCGGTTAGGTGGTTAACACATTTTTTGTACTCTGATGTACTTGGGTAGTTGGAGAGAGTCTGGGAGGTTATCAAGGAATCTTTTGGTTGTCTGAGAATTTATAGCGCACCTTTTGATAAACCTTCATTGGGGTCTGAGCAGATTATTTGTTGCGATTGCAAATGTAATACAATAGTGGTCCGATAGTCCAGGATTATGAGAAAAAAACATTTAGATCCCCAAAACTAGATCCAGGATATGACTGTGGTAATGCTTAGGTCTGGAGACATGTTGGACAAAACCCAATGAGTCGGTGATGACTCCGAAAGCCATTTGGAGTGGTTCTGTGGACTTTTTCATGTGAATATTAACTTCTATGGGCTAGATGGGACGTGACCGTCCCATCTACGGGACACACTATTCAACAGCCAGTGAAATAGCATGGCGCGAAATACAAAACAGCAAAAATCTCATAATTTCATTTTCTCAAACAATCAACTATTTTAAACCATTTTAAAGATAAACTTCTCGTTAATCTAACCACATTGTCCGATTTCAAAAAGGCTTTACGGCGAAAGCATAAAATTAGATTATGTTAGGACATAAACTTCACAAGAAACACAACACAGCCATTTTCCAAGCAAGGACATGCATCATAAAAACAAAAATACAGCTAAAATATTCACTAACCTGTGATGATCTTCATCAGATGGTACTCATAGGACTTCATGTTACACAATACATGCATGTTTTGCTCAATAAAGTTAATATTTATATCTAAAAACCCCATTTTACATTGGAGCGTGATGTCTAGAAAAAGTATTCCCACCAAAATATCCGGTGAATGTGCACATTGATTTACAAAAATACTCATCATAACCTCTTACATCTAGACGTTCCGCTAGCGGAACACCTGCTCCAATATCCAATGATAGGCGTGGCGCGAATTACAAATTCCTCAAAAATACAAAAACTTCAATTTTTCAAACATATGACTATTTCACAGCATTTTAAAGACAAGACTCTCGTTAATCTAACCACACTGTCCGATTTCAAAAAGGCTTTACAGCGAAAGCAAAACATTAGATTATGTCAGCAGAGTACCAAGCCAGAAATAATCAGACACCCATTTTTCAAGCTAGCATATAATGTCACAAAAACCCAGAAGACAGCTAAATGCAGCACTAACCTTTATGATCTTCATCAGATGACACACCTAGGACATTATGTTATACAATACATGCATGTTTTGTTCAATCAAGTTCATATTTATATCAAAAAACAGCTTTTTACATTAGCATGTGACGTTCAGAACTAGCATACCCCCCGCAAACTTCCGGGGAATTTACTAACAATTTACTAAATTACTCACGATAAACGTTCACAAAAAGCATAACAATTATTTTAAGAATTATAGATACAGAACTCCTCTATGCACTCGATATGTCCGATTTTAAAATAGCTTTTTGGTGAAAGCACATTTTGCAATATTCTGAGTACATAGCCCAGCCATCACGGGCTAGCTATTTAGACACCCGGCAAGTTTAGCCTTCACCAAAATCAGATTTACTATAACAAAAATGTTATTACCTTTGTTGTCTTCGTCAGAAGGCACTCCCAGGACTGCTACTTCAATAACAAATGTTGGTTTGGTCCCAAATAATCCATCGTTATATCCGAATAGCAGCGTTTTGTTCGTGCGTCCCAGACACTATCCGAAATGGTAAATCAGGGTCACGCGCATGGCGCAATTCGTGACAAAAAATGTCTAAATATTCCATTACCATACTTCGAAGCATGTCAACCGCTGTTTAAAATCAATTTTTATGCAATTTATCTCGTAAAAAAGCGATAATATTCCGACCGGGAATCTCCTTTTCGGCAAACAGAGGAAAAATCACAAAGACGGGGGCGGCCAGGGCACGCGCCTAAGCCCACAGTCCCTTGATCGGCCACTTGAGAAAGGCGATAATGTGTTTCAGCCTGGGGCTGGGATGACGACATTCAGGTTTTTCCCGGGCTCTGAGCGCCCATGGAAGACGTAGGAAGTGTCACGTTAGAGCAGAGATCCTTTGTAAAAGATAGAGATGGCAAAGAAGTTCAAGAAATGGTCAGACAGGCCACTTCCTGTAAAGGAATCTCTCAGGTTTTGACCTGCCATTTGAGTTCTGTTATACTCACAGACACCATTCAAACAGTTTTAGAAACTTTGGAGTGTTTTCTATCCAAAGCCAATAATTATATGCATATTCTAGTTACTGGGCAGGAGTAGTAACCAGATTAAATCGGGTACGTTTTATCCAGCCGTGAAAATCCTGCCCCCTAGCCATAACAGGATAAACGTTGATCAAATTTACAACAGTTATTGAAAGAATTATAGATATACTTCTCCTTAAAACCTCTTCAGCATCTCATCCCGTCAGCGGGATCAAAATCCAGCGAAAAATCATATCGCCAATTAGCATTAAAAAAAATCATAATAAAAAAAAAAAAATAATAATATATATTTTTTTTATAGATACACCTCTCCTGAATCGACCCACGTCGTCCGATTTCAAAAAGGTTTTACAGGAAAAGCAAATCATTAGATTATGTTAGATGAGTCCATCGTAAAAAGCAGCAACATAGCCATTTTCCGACCAACCACTTGCATCACATATAACCAAAAAACAGCTAAATGCAGCACTAACCTTTTACAAACTTCATCAGATGACACACCTAAGACATCATGTTACACAATGCATGCATTCTTTTGTTCAATAAAGGTCATATTTATATATAAAAACAGCATTTTACATCGACGTCTGACGTTGACTAACGAATTTCCCCTCAAATGCGTCCCGGGAAACAATGCTACAATTCCCTAAATTACTATCCTATAACGATTTTTTAAATTTATATTGTCAATCTAACATTTATAGATGAATATCTCTTGAGAACACCTGTCATACCAGATTTTAAATTAACTTTACTGGGTAATCACACTTTGCGATAAAAGGAGATGCGATACTCAGAAAATGAGCTAATATACAGAGCTCGGCGCCATCTTGGAACAATCGCATGTCACATCTCATCTTGTATAATATTGTCAATAATCGCCTACCTTTAGTTGTCTTCATCAGAAAGAATCCCAGGTCCACAACAGATGTATTTTCGGTCGAAAAAGTCCATACTTCACGTTCCATTAGCCTACTGTTGGTAGCGCGTCCTTGGGCTCTCTCCAAATTCTCCGATGTGCGCAGGGCTGAAGTTTCGGATAAAAATATTCTCCCGCCTGTAGGTTCGTTCAAACATGTCAAACGTTGTAAAACATTAATCTTCAGGGCCTGTAACACCAAGAGAGCCAATAAGATTCGAGGGGGATGATTTAATTGTCTTTCAAACCGTTTCCAAAGGTGGGGGTAGACATGGCCGCCGGCGTCATAATGGTGATGGCCCATCCCCTGTGACCAATTTCCAATGACTCTCATTCACTGAGTTTCGACTGTATAAGGCTCAAACCACTGTGAAAAGACTGGCGACATCTAGTGGAAGCAATAGGAAGTGCTCACTGAACCATGGTTAACGGTGTGATTTATAGGGAAAGATGAGAAGTCGAGTCCACAATTCTGAATTCCACTTCCTGTTTCAATCGGTCTCGGGGTTTTGACTGCCATTTGAGTTCTGTTATACTCACAGACACCATTCAAACAGTTTTAGAAACTTGAGGGTGTTTTCTATCCATATATAATAAGTATATGCATGCCCTAGCTTCTGAGTTTGATTAGTAGGCTGTTGAAAATGGGAACGATTTTTTTTCAAAATGCGCTGTGGCGCCCCCTATCCTAGGGTATCCTCAAGAGGTTTTAATGCAACCGCTGTGTCAGATTTTAAAATAGCTTTACGGACAAAACACATTTTTCAATATTCTGAGTACATAGCTCAACCATCAAAGCAAGCTATACAGATACCCGCCAAGTTCTGGGGTCAACTAAACTCAGAATTAGTATTATAAATATTCTCTTACCTTTGCTGATCTTCGTCAGAATGCACTACCAGGACTCCTACTTCCACAAGAAATGTTATTTTTGTTCGAAATACTCCATATTTATGTCCAAATACCTCCGTTTTGTTCGTGCGTTCAGATCCCTATCCAAAGGCATAACGCGCGAGTGTAAATCCAGACACGAAAAGTCAAATAGTTCCATTACCGTTCGTAGAAACATGTCAAACATTGTTTACAATCAATCCTTAGGGTCTTTTTAACATAAAACATAGATAATATTCCAACCGAACAATAGCGTATTCATTAAAGAAGAAAAAGAAGGAGGGGCGTGCTGGCGGGCTCGCGCATCACCAAGTCCTTTGTCCTCAGGCAGTCCACTCATTGACTGAGCTCCTATTTTCTGCCCAGTAACAGGAGAAGGATGAAACACGTTTCTAAAGGCTGTTGACAGCCAATGGAAGCCTTAGGAAGTGCAACGTGACCCCACAGACACTGTAGTTTTGATAGGGATTCAAAAGAAGAACTACAATTCTCAGATTTCCCACTTCCTGGTTGGATTTTTGCTTGCCATATGAGTGCTGTTATACTCACAGACATCATTCAAACAGTTTTAGAAACATCAGAGGATTTTCTGTCTAAATCAACTAATAATATGCAAATATTTGACTCTGGGCCCGCTTTCCATCCGAAAATCAAAATACTGCCCCCTATACCTTAAAAAGTTAAAGTCGCCAAAAATGACTACAAGGTCTGATAGAAATTCAGGGAACTCGGTGAGGAACGTTGTATATTTGGGCCCAGGAGGCCTGTAAACAGTAGCATTAAAAAGTGATTGAGTATGCTGCATAGATTTCATGACTAGAAGCTAAAAATAAAAAAAAGTATTTTTCTTAAATTAAATTTTGTTGTCGTAAATCTTAGCAACACCTCCATCTTTGTGTAATGAGCAGGGGATATGGTCACCAGTGTAACTAGGAGGAGAGGCTTCATTTAACACAGTAAATTCATCAGGCTTGATCCATGTTTCTGACAGGCCAATCACATCAAGGCTATGATCAGTGATTAGGTATTTGACTATGACTGCCTTTAAACTGAGGGATCTAACATTATGTAGTCCTATTTTGAGATGTGAAATATGATCAAAATCTCTTTAAATAATGACAGGAATCGAGGAGGTCTTTATTTCAATGAGATTGCTATGGCGAACACCGCCATGTTTAGTTTTGCTCGATCTAGATCGAGGCACAGACACGGTCTCAATAGGGATAGCTGAGCTGACTACACTGACTGTGCTAATGATAGACTCCACTAAGCTGGCAGCCTGCTGCCTGGCCTGCACCCTATCTCATTGTGGAGTTAGAGGAGTTAGTGCATTTAAATGCATTTGCTGTTTGATTTGGTTGTGTTTCAGATTATTTTGTGGACAATAGAAATTAATGGTTAATAATGTGTTGTGTATTTATGGAGTCACTTTTAATGTAAATAAAAATATAATATGTTTCTAAACACTTCTACATTTTTGAGGATGCTACCATGATTATAGATAATCCTGAAAGAATTGTGAATAATGATGAATGAGAAAGTTACAGATGCACAAATATCATACCCCCCCCAAAAAAATGCTAACCTTCCTTGTTGTTGTAATGGTGAGAAGTGTCTTGGGGTATGATATTTGTGCATCTGTAACTTTCTCACTCATTTATGGTTATAATCTAACCCTGCGGGTCATCTGTGAACATATTTATGAATGTCTTTTTGTGTGCTCTATCCTGTCTGTCCTGTCATCAATATCATTTAAAAACAAAATACCATTTTCAAACATATTCTCCATAAATACAGGTCTTATCAACCAGCACATTTGAGTTCAACCATAAAATTTGTGTAAATATTTGTTCTATCTTTTCTGGGGGATGAAATTGAAATTGTATCCAGCTCTGCAATGCTTGTTTGAAAAGGAGAGATACTTTGAAAATGATTAATTTAAAATGAAACCTAACATCAGACATGTCAATCTGCACAAAGGCAAAAAAGGCAATTTTTTAACAATGGATGAGGTTTTCTTAGTGTTTTTAACATTTATCTACTTAGTAATCTACTTGAGTAACCATTCTGGGTTCAAGTAAAACGT
Source organism: Salmo salar (assembly GCF_965601325.2). Taxonomy (NCBI): domain Eukaryota; kingdom Metazoa; phylum Chordata; class Actinopteri; order Salmoniformes; family Salmonidae; genus Salmo; species Salmo salar. The sequence continues at coordinate 4,564,992 of NC_138316.1, forward strand.
TTTTATTAGTAAAGCTTTTAGAGAGAGGTTTAGTGCTTTTATATTTAATAATCTCAACCCACCCAGTTCATATTCATTATATAGATAGGCACGCTTTATCTTGCCTGGTTAGACATCCCAGATAAAGTGAAATATTTTTTTCTCATATGACTGTAAAAAATGTATCATTACGAGTAGGCAATGCCATAAGTAAGTGATCAAACTGAGATATGAGAAAGAAGTTAATCAGTGTCATTTTTCCATAAATTCCATAAGATCCTCTATGGTTGCAGGATCTTGTCTATTTTTACTAGTTTTCAATTTAAAGTCATTGTGGATATGAACACCAAGTCGGTTTTCTACACCATCAGCCCATTTGATAGGTAAACTGCAGGGTAATAAAAAAGTTGTTTTTAAAGATCCAATACATAATATGGTACACTAGGTTTTAGTATTGAGAGGCCAGAAAGGATATCCAGATCTTCAATGAGACATTGCAGGGATCTAGCTTGCAGACTTAATATAGAACTTGACTCAAAGGCATACACCTTTGATTTTAATAAGCCATGAATTTGATTATTTGATCTGATTTTAATAGCTAGCATTTCGATGGCCATAACGAATAGATATGGTAACAACTGACACCCTTGTTTAACTACTCTTGACAGTTCAAAACTCTCTGAGAAGTAGACACTATTTACTATTTTACACCTGGGGATGCTATACATTACTTTAACCCATTGAATAAGAGACTCAATGGAAATGAAAGAATCCAGGCATTTACAGTATATAAAATCCAGTTTTACTTTATCAAAGGCCTTTGAAAAAAACCACTATGAATACCAGGCCTGGCTTCTAAGATATTTCATGTTCTGTATATTATATACACTACCGTTCAAAAGTTTGGGGTCACTTAGTAATGTCCTTGTTTTTGAAAGAAAATTACATTTTTTCTCCATTGAACTTTTCACAGGTACCAACACACAGGTGTGATCATGCTACAGTGGTCCCTGTAGTACGATCAAACCGGTGTGATTTAGAATGCTTATTTCAAACCGGTGTAATTAGAATGCTCATTTAGAACGTCCAGTTTCGGTATGATGCAACAATCAGCATTTGAGCTGGCCACACTGTTTTTTCAGAAACATTTTGCACACACACAATCATTACAAAGTTATGTACAGAATGTGAGCAGTTTATTTTTGGATGCAATGTAAAGACATTCACAGAAGTATCTACAGCATAACACAATCATCCAAACCAGAAAAATAGACTACATTTGTCCTTTCGCTAACTGAGGAAAGATTCACATAGCCCAAGCAGTCATATTTGTATAACTCTCGACTGACAGAAACTACAATGAGTTAGCTAATAGCAATTACTATTTATAATTAATAACATCACGGGTGAGCTCACCATTTATCGAAATAACTGAGTAAAACACTTTCTAGAAATCGAAAGTAATCCAATGATGGGTAGTTTCTGCGTGCTGCCATGCTTGTTTTTTTTTGCATCAACCAAAGATAATAACAGGAGACAAGATGAGTTTGGTCTGTTTATAGTATGCATGTTGAAGGGGGTGTGTCGTCTACGATCATCCACTTCCCTGCATTCACTTCCGGAAGTTTACCCAAAAGATGAGTGAACCATTCCTTCACCTCATTATAACATCTTTGGTCTGACAGATGCATTGTGACACCCAGAATGCATTGTATAAAGTCAACAAACATGGCGCCACACATAGCTGGCAAATAGCTTAGCTCATTATAATCAGTACAACCTTCAAAAAGGTATTTTACACACATCATAGGTGTCCATTACAATAAATGCAATAATCGGAATGCATTATTTGTCACCAGTAATTGAAAACGTGAATAAAACTGTAAATACATTATGCTCCATACATATATACTGTATGTGTCTACAGTAGAAATGACAACACGATATACAGAAAATAAGGAACTTGCTTTGATAGGAACACACACATCCAAAGTTATTATGTGTAAGGAAAAAAGCAAGGAAGACAAAGCGAGCGCCAGCAAGAAAATGTTCCAATTCTTGCAAGACTGCGCAAATAAACTCAGCAAAAAAATAAACACCCTTTTTCAGGCCCCTGTCTTTCAAAGATGATTTGTAAAAATCCAAATAACTTCACAGATCTTCATTGTAAAGGGTTTAAACACTGTTTCCCATGCTTGTTCAATGAACCATAAACAATTAATGAACATGCACCTGTGGAACGGTTGTTTAGACACTAACAGCTTACAGACAGTAGGCAATTAAGGTCACAGTTATGAAAACTTAGGACACTAAAGAGGCCTTTCTACTGACTCTGAAAACACAAAATGAAAGACGCCCAGGGTCCCTGCTCATCTGCGTGAACGTGCAATAAATTGCAATGTCCGTACTGTGAGACGCCTAAGACAGCGTTACAGGGAGATAGGATGGACAGCTGATCATTCTCGCAGTGGCAGACCATGTGTAACAACACCTGCACAGGATCGGTACATCTGAACATCACACTTCTGTGACAGGTACAGGATGGCAACAACAACTGCCCGAGTTACACCAGGAACGCACAATCCCTCCATCAGTGCTCAGACTGTCCGCAATAGGCTGAGAGAGGCTGGACTGAGGGCTTGTAGGCCTGTTGTAAGGCAGACATCACCAGACATCACCGGCAACAACGTTGCCCATGGGCACAAACCCAGCATCGCTGGACCAGACAGGACTGGCAAAAAGTGCTCTTCACTGACGAGTCACAGCGATGGTCGGATTTGCAGTTTTCGTCGAAGGAATGAGCGTTACACCGAGGCCTGTACTCTCAAGCGGGATCGATTTGGAGGTGGAGGGTCCATCATGGTCTGGGGTGGTGTGTCACAGCATCATCGGACTGAGCTTGTTGTCATTGCAGGCAATCTCCACACTGTGCATTACAGGGAAGACATCCTCCTCCCTCATGTGGTACCCTTCCTGCAGGTTCATCCTGACATGACCTTCCAGCATGACAATGCCACCAGCCACACTGCTCGTTCTGTGCGTGATTTTCTGCAATGTCAGTGTTCTGCCATGGCCAGCGAAGAGCCCGGATCTCAATCCCATTGAGCACATCTGGGACATGTTGGATCGGAGGGTGAGGGCTAGGGCCATTCCCCCCATAAATGTCCAGGAACTTGCAGGTGCCTTGGTGGAAGAGTGGGGTAACAAGCAAGAACTGGCAAATCTGGTGCAGTCCATGAGGAGGAGATGCACTGCAGTACTTATTGCAGCTGGTGGCCACACCAGATACTGACTGTTACTTTTGATTTTGACCCCCCCTTTGTTCAGGGACACATTATTCCATTTATTTTAGTCACATGTCTGTGGAACTTGTTCAGTTAATGTCTCAGTTGTTGAATCTTATGTTCATACGAATATTTACACATGTTAATTTTGCTGAAAATAAATGCAGTTGACAGTGAGAGGACATTTCTTTTTTTGCTGAGTTTATATGCATACTTGATCTGTGCAAACTTGAGTGAAGTGCGGTGGGCTCTCCTCGAAGAGAGAAGTTTATCTGGCTCAGTAAAGCCTCAAAAAGAAATTGTCCCTAATGAAGAAATGTGCTACTTCTATGTGAATTATTGAGGAGGCGGAACACACTTTAAATCAAACTGTTGTTAATAAATACAACTTGTTAGAAAATAATTTGAAATTGACAAGTTGTAAAAAAGCCTATAGATAATTAGCAGGCAGTGCGTGTTAACTGTGCCGAAGCATAATAATCACATTTTGGAACAGTGAGTGCATTCCGACATCACGTAAAAATCAGCATAAAACAACTCACGTTGGGGCGAACGGGAGAGATATTTGGCACTACGTGTGAATAGGTTAAAATAACATCAAATTGATCAGAAACACAGTGTAGACATTGTTATTGTTGTAAATGACTATTGTAGCTGGAAACGGCAGAATTTTTATGGAATATCTACATAGGCGTACAGAGGCCCATTATCAGCAACCATCACTCCTGTGTTCCAATGGCACGTTGTGTTAGCTAATCCAAGTGAATCATTTTAAAAGGCTAATTGAGCATTAGAAAACCTTTTTGCAATTATGTTAGCACAGTTGAAAATTGTTGTCCTGGTTAAAGAAGCAATAAAACTGGCCTTCTTTAGACTTGTTGAGTATTTGTGGGTTCAATTACAGGCTCAAAATGGCCAGAAACAAATAACTTTCTTCTGAAACTTGTCAGTCTATTCTTGTCGGAACTAGAAGCACAAGCATTTCGCTACACTCATATTAACATCTGCTAACCATGTGTATGTGACAAATAAAATTTGATTTGATTGTTCTGAGAAATGAAGGCTATTCCATGCGAGAAATTGCCAAGAAACTGAAGATCTCGTACAACGCTGTGTACTACTCCCTTCACAGAACAGCGCAAACTGGCTATAACCAGAATAGAAAGAGCAGTGGGAGGCCCTGGTGCACAACTGAGCAAGAGGACAAGTACATTAGAGTGTGTAGTTTGAGAAACAGACGCCTCACAAGTCCTCAACTGAAAGCATCATTACCTAGTAACTACAAAACACCATTCTCAATGTCAACAGTGAAGAGGCGACTCCGGGATGCTGGCTTTCTAGGCAGAGTTCCTTTTGCCCATCTTAATCTTTTCTTTTTATTGGCCAGTCTGAGAAATGGCGTTTTCTTTGCAACTCTGCCTAGAAGGCCAGCATCCCGGAGTCGCCGCTTCACTGCAGGAGGTGGTGTGATGGTGTGGGTGTGCTTTGATGGTGACACTGTCTGTGATTTATTTTGAATTTAAGGCACACTTAACCAGCATGGCTACCACAGCATTCTGCTATTGTTATTGAGAGAGGTTATCTACATTTTTAAATACTCCCCAAATAGTTTTTTTTGTATTCTTACATTGTTACAGAAGTAGGAATCGTTGTTAATCAAATAGCTCGGCTTTGTGTGGGTTTTGAAATATGTTTAGAATATTGTCATCTGGTCACATTTCGGATTATTAAAAAAATATTTTTAAGTATAATATATTATACTTGGTACATTTTGAGTGAGTAATTTAGTCAAATGTACTACAATTTAAATACTCTTTAGGGCTCCTTAGTGGCACAGCGGTTTAGGGCACTGCATCTCAGTGCTAGAGGCGTCACTACAGAACCTGGTTCGATCCAGGGCTGTATCACAACCGACCATGATCGGGAGTCCCAAATGGCGGCGCACAATTAGCCCAGCTTCGTCCGCAGCATTTTAGAATTCTATCGGGGTCCAAAGTGTTAACTATTTTGTGTGTAAGTCAGCTTGACTAAAAAGGGTTATGTTCCAATAAAATAGTGTATCTAAGTAAAGTTGACAACTTAATTTACGTACACTTCACACATTTTTTCAAGTAATGTCAACATTATTTAACTTAACTTAACTCAACAGTGTTATGTTACATGTATGTTGTTTATTCAAATCAAATTGTATTGGTGACATACACGTTTAGCAGATGTTATTGCGGGTGTAGCGAAATGCTTGTGTTTCTGGCTCCAACAGTGCAGTAATATTTAACAAGTAATATATAACATTTTCACAACAATACACACAATACACAAATCTAAGTAAAGGAATGGAATTAAGAATATCTAAATATTTGTATGAGAAATGTCAGAGCAGCATAGACTAAGATACAGTAGAATAGAATAATACAATACAGTATATTCATATGAGATGAGTAATGCAAAATATGTAAATATTATTAAAGTGACTAGTGTTCCATTATTAAAGTGGCCAGTGATTTCAAGTCTATGTATATAGGGCAGCAGCCTCTATGTGATAGTGATGGCTATTTAACAGTCTGATGGCCTTGAGATAGAAGCTGTTTATCAGTCTCTCGGTCCCAGCTTTGATGCACCTGTACTGACCTCGCCTTCTGGATGATAAAGGGGTGAACAGGCAGTGTGGCTCGGGTGGTTGTTGTCATTCATGATCTTTTTGGCCTTCCTGTGACATCAGGTGCTGTAGGTGTCCTGGAGGGCAGGTATTTTGCCCCCGGTGATGCAGACCGCACTATCCTCTGGAGAGCCCTGCTGTTGCTGGTGGAGCAGTTACCCCCACAAGTGTCTTGGGACTCAAAGTCGGTATAGCCGATCTGCCAACTTCTGTCTGTACTGTCCGATCAGTTTGGGCTATACACTAATATGTGAAACTCTCACAAACACGTACATGTTGGTTGTTTTGCTCACAAGCCTCACAAGACTCGTCTGAAGGTCCCCCGGTACCAGTTGAAGAAATGAATGGAAGAATTGAGTATATGGAGACTGTCTAGTGCCAAAAATAAGTGGTTAAATCCTGATCTTTCTTATTTCTCTCACATATAGGACAAACACTTAAGAACAAACTTCCTTTAGATTTATTTTGGAGGGACTGTTTTTCCATGAAGTGAATATGTTATGTTTGTATGGGCTAATAGCAGTAAGGCCAACATATTTTTTGTCATCAAATCATTTTGTAATATATTTTTGGGATATTTCAAGGGGTCTTAAAATTATAAATCAAATAGATAAATGATCCTTGCTATGACCATCATAAAACAAATTCCATATAGCTTAGTAGAACACCCCCTCAGCTTAGGAATGATTTAGACTCTTATTGGTTAAGTGTTTTAGTTTGGGACAATGGTGTTAGTACTCTTCTTAACACACCATGTTGGCTGGATTTTACGGTTTCCTGCAGCTAACGTTAGCAGGCTAGCCCCGGCTACCTACAACTAACTAGGTTATCTAGCTGTCACCAGGCAAAACCTATCTCAAGCCATGGTTGGGTTTTGTAGCTGGGACCTCTGTTTTGACCGGAGTACAAGCATGTTGGATTCCTCTCATCTGGATCTGGAGACGGACGGTAGCCATGAAATATGAGACCTGTGATATGTTCACCATAGGGAAAGAGGAAGAATTTACTGACTTATACACTTGTGAAATCAAATCTTATTTGTCACATGCGCCAGGTGTAGACCTTAGTGAAATGCTTACTTACAAGCCCTTAACCAACAATGCAGTTCTAAGAAAAATAAGTGTTAGATACTGTAAGTAAAACATTTTAATTACAAATAACAAATAATTAAAGAGCAGCAGTTAAATAACAGTAGCAAGGCTATACACAGAAGGTACCGGTACAGAGTCAATGTGCAGGGGCACAGGTTAGTCGAGGTAATTGAGGTAATATGTACATGTAGGTGAAATGGCCGTCTGAAGGAGTAGACCAAGGCGCAGCGTGGTTAGTGCTCATCATGTATTTATTTGAGCTGAACACTGAAACAACGAAACAAAAAACGACAGCGAAACAGTTCTGTCAGGTAAGAAATACAAAACAGAAATGACCCACCCACTAAACACAATGAGAAAACCCCTACATAAATATGGTCTCTAATCAGAGGCAATGAGATACAGCTGCCTCCAAATAGAGACCAACCCCAAACAATTCCAACATAGAAACAGAAAAACTAGATATTTAAACATAGAAATAGTATAACATAGATCAACCCAAAAACACACAAAACAAACACCCCCTGCCACGCCCTGACCAACCTATCATAACAAAATGACCCCTTACTGGTCAGGACGTGACAGTACCCCCCCCCCCCCAAGGTGCAGACACCGAAATGCACCTCAAAAAAACAAAACAAAAACAACCCCAAACCTAAAGGGAGGGAAGGGAGGGAAGGGAGGGAAGGGAGGGTGGCCACCGTCAACAACGGTTCTTGTGCTACACCCCCCCTTCCCAATCCTCCCCCCTACGGAGGTGGCTCAGGAGCGGGCCGCATACCCCACTCCACCACTGGCTCACCCCACTTTGGTGGCGCCTCTAGAGCGGGGTCCCTCGCCGCCGACCCCGGACTGGGGACCCTCGCCGGGAGCTCCGGACTGGCGGGCGGGCGACTCTGGCGACGCCGGACTGGCGGGCGGCCCTGGCGGCACCGGACAGGCGGGACTTGCAGTAGGCCTGGCTCTGGGCGCAGGCACAGGATTCACCAGGCTGGGGAGACATGCAGGAGGCCTGGCTCTGGGAGCAGGCACAGGACTCACCAGGCTGAGGAGACTTGCAGGAGGCCTGGCTCTGGGAGCAGGCACAGGGCTCACCAGACTGGGGAGACATGCAGGAGGCCTGGCTCTGGGAGCAGGCACAGGATAGACCGGGTCTTGAAGACGCACTGGAGGTCTGGAGCGCACGGCCTGCACAACCCATCCTGGCTGAGTTGTTACTATAGCCCGGCACGGGCGGAGTGCTGGCACAGGGTGAACTGGGCTGGGCTGTGCTGAGGACTGATGGCAGCCGTGCGTAGAGCAGGCGCAGGGTAGCCTGGGCCTAGGAGACGCACTGGTGGCCAGATGTGCTGAGCAGACATACTCCTTCCTGGCACGGCACTTGCAGGGGGCTGTTATCGACCGCACCGGACTGTGCGTGCGGATGGGCAAGACAGTGCGTACTTCCGCATAGCACGGTGCTCTCCACGCCAAACGCTCCCCATAATAAGCACAAGGAATTGGCTCAGGTCTATTGCCTTACTTCACCAACTCCCTGTGTGCCCCCCCAAATTGATAGTTTGTTGAAGCCTCTCAGGCTTCCTTGCCAGTCGTGTTCCCTCATAACATTGCCGGTGGGCCTTCCTTCCTGCTGCCTCCACTCTCCTGGCTGCCTCCACCTGTTCCCATGGGAGGCGATCCCTTCCGGCCAGGATCTCTTCCCACGTGAAGGATCCCTTGCCGTCCAGGATGTCCTTCCATGTCCAGTCCTCTTTTCCACGCTGCTTGGTCTTCTTGTGGTGGGTGGTTCTGTAATGGCCATCTGAAGGAGTTGACCAAGGCGCAGCATGGTTAGTGCTCATCATGTATTTATTTGATCTGAACACTGAAACAACGAAACAAAAAACGACAGCCAAACAGTTCTGTCAGGTAAGAAATACAAAACAGAAATTACCCACCCACAAAACACAATGAGAAAACCCCTACATAAATATGGTCTCTAATCAGAGGCAATGAGGTTCAGCTGCCTCCAATTAGAGACCAACCCCAAACAATTCCAACATAGAAACAGAAAAACTAGATATTTAATCATAGAAATAGAATAACATAGATCAACCCAAAACCCCCAAAACAAACACCCCTGCCACGCCCTTACCAACCTATCATAACAAAATGACCCCTTACTGGTCAGGACGTGACAGTAGGTAGAGTTAAAGTGACTATGCATAGACAATAAACAGAGAGTAGCAGCAGCGTGACAGACAGGAGGTGGGGACAATGCAAATAGTCTGGGTAGCCATTAGGTAGGCTGTTCAGGAGTCTTATGGCTTGGGGTAGAAGTTGTTAAAAAGCCTTTTGGACTGAGACTTGGCACTCTGATATCGCTTGCAGTCCAGTAGCAGAGAGAACAGTCCATGACTAGGGTGGCAGGAGTCATTGACAATTTTTATGGCCTCCTCTGACACCACCTGGTATAGAGGTCCTGGATGGCAGGATGCTTGGCCCCAATGATGTACTGGGCCGTATGCACGACCATCTGTAGTGCCTTGCGGTCGGAGGCTGAGCAGTTGCCATACCAGGCAATGATGAAACCAGTCAGGATGCTTTTGATGGTGCAGCTGTTGAACGTTTTGAGGAACGGAGGACCCATGCCAAATCTTTTCAGTCTCCTTGGGAGGAATAGGCTTTGTCGTGCCCTCTTCACGACTGTCTTGGTGTGTTTGGAAATTGATAGTTTGTTGGTGATGTGGACACCAAGGAACTTGAAGCTCTCAACCTGCTCCACTACAGCCCCGTCGATGAGAATGGGGGCGTGCTCGGTCCTCCTTTTCCTGTAGTCCACAATCATCTCCTTTGTCTTGATCACGTTGAGGGAGAGGTTGTTGTCCTGGCACCACACTACCAGGTCTCTGACATCCTCCCTATAGGCTGTCTCATCGTTGACTAGTGTAAACAACTCATTGCCTCGAAAGACTGGATCATTGACCTATTACAGGAAAACATGGTGATAAAATGAGGTGATAATCCAGGGTGCTTTACAAGATTGGTCTCCTCTGCAGTAGCAACTGAGGACACTACTTTCCCGTATTGACATATCCCACGATGAGAACCGGAGGACTACTGCGTCTTTCTCTAAACATCATTGGAGGCAAAGAGGAATTGGGTTGGAGATAAAACAGGAGGAACATTCCAACGTATCCTCCCTCTGCCCTCTCTAACCATGTAATGGCTCTGAGCTGCCTGACCTCCCCGAGGACCTCCGACGAGGCCCTCTTCTGCTCCTCCTGTCCTTCCCACTCTACTTCAGCACCCAGCTCCTCTCTAACCATTTTACAGCTTTGAGGCTGGGGACCTCTGACGAGATCCCCAGCCTCAGCCAACCAAACAAGCTCCTCTGGATCTGGTCCTGGTTTACTAAGCAGGCCATCCCCTGGATCGGCCCCTATAGCACCTCCCACAGGCTCACAGTGACCCCCTTGTCGTCCTCCAGTGGTGGTTGTTATAGGGAGCTCCATAGTTAACGATGTGGTGGTAGTGGAAGTAAGGACCCACTGCGTCCCTGGAGCCCTGTGACAGAGAAGCACTTGAATACTCAAACAGTAGTCATTAATTTAGCTACAAATGACATCAATCTATATAAATCTGAGCAATGAAACTGACTTCAGGGACAAGCTAAAGGAGACAGGTGAGTGGGTTCTCATTTCCGGGCCTCTACCAACAATAGGTTACGGAGTAGAATTCTGAACTCGTCTCTTCTGGCTACACTACTGGATTAACCTGTTAGGGCTAGGGGGCAGTATTGACACGGCCGGATAAAAAACGTACCCGATTTAATCTGGTTACTACTCCTGCCCAGTAACTAGAATATGCATATAATTATTGGCTTTGGATAGAAAACACCCTAAAGTTTCTAAAACTGTTTGAATGGTGTCTGTGAGTATAACAGAACTCATATGGCAGGCAAAAACCTGAGAAGATTCCTTACAGGAAGCGCCCTCTCTGACAAGTTCTTGTTCTTCTTGGCTCTGTTTATTGAAAACTGAGGATCTTTGCTGTAACGTGACACTTCCTACGGCTCCCATAGGCTCTCAGAACCCGGGAAAAAGCTGAATGATATCGAGGCAGCCCCTGGCTGAAAAACATTAGCGCGTTTGGATAGTGGCCGGTCAGAGTACTATGAGACTCAGGCTCCTGCACGAGGGGATCCCATGCTTTTATTTTCTCTCTCTTTGAACGTAAACACGCTTTCCCGGTCGGAATATTATCGCTTTTTTACGAGAAAAATTGATTTTAAACAGCGGTTGACATGCTTCGAAGTACGGTAATGGAATATTTAGAAATGTTTTGTCACGAAATGCGTCGTGCGCGTGACCCTTATTTACACTTCGGATAGTGTCTGGGACGCACGAACAAAACGCTGCTATTCGGATATAACGATGGATTATTTGGGACCAAACCAACATTTGTTATTGAAGTAGCAGTCCTGGGAGTGCCTTCTGACGAAGACAACAAAGGTAATAACATTTTTGTTATAGTAAATCTGATTTTGGCGAAGGCTAAACTTGCCGGGTGTCTAAATAGCTAGCCCGTGATGGCTGGGCTATGTACTCAGAATATTGCAAAATGTGCTTTCACCAAAAAGCTATTTTAAAATCGGACATATCGAGTGCATAGAGGAGTTCTGTATCTATAATTCTTAAAATAATTGTTATGCTTTTTGTGAACGTTTATCGTGAGTAATTTAGTAAATTGTTAGTAAATTCCCCGGAAGTTTGCGGGGGGTATGCTAGTTCTGAACGTCACATGCTAATGTAAAATGCTGTTTTTTGATATAAATATGAACTTGATTGAACAAAACATGCATGTATTGTATAACATAATGTCCTAGGGCTGTCATCTGATGAAGATCATCAAAGGTGAGTGCTGCATTTAGCTGTCTTCTGGGTTTTGGTGACATTATATGCTGGCTTGAAAAATGGGTGTCTGATTATTTCTGGCTTGGTACTCTGCTGACATAATCTAATGTTTTGCTTTCGTTGTAAAGCCTTTTTGAAATCGGACAGTGTGGTTAGATTAACGAGAGTCTTGTCTTTAAATGGCTGTAAAATAGTCATATGTTTGAGAAATTGAAGTAATAGGATTTTTAAGGTTTTGAAAATCGCGCCACAGGCTGGCAGTGGCTGTTACGTAGGTGGGACGCAAGCGTCCCACCTAGCCCATAGAGGTTAACACAGTGTCCAAAGAGGGCCAGATGTATACAGAATGGTGTTGTCTGTGTAGAGGTGGATCAAAGAATCACCCGCAGCAAGAGCAAAATCATTGATATATACAGAGAAAAGCGTTGGCCCGAGAATTTAACCTTGTGGCACCCCCATAGAGACTGCCAGAGGTCCGGACAACAGGCCCTCCGATTTGACACACTGAACGCTATCTGAGCAGTAGTTAGTGAACCAGGCGAAGCAGTCATTTGAGAAACCAAGGCTGTTGAGTCTGCCGATTAGAATACGGTGATTGACAAAGTCAAAAGCCTTGGCCAGGTTGATGAAGACGGCTGCACAGTACTGTCTTTTATTGATGGCGGTTATGATATCGTTTGGGACATTGAGAGTCGCTGAGGTGCACCCGTGACCAGCTCGGAAACCAGATTGCATAGTGGAGAAGGTACGGTGGGATTCGAAATAGTCGGTGATCTGTTTGTTCACTTGGCTTTCGTGGCCACTTTTCAATCTTTAGGAATCTCAGACGATACGAAAGAGAGGTTGAACAGACTAGTAATAGGGGATGCAACAATTTCGGCAGATATTTTTAGGAAGAGAGGGTCCAGATTGTCTAGCCCAGCTGATTTGTAGGGATCCAAATTTTGCAGCTCTTTCAGACCCTGTCTGGATTTGAGTGAAGGAGAAGCGGGGGGGGGGGCTTGGGCCAGTTCCTGCGGGAGGTGCAGAGCTGTTGGCCAGGGTTGGGGTAGCCAGGTGGAAAGCATGACCAGTCATAGAGAAATGCTTTTTGAAATTAACGATTACTGTGGATTTATCAGTGGTGACAGTGTTTCCTAGTCTCAGTGCAGTGAGCAGCTGGGAGGAGGTGCTCTTATTCTCCATGGACTTTACAGTGTCCCAAAACTTTTTGGAATTAGTGCTGCAGGATGCAAATTTCTGTTTGAAAAAGCTTGCCTTCGCTTTCCTAACTGACTGTGTGTGTATTGGTTCCTGACTTCCCTGAAAATTTGCATATCACGGAGACTATTCGAAGCTAGTGCCACATGGTGTTTTTGTGCTGGCCAAGGGCAGTCAAGTCTGGAGTGAACCAAGGGCTATATCTGTTCTTAGTTCTACATTTTTTGAACGGGGCATGCTTATTTAGGACAAATGTAGCCTGCATTTTCCGGTTTGGATGATTGTGTTATGCTGTAGCTACTTCTGTGAATGTCTTTACATTGCATCCAAAAATAAACTGGTCACATTCTAGACATAACTTTGTAAGGACTGTGTTTGTGCAAAATGTTTCTGTGAAAAAAATGTGGCCAGCTCAAAGGCTGATTGTTGCGTCAATCGAAAATGGATGTTCTAAATAAGCATTCTAATCACACCGGTTTGATCGTACGCAACCGGGACCATTATAGAACGATCACACCCGTTTGTTGGTACGGGTGAAAAGGTTAAATAAAAGTTAAATTAAATGTATACAAATGATCAAACTTTGACTCAAAAACAGCCCAACCCCTGCTCAGGTAACTCATCCCATTTCCACCTTTTCACAGCTTTATTGTTGTACCTATGGGAAGGCAGCTTCCGCTCTGCCCAGTCCATGCTCTTCTCTGTCCTGGACCCCAATGGAGGAACCAGCTTCCCCCTGACGCTAGGACAGCAGAGTCCCTGCCCATCTTCCTAAAGACATCTGAAACTCTACCTCTTCAAAGAGTATCTTAAATAATCCCACAGCACCACCCCTTGCACCACATCCTCACCCAACCCCCCCCAACCCCCAATTTATTTGTATAAAAACAATAAATATAATGTCATATATTTTCGTTAACTAACATTCACAATTGATTTGCTAGTGTTAGCAATTTGTTACTCTTCAATAACAGAAACCCCAAAGCATATTAGGGGGAGGAAAATAGGTCTATTCGAAGAGGACAAATCATACAGGGAGGTAGATGGTCATTCTTCCCTGTCCTCAGTGATGCTCTCTCAGTGATTCTCTCCAATGGTTCTCTCTCTAGTGATTCTCTCCACAGAACAAATGAACAGCATGTAGTTTTATAACCCAGCCCTAGCCTGTGGTTGACCAATTAGAATTCCTTGCAATAAAACTTAGCCAATGGCCAAATAACAGGTATCCTATTTCAGAAGACATATTCCTCCCATGTCTCTGAACCATTGATCAATAATTCCCTATTACAGAAAAAACACTATTTCCATTGATCGTTAGTTCTATTCTCGTACTATGTCTCTGCGTTGTGTATTTTTCTTCAAAATATTATTACACTAGTGTAATGGAATTGTAATGTTTGTGCTTTTATCATAACTAATTTCTGTACCCTATTTATGTGCTGTTCTATAAACCAATTTCTGTGTTCATACAAGTGGCTGACTGAACAAATCCTCATTATTGGTAGCTGCAATTTGGCAGTACGCCTAGACCTTGTTTTGAGAACAAACGAAAGGTCTCAGCTTAGAGAGAAGAAGCCTCATGAGGTATTGGTCTGTCACATGTTAGGAAACAAAATGGTAATGTTTAATAAATTATGAAAAATTATGCAAATATAACTTGTCTGTTTATAGCCGTGTATAAGACAACTGCTGGGACTGCCCAGGAAGAGCTCCTGAATGACGTGTACTATGGTGCATTGAGTTGGTTGGAACCTCTCCAGCATGCTGACAAATAAAGGATGATTCATTTAAGATTGACTTCTGAGTGTCCATGTGTGAGAATTTCCACAACACTATGGCCTTTCTGATAGCTACTTTTTTGAGGAAAAATGTACTTACTATGACTGATATGTAGTTGTCTCACATAGGTATCTTAAAATGAATGCACTAACTGTATGTCGCTCTGTGTAAGAGCGTCTGCTATAAACATTTTCAAAAGTACTGCTACATATTCCCAGGGGTATTTCCAGTAATAATCTTGTGACCATAAAGTTGACTTCCTCTGTTAACCCTTTTAATGTTAGCCCAGTTGGGAAGCCCACTGTGGTAAGCTCATCCAGTGCTATTATTTTAAATACCAGAAATATGGATACCCCTGCTGTTTTCAAATCACGTAGAGGGCGTGGGCTGTCATATATCAACGTACAAAGTTCAATGTCAAAGGTGGACCTTCTTGATATCTGGGTGTATGAAACAGATATTTTGGTTCTCACAGAGACTTGGCTAAATGGCTCGATCCCGGATAAGGACATTGATATTGCTTATAATAACATCTTTAGGTGTCACAGACTGAAAAAAGGGGGAGGAGTGGCTATATATTTTAAATGAACTATTGTGGCATCATGCTCTGTTATTTTTACCAACCCCAATTTCTTTTTAGCTTTTGGTTATAGATGTGGCCATAAGCCAAGATATACATTGATCTGTTGTAGGGATTTATCTTAGATTGGCTTACCCCAGCCTCGACCATTTTAAGAATATTTGTCTTGACTTTAATTTGACTCAACTGATTGCAAAACCCACATGGATTAATGTTAAACATTGAGCACAAATAGCCTCCACAAGTATTTGTCTAATGGTGTTTTTGCTAATTATCTCAGTAATGACTGAGTAAGATACTAATGCATGTATTAGAGATACCAAACAGATTAACACTGATCCTCATATGAAACAGTGGAGAGTAGGGTCAGTATGGCGCCGAAGGGGATGGCTGCCGTTTTACGTCCTACTAACCAACTGTGCTATTTTTTCGTGTTGTTTAACTTATTTTTTAACTTATTTTGCACATAATATCACGAAACGGCTCGAAGTCCATAACAAAAAGGGAGACAAAGTGGAGAAAAGGAATAACAAAAATATATTTATTAACTGAAATAACCTAAATACAATTAACAATTGTGTGTGTAGTCTAATCAGTAGTGTAAGTGAGTGGTTGCGTGCATTGATGTGATAATGAGGGGTGTTGAAAGGTGCCAAAGCAAACAAACAAATCAGCCACAAAAATGCCACAACCAAAATCTAACAGTGTGTCTGCATGGAGAGAGTCTCCTCAATGAATGGGGAAAAGGTGTATTTATTCCGGGACACACCCGAGCCCAGGTGTGTCTCATTTTGCTGATGACCCTCCCAGCTCCACCCACCAAAATCCTATTAAGGAAAACAAGAGCAAAGAGAAATCATTTGGCAGACAGAGTGGGAGGGTCGCCACAATAATGTTGCTGCTACCGTCACTTATGTCCAAAACTAACTTCTGGACATCAGAACAGCGATTTCTCACCTCGAACTGGACGAAGATGCAAAGGATATGCAGCTTTCTCGGGAATGGCCCAATCCCTGTCATTTGCGTGAAGAAAAAATGGAGAAAAAGGTGGCGGAGGTCGGGCTGTCTTCTCAGAATTAGTAGACGAGTGAGTAAACCTTCTCTACCATCAGTCCTATTAGCCAACGTGCAATCATTGGATAACAAAATAGATTAGCTCCAATCAAGTAAATCCTACCAACGGGACATTAAAAACTGGAATATCTAATATTTCACAAAGTCGTGGCTAAACGATGACATGGATAACATATAGCTGGCTGGGTTTTCTGTCCGTCGGCAAGACAGAACAGCTGCCTCCGGTAAGATAAGGGGTGGCGGTCTGTGTCTATTTGTAAATAACAGCTGGTGCACTAAATCTAATATTAAGGAAGTCTCAAGGCTTTGCTCGCCTGAGGTAGAGTATCTCATGATAAGCTGTAGACCAACTATTTACCAAGAGAGTTTATCTATATTTTTTGTAGCTGTCTAGTTACCACCACAACAGATGCTGGCACAAAGACGGCATTCAACAAGCTGTGTAGGGCCATAAGCAAACAGGAACATGCTCATCCAAGGTGACACTCCTAGTGGATGGGGACTTTAATGCAGGGAAACTTAAATCTGTTATACCTCATTTCTACCAGCATGTAAAATGTGCTACCAGAGGAATAAAACTCTAGACCACCTTTACTCCGCACAGAGAGACGCATACAAAGCTCTCCCTCACACTCCATTTGGCAAATCTGACCATAACTCTAACCTCCTGATTCCTGCTTACAAGCAAAAATGAAAGCAGGAAGTACCAGTGACTCGTTCAATAAGGAAGTGGTCAGAGGATGCAGATGCTATGCTACAGGATGGTTTTGCTAGCACAGACTGGAATTTGTTCCAGGTTCTTCCAGTGGCATTGAGGAGTACACTGGCTTCATCAATAAGTGCATCGATGACGTCATCCCAAAAGTGAGCGTACGTACATACCCCAACCAGAAGCTATGGATTACAGGCAACATCCGCACTGAGCTAAAGGGTAGAGCTGCCGCTTTCAAGGAACGGGACTATAACCCGGACACTTATAAGAAATCACCTTATGCCCTCCGACGAACCATCAAGAGGCAAAGCGTCAATACAGGACTAAGATTGAATTGTACAACACCGGCTCCGATGCTCGTCGGATGTGGCAGGGCTTGCAAACTATTATGGACTACAAAGGGAAGCACAGCCACGATCTGCCCAGTGACACGAGCATACCAAATGAGCTAAATAACTTCTATGCTCGCTTCAAGGCAAGCAACACTGAAGCATGCATGAGAGCATCAGCTGTTCCAGACGACTGTGTAATCACACTCTCCGTAGCAGATGTGAGTAAGACCTTTAACCTGTTTGGGATAGGGGGCAGTATTTTCACGGCCGGATAAAAAAACGTACCCGATTTAATCTGGTTATTACTCCTGCCCAGAAACTAGATTTGGATAGAAAACACCCTAAAGTTTCTAAAACTGTTTGAATGGTATCTGTGAGTATAACAGAACTCATATGGCAGGCCAAAACCTGAGAAGATTCTATATGGGAAGTGCCCTGTCTGACCATTTCTTGGCCTTCTGTAGCCTCTTTATCGAAAAAACAGGATCTCTGCTGTAATGTGACATTTTGTAAGGTTTTCATTGGCTCTCAGAAGGTGCCAGAACGTGGAATGATAACTCTGCAGTCTCTGGGCGAAAAACAGCAGGGGTTTTGGAGAGTGGTACTTCTGAGAACAATGGCACTCGTGCGCGCGTGCATGTGACGACTCCATTTTCTACTTTCAGTGTTTGAACGGATACAACATCTCCTGGTTGGAATATTATCGCTATTTTACAAGAAAAATCGCATAAAAATTGATTTTAAACAGCGTTTGACATGCTTCGAAGTACGGTAATGGAATATTTTGACATTTTTTTGTCACGAAATGCGTCGGCGCGTCACCCATCGGATAGTGATTTGAACGCACAACAAAACGGAGCTATTTGGATATAACTATGGATTATTTGGAACCAAAACAACATTGGGTGTAAACTAGAAGTCCTGGGAGTGCATTCTGACGAAGAACAGCAAAGGTAATAACATTTTTCTTATAGTAAATCTGAGTTTGGTGAGTGCCAAACTTGGTGGGTGTCAAAATAGCTAGCCATGATGGCCGGGCTACCTACTCAGAATATTGCAAAATGTGCTTTCACTGAAAAGCTATTTTAAAATCGGACACCGCGATTGCATGAAGGCGTTCTGTATCTATAATTCTTTAAATAATTGTTATGTTTTTTGTCAACGTTTATTGTGAGTAATTTAGTAAATTCACCGGAAGTTTTCGGTGGGTATGCTAGTTCTGAACAAAACTTGCTAATGTAAAAAGCTGTTTTTTGATATAAATATGAACTTGATTGAACAAAACATGCATGTATTGTATAACATAATGTCCTAGGAGTGTCATCTGATGAAGATCATCAAAGGTTAGTGCTGCATTTAGCTGTGGTTTTGGTTTATGTGACATATATGCTAGCTTGAAAAATGGGTGTGTGATTATTTCTGGCTGGGTACTCTCCTGACAATCTAATGTTTTGCTTTCGTTGTAAAGCCTTTTTGAAATCGGACAATGTGGTTAGATAAAGGAGAGTCTTGTCTTTAAAATGGTGTAAAATAGTCATATGTTTGAAAAATTGAAGTTTTTGCATTTTTTAGGTATTTGTAATTCGCGCCACTCTATACCATTGGATATTGGTGAGGCGTTCCGCTAGCGGAACGTCTGTCCCTAACAGGTTTAAACAAGTCAATTTGCATACCGCCCCAACAGATACACAGGTGATGCAGTCTATATTGCACTCCATACTGCCCTTTCCTACCTGGACAAAATGAACATCTACGTGAGAATGCTATTCATTGACTATAGCTCAGCGTTCAACACCATAGTTCCCTCAAAGCTCATCACTAAGCTTAGGCCCCTGGGACTAAACACCTCCCTCTGCAACTGGATCCTGGACTTCCTGACGGGCCACCCCCAGGTGCTAAGGGTAGGTAACAACACATCTGCCACACTGTTCCTCAACACATGTGCCCCTCAGGGGTGAGTGCTCAGTCCCCTCCTGTGCTCCCTGTTCATCCATGACTGCACGGCCAGGCACAACACCAACACCGTCATTAAGTTTGCCGACGACACAACAGTGGTAGGCCTGATCACTGACAATGATGAGACAGCCTACAGGGAGGAAGTCAGAGACCTGGCAGTGTGGTGCCAGGATAACAACCTCTCCCTCAATGTGATCAAGACAAAGGATATGATTGTGGACTACAGAAAAAGTGGACTGAGCACGCCCCCATTCTCATCGACGGGGCAGTAATGGAGCAGGTTGAGAGCTTCAAGTTCATTGCAGTCCACATCACCAAAAAACTACCATGGTCCAAACACACCAAGACACTCACAAAGAGGGCATGACAACTTCTATTCCCCCTCAGGAGACTGAAAAGATTTGGCATGGGTCCTCATATCCACAAAAAGTTCTACAGCTGCACCATCGAGAGCATCCTGACTGGTTGCATCACCGCCTGTTATGGCAACTGCTTGGCCTCCTACTGCAAGGCACTAATGAGGGTAGTGCATACAGCCCAGTAGATCACTGGGGCCAAGCCTCCTGCCATCCAGGACCTCTATACCAGGGAGTGTTAGAGGAAGACCCCAAAAAATGCCAAGGTCTCCGGCTGTAACAGGGTTGGTTATGTTATGTTTCCGCCTCTAATGTTCAAGCATTTTTATTGGTTGGTTCAATTTCGATGACAATAAGGCGTGTTGTTATTGGCCCCGCTTGCAGATAGGGGGAGATCGCGAACATCAGGTCTCCCCAGTATGAAAATGTGATGCAAAGGGTAGGTCACGTTCTGAATACTGTACTCTATTTTTATATTTTAGTGTGTACAAGTTTGAGTTTGAGTTTATTTTATTTTTACAGGGACAGTGCACATTAATCAACGTTTGCTGTATATTCCTGGTTTATACATGTGTGGGTATATGGTACCTGTTTGGGATTGAGGGGCTTTCTGGGATGTGCTTTGGTATATTACTGCTATATATAAGTGTGTTAGCTAGCATGCACCGATGTAATGGTCACATAAGCTCACTGCTAACACAGTTGTTTTCATGCTACAGATTTTACCAATCGACAGCCATCAACATCATTAAGCCCTGCACAACTAACGTGATGTTTCCTATTTAACTACAGGTATTTACACATGTTATATTTTGTATTGTATTTTTGTATATTGTTTATGCCCAGTATGAAAATGTGATTCAAGGGATTTTACCATCGACAGCCATCAACATCATTAAGCCCTGCACAACTAACATTCTGTTTCCTATTTAACTACAGATAATAAATCATGCTCAACTTGGACCACTGGCTGGGGTGATTTCTTTGAACAAAACACAACACAAGGAGAGTGTGATTAACATCTGTTACACTGGTGCCAAGACTCGTCTTCTTGTCTTCGCTGGACGTCACGTGGTGGGATCCGCGAGCTGGCTTCAAGAAGTACCGTGGTTGCTGATGCACACCGGAGGCCTAGAGTGTGCATATGAACGGGTTCGCATTCTGCACGATTAGAATTCTCAGGACGCTCCTGGTAGCATGAGTGAGTGGGGGATATATAATATACTGTTTATTACTTGTATATGGTGATAGTATGATTATATAGTGTTGTAATTGTGCCATTAAGCTAGTAACTTTCCAACGCCAACTTCAATTACCTCGACTATTGACTCTGTAACGGAACAACCTGTATATAGCCTCGCTACTGTTATTTTATTGTTTCTCCTTAATTATTTGTTATATTTCTATATATTTTGATTAGATTTTTTTTCTTCTGAAAACTGCATTGATGTTTAAGGGCATGTAAGTAAGATTTTCACTGTAAGGTGTTGTATTCGGCACATGTGACAAATACAATTTGATTTGATTATGAAGATGAATGTTAAAAAAAATTCCCCACAAGCTTTTCTTCATGGTGTGTATTACTCTGACTTTTCCTCTATCAGGTGCATGCCTGACCCTGAATTAGCTAATCTATTTTTATCTCACTGGTAGACAAACAAGCTCCCTTTAAATGCATTAGAGCATTAGAACAATTATTTGGTTCTCTGTAGAACTTTCAGATCATGTTATGATGAGAAATCAGGCCTGGGCCAAGGCTATAAAAACGGACTCTATCTGATTGGCAGCTTTTCAGGCTATTGAGAAATAGATGCACTTCCTCACTCAAGAAAGCTAAATCTAGCTAATTTCTCTCTCAGACTCTGCTGGTAATTTGTCTAAATTTTTGAAAACAGTTAATGCACTGAAGCGTGAAAATTCCTTTCCTTCCCTGGCTAAGCAAGTTGTGTTAGACTCTGTCATCATTACTGAGAAAAATTAGATAAGTGATGATTTGATTCAGCATTATATCTTGGCGGGCTTTTTATTTAAAGTATATGGTGGTTTAATTGACCCTGGTCTGCCAGTCGACTGCCGATCTCCCAACTTGATGGAAATTCCGTCAATTTCTATTTGCAATTCAGACAATCAAGGTTTATAAAGGGAAAGCCAGCAAATTCGTGGACACCAACACCTCGCTCCCGGACAAGCTAAAGACCTTCTTGACTCGCTTCAAGGAAAACACTGAGCCGCCGACACGGGTCACCGCCGCTCATAAGGATTGTGAGTTCTTGTTCTCCGTGGCCAATGTGAGTAAGACATTTAAACGTGTTAACCCTCATAAGGCTACTGGACCAGATGGCATCCCGAGCCGCGTTCCTCAGAGCATGTGCAGACCAGCTGGCTGGAATGTTTACGGACATATAACATTTCTCCCTATCCAAGTCTGTTGTCCCCACCTGCTTCAAGATGTTCACCATTGTTCCTGTACCCAAGAATACCCCATAATAACAAAGCGAAAACAGTTTCTTTTTTATTTTTGCAAAAAACAGAAATACATTATTTACATAAGTATTCAGACCCTTTGCTATGAGACTTGAATTTGAGCTCAGGTGCATCCTGTTTCTATTGGTCATTAAAATTGTCCATAGAGCTCTGAGACAGGACTATATCGAGGCACATATCTGGGGACGGGTACAAAACCTTTGTTCAGCATTGAAGGTCCCCAAGAACACAGTGGCTGCCATCATTCTTATATGGAAGAAGTTTGGAACCATCAAGACTCTTCCTAGAGCTGACCGCCCGGCCAAACTGAGCAATTGGGCGAGAAGGGCTTTGGTCAGGGAGGTGACAGTGAACGCGATTCATTGAACTTAATTTGGAAAGGCACACACCTGTCTATATTAGGTCCCACAGTTGACAGCGCATGTCAGAGCAAAAAACCAAGCCTTGAGTTTGAAGAAATTGTCCGCAGAGCTCCAAGACAAGATTGTGTCGAGGCAGAGATCTGGGGAAGGGTACCAAAACCTTTCTGCAGCATTGAAGGTCCCCAAGAACACAATGGCCTCCATCATTCTTAGATGGAAGAAGTTTGGAACCACCAAG
Source organism: Salmo salar (assembly GCF_965601325.2). Taxonomy (NCBI): domain Eukaryota; kingdom Metazoa; phylum Chordata; class Actinopteri; order Salmoniformes; family Salmonidae; genus Salmo; species Salmo salar. Next base: position 4,587,970 of record NC_138316.1, read on the forward strand.
ACTCTTGCTAGAACCCAATGGTTACTCTGACAGAGCTCCAGAGTTCCTCTGTGGAGATGGGAGAAACTTCCAGAAGGACAACCATCTCTGCAGCACTCCACCCATCGGTCCTTGATGGTAGAGTGGCCAGACAGAAGCCACTCTTCACTAAAGTGCACATGACAGCCCGCTTGGAGTTTGCCAAAATGCACCTAAAGGACTCTCGGACCATGAATAACAAGATTCTCTGGTCTTATGAAATCAAGATTGAACTCTGAATGCCAAGTGTCATGTCTGGAGGAAACTTTGCACCATCCCTATGGTGAAGCATGGTGGTGGCAGCATGGTGGATATTTTTCAGCGGCAGGGACTGGGAGACTAGTCAGGATTGAGAGAAATATTAACAGAGCAAAGTACACACAGATCCTTGATGAAAACCTGCTTCAGAGTGCTCAGGACCTCAGACTGGGGCAAAGGTTCACCTTCCAACCGGACAACGACCCTAAGCATACAGCCAAGACAACGCAGGAGTGGCTTCGGGACAAGTGTCTAAATAGCCTTAGGTGGTCCAGCCAGAGCTCGGATTTGAACCTGATCGAACATCTCTGGAGAGACCTGAAAATAGCTGTGCAGCAACGCTCCCCATCCAACCTGACAGAGATTGAGAGGATCTGCAGAGAAGAATGGGAGAAACTCCCCAAATACAGGTGTGCTAAGCTTGTAGCGTCATACCGAAGAAGACTTGAGGCTGTAATCACTGCCAAAGCAGCTTCAACAAAGTACTGAGTAAAAGGTCTGAATACTTATGTAAATGTGATATTTCAGTTGTTGTTTCGTGTGTCTGGGATGATGGTGTTGATGTGTGTCATTACCATCCTTTCAAGGCACTTCTTAATTACAGATGTGAGTGCTACTGGGCAATAGTCATTTAGGCAGGTTACCTTGGAGCTCTTGGGAACAGGGACAATGGCGGTCAGCTTAAAACATATTGGGATTACAGACTGGGACAAGGATAGATTTCAAATGTCTGTGAAGACACTTTCCAGCTGGTCTGCGCATGCTTAGAGAACGTGCCCTGGTATTCCGTCTGGCCCTGTGATTGTTAACCTGTTTAAACATTTTACTCACATCGGCGAGCGAGATCACGCAGTCTTCTGGAAAAACAGGGGCTTTCATGCAAGGTACAGTGTTATATTCCTCGAAGCGAGCATAAAAGGCATTTAGCTCGTTTGGGAGTTCTGCATCCCTGGGAAACTCATGGTTGGGTTTCCCTTTATAATCTGTTCTTGTCTGCAAGCCCTGCCACATACGACGAAAGTTGGAGCCGGTTTAATATGATTCCACCTTCCACCTATAGGGTCCTTTTGGGTGTTTGATGTCTTGTCGGAGGTCGTAGCGGGTTTTCTTGTATGCCTCCATGTCCTGTTCCTTCTAAGCAGTAGCTCTAGCGTTTAACCCAGCGCGGATATTTCCTGTAATCCATGGTTTTTGGTTTGTATATGTTCTTATAGTCACTGTGGGGACAACATTATCTATGCACTTATTGATGAAGCCCATGACTGTTGTGGTAAACTCCTCAATGCTATCGGTTGAATCCCGGAACATATCCCAGTCTGTTCAAGCAAGTCTTGTAGCCTCGCTTCTTCTTTTTCCGACCACTTCTGTATTGAGCGCATCACTAGTACTTCCTGTTTGAGTTTTTATTTGTTAACAGGAAGCAAGAGAATAGAGTCATAGTCAGATTTGCCTAAAGGAAGATGGGGGAGGCCCTTGTATGCATTTCTGTGTGTAAAATAAAAGTACAGTTTTAGCACCCTTAGTGGCACATGAGACGTGATGGTAAAAGTGAGGTAGGACAGTTTTAAGTCTCCCCACATTAAAGTCTTGTTTGTTTATTGCCCCATACAGTTCGTTGAGTGCTAGCCTTGGGGAGAGATGTAGACAACAGTGATAATTACGGAGGAGAACTCTCTTGGTATATAAACGGTTCTGCAGCTTCCCATGAGGTATTCCATATCAGGTGAACAAAAGCTAGAGATTTCTTTCACACTTGAAGCAGCACACCATTTGATATTTATGAAAAAGCACACTCCACCTCCTTTCAACTTCTCCAAAGCCGCTGTACGATCCTGCCACTGCATGGAGAATCCACTGCATGGAGAATCCACTGAGCACTACATACATAGCGTCAACAGCAAGCCACGTTTCAGTAAGACATAATATGCAGCTTTTTATGTCTCTCTGATAGGAGACTCTTGAACAAAACTTATCCATCTTATTCTCGAGTGACTGGACATTTGCCAATAGAACGGAGGGGAGCACCACTCGGTTTTCTCTTTGCCTCAATTTCACCAGGACTCCACCTTGTCTCTCGCGTCTACGCCTGCAGCATATTGGTAGCCCCTGAAACAAAATAATAGGGAATGAACAGTGGAACAGTTGAGTCGGAGTCTAAGTCATATTTGAAGTCAAAATCGAGCGGTCATATGTTATAGCAGCCCAGCCTGCCCTCTGGTGGTCCTTCCACATAGCACAAAAAAGTAAAGATAAATACGATAAAAGTCTACATAGTACTACATAGCAAAGTTGGTTTGGAACTCGTAAGATGTCGCCCTTGTGTGTGTGTGTGTGTGGGCATGCGTGGTTGCGTGCACGCCTTAATGTGTTTCTTCTTTCTCTAGATCTAAAATATTTTATATGATTAAAGTATTATAATACTTTGAGAATAACCAAAAATATTTTCTATTGACTTAAGCTTTGTTTTTGTATTTCAAAGAGCAGGACTTAGAAGATGTTAGAAGAAAATGTAATTGTTATTAACATGTTTAGAGTTTATTTTGAGCTCAATCAAATGTTGGTTCACCAACAGTTCCTCAAACTAATACTAAAAAAAGTTACCAGTCGCAGAAATGACAAATGGTGCCATTCCAATTAGATATCATTATTGTATAATTAATCCTCAAACCAATCATTAAATACTAATTTCCAAAGAAAAGAGGGAGAGAGGGGAACATGTATGTATTATCCTAATTAAGGAATGATTGACATGAGGGACTGCAAGGGTGTGGGTGCTGCTGATGGCTCTTTTGTCAGAGCTAACAGGGTGCCCTGTGGGACCCAAAACACAGGCAGATGACCCAGACTCACACACCTGGCTTTAACTGTGAAGGTGTGTGTGTGTAAAAGGATGATGGAGACAATGGATGAGGGACAACAATGGGTGGACACTGGAGGATGAAGGTGAGGAGGTACCGGTGAAGGTACCATACCGGAAATGTCACACTATGTCTAACAATTTTTTATATTTACTAGAGACAGTCTATTATCAGAGGTATAAAGAAAAGCATTTAGGGATGGATGGGACACACTAAACTGTCAAGCAGTCCCACGGGGGAGACGAGGAGTGATAGTTACGGTGGGGTTAAACCAGTTGGGAGGGTGTAGTGTGAGTGTGTGTGTGTGTGTGTGTGTGTATGTATGTATGTATGTATGTATGTATGTGTGTATGTATGTATGTATGTATGTATGTATGTATGTATGTATGTATGTATGTATGTATGTATGTATGTATGTATGTATGTATGTGTGTGTGTGTGTGTGTGTGTGTGTGTGTGTGTGTGTGTGTGTGTGTGTGTGTGTGTTAGATCACAAGTCCGTTTGGATCTGGTTAGAGTTTGAATGGAGCCATGTGGTGCTGGGTCACACCCCCAGTGCTGTTGCTGGGATACACGACTCTGAAACTCCGAGAGGGGCGGGAACTTAATACTCCATCTTCCTCACCCTTCCTCTACCCTTCCCCCACTTCACCCTCTCCTATTACTCCTCGTCTCCCCCGTGGGACTGCTTGAAGGTTTAATATGTCCTATCCATCCCTAAATACTTTTCTACATACCTCTGATAATAGACTGTCTGCTATCTCTACAGTCTCTCTCCGTCTGTCTCTAGCTCTACACTGTAAAACTTATCCCTGTAAATTTACAGCATTATATTTGCACCACAGTGGCCAGCTTAATGCTGTAATTTTGCTTTACAGCAGAGATGCTGTCATATGTTTTACAAAACTATTTTACTTACTGTAAAGACATATTACAGCATCCTTGCTGTACATTTACAGGATGCAGTAATGTTTTACAGTAAGGAAAATAGTACTGTAAAGCAAATTACAGTATTAAGCTGGCAACTGTGGTGCCAGGATAATGCTGAAAATATACAGTGAAATTCTACCTGAAATCTAAATGTAACGAAAAACAATATGTTTGTACATAAAATAAATGTATTCAAATTGGTAACAACATTAAAAACGAATTAACTGTCATGCCCTGACCTTAGAGATCCTTATTATTTCTCTATGTTTGGTTAGGTCAGGGTGTGACTTGGGTGGGAAAGTCTATGTTTTCTATTTCTTTGTTTTTGGCCGAGTGTGGTTCTGTAACGCCCTGGCCATAGAGAGGGTTTTTTGTTCTCTATTTTTGGTTAGGCCAGGGTGTGACATGGGTGGGCGTTCTATGTTCCGTTTTCTATGTTGGTGTATTACTTTGTTTCGGCCATGTCAGGAACAGCTGTAGATCGTTGTTGCTGATTGAGAGTCATACATAGGCAGCCAGTTTTCCCTTTGGGGTTTGTGGGTGAATATTTTCCTGTTTAGTTTTGTTAAACCTGACAGAACTATTGCTGGTCGTTTTTGGTTTATTTTTGTAAAGTGTTCATTTGGTCTAACCTCTTACATCTAGACGTTCCGCTAGCGGAACACCTGCTCCAATATCCAATGATGGGCGTGGCGCGAAATACAAATTCCTCTAAAATCCGAAAACTTCAATTTTTCAATTTTACAGCATTTTAAAGACAAGACTCTCGTTAATCTAACCACACTGTCCGATTTCAAAAAGGCTTTACAGCGAAAGCAAAACATTAGATTATGTCAGCAGAGTACCCAGCCAGAAATAATCAGACACCCATTTTTCAAGCTAGCATATAATGTCACAAAAAACAAAACCACAGCTAAATGCAGCACTAACCTTTGATGATCTTCATCAGATGACAACCCTAGGACATTATATTATACAATGCATGCATGTTTTGTTCAATCAAGTTCATATTTATATCAAAAACCAGCTTTTTTACATTAGCATGTGACGTTCAGAACTAGCATACCCCCCGCAAACATCCGGTGAATTTACTAAATTACTCACGATAAACGTTCACAAAAAACATAATTATTTTAAGAATTATAGATACAGAACTCCTCTATGCACTCGATATGTCCGATTTTAAAATAGCTTTTCGGTGAAAGCACATTTTGCAATATTCTCAGTAGATAGCCCAGCCATCACGGCTAGCCATTTAGACACCGAGCAAGTTTAGCCCTGATCAAACTCCGATTTACTATTACAAAAGTTTGATTACCTTTGTTGTCTTCATCAGAATGCACTCCCAGGACTGCTACTTCAATAACAAATGTTGGTTTGGTCCAAAATAATCCATCGTTATATCCAAATAGCGGCGTTTTCTTCATGCGTTCCAGACACTATCCGAATGGTAAATCAGGGTCACGAGCATGGCGCAATTCGTGACAGAAGATTTCTAAATATTCCATTACCGTACTTCGAAGCATGTCAACCGCTGTTTAAAATCCATTTTTATGCCATTTTTCTCGTAAAAAAGCGATAATATTCCGACCGGGAATCTCCATTTAGCTAAACAGAGGAAAGAAAACAAAGCTTTCGGTCGACGCGGGCACGAGCCTGAGTCTCACAGTACTGTAACCAGCCACTACCCAAACGCGCTACTTTGTTTCAGCCAGAGCCTGCAAAGCCACGATTCAGCATTTTGCCGCCTTCTGAGAGTCCATGTGAGCCGTAGGAAGTGTCACGTAAGAGCAGAGATCCCCTGTAATTGATAGAGATAATCAACAAGGCCAAGAAATGGTCAGCCAGGGTACTTCCTGTACAGAATCTTCTCAGGTTTTGGCCTGCCAAATGAGTTCTGTTATATTCACAGACACCATTCAAACAGTTTTAGAAACGTTGGAGTGTTTTCTATCGAAAGCTAATAATTATATGCATATTCTAGTTTCTGGGCAGGAGTACTAATCAGATTAAATCGGGTACGTTTTTTATCCGTCCGTGAAAATACTGCCCCCTAGCCATAACAGGTTAAAATCATTCATGATGAACACATCCTCCGCTGCACCTTGGTCTCATTTTGACGACGGCCGTTACAGATTCACCCACCATAAACAGACCAAGCAGCGTGAGAGGAAGGAGCAGAGGGTTCAGGATTCCTGGACGTGGAGGGATTACTGGACGGAAAGGGACCATGGAGTCAAGCTGGGGAATATCGCCGCCCGAAAGAGGAGCTGGAGGCAGCGAAAGCTGAGAGGCGGTGGTATGAGGCAAGGGAGCGCAACAAGCACGAGAGGCAGCCCCGATGAGTTTTTGGGGGGGGCACACGGAAAGTGTGGCAGAGCCAAGATGGAATTCTGGGCCAACTTCCTGTGCTTACAGGAGGCAGCGTAGTACTGGTCAGGCACCGTGTTATGCGGTAAAGCGCACAGTGTCCCCAGTACGCGTTGATAGCCCGGAGCGCTACATGCCAGCCCCCCGTAAGTGCCATGCGAGAGTGGGCGTCGAGCCAGGACGGATTGTGCCAGCTCAGCGCGTCTGGTCTCCAGTGCGCCGTTTCGGTCCAGGCTATCCTGCGCCGGCTCTGCGCACTGTGTCTCCAGGGCGCTGGGAGGGCTCAGTTCGTCCTATGCCTGCGCTCCGTCCGTGCCGGGCTAGAGTGGCCATTCAGCCTGGAGTAGGGGTGTCAAGCCTACGCACCAGAACTCCAGTTCTCCCCCACAGCCCGGTCTATCCTGTGCCTCCTCCTCGGACCAGGCCTCCAGTGGGTCTCCCCATCGTGGTCTATCCTGTGCCTCCTCCTCGGACCAGGCCTCCAGTGGGTCTCCCCAGTCGGGAGCAGCCAGAGCCGCCCGCCAGTCCGGAGCCGCCAGAGCCGCCCGCCAGTCCGGAGCCGCCAGAGCCGCCCGCCAGTCCGGAGCCGCCAGAGCCGCCCGCCAGTCCGGAGCCGCCAGAGTCGCCCGCCAGCCGGGCGCAGCCAGAGTCGCCCGCCAGCCGGGCGCAGCCAGAGTCGCCCGCCAGCCGGGCGCAGCCAGAGGCGCCCGCCAGCCGGGTGCAGCCAGAGGCGCCCGCCAGTCCTCCGGCGCAGCCAGGGGTGCCACCTAAGTGGGCCAAGCCGAAGGTGGAGCGGGGCCCACGTCCCGCACCAGAGCCACCGCCGTAAGGAAGGCCCACCCGGACCCTCCCCTTTAGAGTCAGGTTTTGCGGCCGGAGTCCGCACCTTTGGTGGGGTACTGTAATGCCCTGGCCAGAGAGGGTTTTTTGTTCTCTATTTTTGGTTAGGCCAGGGTGTGACATAGGTGAGCGTTCTATGTTCCGTTTTCTATGTTGGTGTATTACTTTGTTTCGGCCGTGTATGGCTCTCAATCAGGAACAGCTGTAGATCGTTGTTGCTGATTGAGAGTCATACATAGGCAGCCAAGTTTTTCCTTTGGAGTTTGTGGGTGAATATTTTCCTGTTTAGTTTTGTTAAATCTGACAGAACTGTTGCTGGTCGTTTTTGGTTTATTTTTGTAAAGTGTTCATTCGGTCCATTAAAATCATTCATGATGAACACATCCTCCGCTGCACCTTGGTCTCATTTTGACGACGGCCGTTACAGGTTCCCAATCAGAGGCAGCTGTCTATCGTTGTCTCTGATTGGGGATCATATATAAGTTGTGATTTTCCTTTTGGGTTTTGTGGGATCTTATTTTCTGTTTAGTGTCTGTGCCTGACAGAACTGTTTGCTTTCGTTTTGTTGCTGTAGTTATTTTGTTTTAGTGTTTCTTGAATAAACGAATCATGAACACTTACCACGCTGCGCCTTGGTCTACTTCTTCCACCAACGAGAGCCGTTACATTAACAACATAATTGACAATAGAAGTAATTAGAAGTTAACACATATGTAACCAAATTAGAGAATCATTACAACACTAATGTAAAAACTATATTGTATGCCTGTGCGTGTGGGCTGTGGGGGAGAGAGAGAGGGAGACGGGAGTTAAAATTGGGATTGGGTACAATCTTAGATTTTCCGATTCAGAGCTCCGAGCTCCAACTTACAGGAGTAAGTGAAATAAAACAATGAGAATGGTAATAAGAAAAATTGAAATAGAACTATATACAAAATAACAACGGTAGCAGTGATGAATAAATAAATGTCCATAGGGGTGGACATTGACCATAGGTGGAGCAGCAGGCAGACTAAATTGCCATTGAGGGTTGTGGAGAGAAAGTGAAATAAAACAATACAAATAATAACACAAAAATAGGTAGTGGTGGCAATTCAGTAGCCTGATGGTCTGGGGGTATAACTAATTGGCAAGTCTTCCAGTTTTCACCGTAATGCTCCTATGCCAAACGCGTCTGAGTAATGGAAACGGGGAGAAGATGGCTCGGATGGCTGAGGTCCCTGATGTTCTTCTTGGCCTTCCTGCGACACCTGGTGTTGTAGGTGTCCTGGAGGGCAGGCCGTGTGTGCCCAACGGTGCGTTCGGCTGTGTGTATCACCCTCTGAAGCAGTTTGCGGTCCGCGTCGGTGGAGTTGCCATACCAGGCTGTGATGGACCGGAGAGCATCCAGGAGAGAGAAGTCACCGCAGCATCAGGTGTTCCTCATGGGACTCCGTAACAAACCTCCTCAATTCTGATTTGTCAGCTCTTCTCACCACGAGGACAAGCATAGAAAAAGAAAGAATAGAATGAGAGACAGAGAGCACCAGGGCTGTTACTCTGTTGGTAAAAAAGACAGGGCACAAGCGACATATCAAGCTGGTGTCGTGTGTATGTGTACTTACCAAACTAGAGGTATTCATTCAAACTCAGGGAGCTCTTGGAAGAATTGAGCAAGGTAGGGATTGAGAACAAACAGCTGGCTTCCTCTGGGCCATCTTGTCATGCACTTTGTTTCAGCTTCAGGATTCATCATGTTTGGTTGATTCGAACCTACCCCTTGACTTTTTCCACATTTTGCTACATTACTGCCTTATTCTAAAATGGACAACATTTAAAAAACATAGTCAGCAATCTACACTCAATACCCCATAATGACAAAGTGAAAACAGGTATTTTTTACATTTTAGCAAATTACTCAAATATAAAAAATATATATATATTATTTACATATATTTGAAGTCAGAAGTTTACATACACCTTAGCCAAATACATTTGAAATCAGTTTTTCATAATTCCTGACATTTAATCCTCGTAAAAATTCCCTGTCTGAGGTCAGTTAGGATCACCACTTTATTGTAAGAATGTGAAATGTCAGAATAATAGTAGAGAGAATTATTTATTTCAGCTTTTATTTCTTTCATCACATTCCCAGTGGGTCAGAAGTTTACATACACTCAATTAGTATTTGGTAGCATTGCCTTTAAATTGTTTAACTTGGGTCAAACGTTTCGGGTAGCCTTCCACAAGCTTCCCACAATAAGTTGGGTGAATTTTGGCCTATTCCTCCTGACAGAGCTGGTGTAACTGAGTCAGGTTTGTAGGCCTCCTTGTTCGCACATGCTTTTTCAGTTCTGCCCACACATTTTCTATGGGACTGAGGTCAGGGCTTTGTGATGGCCACTCCAATACCTTGACTTTGTTGTCCTTAAGCCATTTTGCCACAACTTTGGAAATATGCTTGGGGTCATTGTCCATTTGGAAGACCCATTTGCGACCAAGCTTTAACTTCCTGACTGAAGGCTTGATGTTGCTTCAATACATCCACATAATTTTCCTCCCTCATGGTGCCATCTATTTTGTGAAGTGCACCAGTCCCTCCTGCAAAGCACCCCCACAACATGATGCTGCCAACCCCTGCATCACGGTTGGGATGGTCATTGGATGGTCACGGTAACGATGGTCATTATGGACAAACAGTGCTATTTTGTTTCATCAGACCAGAGGACATTTCTCCAATAAGTACGATCTTTGTCCCCATGTGCAGTTGCAAACCATAGTCTGGCTTTTTTATGGAGGTTTTGGAGCAGGGGCTTCTTCCTTGCTGAGCGGCCTTTCAGGTTATGCTGATATTGGACTCGTTTTATTGTGGATGTAGATACTTTTGTACCTGTTTCCTCCAGGATCTTCACAAGGTCCTTTGCTGTTGTTCTGGGACTGATTTGCACTTTTCGCACCAAAGTATGTTCATCTCCAGGAGATAGAACACGTCTCCTTCCTGAGCGGTATGGCGGCTGTGTGGTACCATGGTGTTTGTACTTGTGTCTATTGTTTGTACAGATGAACGTGGTACCTTCAGGCATTTGGAAATTGCTCCTAAGGATGAACCAGACTTGTGGAGGTCTACAATTTTCTTCTGAGGTCTTAGCTGATTTCTTTTGATTTTCCCATGATGTCAAGCAAAGACGCACTGAGTTTGAAGGTAGGCCTTGAAATACATCCACAGGTACACCTCCAAATGACTCAAATTATGTCAATTAGCCTATCAGAAGCTTCTAAAGCCATGACATCATTTCCTGGAATTTTCCAAGCTGTTTAAAGGCACAGTCAACTTAGTCTAAGTAAACGCCTGAACCACTGAAATTGTGATACAGTGAATTATAAGTGAAATAATCTGTCTGTAAACAATTGTTGGACAAATTACTTGTGTCATGCACAAAGTAGATGTTCTAACTGACTTGCCAAAACTATAGTTTGTTAATAAGAAATTTGTGGAGAGGTTGAAAAACGAGTTTTAATGACTCCAGCCTAAATGTATGTAAACTTCCGACTTCAACTGTAAGTATTAAGACCCTTTGCTATGAGACTCAAAATTCTGCTCAGGTGCATCCTGTTTCCATTGATCATCCCTGAGATGTTTCTACAACTTGATTGGAGACTGCCTGTAGTAAATTCTATTAATTGGACATGATTTGGAAAGACACACACCAGTCTATATAAGGTCCCACAGTAGACAGTGTATGTCAGAGCAAAATGTCTAATGATGTCTAAGAAATTGTCCATAGAGCTCTGAGACAGGATTGTGTATAATCACAGATCTGGGGAAGGGTACCAAAACATCTCTGCAGCATTGAAGATCCCCAAGAACACAGTGGCCTCCATCATTCTGAAATGGAAGAAGTTTTGAACCACCTAGACTCTTCCTAGAGCTGGCCGGCCGGCCAATCTGAGCAATCGGGGGAGAAGTGCCTTGGTCAGGGAGGAGACCAAGAACCCGATGGTCACTCTGACAGAGCTCTAGAGTTCCTCTGTGCAGATGGGAGAACCTTCCAGAAGGACAACCATCTTTGCAGCACTCCACCAATCAGACCTTTATGATTGTGTTCAGACGGCAAACAAGAATGAGAAACAAGATTTTCTGGTCTGATGAAACCAAGATTGAACTCTTTGGTGTGAATGCCAAGTGTCGTGCCTGGAGAAAACCTGTCACCATTCCTTCAGTGAAGCATGGTGGTGGCAGCATCATGCTGTGCGGGTGTTTTTCCACGGTAGGGACTGGGAGACTAGTCAGGATTGAGGCAAAGATAAATGGAGCAAAGTACAGAGAGATCCTTGATGAAAATCTGCTCCAGAATGCTCAGGACCTCAGACTTGGGTGAAGGTTCCCCTTCCAACAGGACAACGACCATAGCACACAGCCAAGAAAACACAGAAGTGGCTTCGGGACAAGTCTCTAAATAGCCTTGAGTGGCCCAGCCAGAACCCGGACTTGAACCTGATCTAACATCTCTGGAGAGACCTGAAAATAGCTGTGCAACAACGCTCCCCATCCAACCTGACAGGATCTTCAGAGAAGAATGGGGGAAACTCCCCAAATACAGCTCTGCCAAGCTTGTAGCATCATACCCAAGAAGACTCGAGGCTGTAATTGCTGCCAAAGGTGCTTCAACAAAGTACTGAGTAAAGGGTCTAAATTCTTACGTACAGATTTCTTTTTTTTATACATTTGCAAAAGTGTCTATAAACCAGTTTTTGCTTTGCCATTATGGATGACAGTATGGATTGATGAAGAAAAAAACATTTAATACATTTTTGAATAAGGCTGTAACCTAACAAAATGTGGAAAAAGTCAAGGGGTCTGAATACTTTCTGATGGCACTGTATATCCAATATAGTTTATGAAATCAGTTGAGGCATTGAACAAATACAAATAAGACAGATAGATACACCCACTTCAAACCCTAGCAAACTAATACGTCATTGCTATAGCCTACACAGATTATTTTACCAGACTCACAACATTTTCCTTTCTTGCTGGTCCATCAAATGTTTGCGAACTACTGGTAAAGTGAACAGGTTTAGCTAAAACTGTAACATTATGGAACAATGTTTTTTTTTATTAAACAAATGCTTAGCGGGAGAGGCAATATGGACAATCCTGGCCAACAAAACTATTATTTATGTCGCACAGATGAAAGCCAAGTGAACCGAATCACACAGGGTTGTGACAGCTAAGGAGGATCCTTTGCCAGTGTTTTTGCCATTTATGCTCTCCCCATTGAGTAGAATATATCACGGTGACATCTAGATGGCTAACAATATTAGTTATTACCTGTGTATACTGCTATCTTACTTGAAATACTGTATAATCCTGGGAGGAGAAAATTTGCCACGTTACTAGTTTCCACCGCCGACACTGTGTTAGGCTACAGCTGATCAGTGGCACTGCAACTTAGGTCGGCAGGCACCTCGATACAATATGATGCACTGGTCACTCGCATCAGCTTTAGCGGCTCGCGAGTACGACCCACAATGCGGTTTCTGTGTAACATGCAACCCGTCATTGAAAAAAAATATTGGTCATCTTTTGAACTGCTCGAAACAAGCCATTTTCTCTGTAGTAAGAGTGGAAACATAACGTTCACAAATCTGCACTCAGTGTATTCTCTATGGCAATCAGAGGCTTGCGATACAGCCTATAATCACAATATTCTCTGTGTGATGTTTTTCTAGGTCTCACAGTTAGATATTTACGAGCAATTTGGAGCAGACCAAATGGCTTTTGTCAATTTGAGCTAGCTAGCTAGCTAGCTAGCAAACATTAGCTAGCTATCTAGGAAACATGCAGTAATTCAACGTTGGCTAGCCATAAATATGCTTATAAACAAGCCAAGGTACCTACCCAGCAGCTGCTGAAAATATTCTTCCACTTCACAGCTGCTTCAGGAAGATATTACCTAAAATAGTCTGAGCTTCATGTGTCACACCCGACAGCATGAGGTTGGCGCCTGAAACGGATAATTTGAATCTACAGTAGGCTAGTGGAGGTTCCTCAGAGGAGGAAGGGGAGGACCATCCTCCTAACTGAATTTCATAAAAATTGAAATCGTTTTTTTTTGCCCGGTCACAGACAGCAGTTGTGTTCCACAAGTGAAGGGAAAAGGTGAGAGGAGGCGAGCATGTGGATAGTGGATAGCAAATTATAGCAAAGTCAGCATGCTGTTTTTATATGGCTGCTACAAATGTGAACTGTGCGTGTGATCAGGGGTGTATTCATTCTGCCAATTCTGTTGAAAAACGTTTCTTATACGGAAACAAATGGAACGAAACGGGGATAAACATACCTGAATTTGTGAAATGGAAACTCTCATTTGCAACTGTTGGACTAATAATAACAACCTAGATCAGCTAGATGCAAGCAAGAGTGTGCAAGGTGGAATTGAATGTGTAAATGTCTATCACTTTGATTACTCAATTTTCTCAACCTGTGCACCTACGTTATATGATGGGTACAGGGAAAGTTTGAGTATCATGTAGTAGCATAAACATATCGATGTTACATTGAACTAGGTGAATGGAATATGAATGACAGTCATCCAATATGCTGTAATAGAAATAAGGCCATGCTCATTTAAAAAAAAATCATTCTCCCTCACTTTAAATGGCACCGACCGCCACTGCAGTAGGCATAAGCTGTTACTGTAAATAAATACGGTATGTTAAACTAAGTTTTACAGGAGGCTTCCAAATTACAGTTAATAACAGTGTTTTTCAGCATTTTATCCATAATGCAGTGCAATGCTGTTAAACACAGATATGGTATTATACTGTGCATCCTACAGTGTTTTACTGTTGAAATTACAGAAAAGTCTTACAGTGTATCTCTCTTGTGTGCTTCTGTTTTGTCACATTGTTTGATCATTGTTATTTTGTGTTGCCAGGACTGTGTTATGATGTTATTTTGTGTTGCCAAGGCCTTGATGTTGTGTTTGAGTGTATGTCCTAAGGCCTGTGTGCCGGGGGTTTGAAGCCAGACCACTGCTTATTACTGACCTCTTCAGTTCGTTCTCATTGTCTGAAGGTTGCAACCCATGTAGCTTGTAATGAGAGATATACTCCTGATTGATGTGCACTTTCATGTTTAGTTAGTGGTCATGGCTAGGGAGGGTCATTGTCATGGCTGGGACTGAAGGACTCTGTTTGTCCTGGGTTTAGGACCAATTACACTAATGAATAGGAGACTATAAGATCTACAGATTCCTAGAATTAGTTTTTTTTTAAATGACGAAAGATGAAAACACCAAAAGCATTTCTCAGGAGAAGTGGACACACATCTGGACATTTAGACTAATTTAGTACATTACGACTACCATCTGCTGTTGCTGCCACTCAGGGGTGTAAAATACTTAATTAAAAATACTTTAAAGTACTACTTAAGTAGTTTTTGGGGTATCTGTACTTTCCTTTACTATTTATGTTTTGCCAACTTTTACTTTTACTCCACTACATTCCCAAAGAAAATAATGTACTTTCTACTCCATACATTTTCCCTGGCACCCAAAAGTACTCGTTACATTTTAATGCTTAGCAGCACAGGAAAGTGGTCTAATTCACGCACTAAATTATGTGTTGGAGTGTGCCCTTGGCTATCCATAAATTAAAAAAACAAGAAAATGATGCCATTTAGTTTGCTTAATATAAGGAATTTGAAATGATTTATACTTTTACTTTTGATAATTAAAGTATATTTTAGCAATTACATTTACTTTCGATACTTAAGTATATTTAAAACCATGAGGAGCAAATGGCATGAGGAGGTATGGCAATAAATAGGCCGTTGTAGCAAGTAATTACAATGATGAGCAGATGGTGAGTGAGTGAGTGAGTGAGTGAGTGAGTGAGTGAGTGAGTGAGTGAGTGAGTGAGTGAGTGAGTGAGTGAGTGAGTGAGTGAGTGAGTGAGTGACAATTCTAAAATGTATTAAAAAAATAAATGCAGTCATCAATTGACACACAATACTCCATAATGACAAAGCCATTATTAAAAATAAAAAACAGAAATACCTAATTTACATAAGTATTAAGACCCTTTGCTATGAGACTCAAAATTGAGCTCAGGTGCATCCTGTTTACATTGATCATCCTTGAGATGTTTCTACAACTTGATTGGAGTCCACCTTTGGTAAATTAAATTGATTGGACATGATTTGGAAAGGCACACACCTGTCTATATAAAGTCCTACAGTTGACGGTACATGTCAGAGCAAAAACCAAGCCATGAGGTCAAAGGAATTGGCCGTAGAGCTCTGTGACAGGATTGTATCGAGGCACAAAATGTCTGCAGTATTGATGGTCCCCAAGAATACAGTGGCCTCCTTTCTTAAATGCTCCAGAGCGCTCAGGACCTCAGACTGGGGCGACGATTCACCTTCCAACAGGACAATGACCCGAAACACACAGCCAAGATAACGCAGGAGTGGCTTCTGGACAAGTCTCTGAATGTCCTTGAGTGGCTCAGCCAGAGCTCGGACTTGAAAGCGAACGAACATCTCTAGAGAGACCTGAAAATACCTGTGCAGCAACGCTCCCCAACCAACCTGACAGAGCTTGATAGGATCTGCAGAGTAGAATAGGAGAAACTCCACAAATACAGGTGTGCCAAGCTTGGCAGCTCTCTAGTGTCGCAGCTGTCTAAGGCACTGCATCTCAGTGCTAGAGGCATCACTACAGTCCCTGGGTCATTTCCAGGCTGTATCACAAAAGGCTGTGATTGGGAGTCCAATAGGGCGGCGCACAATTGGCCCAGCGTCATCCGGGTTTGGCCGGGGTAGGCGGTCATTGTAAATAAGAATTTATTCTCAACTTACTTAAAAAAATATTTGTATATATTTAGCCTTTATTTAACTAGGCAAGTCAGTTTTACTTGCCTAGTTAAAAAGAGGTTAAATAATAAAAAAATACCCAAGAAGACTCGAGACCGTAATCGCTGCCAAAGTTGCATCAACAAAGTGTTGAGTAAAGGGTCTGAATACTTATGTAAATGTAATATTTCGGGATTTCATTTTTTTATTTGTCATTATTGGTATTGTGTGTAGATTGATGAGGGGAAACATTTTTTTAAATCCATTTTAGAATAAGGCCGTAACGTTACAACATTTGGAAAAAGTCAAGGGGTCTGAATACTTTCCGAATCCCCTGTATGGCTTTGCTTCTGAGTGTGTGTGTATGCACAGTATGTATGTATGTATGTGTGTGTGGGGGCTTAGGAGTGAAGATGTTATCCCCTGGTCATTCATCAAGGCGGTGACACTCTCTCCCCTGCGCTCTTGCTTGCACAGGCAATGTTTTATAAAACAATAACACGTCAGCATGCGCCCACCAACCATCCATTACCCTCCTCTCTCACCCTACGGTTTACAGTATATGCTAGAGCTGTGTGGATATCATCCTGTGTGTATGTGTGTGTTTGTGTGCATGTGCGTCTCTCCTGCCCAATCATTGGCTGATTATGATTCTGGAGTGTGTGGAGGTGACTGGTACATCTGGCTCCTGCAAGGCATGCAGCTGGTGTAATCTCTGTCCTTTTTGTATTTTTCTCTGGTCTCTCTGCATGCTCTCTCAACTCTCTGTTGTGTCTCTGATCTTGCTGATACAACCCGGTGCACTGAAGTCCAGAATAGGCCAGTACAGGTTTATGGATATAGGTTTCTAGCACTGTAATGGTAGTGCTGTAATGGTAGATAATAAAACCTGTAAAGCCATCTGCAGAAGAGCAGGGAGGAAGAGGAGAAAAGGGAGCAGAGGCTCAGGAGAAGAGATGATTTATGGATACTAAACGGGAGGGTGAAGGTGTTGAGCGTTAGCGGGAGAATGTCTTGGTGTTAAGACACAGTGAAGCTGCCCATACATAACTCACCTCTCAACCAGCTGACGCACTGGCAGCTTCTGTACACACACATGCACAAACGCATACAGCATACACCCCTGTATACACACATTCATGATATTACAGCAAGGGAAAAAAGTACTGTAGCAATACTCTCGACAATAAGACTTAAGTACCAGAAACAGGTAGTCATTTGAAAATAGAGACAGGCTCTAAAATCCAAATGGGTATGGTTAATTTCCTAGATGATCCGTATGCATGTTGGCTCTGAGAGAGTGTGACCATTGAAGTTGAGGACGTTATAAGTTATAGAGCTCTTAGACCAGTTTACGAGGACCATTATCACACAGTTAGTCTCAATTTTATGTGCATTTTCTCTGGGCTTGGCTGGAACAATCAATTTAATGCCAACATAAAGTATAGTTTGATAGCAGTGAATCACAGTGACCACTCCTTTGGCACACCGAGACTATCCTTTGGTTTAGAGCTAAAGTCACAGAGAAGAGAAGTAAAGAAGGTAGAGAGAGAGAGAGAGGTAGAGAGAGGAGAGGTAAAGGTAGTTTCTCATTTGAAACATTTGTGTCTTTAATGCTAACTGAGTGTGTTGTTGACGAAACATGTTTCGGTGTAGAGTTAAAATACTGGACAAGGTGTAGAGTTATAATACTCTACACCGACATTAATTTTTCACATCGTTAATTTGACAAAAATGTAAATTAATTGTGTGTTTGGTGTAGACTTACCTTGTCCTGACGCTTCATAGCTGTGTGGTTCTCTCTCGGACAAGTTGGAATTCCCCATCAAGAGGAGAGACACGGAGGCCTAGCTAGCCTGGAGCCTCAAATGGAGGACGCTAACAAACCTTTTCAATGCTGCAGGAGCTGTTTATTTAGTTTTATTCCGGGACAATGTGGACCGCCCGTACTTTCAATGTACTGTAGCAACTGTTTGCTTGAAGGGGAGTACAGGGGTGAAGTGGTTACTCTTAGCAAACAATTAGCGACCTACTCAACCTACCGGGGAATCTACACCCACCTACTTTTTATTTCTCTTCTACCCCAGTAGCCGGACTCCACTCTGGCCTGGTGGAAGTGTCGAAGCCGTGTCGGCTCTCCATATCTGACTGGCCGGTACTCTGCAGCTATCCCTCCCCAAGGGGGTCTCCCCCTTCCCTAGAGAATGGAGTTAGTATGATACTCCTGGATGACATGGTGGATGTTCCTGTTCTCGATCCTACCAACCAGCCATGGAGATATGTCACTCGGGCCCTCTGGCAATGGGGGCCTCCTTGGAGATGTTAAGCCTGGACCGGACACAGACAACAAACAGCTTCGCTGCCCTGGATCCAGTGGTTCCGGCACCTTCTTCCCTGGGGGCTTCCGATTCGAGATCGGATCGCGAGGTACCTGTTTCTTCGCCCTCTGTTCTGTCTCCCTCTCCAGTGGCTTCTACCTCGGTTTCAGATCCTCAGAGCTCCCACCCTCATCAGACGATCTGAGACTCCAGCCCATTCATCATCCACGATGGATACTACAGCTGGCTCCAGGCCATTCTGTTCTCGATGGGTTTGCCATACCACTCAAGGCGAAAGAACGGCCAGACGTCCACAGCCATTGCACCAGCTGTTGTCATCGTCAGTTTGATGGTAAGAAACATCTTTGTTCCATGGGCAAAAACCCTGTGCTATCCTGGAGCATCAGTACAGGACATTACAAGGCTGCTTCCAAACTTTCTACGGCAGGTGCCGGGAGCTGACACTGTTGTAGTCAATGTAGGGTCAAACAACATTAGGAGGGCTAGCTCTGAACTTCTAAAAATGTATTTTAAAGATCTGATTCTAGCACTGAAAGATTCCAAAAGGCAGACAATAGTTTCCATCATTGGGCCGCGGGTGTGAAAGATTTAGCAGACTACTGGCATTACACACAAATATTACTGTAGCTCTGTTGGAATCACTTTTAAAGACATTCTGGAAACAGAAGATGCTCTACATGAATGACTGAGTCCATCTAGATCGTCTTGGCTCCTGGACTCTGTCCATGCATTTCAAGAATGCATTGAGACAATGACTTATCAACGACCCAAGCCCAGCTCAGATAATCCCTACCATTGTGTCACTGAGTTGTCATGATGCTGCAGAAAATGTACATTCTCACATGGGCATTGGCAGACACAATGTAAGTAACCTAATTTATGTCCCTCTAACTGCCTTGAATGCCTCTGTTTATCCTACAGCTACTGTATGCAGTAATAATGTGCCTATGAACCAGAGTTATACTGTTAGCACTGAGGCGGTGTGCCCCAGTTGGAAGTCCACTGTGTGCAGCATACCCTGCGCTATCAGCAGGATCATGAAATCAATAACTTGCTAGTAACAGATGACATTCATAACCCTAAACCTAACTCTGTCTGTCTCTGAAACTCACTTAGATAATAACTTTGATACAGTGGTAGCAATACACAGTTATAACATCAACAGAAAAGACAATGGGGGCGGTGTTGCGGCCTATGTTCAGAACCACATTCCTGTAAAGCTTAGAGGATCTCTTTTTAAATACTTTTGAAGTAATATGGCTACAGGTTCATCTGCGTCACATGAAGCCCATTCTTGTGGGAAGCTGCTATAGACCAAGTGCTAACAGTCAGCATCTGGAGATTATGTGTGAAATGCTTGATATTGTTTGTGATGTGAACAGAGAGGTATATTTTGTGGGTGGTTTAAATATTGTCTGGCTTTCATCAAGCTGCCCACTCAAGAAAAAGCTTGAAATTGAAACCAGTGCCTGCAACCTGGTTCAGGTTAACAGTCAACCTACCAGGATAGTTACAAACAGCACAGGAATTAAATCATCAATATGTATTCATCACATCTTTACTAATGCTGCAGAAATGTGCTTAAAAGCAGTAGCCATATCAATTGGATGTAGTGATCACAACATAGTAGCCATATCTAGAAAAACCAAAGCTCCAAAGGCTGTGTATAAGTGTATAAGAGGTCATACAATAAGTTTAGCAGTGATTCCTATTTTTATTATATAAATCATATTTGCTGGTCTGTGGTGTGTAATGAGAAGCAACCAGACACTGCACTTGATACATTTATGGAATTGCTTATCCAGTTACAAATAAGAATGCAACCATTAAGAAAATGACTGTAAAAACGGTTAAATTCCCATGGATTGATGAAGAATTTAAAAACTGTATGGTTGAGAGGAATGAAGAAAAGGGAATGGCAAATAAGTCTGGCTGCACAACCGATTGGTTGAAATCATGTGACTAAACTGAATAAAAGGAGTAATAAACTATACTATGAAACAAAGATAAATGATATAAAGAATGATAGTAAAAAAGCTTTGGATCACCTTCAATGACATTTTGGGCAAAAAGGCAAACTCAGCTCCATCATTCATTGAATCAGATGGCTCATTCGTCACAAAACCCACTGATATTGCCAACTTCTTTAATTATTTTTTCATTGGCAATATTAGCAAACTTACCCATGATATGCCAGCAACAAATGCCGACACTACACAGCCAAGTATGTTTAGTTAAATAAAGGTTGAATAAAAATACAAATAAATGTAAAAAATATTTAAAAAATATATATAACTGACCAAATTATGAAAGACAAGCATTGTAATTTACAATTCCGTAAAGTGAGTGTGGAAGAGGTGAAACATTTATTGTTGTCGATCAACAAGTCTGACAACTTGGATGGAAATAATGATGGACGATATTGCCACTCCTATTTGCCATGTCTTCAGTCTAAGCCTACTAGAAAGTTTGTGCCCTCAGGCCTGGAAGGAAGCAAAAGTCATTCAGCTACCCAAGAATAGTAAAGCCCCCTTTACTGGCTCAAATAGCCGACCTATCACCCAGTTACCAACCCTTAGTAAACTTTTGAAAAAAATTGTGTTTGACCAGATACAATGCTATTTCACTGTAAACAAATTGACAACAGATTTTCAGCATGCTTATAGGGAAGGACATTCAACAAGCATGGCACTTACACAAATGACTGGTGATTGGCTGAAATTGATGATAAAAAGATTGTGGGAGCAGTTTTGTTAGACTTCAATGTGGCTTTTGACATTATCGATCATAGTCTGCTGCTGGAAAAACCTATGTGTTATGGCTTCACACCCCCTGCTATATTGTGGATAAAGAGTTACCTGTCTAACAGAACACAGAGGGTGTTCTTTAATGGAAGCCTCTCCAACATAATACAGTTATAATCAGAAATTCCCCAGGGCAGCTGTCTAGGCCCCTAACTTTTTTCAATCTTTACTAACAACATGCCACACTTAACAAAGCAAAGACTGGCAAAGAATGAGTTAACCCTAGATTTTTCAGAAACTATTAGTATTGTATTTGGGACAAATCATTCACTGAACCTCAACTAAATCTTGTAAAGAACAATGTGGAAATTGAGCAAGTTCAGATGACTAAACTGATTGGAGTGAACCTGAATTGTAAACTGTCATGTCAAAACATGTTCATACAACAGTAGCTAAGATGGGAAGTCTGTCCATAATAAAGCACTACTCTATCTTCTTAACAACACTATCAACAAGGCAGGTCCTTCAATCCCTAGTTTTGTCGCACCTGGGCCACTGTTCAGTCATGTGGTCAGGTGCCACAAAGAGGGAGCACGGCTGGCCCTTAAATGTACTCGGAGAGCTAACATTAACAATATGCATGTCAATCTCTCATGGCTCAAAGTGGAAGAGAGATTGACTTCATCACTATATGTAAGTGTTGACATGCTGAATGCACAGAGCTGTCTGTTTAAACAACTAGCACATAGCTTGGACACCCATGCATTCTCCACAAGACATGCCACCAGAGATCTCTTCATGATCCCCAAGTCCAGAACAGACTATGGGATTCGCACAGTACTACATAGAGCCATGACTACATGGAACTCTATTCCACATCAGGTATCTGATGCAAGCAGTAGCATAAGATAAATAACAAAAACTGATACAAATACACCTTATTGAACAGCTGGGGCTCTGAAGAGATGTACACACACGTACATTGTAATTTTGTTGTTTGGTGGTATTATACATTTTGTATTGTAGATATGTAGTGGTGTAATAATGTTATATGACGTACTGTTTTATCTGTAGTTTTATGTGTTATATAAATGCCATAATGTTTTTTAACCCAGGAAGAGTAGCTGCTCTTGGCAAGCTGTCAATTTGTGATTGTTTATTTAACTTACTTTGGCAATGTAACATACTGTATGTTTCCTATGCCAATAAAGCCCATTTGAATTGAATTGAGAGACAGAGAGAAAGGGAAAAAGGTTTGGAGATGGAAAATAGAGCATGGCTCAGCTAGGAAGCACCTGGTCTGCCCTGAGAGAGAAGAGCCTTACCACACACACACACACACACACACACACACACACACACACACACTGCCAGCAGGTTGAGCATGCTGCTTTCTCTGTCCTTGATGAGTGTGTTATTAACAGAGCGGGGAGAAATGGAGGGCCACATGAGTATTCACATAGCCTGTCATCGCCCCTCTCCCCCGCTCTCTCCTTCTATTCTCTCACCCTGTCTCGCTCCTGCCTCCCAGCCATGTCCACCTTTCCCAATTCTAAATCTCTGCTTCTCTGCCCATCTATTTATCTCCCCTTTCTCTTCCTCCCTCTGTCGTCCACACCCCACTATTCATACTACAGACCATTTAAATGTCCATCACTGGAGGGTGCAAGGAGGGATAGAGGGAATAAGAAAGAAAAGAATAAGTAACAACTTGTGAATCTTGTGAATAATCAGTTGATGCCCTCTATTTCTGCTGCCCTTTGGATAAAAGTGGACAGATATGTGTTTTACTACTGGAAAAATGCTGGAAAAATGGTGACTTCTTGCTCATGCTTGAAATACTTTCGATCTCTTGGGGCTTACTGTCTGTCCGTCTATCCCTTAACTTCTTTGGAATAGGGGGCAGTATTTTCACGGCCGGATAAAAAACATACCCGATTTAATCTGGTTACTACTCCTGCCAAGAAACTAGAATATGCATATATATAGTAGATTCGGATAGAAAACACTCTAAAGTTTCTAAAACTGTTTGAATGGTGTCTGTGAGTATAACATAACTCATATGGCAGGCCAAAACCTGAGAAGATTTCATACAGGAAGTGCCCTGTCTGACAATTTGTTGTCCTTCTGTTGCATCTCTATCGACATTACAGCATCTGTGCTGTAACGTGACACTTTCTAAGGCTTCCATTGGCTCTCTAAAGCCGCCAGAAAGTGGAATGAGGTGTTTGCTGTCTCTGGGCAAAGTACAGCAGCTCTGTTTGTGAGTGGTCAGCCTGGGGACAGTGAGACTGGATCACATCTCTGGATCACATTCTCTCAACTCCAGCTAAATCCAATAGTATATAATTTTTGGACTTGTTCGCCAAAAGGCACCTAAAGACTCTCAGACCATGAGAAACAAGATTCTCTGGTCTGATGAAACCAAGATTGAACTATTTGGCCTGAATGCCAAGCGCCACGTCAGGAGGAAACCTGGCCCCATCCCTTCGGTGAAGCAAAGTGGTGGCAGAATCGTGCCGTGGGGATGTTTTCAGCGACAGGGACTGGGAGACTAGCTCTCAGGACCTCAGACTGGGGCAAAGGTTCGCCTTCCAACAGGACAATGACCCTAAGCACACAGCCAAGACAACGCAGGAGTGGTCCCGTGTGGCTCAGTTGGTAGAGCATGGTATTTGCAATGCCAGGGTTGTGGGTTCGATTCCCACAGGGGACCAGTATGGAAAAATGTAAAAAAAATTATAATGTATGAAATGTATTCACTACTGTAAGTCGCTCTGGATAAGAGCGTCTGCTAACTGTAAAAAATGAGTGACTTCGGGACAAGTCTCTGAATGTCCTTGAGTGGCCCAGCCAGAGCCCAGACTTAAACCTGATTGAACATCTCTGGAGAGACCTGAAAATAGCTGTGCAGAAACACTCCCCATCTAACCTGACAGTGCTTGAGAGGATCATCAGAGAAGAATGGGAGAAACTCCCCAAATACAGGTGTGCCAAGCTTGTAGCATCTACCCAAGAAGACTTGAGGCTGTAATCACTGCCAAAGGTGCTTTAACAAAGTACTGAGTAAAGGTTCTAAATACTTATGTAAATGTAATATTTCAGTTTACTATTTTTAATAAATTATCAAACATTTTAAAATAAACTGTTTTTGCTTTGTCGTTATCGGGTATTGGGTGTAGATTCAGGAGGGGAAAAAACAATACATTTTAGAATAAGGCTGTAACCTAACAAAATGTGGAAAAAGTCAAGGGATTTGTATACTTTCCGAAGGCACTGTATATGTGTGTGTGTTTGCGTGCATGCGTCCGTGTTGTAGTTGGCTTTGAGGCAATTAAGAATAAATTAACAATACAGTGATGGTGCAGCCCAGGGTGAACGTCAGACTCCTTTAGTGGCCCTTTGAGGCAGGCCTGTAGTGCACTCGTATGTACCATAACAGAGCCTCACTCATAACACTCTAAGCATTACTGTATATCTGTGTGTGTAAATGGTTCATCATCACTGCAAGTTGCTCTGTCAAAAGATGTATACTTAAACCAACCAAAAGAAGGGGAAACACAAGCCACTGACTGGTCTAATTGTGTTTTTGATTAGAATGTGAAAGCATCATAATAAAATGCACATGAGAAGGGGGAGAGGTAAAAGCTTTTACCTTTACTAAGAGCTGCATTAAAACAACTCTCATTCTGAAGGAGTGTGTTTATGAAAACGGCCATATCAAGCAGATTTGTGTGTGTGTCTGTGTGTGTGAGAGAGAGACAGAGAGAGAGAGAGTGAGAGAGTAAATTGAAGCAGGTCTTTTAGGCTGCTTTTCAGCTCCCACCTCTAATTAGAATCCAGCGTTTCTCGTCCTTCCAAACAATACGTGCTGTTCCCTCTGAAGAGCCTGTGTGCCCGCCCTCAGCCCCTCTACATTAGATCTGTGTTCAGCACCACCCACTCTCACCATGACAGACGGGCTGCATGAAAAGCATGTTTGATTCTCTCCCTGCTATGCTTTTAAATTACTGGTTTATTGTCTGTCAATGAGGGGACCAAGTGTAATGGACAAAAGCCAGAGTCAAGGGGATGTTTTTATGCATGTTCCCTCTGAGGGAGTTGTATACTGTCTACATCTCTGCCAATAATGAGGAATCAACAGAAGCAACCCAAGGCTACTTTGTTTTACAATGTTCACAGATTTTGTATTGGACTTTATGTAAAACTGATTTTCCTGTGTGGCTCAGTTGGTAGAGCATGGTGCAAACAACACAAAAGGTTGTGGCTTTGATTCCCGCAGGGGCCGCCTATATCTAAAATGTATGTACACATTTGGATAAAAGTGTCTGCTAAATGGTACAGGTAACTGCCAAAATAATGTAAACATTTGAGTAAAAAGAGGGTTACTAAAGCCTTGTTCACACTGCATGCCTTAATGCTCAAATCAATTTTGTTTTTCAAATCTGTTTTTGAATACTGACTGTCCAAACAGTAAGGTACAAGTGACCAAACCGGATTTGTAGGTGTTCAGACAGCAGTCATTTGCTGACATGGCTACTTTAGTTGTCATAGTAACGGTGGGCATGTGCACAGTTGTGTAGGCTGATTGGTGTTGGTATTCGTGCTTCCTATCACTCAGCGTTTGCAAGCTAAGGTGACAACAATGCCTGCCATGGACGTTTCCCAGTTGCTTTGAATGTTCAAAGTCATAGTGTCAGAAGACTTCTAAAGCCTCAAACTGATAAAATAATCCAACTTTCAAAACAAGTCATTTTTGGCTTGCCACAGCAGTCAGCTAGCTAGGTAGCTGTTTAGCTTTCTAGCACATTCACTAATTTGTTTGTAAACAATTATCAAGCTAATTAGCTACCACATGTTCTCGTCAATCTGTCAACAGAGTAGATAGGAAGCAACAATATATGTCAATTAACAGTCAAAAACCACTTGAGGGCAAATAAATCAGATGTGACCGTTCAGACACAAGTCGCATTAACAGGATTCAGATTTTGGGATCTGATTTCAAACCACCTATAAAAGTAGTTTGAAATGTGTCTTGAAATATTGCATTCCATGTGCTTTTGGCTGTTAAGACTGAAGGAAAAATAACAGATTTGAATCGGATACGCAAAACAATTGGATTTGAGTCACTTTAAACAAAGCTAGTGCATTGAAAGCGGGTGCTTCCACACAGTTGTGGTTCCTGAGTTAATTAAGCAATTAACATCCCATCATGTATAAAAATGCTGGATAGGCTATTATTTGGTCCATTATTTGGCCTGCCAAGGTTATGCCCCCATAGGATGACAATGCCCCATCCACAGGGCACGAGTGGTCACTGAATGGTTTGATGAGCATGAAAACAATGTGATATTGCCATGGCCAACTGTCACCAGATCTCAACAAAATACCAAATTATGGAATTTATTGTGGAAGAATGGTGTCGCATCCCTCCAGTAGAGTTCTAGACACTTGTAGAATCTGTTCTGGCTCGTGGTGGCCCAATGCCTTATTAAGACACTTTATGGTGGTGTTTCCTTTATTTTGGCAATTACCTATATATATAAAATTAGGCCTACTTTACATGTTCATTATCAGCCTTGCCAGCAGCATACCACACTACATCCACTGCTGGCTGCTTCTGAAGCTAGGTAGGTTTGGTCCTGGTTGGTCCCTGGATGGGAGACCAGATGCTGCTGGAAGTGGTGTTAGAGGGCCAGTAGGAGGAACCCTTCTCTACTCTAATAAAATAGCTCAACGCCCCAGGGCAGTGATTGGGGACATTGCCCTGTGTAGGGCGCTATATTTCAGATGGGATGTTAAATGGGTGTCTTGACTCTCTGTGGTCACTGAAGATCCCATAGCACTTATTGTAAGAGTAGGGGTGTTAACCCTGGTGTTCTGGTTAAATTCCCAATCTGACCCTCATACTATCATGGTCACCTAATCATTCCCAGTTTACATTCATCCTCTCCCCTGTAACTGTTCCCAAGGTCATTGCTGTAAATGAGAATGTGTTTTCAGTCAACTTATCTGGTAAAATAAATAAATTGGATTTAAGAAATATTTTTGTGTTCTCACTGTAAGCAGTAATAGGCTTAGTTGATGCCACAACCTACAGTATTTTATGGTTAAACTTGTATAGTATTAGAGCTGCTTCCGAGGCATTGTGTTTAGTAACAGTGCCCTAGTTAGTAAGCCTATATCCTGCCTGTATCAGGCCAGGTGACCACACTTTTTTTCTAGCTCATTATGTATGTAGTGTGTCCCCTGGGAATTGGACAATGAGAGGGTCCCAAACCACAGATGCTGAAGAGTATCTAGTGATCAAACATACGCATTCTCCCCGGTAGCACACAGGGCCTCAATCAATTAACCCCTTGAGGAGTGATGTTTTGTCAGCTACTCAGTGTTCTATTGTGGATTTGTCCTGTTCTGGAAGGATTATAATCAGCAGTCCTTTGTGATTTAGAATCTTCAACAAAAGGTACATTTTCTATTGTAACAATACCCATAGAAAGTGAAGATACATGAATGCGCGTCACAAAAGGTGAAATATAAGCAAATCTGGAGACACCTCGTTTAGGTTATTGACACGTCAGTGCTTCTGTAGCTATCAAAATAGTGTAGAAACCATTGCTAACTAACTGTAAACTGGCTAGCTAATCATCTTGGCTAACTTTGGGGCGAAGCAATTCACTTATTTACTGTCTATTAGCCACTGCAAATGTCTTTGCTAGCAAACATATCCAGTAATGTTTTTTACATCTCCACTTTCAAATATACAAATCAGTATAGACAAGCAGACTAAACAGTATCAAAATACATAAAAATACATTTAAGATAAAGTAGGTTATCAGAGGAAATTATAATAATGAAGATATTTACATCATGTTAAAAAATGTACAGTAGTCAAAGACTTTTCATGGAACAAAAGATGGACACTAATCGACTAACTTTTAATTACCTAAGCAGGTACACTGGTGTGATAGGGATAAAAAATAATAATAAGATACTACATTTGTAAAGCGCTTTTTGTTAAAAAAATAAAAATGGTATCTATAAAAACAGTAAAGACATGTTATTGTATCTGTATAAAAAACACAACAATCAAATCTAATTGGAATGATATATGCCAGCCGGTAGAGGTGAGACTTAAGACCTGCTTTAAATGCCCCAAC
Organism: Salmo salar; assembly: GCF_965601325.2. Classification (NCBI taxonomy): domain Eukaryota; kingdom Metazoa; phylum Chordata; class Actinopteri; order Salmoniformes; family Salmonidae; genus Salmo; species Salmo salar. The sequence goes on from NC_138316.1 coordinate 4,616,326, forward strand.
AGTTGCACTCCCTTAGATGGTTAAGAAGGGAGTACTATAAGCGTGGAGTGAGGTAGGAAAAAGCACGGTCCCCCATAGTGCAGAGCTGGGTCTTGGGGGCATGGAGCAGGTTATATGCAGGGTGCGTGGAGGGTCGCATAGGCGGAGAGTAGATCGCTCTGGTACAAAGGTCCAGTGCCATTTATGGCTTTGAACAAAATGAGTATTTTAAAGTCTATCCTTGGACTTTCATAGGCAAAGTAGTGGAGATCAGCCAGGATGGGGGGAGGGTGTGGATGAGGGATGGCCTCAGGCGGTGATGGGTGACATGTTATTTAAAATCCCCAAGTTGCCCCCCAGCGCTTTTGTTCGTAAATGGGGACATTCACACCCACTATCCTTTTGGCCTTTGCCTGTCATCCAAATGGCTAATTCCCCAAGCCCCTCATGAGAGCAGAGGGGATGGTGGAGGGTTGATGGAGGCTTTTAGAATTGGCGTTTTAAAATGTCCCTTTGTTTACATGGGGCTCCCCTGCGACCCTAATGAAGAGTGGCAGGTTATTAATTGCAGGTTCTTTAAGTAGTTCTTTAAGTAAAGATTATGTGCGGTGCACCAATGACGTCTGCTCCATTGAGACCAGTGTGGTAGAAGTACCAGACCTTAGGTTATCACTGAGTGATGAGACATTGTAGGAGGAAAAATGGTTTGCATGTTGATGTGAAATATTTTTATTTCATGTGAAGTGCTTCGACATTATATGCTGTATAACTTGAAAACAGCAGACAAGGCATGCCGACAGCCAGGGTTGGGGAGTAATGGATTACATGTAATTCGTTACATGTAAGGGATTACAGATACTTTTTAAAAACTAGATGATTACACCGAGGATTACTTTTAAATTCAGAAAGGATGTTTTCCAATTTTTTTTTACACTTTTCTGTTTTCTCAATGATATTCAAATCAGCATTGAAAAAAGGCACAAGTTTAAATTTGTTCAACGTGAGCGAGTCTGACCATAAATCAGAGACCACTATGATGACACACCAAATGTGTTTGAAGGATCTTGGGAAAAGAGCAGAAATGTGTTTTTTTTAGGCTACAGTCCAAGCTATGTGTTCCAATGGTGCGACTGCTGTCGGCATCCAAAGATTATCCAACTTGAATAAACGCTTGGAGGTAAGGATGACATCAGTGGTGTAGTCTACGGCGATACAGACATCACTTATTATTGATATCTACATAGCGCATTGTTGTGAATCACACTGCTGCTCTCTCATTTAGCTATTTGCACCTTATGGATTGTGGTTGTTGTGGATGGCTGTTCACACATCTAAATGTGTATTTGAACCCAATAATGGTTGAATTCAAGAATTTTCAAAACCAGTGGACAGCCAGTGAAAAATGTGCTCTTGCAACAGCTGCATAGTGCAGATCCCAGCCTAAGGAATACAAGTGAGGCTTTTATTGCACAATCTAATTCATGCTGATAATTGATTTTTTATTTTTATCCATAGACTTAATGGACACATGCTCTAACTCACACACTGATAGACTTCAAGGGGCAATCTGTAGTTGCTACATCAATTTTGGGACTTATAAATTATATAGTGGCGCAGTGGTCTAAGACACTGCATCTCAGTACAAGAGGTGTTGCTGCAGTACCTTGTTCAAATCCAGGCTGCATCACATCCGGCTGTGATTGGGAGACCCATAGGGTGGCGCCCACAGTTGGCCCAGTGTCATCTGGGTTTGGCCTGGGTAGGCCGTCATTGTAATGAAGAATTTCTTCTTAACTGACTTGCCTAGTTAAATAAAGGTTACATTTAAATAAATAAAAATGATTGAAGAATATAATTTATGAAATGCCTCATGAGCTTAGTTCCACTGTCACACTCCTTGAGAACCTAAAATATAAGCTTGTTTTTCTCCAATGTTTGTAAACAAACACTGTTTAACATCACAACATCATTAAAACAATAATTTGGATATCATGGGTGGTCAGTCCATTTCTCCAGGCCCATTCCTCATATTTTTACCAAAACTGAGGCGGGGCGGCTGTTTTGTTATTGTTTCATCTGTGTATTTGCCCTTTAAACAGCTGCATATTATCAAGATATCAAAGTGTCGTCAACAAAAAGCTTAACAATAGGCCTATAGCAATTGCAGCATATGGCATTCATTTTTCACATGTAAATAGCACTTTTCAGTAGTACTCAAAGCATGCCATTCCATGAGCGCAGCGTTTATTTTTCAACTCAAATCAATGAGCCCAATCAGTCCTCCATTGCAACAAAATCATAAACAACAGAGTAGGGCTGGCTAATAAATCCTTGTTTTTGGGGTTATGCTCAGGTTAAACAATTTAGCTAATCTATACTTTCATATTTCCAAGTCCTATTCTTTAAGATCAAGAGGTATAACATTTATTGGAATGACTTTAATTCTGATTGACTTTGGTGTTTAACGTAAAGGCATAATTTAATCGTATTATTATATGTAGTAGAAAGTGATGGGTTAGAGGAAGCCTACATAACCAACCCATAAAGTAAAATTTAACATCCATATGGCCAGCTATGTAAACTTTAACATTGATTTATCCTGCAATAGATATTGTTCAATTGGTAACATACATTATCTTCTTCTAATGCCTCTTATGGGGAAAGTAATCTAAAAGTAACAGAATGTAATCAGATTACCATACTGAGTTTGCTCATGTTACTGTTTACAATTTTGGACAGGTAACTAGTAAATGTAACGGATTACATTTAGAAAGTAACCTACCCAACCCTGCTGACAGCATGAGTCTGTCATTTTTATATGGGCTAGATATCCTTGTGGCGAAAAATAATCTCAGAGACCACAAACCCACTCCACAGCATGCGTTCAGTGAAATGATGATTAAGTCAATACTCCATATTGAATCGTGGTTTATCTGCTACACCTCATTTCCTTCCACCTTATTTACCATCTGCACATCTCTCCATCTTCCCGCTAACAGGAAAGGTAAACAGTCGTCATTCTTTGGTTTTTAGGGCTAAATAGCATTGCTAATGGCTGATTTATGGAGGGGGGAGGGTAGTGACGTGTCTAAAAGGGCGCTGATGGAGAGTAAATAGACTTATTTATCGTCATTGAGCGGCTTCTCTGAGCAGAACAGTTTCTCTACAAATTGAAATATAGCTGAGTTTACCCTCCTGATTACCGCTGCAGTTTACTCCCGGAGCCTGAGGCTATCATTAAACAGAGCAGCACACACTGACACCACATTGTTGTGTGGGACAAATGTATGAACAGGGACAGGCGCAAAATCCAATACCACACGCCTGGGGCCCTGCACTATTATGGGCCTGTGTCCACTCTCACACTGTCTCGCTCACTCAGCCAATATTTGTCTAACTGCTGGGATGTGTGACTTTGGGTTGTGGGCATTTTCTCCTGATGCAACTTAGGCCTACTACTTTGTTTTTCCAGCTTGTTAGCCTAATTGGTTTCTTTTACGCATTTGTGAACTTTGTTCTCCCAGTGAACTTTCACCATGCAGGCATCAAACCGCACATCCTGATTGAATATGTTAGGTTTAACACTACTAATGCAGTTGTGATGGGCTAGGCTAATTTGTGTTTTAGATGTGAAAAGGCATTCTGAGGCAGCTAATGGGTGAATGCAGTTTAAATATAAACTGACCTGTTCTTGTTGTGTCAGGAATTCTAATTGGTTCAACATATAAGATGATTAAAACTGTGGTAATTGTACATAATCCAACATCCGGCACACTTGACTGCCTTCTTGTCCAATTAAATTCAGTATGTTTATTAATTATTGATAGTACAATGAATGTTCAACCACAAGCCAATATGTCAGCTGATGAAGGAAATTAGATGAGGACAGGAAGGCACTTTACACTTTTAAGGTAAACTCCATCTTTCTTCCACTGGCCATGTCCTCCCTTACAACAACAACAAAAACATGAAAAAAAAATGTGGGAAAAAAATTGTGTTTTTCAGACACGTGTGTATAAATCACATTGTATTATTATTTTTTCCCACAGGTTTATTTTTAACACATACATTTTTTACCACTTCCAGCTACAACTGGTCTCCCATTCAGGGACAGACTCTGCTTAGCTTCAGAGGCAAAGCAACAGTGGGACACATGGTGCTATGTTGATGGAATGAATGTGCCAAAACTTGCATCTGGAAAAAAGACAGCGAAAACAAAGGCAACATAACCAAAGATAGTTTAAATTGCAGGAAAGAGGGAGGTGTTTTATTTAAATCTTATTATCATAAAAATATATTCAATGAAAAAAAATGGTCATCCATATAAAAATGTATTTGTTCTTGCATTTGACAATTACTTAGTTGCAATATTTTGTTTTGATATCAATACTTTGGGGTTTATGTTTTTTAGCTTTCAATATCATTGTTTTTGTTTGCAGCACTAAGAATTTGTTCAAGACTTCAGAAGTTTTGCTTGAAATGAATGGCACAAAAGTAACACTTACTAGATCATTGTACCATATAATAACATTATTACTCTATTAAAGGTGTTTAAAGTGGCAATCCTTAATTGAAATGTTTCCATAGTTTTGATGTCTTCACTATTATTTTACAATGTAGAAAATAGTAAAAATAAAGAAAAACCCTTGAATGAGTAAGTGTGTCCAAACTTTTGACACAGCCAGATCAACAGTTGGGGCAATAGCATGCATAACAGTATCATCTGCAGTTTACAATTTTAGCTAATTGACCAGTGGCGTTTATATAAATACTTTATAGAGAACAGGTCCAAAAATCGACCCCTGTGGTACACCTTTATGTACTCTGACTTAACCCCAACAATCACAATGGCCTGAGTTCTGTCACTAAGATAATCATAAAACCATGAACAGGCGTCAGAGCTCAGGCCCATCGAGGATAACTTACTCAATAAAATAACCTGACCAAACGCTTTTGACAGGTCCACAAACAAAGCAGCATTTCATTTAAGTGTCAAAAGCATTGACAAGATCATCAACAACTAAAGTGGTTGCTGTAATAGTATTGTGCCCAGGGCAAAACGCTGATTGGCTTACATTTAAAATACATTTCTCAGATGAAAAAGAGAAAAGTGGTACATTTACCAAGGATACAAGAGTCTTAGCTAGACAAGGAAGCCTTGAAATAGGGCAATAATTATTAAGATGACTACTATCTACACCTTATAGAGTGCAGCACAAGAGCCAATTTTTTTCCGGAATGAGGCCAGTGTGAATTCATTTGTTGTGGCATAAAAGTGTCATTTTTTAATTTTGACTACTTTAATACACATATATGTCCAAATACTTTTAGTCCGCTAAAATACAAAAAGTGCTGTAGTTCTAAACGGTTCACCCGATATGAATAAAAATACTTAAATTAAAGCTGACCGTCTGCACTTTAACATCATAGGCATTGTATAATTTCAAACTAACTGGTAAACACTTGAACTGGACTGACCACCTGCACGGACTCTCCGCAACTTAATACACATGTATTCACACACGCACACAGGGCTGTTACTACGGTGACCATATGATGGCCACACTGGCAGTCACGAGTCATGAAGACAGTCAAATTCCCCGTGACCATTTTGTCATGGTAATTAGGCTTCTCCAAGCTCTGATGCTGCTGATGGTCATTAGTAGCCTACCAAACTTGATAACTAAAGTGGCCAAATAACTACTTAAAATTAAGCACAGTAAATCCGCTTTCCACCGGGTGTAGAGCCTAACTGGCATACATATGCAGAGCGTAAGTTTGAAGTTTGGGGAAGATAATTTTCACCATAAAAATGCACCTTTATAAATAAAAGCATTACATGCATAATCGCATTTGCGGTCACATTTGACAATGGTGTTTTCCCACTAATGGAACATTCACGCTTATAGCCTACTGCCGCGTTTGCATTTCTGCACTTATAATGTGAAGAAATATCCTAATAGTTTATCAACATTTCAAGCTAAACATTCTGATCTGTTGTGTCAGCCTCATTGCGTAAAAACGTATTTTTTTTATGTTAGTGGTTGTATTAATTTGGGATCTAGCGCATTCCACAACTGTCCCAGACTATGTTTGGAATATTTATTTCTCACACAGAATAGGTCAACTTTTGTACTATGCCAGATAGTAGATTGACATAGACTAGTGATTTTGCTATTCGTTACCCCTAATCATCTTGTTGGCTGTCAAAAACTAAATCTGGACACTTCTTCCAATATCTTCAATATGCGCCTCGGAATTGGATAAAGACAAGCACAGTTGCGTCCCCAATGTGTCTGTTTTCACTTGTAGCCTGTGAGAAAGAACCGATCACGTGACAGAGATCCATGTGACAGAGACAAAGATCCATGAGTGAGGGGTGCAGACTTAGAATGTATTAAAAATGCAAACATATTGCCCAATGTTTGTATCACAACTTAAGTTAGATAAATAACTCTAAATTAATCTTATTGGAGTACCTGTTTCTTTGTTAACCGCTCAACACAGAATAGCCACTTGTGCGCACTCCCACAAATTGCATGGAGAAATATCCTTTATATTTTATTCAATTGTATTCTTCCTACTATAATATAATGCCATATGGCATAGCCAGAGCAGTACCTAACATAAGGTCAACTCAAGAGTATGCTATTCTGTTCTTCTGAAATAGACTACATTTTCTTCATATTATGTTTGTTTAGACCTGTCTAAAATAAATAATGGATTTATTTCGAAGTTCTAGGTCTAGGCTATATTACATGGATTCATTAGACTTTTTAAAATGTAGACATTTCAACGGTCTGCATCAGTAGCTTGTAGGCTGTGTGTGAAAGCCAGAAGATGCTAAATGTGTTTATGTTAATAAACGGTCATTTACCGTGAGACCAGCAGTTATTTGCTTGACAATAACCAGCTGATGAAATTTCGTGACCGCCACAGCCCTACACACACACACAGACTTATTTACTATTGCTAATACTGCACAAACAGTAAACACTTGCCACCCCAATCCCCCTTCCCTGATACATGCGCAAATATCATACCACTTATCCAAAAATGTTTATTCTATTGAGCCATTTACTTTATGTTTGTATTCTTGTATTTTCTTACTGTTGTTGCATTGTCGAGATGGAACCTGCAAATTAGCATTTCCTTGGAGGGTGCATAACATGTCCATAATAAAGCACTTCTCTGCCTTTTTAACAACACTATCAACAAGGTGGGTCCTACAGGCTTTAGTTTTGTCACACCTGGACTACTGTTCAGTCATGTGTTCAGAGGGACCTCTGAAAATTACAATTGGCTCAGAACAGGGCAGCACGGCTGGTCCTTAAATGTACATGGAGAGCTAACAATAATATGCATGTAAATCTCTCATGGCTCATAGTGGAGGAGAGATTGACTTCATCATTACTTGTTTTTGTAAGAAGTATTGACATGCTTAATGCACCGAAGTGTACTAGAACACAGCTCGGACACCCATGCATACCCCACAAGACATGCCACCAAATGTCTGTTCACAGTCCCCAAGTCTAGAACAGACTATGGGAGGCACACAGTACTACTGTACCTAATGCCATGGCTACATGGAACTCTATTCTACATCAGGTAACTGATGCAAAAAAACAGACAAAAATACACCTTATGGAACAGCGGGGACTGCGAAGAGAGACAGGCACAGACACATATGACACGCACTCTACACACACATGCACATGGATGTTGTATTGTAAATATGTGGTGGTGGTGTGGTGACCTGAGAGAACACACTGAATGTGTTGGGTAAGGTGTTATGAAATGTAATGTTATGTAGTATTTTTAACTGTATGTAACTGTCTCATGTTGCTGGACCCCAGGAAGAGTAGCTGCTGCCTTTGTGGCAGCTAATGGGGATCCATAATACATACAAAATGTGAATCCTGTACATGCGACTAATAAAACTAAGTTGGTTTGTGACTAACGTGGGAGATAATGTCTTAGCGTAGAGGTGATGGGTATGAATATTATGAATATCGAATAAGCGCGTGAGGATTTACTACTGAGGGACGGTGCTTTCAATGCTTCATAAAGTTTAATGCAGTGGAATATATGCGCGTTTGCATTTTAATACTCATGAATTGGCCTTTCTCCGATACCTGCAAGCTGTATCCCTACAACAGAGAGACGGATCGATGCACTAGCCCCAGTGATCATAAGTCTGAAACAGTGCTTAAAAGGGCACTTCCTGATTTGACCTCGTTTTAGATTTGGTTAATTAAGAAATGCCAGCAGCCATGGCTGAATTCAAACGTGAGTTGGTTTCGGGATGTGGGTGTGTTGCGTGTGCAGGAGGGAAGAGTTAGACAAATTATTTTGCCATTAGTTAAACCAAAGTTGCTTTAACACAAAAATAAGACAGTGCATTGTATCATATTTCTCAAATTCTCCTCACGAGAAACCACATAAGCTCATGTCTTACTCAGATCAGAGATTTCTAAATCTAATTTAATCTCTCCTGTATATGTCTACATGAATTAAACAATGAGATTAGAGCAAATAAAACTCAACATGAGTGTTGACTCCAAGGATTTTGATGCTCCTTCTCAAACATGTCAGTTTGCACAATAGTCTCACCGCTGAATTTTGTTACCAATAATTTTTAGGCCCAACCAGCGCCAACCAACCAGTACCACAACGTACGGGCGTGAGTATTTGAATTTCAGTGACAGTTCGAGAGCCAGTCACTGCAGTCTTTTAAAAAAAAAGTCAAGCCTCTCCGCAATAGCAGTGATTTCAACGAGAAGACGTCAACGTAGAATACTAATGACTTGAAAAGAACCGAGGTACCTCACAATTTTACAGCAAACATTTGATGTTTAGACACTGTTAGACCTGTGCAAATTGTTTGCTTTAAAATATTATTTATTAGCTAGTTACTGTCTCGTGAAATGTTGGTTGCCATACTAAATCTAATTTACCTAGCTGCTACCAGAGATTAAACATTTTATCAGGCTAACGTTAGCTAGCCGACTGAGTTGTTTAGAATAGTTAGGTTTTTTGCTAACTAGCTAGCTAACTTGCTAAATCAAACTGAGTAGTTAGCTAGACATGCTAACATAGTTATATCTAAACTAAGATGAGGTGAAGAATCTACCTAACATTCCATTTTGTTAAGGTAGCTAGTTTTCTAATACATAACTAGCGGGTTGAAAATATTGGTATAACATTAGCTTGTGAGACAAACACAGCTAACGTTACCTAGCATGTGACGTTGCCATGGTTTTGACGTCAGTGCAGGCTGGAGCAAGTTTTGCTACAGTATGCCAGAGGTAGCTAGGATTAACAATGCATGAATGCAACATTCTACCTATAAATGCATCAACGGGATTGTGTTTCGGAGTAATAGCCATGTCACGTTGTCGATGTCATTTCTTGACAGAAGGCTGTTGTAGTTTACAGCCGATTTAATTGATAAAGTTAAAACAAAGTGCATGTCTAGTTCTCTTGCGTCTATGCGGAGCAATGCTGGTAAAATAACCGGATACATTGTCTTGTTACCGCGAATTGTGAAATGTATAATTAACAAGTGTCCATTTAGTGTTAAGTTTAACTTCCAGTGCATATAGAAACTGTTTAGACAGTTTGACTTTTTCCACATTGTTACATTGCAGCCTTATTCTAAAATGTATTAAATCGTAATTTTTTCCCCAATTAGTCTACACACAATACCCCATAATGACAAAGCAAAAACACGTTGACATTTTTGCAAATGTATTTATTTTTTGTTGAAATATCACATTTACATAAGTATTCAGAACCTTTACTCAGTACTTTGTTGAAACACCTTTGGCAGCCTCGAGTCTTAGGTATGATGATACATGTTTGGCGCACCTGTATTTGGTGAGTTTCTCCCCTGCAGATCCTCTCAAGCGCTGTCAGGTTGGATGGGGAGCGTTGCTGCACAGCCATTTTCAGGTCTCTCCAGAGATGTTCCATCGGGTTCAAGTCTAGGCTCTGGCTGGGCCACTCAAGGACATTTAGAGACTTGTCCCAAAGCCACTCCTGTGTTGTCTTGGCTGTGTGCTTAGGGTCGTAGTCCTGTTGGAAGGCGAACCTTCGCCCCAGTCCAAGGTCCTGAGCAGGTTCACTAGTATCTCTGTACTTTGCTCTGTTCATCTTTCCCTCAATCCTGACTAGTCTCCCAGTCCCTTCTGCTGAAAAACATCCCACAGCATGATGCTGCCACCACCATAGGGATGGTGCCAGGTTTCCTCCCGACATGACGCTTGGCTGCCCGGCCAAATCCTGTTTTCATCAGACCAGAGAATCTTGTTGCCATTGGTCTGAGTCCTTTAGGTACCTTTTGGCTAACTCCAAGCGGCTGTCATGTGCCTTTTACTGAGGAGTGGCTTCTGTCTGGCAAATTTACCATAAAGACCTGATTGGTGGAGTGTTGCAGAGATGGTTGTCCTTCTGGAAGGTTCTCCCATTGGGTTCCGATTGCTCAGTTTGGCCGGGCGGCCAGCTTTAGGAAGTCTTCCATTTAAGAATGATGGAGGCCACTGTGTTTTTGGGGACCTTCAATGCTGCAGATATTTTTTGGTACCCTTCCCCAGATCTGTGCCTCGACACAATCCTATCTTAAAGTTCTACAGACATTTCCTTCTTTCTCATGGCATAAGTTTTGCTCTGACATGCACTGTCAACTGTGGGACCTTATATAAAGATGTTTGTGCCTTTCCAAATCAATTGAATTTACCACAGGTGGACTCCAATCAAGTTGTAGAAACATCTCAAGAATGATCAATGGAAACAGGATGCACCTGAGCTCAATTTCGAGTCTCATAGCAAAGTCTAAGGACGACGCAGAGAGTCAGGAAGCAGGTGCAGAGTTTAATAATAAGGAACATAGAGAGTTACAAAACAAGAGACGTGTCCGGACATGAACACAGAACCAATACTGACTGAGGTTGGCAAGGGCTATATGAAAGGAGAGTAATCAGGGTGGTGATGAAGTCCAGGTGTGCTTAATGATATGTAACAGGACTGGTGGTTAGTAGACTGGCAACGTTGAGTGCCGGAGGGATGGAGCAGGACTAAGCGTGGCACAAATGGTCTGAACACTTATGTAAATAAGGTATTTCAGTTTTATATTTTTAATACATGTGCAAACATTTCAAAAAACTTGTTTTTGCTTTGTCATTATGGGCTATTGTGTGTAGATTGAATACATTTTTTTTATGTAATCCATTTTAAAATAAGGCTGTAACGTTACAAAATGTGGAAAAGGTCAAGGGGTCTGAATACTTTCCCAGATGCACTGTATGTGTATAGGCTAGTTCTTATGATAGACATGTACAATACATGAGCAGCCAAACTAATGGGACTGCGAGGTAAAGTTAGGTAGAGAGGAGGAGCAGGAAAGCTTTTTTTTTACTCTTATGAATAATTTTGAAGCATAGAGGTGTTTTATGAGGACAATAAAAATGATTATACTCAATATTTTTGTACTCAATATTTTTGTACTGATAAGTATTTTAGAAAACTATGACAACCTTTTCTTAGGTATACTCTTAGGTGTGTGTGTGTGTGTGTGTGTGTGTGTGTGTGTGTGTAGGCCAGCAGAGGCGGAAGTATTATGACCTGATGAGTGGCTTCTACACGGCCCAGACTGTGCCCGCAGGAATGCCCTGACCGAGTGGTTTCAACCCCCAGCTCTCACAACCTGACAAGGTACGATCACCAAGGGCTCATCACAACCATCCAACTGCATGTAGTATTTGTAATTTACCTTTATGGTCTCTCCTGCTTGAGACTCTTTTGTGTAATGTATCTCTATTAAATCTCTTCTCACAGTTTCTGTGCAGTCTTCAGATATCTGGCAAAGGCTTTCCTCTGAGATATAGCTGGCTTGGCTGCCAGGATACTGGCACATCCCCGGGAGCATCACCCCCTGCTCTGTGGACATGAGCTTCATTGAGCAGCCTCTAGACATGCCCCCTCCTTACACCTCAGCTTCCTCCCTAGTAGGAGGAACCGCCTACACCCATCGCTCCGGGACTCTATTCTCACAACACTCGGGGCTACGCTGTTGCAAGGTGAGTCTGTCATGTCACCGCACATGAAGTTCTCTCAGGAAATACATTTCAATTGAAACACCCTATTGGTGTGACATTTTTTGGGGTCTTTTGAAAGATATTTAAAAAAAATATAACATGAGAATATGGCATAACAGTAGTCTTGAAAACCCAACACTAGGCAAGTGACTAGGGTCTGGTTTCAATGACGGACTCTTTTGGCAATTTCGATAAGGGAAAATAAATTGTTCCGGGTTGGGTCCTTTTCAGACAGACAACTCTACCCAACAAATCACGAGGCAGGCAATGCCAGAACGTTACAATTCGAAACCAATGTTTGAAGGCATAACCTTTGCAGTGGTTTTAGTGAAGGTAGTTGATACAAACTAGCCACTTGCTAAATGTACTCATTAAAGGGCGACTGCACTTCCTGATTTGGTCTCATTTTTATCAATGCTCATTAACCTCCCTGGGCGAGTGTCCCACCCTAGTCAACAGCCAGTGGAATCGCGTGGCGCGAAATACAAATGCTATAACTTCAATTTCTCAAACATGACTATTTTACACCATTTTAAAGACAAGACTCTCATTAACCTGTTGGGGGTAGGGGGCAGTATTTACACGGCCGGATAAAAAACGTACCCGATTTAATCTGGTTATTACTACTGCCCAGAAACTAGAATATGCATATAATTATTGGCTTTGGATAGAAAACACCCTAAAGTTTCTAAAACTGTTTGAATGGTATCTGTGAGTATAACAGAACTCATATGGCAGGCAAAAACCTGAGAAGATTCCTTACAGGAAGTGGCCTGTCTGACCATTCCTTGAGCTTCTTGACTCTGTTTATTGAAGACTGAGGATCTTTGCTGTAACGTGACACTTCCTACGGCTCCCATAGGCTCTCAGAAGGCGGGAAAAATCTGAATGATGTAATTCCAGCCCCAGGCTGAAACACATTTGCGCTTTTGGCAAGTGGCCGATCAGAGGACAATGGGCTTAGGCGTGTGCAAGAGTCGACCCCATGATTTATTTTCTTTCGTCTTTTTACCTAAACGCAGATTCCCGGTCAGAATATTATCGCTTTTTTACGAGAAAAATGGCATAAAAATGGATTTTAAACAGCGGTTGACATGCTTCGAAGTACGGTAATGGAATATTTAGAATTTTTTTGTCACAAAATGCGTCGTGCTCGTCACCCTTCTTTACCATTCGGATTGTGTCTTGAACGCATGAACAAAACGCCGCTATTTGGATATAACTATGGATTATTTTGAACCAAACCAACATTTGTTAATGAAGTAGAAGTCCTGGGAGTGCATTCTGACGAAGAACACCAAAGATAATAACATTTTTCTTATAGTAAATCTGACTTTGGTGAGTGCTAAACTTGCTGGGTGTCTAAATAGCTAGCTCTGTGATGCCGGGCTATCTACTGAGAATATTGCAAAATGTGCTTTCACCGAAAAGCTATTTTAAAATCGGACATATCGAGTGCATAGAGGAGTTCTGTATCTATAATTCTTAAAATAATTGTTATGCTTTTTGTGAACGTTTATCGTGACTAATTTAGTACATTTTTTGTAAATTCACCGGAAGTTTGCGGGGGGTATGCTAGTTCTGAACGTCACATGCTAATGTAAAAAGCTGTTTTTTGATATAAATATGAACTTGATTGAACAAAACATGCATGTATTGTATAACATAATGTCCTAGGTGTGTCATCTGATGAAGATCATCAAAGGTTAGTGCTGCATTTAGCTGTGGTTTGGATTTATGTGACATTATATGCTAGCTTGAAAAATGGGTGTCTGATTATTTCTGGCTGGGTACTCTGCTGACATAATCTAATGTTTTGCTTTCGTTGTAAAGCCTTTTTGAAATCGGACAGTGTGGTTAGATTAACGAGAGTCTTGTCTTTAAAATGGTGTAAAATAGTCATATGTTTGAGAAATTGAAGTAATAGCATTTCTAAGGTATTTGAATATCGCGCCACGGGATTCCACTGGCTGTTACGTAGGTGGGACGATTTTGTCCCGCCGACCCTAGAGAGGTTAATCTAACCACATTGTCCGATTTCAAAAAGGCTTTACAGCGAAAGCAAAACATTAGATTATGTCAGGAGAGTACCCTGCCAAAAATAATCATACAGCCATTTTCAAAGCAAGCATATATGTCACAAAAACCAAAACCACAGCTAAATGCAGCACTAACCTTTGATCTTCATCAGATGACACTCCTAGGACATAATGTTTTGTTCAATCAAGTTCAGATTTATATAAAAAAACAGCTTTTCACATTAGCATGTGATGTTCAGAACTAGCATACCCACCAAAAACCTCCGGTGAATTTACTAAATTACTCATGATAAACGTTGACAAAATACACAACAATTATTTTAAGAATTATAGATACAGAACTCCTTTATGCAATCACTATGTCCGATTTTAAAAAAGCTTTTCGGCAAAAACACATTTTGCAATATTTTGAGTACATAGCTCGGCCATCACGGCTAGCTATTTTGACACCCACCAAGTTTGGGACTCAGAATTACTATTAGAAAAATTGGATTACCTTTGCTGTTCTTCGTCAGAATGCACTCCCAGGACTTCTACTTCAACAACCAATGTTGATTTGGTTCCAAATAATCCATAGTTATATTGAAATGGCTCCGTTTTGTTTGTGCGTTCAGGTCACTATCTGAAGGATGACGCGCAAGCGCATTTCGTGACAAAAAAATTCAAAATATTCCATTACCGTACTTAGAAGCATGTCAAACGCTGTTTAAAATCAGTTTTTATGCTATGTTTATCGTAAAATAGCGATAATATTCCAACCAGGCAACGTTGTATTCATTCAAAGGCTGAAAGAATTTTTTTTAGAATTCTCGTGAATGCGCATCTCAGTCTCGCTGTCCCCAGGCTGACCACTCACAAACAGAGCTGTTGTACTTTGCCCAGAGACAGCAGACAACCCATTCCACTTTCTGGCGGTTTTAGACAGCCAATGGGAGCCTTAGAAAGTGTCACGTTACAGCACAGATGCTGTATTTTCGATAGAGATGCAACAGAAGGACAACAAATTGTCAGACAGGGCACTTCCTGTATGGAATCTTCTCAGGTTTTGGCCTGCCATATGAGTTCTGTTATACTCACAGACACCATTCAAACGGTTTTAGAATCTTTAGGGTGTTTGCTATCCAAATCTACTAATTATATGCATATTCTCGTTTCTGGGCAAGAGAAGTAACCCGTTTAAATCGGGTACGTTTTTCTATCCGGCCGTGCAAATACTGCCCCCTAGCCCCAACAGGTTAAGAAATGCTAGCGGCCATTTCTAAAGGCAAATGAGAGTTGTCTTGGGATTGTGGTTTGATGTGGGTGTGTCTTTGGCATTCAATCAACACAAACAAGTGTATTCATGTAAATTAAGCTTTGCTTTGGAGAGAACAAAGTTTTGAAGTTCAGGACTTCTCCCATCCTTACTGACTCGCTATCTCAAGATGGTCAGCTAATTCAGTTCTATGTGTAGGTTAAAGCAGCTTGCTAGCATAGCTTGCTGATAACTACAGCTGGCTATCGAATCTAGCTAATATTTCTCTGCCAAATCAGTTATAACAAGAGACCGTGTCTGGAATGTGTTTCATAAGACACTTGTTCTACAACGCCTTGCTACGAAAGTAGCTTTCAACTTAGTTTCAAAGTTTCATCATGTCATGTAAACACGTTACCGATATAAACTGCGAGTTGAATGCCCACATGCCCTTCTGTTAGCTCAGCTGTCCTACAACACAATATTCTATAATTGGCTAGTTTAATCTCAAATCAAATGTATTTGTCACATGCTTCGTAAACAACAGGTGTAGGCTAACAGTGGGATGCTTACTTACGGGCCCTTCCCAAAAATGCAGAGAATAACATGAGGAATAAATGCACAATGAGTAACGATAACTTGGCTATATACACGGGGTACCGAGTCGATGTGCAGAGGTACGAGCTAATTGAGGTAGATACTTTATGGGCTCCCGAGTGGCGCAGCGGCACTGCATCTCAGTGCTAGAGGCATCACTACAGACCCTGGTTTGATTCCAGGCTGTATCACAAGGGCGGGGTCACAAAAAGCGTTGTCAGGTTTAAGGGTTTGGCCGGGGAAGGCAGTCATTGTAAATAAGGATTTGTTCTTAATTAGGGATAGGCGTTCTACTAGCGGGACCAGTTGACAACATCCGGTGAAATTGGAGGGTGCGCAATTCAAATAAATAATCATAATATTAAACATTCATGAACATACAAGTATCTTATATAATTTAAAGGCTTAAATTATTGTTAACCTAACTGCGTTGTCAGATTTACAATAGGCTTTACAGCGAAAGCATACCAAGCGATTGTCTGAGGACGGCGCCCCACATCAACATATTTTTCAACCAGCACAGGCTACATTAAATCACAAATAGCGATGTAATAAATCACTTACTTTTGAAGATCTTTCTCTGTTTGCAATCCCAAGGGTCCCAGCTACAACATGTATGATCATTTTGTTAGATAAAATCCTTCTTTATATCCTAAAAAGTCTAGTTAAATAAAAAAAACATAGGTAGGACTAAAGTGACAAGGCAACAGGATAGATGATAAACAGTAGCAGCAGTGTATGTGATGAGTCAAAAGAGTTAGTGCAAAAAGGGTCAACGCAGATAGTTAAATAGTTAGTCCAGGTAGCTATTGGTTAAGTCTTATGGCTTGGGGGTAGAAGCTGTTCTGGGTCCTGTTGTTTCCAGACTTGGTGCATCGGTTTCCACTTGCCGTGCGGTAGCAGAGAGAACAGTCTATGACCTGGGTGGCTAGTTTTTACAGCATTCCGCCTGGCATAGTGGATGGCAGGGATCCCAGACCCAGTGATGTACTGGGCCATTCACACTACCCTCTGTAGTGCCTTGCGGTTGGATGCCAAGCAGTTGCCATACCAAGCGGTTATGCAGCTAGTCAAGATGCTCTCAGTGGTTGCAGCTGTATAACTGAGGGCCCATGACTAATCTTTTCAGCCTCCTGAGGGGGGTGAGGCGTTGTCATGCCTTCTTCATGGCTGTGTTGGTTTGTGTGGACCATGATAATTCCTTAGTGATGTAGACACCGAGGAACTTCAAACTCTCGACCCGCTCCACTTCAGCCCCTGTCGATGTGGATGGGGGTGTGCTCAGCCCTCCATTTCCTGTAGTCTACGATCAGCACCTTTTGTCTTGCTGATGTTTAGGGAGAGATTGTTGTCCTGGCATCACACTGCCAAGTCACTGACCTCATCCTTATAGGTTGTCTCATCGTCGGTGATCAAGCCAACCACCGCCGTGTCACCTGAACTTAATGAGGGTGTGCGGCCGCGCAGTTGTGGGTGAACAGGGGTACAGGAGGGGATTAAGTACACACCCCTGAGGGGCTTCCGTGTTGAGGGTCTGCGTAGCGGATGTGTTGAAGCCTACTCATCACTTGGGGGCAACACGGCAGGAAGTCCAGTATCCAGTTGCAGAGGGAGGTTTTCAGTCCCAGGGTGCTAAGCTTAGTGATGAGCTTGGATGGCACTATGGCGTTAAACACTGAGCTATAGTCAATGAACAGCATTCTCACGTAGGTGTTCCTCTTGTCCAGGTGGGAGAGGGCAGTGTGGAGTGCAATAGAGAATGTGTCATCTGTGGCTCTGTTGTGGCTGTTGTGTCTCTGTTGTGGCGGTATGCAAATTGGAGTGGGCCCAGGGTGTCTGGGATAATGGTGTTAAAATGAGCCATGACCAGCCTTTGAAATAACTTCATGGCTACAGATGTGAGTGCTATGGAGCGATAGTAATTTAGACAGGTTACCTAAGCATTCTTGGGCACAGGAACTATGGTGGTCTGCATGAAACATGTACACTGACAATTCCTGTTAGAATTTTTGCTTTTAAGCAAGAATCAGGAGAATATAGTTATGGTCAGATTTGCCAAATGGAGGGGGTGAGGAAAAGCTTTGTGTGCGTTTCTGTGTGGAATAAAGGTTATATTGATTTTTTTTTGCCTCTAGTTTCACAGGTAACAAGCTGAGAAAAATGTGTTAACCTCTCTAGGGTAGGTGGCACCAAATCGTCCCACCTATGTAACAGCCAGTGTAATCCCGTGGCGCGTTATTCAAAAACCTCAAATTCAAAAACTTCAATTTTTCAAACGTATGACTATTTTACACCATTTTAAAGACAAGACTCTCGTTAATCTAACCACACTGTCCGATTTCAAAAAGGCTTTACAACGAAAGCAAAACATTAGATTATGTCAGCAGAGTACCCAGCCAGAAATAATCAGACACCCATTTTTCAAGCTAGCATATAATGTCACATAAACGCAAACCACAGCTAAATGCAGCACTAACCTTTGATGATCTTCATCAGATGACAACCCTAGGACATTATGTTATACAATACATGCATGTTTTGTTCAATCAAGTTCACATTTATATCAAAAACCAGCTTTTTACATTAGCATGTGACTAGCATGTGACTAGCATTCCCACCGAACACTGCCGGTGAATTTACTAAATTAGTCACGATAAAAGTTCACAAAAAGCATAACAATTATTTTAAGAATTATAGATACAGAACTCCTCTATGCACTCGATATGTCCGATTTTAAAATAGCTTTTCGGTGAAAGCACATTTTGCAATATTCTCAGTAGATAGCCCGGCATCACAGGGCTAGCTATTTAGACACCCAGCAAGTCAGATTTACTCTAAGAACATTTTTATTACCTTTGCTGTCTTCGTCAGAATGCACTCCCAGGACTTCTACTTCAATAACAAATGTTGGTTTGGTTCAAAATAATCCATAGTTATATCCAAACAGCGGCGTTTTGTTCGTGCGTTCAAGACACTATCCGAAAGGGTAAATAAGGGTGACGAGCATGGCGCAATTCGTGACCAAAAATTTCTAAATATTCCATTACCGTACTTCGAAGCATGTCAACCGCTGTTTAAAATCAATTTTTATGCCATTTTTCTCATAAAAAAGCGATAATATTCCGACCGGGAATCTGCGTTTAGGTAAACAGACGAAAGAAAATAAAGCATTCGGTCGACTCGGGCACGCGCCTAAGCCCATAGTACTCTGATCGGCCACTTGCCAAAAGCGATAATGTGTTTCAGCCAGAGGCTGCCTCGATATCGTTCAGCTTTTTCCCGGGGTCTGAGAGCCTATGGGAGCCGTAGGAAGTGTCACGTTAGAGCAAAGATCCTCATTCTTCAATAAAAAGAGCCAAGATGAAACACAACTTGTCAGACAGGCCACTTCCTGCATGGAATCTTCTCAGGTTTTGGCCTGCCATTTGAGTTCTGTTACACTCACAGACACCATTCAAACAGTTTTAGAAACTTTAGGGTGTTTTCTATTCAAAGCCAATAATTATATGCATATTCTAGTTACTGGGCAGGAGTAGTAACCAGATTAAATCGGGTACGTTTTTTTATCCGGCCGTGTCAATACTGCCCCCTAGCCCTAACAGGTTAACAAGGATTTCAATTTCCTTGCATTCAAATCGCCAGCCACGAGCCGGCTATGGATGTGCATTTTCTTTTTTTTGCTTGTTGAATACGGTCTTAGTGCCACCATCGGTTTGTGGTGGATCTTTTTAAAACAATTGTTTTTCTTTCTTTTTTTCTTGGTGGTATAGTCTGCAGCTTATCATTAGGCATTCTAACCCAGGCTAGCAAAACCTCAAGACTTTGTATTTATTAAGGATCCCATTACCATTAGAGATTGCGTACCAGGTGTTGTAGAGAAAGGCACACACATCTCTCCCCTTAAAATAAAATCTAACTTTATTTGTCACATGCGCCGAATACACCGTGTAGACCTTACCATGAAATACTTACTTACAAGCCCTTAGTTAAAAAAATATTTACCGAATAAATTATAAAAAGTAACACAAAATAACAATAACGAGGCTATATACAGGGGGTACCGGTACTGAGTCAATGTGCGGGGGTACTGGTTAGTCGAGGTAATTTGTTCATGTAGATATGGGTGTTGTGACTATGCATAGAAAATAAACAGTGAGTAGCAGCAGTGTAAAAACAAATAAAGTAATGTAAATAATCCGGTGGCCATTTGGTTAATTGTTCAGCAGTCTTATGGCTTGGGGATAGAAGTTGTTCAGGAGCCTTTTGGTCCTCCACTACAGCCCCCGTCAATGAGAAGGGGGGCATTCTCGGTCCTCCTTTTCCTGTAGTTCACAATCATCTCCTTTGTCTTGGTCACATTGAGGGAGAGGTTGTTGTCCTGGCACCACACTACCAGGTCTCTGACCTTCTCCCTATAGGCTGTCTCATCATTGTCGGTGATGAGGCCTACCACTGTTGTGTCGTCAGCAAACTTAATGATGGTGTTGGAGTCGCATTTGACCATGCTGTTGTGGGTGAACAGGGAGTACAGGAGGGGACAAAGCACACACCCCTGAGGGGACCCAGTGTTTAGGATCAGTGTAGCAGATGTGTTGTTATCTACCCTTACCACCTGGGGGCGGCCCGTCAGGAAGTCCAGGATTCAGTTGCAGAAGGAGGTTTTTAGTCCCAGGTCCTTAGCTTAGTAGTGATGAGCTTTGTGGGCACTATGGTGTTGAACGCTGAGCTGTAGTCAATGAACAGCATTCTCCCATAGGTGTTCCTTTTGTCCAGGTGGGAAAGGGTCGTGAGGAGTGCGATTGAGATTGCATCTGTTGGGGCGAATTGGAGTGGGTCTAGGGTTTCCGGGAGGATGCTATTGATGTGGGTCATGACCAGCCTTTCAACGCACTTCATGGCTACAGACGTGAGGGCTACGGGGCGGTAAACATTTAGGCAGGTTACCTTCGCTTCCTTGGGCAAAGGGACAATGGTGGTCTGCTTGAAATATGTAGGTATTAGACTCAGTCAGGGAGAGGTTGAAAATGTCAGTGAACACACTTGCCAGTTGGTCCACGCATGCTTTGAGTACACGTCCTGGTTATCCATCTTGCCCTGCGGCTTTGAATGTTGACCTGTTTAACCTGTTGGGTCTAGGGGGCAGCATTTGCACGTCTGGATAAAAAAAATGTACCCGATTTAATCTGGTTACTAATCCTACCCAGTAACTAGAATATGCATATACTTATTATATATGGATAGAAAACACTCTAAAGTTTCCAAAACTGTTTGAATGGTGTCTGTGAGTATAACAGAACTCATTTGGCAGGCAAAACCCTGAGACATTTTCTGACAGGAAGTGGATACCTGATGTGTTGTATTGACTTTAAACCTATCCCATTGAAAAACACAGGGGTTTAGGAATATTTTGGCACTTCCTATTGCTTCCACTAGATGTCACCAGCCTTTACAAAGTGTTTTGAGTCTTCTGGAGGGAGATCTGACCGAACAAGAGCCATGGAACGGTGATGTCCCATTAGACACCTGGCGCGCTACTTCATGTTGGGTACCCTCGTTCCAATACGTTATAAAAGGCTATGCATTCGTCCACCTTGAATATTATTCATGTTCTGGTTAAAAAAGGCCCTAATGATTTATGCTATACAACGTTTGACATGTTTGAACGAACGGAAATATATTTTTTCCCCTCGTTCATGACGAGAAGTCCGGCTGGCTTACATCATGTGCTAACGAGACGGAGATTTTTGGACATAAATGATGAGCTTTTTTGAACAAAACTACATTCGTTATGGACCTGTGATACCTGGAAGTGACATCTGATGAAGAGAATCAAAGGTAATGGATTATTTACATAGTATTTTCGATTTTAGATCTCCCCAACATGACGTCTAGTCTGTATCGCAACGCGTATTTTTCTGGGCACAGTGCTCAGATTATTGCAAAGTGTGATTTCCCAGTAAGGTTATTTTTAAATCTGGCAAGTTGATTGCGTTCAAAAGATGTAAATCTATAATTCTTTAAATGACAATATAATATTTTACCAATGTTTTCTAATTTTAATTATTTAATTTGTGACGCTGACTTGACTGCCGGTTATTGGAGGGAAATGATTTCCTCAACATCAATGCCATAGTAAAACGCTGTTTTTGTATATAAATATGAACTTGATAGAACTAAAAATGCATGCATTGTCTAACATAATGTCCTAGGAGTGTCATCTGATGGAGATTGTAAAAGGTTAGTGTATCATTTTAGCTGGTTTTATGGTTTTGGTGACCCTGTCTTTGACTTGACAAAACATTACACACAACTCTTGTAAATGTACTGTCCTAACATACTCTAAATTTATGCTTTCGCCGTAAAACCTTTTTGAAATCGTAAAACGTGGTTAGATTAAGGAGATGTTTATCTTTCAAATGGTGTAACATAGTTGTATTTTTGAAAAATTTGAATTTTGACATTTATTTGGATTCAAATTTGCCGCTCTTGAAATGCACCTGCTGTTGATGGAGTGCACCACGGGTGGCACGCTAGCGTCCCACCTAGCCCCAAGAGGTTAAAGGTCTTGTTCACATCGGCTACCGAGAGCGTCGGTAGCCAGAACAGTCGTCCAGAACAGCTGGTGCTCTCATGCATGCTTCAGTGTTGCTTGCCTTGAAGCGAGCATAAAAGACATTTAGTTCGTCTGGTAGGCTCGCGTCACTGGGCAGTTCGCGGCTGGGTTTCCCATTGTAGTCCATAATAGTTTTCAAGCCCTGCCACATCTGGCGAGCGTCAGAGCAGGTGTAGTAGGATTCAATCTTAATGCTGTATTGATGCTTTGCTTGTTTGATGGTTCGTCTGAGGGTGTAGCGGGATGTCTTATAAGCGTCCGGATTAGTATCCCACTCCTTGAAAGCGGCAGCTTTAGCTCAATGCGGATGTTGCCTGTAATCCATGGCTTCTGGTTGGGATATGTACGTACGGTCACTGTGGGGATGACGTCGTCGATGCACTTATTGATGAAGCCGATGACTGAGGTGGTATACTTCTCAATTCCATTTGATGAATCCCAGAACATATTCCAATCTGTGCTAGCAAAACAGTCCAGTGGCGTAGCATCCACGTCATCTGACCACATCCGTATTGAGCAAGTCACTGGTACTTCCTGTTTTAGTTTATCTTTTTGAACAGGAATCAGGAGGATAGAATTATGGTCAGATTTGCCAAATGGAGGGCAGGGGAGAGCTTTGTATGCATCTGTGTGTGGAGTAGAGGTGGTATTTATTTTTCTTTTTTTCCCCCTAGTTACACATGTGACATGCTGGTAGAAATTAGGTGAAATGGATTGTTTGCCTGCATTAAAGTCCCTGGCCACTAGGAGCGCTGCTTCTGGATGAGCATTTTCTTGTTTGCTTATGGCCTTATCCAGCTGGTTTAGTGTGGTCTTAGTGCCCACAGTGGTTTGTGGTGGTAAATAGATGGCTACGAATAATATAGATAGTGTTCTACATTTTATCATAATATACTCTACCTCAGGCGAGCAATGCCTTGAGACTTTTTAATATAAAATATTGCGCACCAGCTGTTTGACAAATAGACACCCCGCCCCTCGTCTTACCAGACGTAGCTTTTCTGTCCTGCCGGTGCATGGAAATCCCGTCAGGTCTATGTTATCCGTGTCATCATTCAGCCACGACTCGATGCAACATAAGATATGACAGTTTTTAATGTCCCGTTGATAGTATAATCTTGATCGTAGGGCATCCATTTTATTTTCCAATGATTCCACGTTGGCCAATAGATCGGGTGGCAGTTTACTCACTCGTCTACGAATTCTCAGAAGGCAGCCTGATCTCCACCCCATTTTTCTCCATCTTTTCTTCACGCAAATGATAGGGATTTGGGCCCATTCCCAATAAAACAGTATATCCTTCACGTTGAACGCATTAAAGAAAGATTATTCTTCCAGTTCGAGTTGAGTAATCGCTGTTCTGATGGCCAGAAATTATTTTTGGTCATAAGAGATGGTAGCAGCAACGTAATGTACAAAATAAGTTTAAAAAAAGTTACAAACAAAATAGCAGTTGGTTAAGAGCATGTAAAACGTCAGACATCTCCTCCGGCGCAATTCTACCTTATTCTCTTGAGCCATCTCTTCCTCTTTCGAGTCCAGGAAATTAGGGCCTGGTCCGGAATGAGCAGTACATCCACAGCTGTTGACTCATTGAAGTATAACTCTTGATCCAAATTGAGGTGTGTGTGATCCGCTGTTCTGATGTCCAGAAGCTGTTTAGGAAATGATGGCAGAAATATTATGTCAATATTAAGATGGCAGCTGTCCACTGCACAGTCATACAGTAGACAGCTGGTCTCTCCTTATGTACGCTGTTAGATCTTTCCCGGGAAACAAATCCCAGAACTAATATCCCTACAGATGTAGGCTACATATGGACATTGCACAAACATCAGCCAGCTTAAGTGTAAATAATGCATCAACAAAGACAAAACATTTTCTGCTCTAAATATCATATTGATGTGATTATAAAGACAGTATGCCTACACTTTACCTAACAAATCAAAATCATTTGTGTGTGTATAGTATAAATTCAGCTATCTAACTAGAATGGTATTTCTATGTCAATGGTCTTTTTGACGAAATCTAAGGATTTGGGTGTCTAACACACTGACATGCACAGCTCGCTGGGTGAGGTTCTGTCAAGTCTCCAGTAGGTGAAGAAGTCCCTTCCATCTATGTAGTGTATTACAGGTTATGGACATGTGCAGGAGGGGTGGAGTTTGACACTCCATCCTGTATATGGCATACAGTAGTTTGCCTCGTGTCCAGCAGGCAGAGTTCAATAACTACAGGCAGATGTGAGAGGCAGGAGGACGGCAGTCTTCTCATACTGAGTCGCCTACAGAGTAATATGAGAAGAATGCAATTGCAGAACTTATGTAGATATTTTAAACAAAGTGTTTTGATAACTTTAAAGTGTAACAGCTCCATGTAGAATAAACCATCCCTCACATAATACTGTGGAAGCAGTGTTCTGCTAATATAACAATTGGCAAATATTACACTTGTCTTTAATCTTTTATTGTCATTCAGACCCTGTACCTATCAACATTTTGTCTGGTGGTGCTGGGGCATATCTTCCTCTGACATGGTACATCACATGACACGTTAGCTTGATGTATTTAGCTAGCTACAGTATCATTCCCCTTTCATCTGTGGTGTCATAGCTAGCCTGGCTCGCTAGCATTATCAAATAATGTTGTATAACCAAAAGTAGCTACTAGCTGGCTTGTACTAGCTATCTACTTAGCTAACGTACTCCCAAACACCTGTGGTTTAATGGTAAAGAGGCAGCGGAAGTGACCTGGTCAGAAGTAATCCATTCCTGGCCATCTGGCAATACAGTTGAAATGCAATATGGAATCCCATTTTCAGTCCTATTTGCAAAATGTGCGTGTTGCACCCATATGCAGACTTGACAACAAATGTACACATGGCAGTTCGGTGCGGACCACAACGTGTTGTTTCTGGGGAATTGGGCATCATTGGCAAAATGGGGCATGTAAGTAATCCCACACCCAGTAAGTCGTGAAGAAGTCACTTACAAAACTCTGTTTTGGACGAGAGTGACCATGACCAAAATTATCCTATGGACACTTTGTAGTCAATTTTGACACTTGAATGTTTCTGACTCATATCGATGCCACATAGGCCGTTTAAAACCAGGGAGGTTGGTTCTAGGGGGCAGTTGACCTTTAAAAAAAAACTCTGATCTCCATCTTGCTAGCTACTATTTTGTATTTTATTCAAGCGGATAAGGTAGTGACGTAGTTTCTCTATGCCAAACTGATGTTCCATGCACCTCCTCAAAAGACCCCTATCACAGGGGTCGCCCCATATGCCCCCTTACATACTTACAAACCCCCAATCTACCCTAGACATCCTAATGCTGGAGGGGTTGGACATGATACACCACCCTGCGATTCCTCCCCTGCACTCCAGGAAGACAGGGACATAGAGAGGGGCATAGATTGGGACAGGGGCTCATCTCTAAAAGGCCAACTCCTCCTCCAAGTATTCCCACCACTCAGATCGAGAGTCTACAGACTGGACAGCATAAGCTCAGAGACCATGGCAGACACCATAACCACCACTCACACCACCCACAGCAGCAACCACAGGTGTATACAGTTTGTGAATAGTGCAAGGTAAAATGCATTGTTCTATTGATACGAGATGAGAATAACAGTGACAAAGGTTTAGCCTCTTCTTGGTATCATAATACTTTGTCTTGGCATTATTTTGTGGATTATATTTTGGCATTGTGACAACCCTAATAATTAATGTAATTTCATATGGGTTTTGCTGCGTTTCAGGTGAAACCCGGATCCATATTGACATAAGATCAAATCAATTCAAATTGTATTGGTCACATACACATATTTATTGTGTGTGTAGCAAAATGCTTGTGTTCCTAGCTCCAACAGTACAGTAGTATCTAACAATGCACACAAATCTTAATGAAATTCAGAAATATATAAACATTAGTATGAGCAATGTCAGTGACATTTCTGAGCTAATAACGTTCTGAGCGAATAATGTAAAAAATAACACACACAAACAAATACTGCAAAGTTGCTTAGGAGCTAGAAGCAGAGTGTCTGTCGGTGCCATCATCATGTTTGCAATCATCTGTTTGAGTGTTCATGTGTTAGTGACAGCACTTTCAATGTCACACCAATTTTAGACAAGGGTGTTTGCAATAACCTTTCTCAGTGTTTATTGGGAGTTTTACTATGCCTGGAGGTAGAGGTTGTTCCAGTTACGAGCTGGTATGTTCTGAATGACGTCTTTTTAGACAGGCCTCGCAGGCATTTTGCAGGGAGTTTTCCACTTTGGCTCTCGATCTAAACAAGGTTAGTGACAGCACTTTCAATTTCACACCAATTTTAGACAAGGCCAATTTGGACTATTTTGTTATTTTACAAGCAATCTAACCTCTTCCAGTTTTTTTCTTTTTTTTTCTCCAATGTGGTTAGACGATGTAAACATTTTAAAAAGCATTAGTTGTTAACGTTTAAAGAATATTTTGTCGTGATACTCGAAAGTAATGTTTAATGCATGCACATTTATTTATTTATATTAGTACCAGTCAAAAGTTTGGACACCTACTCATTCCAGGATTTTTCTTTATTTGTACTATTTTGTACATCGTAGAATAATAGTGAAGGCATCAAAACTATGAAATAACACATGGGATCATGTAGTGACCGAAAAAGTGTTAAACAAATCAAAATGTGTTTTATATTTGAAATTCTTCAGTTGCCACTCTTTGCCTTGATGACAGCTTTGCACACTCTGGCATTCTCTCAACCAGCTTCACTTGGAATGCTTTTCCAACAGTCTTGAAGGAGTTCCAACATATACCTATTTATTGTTTGAGGTTTGTTTCTTACTGTAAGTGTGTGTGTCTTCAGAGTGCAGCATGCAATGGTTATTGGGTCTATTTTACCTTGGGGCTCCTAGTGTGTGTGTGTGTGTGTGTGTGTGTGTGTGTGTGTGTGTGTGTGTGTGTGTGTGTGTGGAGCAACATTTAGCCATCACAACACACAGGACAACATTGCCATTTTACTCTACAAATAATTGTTTTACTATGGGTAAGTTTCCTACCCACTTCGGAACAGCCTGAGCGGTGTCTGTGACAAGTTAAATAGTGCCACAGACAAGATGTATCAATATTGAATGGACACTTGTTAAAAATGCACCTTGTCTGAGGTTGTGTGAATTTGTCAGGTCTTTGTTAGAGAGCAGTGGTAGGGGTTGATTTGTTTTAGAGGTTTGTTTCTTACATGTGTTTTTAATAAGAGTGTATGGAAAAACACAAGTACATACACAACAGAGGAAGGGAAAGTGACTGTAGTCTAGACTGGGGCAAAATACTGTAGTACAGTATATTCTGAGGAGAAAGAGGATGAGCAGGCCATGGTGGCGTGGCTGGGAGGGGAGCTGAGTGACCCCAGTGGGCCGTCATGGAGGGGCAGGGTCCTTCCTGCAGTCCACGAAGATTGGCCGGGGCTTAGTTTGTGAAGCGTGTATGGTGCAAATGGGGCTTGTTCAGAGGCTGAAGCTGCAGGGGTGCCTGAAGAGACAAACCAGCTGTGTGTGTGTGTGTGTATAAACCAAATGTTTCACAAATTGTCAATAATAAACATGTTTCTACATTTCATACAATTCTTTGCTTTTATTTGTTGGTGAGTCATTCTTCATTTGTAGCTGAATCGTTCTAATGGCTGGAATCCCGTTAGCGGGATCGATATGACAACAGGCAGTGAAAGTGCAGGGCGCCAAATTCAAAACAACAAAAATCTCATAATTAACATTTCTCAAACATACAAGTATTATACACCATTTTAAAGCTTTACTTCTTGTTAATCCAGCCACAGTGTCTGATTTCAAAAAGGCTTTACGGCGAAAGCAAACCATATGATTAAGTTAGGTTCGCGCCTATACACAAAAAATACAGCCATTTTCCAGCCAAAGTGAGGAGTCACAAAAAGCAGAAATAGACATAATTAATCACTAACCTTTGATCTTCATCAGATGACACTCATAGGACTTCATGTTACATAATACATGTATGTTTTGTTCGATAAAGTTCATATTTATATCCAAATATCTTTACATTGGCGCGTTATGTTCAGTAATGTTTTGCCTCCAAAACATCCGGTGATTTTTGCAGAGAGCCACATCAATTTACAGAAATACTCATAAATGTTGATGAAAATACAAGTGTTATGCATGGAACTTTAGATAAACTCCTCCTTAATGCAACCACTGTGTCAGATTTCAAAAAAGCTTTACCAAAAAAGCACACCATGCAATAATCTGTGTACAAAGCTCAGACACAACATGCCATACAATATCTGCCATGTTGGAGTCAACAATAGTCAGAAATAGCATTATAAATATTCACTTACCTTTGATCTTCATCAGAATGCACTCCCAGGAATCCCAGTTCCACAATAAATGTTTGTTTTGTTCGATAAAGTCCATCCTTTATGTCCAAATACCTCCTTTTTGTTTGTGCCTTCAGTTCACAAATCCAAATTCACGACACACAGGTCAGACTAACTCAAATTCCATTACAGTTCGTAGAAAGATGTCAAATGATGTATGGAATCAATCTTTAGGATGTTATCATAAATCTGCAATAAAGTTTCAACCGGAGAAATCCTTTGTCTTCAGAAATGTGATGGAACTGAGCTACCTCACGTGAGCGCGCATGGCTGAGGCTCATGCCCTGCTGGCAGGCCTCTCACTCAATGAGCTCTTATTCCCACTTCACAGTAGAAGCCTCAAACAAGGTTCTAAAGACTGTTGACATCTAGTGGAAGCCTTAGGAAGTGCAAATGACCCCACAGACACTGTAGTTTGGATAGGCAATCACTTGGAAAAACTACAAATCACTTCCTGTTTGGATTTTTTTCTCAGGTTTTTGCCTGCCATATGAGTTCTGTTATACACAGACATCATTCAAACAGTTTTAGAAACTTCAGTGTTTTCTATCCAAATCTACTAATAATATGCATATCTTCGTTTCTGGGAGTGAGGAGCAGGCAGTTTACTCTGGGCACGTCAGTCATCCAAGCTACTCAATACTGCCACCATCCATATGAAGTTAACTTTGACTTCAATCCACAAGAAACAGCCACAGATGGCAAATATTTAAGATATAAACAGGATAACAGAACTATAGTGCATTAACAAAACTTCTATGTTATGATTACGCTACCATGTTATGATTATATTAACTCAGGTGATTTTTAATTCACCCATTTCAATAAAAGAAATTGACCATAGGTGTTATTCAGAATTTGTTTCCCTCCTTTTCCTTCCCCATGTTTCTCCTTCTTCCTTCCCCCTACTATTGTTCCCCAGCTTTGGTGCTTGCGATGTCAAAATAGTGGGTTCAATTCTCGAGACCAACCATACTTTAAAAAAAATATATGCAAAGTCACTTTGGTTACAATTGTCTGCTAAATGGCGCATATATATGAATTATTTTGCATATATATGAATTATTTTGCATTGTAATTTAAATAATCTAGCATTCATTACAGACACGAGAAAGTTCTGAAATGTTCTCCTGATGGCTGTCTGCCCACCAGCAGGAAAAACATTGCCTACCAGAAAATACATCCTATTGCATTTTAATGTAAAAACATATACTTTTTCTTCTCCATCTGTTCATGGTTTTCAGTAATTGATCATTGGAAGTGATGGTAAGGTAGATAGAGACATTGAGCTGAGGGTTGCAGCACGAGAGAGGAAATTCTCTTGGTAGTTGCTATAACAATGTGAGGTTGCCCGTGACAACCTTTTCTCTAGGTTGTTCATGGCAACTAATACATCAGCAGGATTCCATGGGTAAAAACGGGGAAACAGAAAGATTGAAAAGTCACAAATAATAACCGTCACATGGAGAGAGGCCTTTTGGCCGTATCTCAATGGCTGTAGGCCTATGGCCACCTTTTGGCATGCTTGCAAATCAAATCACATTATATTGGTCACATACACGTGTTTAGCCGATGTTATTGCCGGTGTAGCGAAATGCTTGTGTTTCTAGCTCCGACAGTGCAGTAATATCTAACAATTTCACATATACCAATACAATCTAAGGAATGGAATTAAGAATATATATGGATGAGCAATGTCAGAGCGGCATAAACTAAGATGCAGTAGAATAGTATGGAATACAGTGTATTCACATATGAGATGAGTAATGCAAAATATGTAAACATTATTAAAGTGGCCAGCGATTTCAAGTCTATGTATATGTGCTAGTGATGGCAATGAAACAGTCTGATGGCCTTGAGATCTAAGCTGTTTTTCAGTCTCTCGGTCCCAGCTCTGATGCACCTGTACTGACCTTGCCTTCAGGATGATAGCGGGTGAACAGGCAGTGGCTCGGGTGGTTGTTGTGATTGATATTTTGGGCCTTCCAGTGACATCGGGTGCTGTAAGTGTCCTGGAGTGCAGGTAGTTTGCCCCCGGTGATGCGTTGGGCAGACCACACCACCCTCTGGAGAGCCCTGCGGTTGCGGGCGGTGCAGTTGCCATACCAAGCGGTGATACAGCCCGACAGGATGATCTCAATTGTGCATCTGTAATAGTTTGAGGGTGTTAGGTGCCAAGCCAAATTTCTTCAGCCTTCTGAGGTTGAAGAGGCACTGTTGTGACTTCTTCACCACACTGTCTGTGTGGGTGGACCATTTTTCAGTTTGTCCATGATGTTTACACCGAGGAACTTGAAGCTTTCCACCATCTCCACTGCGGTCCTGTCGGTGTGGATAGGTGGGTGCTCCCTCTGCTATTTCCTGAAGCCCACGATCATCTCCTTTTTGTTTTGTTGACGTTGAGTGAGAGGTTATTATTTTCCTTGCACCCCACTCCCAGAGCCCTCTCCTCTCTGTAGGCTGTCTCGTCATTGTTGGTAATCAAGCCTACTACTGTTGTCGCCTGCGAACTTGATGATTGAGTTGGAGGCGCACTTGGCCACGCAGTCATGGGTGAACAGGGAGTACAGGAGGGGGCTGAGCACGCGCCCTTGTGGGGCCCCAGTGTTGAAGATCAGCGAAGTGGAGGTGTTGAAGTTCAGGACCCAGTTACACAGGGCAGGGTTCAGACCCAGGGCCTCAAGCTTAATGATGAGCTTGGAGGGTACTGTGGTGTTGAATGCTGAGCTATAATATATTTGGGCGGTAAGAAAATTGAAGTGGGTCTAGGGTGACAGGTAAAGTAGAGGTGATATGATCCTTGACTAGTCTCTCAAAGCACTTCATGATGACAGAAGTGACTGCTACAGGGCAATAGTCATTTAGTTCAATTACCTCTGCGTTCTTGGGTACAGGAACAATGGCGGCCATCTTGAAGCATGTGGGGACAGCAGACTGGGGTAGGGAGAGATTGAATATGTCCGTAAACACACCAGCCAGCTGGTCTGCGCATGCTCTGAGGGCGTGCCTAAGGATGTCGTCTGGGCCGGCAGCCTTGCGAGGGTTAACGTGCTTAAATGGCTTACTCAAGTCGGCCACGGAGAAGGAGAGCCCACAGCCCTCGGTAGCAGGCCGCGTCAGTGGCACTGTTATCCTCAAAGCCAGTGAAGTTGTTTAGCTTGTCCGGGAGCAAGACGTTGGTATCCGCAATGTGGCTGGTTTTCCCTTTGTAATCCGTGATTGTCTGTAGGCCCTGCCACACGTCTCTTGTTTTAGCAGCTGAATTGCAACTCCACTTTGTCTCTGTACTAACGTTTTGCCTGTTTGATTGCCTTGAGGGAATAACTACATTGTTTGTATTCCACCATATTCCCAGTCACCTTGATATGATTAACGACGGGTGGTTCACACTTTCAGCTCTATCAATGATTTCTGATTTTGGTAGGTTTTAAAAGTCACAGTGGGAAGAGATTTTCGATGTACCAATTCCATGGCATATTGTTTATGAACTGGTACAAAAAACTACACTTGATTCAACACTTAGAGTTTTCCCATTTAAAATACACTGCTCAAAAAAATAAAGGGAACACTTAAACAACACATCCTAGATCTGAAGGAAAGAAATAATCTTATTAAATACTTTTTTCTTTACATAGTTGAATGTGCTGACAACAAAATCACACAAAAATAATCAATGGAAATCCAATTTATCAACCCATGGAGGTCTGGATTTGGAGTCACACACAAAATTAAAGTGGAAAACCACACTACAGGCTGATCCAACTTTGATGTAATGTCCTTAAAACAAGTCAAAATGAGGCTCAGTAGTGTGTGTGTGTGTGTGTGGCCTCCACGTGCCTGTATGACCTCCCTACAACGCCTGGGCATGCTCCTGATGAGGTGGCGGATGGTTGCCTGAGGGATCTCCTCCCAGACCTGGACTAAAGCATCCACCAACTCCTGGACAGTCTGTGGTGCAACGTGGCGTTGGTGGATGGAGCGAGACATGATGTCCCAGATGTGCTCAATTGGATTCAGGTCTGGGGAACGGGCGGGCCAGTCCATAGCATCAATGCCTTCCTCTTGCAGGAACTGCTGACACACTCCAGCCACATGAGGTCTAGCATTGTCTTGCATTAGGAGGAACCTAGGGCCAACCGCACCAGCATATGGTCTCACAAGGGGTCTGAGGATCTCATCTCGGTACCTAATGGCAGTCAGGCTACCTCTGGCAAGCACATGGAGGGCTTTGCGGCCCCCCAAAGAAATGCCACCCCACAACATGACTGACCCACCGCCAAACCGGTCATGCTGGAGGATGTTGCAGGCAGCAGAACGTTCTCCACGGCGTCTCCAGACTCTGTCACGTCTGTCACGTGCTCAGTGTGAACCTGCTTTCATCTGTGAAGAGCACAGGGCGCCAGTGGCGAATTTGCCAATCTTGGTGTTCTCTGGCAAATGCCAAACGTCCTGCACGGTGTTGGGCTGTAAGCACAACCCCCACCTGTGGACGTCGGGCCCTCATACCACCCTCATGGAGTCTGTTTCTGACCGTTTGAGCAGACACATGCACATTTGTGGCCTGCTGGAGGTCATTTTGCAGGGCTCTGGCAGTGCTCCTCCTACTCGTCCTTGCACAAAGGCGGAGGTAGCGGTCCTGCTGCTGGGTTGTTGCCCTCCTACGGCCTCCTCCACGTCTCCTGATGTACTGGCCTGTCTCCTGGTAGCGCCTCCATGCTCTGGACACTACGCTGACAGACACAGCAAACCTTCTTGCCACAGCTCGCATTGATGTGCCATCCTGGATGAGCTGCACTACCTGAGCCACTTGTGTGGGTTGTAGACTCCGTCTCATGCTACCACTAGAGTGAAAGCACCGCCAGCATTCAAAAGTGACCAAAACTTCAGCCAGGAAGCATAGGAACTGAGAAGTGGTCTGTGGTCTCCACCTGCAGAACCACTCCTTTATTGGGGGTGTCTTGCTTATTGCATATAATATCCACCTGTTGTCTATTCCATTTGCACAACAGCATGTGAAATTTATTGTCAATCAGTGTTGCTTCCTAAGTGGACAGTTTGATTTCACAGAAGTGTGATTGACTTGGAGTTACATTGTGTTGTTTAACCTCTATGGGCTAGGTGGGACGCTAGCGTGCCACCCGTGGTGCACTCCATCAACAGCAGGTGCATTTCAAGAGCGGCAAATTTGAATTCAAATAAATGTCAAAATTCAAATTTTTCAAACATACAACTATTTTACACCCTTTGAAAGATAATCATCTCCTTAATCTAACCACGTTTTACGATTTCAAAAAGGTTTTACGGCGAAAGCATAAATTTAGAGTATGTTAGGACAGTACATTTACAAGAGTTGTGTGTAATGTTTTGTCAAGTCAAAGACAGGGTCACCAAAACCATAAAACCAGCTAAAATGATGCACTAACCTTTTACAATCTCCATCAGATGACACTCCTAGGACATTATGTTAGACAATGCATGCATTTTTAGTTCTATCAAGTTCATATTTATATCCAAAAACAGCGTTTTACTATGGCATTGATGTTGAGGAAATCGTTTCCCTCCAATAACCGGCAGTCAAGTCAGCGTCACAAATTAAATAATTAAAATTAGAAAACATTGGTAAAATATTATATTGTCATTTAAAGAATTATAGATTTACATCTCTTGAACGCAATCAACTTGCCAGATTTAAAAATAACCTTACTGGGAAATCACACTTTGCAATAATCTGAGCACTGCGCCCAGAAAAATACGCGTTGCGATACAGACTAGACGTCATGTTGGGGAGATCTAAAATCGAAAATACTATGTAAATAATCCATTACCTTTGATTCTCTTCATCAGATGTCACTTCCAGGTATCACAGGTCCATAACGAATGTAGTTTTGTTCAAAAAAGCTCATCATTTATGTCCAAAAATCTCCGTCTCGTTAGCACATGATGTAAGCCAGCCGGACTTCTCGTCATGAACGAGGGGAAAAAATATATTTCCGTTCGTTCAAACATGTCAAACGTTGTATAGCATAAATCATTAGGGCCTTTTTTAACCAGAACATGAATAATATTCAAGGTGGACGAATGCATACTCTTTTATAACGTATTGGAACGAGGGTACCCAACATGAACTAGCGCGCCAGGTGTCTAATGGGACATCACCGTTCCATGGCTCTTGTTCGGTCAGATCTCCCTCCAGAAGACTCAAAACACTTTGTAAAGGCTGGTGACATCTAGTGGAAGCAATAGGAAGTGCCAAAATATTCCTAAACCCCTGTGTTTTTCAATGGGATAGGTTTAAAGTCAATACAACACATCAGGTATCCACTTCCTGTCAGAAAATGTCTCAGGGTTTTGCCTGCCAAATGAGTTCTGTTATACTCACAGACACCATTCAAACAGTTTTGGAAACTTTAGAGTGTTTTCTATCCATATATAATAAGTATATGCATATTCTAGTTACTGGGTAGGATTAGTAACCAGATTAAATCGGGTACATTTTTTTTATCCAGACGTGCAAATGCTGCCCCCTAGCCCTAACAGGTTAAGGGTCGCGCGCATGGCGCAATTCGTGACAAAAAAAATCAAAATATTCCATTACTGTACTTCGAAGCATGTCAACCGCTGTTTAAAATCCATTTTTATGCCATTTTTCTCGTAAAAAAGCGATAATATTCCGACCGGGAATGTCCATTTAGCTAAACAGAGGAAAGTAAACAAAGCTTTCGGTCGACGCGGGCACGAGCCTGAGTCTCACAGTACTGTAACCAGCCACTACCCAAACGCGCTACTTTTTTTCAGCCAGAGCCTGCAAAGCCACGATTCAGCTTTTTGCCGCCTTCTGAGACCCTATGGCAGCCGTAGGAAGTGTCACGGGACAGCTAAGATCCTCACTCTTCAATAAACAGAGACAAGAAGAACGACACCTTGTCAGACAGGCCACTTCCTGTAAGGAATCTTCTCAGGTTTTTGCCTGCTATATGAGTTCTGTTATACTCACAGACACCATTCAAACAGTTTTAGAAACTTTAGGGTGTTTTCTATCCAAAGCCAATAATTATATGCATATTCTAGTTACTGGGCAGGAGTAGTAACCAGATTAAATCGGGTACGTTTTTTATCCGGCCGTGTCAATACTGCCCCCTAGCCCTAACTGGTTAAAAAAAGCCAGACTATGGTTTGCAACTGCACATGGGGACAAAGATTGTACTTGTTGGAGAAATGTCCTCTGGTCTGATGAAACAAAAATAGAACTGTTTGGCCATAATGACCATCGTTATGTTTGGAGGAAAAAGGGGGAGGCTTGCAAGCCGAAGAACACCATCCCAACAGTGAAGAATGGGGTTGGCAGCATCGTGGGAGTGCTTTGCTGCAGGAGGGACTGGTGCACTTCACAAAATAGATGGCATCATGAGGGAGGAAAATGATGTGGATATATATTGAAGCAACATCTCAAGACATCAGTCAGGAAGTTGGTCTTCCAAATGGACAATGACCCCAAGCATACTTCCAAAGTTGTGGCAAAATGGCTTAAGGACAACAAAGTCAAGGTGTTAGTGGCCATCACAAAGCCCTGACCTCAATCCTATAGAAAATTTGTGGGCAGAACTGAAAAAGCATGTGCGATCAAGGAGGCCTACAAACTGACTCAGTTACACCAGCTCTGTTTATTTATTTATTTATTTTATTTCACCTTTATTTAACCAGGTAGGCAAGTTGAGAACAAGTTCTCATTTACATTTACGACCTGGCCAAGATAAAGCAAAGCAGTTCGACACATACAACAACACAGTTACACATGGAGTAAAACAAATGTGAGCAAATGAGGTGAGATAAGGGAGGTAAAGGCAAAAAAGGCCATGGTGGCAAAGTAAATACAATATAGCAAGTAAAACACTGGAATGGTAGATTTGTAGTGGAAGAAAGTGAAAAGTAGAAATAGAAATAATGGGGTGCAAAGGAGCAAAATAAATAAATACAGTAGGGGAAGAGGTAGTTGTTTTGGCTAAATTATAGATGGGCTATGTACAGGTGCAGTGATCTGTGAGCTGCTCTGACAGCTGGTGCTTAAAGCTAGTGAGGCAGATAAGTGTTTCGAGTTTCAGAGATTTTTGTAGTTCGTTCCAGTCATTGGCAGCAGAGAACTGGAAGGAGAGACGGAGAAAGGAGGAATTGGCTTTAGGGGTGACCAGAGAGATATACCTGCTGGAGCGCGTGCTACAGGTGGGTGCTGCTATGGTGACCAGTGAGCTGAGATAAGGGGGGACTTTATCAGGAGGAATGGGCCAAAATTCACCCAATTTATTGTAGGAAGCTTGTGGAAGGCTACCCGAAACATCTGACCCAAGTTAAACAATTTAAAGGCAATGCTACCAAATACTAATTGAGTGTGTGTAAACTTCTGACCCGCTGGGAATGTGATCAAAGAAATAAAAGCTGAAATATATCATTCTCTCTCTTATTCTGACATTTCACATTCT
Source organism: Salmo salar (assembly GCF_965601325.2). Taxonomy (NCBI): domain Eukaryota; kingdom Metazoa; phylum Chordata; class Actinopteri; order Salmoniformes; family Salmonidae; genus Salmo; species Salmo salar. The sequence continues at coordinate 4,653,758 of NC_138316.1, forward strand.
TAAAATAAAGTGGGGATCCTAACTTACCTAAAACAGAGATTTTATACTTGGATTAAAATGTCAAGAATTGTGAAAAACTGAGTTCAATGTATTTGGCAACGGTGTATGTAAACTTCCGACTTCAAGTGTATGTACCGGTATGTTGTTAGCTAGCTACCTAATGTTAGTTGGCCACTTATACATCAAACTTGCCAGTATATTAACTACAGGATATCTAACTACCTACCCAACATTTATTTACTTATTATTCCCGTCATTCTTAGCTAAGCTAAATGTATAGTTGTTGTGCGTTCTCAATGGACTTCCAGGTGCTTTCGTAAATTTGCTCTGGCTATTTACTCTGATTTCAGAGCACTCTCGTCTGAGTGTACCGGACCGCAGAATAATTAATTTACGAGCGCTCAACACAGGTTGAATATGGCCGATTGTCAGTAAACGTCGGTAAAAAAAAGCTTAGTTAAATTGTTACCTGCAGCACATTTACAGTCACCAACGCTCTGGATAACATCAAAACAGCCTTTCCAGCTCTGTCAGTTTCTTGATCTGTTCACGATCAATTTTCACTGAAGCAGCAACCACAGCCTTCCAAATGCTGTTCAAATAGGTGTATTGTCTTCTCTCACTGTAAATCTCACTTTTGGAGAAGGGCCCACAAGTTCTCAATAGGATTTAAGTCAGGTGAGGAAGGGGGCCAGGTCGTTATTCAGGCATCTTTGAGGCCCTTGCTGGCTAGCCAAGCAGTGGAGTCCTTGGATGCATGTGATGGAGCAGTGTCCTGCATAAAGATCATGGCCTTCTAGAATGCTGAGGACTTCTTCCTGTACCACTGTTTGACGAAATAATCTTCCAGAAACTGGCAGTAGGTTTGGGAGTTGAGTTTCAGTCCATCTTCAACCCGAAAAGGTCCAACTACCTCATCCTCAATGATAGCAGCCCATACCAGTACCCCTCCTTCACCTTGCTGGCATCTGACTCAAAGTGGTGCCCTGTGTCCATTATTGATCCAGCCATGGGCCCATCCATTTGGTCCATCAAGAGTCACTTTAATTTCATCTGTCCATAAAACCTTTGAAAAATCTGTCTTCAGGTATTTCTTTGCCCAATCTTGACGCTTCAACTTGTGAATCTTATTCAGTGGTGGTCTTGTTTCAGTCTTCTTGACCTTGGCCATGTCTCTGAGCACTTGACACCTTGTACTTTTGAACATTCCAGGTAGGTTGCAGTTCTGGAATACGGTGGCACTGGAGGATAATGGGTTCCTGGTAGTTTTGATGTTTAATTCTTCTCAAGTCTTTTGCAGTTAATTTGCGCCCCAGTTGACTATTCACAACAAAACGTTTGATTGTCCGGTGGTCACGCCTCAATAGTTTAGCTATTTAAAGAGTGTCGCATCCGTCTGAAAGGCATTTTACATTTTTGGCTTTTCAGTGTCAGTTAAATCTCTTTTTTGGCCCCTTTTACCTGAGGTAATGAGGCTGCCTAATAATTATGCACGCCTTGATATAAGGTGTTATTCACTTTCGCCACACCCTCCCTCATTACACAAATACATATCACCTGAAAATGATTAAATCCAATAAGCATTCAAGTTTATATGGTTTAGAATTCGAAAACGTGAATAGAAATAATGATAATATCAGAATACTCACTTGCCTAATAATTGTGCACGCAGTGTACAAATAGATTGTCAGCCAAGGAGGAAATTCTTTCCACAATCTTGTGCATAGTAAAATACATGACCACATCAGTACAAATAATCAAATACAGTGTCAAGAAGCCGGGTAAACATAACAGTGAGAAGACAACAATGTGTCAACTGTTGTGTGTTGACTGTTAGATCCCTATTAAAACATGCTAATCTTCAGCCATTTTGTGTGATGCATGCTGTTGTCATCACAAAGTTCTACTGTAACGTTATTAGACCTAATCATTCATTAACCCCTATCTGACTGAGGAGAGGATATGCATAGTGAATGTGTGCGTGTGTGAGGGAGAGTGAGTAGGGCCATCGTTCATTAGAGTAAAGCACAATCAGCGGTAAACTAAGCATGGAGGCCTGGCTCATTATGGTTTATTTAAAACAACACAGCACCTCATTCCAAATCTACTCTCTGCCATATGTATACAGTAATTAGTGAAGTGAGGAGGAGGTGGTGAGCTGCTCTGTGTGTGCGTTCGTGTGTGTGTCTGCCAAAAGTACCTGTGTGTGTGCGTGCGTGTTTGTGAGTGAGCATGTGTGTATGACGATTTTCATTTTGCGTTTTGCCTCAGTTCTGCCCCTACAACTAAGGATCTAATCAATCTGCCGGCTATTAAGTTTGTTAATTGATAATGCATACTAATTAGCTCTGGCTCTGTTTCCACGGTTACACAGAGACGGTGATTGTAGGCAGGGCTCCAAATGGACTTTTAAAGCAGCGAGCGTGAGGTGAAAGCCACCAGGCCATCACACACATGTGGAGGCTCCTCAGAGGAGGAAGGGGAGGACCATCCTTCTCAGTGAATTTCATAAAAATTAAAATTGTGAAACATTTCAAGAGTTTTTTTTAATTTGTTGATCAAACTATACGGAATATATTCACGTCACCAGATAAATTATTAAAACACACAGTTTTGCAATGAAGGTCTACAGTAGCCTCAGCAGCACTCTGAAGGGTAGAACCATGGTGTGGCCTGAGGACAGCTAGCTTCCGTCCTCCCATGGGTACATTGAATTCAATTCAAAACCTCGGAGGCTCATGGTTATCACCCCCTTTCATAGACTTACACAGTAATTATGACAACTTACGGAGGACATCCTTCAACCTATCAGAGCTATTGCAGCATGAACTGATATGTTGTCCACCCAATCAAAGGATCAGAGAATGAATTTAGTACTGAAAGCATAAGTCACAGCTAGCTAGCACTGCAATGCATATAATGTGGTGAGTAGTTGGCTCAAAGAGAGAGAAAGACAATAGTTGAAGAGTTTTGGATGAATTAATTTCTTCAAAAATGAAGGAGAAGAGAGCAATATTTTGTCATGTTTTTAACTTTCACTTACATGGCTAGCAAATGCAGTTACCTAGTTTGGCCTACTCAGACACCTGGCTCAAACGGAGGGATGCTATGTTAGCTAGCTGGCAATGATTATCCTACACTGGAACTCTTCTAAGTCAAGGTAAGCTTTTGGTTTTAATTATTTATTGCCATATGGGCCCGCCGGTGTAACTGCTAAACTGCTTACTGACTGTACACTGTACTGCGTGATTGTAGTGGGTTTACTATCACGTTCGATTTTTAAGCTACGTTGACTATGACGTTACTTTAGGTATGATGACTATGATGAAGGCTGTTTGTTGCGGTCAGCAATTATTATATAGTTTGGCTTGCAAAGGTTTGTTCGCCTGGTCACAGACAGCTGATGTGTTGTGAATTGAGTTCCACAAGCGAAGGGAAAAGGTGAGAGGAGGAGAGCGTGTAGATGCGAGAAGGAATACAACATGGCTGCTATGAAAGTGAACTGTGTTTACGTGTGATCAGGAGTGTATTCATTCCGCCGATTCTGTTGAAAAACGTTTCTTAAACTGAAGCAAACGGAACGAAACTGGGATAAACATACCTGGATTAGGCCAATACAGACTCTCGTTTGGAACTTTTAATGATTACACACATTTTTCTCTTCACCTGTGTGCACCTACAGTGCGTTGTAAACTTTTATTCACAGGCTAGGTTGTAGCAACCTCATGATGGGTATAGGCTACACACACACACACACACACACACACACACACACACACACACACAGTACCAGTCAAACGTTTGGACACACCTACTCATTCAAGGGTTTTTCTTTATTATTTTTTTTATTATTTTCTACATTGTAGAAGAATAGTGAAGACGTCAAAAATATGTAATAACACATTTGGAATCATGTAGTAATGATGAAAAAAATAGTTAAACAAATGAAAATATATTTAATTTTTGAGATTCTTCAAAGTAGCCATCCTTTGCCTTGATGACAGCTTTGCACACTCTTGGCATTCTCTCACCCAGCTTCACCTGGAATGCTTTTCCAACAGTCTTGAAGGAGTTCCCACATATGCTGAGCACTTGTTGGCTGCTTTTCCTTCACTCTGCAGTACAACTCATCCCAAACCATCTCAATTGGCTTGAGTTCAAATGATTGTGGAGGCCAGGTCATCTGATGCAACACTTCATCACTCTCCTTCTTGGTCAAATAGCCCTTACGCAGCCTGGAGGTGTGTTGGATCATTGTCCTGTTGAAAAAGAAATGATAGTCCCACTATGCGCAAACCAGATGGGATGGCATAGTGCTGTGGTAGCCATGCTGGTTAAGTGTGCCTTGACTACTAAAAATATAAAAAATATATTTATATAAATGCTATTAGTCAATCTGTTTAAAAATTATGTATTTCATCTACACTACATGACCAAAATCATTAATATGGAGTTGTTCCCCCAATGATGCTACCACAGCCTTCACTCTTCTCGGAAGGTTTTCCACTAGATGTTGGAAAATTGCTGCGGTAACTTTCTTCCGTTCAGACACAACAGCATTAGTGAGGTCGGGCACTGATGTTGGGCGATTAGGCCTGGCTTGCAGTCAGCGTTCCAATTCATCCCAAAGGTGTTCGATGGGGTTGAGGTCAGGGCTCTGTGTAAACCAGTCAAGTTCTTCTACAACAATCTCGACAAACCATTTTTGTATGGAGCTCGCTTTGTGCACAGGGCCATTGTCATGCTGGAACTGGAAAGGGCCTTCCCCAAACTGTTGCCACAAATTTGGAAGCATAATCGTCTAGAATGTCATTGTATGCTGTAGCGTTAAGATTTACCTTCACGGAAACTAAGGGGCCTAGCCTGAACCATGAACTTTACAGTTGGACAGTAGAATTCTCCTGGCATCCGCCAAACCCAGCTCTGTCGGACTGCCAGATGATGAAGCATGATTCATCACTCCAGAGAACGCATTTCCACTGTTCCATAGTCCAATGATGACGAGCTTTACACCACTCCAACCAACGCTTGGCATTGCGCATCCTCATCTTAGGCCTGTGTGCGGCTGCTCAGCCATGGAAACCCATTTCATGAAGCTCTCAACGAACAGTTCTTGTCCTGACCTTGCTTCCAGAGGGAGTTCGGAAGTCGGTAGTGAGTGTTGCAACCGAGGACAGATGATTTTTACGCGCTAAACGCTTCAGCACTTGGTGGTCACGTTCTGTGAGCTTGTGTTGCCTACCACTTCACGGCTGAGCCGTTGTTGCTCCTAGACCAAGGGGGGGGGGCAAAGTACGGCCCGCGTGCCGAACCTCGCCCATCTTGCACTTCAATCCGGCCCCCGAGACAATACATTTTAGTCTTTTTTTTATTATAATAATTTTATTATATAATTTCTCCCCAATTTCATGGTATCCAATTGGTAGTTAGTCTTGTCCCATCGCTGCTACTCCCGTACGGACTTGGGAGAGGCGAAGGGGTGAGAGCCGTGTTTCCTCTGAAACACGACCCAGCCAAGCCGCACTGCTTCTTGACACAATGCCCGCTAAACCCAAAAGCCAGCTGCACCAATGTGTTGGAGGAAACACTGTACACCTGGCGACCGTGTCAGCATGCATGCGCATGGCCCGCTACAGGAGTCGCTAGAGCGCGATGGGACAAGGAAATCTCGGCCTGCCAAACACTCTCCTAGCCCGGACAACGCTGGGCCAATTGTGCACCACGTCATGGGTCTCCCAGTCACGGCCAGCTGTGACACAGCCTGGGATTGAACTCGGGTCTGTAGTGATGCCACAAGCACTGCGATGCAGTTCCTTAGACCGCTGCACCAAGGGCAGAAATTTCATGAATTGACTTTTGGAAATGTGGCATTCTATGGCGGTGCCAGGTTGAAAATCACTGAGCACTTCAGGAAGGCCATTCTACTGACAATGTTTGTCTATGGAGATTGCATGGAGTTGTGCTCGATTTTATACACCTGTCAGCAACGGTGTGGTTGAAATAGCCGAATCCACTAATTTGCAAGTGTGTCCACATACTTTTGTATATATAGTGCATATTCGGATGATACTATTATGTACTCAGTTTCCCCAACTGCTGACATGGCTGTGACAAGATTTTGCAGTTGTGCTGGAAGCCCTTATTGATTTAAAACTTGTACATATTATGGACAAAACTAAATGCATGTTGTTTTCAAGTTCTCGTAAGATTGTCTCAGATGGGGTAAATCTTCACTCATTGGATGGTTCTATAATCGAATGAGTCCCTGCATACAAATACCTTGGTATTTGGATTGACAACGATTGATCGGAACAGGAGACAAAGGGCTGTGAGACATGGGTTTGATTCTAGACACATGAAAAGTGGGATGTATACTGAGGGTACGGGGCAACAGAAGACAAACAGTAGAGGGGCTAATGATCTTGGAGATTGGGAAAGGGCCGATAAACCGGGGGAAAGTTCCTGGGTGGACAGCCATACCCTCTGTCCGAGACAATACCAGGAAGCCAAGGTCCGGTGGCGGTCCACTTCTCGTCAATACCTGGAGGTGGTCTTGAGAAGAGCAGACCGCACTCTCTTCCAGGTATGATGACAGCGGCAGACAAACATCTGGGCCGAGGGTATGCCGACTTCTTCCTCTTGCTCCGGGAAGAGTGGGGGCTGATAACCCAGGGAACACTCAAAGGGCGAGAGACCCGTGGCAGAACAAGGAAGGGTGTTGTGGGTATATTCAACCCACACTAGTTGCTGGCTCCAGGTTGTGGGGTTGGCGGAGACCAGGCAACGAAGAGTCATCTCCAGGTCTTGGTTGGGTCGCTCCGACTGGCCGTTGGGCTTGGGGTGGAACCCAGAGGACAGGTTGGCCGACAACCCAATGAGTGTGCAGAACACCTTCCAGAACCAGGACGTGAACTGAGGACCCCGGTCGGAGAACATGTCCACTGGGAGTCCATGGATCTGGAAGACGTGCTGCACCATGAGCTGGGCCGTGTCATTGGCAGAGGGTAGCTTGGGGAGAGGAATGAAGTGGGCAGCTTTGGAAAACCAGTCCACTACTGTCAGGATGGTGGTGTTGCCATCAGACGGGGGGAGACCCATGACAAAGTCCAGGGATATGTGAGACCAGGGACAGTGAAGAAAAGGCAAAGGTTGAAGGAGACCAGCCGGAGATTGCCAGGGATTCTTGTTCTGCACACAAATCGTCCATGTAGCAACGACCGCAGAGACGTCAGGAACCGTGGTAGGCCACCAAAAGCGTTGTCACACAAAGGCCATGGTCCGAACGGGAGCCTGGGTGGCAGACAAGCTTGGAGGAGTGGGCCCACTCCAGAAAATAGGATCAGACAGCGTCAGGAACAAACATCCGTTATCTGGGAACACTGCGCCTCACGAATGTGCTTCCCTATTCCCCAGAGTGCCGTTGCCAGGCACAAGGTGGGAAGTATGGTGTTTGGTTCCGGGGGTGTAGCCGTGGTCCTATAGCGGCGTGACAGTGCTTCCGACTTGACATTCTTGGATACCGGTCGGTATGATGGGGAGAAGTTGAACCAGGTGAAAAGCAGGGCCCACCTAGCTTGCCTGGAATTGAGACGCTTGGTGGTGCGAAGATATTCCAGGTCCTTCTGGTCTGTCCACACAATGAACGGATGTTCCGCCCACTCCAGCCAGTGCCCACTCCAGCCAACGCCATCTTCACCGTGAGAAGCTCACGATTGCCCACATCGTATTTCCTCTCCGTGGCATTGAGGCAATGGGCGAAGGCGCAGGGATGAAATTGAGGTCCAGAGGCGATGTCATTTACAAAATAGCCTCCAACATTCTACTCAGCAAATTGGATGCAGTCTATCAGTCACCAAAGGATGGATGCAGTTTTGTCACCAAAGCCCCATATACTACCCACCACTACGACCTGTATGCTCTCGTTGGCTGGACCTCGCTTCATATTCATCGCCAAACCCACTGGCTCCAGGTCATCTATAAGTCTTTGCTAGGTAAAGCCCCACCTTATCTCAGCTCACTGGTCACCATAGCAGCACCCACCCGTAGCATGCGCTCCAGCAGGTATATTTCATGGTCACCCCCAAAGCCGATTTAAAAATAACCTTACTGGGAAATCACACTTTGCAATAATCTGAGCACTGCGCCCAGAAAAATACGCTTTGCGATACAGACTAACCGCCATGTTGGAGAGATCTAAAATCGAAAATACTATGTAAATAATCCATTACCTTTGATTCTCTTCATCAGATGTCACTTCCAGGAATCCCAGGTCCATAACAAATGTAGTTTTGTTCGAAAAAGCTCATAATTTATGTCCAAAAAGCTCCGTGTTGTTAGCACATGATCTATGCCAGCCGGACTTCTCGTCATGATCGAGGGGAAAAAAAATATTTACGTTCGTTCAAACATGTCAAACGTTGTATAGCATAAATCATTAGTGCCTTTTTTAACCAGAACATGAATAATATTCAAGGCGGACGTTTGCATTCTCTTTTAAAACGTTTTGGAACGAGAGTACCCAAAATGAACTCGCGCGCCAGAGTCTAATCGGCCAGCACCGTTCCAAGGCTCTTGTTCGTTCAGTTCTCACAGTATAAGACTCAAAACACTTTCTAAAGACTGGTGACATCTAGTGGAAGCCATAGGAAGTGCTCAACAATTAATAAGCCCCTGTGTGTTTCAATGGCATAGGCTTAAAGGTAATTCAACACATCAGGTATCCACTTCCTGTCAGAATTTGTCTCAGGGTTTTGACTGCCATATGAGTTCTGTTATACTTACAGACACCATTCAAACAGTTTTAGAAAATGCAGAGTGTTTTCTATCCAAACCTGAACAATAATATGCATATTCTAGCTTCTGAGTTGGTGTAGGAGGCAGTTAAAAATGGGCACATATTTTTTTCAAAATTCTCAATACTGCCCCCTAGCCCCAAGAGGTTTTAAACCCCTGGATGCCATTTTTCATAGTGCCCTTCTTTTTATGAAAGGAGACAGTTGTATTACTCGTCACTGTATTCTTTACTAAAAGGTTGGCTGGACCTCTTTGAAGTCACGTAGTTCACATCATTACGCTATTTTTGTTTACAAAGCCCTGCTCCACAAACTTCTGACTTAATATCACTGTTAAGATTTAAAAATACAAGTTATCTAACCCGTTTACAGGGTTTGTTAACTCCGGAGACTCCCTTGGTGTCTAGTGAGTTAGGTAGATCCTCCTTTGGTTTCCGTGCTCCTTGCATGTAGAATGAATCTACAACGCACTTTAAAATTGAAGGATTTGGTGCCTCTAGGACATTTCAGACGGTTGTTAGGGGACATTTTTACTGAAGAATGTGTCTGTTATTTATTATTGTGTTTAGCTTTTTGTGTGTTGTTGTGCACAATAATAATGTGTATATGAATGTGTAGTTTAATGTGTTCATTGCATTTTGATGTGTATTGTGACGCTATACAGGGCTCATCTGGAAAAGAGACCTTGTTCTCAGCATTGACTGTCAAAATAAAGAAAAACAAATGTTTTTTTGAAATACAAATAATACACTGAGGTTCAAAGTGGCAATGCAACCTCGAAGGCAAATGGAGAAATTTGCCATAAATGCAGGCAACAGAGATTAAGAAGTGTGTTGCCGTTTTAATTATGGAGTGTTTTGCCGCCTGTTAGCTGTCAGTCAAACTGTGTAAATGTTAAACCGAATTTAAGCTTAGGCATTAACTGAGTGGTTAGGGTTAAGGTTTGGGATAACCCTTACAAAAAAAGACGTGTAAAAAATGACGTGAGAATAAACAAATGGTTTTGAACCATAACCGACTCATGTCCGCTACAGTTTCACCTGTGCATTTTCCCATTTCAATGTCAATTTAAACAGAATAAATAAGGAGATACGGAGAGTTATCTTCTTTTCACTGGGTTTCTCAGAATACTGACTGTTCAAATCAAATTCATCTCTTTTTGCAAAATTATATGTTGACATTACATGTAACAAAAACCAATGGACAGCTCACAATAACATAAGCAAAATATCAAGATAGGATAAAACATTATCTATTAACATTAGATAAACATTTCATAAAAAGTAATCTTCTAAATTACCTATCATTAGTGTGGTTCACATCTACACATTTATAACAGAAATAAAATGTAATTCTCAATGACTTGCTTACAAAAGTGAGCTACAGTGAGGGAAAAAAGTATTTGATCCCCTGCTGACTTTGTATGTTTGCCCACTGACAAAGAAATGATCAGTCTATAATTTTAATAGTAGGTTTATTTGAACAGTGAGAGACAGAATAACAAAAGAATCCAGAAAAACGCATGTCAAAAATGTTATAAATTGATTTGCATTTTAATGAGGGAAATAAGTATTTGACCCCCTCTGCAAAACATGACTTAGTACTTTGTGGCAAAACCCTTGTTGGCAATCAGAGGTCAGATGTATCTTGTAGTTGGCCACCAGGTTTGCACACATCTCAGGAGGGATTTTGTCCCACTCCTCTTTGCAGATCTTCTCCAAGTCATTAAGGTTTCGAGGCTGAAGTTTGGCAACTCGAACCTTCAGCTCCCTCCACAGATTTTCTATGGGATTAAGGTCTGGAGACTGGCTAGGCCACTCCAGGACCTTAATGTGCTTCTTCTTGAGCCACGCCTTTGTTGCCTTGGCTGTGTGTTTTGGGTCATTGTCATGCTGGAATACCCATTTTCAATGCCCTGGCTGAGGGAAGGAGGTTCTCACCCAAGATTTGATGGTACATGGCCCCGTCCATCGTCCCTTTGATGTGGTGAAGTTGTCCTGTCCCCTTAGCAGAAAAACACCCCCAAAGCATAATGTTTCCACCTCCATGTTTGGTGGAGATGGTGTTCTTGGGGTCATAGGCAGCATTCCTCCTCCTCCAAACACAGCGAGTTGAGTTGATGCCAAAGAGCTCCATTTTGGTCTCATCTGACCACAACACTTTCACCCAGTTGTCCTCTGAATCATTTCAGATGTTCATTGGCAAACTTCAGACGGGCATGTATATGTGCTTTCTTGAGCAGGGGGACCTTGCGGGCGCTGCAGGATTTCAGTCCTTCACGGCGTAGTGTGTTACCAATTGTTTTCTTGCATGGAGCCCCAGGCCGAGGGAGATTGACAGTTATTTTGTGTTTCTTCCATTTGCGAATAATGGCACCAAGCTGCTTGGCGATGGTGTTGTAGCCCATTCCAGCCTTGTTTAGGTCTACAATCTTGTCCCTGACGTCCTTGGAAAGCTCTTTGGTCTTGGCCATGGTGGAGAGTTTGGAATCTGATTGATTGCTTCTGTGGACAGGTGTCTTTTATACAGGTAACAAACTGAGATTAGGAGCACTCCCTTTAAGAGTGTGCTCCTAATCTCAGCTCGTTACCTGTATAAAAGACACCTGGGAGCCAGAAATCTTTCTGATTGAAAGGGGGTCAAATACTTATTTCCCTCATTAAAATGCAAATCAATTTATAACATTTTTTACGTGTTTTTCTTGATTTTTGTTGTTATTCTGTTCAAATAAACCTACCATTAAAATTATACACTGATCATTTCTTTGTCAGTGGGCAAATGTACAAAATCAGCAGGGGATCAAATACTTTTTTCCCTCACTGTAGCTAGTAACTTTTTCACTCCGTCAAAACAAACAAACAAACATCAAAACAAAGTCAAAATGACCAGAAAAGTCTTCACAGTTTAGTTAAACATGTTATCTCCATGCATACAAATTGGACAACAGGATAAAAAAAGGAGACATGGAAGAGCTAGCTTCTCTGTTCTTTTCATTGGACTTCTTCCAACTATCAAGGATCAACATATGAAGAAGAGAGGTTTGCGCCTGCAGCAGTAACACATGCAGTGCCTCCCCCTAGTGGTAGCGCTAAGTGTTCATGTATATCAATGCAACACCATGGAGGACTACAATAATAATGTGTGAATGGCTCATAAATAAGAAATAATCATATTTAACACACTTAAATCAACATACTCAACTAACATATTTAGAAATTCCACATGTGGAAACATTGCTACTGTAACATGTTCATCACCATCTTTTCACATTTGACTATTTCACCGCCACATGCAACTTGCAATTACACATGTGAAAGTATGATTTTAACCTCTATGGGCTAGGCGGGACGTAATCGTCCCACCTACGTAACAGCCAGTGTAATCCAGTGGCGCGATTTTCAAATACCTTAAAAATCCTATTACTTCAATTTCTCAAACATATGACTATTTTACAGCTATTTAAAGAAAAGACTCTCGTTAATCTAACCACACTGTCCGATTTCAAAAAGGCTTTACAACGAAAGGAAAACATTAGATTATGTCAGCAGAGTACCCAGACAGAAATAATCAGACACCCATTTTTCAAGCTAGCATATAATGTCACAAAAACCCAGAAGACAGCTAAATGCAGCACTAACCTTTGATGATCTTCATCAGATGACACACCTAGGACATTATGTTATACAATACATGCATGTTTTGTTCAATCAAGTTCATATTTATATCAAAAAACAGTTTTTTACATTAGCATGTGACGTTCAGAACTAGCATATCCCCCGCAAACTTCCGGGGAATTTACTAACAATTTACTAAATTACTCACGATAAACGTTCACAAAAAGCATAACAATTATTTTAAGAATTATAGATACAGAACTCCTCTATGCACTCGATATGTCCGATTTTAAAATAGCTTTTTGGTGAAAGCACATTTTGCAATATTCTAAGTACATAGCCCAGCCATCACGGGCTAGCTATTAAGACACCCGGCAAGTTTAGCCTTCACCAAAATCAGATTTACTATTATAAAAGTTTGATTACCTTTTGTTGTCTTCGTCAGAATGCACTCCCAGGACTGCTACTTCAATAACAAATGTTGGTTTGGTCCAAAATAATCCATCGTTATATCCGAATAGCGGCGTTTTGTTCGTGCGTCCCAGACACTATCCGAAATGGTAAATCAGGGTCTTGCGCATGGCGCAATTCGTGACAAAAAAATTCTAAATATTCCAATACCGTACCTCGAAGCATGTCAACCGCTGTTTAAAATCAATTTTTATGCAATTTATCTCGTAAAAAAGCGATAATATTCCGACCGGGAATCTCCTTTTCGGCAAACAGAGGAAAAATCACAAAGACGGGGGCGACCAGTGCACGCGCCTAAGCCCACAGTCCCTTGATCGGCCACTTGAGAAAGGCGATAATGTGTTTCAGCCTGGGGCTGAAATGACGACATTCAGGTTTTTCCCTGGCTCTGAGAGCCTATTGGAGCCGTGGGAAGTGTCACGTTACCGCAGAGATCCTTTGTAATTGAATGAGATGTCAAAGAAAGACAATAAATGGTCAGACAGGCCACTTCCTGTAAAGGAATCTCTCAGGTTTTGACCTGCCATTTGAGTTCTGTTATACTCACAGACACCATTCAAACAGTTTTAGAAACTTTGGAGTGTTTTCTATCCAAAGCCAATAATTATATGCATATTCTAGTTACTGGGCAGGAGTAGTAACCAGATTAAATCGGGTACGTTTTTTATCCAGCCGTGTCAATACTGCCCCCTAGCCCTAACAGGTTAACAGGGAGTTTTCTTGCATGTGAAACTGCAAATTATATTTTCACATGATTGGTTATCACATGTGAAACTGCATATTTGACTTCCAAATGTGAAACTGCATTTTCGATTTTGTGAAAACATGAAAACGTTATTCTCCTCACGTGAAAAGGTGGTGTTAACGTGCGGACTCTAAACTCACATGTGAACAACTGACCTCACAACTGACCTTGTTTTCACATGTCAAAATGTCAGCTCAACATAAAAACAGCTGTCACAGGTGAAAATGCAATTTCACATGTAAAAATGTGATGTTAATTCATGTATCTTAGTCATTGGCAAACACACCTTCTGGTGAAACCAATGAAGTGTATTGATTTTCAAAAATAGCTTGCATTCCCTTTGAAATAAATGTTATTTCCTCCCTAATCACTCCATCCTTGACTCAATCTTTAACTATCTTCCAATGCAAATGAGCAAAATAAATTAACATTGAAAACAATAGGCCACTGTAGCAGGGAACATAGATTACTCACAGAGTGCTGAAATGACAGATATCATCAATTTAAGTGATAATAAAGGCATAATAACAATCTAAATATTGCAGCATCTTTACGGTTGAAGCTGGGAAAAAACTGTCCATTAATCTGAAGCCTAATGGGAGATTTGAAATACAAAGCAGTTAGCAGAGGCCCTGCATTACCCAACATTCTCATTCACTCGACTTGCCAATATTTTAAAGCCATCTATCCTGTCATTTTTTGTCTGCAGATAGACAGACAGACACATGCACACACCCATGCACTCACATGGTAAACCTCTCCTCTCTCCCTCCTATCTTCTCAGGGAGGGACCCTGTGATAAAGTTATCAGCTTTAAAACACACTTATCTCTACTTGTGAACAAACCCACACACCATGCCTCACACACCAAACCCCCTAAATGATTAGCTGTATATCTTTGCACAAGGTCAAAGGGATACAGAAGGTACATTAAAATCTGAAGGGTCAGCGCTTTTTACTTTCTATCTTCTTTATACCTCCCTGAGCAAGATACAAAGAAGAAGGGAGAGATGGGGGGAGGTGGGGTGCCCAGGGAAAGAGGGACAGAGAGAGACACAGAGAAAGACACACTGAGTATACAAAACATGAAGAACACCAGCTCTTTCCATGACATACACTGACCAGGGGAATTCAGGTGAAAGCTATGATCCCTTATCGATGTCAATTCTAAATCCACTGCAAACAGTGTGGCTTAAGGGGAGGAGACAGGTTAAAGAATGATTTTTAAGCCTTGAGACAATTGAGACATGGATTGTGTATGTGTGCCTTTCAGAGGTTGAATGAATGCTAGGTCAGGTGAACAAAAGGACTTGAGTTACTGTATGTTGTTACACCATGAGACGTTAATCATGAAACATACACCCCTGCCCTTCTTCTTCCCGGAGAGATGTTTATTCCTGTCGGCGCGACACACAAAGAATCCAGGTGGCTGTACCGACTCCGACAGCATATCGCGAAAGAACCATGTTTCCGTGAAACAGTATGTTACAATCCCTGATGTCTCTCTGGAAATGAATCCTTGCCCTAATTTCGTCTACCTTGTTATCTAGAGACTGGACATGAGAGAGTAATATACCCGGAAGCTAACTACCAATTGGATACCACAAAATTGGGGAATAAAGGGCTAAAATAAAAATAGGTAACCCTTTATAACATGGCTATTTTAAAAGATATCACAAAGACCTACATAAGTGTTACTAATGCTCTCCTCTTTCTGGGGGACCGAGTTTTCAAATCAGTGGAATGCCCGATGGAAGCTAAGGAGATGGAGAAACTTCTGGTGTTTGATTGCAAATAATGCAGAGGTAGTCAAAAAAAGAATACACAGAAGAAGGCTGTTGTATAAAACACCTGTCTCCGGATTATATCTTCAAACTAAGGGCAACCATGGACTCCATGATGGAGAATGAGAAACGTTCATCCATGTATACGGGTAAGAGATTCTATCTAGCAACATTTTCAGATATTATACGTGTCTAATTTTGTCAGAAAGTCGTTTTCATTGCAAGTTAAAGCATACTGTTAGCTAGCTAGCTAATGTTAGCTGGCTGGCTCGCTAGCTAACGTTACGTGTACGATCTGTGTAGTAATATTATTTGGATCTCAGAGCCATTTGCATTCCTAGTTATTGCCTGACGTTAGCTAGCCAGCTAACATTGAACCTAGGTAGTTGGTTAGCTTTCGCTAGCAGCAGATTCATGTAGGGTAGTAACGTTATACATTGTTATTATGGTACATTGTTTAGCTAGCCAGTGTAAGAATATTCAAAGATAAATACACAACGCAGGAGACTAAAGGTCAAGAGGGAATTAATGATGAATGGAAATATTTTTTTTTCTGTAATGGGGAACTGAAGATTAAGTGATTTCACTCACTGTAGTAGTGGACGTGTACAGTGGTGAGTCATCAGTATACAGAGACACACTTTACTCAAAGCCAGTGGCATGTCATTAGTCAAGATTGAAATAAGTAAAGGACCTAGACAGCTGCTCTGGGAAATTCCTGATTCTACCTCGATTATTTTGGAGAGGCTTCCTTATGAACGGGTAACTCTTTATCCACAATATAGCAGGAGGTGTAAAGCCATAATACATACATTTTTCCATCAACAGACTATGATCGATAATGTCAAAAGCTGCCTGAAGTCTAACAAACAAGTTCTCAATGTTTTTATCATCAATTTCTCTCAGCCAATCATCAGTTATTGTGTAAGTGCCGTGCTTATTGAATGTCCTATAAGCGTGCTTAAAGTCTGTTGTTAATTTGTTTACAATAAAATAGCATTGTATCTGGTCAAAGATTATTTCTCAAAGTCTACTAAGGGTTGGTAACATGCTGATTGGTCAGCTATTTGAGCCAATAAAGGGGGCTTTACTATTCTTGGGTAGTGGAATGACTTTTGTTTCCCTCCAGGCCTGAGGGCACACACTTTCTAGTAGGCTTACACTGAAAATACGGCAAACAGGAGTGGCAATATCATCCGCTATTATTCTCAGTACTTTTCCATCCATGTTGTCAGACCTCGCTTGTCATTGTTGATAGACAACAATAATTTTTTCACCTCCTCCACACTCACTTTACGGAATTCAAAATTACAATGCTTGTCTTTCATAATTTGATCAGTTGTACTTGGATGTGTAATGTCAGCGTTTGTTGCTGGCATGTCATAGTTAAGTTTGATTATCTTGTCAAAGGATTTATCTAAGTTATTTTCAGATATTGTCAGAATATGAACATTACTAACACATTTTTGATTTTATGAACCTTATTCCTTATGTTAACCTGGGCTATTTTTAACACTTTTCTGGGATGCTTGATTGTTTTCATTGCTTTATTGGAAAGTTTAGCAGAAGTAGACATGCTCATGTTATTTACTGTATGTTAATGCAGGGTGATCTGTACACAGTGGACTTCCTATGAGGGCACACCGCCTCAGTGCTAACAGTATAACTCTGGTTCATAGGCACATGATTACTGCATACAATAGCTGTAGGATCAGCAGAGGCATTCAGGGCAGTTAGAGGGACATAAATTAGGTTACTTACATTGTGTCTTCCAATGCCCTTGGGATGATGTACATTTGCTGAAGCATTATGACAACTCAGCGACACAATGGTAGGGATTAATTGAGCTGGGCTTGGGTCATTAATAAGTCACTGTCTTAATGCAGCCTTATAATGCTGTGAAAGGTTCCAGGAACCCAAATGATTTGGGTGGATCCCATCCTCCTTATAAAATGAGCTTTATTTTCAGAAAGTTTCAAACTTGTCAATAAATGTTAGTCCCACTAACCTGCAATAGTCACGTATCAAGTTATGGAGGGCTAAAAGTCTGCTGAAATGTTCTATGCCACAATATAGGGAGGGCACAGGGCAAGATATTGTGGGGCATTTGTTGGTGTCAAGCAGAGACCCAATCAGTTCTTTAAAATGCATCTTCAGCTGTTTTGAGCTGCCCTACATAATCTAATTGAATCCCACATAAACTATGATAGACTCAGTTTCCTGATGCAGGTTAACATGTTTGGGAGCAGCTTAGCAGTTGCAGACACAGGCAGTCTCAGCGATGAAGGTGCAGATAGATCATGCACCAGGGAGCCGAAGCTATTCCTCTTGTCAGTCTGCTCCTGACCTCTCGCAGACACTGCAGTCAGCTTAGCAGCATGCCGCTGCCTTTGGTTTCCACGACTTGTGACATGGGACCAGCGCTGATTGGAACAATCCTCTTGCTGTTCTCCGTCTACTTCACAAAAAAATGGAGGAGCAGATGGAGATGACATCCTTGGCAGGCAAGTTCCAAGGCAGCACAGGCCATTCGGATAGGGACAGATGACAAGGCGGGGACACATCCATCAAGCCCGAGCGGCATCTAGCCACAGGAGTTGAGAACGAGAAGGTTTAAATTTGAATTTGCTTGCTTAGGATAGCCACCTCATTCCTGTAATCCACCACAAGCAAACAATTTCCCCATTAGAACTCTGGATTGTCAATATTGTCCTGGACAAAAGGGCTGGAAATGTTCATTTGCTATTCCAGGCAAAGCGAGCTCCATTGCAACCTAGCTAGCTAGCTGGCTAGTTGGTAGCAGGTTTTGACACAAACACTTATGAACAAAATAAAATTAAAACAAAAAACATTGGAAACAACAGGCCGAAACAACAGGTTAAGGCGCAGGAGGTATCCAAGTTACCTAGCTAGCTAATAAGCTAGAAACAAACCAAAACATTGTTTAGAAAGTTGCTTTTAGTTGCCTGGTTTGCTAGAATGACATATCAAAATCAAATCAAATCAAATGTATTTATATAGCCCTTCTTACATCAGCTGAGATATCAAAGTGCTGTACAGAAACCCAGCCTAAAACCTATATACTGAATACATTTTTAAACGGATGGGTTTATTGGTGTTAAAATACACCAGTTATGCTATTTTGGACTACCAGGCTGCTGATGTCATGCAGCCTGTCGTTTTTATGTTTATACTTTTTCATAATGACAACGACAAGTTTGATGTCGGACGACAATAGGATGTCCATGATGTCACTGTGATAACTGTATACAGACATGTTAACCTGTCTGGGCTAGGGGGCAGTATTTTCACGGCCGGATAAAAAATGTGCCCGATTTAAACTGGTTACTACTCTTGCCCAGAAACGAGAATATGCATATTATTAGTAGATTTGGATAGAACACACTCTGAAGTTTCTAAAACTGTTTGAATGGTGTCTGTGAGTATAACAGAACTCATATGGCAGGCAAAAACCTGAGAAAATTACAAGCAGGAAGTGGCCTGTCTGACAATTTGTAGTTCTTCTTTCTAGTCCCTTTCGAAACTATATATATAGTATCTCTGGGGTTACGTTGCACTTTCTAAGGCTTCCATTGGCTCTCTAAAGCCTTCAGAAAGCAGATTGAGGCGCCTCCTGTCTCTGGGCAGAGTATGGTAGCTCAGTTTGTCAGTGGTCTGCCTGGTGACTAAGAGATTGGATATGCGCATTCACGAGACCACGCTGTTTTTCATTTTCCTCTTTGAATGAATACACTATTGTCCGGTTGGAATATTATCGCTATTTTACGAGAAAAATACCATAGAAATTGATTTTAAACAGCGTTTGACATGCTTCTAAGTACGGTAATGGAACATTTTGATTTTTTTTGTCTCGAAATGCGCTCGCGCGTTACCCTTTAGATAGTGACCTGAACGCATGAACAAAACGGAGGTATTTGGACATAACTATGGATTATTTGGGAAAAAAACATTTATTGTGGAAGTAGCAGTCCTGGGAGTGCATTCTGACGAAGATCAGCAAAGGTAATACAATTTTTCTAATACTAATTCTGAGTTTAGTGTGCCCCGAAGTTGGCGGGTGTCAAAATAGCTAGCCATGATGGCTGAGCTATGTACTCAGAATATTGCAAAATGTGCTTTCGCCGAAAAGCTATTTTAAAATCTGACATAGCGATTGCCTAAAGGAGTTCTGTATCTATAATTCTTAAAATAATTGTTATGTATTTTGTCAACGTTTATGATGAGTAATTTAGTAAATTAACCGGAAGTTTTCGGTGGGTATGCTAGTTCTGAACATGCCACGCCAATGTAAAAAGCGGTTTTTGATATAAATATGAACTTGATTGAACAAAACATGCATGTATTGTATAACATAATGTCCTAGGAGTGTCATCTGATGAAGATCATCAAAGGTTAGTGCTTCATTTAGCTGTGTTTTGGGTTTCTGTGACATATATGCTTGCTTGGAAAATGTCTGTGTGATTATTTTGGGCAATGTACTCTCCTAACATAATCTAATGTTTTGCTTTCACTGTAAAGCCTTTTTGAAATCGGACAATGTGGTTAGATTAACGAGAGTCTTGTCTTTAAAATGCAGTAAAATAGTCATATGTTTGAAAAATGGAAGTTTTCGTATTTTATAGGAATTTGTAATTCGCGCCACGCCCATCATTGGATATTGGAGCAGGTGTTCCGCTAGCGGAACATCTAGATGTAAGAGGTTAAGAATTATAGATACAGAACTCCTTTATGCAATCGCGGTGTCCGATTTTAAAATAGCTTTTCGGTGAAAGCACATTTTGCAATATTCTGAGTAGATAGCCCGGCCATCACAGACTAGCTATTTTGACACCCACCAAGTTTGGTACTCACTAAACTCAGATTTACTATAAGAAAAATTGGATTACCTTTGCTGTTCTTCGTCAGAATGCACTCCCAGGACTTCTACTTCAACAACAAATGTTGGTTTGGTTCCAAATAATCCACACTTATATCCAAATAGCGGCATTTGTTTGTGCATTCAAGACACTATCCGAAGGGTAACGAAGGGTAACGCGCCGGCGCATATCGTGACAAAAAATGTCAAAATATTCCATTACCGTACTTCGAAGCATGTCAAACGCTGTTTAAAATCAATTTTTATGCGATTTTTCTCGTAAAATAGCGATAATATTCCCGACCGGGAGTCGTTGTTTTCGTTCAAAGACTGAAAATGTAAAATGGACTCTTCACGTGCACGCGTGCACCCGTCTCATTGTTCTCAGATCGACCACTATCCAAATGCGCTACTGTTTTTCAGCCAGAGACTGCAGAGTCATCATTCAACGTTCTGGCGCCTTCTGAGAGCCTATGGGAGCCTTAGAAAGTGTCACGTTACAGCAGAGATCCTCTGTTTTCAATAAAAGGTAATCAAACTTTTATAATAGTAAATCTGATATTGGTGAGTGCTAAACTTGCCGGGTGTCTAAATAGCTAGAATTATAGATACAGAACTCCTCTATGCACTCGATATGTCCGATTTTAAAATAGCTTTTTGGTGAAAGCACATTTTGCAATATTCTAAGTACATAGCCCAGGCATCACGGGCTAGCTATTTAGACACCCGGCAAGTTTAGCACTCACCAATATCAGGTTTACTATTATAAAAGTTTGATTACCTTTTGTTGTCTTCGTCAGAATGCACTCCCAGGACTGCTACTTCAATAACAAATGTTGGTTTGGTCCAAAATAATCCATCGTTATATCCGAATAGCGGCGTTTTGTTCGTGCGTCCCAGACACTATCTGAAATGGTAAATCAGGGTCACGCGCATGGCGCAATTCGTGACAAAAAAAATTGAAATATTCCATTACCGTACTTCGAAGCATGTCAACCGCTGTTTAAAATCCATTTTTATGCCATTTTTCTCATAAAAAAGCGATAATATTCCGACCGGGAATCTCCTTTTAGCTAAACAGAGGAAAGTAAACAAAGCTTTCGGTCGACGCGGGCACGAGCCTGAGTCTCACAGTACTGTAACCAGCCACTACGCAAACGCGCTACTTTGTTTCAGCCAGAGCCTGCAAAGCCACGATTCAGCGTTTTGCCGCCTTCTGAGAACCTATGACAGCCGTAGGAAGTGTCACGGGACAGCTAAGATCCCCACTCTTCAATAAACAGAGACAAGAAGAACGACACCTTGTCAGACAGGCCACTTCCTGCATGAAATCTTCTCAGGTTTTTGCCTGCCATATGAGTTCTGTTATACTCACAGACACCATTCAAACAGTTTTAGAAACTTTGGAGTGTTTTCTATCCAAAGCCAATAATTATATGCATATTCTAGTTACTGGGCAGGAGTAGTAACCAGATTAAATCGGGTACGTTTTTTTATCCAGCCGTGAAAATACTGCCCCCTAGCCATAACAGGTTAAAATAATTGTTATGTTTTTTGTGAACGTTTATCGTGAGTAATTTAGTAAATTCACCGGAAGTGTTCGGTGGGAATGCTAGTTCTGAACGTCACATGCTAATGTAAAAAGCTGGTTTTTGATATAAATATGAGCTTGATTGAACAAAACATGCATGTATTGTATAACATAATGTCCTAGGAGTGTCATCTGATGAAGATCATCAAAGGTTAGTGCTGCATTTAGCTGTGGTTTTGGATTTTGTGACATTATATGCTAGCTTGAAAAATGAGTGTCTGATTATTTCTGGCTGGGTACTCTCCTGACATAATCTAATGTTTACTTTCGTTGTAAAGCCTTTTTGAAATCGGACAGTGTGGTTAGATAAAGGAGAGTCTTGTCTTTAAAATGGTGCAAAATAGTCATATGTTTGAAAAATTGAAGTTTTTGGTTTTTCGAGGAGTTTGTATTTCGCGCCACGCCCTAGCATTGGACATTGGAGCGGTGTTCCGCTAGCGGAACGTCTAGATGTAAGAAGTTAAAGAGCAACTGCCCCTAAAAACCCAACTAATCCCCTTGAAAATGGCCTATGTGGCATCGATATGAGTCAGAAACATTTATTCTAGTATCAAGATAGACTACAAAGTGTAAATACGGAAGAAAAAGAAATGTATGCACTCAGTGCTGTAAGTCGCTCTGGATAAGAGCATCTGCTAAATGACTAAAATGTAAATGTAAATAAGATCATTTGGGTAATAAAGTCAGTCTTGTCTAAAATAGAGTTTAGAACCTGAGTGTGTCACAACAAATACATGAAGGTTGGGTTTGGACTACAATTATGTAAACAATTCAGGACCACTTTTGCCAAGCTCCATGTGAAAATTGCCCCTCCACTCACTGCGCTTCCCGTCATTGAATGTGGCTCCGTTGTTCATCTCCCCAATGCGTTCAAAGGATCACGGTCGTTTGAGACTCAAAAGCCTTATACGGTTCAACAATGCATGCTTCCAGCAGGATGACCTGCCGACTATGTTTTGCATGCCCTGCCGAAGGACCTTAGTACACTACCATGTGGAATAGGTGGTTGCAGTTCGTTGGTCCCCAATGGTGGTGAGTATACCGGTAGCTAGACCATAGACTGCCGGTTTTGCATCTGGTTATGAATATTTTGATAATCATTATCACCATCATCGCTAGCATAGCTGACATTCGTCTGACCTCATGACACTGTTTTTTGTCATATATCACCTATTCTAACTGCCATTGGTAATAGAACAGTGACTATGTGTGTATGTGTTCACAGATACCAGTATGGAGCCAACACTTGGGAGATTTGCAAGAGTGATGGTGTCCAGACTGACAGACAGGCTTGATGCTGATGTCTCTGAATGTAGAGAGACCTTGCATTCAGTAATAAAATTATACAAGACAATTCTATAACATTTTATAGTATTTTCTTATTATTGAATCGAATGGTATGACGACTGACATGTTTGGCAAGGTAGCCCAGACAAAATGTTGATAGATCCAGTATCTGTGAATGACAATAAAAGATGAAAGACAAGTGTAATATTTGCATATTGTTATATGAGCAGAACACTGCTTCTACAATATTATGTGAAGAATGTATTATTCTACATGGAACTGTTTTTTTTGTTGGTGTTTTACCACCTTTTTCTCCCCAATTTCGTGATATCCAATTGTGATCTTGTCTCATCACTGCAACTCCCCAACGGGCTCAGGAGAGGTGAAGGTCGAGTCATTTGTCCTCCAAAACATGACCCGCCAAACCTCGCTCCTTAATACCCACCCGCTTAACCCGGAAGCCAGCTGCACCAATGTGTCGGAGGAAACACTGTTCAACTGACGACCGGAAGTCAGCCTGCAGGCGCCCGGCCCGCCTCAAGGAGTCGCTAGAGCGCGATGAGCCAAGTAAAGCCCCACAGGCCAACCCTCCCCTAAACCAGACGATGCTGGGCCAATTGTGCGCTGCCCTAAGGGACTCCGGTCACGTCTGGTTGTGACACAGCTTGGGATCAAACCCGGGTCTGTAATGACGCCTCAAGCACCGCAAGGCAGTGCCTTAGACCGCTACGCCACTCGAGAGGCCCTACATGGAACTGTTACACTTGAAAGTTATCAAAACACTTTGGTTAGAATATCTACATAAGTTCAGCAATTGCATTCTTCTCATATTGCTCTGTAATGAGAAGAGTGCCATCCTCCTGCATCTCTGCCTGCAGTTACTGTACTCTGCCTGCTGGACCAATGAGGCAAACTCTGTCATATCCAGGATGGAGTGGCATGCACTCCACCCCTCCTGCCACATGACTGCACATGTCCATAACCCGTAATACATTACAAAGATGGAAGGGACTTCATCACCCACTGGAAACTTGAAGAGCTGTGCATGTCAGTGTGTTAGACAGCCAAATCCTTAGATGTGGGAAAATAGACCATAGAAATAGAAATGCCATTTTAGTTCTGGTTAGACAGCTGAAGTTGTACTCTACACCAACTGATTTTGATTTGTTAGGTAAAGTGTAGGCATACTGTCTTGATAAGCACATCAATATGATATTTACAGCAGAAAATGTTATGTGTTTGGAACATCCATAGAATTTTGGTTGATGTATCTACACTCAAGCTGGGTGATGTTTGTGCAATGTCCACATGTATCCTACACCTGTGGGGATATTAGTTATGGGATTCGTCTCATGGGAAAGATCTAACAGCTGACTGAAGAACGCGGGCATTTAACTCGCAGTAGTTTTGAATTTCCATGGTAACATGACGTGATGAAACGTTAAGTCTAAGTTACAAGCTACTTTCGTAAGATGTTGTATAACGTCTTATGAAACACATTCCAGACACTGGCTCTTGCTATCTTGCCATAAATTATTTGACAGAGAAATATCAGTTAAATAGGATAGTTGCTGAAGCAATCACCAAGCTATGCTAGCTAGCTGCTGTCAGCTTGGCTAAACACAAGGTCAGTTCAGGCTTTAGCCTACACATAGATCTGAATCAGCTGACCAAACTTGTTCTCTCCATAGCAAAGCTAGCTTAGCTTATCTTGCTGTACTCACTACTGAAACGTGTTTGTTGTGATTGAATGGCAAAGACACACCTAAGAAACACCCACATCAAACCTCTCCCCCACAATGCAAATCTTGTTTGGTTTCAGTCATGGCCGCTGCATTTGTTAATGACCAAGACAAAAAAATGAGGCCAAATCAGGAGGTGCAGTTCTCCTTTAAGCTTGCCAGCTTTGAGTGCACAACGGTCCATCAGTTCTCAAAGTAGCTATCCACTCCGATTGATCACCCTGGTCTTTCCACATCCTTCATACAACTCCCTTTTGGCTGGCCAAACATATTTTCTTAGCAGATAATCTCCCGTTGACAACATAGTTCTATACTTTTTGAAAAAAGGGTCCCAAAATGGTTAATCGGCTGTCCCCATAGGATAACTATTTTTGGTTACAGGTAGAACTTTTTTTGGTTCACTGTAGAACTCGATTGAGTTCCATGTAGAACTATCTGTGTAAAGAGTTCTACATGGAACCAAAAGGGTTCTCATGTGGACAGCCGAAGAACCCTTTTAGGTTCTAGATAGGGATTTATTTTTTGGGGGAGCTGGTTTGGTTTCTTTTGGCATATCGCTTGGTTGTTGGTGTTGTTGGCAGATCTGAGTTGTTGTTTTCGTATCGATGTTGACAGGTCACTGCTTTCGTTTGTTCATTCTGTCCTTACGAATACAGAAAAGATTTGCTAAGTTGTTGATAACAGTCTAATGGACTTTTATCATCCAGTTATGGTGCTTGAGAGAGTTTAACCTCAATCGGAGGGACACTTTTCCTTTTAGGTTGTCATATTTTCTTGGAGAAGTATATTAATGGTCTATTTCAGACTCTGTTGAATATTAATGAGAGTGTAGGTAAACTTTTGTGTTAGTTTCGTAATATCCACCATGATTGTTTGTTTGACTGGGGTCCCCCGGAAAGGCAAGTGTCACCTTCGCTTACGTACTGTATGTGTCCCATTTAGAGCGTCCAGACCAAATGTCCTGCAAAATGCAATCCGACCAATGGAATTTCTATGCGGCCACAAAGGCCAAACCGGGGTTGAACGTCACCGTCTAATCGTCATAGCATCTCATCTGATCCTTGCCACTTTATTATGGTCAATTAGAGCTATTTCAATGAAAAAAATGGTATATATTGTAGGCTAATTTTAATCAGAGTAATCACATTAAGCATATGTGTTTACACAGTCTTTGTAGGTCTGTTAAACAAAAATTATGATGAATTTGAAAAATATGCACTTTGTTAGTCAGTTTTTTTGAATGGGTGCCAATTATGTATCTAACCTATATTGTACCTCAGACTGTAGCACAGAGTACAGTTTCATTCTGGAATTCTAAGTGTTCTATTTCCAGACTTCTTAGTTTTCCACACTGGAATTAATTTAATTGTTCCATTCCTGAATTTTCTGGTTTTATGCCGGATTTTCTGTATTCTATTCAGGCATTCTCAGTTTTGTTTTAAAGAATTTTCAGTGTTCTCTGTAATTCTAGAATCAATTCTGGAATGTTTTATTAAGAATATCTCAGTGTTTATTCCAGAGTTCAACAGTTGAAGGACTCAGGTAGAATAAACAGTAGACACTGCCGGAGTTGATGAAAAACTCTCTCTCTCCCTTTCTTTCCCTTCCCATAATTGTGCGTGTGTATGCCTGTGCATGTACAGGCTATTGTGTGTGTGCTTGCATGTGTGTGACTATGTGTGTGTGTGAGGGGGCAGAGCAGCCAGCTGGGTTGTAGGAGTAATAAAGAAGGAGAATCAATAGGCCATGCAATAGAGCCAAGGTGCTGCCATCTATCACGCCGCCTCCCTGACTCCCATCATTCATCATGCCCAATGAGGCAGCAAATAGGAAAATGACTATTTGTATCAAACACATCTGCACTCATCCACTGAGGTATTTTATTCCCATTAACTCTCAAAGTAAAATACCCCGGTTTTCCAGCTGCTGTGTTTTGTGTGTGTGTGTTTAAATATTTGTTGGGGCTGGCAATTGAAGAATTAGTACATAGGAGCACATTTTATGTCTGTTGTTTCTTTGCTGAGAAAACAATGTGTTAAGACCCTCTCTCTGCTTCCAACATAAATTCCTATGAATATTCCCCTCGCTCTCTCTATCTCTCTGAGAGAGCCCCCTCCCTCCTCTCTGTCTGCTGTGAATATTTCAGAGTTGTAAGTAGCCATCATTTTACCCAGGCAAGCTTCTCATTTCCCCATAAATTAGCCCAGATGCTGGTCTGCATGGACTGGGGCTTGCGTGTGTGTGTGCGTGAGTGTGTGCGTTTGTGTGTGGCTGTGGCTAGCTGGGGTGGAAAGGGGAGTACTGTGGTCATTATGGTCTAATATCCCATGAAATGGTGGAATCATTATGCTCTCTGTTTAATGAGTTGCGTGTGAATATTACAGAAAGATGTATTTTGTCTGATATCTCCTATAAGTCACTAACAGTGTTTTAGTTACATGAAATCTTATTTAAATCTGTTCATATACATCCCCAGGAAGAATATTACACCTTTTTTATATTTTCTGATAAGCGAGCACTTAGATATGGTCATTTTGACATTGTCATACATTCATAGAATGTTTGGGAATGACGTAGAGTAAGGCATTTGTGAATATTCTATTGCAATATAGAGTGGGAAAGCGGCCATGCATTTGGACAATCAATAAACACTGCACTAAATAAAACCTAATAAAAACATCTGTCTTGCCCAGTACCGGAGTATGCACAGACCGGTGCGCAATAGCCAATCAGAGCTACTGTAGGCCTATATGCAAATAAGCCATTTGCAACATGAGCCTGCACATCATTCACTTTGAACTGGACTGTGTGTTTACAGGCAGTAGCAACAGCACAATTTTAGATTCACTGCACTGTATACTCCTCTGTAAACTGGCCATCTCTGTTTACCCGATGCAAAACCCACTGATTGATGCTTATTTATAAAACCTTCTTAGGCCTCACTCCCCCCTATCTGAGATAACTACTCCAACCCTCATCCTCCACATACAACAACAATTCTGACAGTCTCATTCTGTTAAAGGTCCCGAAAGCGCACACATCCCTGTGTCGTTCCTCTTTTCAGTTCACTGCAGCTAGCGACTGGAACAATCTGCAAAAAAACACTCCAACTGGACAGTTTGATCTCCATCTCTTCATTCAAAGACTCAATCATGGACCCTCTTACTGACACTTGTAGCTGCTTCGTGTGATATATTGTTGTTTCTTCCTTTTTCTTCCTACCAAGGCAGCAGCTACTCTTCCTGGGATCCAGCAACATTAAGGCAGTTATATACAATAACAAATATTGCATTACATTACATTTCATAACACTTTTCACAACACATTACGTTTGTGCCCTCAGGCCACTACTATACTACCACATACAGTTGAAGGCGGAAGTCTACATACACTTAGGTTGGAGTCATTAAAACTAGTTTTTCAACCACTCCACAAATGTCTTGTTAACGAACTATAGTTTTGGCAAGTTGGTTAGGACATCTACTTTGTGCATGACACAAGTCATTTTTCAATTAGCAGCACATTTGCCAGTCGTTTGTACAGTCAGACTTATTTGCCATTCCTTTTGCCTTATCCCTCTCAACCATACATCTTTTTTTCAATTCCTCATCAATCCACGGGATTGAACAGTTTTTACAATCATTGTCTTAATGGGTGCATGCTTTTTAGTGACTAGATTTCATAAATGTGTTAAGTGCAGCGTCTGGTTGCTCCTCATCAAATAAAATAAAATGTTATTTGCCACATGGTTAGCAGATGTTAATGTGAGTGTAGCGAAATGCTTGTGCTTCTAGTTCCGACCATGCAGTAATATGTAACAAGTAATCTAACCTAACAATTTCACAACAACTACCTTATACACACAAGTGTAAAGGAATGAATAAGAATATGTACATAAAAATATATGAATGAGTGATGGCCGAACGGCATAGGCAAGATGCAGTAGATGTAATAGAGTACAGTATATACATATGAGATGAGTAATGTAGGGTATGTAAACATTATATAAAGTGGCATTGTTTAAAGTGGCTAGTGATACATTTATTACATCAATTTTTTCATTATTAAAGAGGCTAGAGATGAGTCAGTATGTTGGTAGCAGCCACTCAATGTTAGTGATGGCTTTTAACAGTCTGATGGCCTTGAGATAGAAGCTGTTTTTCAGTCTCTCGGTCCCCGCTTTGATGCACCTGTACTGACCTCGCCTTCTGGATGAAAGCGGGGTGAACAGGCAGTGGCTCGGGTGGTTGTTGTCCTTGACGATCTTTTTGGCCTTCCTGTGACATCGGGTGGTGTAGGTGTCCTGGAGGGCAGGTAGTTTGCTCCCGGTGATGCGTTGTGCAGACCTCACTACCCTCTGGAGAGCCTTGTGGTTGTGGGTGGAGCAGTTGCCGTACCAGGTGGTGATACAGCCCGAAAGGATGCTCTCGATTGTGCATCTGTAAAAGTTTGAGTGTTTTTGGTGACAAGCCGAATTTCTTCAGCCTCCTGAGGTTGAAGAGGCACTGCTATGCCTTCTTCACCACGTTGTCTGTGTGGGTGGACCATTTCAGTTTGTCCGTGACGTGTACGCCGAGGAACCTTCTCCACTACTGTACCGTTGATGTGGATATGTGGTGCTCCCTCTGCTGTTTCTTGTAGTCCACGATCATCTCCTTTGTTTTGTTGACATTGAGTGTGAGGTTATTTTCCTGACACCACACTCCGAGGGCCCTCACCTCCTCCCTGTAGGCCGTCTCGTCGTTGTTGGTAATCAAATCTACCACTGTAGTGTCGTCTGCAAACTTGATGATTGAGTTGGAGGCGTGCATGGCCACGCAGTCATGGGTGAACAGGGAGTACAGGAGAAGGCTGAGAACGCACCCTTGTGGGGCCCCAGTGTTGAGGATCAGCGGGGTGTAGATGTTGTTACCTACCCTCACCACCTGAGGGCGGCCCGTCAGGAAGTCCAGGACCCAGTTGCACAGGACGGGGTCGAGGCCCAGGGTCTCAAGCTTAATGACGAGTTTGGAGGGTACAATGGTGTTAAATGCTGAGCTGTAGTCGATGAACAGAATTCTAACATAGGTATTCCTCTTGTCCAGATGGGTTAGGGCAGTGTGCAGTGTGATTGCGATTGCGTCGTCTGTGGACCTATTGGGACGGTAAGCAAATTGCAGTGGGTCTAGGGTGTCAGGTAGGGTGGAGGTGATATGGTCCTTGACTAGTCTCTCAAAGCACTTCATGATGACGGAAGTGAGTGCTACGGGGCGATACTCATTTAGCTCAGATACCTTAGCTTTCTTGGGAACAGGAACAATGGTGGCCCTCTTGAAGCATGTGGGAACAGCAGACTGGGATAGGGATTGATTGAATATGTCCGTAAACACACCAGCCAGCTGGTCTGCGCATGCTCTGAGGACGTGGCTGGGGATGCCATCTGGGCCGACAGCCTTGCGAGGGTTAACACGTTTAAATGTTTTACTCACGTTGGCTACAGTGAAGGAGAGCCCGCAGGTTTTGGTAGCGGGCCGTGTCATTGGCACTGTGTTGTCCTCAAAGTGAGCAAAGAAGTTGTTTAGTTTGTCTGGGAGCAAGACATCGTGGTCCGTGACGGGGCTGGTTTTCCTTTTGTAGTCAGTGATTGACTGTAGACCCTGCCACATACCTCTCATGTCTGAGCCGTTGCATTGCGACTCTACTTTGTCTCTATACTGACGCTTAGCTTGTTTGATTGCCTTGCAGAGGGAATAGCTACACTGTTTGTATTCGGTCATGTTTCCGGTCACCTTGCCCTGATTGAAAGCCATGGTTTGCACTTTCAGTTTTGCACGAATGCTGCCATCAATCCACGGTTTCTGGTTGGGGAATGTTTTAATAGACGCTGTGGGTACAACATCACCGATGCACTTGCTAATAAACTCGCTCACCGAATCAGCGTATTCATCAATGTTATTGTCCGACGCTATGCGGAACATATCCCTGTCCACGTGACCGACGCAATCTTGAAGCATGGAATCCGATTGGTCGGACCAGCGTTGAACAGACCTGAGCACGGGCGCTTCCTGTTTTAGTTTCTGTCTATAGGCTGGGAGCAACAAAATGGAGTCGTGGTCAGATTTTCCGAAAGGAGAGCGGGGGAGGGCTTTATATGCGTCGCGGAAGTTAGAATAACAATGATTCAGGGTTTTGCCAGCTCGGGTTGTGCATTCGATATGCTGATAAAATTTAGGGAGCCTTGTTTTCAGATTAGCCTTGTTAAAATCCCCAGCAACAATAAATGCAGCCTCAGGATATGTGGTTTCCAGTTTATATAGAGTCAAATGAAGTTCTTTCAGGGCCGTCAATGTGTCTGATTGGGGCGGGATATACACGACTGTGATTATGATCAAAGATAATTCTCTTGGTAGATAATGTGGTCGGCATTTGATTTTAAGGAATTCTAGGTCAGGTGAACAAAAGGACTTGAGTTCCTGTATGTTGTTATGATCACACCGCGTCTTGTTAATCATAAGGCATACACCCCCGCCCTTCTTCTTACCAGAGAGATGTTTGTTTCTGTCGGCGCGATGCGTGAAGAAGCCAGGTGGCTGTACCGAGTCTGACGTATCCCGAGTGAGCCATGTTTCCATGAAACAAAGAACGTTGCAATCTCTGATGTCTCTTTGGAAGGCAACCCTCGGATTTCGTCTACCTTGTTGTCAAGAGACTGGACATTGGCGAGTAGTATGCTCGGGAGCGGTGCGCAATGTGCCCGTCTACGGAGCCTGACCAGAAGACCGCTCCGTCTGCCCCTTCTGCAGCGCCGTTGTTTTGTGTCGCCGGCTGGGATCCGATCCATTGTCCTGGGTGGTGGACCAATCAGAGGATCTGCCTCGGGAATGTTGTACTCCTGGTCGTAATGTTGGTGAGTTGACGTTGCTCTTATATCCAATTGTTCCTCCCGACTGTATGTAATAAAACCTAATATTTCCTGGGGTAACAATGTAAGAAATAACACATAAAAAAACTAAATACTGCACAGTTTCCTAGGAACGCGAAGCGAGGCGGCCATCTCTGTCGGCGCCGGATGTTATGTCATTACAGACCACAGACGATTAAATATTGTTTACATCACCAACATAGTAATCACTACAAAATGTATTTTATGACACCTTATACACTATATTAGGCCCATCCTTTAGAGCTTTGGTTTTCCTAGATATAGCTACTATATTGTGATCACTATATCCGATGGATGTGGATACTGCTTTAAAACCGAATTCTGCAGCATTTGTAAAAATGTAACCAATACATGTTGATGATTTCATTCCTGGCATGTTTGTACATACCCGGGTAGGTTGACTGAACCAGGTTGCAGACACTGGTTAAAGTTTGAAGCTTTTTCTTGAGCTTGATGAAAGCCAGTCAATATTTAGGTCAATCAGAAAATATACCTCTCTGTTGATATCACATACATTATCAAGCATTTCACACATATTATCCAGATACTGACTGTTAGCACTTGCTGGTCTATAGCAGCTTCCCACCCGAATTGGCTTTAGGTGAGGCAGGTGAACCTGTAGCCATATAACTTCAAAAGTATTTAACAAGAGATCCTCTCTAAGTGTTACATGAATATGGCTCTGAATATAGACCGACACACCGCCCCATTGGCCTTTCTGTCTTTTATGCAGATGTTAATAACCATGTATTGCTACCACTGTATCATCAAAGGTATTATCTAAGTGAGTGTCAAAGATAGTCAGAATATGAATGTCATCTGTCACTAGCAAATTATTTATTTCATGAAACTTGCTACATATGATAACGTGGTTTATTTCTAGTACTTTTCAGGGATGCTTGATTGTTTTCATTGCTTTACTGGGAAGCTTAGCTGAAGCAGCTATGCTCATGTTATTTATGTTAGTGCAGGATGAGCTGTACACAGTGGACTTCCTACGAGGGCACACAGCCTCAGTGCTAACAGTTCATAGGCACATGATTACTGCATACAATATCTGTAGGATCAGCAGAGGCATTCAGGCAGTTAGAGGGACATAAATTAGTTTACTTTCATTGTGTCTTCAAATGCCCCTGGGATAATGTACATTTGCTGAAGCATTATGACAACTCAGCGACACTTGGCAGACAAGTTACAGTTAGGACAGATGACAAGGTGGGGATACAGCCATCAAGCCTGAATGGTGTCCAGCCACATGGACGAGAAAGATCTAATTACCTTTTTCCCCATAAGTTTGCAGATAATTTAAATGTGCTTGCTATGGATAGCAACCTCATTCCTGTAATTCTCCGCAAGCAAACAATTGTCGCATTGGAACTCCGGATTATCAATATTGTCCTGGACGAGTCAGAATATGAATGTCATCTGTTACTTGCAAGTTATTGATTTCATGCACCTTGTATCTGATGCTACATATGTTAATGTGGGCTATGTTTTGCACTTTTCTGGGTTGCTTGATTGTTTTTACTGCTTTACTGTGAAGCTTATCAGAAGTAGACATTACAATGTTATTTATGTTTGAACTGAGCAGGGTGAGCTTTGCACAGTGGACTTCCTACTAGTGAACACCGCCTCAGTGCTAACTGTATAACTCTGGTGCATACACATGATTACTGTATACAATAGCTGAAGGATCGACAGAGGCATTCAGGGTAGTTAGAGGGACATAAATTACATTACTTACATTGTTGTCTGTGCATAGCAATGTTTGTACTATGTGTTGTGACTTTGCTTTCATTAATCTGAGGACTGTTATTTATTTAATCAATTTGTTTAATTGTTACGCAATTAAAGTAATCATGCAGCAATTAACACATTAGGATTTGGGGAACCACGGAAGAGGTTGTTTAAAGAGTTACCATCTCCTGAATTAAACTCTAAAGGTCTTTACCTATCACATTCATAAAACAGTCAACGTATTAACCTCTCTGGGCTAGGCAGGACGAATTCGTCCCACCTACTCAACAGCCAGTTGAATCCTGTGGCGCGTTATTAAAATACCTTAGAAATGCTATTACTTCAATTCCTCAAACATGTGACTATTTTACAGCATTTTAAAGACAAGACTCTCGTTAATCTAACCACACTGTCCGATTTCAAAAAGGCTTTACAACGAAAGCAAAACATTAGATTATGTCAGCAGAGTACCCAGCCAGAAATAATCAGACACCCATTTTTCAAGCTAGCATATAATGTCACATAAACCCAGAAGACAGCTAAATGCAGCACTAACCTTTGATGATCTTCATCAGATGACACACCTAGGACATTATGTTATACAATACATGCATGTTTTGTTCAATCAAGTTCATATTTATATCAAAAAACAGCTTTTTACATTAGCATGTGACGTTCAGAACTAGCAAACCCCCCGCAAACCTCCGGTGAATTTACTAAATTACTCACGATAAACGTTCACAAAAAACATAACAATTATTTTAAGAATTATAGATACAGAACTCCTTTGTGCAATCGAGGTGTCCGATTTTAAAATAGCTTTTCGGTGAAAGCACATTTTGCAATATTCTCAGTAGATAGCCCAGCCATCACGGCTAGCTATTTAGACACCCACCAAGTTTAGCCCTGACCAAAGTCAGATTTACTATTACAAAAGTTTGATTACCTTTGATGTTCTTCGTCAGAATGCACTCCCAGGACTGCTACTTCAATTACAAATGTTGGTTTGTCCCAAAATAATCCATCGTTATATCCAAATAGCAGCATTTTGTTCGTGCGTTCTAGACACTATCCGAAGTGTAAATAAGGGTCACGAGCATGGCGCAATTCATGACAAAAGAATTCTAAATATTCCATTACCGTACTTCGAAGCATGTCAACCGCTGTTTAAAATCCATTTTTATGCCATTTTTCTCGTAAAAAAAGCGATAATATTCCGACCGGGAATCTGCATTTAGGTAAACAGAGGAAAGAAAACAAAGCATTCGGTCGACGCGGGCACGAGCCTGAGTCTCACAGTACTGTAACCAGCCACTACCCAAACGCACTACTTTTTTTCAGCCAAAGCCTGCAAAGCCACGATTCAGCTTTTTCCCGCCTTCTGAGAGCCTATGGGAGCCGTAAGAAGTGTCACATTATAGCAGAAATCCTCAGTCTTCAATAAACAGAGGCAAGAAGAACGACACCTTGTCAGACAGGCCACTTCCTGCATGAAATCTTCTCAGATTTTTGCCTGCCATATGAGTTCTGTTATACTCACAGACACCATTCAAACAGTTTTAGAAACTTTAGGGTGTTTTCTATCCAAAGCCAATAATTATATGCATATTCTAGTTACTGGGCAGGAGTAGTAACCAGATTAAATCGGGTACGTTTTTTATCCAGCCGTGTCAATACTGCCCCCTAGCCCTAACAGGTTAATCATCACCTCTTACCATATCAATATTCTGAACAGTTGTATCCTCATGCATCTGCAAAAACCCCAGCCTCATTCATAATTCAGTACTACACAAATGTGTTTAATTATTTATTTACTAGCTAATTACTGTAAATAATAACACAGACTAAACATACACCCTTTACATGGGACAAAATTCCCTAGTGGACTGGCAAAATATGGCGTCTTAAACACAACGAATGAAGAGGGCTGGGGAGGAGAGAGCGAGAGACAAAGGGACACTTATCGTGGATACATTTTAGAACTATTCTCACATTAACTTCTTTCGGATCATTGGGATGCTAGCATCCCACCTCGACAACAGAGCGTGAAATTCAAAATACAAAAGTAGTAATATCAAACATTCATGAAAATACAAGTGTTATACACCATTCTTTAGCTTAGAATCTTGGTAATCGAACCGCTTTGTCAATTTACAATAGGATTTACGGCGAAAGCATAGCATTTGATCGTCTGAGGACAGTGCCTCACCCACTTCCTGTATTAACATGAATTCATAACCTGCACAGGTGTTACAAAACTCAAAAATAGCGATAAAATAAATCACTTACCTTTGATAATCTTCATCTTTTTGCAATCCAAAGGGTCCCAGTTACACAATCAATGGTCGTTTTGTTCGATAAAGTCCTTCTTTATATCCCAAAAATGTCCATTTATTTGGTGCGTTTGATTCAGAAATCCACCTGTTCCAACTCGCCCAACATGCCTACAAAGGAATCTAAAAAGTTACCTGTAAACTTCGTCCAAACAATTCAAACAATGTTTCTAATCCAACCTCAGGTACCCTAATATGTAAATAATTGATGCAATTTTAGACGGAATATACTGTGTTCAATACTGGAGAAAATGAACGAGGAGTGCACACTCATTCACGCGAGCCAAAAGACTAGAGTCCTTCTGAGGGATACTTTGAAAGAATACGAATACTTATTTTTCAAAGAACAAGCATGAAACAATTTCTAAAGACTGTTGACATCTAGTGGAAGCCATAGGAACTGCAATCTGAGTCCTAATTATTAGACTTTCCCATAGAAAAACATTGAAAAGTCCAATGTCCTCAAAAAAAGAAATCCTGGATGGATTGTCCTCGGGGTTTCACCTGCCAAATCAGTTCTGTTATACTCACGGACATTATTTTAACAGTTTTAGAAGCTTTAGAGTGCTTTCTATCCAATACTACCAAGCATATGCATATCCTAGCTTCTGGGCCTGAGTAACAGGCAGTTTACTTTTTGCACCTCAGTCATCCAAACTTCCGAATACTGTCCCCTAGCTTTAAAAAGTTAATCATATACTTTGCACACGAACCGTCGCCCGTTTGGAATAAGAAATCATGAATGTATTTACGTGTGTGTGCCTTTGTTCGTTGTGTAGTTTTCTAGCTCTCACTCTACTGATAGCTACTTAAGTCACTCTGGATAAGAGCGTCTGCTAAATTACTAAAATGTAAGTTAATTCTAAGTATTTTTTTCTACTAAAAGTGTAAAATTAATAGCTGTACAGAAAGACTCATGTGAAGACAAATTACAGAGTAGGAACTTCTTGATGCTTTTAAAGCCTTTAAGTCTGTAAAAACTCTAGGGCTGAATGGCATACCAGTTGAGATATGTTAAACCTTTTTTTGATGTACTCACAGGTCCACTATTAACATGTTTTAACAACTCCTATAAAAATGGTAGACTATCAGATACAAATGTCTGATTACACTATTACTGAAACAGGACCCAGGTGGTAAATATAAAGATCCAGTCCACCTACAAAACTGGAAGGCCCTAAAACTTCAGTGTTGTGATGCAAAAAAATCTATCAAAATGCATAGCGCATAAAATTAAAAAGGTATCGGATATTATTCATCAAAATCAGACAGGTTTTTTTGCATGGATGATACATTGGAGATAATATACTGGAAACATAACACTAGGATACATCTGGGAAACCAAGCCAGGTATTCATAGCTGATTTTGAAAAGGCCTTTGAAAAAGTTAGACTAGAATTTATATATAAATGCCTGGACTATTTTAATTTTGGAGAATCTCTTATACAATGGGTTAAAGTTATGTATAGTAACCCCAGGTGTAAAATAGTAATGGCTACTTCTTAGAAAGTATAAAACTCTCAAGAGGAGTGCCACTATCGGCATATATATTTATTATGGCTATCTAAATGTTAGCTTTTAAAATTAGATCCAACTATAATATCAAGGGGCTAGAAATCCAGGGCTTTAAACAAAGTTGTCATTGTACGTTGACAACTCACATTTTATTTTAAATCTGCAATTTGGATCCCTGCACAGCCTCATAGAAGATCTAGATAATTTATCTAACCTCTATGGATTACAACCTAACTTAGTGTACCATATTACATATTGGATAGCAAAAATAAACAAAAAACTTTTACATTAGTGTGAAGTTTACCAATAAAATGGTCTGAAGGTGAAGTGCACATATTCGGTATTCATATCCCGAATGAAAGAAACGATCTCACTACAATACATTTAGCAAAAATAGATAATATCATGCTACCAGGGAAAGATATTAAATACCTGTCTATTTGTGGAAAATATGTAAAGCTGCGCCATACAGGTTGCAAAATAGTTGGGAAGAGATTTTTCTATGGCACATGGTTTATGAACTGATACACAAATCAACGCTGGATTCAAAACCAAGAGTTTTTCCATTTAAATGATTATACAAAATTCTTGCAACCAATAGGATGTTATGTATATGAGGGATACAACCATCCCAGCACTGCAGATTTTGCTGCAAAGAGACAGAATCATTAGATCACTTTTTTTGGTACTGTAGCTTGTTTTTGGTCGCAGGTTCAGGAATAGCTGAAGAATTGCAACATTTACCTAGAGCTAACTGCAAATATCACTGCTGGCTGACTTGAAAGCCATACTCAATCGATCAATAATATACTGCAATAATACTCTTAGCAAAAATGTTAATCTTTAATTCAATCAGTAGAAACTATGAGAATAGAACAGTTCAGAACGTGTGTGAAACATTACAGCACAGTTGAAAAATATATGGCAATTAGAAATCAAAACTGGATGGTTTTCAGAGATAGATGGGAGGAATTGAGGGTAGCAAAAAATTACTAAAAAATAACTAATGTAGAAATGTACCATGTCAGTAAAATGCATATAGTATATATAAGCTGGAAGTAGAAGCATAAAATAAGCATAAATATTGCTGTCCATTATTGTACTCTAATTAAGGGAGGGGTGGGTAGGTTTAGGGGAAAATAATAAAGATGGAAAATGTATCTTTAAAAATAAATTATATTTAAGATTAGAAATGATGCCGACATTTACATTGATAAAACCCACAATTTATCTGCAATATTAATGCTGATCACCGCCCCCCCCAAAAAATATTAAATAAATAACCAATACATAAACCCTCTCAAACTTTTTCAGCTTGCAGTTGGCCGTCAAAATTGCATTGATTAATGATGGGGAATAGTAGCCTGCTCGCCGTTCTGCATGCTTGTCCCAACCCACATTTTGACACCTGAATGGAAACTTGCCTGCCTGCCTGCCCATTTGACCGATGTCAAATACATTTGATTGACAATTAAGAGATATGCTAACTGTGGATGACAGTCATTCAAGTTAAGCATAGCTAGCTAGCAAAGGAATTCACATTTCTTGTTAACTAACCAAATGACACGGGTGTCTCCAGCTGTAGCCACAGAAAAACGATATGGGGGCGGGGGTGGGTGGATTGGCCACTCAACCCCAGTCGTCCATTGACAACATCCTCCCAGCAGCTAGCTAACGTTAGACTCTGTGATTTAAGCTTGATAAATAAATAGCTACCTAAATAGATATGCTAGCCTATTAGCCACATTATGACTGACTTGTGATCATCGCCCTTGCTAGTTTGACTGTATTGGCATTCCTAGCCTTAGTTACATTTGTCCGTTTTTTCCAAAATATTGAGTCATTGAAACTGAAACAGTGCATCCCGAATGGCAAGAGGAAGCAAACAATGCACCAGGCCAGCTGTGATTTGCAGCCTGATTTACAGGTCAATTATATGAATCATGCATTGAACTGCATCCATCTATTCTGACAACAATTCCTTACTCTACGTCATGGAATTTTGAATCAAATAGGACCTCTTTTTGAAACGTCTTATAGCACAAACTGGGAATTTTATATTTTTGACAGATATTATGATTATCTGTTTCATATCTACAAAGTAGTTAAAAACACTGTCAGTTCCACTTTAATAAGAGGAGCAGGGCTATTGTAATGTGGATTGAGGGTGGAGTGCATGTGCCTGGATAACATCTGTTATTAAGTTATTTTGTGTTAAAAGGCACCACAAATGTTTTTTGCATGTGTTTTTGTTATGACATGTAATGGCTGTAGCAGTCTCTTCTTTCAGTTTTCGTACACATCACACACACAGTCCCAGTGCACTTACAGGATAAAGCTACATTACTCCAGGCTCATTGCTCTACCATTGGAGGGGGATCTAATAGACAAAGGTCACTGAACACATCTATCAGAGCTCTTCAGTGGCCCTCTTTAACAACCCACACATACATGGTATGCCTGTGGATGAATTGGACACACACACACACACAATTGATTTCAGGGTGAGGGGTGTGTTTGGACACTTGATTTCAGAGTGAGGGCTGTGTTTGGATCTGATGCTGTGGATTGTGTGTGTGTGTTCGCGTGTGTGTGTGTTTAGGTGTGTG
This sequence comes from Salmo salar, assembly GCF_965601325.2. Classification (NCBI taxonomy): domain Eukaryota; kingdom Metazoa; phylum Chordata; class Actinopteri; order Salmoniformes; family Salmonidae; genus Salmo; species Salmo salar. The sequence goes on from NC_138316.1 coordinate 4,693,776, forward strand.
TTAAGGTGCACCTGATATGTACTGTATGTACTGCTTCCATTACTATAATAGTTACAGTTCGTATAAGGAAATCAGTAAATTTAAATAAATAATATGTTGATTTCACATCACTGGGCATGGGCATAGCCACAGGCTCACCCACTTGGGAGCCAGGCCCAGCCAATCAGAATGAGTTTTTCCCCACAAATCAAGGAAATACAATTGAGCTTGTCCGTCAGAAAAATGTGTCTGAAGTGAACCGTCTCATTTTCTTTGCTTGTCTTACTATATTTTTCCAGTTCACATTTTAAGGTTTCAACACAGTGGTTCAGATTATTAATTCCTCCAGCTGTCCGGGTGGCTGGTCTCATAGGAGAAATTATGTCCTTTATTACCAATTACACAGAACACTTAGCTTTCTCAATATCAATTAGCGCTTTGTGCTAAAGCATAATTAAGCCACATAGTCCACTCTGAATGAATATTCTAATATAAATGTAAAGGTGCACTATGCAGGAATCGCTCAGCCATTTCCTTGTTACTAAACTTCTAATAGTTTGCCTAATTTCAGTTTGTAACAAAACAAGCAAGTATATCATTGTACCAGCTAAACCTCTGTGAACTATATTTTACATTACCAAAAAAGTCCCATTGAGACCAAAGCCTCTTTTTTTTCAAGGGAACCCTGTATGAACACAATTGATCAAATATACAACATTCAAACATACAACTAAATAAAAACATTAAATGCTACAAGCAAATCATGAAGCAAACACATTCCTCAACAATGAGGTCCTCCATTAACAACTTGAACTGCCACCAAAACATCAAGGTGCAGATAGATCTGCAGATCATCCCATACACGAGTGCAACAAAAACGGAATGCAGATTTACCTAATTCCATAGTGATCAAAGGAACCTCTAGAGTTAGCCATTCATGTGATTGGGTATCGTGACTCGTATGTCTGTAATTTAACAAATAAGGTATTGTGGACGTTTGCTTGAGAGGGCTTTATAAACACGAAACTTAACCTGTTTAGGATAGGGGCAGTATTTTCACGGCCGGATAAAAAACTTACCCGAATTAATCTGGTTACTACTCCTGCCCAGAAACTAGAATATGCATATAATTGTTTGATTTGGATAGAAAACACCCTAAAGTTTCTAAAACTGTTTGAATGGTGTCTGTGAGTATAACAGAACTCATATGGCAGGCCAAAACCTGAGAAGATTCTATATGGGAAGTGCCCTGTCTGACCATTTCTTGTCCTTATATAGACTCTTTATCGAAAATACAGGATCTCTGCTGTAACGTGACAGTTTCTAAGGCTCCCATAGGCTCTCAGAAGGCGCCAGAATGTTGAATGATAACTCTGCAGTCCCTGGGCGAAAAACAGAAGGGTTTTGGAAAGTGGTCGTTCTGAGAACAATGACACTGGCGTGCACGTGCATGTGATGACTTCCATTTTACTTCTTTCAGTGTTTGAACGTATAAAACCTCTCCCGGTTGGAATATTATTGCTATTTTACGAGAAAAATCGCATAAAAATGTATTTTAAACCGCGTTTGACATGCTTCGAAGTACGGTAATGGAATATTTTGAATTTTTTTGTCACGATATGTGCCGGCGCGTCACCCTTCAGATAGTGTCTTGAACGCAAGAACAAAACGCAGCTATTTTGATATAACTATGGATTATTTGGAACTAAAACAACATTGGGTGTTGAAGTAGAAGTCCTGGGTGTGCATTCTGACGAAGAACAGCAAAGGTAATCCAATTTTTCTTATAGTAAATCTGAGTTTGGTGAGTGCCAAACTTGGTGGGTGTCAAAATAGCTAGCCATGATGGCCGGGCGATCTACTCAGAATATTGCAAAATGTGCTTTCACCGAAAAGCTATTTTAAAATCGGACACCGCGATTGCATAAAGGAGTTCTGTATCTATAATTCTTAAAATAATTGTTATGTTTTTTGTGAACGTTTATCGTGAGTAATTTAGTAAATTCACCGGAAGTTTTCGGTGGGTATGCTAGTTCTGAACGTCACATGCTAATGTAAAAAGATGGTTTTTGATATAAATATGAACTTGATTGAACAAAACATGCATGTATTGTATAGCATAATGTCCTAGGAGTGTCATCTGATGAAGATCATCAAAGGTTAGTGCTGCATTTAGCTGTGGTTTTGGTTTTTGTGACATTATATGCTAGGTTGAAAAATATGTGCGTGATTATTTCTGGCTGGGTACTCTCCTGACATAATCTAATGTTTTGCTTTCGTTGTAAAGCCTTTTTGTAATCAGACAATGTGGTTAGATAAAGGAGAGTCTTTAAAATGGTGTAAAATAGTCATATGTTTGAAAAATTGAAGTTTTGGGATTTCTGAGGTGTTTGTAATTCGCGCCACGCTCTATCATTGGATATTGGCGAGGCGTTCCGCTAGCGGCACATCTAGATGTAATTAAGGTCCTGGAGTGGCCTAGCCAGTCTCCAGACCTTAATACCATAGAAAATCTGTGGAGGGAGCTGAAGGTTCGAGTTGCCAAACGTCAGCCTCAACGTTAATGACTTGAAGAAGATCTGCAAAGAGGAGTGGGACAAAATCCCTCCTGAGATGCGTGCAAACCTGGTGGCCAACTACAACAAACGTCTGACCTCTGTGATTGCCAACAAGGGTTTTGCCACCAAGTACTAAGTCATGTTTTGCAGAGGGGTCAAATACTTATTTCCCTCATTAAAATGCAAATCAATTTATAACATTTTTGACATGCGTTTTTCTGGATTTTTTTGTTGTTATTCTGTCTCTCACTGTTCAAATAAACCTACCATTAAAATTATAGACTGATCATTTCTTTGTCAGTGGGCAAACGTACAAAATCAGCAGGGGATCAAATACTTTTTTCCCTCACTGTACATTTCTAATATTGTCAGAAAGTTGGTTTCATTGCAAGTTGAAGCTTACTGTTAGCTAGCTATCTGACGTTAGATGGCTGGCTCGCTAGCTAACATTACGTGTATTATCTGTGTGTAGTAATGTTATCTCAGAATGCCATTTCACATTTCTAGTTATAGCCTAAACTTAGCTATCTAATTAGCTAACATTGAACCTATTTGGTTAACTTTAGCTAGCTATGACAATCGGTTTGTGTTAGTAGTACTCTATGGATTGGGATTGTAGTTTATTGTTTAGCTTGCTAGCTACATGTCTAAACAAAATATCCCATGTTAAGGCTAGCTGACGACCCATCAAGTTAGCTAGGTGTGTCTGACAGTGATTACAGCTATCTATTGTAGAATGATGCTAAAATATTTGTATCTGGAATTTGTATTTCAGTATCAGTAGAACACGCCTGACTCTCCTCCACCAGTCATACAAGGAGAATGGTCTAATGCCTCCCATAAAATAGACAGCTGACCCAAGCAAGCAGTGGTTACACCTGAAGCCTAAGGAGTGGTGAACTTCAACAACTATGCAGAGGATAATGCAATGGTATTACCAGGACGCCACCCAGGACACAAACACTTTGGTGGAAAGCTGCTGCCATCCCATGTGACAAAAGCAGCAGTATGGCGTCTCCACAAGGAATCGATGACAACACTTGGTATGTAAAGCATAAACAACACGTTTTGATTATTTTATTGACCTCCAACATGGTTGGCACTTTATCTGATACGGTTGTGAAGGACAGCACTGTGACAGGAGTCAACATCCCACAGCTGGTTGGACAAGAAGGATGGTACGGTGCTGGTGGAAAGCTATTTCTGGCAACAACACCGGACTCCATACTTCAGGCCGCTGCCACAGATCAAGCAGTACCAGCACTTCAGGTGAATATCATTTTCATTGCAGTATGAGATTATTCTTCTTATCTAAACTTGGGAGGTGAATTGATGTTGTGCAAGGTTGTAATGTCTTCTCATTTTTTGTTATTTCCTCTTTGTTAGCTTCGATGCTCTGGAGCCTGGTGTTGTTGCCAGAGAGTGTTTGGACTCAGTCAGGACCAGGTTTCAGCTGCTGCGCAACGCTGACATCCTTCCTCCCATAGATGGTCAGCCTGTACAAGCACCACCTGGACTGGACACAGTTAACTAGACAAACTTATATTTTTGAGAAGATCAGGGAGTTTTGCGACAAAGAGGCTATGGACATCACATGCCCTGCACCAAAGTCAAGGGTAGGACAGAAACATACTCTCCGAATATAGATTCCCTTGTTCATGCATGGTTCGGACGGACCAGTCATCAGCACTATCTGCAGCGCCTCTATTCACATGACTCTCTCCTAACACACACATGCCATATGTTGCTGCTACAATGTTTTTTTTTTATCCCGCTGCTCAGCCACTTTACCCCTGATTGTATGCATATTAATACCTCACCTATCACTGATATCATTATTGATATTAACCTTGAACATACTGTATATTATTTTATTTATATTGACATTACCTATTTATAATATTTCTACTATGCAAGTAACTATTTGGCTGTAACATTTACACCTTCTGTTGAGTCCCATCCACTTAGCAAGATGTGGCTGGGGTTATAGCATTTCTTTCAAATTACCCATCAATTTAAACAAGTGTCTGGGTAAGCGTCATCTCATATCTCATATTACCTGGAATTGTTCCTTATTGTAGGCTACTACTTTTACCACTTGTAGTCTTAATCTTTACTACACAACTCATTGTTTAGCACATGACCTCACATGTGAATCCTTAAAGAGATGGTGGGGCTGGCTTAAGAGTGTAACGGCTCTCGTTGGTGGTAGGAAGAGTAGACCAAAGCGCAGCGTGGAAAGCGTTCATGATTCTTTTATTCACAAAAACCCCTAAACAAAATACCAGAAGGCGATAATGAAAGCGCACAGTTCTATCAGGCACAGACACTAAACAGAAAACAAGATCCCACAAAACCCAAAAGGAAAATGACAACTTATATATGATCCCCAATCAGACTCAACAAAAGACAGCTGCCTCTGATTGGGAACCACACTCGGTAAAACCAAAGAAATAGAAAACATAGACTTTACCACCCGAGTCACACCCTGACCTAACCAAACATAGAGAATAATAAGGATCTCTAAGGTCAGGGCGTGACAAAGAGGGTGTGAACAATGCTGAATGAGTGTAGACAAAGGAGAGCTCTCCAGTAGTAGTACCAAAACATTCAAAGGCATTTTCTCAAAATTGAGGTTATGTTTAGCAACTTTCAAAAAATAACTACTTTCCCATTGTTCTTCGAAAATGCAATGTATGAGATACCATTTTGTAGCTCTTTGTCTCTGCTTTAATCCAATGTAAAACACACAATTTCAAATTTTGCTACATAAAGCCGAATTAAGGTCACAATTTATAACCTGATGAAAATGTACAGTTGCTGTCACTTAGTTCTAAATTGTTGACTATTTATGTAATTAACCAACTTATCAAAATGTAACGGGGGACCACCCAAGCCTATTTGACAGCCAAATGTTGTTGGCACATTTTTTCCAATCTTTTATATTTTTATGTCACCACATTCTATGTCAAAAGGTGTAAAGAGGGCATTGAATATGTAAAAGATGTCTAGCAAATCATGGTATGGATATGTGACCCGTTTCTAGAAACTATGCGTATGTCGCACATCACTACTTTACAGGAGAGGCATTTAAAATATATATATATATTTTATCAAAATGCGTTTTTTGGCAGAAATGCCTTCTGGAACATGTCAACTTTCATGTGTCTTAATAACAAACTTGTATGCCATCTGTAAATATGAATACAATTGAATCCTACAGACGAAGAACCATATATGTGACAATTTTTCCATTTTAAGATAATCAGTTATTTTTATATTATTAATTGTGTGTACCACATTAGGTGTTTTATGGTTGACAAATAATTCACCATACTCATATCTTCCAACAACAATTGATATTTTTTTGTTATTTCAAAAAATACTTTTTTTATTGCCGTTTTAATTTTTAGAATGTGGAAGAACAGTATATCTCCAGTGATGATTTCAGTTTGTGGAAGAACAGTATATGTGACATTTTCCATGACACTTGTAAGATGTCCTTTTTTAACACCTGATATGATGTTTTAAGTACTTTCAAGTGCAGATGCCCTTCATGTAAATAACTTAAATGCAATATGTAGTTAATTCATTTGTATGGAGGTTCATTTAAAGCTGGTCTATCAACTTTAGCACTGATGACTTTTCTTAAAAGTTGAGTCATGAAATCTTAGTCTCATTTAAAATGAAGCCCTCAATGTGAACATACCATAGAATAACTACAAAAATAGAATTCAATCAAAAGAAGCACAACTTCTACATATCAAATATGGATCAATGTGATGTGCCAATATGCAGCTCCCTAAGGTCAATATTACAAAACGTTCAGAAACCCATTCTCTTTGCGTTTAACACTATGATCAGCAATTAAGTTTTGAATTGCGTTAAACCCATGCTAAAGGCAAGAAATGTCCTGTACTGAGGTGACAGCAGTAAATAAGTATTAACTGCTTAGAGTTGATGCTAAATGTGGTGACAGAGAGACGTACTGTGTATTGTAATGAATAACAAAAGGGAATCAAGATCAAATGAATACTCACATACTGTATGTGATGACTTGTTTGTTTTTAATTAATTCAGATTTAAAAAAGGTTCAAATGATCACACACAAAATCATTCTCAACAGAACACATTGTACATAACATTTTCTACACTAGGAACAACATCTTAAAATTAAATTAATTCAATATATTGTGCTGGTTGAAATCATACACAAATTGATTCACATAGAAAATTCCTACAATAGGGGTGACATGTTTTCTGAAATGTATTCAGATTCAACATACTATACAGGTTCAGGGGATCATAAACTCACAGAAAAAACGGTTAATTATGTAGCTTGGTTTAACATCAAATTATTCACTCTGCAGTGATTTATAAAAAGAGCGTGCAGCAGCTGGCAAGTAGTTGAGCATGGTCATCAGATCTTGGTACTTGTTTTTTTTGATGGGCAGAGGACTCTCATATGCTCTAGGGTAGTGGCTTGCAAAATAGGGAGGTTGAGGTGTAGCTCCTTGTTTTGGTTTGGAGATCAGCCTCAAATAGACTGTGGCTCTGTCTGGCGTACAGATTCCAAGGATCCTCAACTGAAATTACAACAGAAACATTTTAAGTTCCTGACATCAATAAACAACTTTCACAGTCAAGCACTAGGATATTTTATTGTTAGAACAACATGTTGCATGTTGATGATGAATGTTAGTAAACTATTCTCTGTGCAATACCTGTGATATACTGTCATCGGATCTTAGAATGAGCCAATGTTTGCGATCGATTCCTTTCCCAATACCTGTGACTTTTAACCACCTCACTGAGGTGATCTGTAGTCCAGCTGGTCGCTTGAGGACAGAATCTGGCAGGTGCCTGAAGTCTTCACATTGCATCCTCATCACCTTGAATGGTTTTGCTGGTTGTGCTTCAAGTATCATCTTTGAAACATCATCAGGTGTATGAAGGACTGACACCTTGCCCCTCTTCTCAATGGTGGCAAAAGATCGATCACAAGGAAGAAAAGAATGACCAGAGACCATGAACTTCTGCTCAACTTGGGTAAAGTAACCCATAGAGATGAGCATCGACATCAGATTGAGCATCCGCCAGTTGTTATTCTGCCCACAGCATCTGTCACTGAGGATGATCAACTTGCGCACCTCTGGTTTTGGGAGTGGCGTGAATTTTGTCTTCACCCACTTCAATATGCAGCTTGCTACCTCAATGGCACCTCGGTGTGCAATCCCCTCATGCCAAACACACATGTATGCAGGATCTTCTTTTCCAAGTTCCTGGATGCAAAGGTTAAAATTTGACAGCTGCCGCTGGTATCAGACAATGGAGTGGGTCCGATTAGGGGGTACATCACCCCCTGTAGATCCACAGAAATGACATGGCAGTCAGCATTGGCTTTAGCCCACTCAGTGTCACTTTGAAGCTGTGTGTAGGCCTTTTCGGCTTTGATGGTGCAACTCACTTTCAACTACAATCTTCCTCTTCTCCTCTTCAGATGTTGCTGCTGACATCTTAGTGAAGAATGCGTCACATTTGCCACAGGTGTCACTCCTGGGTTGGCCGAAATTGAGACTCTGCTGTTTGAAAATGTCCCTATAAACCCAGAATTTTGCAGATGATGTGGTATTCTTCTCTTTGTAGAGTCGGTACATTCGCAACAAATTCAGATCAGGGCTGAGGTATTCTCTGTGTACATCCCCTTCATCCGAGAGTAGTGGTTCTGGGTTCTTGGGAAAGATAAAATGTGCTCCTTGATGCCCTCTTTCACTGTAGCATGTATCCGATGTGGCCTGTAAGGAGACAACAAGATGTTGTTGAACTTGTATTCTCTCAATGGTCTAGGGACCTGCCTTAGAGTGCAACTGTGTCGCTATAACCGGGGTACAAATCCCGGTCACGCCATTGCCGTTTGTGGCCGGGGGGTCCTGTAGGGCGGCGAGAATTAGGCCAGTGCCGTCCGGTGGGAGGGGGAAGGTAATCGGCACTCAGTCCTCAATGCTCAGGTTGTAGTTGGACAGCTTAATTACCATCATTTTGTTTAAAAGTAATAAACATTTTTATATTTTTGTTTCAGAATTCGCTATTCATCCATTCGATACTCTATGTTAATGTTTAGAAGATTGTTTAGAGCACTGCTATAGTGAAATAATCCAGGCTGGAATCCATAGCGCATTACCTATTGCTATGCTTCCCTCTTCCATCTTCTAAAGGAGACCTAGCCTCAGTAGCCTGATCTGGAGACCCTGCAACCTCACCTGCCTCAGCTTGAACTCCTAACTTTTCCTGAACAACCTGACCAAAACAATTACATTTCAATTAGCAGGTTCTAAAAAAACTAGTACAAAGAATACAATATGTTTGTAATTGATATTCATATAGACATTAATTCATATTTTCACTTGCCTGAAGACGGCTGTTGGTTAGCTGGAACACAGACATGAAAGTGACCTTGCACACATTCAATCTCTGGCCTGCTTGCTGTACATGGTATTTGAAGGTTTGTTTCCGTCGTTTGTTCTCCTTTGTATCCTCAGGTTTACGTCTCCGTTTCACCTCATGCTGCAATAAAAATTGACAATGATAAATTCAGAATTTAATATACTGTAGCACATTCAGGGTATTGCTTGATCAGGACCTCCATCTTTCACACACTCCCAACCTATACACAGAATGAGTTTGTGTTGCACCATTGTGTAACACTGCACTTTTAGAGTTAACGTTAATGTACGTATCATTACTGTCAAAGTTAAACTATGCAAGTGTTCAATATAGCTATTATAATAATAGGAGTTTTGTCCTATTTCTAACCTGTTCTAAGCCGGAGAGAATCAACGCTTGTTGTTTCTCGTATGGGACAGTGTAGAAAGTGTTGAACAGATGCAGCTTGCGCTCATCAGTCAACTTTCCACAATCCTTTCTGCACGTAGTGGAACACGCTCTTCCCTGCAGGATACAGTGTAACGTTACATATAACTAGCTAGCTACTGTAGCCATGTCGAATCATCCGGTGGATGGAGAAAAAGTAGCTAGCTATGTTTCTTCTATAATCTAGCAATAACATTTGTAACGATAATGTATAAGTTAGTAGCCAACGAACTTTAGCTAATATGTTTTCTCTATAGTTACAAATTAGACAACCCAGAACATACATGTTAGTTACTGTACTCAATAGCTAGCTAGCTAGATTGTTTGATATACGGTTCTTTCACATACCTCTTTTGGACAGCTTTTTCCAGTTTTTTCTTGACCCTTACGATTTGTATAGGGTTTTCCCGCATCCCGTAAGATCTTCCTTTGCCTGTCTTTCCATTCTTTTAGTTTAGTTTTACGTTTCTTTCCCACATTTCAGCGATTTTCATCAGCAACAGAAAAGTTGTGCGCTTGTCCGTCCATTCTGAGTGGTGCACATAAACGGTTATTCCACGAGAGCCTATCTTTAAATTTAAAAATATTGTTAATTAGCGCGTGGAAAGCTTGTGAAACCGGTTCACTATAGAAAAAGGGTGTCCAATAACGATTTTTCATGTATATCTCTTTTTTTTGAAAAATGTCACATATATGGTTCTTCGTCTGTAGGATTCAATTAACGAGCCTAGTTGGTTTAGCCACAGAAAAATACAGGAACCTTCATCCTAGCGATGATTGGCTGAGATTCAATTGTTCAATAACGAGCCTAGTTGGTTTAGCCACAGAAAAATACAGGAACCTTCATCCTAGCGATGATTGGCTGAGATAATGGCTGGGCATGCCAAAAAACTTGTTTGGATTGGTCTGCCATGTAACATGCTTCTGTCTACTTTTTTATTGATTTTATTTTATTTAACCTTTATTTAACTAGGCAAATCAGTTAAGAACAAATTCTTATTTACAATGACGGCCTACCAAAAGACAAAAGACCTCCTGCGGGGACGGGGGCTGGGATTAGAAAAATAAATAATAATTAATAAATAGCATAAATATAGGACAAAACACACATCATGACGAGAGACAACACAACACTACATAAATAGAGACCTAAGACAACAGCAAGGCACCAACACATGACAACAACATGGTAGCAACACAACATGGTAGAAGCACAAAACATGGTACAAACATTATTGGGCACAGACAACAGCACAAAGGGCAAGAAGGTAGAGACAACAATACATCATGCAAAGCAGCCATAACTGTCAGTAAGAGTGTCCATGATTGAGTCTTTGAATGACGAGATTGAGATAAAACTGTCCAGTTTGAGTGTTTGTTGCAGCTCGTTCCAGTTGCTAGCTGCGGTGAACTGAAAAGACGAGCGACCCAGGGATGTGTGTGCTTTGGGGACCTTTAACAGAATGTGACTGACAGAATGGGTGTTGTATGTGGAGGATGAGGGCTGCAGTAGATATCTCAGATAGGGGGGAGGGCGGAGTGAGGCCTAAGAGGGTTTTATAAATAAGCATCAACCAGTGGGTCTTGGAAGGGTATACAGAGATGACCAGTTTACAGAGGAGTATAGAGTGCAGTGATGTGTCCTATAAGGAGCATTGGTGGCAAATCTGATGGCCGAATGGTAAAGAACATCTTGCCGCTCGAGAGCACCCTTACCTGCTGATCTATAAATTATGCCTCCATAATCTAGCATGGGTAGGGTGGTCATCTGAATCAGGGTTAGTTTAGCAGCTGGGGTGAAAGAGGAGCGTTTAGGATAGAGGAAACCAAGTCTAGATTTAACTTTAGCCTGCAGCTTTGATATGTTCTGAGAGTAGGACAGTGTACTGTCTAGCCATACTCCCAAGTACTTGAATGAGGTGACTACCTCAAGCTCTAGACACACCTGTCTCCGGATTACATCTTCAAATTAGGGGCAACCATGGCACCCATGACAGAAGGTGAAGCATTCATCCATGAAGCTACATTTTCCGATATTATAAGTTTCATTGCAAGTTAAAGCGTACTGTTAGCTAGCTAGCTAACGTTATCTGGCTGGCTTGCTAACGTTACGTGTATGATCTGTGTAGGAAGTATAGAAATAGGCCCAAGTTCCCAAGTTGGAATTCCATGTCAGATGACTGTTCAAAATTATATTTCCCAGTAGGATTTTTTTTTTTTGGTTGAGTTCCCAGTTGTTTTGAACGCAGCATTAGAGTTGGGATTATGGTTCATTGTTTAGCTAGCTAGCTACATATCTAAACAAAATACTCCACTATGCAAGTAACCATTTCACTGTACCATTTACACCTTCTGTATCCTATGCATGAGACAAATAAACATTCATTTTATTTGATATAGTGTGTTTACCAGAGACAGTAATGTGAAGAACATTACCTGCACCAAAGTCAGATTAGGATATAGGCCAAGGGCTAGATAAAGCTTATTTTTACCACTACTTTTGCTATTACATTCACACCTTTTAGTCTTGAAATCTTTGGTTGTTTACTACACAGAGAATCCTTAAAGAGATGGGTGGGGCTAAGGGTTAAGAGGGTGTTAACGATGTTGAATGGGGGTAGACAAAGAAGACCTCTCCAGTAGGTGTACCAAAACATTCACATTCCAATTTCTACACCCATTACAAGTTTGTCAACTTTCAAAGCAGAATCACTTTCTCATTGTTCCTCAACGGCAGTGTATGATATATCATTTTCTAGCTCGGAGTCTCTACTTTTATCCAATGTAAAAAACCCAATTTCAAATTTGCTACATAGGACCGAATCCAGGTGATGGGTCACATATGAAAGTGATTTAGATGTATTGATGAACATCCACCTGTTAAGACACTGATTGTTAGAATTCTTCAGGCCCCATTGATTGATGAGAAATTGAAAAACTGTATGATTGAAAGAGACAGGGAAATAGGAGTTGCTAATAAATCTGGCTGCACATTGACTGGGTGACTTACTGCAAATTGATAAATGATGTGACTAAACTCAATAAAAATAAGAATAAACTGTATTATGAAGCCAAGTTCAATGATATAAAGAATAATGTAAAAAAAAACATGAGCACTTTAAATGAAATTAGGGGCTACAATACAAATTCAGCTTGTTCATCACAATACCATTTGATGTTGACAATTATTTTAATGATTGCTTCATTGACAAAGTGGGCAAACTTAGGCAGGAAATGCCAACTGCGAACAGTGAGTCATTGTATTCATGTGTAAAAAACGAATAATGAATGAAAATATTTTGGTGGTAGAAATGATTAAATATTAAAAAATTTGACGTCTCACTAAAGGCTTCAATCATACAACATGTATAGTTAAATCTGAACTGGTTCTCTAGCAAATTAGTAAGAATGTCTCACCCCATGTTCAAGAATGGCATTTTTCCCTTTATTCAGATTACAACATCTCACTTTAGGTTATTTGAAAATAAAATAATCTCCAGAATATTGCTATTTTTAAAACAAGCCAAATTGGTTGCAATTTCAGTTTAATACACCAGAAAAGACATAACAAATAATACAACAAATATTATTGGTTAAACTCAAATATAATAATTGATGAAAAAAAAATATTTTTGGAAATAATGTTGAAAAAATGTTCATCTTTGTAAATTGTATCATAAATAGGACTAGTGGAGTTGTCATACATGCAGCTAACAAAAATATATGAAATGTTTACCCAAAATTACAACGAACTAATTACAGCATTACCGCAAAAATGTAACAGGCAAGTGGAAGGGGGAAAAAGTAATAACTTGTCTGTCGGCCCTGCATTAAAGACCAAAACTGGTTAAAGAAAATTGTGATAAATAAAAAAGTATACCAGTTTAATTTAAGGATCAAAAATGTACAGCTGTACCATATAGATTGGAAAAGAGTTGGGAAGAGATTTGATGTACCTATTCCATGGCACATGGTTTATGAACTGATATGCAAAACAACGTCAGATTCAAAACTTAGAATTTTTTTATTTCAATTATTTTACAAAATGCTTGCAACCAATAGAATGTTATATAAATGGGGGATACAACCATCCCAGCTCTGCAGATTTAGCTGAGAAGGAATCATTAAATAATTTGTTTTGATTTAGGTGTTCCCTGTAGCTCAGTTGGTAGAGCATGTTGTTTGCAACGCATGGTGTTTGCAACGCCAGGGTTGTGGGTTCGATTCCCACGGGGGGCCAGTACGAGGGAAAAAAAATGTATGAAATGAAATGTAAGTTGCTCTGGATAAGAGCGTCTGCTAAATGACTAAAATGTAAATGTTTTGGTACTGTCCATACATATGTAGCTTGTTTTTGGTCGAAGGTCCATTTACTTGGAGCTAACTGCAAATAGCAATGCAGGGTGATTTGAAAAGTCATAGTCAAATCTATCAAAAATATAATAATACTTTTAGCAAAACTGTTCTATCTATAGAAACTATGAGAATAAAAAGGTTCAGAACTTTTGTAAAACATCACAGCACAGTTGAAAAATAAACAGCAAATAAAAATGGTGTTAACAGATACAGTTGAAGTCAGACGTTTACATACCCTTACATTTTTCAACCACTCCACAAATTTCTTGTTAAACTATAGTTTTGGCAAGTCAGTTAGGACATCTACTTTTTGCATGACACAAGTCATTTTTCCAACAATTGTTTACAGACAGATTATTTCACTTATAATTCACTGTATCACAATTCCAGTGGGTCAGAAGTTTACATACACAAAGTTGACTGTGCCTTTAAACAGCACGGAAAATTCCAGAAAATGATCTTATGGCTTGAGAAGCTTCTGAGAGGATAATTGACATAATTTGAGTCAATTGGAATTGTATGTGTGGATGTATTTCAAGGCCTACCTTCAAACTCAGTGCCTCTTTGTTTGACATCATGGGAAAATCAAAAGAAATCTGCCAAGACCTCAGACAAAAATTGTAGACCTCCACATGTCTGGTTCATCCTTGGGAGCAATTTCCAAATGCCTGAAGGTACCACGTTCATCTATACAAACAATAGTACGCAAGTATAAACACCATGGGACCACACAGCCGTCATACCGCTCAGGAAGGAGACGCGTTCTGTCTCCTAGAGATGAACGTACTTTGGTGCAAAAAGTGCAAATCAATCCCAGAACAACAGCAAAGGACCTTGTGAAGATGCTGGAGGAAACGGGTACAAAAGTATCTATATCCACAGTAAAACGAGTCCTATATCGACATAACCTGAAAGGCCGCTCAGCAAAGAAGAAGCCACTGCTCCAAAACTGCCATAAAAAAGCCAGACTATGGTTTGCAACTGCACATGGGGACAAAGATCGTACTTTTTGGAGAAATGTCCTCTGGTCTGATGAAACAAAAGTAGAACTGTTTGGCAATAATGACCATCGTTATGTTTGGAGGAAAAAGGGGGAGGCTTGCAAGCCGACGAACACCATCCCAACCATGAAGCACGGAGGTGGCAGCATCATTTTGTGGGGGTGCTTTGCAGCAGGAGGGACTGGTGCATTTCACAAAATAAATGGCATCATGAGGAGGGAAAATGATGTGGATATATTGAAGCAACATCTCAAGACATCAGTCAGGAAGTTAAAGCTTGGTCGCAAATGGGTCTTCCAAATGGACAATGACCCAAGCATACTTCCAAATTTGTGGCAAAATGGCTTAAGGACAACAACGGCAAGGTGTGGCCATCACAAAGCCCTGACCTCAATCCTATAGAAAATGTGTGGGCAGAACTGAAAAAGCGTGTGTGAGCATGGAGGCCTACAAACCTGACTCAGTTACAGCAGCTCTGTCAGGAGGAATGGGTCAAAATTCACCCAACTTATTGTGGGAAGCTTATGAAAGGCTACCCGAAATGTTTGACCCAAGTTAAACAATTTAAAGGCAATGCTACCAAATACTAATTGAGTGTATGTAAACTTCTGACCCATTGGGAATGTGATGAAAGAAATAAAAGCTGAAATAAATCGTTCTCTCTACTATTATTCTGACATTTCACATTCTTATAATAAAGTGGTTATCCTAACCTACCCAAGACAGGGAATTTTTTGTTATGAGGCCAATTTCCTTGAAAAGCACCGCACAAGGTGCTCAACATGTTAGCATCATACTTAGCAGTGCCAACAAAGTCACCCACCATCGTCGACCCTGGTCAAACTTAGTAACGGCATTACGTTTATGAAAATCTGAACAGAGACCCATCCGCCTTAGGTAGTAATATGCAGGGGGAACTCCAAGGACTGTTGCCATGTTGTGCAATGCCGTGATCAAGCATTAACTCCACCTCCTTGTAGACCTTCTCTCTCTTTTCAGGGTTCACTCGGTAGGCGTGTACATTTGTCTGGTTTGGCACCCTGCTATTGTAAAAGCAGTGCAACAATATCACCTTTTTTCTCCAGAGACAAGTATGCCAAAAACAAAATCAGGGCTTTCTAGAATCTCTGAGTGACTCAATTGTCCAACAGGCACAGGGTATATTGGGCTCTCGTCGTGCTCCTGAGGATGAGTATAGTCAATGGTGACAGCAATGGCCACAGGCAGAACATCACCACCAGTTTCAACCGACTTCTCCGCCCAATCAACAGGTCATCTGATGCAGCACTCCATCACTCTTCTTCTTGGTGAAATAGCCCTTACACAGCTTGGAATTGTGTTGGATAATTGTCCTGTTGAAAAACAAATGACAGTCCCACTAAGCGCAAACCAGAAGGGATGACTACCTCATGAAGCTGGTTGAGAGAATGCCAAGAGTGTGCAAAGCTGTCATCAAGGCAAAGGGTGACTACTTTGAAGAATCTCAAATATAAAATATATTTAACACTTGTGTTGGTTATCACATGATTCCATATGTGTTATTTCATAGTTTATGTCTTTCTACAATGTAGAAAATAGTAAAAATAAAAGTCAGTGTGTCTAAACTTATGACTGGTACTGTATATACAGTACATTTACAGTGCATTCGGAAAGGATTCACACCCCTTGACTTTTTCCACATTTTGTTATGGTACAGCATTAAAAATCTGTGACTGTATGGAATTAACCCTTAACAGTAAAAACAGGTAGTATTTCTTCTAACAGTTGACATTGACATCTCTCCCCATAGGAATACATTGCCTGCTGCCCCAACTTCAACCTGATGCCTATGTGGATTATGATTGCCATATACATTGCCTGCTGCCCTAACTTCAACCTGATGCCTACTTATGTGTTTGGAACCTGACTTCCTATGATCATACATGTCAAGTGGACAAAACATCTTGATTAAGTACTTTCAATACTTCTATATGCCATTTGGACATTTCCTATGCCATTTGGACATGGTTCTGTGACTTTTGGGTTCAGAACCCGAATTCCTATGATCATATATGGCAAATAGACAAAACATAGGCCTTATGACAAACTCGCATAAAATGAATCTATGTCCATACGGTTCCTACATATGTATAATTGATTAAAAACATGTAATAAAAAATAACAGTCAAAAACACACTTTTTACAAAGTTTTAAAATGTTGTTAAAGTTTGAAGATTTCACGGTTGCAATCTGACTTTCAGACCATTTCACATATGAAATCCTATGGTGGAGCGCACTCGCCACTTTTTGGATTTTTGGTTTATAACACTCGGCATTTGACATGTTCCACTTGCAATATGTTTTTGACCAACTTCCGCCCAATTGAGTGGTATTTGCGATTGTGTATCTGGTTGGCCCAATGCCAATAAGATGCCATTAATTTTTGTCCATTTTATGGGGGTCTTCCCTTACCTTAAGGTCTTGTAAGTAAGCATTTCATGGTAAAGTCTACACCTGTTGTATTCAGAGCATGTTTTTTTTTCATTTTTTATTTAACCTTTATTTAACTAGGCAAGTCAGTTAAGAACAAATTCTTATTTTACAATGACGGCCTACCCCGGCCAAACCCAGGCGTCACTGGGCCAATTGTGTACTCTCTAGCACTGAGACGCAGTGTCTTAGACCACTGTGCCACTCGGGAGCCTAATCATTTTATGTGACCAATAAAATTTGATTTGATTTGATATACAGGGAGTACCATACTAGATCAATGTGCATGGCAGACACAGGATGTACATAAATGCAGGGTAAAGTGACTTCTATCAAAATAGATAAAACCTTTTAATTTTTTGCATTAACTTTTATTTGTTCAGGATAGCTCAATTGAGACCAGGGTCTCATTCCCAATGGTGCCCTGAGTACAAACATTTGTCACAAACAGGAAGAAAAAATTACATTACAAATATAACAAGAAGAATAAAAATAACCACAAAGTACAACCTCAACACCACCATTTCAACAAATAAACATCTACAAACAATAGAAACAATGGCAATCAACAATGAATTCATTCAACACCAGAGTCCTAAACTGCCCTAGCAGCACGAGAAAATCCAACAATGGGGGGGCACTAAAACTAAAGGACTATTTAACTAAATTGATTGAGACCAGAGGGATCTCAAGAGTTAATCAATCTTGTGAGTGGGTTTGGTACGTCATTCTTTTATATGTTAGCAACGAAGTTAGGTAGGTTGGAAGCTTGAGTAGTAGAGCTTTGTAAACAACAAGGGAACAATTAAATTTTATTAGGACCAGACAACTTTTCTGATATAGGATGCAGTGGTGAGTATTAAAACTGTCACCTGTGATAAAGCAAAAGGCGCTATGGTAGATGGCATCCAAAGGTTTAAGAGTAGTGACTGCTGCAATCTGGTAAATGGTGTCACTATAGTCAAGAACTGGCAGGAAAGTTGACTGTACAATCTGCTTCCTGCTATTTAGGGAAGGCACAATCTATTTCTAAAAGATACGCTTTTAACTATTTTTCTACCCATCTTTTTCTACCCAATAGAAAATATCATGTTTCATGTCTTCCCACAGTGATTGAGGTAATGATAATGAGTGCGTCTAAAAATGCTATTGGTAGATGGGTAGAAATAAAAAAGCAGACATTGAATATCCCTTTGTATTTATTAAGGATCCCTGTTAGCTGTTGCCAAGGCAGCAGCTACTCTTCCTGGGGTCCAGCAACATTAAGGCAGTTATATACAATTTAAAATATTACATTACATTTCATAACAATTTTCACAACACATTAAGTGTGTTCCCTCAGGACACTACTCTACTACAGTACCATGTATGTACAATTTAAATCCATGTTTACGTGAGTGTAGAGTGTGTGTCTTATCATGTGTATGCGTGTGTCTGTGCCTGTGTCTCTTCACAGTCCCGCTGTTCCATAAGGTGAATTTGTATGTTTTTTTGCATCAGTTACCTGATGTGGTATAGAGTTCTATGAGCCATGGTTCTAAGTAGTACTGTGCGCCTCCCATAGTCTGTTCTTAACTTGGGGATTGTGAAGAGACTTGAAAATGGCTGTCTAGCAATCACCAACAACCAACTTGATGGAGCTTGACGATTTTTTAAAATAATAATTGGCAAATATTGTACTATCCAGGTTTCCAAAGCTCTACAGACTTACCCAGAAAGACTAACAGCTGTAATCACTGACAAAGGTGATTGTATTGACTCAGGGGGTTGATTACATATCTAATCAAAATATACTGCTCAAAAAATAAAGGGAACACTTAAACAACATATCCTAGATCTGAATGAAAGAAATAATCTTACTAAATACTTTTTTCTTTACATAGTTGAATGTGCTGACAACAAAATCACACAAAAATAATCAATGGAAATCCAATTTATCAACCCATGGAGGTCTAGATTTGGAGTCACACTCAAAATTAAAGTGGAAAACCACACTACAGGCTGATCCAACTTTGATGTAATGTCCTTAAAACAAGTCAAAATGAGTCTCAGTAGTGTGTGTGGCCTCCACGTGCCTGTATGACCTCCCTACAACGCCTGGGCATGCTCCTGATGAGGTGGCGGATGGTCTCCTGAGGGATCTCCTCCCAGACCTGGACTAAAGCATCCGACAACTCCTGGACAGTCTGTGGTGCAACGTGGCATTGGTGGATGGAGCGAGACATGATGTCCCAGATGTGCTCAATTGGAATCAGGTCTGGGGAATGGGTGGGCCAGTCCATAGCATCAATGCCTTCCTCTTGCAGGAACTGCTGACACACTCCAGCCACATGAGGTCTAGCATTGTCTTGCATTAGGAGGAACCCAGGGCCAACCGCACCAGCATATGGTCTCACAAGGGGTCTGAGGATCTCATCTCGGTACCTAATTGCAGTCAGGCTACCTCTGGCGAGCACATGGAGGGCTGTGCGGCCCCCCAAAGAAATGCCACCCCACACCATGACTGACCCACCGCCAAACCGGTCATGCTGGAGGATGTTGCAGGCAGCAGAACTTTCTCCATGGCGTCTCCAGACTCTGTCACGTCTGTCACATGTGCTCAGTGTGAACCGGCTTTCATCTGTGAAGAGCACATGGCGCCAGTGGCGAATTTGCCAATCTTGGTGTTCTCTGGCAAATGTGAAATGTCCTGCACGGTGTTGGGCTGTAAGCACAACCCCCACCTGTGGACGTCAGGCCCTCATACCACCCTCATGGAGTCTGTTTCTGACCGTTTGAGCAGACACATGCACATTTGTGGCCTGCTGGAGGTCATTTTGCAGGGCTCTGGCAGTGCTCCTCCTGCTCCTCCTTGCACAAAGGCGGAGGTAGCGGTCCTGCTGCTGGGTTGTTGCCCTCCTACGGCCTCCTCCACGTCTCCTGATGTACTGGCCTGTCTCCTGGTAGCCCCTCCATGGTCTGGACACTACGCTGACAGACACAGCAAACCTTGCCACAGCTCGCATTGATGTGCCATCCTGGATGAGCTGCACTACCTGAGCCACTTGTGTGGGTTGTAGACTCCGTCTCATGCTACCACTAGAATGAAAGCACCGCCAGCATTCAAAAGTGACCAAAACATCAGCCAGGAAGCATAGGAACTGAGAAGTGGTCTGTGGTCCCCACCTGCAGAACCACTCTTTTATTGGGGGTGTCTTGCTAATTGCCTATAATTTCCACCTGTTGTCTATTCCATTTACACAACAGCATGTGAAATGTATTGTCAATCAGTGTTGCTTCCTAAGTGGACAGTTTGATTTCACAGTAGTGTGATTGACTTGGAGTTACATTGCGTTGTTTAAGTGTTCCCTTTATTTTTTTTGAGCAGTGTACATTGAAAAGGTTAGAATGTTCCTTCCACTTTGACATTAGATCATTAACAATTAAATCCATTTTAATCCCACTTTGTAACCCAACAAAATGTGGAAAAAGTCAAGGGGTGTGAATACTGTCTGAAGATACTGTAAAGTCTTGTGAGTGTGCATTGAGTCAGTGCAAGATAGGTTCAATGCAGATAATCCATGTAACCATCTAAGCAGTCTTATGGCTTGGGGGTAGAAGCTGTCTTGGAGCTGATGCTCCAGTACCATTTGCTGAACGGTAGCAGAGTGAACAGTCTATGGCTTGGGTGGCTGAAGTCTGGCAATTTTTTGGGCCTTCCTCTGACACCGCCTGATATAGAGAAGGGAGTTTGGCAGGGAGTTTGGCCCCAGTGATGTGCTGGGCCGTCCGCACCACCCTCTGTAGCATTTTGCGGTCGAGGTCGGTGCATTTGCCATACCAAGCGGAGATGCAGCCAGTCAAGATGCTCTCGATGGTGCCGTTGTAGAACTTTATGAGGATCCGAGGGCCCATGGCAAATCTTTTCAGCCTCCTGAGGGTGAAGAGGTGCTGTCGTGCCTCTTTCTATTTTATGCCTCAATTGGTACATATGCTATAATGAAATAAATTAATAAAATCAGCTGTGACTAGCTTCAATTCTGCAAAAGCTCGTAGGTCTGTGGAGGGGAGAAATGTGAATTTATTTTAACGACCTGCCGATGTCAGATTGCATACTTTTCATAAGGTAATAAGATTCATTATTTACAAAAGTGACTCCAATAGGCTACGCTAGATATATAGGCCTAAGGCTTCCTGGTGTAATCTAGGCTACATTCTCTCCCCTTCTACTGAAATTCTGCTGAGTGGTACTGGGGGTGGTGGTACCCTCAAGGATAGAGAACAGGCCAGTAACCAGATTGGATGCTAGTTTGAATCCGAGGGCCGACAGGGAAAATCTGCCGGGAGTGAGACTCAAAGGTTGCTGGTGTCAGAACCTCAGGTGCCACTTACTGCCATTGTGCCCTTGAATAAAGTACTATGGCACTGCTCTGCTGCTCACCCTGTGCTGCTTTCAGACTCTTGGGTGTGTGTGAGGTCCTGAATTAAATAAGAACAGAGACACATTTCAATGGATTATTAAATATGTATCCTATTATATTGTAGTCTGAGCTAGCTGCTAGCTGACGTAGCATGTGTGTTTATAAGAGAAGGCCTATATTTCCCTGTGAAAGATTAAGGTCCTGGTCTGTCAAGTCCCCTTTCTGCCTGAACGTTGATCATTAGTGTTTTCCTGCTTTTCTAAACGGATAAATAACCACAAACACAATTAGGCCATTGGAAAGCGTGGGAAAGAGAGCCGCCTGTGCCGACATGCTGCTGCTTGCAGTGGTTCTAATTGATATTGAGCGAGCTGCTAGTGGGGCGCACGGGGCCACTGCTGGTTAATCTGCGCTTTAATCAACGCGTGTAATGAGAGCGGCTGCTCGCAGCCTGTTTGGAGAGAAGAGAGAGTTGCAAAGAACGTCTGTCAGGGTCCGGCGATTATTCTTGGACGAATTGTCGTGATTAGAGAACTGGATTACTTTGGGTTTTTCTAATGTGAAGAGCAACCCTGAGGATGCGTTGCAGCCCTCATATTTATTTGTTAATTTGGATCTCCATTAGCTTTTTTTCTTGGTGTCCACAAAAAACACAAAACGTGATATACGGATAGACAAGGAAAGTCACACACATTTCAAATACAACCATATACAAACACTGCAACAAAAAAAGTTTGTTTGTGTTAGTGTGTCTGATTGTGTATCAAATCAAATGTTATTTGTCTCATACACATGTTTAGCAGATGCTTGTGTTTCTAGCTCCAACAGTGCAGTAATATCTTACAATTCACAGCAATACACATGACCTAAAAGTAAAAGAATGGAATATATCAATATTAGGATGAGCAATGTCGGAGTGGCATAGACTAAAATACAGTAGAATAGATACAGTCCATACATTTGAGATGTGTAAGGCAAAAATATGTAAACATTATTAAAGTGACTAGTGTTCCATTATTAAAGTGGCCAGTGATTTCAAGTCTATGTATACAGTACTGTGCAAAAGTTTTAAGCAGGTGTGGAAAAATGCTGTATAGTAAGAATGCATTCAAAAATAGACATGTTAATAGTTTATATTTATCAATTAACAAAATCCAAAGTGAGTGATCAGAAGAAAAATATACATCAAATCAATATTTGGTGTGACCAAGCTTTACCTTCAAAACAGGCTCAATTCTTCTAGGTACACTTGCACACAATTTTTGAAGGAACTCGGCAGGTAGGTTGGCCCAAACATCTTGGAGAACTAACCACAGTTCTTCTGTGGATTTAGGCAGCATCAGGTGCTTCTCTGTCTTCATGTAATCCCAGACAGACTCGATGATGTTGAGATCAGGGCTGTGCGGGGGCCATAGCATCACTTCCATGACTCCTTGTTATTCTTCACACTGAAGATAGTTCTTAATGACTTTCGATGTATGTTTGGGGTTGTTGTCATGCTGCTTAATACATTTTGGGGCCAATCAGATGTCTCCCTGATGGTATTGCATGATGGATAAGTATCTGCCTGTACTTCTCAGCTTTGAGGAGACCATTCATTCTGACCAAATCCCCAACTCCATTTGCAGAAATGCAACCCAAACATGCAAGGAACCTCCACCATGCTTCACTGTTGCATGCAGACACTCATTCGTCTACCACTCTCCAGCCCTTCAATGAACAAACAGCCAAATATTTCTAATTTTGACTCATCAGTCCAGAGCACCTGCTGCCATTTTTCTGCACCCAGTTCCTGTGTTTTCGTGCATAGTTAAGTCTCTTGGCCTTGTTTCCACATCGGAGGTATAGCTTTTTGGCCGCAAGTCTTCCATGAAGGACACTTCTGACCAGACTTCTCCGGACAGTAGATGGGTGTACCAGGGTCCCACTGTTTTCTGCCAATTCTTAGCTGATGGCACTGCTGGACATCTTCTGATTGCAAAGGGAAGTAAGCATGATGTGTCTTTCATCTGCTGCAGTAAGTTTCCTTGGCCGACCACTGCGTCTACAGTCCTCAACGCTACCCATTTCTTTGTGCTTCTTCAAAAGAGCTTTCACAGCACATCTGGAAACCCCTGTTTGCTTTGAAATTTCTGCCTGGGAGAGACCTTGCTGATGCAATATAACTACCTTATGTCTTGTTGCTGTGCTCAGTCTTTCCATGGTGTTTGACATTTGACAATACACTGTCTTCAGCAACCTTACCTTGTTAGCTGAGTTTGGCTGTTCCTCACCCAGTTTTATTCCTACTACACAGCTGTTTCTGTTTCAGTTAATGATTATGTTTCAACCTACATATTGAAATGATGATCATTAGCACCTGTTTGGTATAATTGTTTAATCATACACCTGACTATATGCCTACAAAATCGCTGACTTTGTGCAAGTGTACCTACAATAATTGATGCTGTTTTGAAGGCAAAGGGTGGTCACACCAAATATGGATATGATTTAGATGTTTCTTCTGTTCACTCACTTTGCATTTAGTTATTTGATCAATATAATCCATTAACATGTCTATTTTTGAAAGCATTCTTACTTTACTGCATTTTTTCACACCTGCCTCAAACTTTTGCACAGTACTGTAAATGGGGCAGCAGCCTCTAAGGAGCAGGGTTACTTAACTGGAAGCCGCCTAGTGATGTCTATTTAACAGTCTGATGGCCTTGAGTCTCTCGGTCCCAGCTTTGATGCACTTGTACTGACCTCGCCTTCTGAATGATAGTGGGGTGAACAGGCAGTGGCTCGGGTGGTTGTTGTCCTGGATGATCTTTTTGGCCTTCCTGTGACATCAGGTGCTGTAGGTGTCCTGGAGGGCAGGTAGTTTTCCCCCGGTGATGCGTTGTGCAGACCGCACCACCCTCTGGAGAGCCTTATGGTTGAGGGTGGTGCAGTTGCCATACCAGGAGTGGTACAGCCTGACAAGATGCTTTTGGGCTCCCGAGTGGTGCAGCGGTCTAAGGCACTGCATCTCAGTGCAAGAGGCATCACTGCAGTCCCTGGTTTGAATCCAGGCTGCATCACATCCGGCCGTGATTGGGAGTCTCATAGGGCGCTGCACAATTGGCCCAGTATTGTCTGGGTTTGGCCGTTATTGTAAATAAGAATTTGTTCTTACCTGACATGCCTAGTTAAATAAAGATAAATATATATATATATATATATATTCTCAATCGTGCATCTGTAAAAGTTTGAGGGTTGTAGGTGCCAAGCCAAATTTCTTCAGCCGCGAGGTGCTGATGCGTCTTCTTCACCACACTGTCTGTGTGGGTGGACCATTTCAGATCGTCTAGGGTGTCAAGTAAGGTAGAGGTGATATAATCCTTAACTAGCATCTCAAAGCACTTCATGATGACAGAAGTGAGTGCTACGGGTCGATAGTCATTTAGTTCAGTTACCTTTGCTTTCTTGGGTACAGGAACAATGGTGGACATCTTGAAGCAAGTGGGGACAGTGGACTGGGATAGGGAGAGATTGAATATGTCCGTAAACACTCCAGCCAGCTGGTCTGCGCATGCTCTGAGGACGTAGCTAGGGATGCCGTCTGGGCCAAGGGTTAACATGCTTAAATGTCTTACTCATGTCGGCCACGGAGAAGGAGAGCCCACAGTCCTTGGAAGCGGGCCACATCGGTGGCACTGTGTTATCCTCAAAGCGGCGAAGAAGGTGTTTAGCTTGTCCGGAAGCAAGTTGGGTTTTCCCTTTGTAGTCTGTGATGGTCTACAGACCCTGTCACATACGTCTCGTGTCAGAGCCGTTGAATTGCGACTCCACTTTGTCTCTATACTGACGTTTTGCCTGTTTGATTGCCTTACAGAGGGAAAAGTTACACTGTTTGTATTCGGCCATATTCCCAGTCACCTTGCCATGGTTAAATGCGATGGTTCGCTCTTTCAGTTTGCACGAATGCTGCCATCTATCCACGGTTTCTGTTTAGAGTAGTCAGTGGGTACAACATCTCTCTGAGTCAGCACATTACAAGTTGAGTGCACTTCTCTATGTGGATGCTGAAAGTCAGTAGTTAACTTGTACAAATATCACTGTATTTGGTCTAACACAACCCTCTCCATTAGTTTACTAAGAACAAGCAGCAAACTGATTGGGTGACTGTTAGAGCTAGCAAAGGGTGCTTTAATATGTTTAGGCAGTGGAATTACTTTAGCTTCTTTCCACACCTGTGGACACACACTCCTTTAGGCTTTGTTAAAGATTTAGAAAATAGGGTTGGCAATACAGTCTGTTACTATTCTCTATAGTTTTCCATCAAGGTTGTCTATACCTAGGGGGTTTATCATTATTGATGGATAGTTTTTCCACCTCTCTGACACTAACCTTCTCTTTCATTATTTTATCATTTAAATAATGTCATTTCACTTCTGAGTTTTTCCAATTTACTAGTGAAATAGTCATTGAAATGATTGGCAATATTGAAAGGTTTTGTTATAAATGACCCAACCAAATTCAATGACGAGGGAGATTAATTTGGTTTTCTGTCCATTATATAATTTCAGGTACTTTTAAGTATTTCTCCATTGTGTTTTATGTAATTTATCTTTGTTTGGTAATATAATTCCTTCTTCTTTTTGTTAAGTTTAGTCACAACATTTCTCACTTTACAGTATGTCTGTAACAGCTGTCTTCAGAAATGGACCAAGGCGCAGCGGGAATGTGGATACTCATAGTTTTTTAATAAACAAAAGTAAAGCATCCACAGGGAAACAACAATAACTGATACTCACGACAGGAACAGTCTTGCAGGCACACAAAACACAATGCAAGAACAACTACCCACAACCCCAAAGAAAAACACACACTCCTATATAGGACTCCCAATCAAAGGCAACTCAACACACCTGCCTTCAATTGGGAGTCCCAATCACCAACACAACCATTCACACACACAAAACACCTGCCACGTCCTGACCAAAACTAATACAATTGCTCCATATGCTGGTCAGGACGTGACAATGTCAACCAATCAGCTGAGTAGCCTAACTTGTTTGCCACCACTTTTGCATAATTTCTTTGAACCATACCATTTTTCAATTCATCATTAATCCAGTGGCCTCTAACAGTTTACAGTTTGTTTCTTAACAGGTGCATGCTTGTCAACAATTGGAAGAATAGTTTTACAAATAATTCCAATGTTGAATCTGGATTTGCTTCCTCATTTTAAAATTGTTTTATGTTTTATTTCACCTATTTTTTCCTGGTAGGCCAGTTGAGAACAAATTCTCATTTACAACTGCGACCTGGCCAAGATAAAGCAAAGCAGTGCGACAAAAACAACAACACAGAGTTACACATGGGATAAACAAACGTACAGTCAATAACACAATAGAAAAAGTCTATGTACAGTGTGTGCAAATATAATAAGATTAGGGACTAAGGCAATAAATGGGCCATAGAGGCAAAATAATTACAATTTAGCATTAACACTGGAGTGATAGATGTTCAGATGATGATGTGCAAGTAGAGATACTGGGGTGCAAAAGAGCAACAATAAAAAAATAACAATATGGGGGTGAGGTAGCTGGGTGTGCTATTTACAGATGGGCTGTGTACAGGTACAGGGATCGGTAATCTGCTCTGACAGCTTCAGTTATTTTTGCAATTCGGGTGGGTGCTGCTATGGTGAGCAGTGAGCTGAGATAAGGCGGGGCTTTACCTAGCAAAGACTTATACATGACCTGGAGCCAGTGGGTTTGGCGACAAATATGTAGCGAGGGCCAGCCAACGAGAGCATACAGGTCGCAGTGGTGGATAGTATATGGGACTTTGGTGACAAAACGGATGGCACTGTGATAGACTAAATCCAATTTACTGAGTAGAGTGTTGGAGGCTATTTTGAAAATGACATCGCCAAGGTCAAGGATCGGTAGGATAGTCAGTTTTATGAGGGTATGTTTAGCATCATGAGTGAAGGAGGCTTTGTTGTGAAATATGAAGCCAATTCTAGATTTAATTTTGGATTGGAGATGCTTAATGTGAGTCTGGAAGGAGAGTTACAGTCTAACCAGACACTTAGAATATGTGGACAACTACAAATACCTAAATCCAGAGTAGTGATGCTAGTCGGGCTGTCGGGTGCGGGCAGCAATCGGTTGAAGAGCATGCATTTATTTTTACAAGCATTTAAAAGCTGTTGGAGGCCACGGAAGGAGTGTTGTATGGCATTGAAGATTGTTTGGAGGTTTGATAACACAGTGTTCAAAAAAGGGCCAGATGTGTACAGAATGGTGTCGTCTGCGTAGAGGTGGATCAGAGAAACACCAGCAGCAAGACCGACATCATTGATGTATACAGAGAAAAGAGTCTGCCCGAGAATTGAACCCTGTGGCACCCCCAGAGACTGCAAGAGGTCCGGACACCAGGCCCTCCGAATTGACACACTGAACTCTGTCTGAGAAGTAGTTTGTGAATCAGGCGAGGGAGTCATATGAGAAACCAAGGGTATTGAGTCTGCCGATAAGAATGCGGTGATTGATAGTGTCGAAAGCCTTGGCCAGGTCGATGAAGACGGCTGCACAAGTACTGTCTTTTATCGATGGCGGTTATGATATCGTTTAGGACCTTGAGCATGGCTGAGGTGCACCCATGACCAGCTCGAAAACCAGATAGCATAGTGGAGAAGGTACAGTGGGATTCGAAATGGTCAGTGATCTGTTTGTTAACTTGGCTTTCGAAGATTTTAGAAAGGCAGGGCAGGATGGATATAGGTCTATAACAGTTTGGGTCTAGAGTGTCTCCCCTTTGAAGAGGGGGATGACCGTGGCAGCTTTCTAATCTTTGGGGATCTCAGACGATACAAAAGAGAGGTTGAACAGGCTAGTAGTAGGGATTGCAACAATTTTGGCAGATCATTTTAGAAATAGAGGGTCCAGATTGTCTAGCCCAGCTGATTTGTAGGGATCCAGATTTTGCAGGTCTTTCAGAACATCAGCTGTCTGGATTTGGGTGAAGGAGAAGCGGGGGGGGGGGGGCTTGGTCAAGTTTATGCGGGGGTGTGGAGCTGTTGGCAGGGGTAGGGGTAGCCAGGTGGAAAGCATGGCCAGCCGTAGATAAATGCTTATTGAAATTATCGATTATCATAGATTTATCGGTGGTGACAGTATTTCCTAGCCTCACTGCAGTAGGCAGCTGGGAAGATGTGCTCTTATTCTCCATGGACTTTAGTGACCCAAAGCTTTTTGGAATTAGTGCTACAGGATGCACATTTCTGTTTGAATAAGCTAGCCTTAGCTTTCCTAACTGACTGTGTATATTGGTTTACTGACTTCCCTGAAAGCTGCATATCTCGGGGGCTATTTGATGCTAATGCAGTATGCCACAGGATGTTTTTGTGCTGGTCAAGGGCAGTCAAGTCTGGAGTTAACCAAGGGCTAAATCTGTTCTCCGTTCTACATTTTTTGAATGGGGCATGCTTATTTAAGATGGTGAGGAAAGCACTTTTAAAGAGCAACCAGTCATCCCCTACTGACAGGATGAGTTCTATTCCAGGATACGCGGGCCAGGTTGATTAGAAAGGCCTGCTCACTGAAGTGTTTAAGGGAGCATTTGACAGAGATGAGGGGTGGTTGTCTTCCCTGTGGCTTAGTTGGTCGAGCATGGTGCTTGCAACGCCAGCATGGTGTGTGCAACGCCAGGGTTGTGGGTTCGATTCCCACGGGGGGCCAGTACAAAAAAAATACAAATAATAATAATAATAATAATTAAAAAAATATGCATGAAATGTATGCATTCACTACTGTAAGTCGCTCTGAATAAGAGCGTCAGCTAAATGACTAAAATGTCAAATGTAAATGTCGTTTGACCGCAGACCCATTACGGATGCAGGCAATAAAGCAGTGATCGTTGAGATCCTTGTTGAAGACAGCAGAAGGGTATTTCGAGGGCAAGTTGGTCAGGATGACATCTATGAGGGTGCCCATGGTTACTGATTTAGGGTTGTACCTGGTAGGTTCCTTGATAATTTGTTTGACATTGAGGGCATCCAGCTTAGATTGTAGGACAGCCGGGGTGTTAAGCATATTCCAGTTTAGGTCACCTAACAGTACGAACTCTGAAGATAGATGGGGGGCAATCAATTCACATATGGTGTCCAGGGCACAGCTGGGGGCTGAGGGGGTCTATAACAAGCGAAAACGGTGAGAGACTTATTTCTGGAAAGGTGGATTTTTAAAAGTAGAAGTTCGAATTGTTTGGGCACAGACCTGGATCGTATGATAGAACTCTGCAGGCTGTCTCTGCAGTAGATTGCAACCCAAACTTTATAGTGGCAACTGTAAAGTTTGGTGGAGAAGGAATAATGGTCTCGGGTTGTTTTTCAAGGTTCAGGTTAGGCCCCTAGCTAGTTCCAGTGAAGGGAAATCTTAATGCTACAGCATACAGTGACATTCTAGACAATTCTGTGCTTCTAACTTTGTGGCAATAGTTTGAGGAAGGCCCTTTCCTGTTTCAGCATGACAATGCCCACATGCACAAAGCGAGGGCCTGACATTCTCCTGTAGAATTCTCTGATACAGTGCAGAATTCATGGTTCCTTTTATTAAGGCAAGTCGTCCAGTTCCTGAGGCAGCAAAGCATCCCCAAACAATCATACTTCCACCACCATGCTTAACTATTGGTATAAGGTTCTTGCTGTGGAATTCAGTGTTTAGTTTTCGCTTGGCATAATGGGACCCATGTCTATCTAGAGGGACAATCTAGATGGAATAACATCATTGTGGATAGCATACCAGAATCATGAGAACTGGGCTGAGTCTGAGGAAAAAGTATGAAAAATGATCACTTAAAAAAGCTGCAGATGGATCATATGAATATTGAGGTGGAGCATGCCCACGGGTCTGGAAAACATATAACCAGCCTATGTGACAGACCCAGGCCAATAGTGGTCAAGTTCCTGAGGCTACAAGACAAGATGGCTGTTCTCTTCAGATGAACACTCCTCTCCATGACTCCCATCTTTGGCTTTGTCATGACTTCTGCCGAAGTCGATGCCCCTCCTTGTTCGGGCGGTGCTCGGCGGTCGACGTCACCGGTCTTCTAGCCATCATTGATCCATTTTTCATTTTCCATTGGTTTTGTCTTGTCTTCCTACACACCTGGTTCCAATCCCATTCATTACATGTTGTGTATTTAACCTCTTGGCGTTCCCCTAGGATAGGGGGCGCTAAAGCGATTTTTGAAAAAAATTCGTGCCCATTTTAAACGGCCTCCTACTCAAACTCAGAAGCTAGGATATGCATATAATTAATACTTGTGGATAGAAAACACCCTAAAGTTTCTAAAACTGTTTGAATGGTGTCTGTGAGTATAACAGAACTCATATGGCAGTCAAAACCCAGAGACAGATGGAAACAGGAAGTGGAAGTTTTTTTTAAAAACTCCATTACCCGCAGTATTAGACTTAAAACTAATCATCCAGCGATCATACACTGTTTACCAGGGGGCAGGGCTACCGATGTTAAGGCTAATCTAAAGACGGTGCTGGCTAAAGCTAAAACTGGCGAGTGTAGAGAGTATAGAGATATTGTTATCCACGTCGGCACCAACGATGTTAGGATGAAACAGTCAGAGGTCACCAAGCGCAACATAGCTTCAGCGTGTAAATCAGCTAGAAAGATGTGTCGGCATTGATTAATTGTCTCTGGCCCCCTCCCAGTTAGGGGGAGTGATGAGCTCTACAGCAGAGCCTCACAACTCAATCGCTGGTTGAAAACTGTGTTCTGCCCCTCCCAAAAGATAACATTTGTAGATAATTGGCCCTCTTTCTGGGACTCACCCACAAACAGGACCAAGCCTGGCCTGTTGAGGAGTGACGGACTCCATCCTAGCTGGAGGGGTGCTCTCATCTTATCTACGAACATAGACAGGGCTCTAACTCCTCTAGCTCCACAATGAAATAGGGTGCAGGCCAGGCAGCAGGCTGTTAGCCAGCCTGCCAGCTTAGTGGAGTCTGCCACTAGCACAGTCAGCGTAGTCAGCTCAGCTTTCCCCATTGAGACCGTGTCTGTGCCTCGATCTAGGTTGGGCAAAATAAAAAATGGCGGTGTTCGCTTTAACAATCTCACTAGTATAAAGACCTCCTCCATTCCTGCCATTATTGAAAGAGATTGTGATACCTCACATCTCAAAATTGGGTTACTTAATGTTACATCCCTCACTTCCAAGGCAGTTATAGTCAATGAACTAATCACTGATCATAATCTTGATGTGATTGGCCTGACTGAAACATGGCTTAAGCCTGATGAATTTACTGTGTTAAATGAGGCCTCACCCCCTGGTTACACTAGTGACCATACCCTCCGTGCATCCGGCAAAGGCGGAGGTGTTGCTAACATTTACGATAGCAAATTTCAATTTACAAAAAAAAAACAATGACATTTCGTCTTTTGAGCTTCTAGTCATGAAATCTATGCAGCCTACTCACTCACTTTTTATAGCTACTGTTTACAGGCCTCCTGGGCCATATGCAGTGTTCCTCACTGAGTTCCCTGAATTCCTATCGGATCTTGTAGTCATAGCAGATAATATTCTAATTTTTGGTGACTTTAACATTCACATGGAAAAGTCCACAGACCCACTCCAAAAGGCTTTCGGAGCCATCATCGACTCAGTCTGTTTTGTCCAACATGTCTCTGGACCTACTCACTGCCACAGTCATACTCTGGACCTAGTTTTGTCCCATGGAATAAATGTTGTGGATCTTAATGTTTTTCCTCATAATCCTGGATTATCGGACCACCATTTTATTGCGTTTGCAATTGCAACAAATAATCTGCTCAGACCCCAACCAAGGAGCATTAAAAGTCGTGCTATAAATTCTCAGACAACCCAAAGATTCCTTGATGCCCTTCCAGACTCCCTCTGCCTACCCAAGGACGTCAGAGGACAAAAATCAGTTAACCACCTAACCGAGGAACTCAATTTAACCTGTTATGGCTAGGGGGCAGTATTTTCACGGACGGATAAAAAACGTACCCGATTTAATCTGATTAGTACTCCTGCCCAGAAACTAGAATATGCATATAATTATTAGCATTGGATAGAAAACACTCCAACATTTCTAAAACTGTTTGAATGTTGTCTGTGAGTATAACAGAACTCATTTGGCAGCCCAAAACCTGAGAAGATTCTGTACAGGAAGTACCCTGTCTGACCATTTCTTGGCCTTGTTGATTATCTCTATCTATTACAGGGGATCTCTGCTCTTACGTGACACTTTCTACGGCTCACATGGACTCTCAGAAGGTGGCAAAATGCTGAATCGTGGCTTTGCAGGCTCTGGCTGAAACAAAGTAGCGCGTTTGGATAGTGGCTGGTTACTTCCGGTTTGGAGCGAGCAGTCGCACTACGCTTCACTCCACAGGTAATATTACACTTCACTACATTACAACGGCTTGATTTGTTTGATCTGAGCAATTCTTCTTAGCTAGCTACATAGCCGTCTTTGTATCAAAGATAATTGTGTAGTTTAGAGTAATTAGAGTAAATATCGAGGCTAGCTATCTTCGTCCTCCTAACGTAGTCCTCCTAACGTAGTCAACACTGCTAGCTGCTAGCTAGCTAGCTAGTCATCACTGCTAGCTAGCCAACTTCTACCGACTAGCAGCACTGTAGAAACGATTACATTACAACGTAACGACTTGATTAGTGTGGTGTTAGTGTTAGTTAGCCGGCTACATAGTTGTCTTTGCTGTCTCTGTATCTAAGATAATTGTGTAGTTTGAGTAATTATCGAGGTGAGCTAGCCAGCCGCGACGCGGCGCCAGACTTAGTCAACACACCTAGTCATCATTAACCCACTGCTAGCTAGCCAACCGTTACCGACTAGCAGCGTTGTAGATACTAATACTTTACAACGGAACGATTTGACTAGTGCAGTGTTAGCTAGCTAGCTACTTAGTTGTCTTTGTTATTGCTTGATAATTGTGTAGTTTAGTAATTACCGAGGTCAGCTAGCCAGCCATCGAGGTTAGCTAGCCAGCTATTTCCGTCCCCCGCGACACCATTTTTCCTAACCCAGCCAACTATTACCGACGAGCAGCATTGTAGAAACTAAATACATTACAAGGAACGTCTTGTGTTATGTTAGCTAGCTAGCTACAAAGTTGCTTTGTTTCATGACAAGGTGTAGTACTGAAACTATCGAGGTTACCTTGCCAGCTACACATTCAAAGTCAACAACGCAGCCACTGCTAGCTAGCCTACTCCACCAGCCAGCAGTACTGTATCATTTTTCGTCATTTTTAGTCAATAAGATTTTTGCAACGTAAGCTTAACTTTCTGAACATTCGAGACGTGTAGTCCACTTGTCATTCCAATCTCCTTTGCATTAGCGTAGCCTCTTCTGTAGCTTGTCTACTATGTGTCTGTCTATCCCTGTTCTCTCCCCTCTGCACAGGCCACACAAACGCTCCACACCGCGTGGCCGCTGCCACTCTAACCTGGTGGTCCCAGCGCGCACGACCCACGTGGAGTTCCAGGTCTCCGGCAGCCTCTGGAACTGCCGGTCTGCGGCCAACAAGGCTGAGTTCATCTCAGCCTATGCTACCCTCCAGTCCCTAGACTTCCTGGCGCTGACGGAAACATGGATTACCACAGATAACACTGCTACTCCTACTGCTCTCTCCTCGTCTGCCTACGTGTTCTCGCATACCCCTAGAGCATCGAGCCAGCGGGGTGGTGGCACTGGAATCCTCATCTCTCCCAAGTGGACATTCTCTCTTTCTCCCCTGACCCATCTGTCTATCTCCTCATTTGAATTCCATGCTGTCACAGTTACCAGCCCTTTCAAGCTTAACATCCTTATCATTTATCGCCCTCCAGGTTCCCTTGGAGAGTTCATCAATGAGCTTGACGCCTTGATAAGTTCCTTTCCTGAGGATGGCTCACCTCTCACAGTTCTGGGTGACTTTAACCTCCCCTCGTCTACCTTTGACTCATTCCTCTCTGCCTCCTTCTTTCCACTCCTCTCCTCTTTTGACCTCACCCTCTCACCTTCCCCCCTACTCACAAGGCAGGCAATACGCTTGACCTCATCTTTACTAGATGCTGTTCTTCCACTAATCTCATTGCAACTCCCCTCCAAGTCTCCGACCACTACCTTGTATCCTTTTCCCTCTCGCTCTCATCCAACACTTCTCACTCTGCCCCTACTCGGATGGTATTGCGCCGTCCCAACCTTCGCTCTCTCTCTCCCGCTACTCTCTCCTCTTCCATCCTATCATCTCTTCCCTCTGCTCAAACCTTCTCCAACCTATCTCCCGATTCTGCCTCCTCAACCCTCCTCTCCTCCCTCTCTGCATCCTTTGATTTCCTCTGTCCCCTATCCTCCAGGCCGGCTCGGTCCTCCCCTCCTGCTCCGTGGCTCGACGACTCACTGCGAGCTCACAGAACAGGGCTCCGGGCAGCCGAGCGGAAATGGAGGAAAACTCGCCTCCCTGCGGACCTGGCATCCTTTCACTCCCTCCTCTCTACATTTTCCTCTTCTGTCTCTGCTGCTAAAGCCACTTTCTACCACTCTAAACTCCAAGCATCTGCCTCTAACCCTAGGAAGCTCTTTGCTACCTTCTCCTCCCTCCTGAATCCTCCTCCCCCTCCCCCCCCCTCCTCCCTCTCTGCAGATGACTTCGTCAACCATTTTGAAAAGAAGGTTGACGACATCCGATCCTTGTTTGCTAAGTCAAACGACACCGCTGGTCCTGCTCACACTGCCCTACCCTGTGCTTTGACCTCTTTCTCCCCTCTCTCTCCAGATGAAATCTCGCGTCTTGTGACGACCGGCCGCCCAACAACCTGCCCACTTGACCCTATCCCCTCCTCTCTTCTCCAGACCATTTCCGGAGACCTTCTCCCCTACCTCACCTCGCTCATCAACTCATCCTTGATCGCTGGCTACGTCCCTTCCGTCTTCAAGAGAGCGAGAGTTGCACCCCTTCTGAAAAAACCTACACTCGATCCCTCCGATGTCAACAACTACAGACCAGTATCCCTTCTTTCCTTTCTCTCCAAAACTCTTGAACGTGCCGTCCTTGGCCAGCTCTCTTGCTATCTCTCTCAGAATGACCTTCTTGATCCTAATCAGTCAGGTTTCAAGACTGGGCATTCAACTGAGACTGCTCTTCTCTGTGTCACGGAGGCTCTCCGCACTGCTAAAGCTAACTCTCTCTCCTCTGCTCTCATCCTTCTAGACCTATCTGCTGCCTTTGATACTGTGAACCATCAGATCCTCCTCTCCACCCTCTCCGAGCTGGGCATCTCCGGCGCGGCCCACGCTTGGATTGCGTCCTACCTGACAGGTCGCTCCTACCAGGTGGCGTGGCGAGAATCTGTCTCCGCACCACGTGCTCTCACCACTGGTGTCCCCCAGGGCTCTGTTCTAGGCCCTCTCCTATTCTCGCTATACACCAAGTCACTTGGCTCTGTCATATCCTCACATGGTCTCTCATATCATTGCTATGCAGATGACACACAATTAGTCTTCTCCTTTCCCCCTTCTGACAACCAGGTGGCGAATCGCATCTCTGCATGTCTGGCAGACATATCAGTGTGGATGACGGATCACCACCTCAAGCTGAACCTCGGCAAGACGGAGCTGCTCTTCCTCCCGGGGAAGGACTGCCCGTTCCATGATCTCGCCATCACGGTTGACAACTCCCTTGTGTCCTCCTCCCAGAGTGCTAAGAGCCTCGGCGTGACCCTGGACAACACCCTGTCGTTCTCCACTAACATCAAGGTGGTGACCCGATCCTGTAGGTTCATGCTCTACAACATTCGCAGAGTACGACCCTGCCTCACACAGGAAGCGGCGCAGGTCCTAATCCAGGCACTTGTCATCTCCCGTCTGGATTACTGCAACTCGTTGTTGGCTGGGCTCCCTGCCTGTGCCATTAAACCCCTACAACTCATCCAGAACGCCGCAGCCCGTCTGGTGTTCAACCTTCCCAAGTTCTCTCACGTCACCCCGCTCCTCCGCTCTCTCCACTGGCTTCCAGTCGAAGCTCGCATCCGCTACAAGACCATGGTGCTTGCCTATGGAGCTGTGAGGGGAACGGCACCTCCGTACCTTCAGGCTCTGATCAGGCCCTACACCCAAACAAGGGCACTGCGTTCATCCACCTCTGGCCTGCTCGCCTCCCTACCTCTGAGGAAGCACAGTTCCCGCTCAGCCCAGTCAAAACTGTTCGCTGCTCTGGCACCCCAATGGTGGAACAAGCTCCCTCACGACGCCAGGACAGCGGAGTCAATCACCACCTTCCGGAGTCACCTGAATCCCCACCTCTTTAAGGAATACCTGGGATAGGATAAAGTAATCCTTCTAACCCCCCCTTAAAGATTTAGATGCACTATTGTAAAGTGGTTGTTCCACTGGATATTATAAGGTGAATGCACGAATTTGTAAGTCGCTCTGGATAAGAGCGTCTGCTAAATGACTTAAATGTTAAATGTACAGTACTGTGAGACTCAGGCTCGTGCCCGCGTCGACCGAAAGCTTTGTTTTCTTTCCTCTGTTTAGCTAAACGGAGATTCCCGGTCGGAATATTATCGCTTTTTTACGAGAAAAATGGCATAAAAATGGATTTTAAACAGCGGTTGACATGCTTCGAAGTACGGTAATGGAATATTTAGAATATTCTAGTTTCTGGACAGTAGTAATAACCAGATTAAATTGGGTACGATTTTTATCCGGCCGTGTAAATACTGCCCCCTAGCCCTAAACATGCTAATGTAAAAAGCTGTTTTTTCGATATAAATATGAACTTGATTGAACAAAACATGCATGTATTGTATAACATAATGTCCTAGGTGTGTCATCTGACGAAGATCATCAAAGGTTAGTGCTGCATTTAGCTGTCTTCTGGGTTTTTGTGACATTATATGCTAGCTTATATGTTTGAAAAATTGAAGTTTTTGTATTTTTGAGGAATTTGTAATTCGCGTCACGCCTATCATTGGATATTGGAGCAGGTGTTCCGCTAGCGGAACGTTTAGATGTAAGAGGTTAAGGCAGACGCACTGTCCCGGCTGTATGACACAGAGGAGCGGCCCATGGATCCCACTCTCATACTCCCAGCCTATAGTTTGGTGGCGCCGGTAGTGTGGGAGCTGGATGCGGACATTGAGCGGGCGTCATGTGCAGAGCCCGTTCCCCCTCAGTGTCCAGCTGGGCGTCTGTACGTTCCGTCTGCTGGCCATGACCGGTTGATCTATTGGGCCTACACGTCACTCTCCTCTGGTCATCCTGGGATCGGTCGGACGGTGCGCTGTCTTAGTGGGAGGTACTGGTGGCCCACTTTAGCTAAGGACGTGAGGGTTTATGTTTCCTCCTGCTCAGTGTGCGCCCAGGGCAAGGCTCCTAGACACCTGCCCAGAGGTAAGTTACAACCCTTACCCATTCCACAACGGCAGTGGTCGCACCTATTGGTGGATTTCCTAAGCAATCTTCCACCTTCGCAGGGTAACACCATGATCCTGGTCGTTGTGGATCGTTTTTCAAAGTCCTGTCATCTCCTCCCTTTGCCCGGTCTCCCTACGGCCCTACAAACTGCGGAGGCCCTGTTTACACACGTCTTCCAGCACTACGGGGTGCCTGAGGATATAGTGTCTGATTGGGGTCCCCAGTTCACGTCAAGAGTCTGGAAGGCGTTCATGGAACGTCTGGGGGTCTCGGTCAGCCTTACCTCAGGTTTCCACCCCGAGAGTAACGGGCAGGTGTAGAGAGTTAACCAGGATGTGGGGAGGTTTCTGAGGTCTTATTGCCAGGATCGGCCGGGGGAGTGGGTGGCGTTCGTGCCCTGGGCAGAGATGGCCCAGAACTCGCTCCGCCACTCCTCCACTAACCTCTCTCCCTTTCAGTGTGTGTTGGGGTATCAGCCGGTTCTGGCCCCTTGGCATCAGAGTCAGACCGAGGCTCCTGCGGTGGACGACTGGTACCGGCGTGCGAGGAAACATGGGACGCCGCCCACATCCACCTTCAGCGCGCCGTACTGCGCCAGAAAGTTGTCTCAGACCGTCACCGCAGTGAGGCCCCGGTGTTCGCACCATCTGGCTCTTGACCCGAAACCTGCCCCTCCGCCTGCCCTGCTGGAAGCTGGGTCAGCAGTTTGTGGGGCCGTTTAAAGTCCTGAGGAGAATGAACGAGGTATGTTATAGGTTACAGCTTCCCCCCGATTACCACATTAACCCCTCGTTCCATGTGTCTCTCCTCAGGCCGGTGGTGGCTGGCCCACTCCAGGAGGCTGAAATGCGGGAGGTTCCTCCGCCCCCTCTGGACATCGAGGGGGCCCCGGCGTACTCCGTTCGATTCATCCTGGATTCGAGACGTCGGGCGAGGGGCCTTCAGTACCTCGTGGACTGGGAGGGGTAAGGTCCTGAGGAGAGATTCTGGGTTCCGGTGGAGGACGTGTTAGATCCTTCCTTGCTGCGAGAGTTCCACCGTCTCCATCCGGGTCGTCCTCGAGGCCGGTGTCGACGCGTCAGAGGGGGTACTGTCACGACTTCTGCCGAAGTCAATGCCCCTCCTTGTTCGGGCGGTGCTCGGCGGTCGACGTCACCGGTCTTCTAGCCATCATTGATCCATTTTTCATTTTCCATTGGTTTTGTCTTGTCTTCCTACACACCTGGTTCCAATCCCATTCATTACATGTTGTGTATTTAACCCTCTGTTTCCCCTCATGTCCTTGTCAGAGATTGTTTGTTGTTATGTGCTCGTGTTGTTGTATTGGTGCACGACAGGTTATTATACCCATGTTTATTGTAGTATGTATGTTGGTTTTGGAGTTTGTTTTTAACTTTATTAAACTACTCCAGTTCCACCAAGTTTGTTTCTCTTATGCCTGACTTCCCTGCCACCTACACACATGTCTTGACAGGCTTTGGATGCCATGGTAGCAATGTAGACTAATGCTGGAACTCCACGCAGTTCCAGACAGGGAAGGTTACAGGGCAGATTTAAACAAACAAACAGCATAGATTTAGACATTAACAAGCCTGTGACAATTTGTGGCCCCAGACACAAGGGCAAACCATGTTGTGGGCCGTGTTCAAACTGTCAAAGAAACATTGCTAGCTTGATAGCTAGCTAGCAGTTAGGGTAGCTGCTACGCCAAACTGCTCTCCAAACTTTTGGTTGGCAGGATCCCTGGACAGATACAGCAGTCCCAGCAACTGAGGCTAACCGCGTCGTGAGATCCAAATTCAAAGTCATTTAGTAACCAAACATTTTCAATAGAACACTTTTTCAGAAACTTTCAAACGTCAGAGACTTTTCAAATTCTTCTAAACAACAAACCGAGCTCTCCTTTGTTCCGTGTTCAACAGGTAACGTACCGGGTGTTCACAGATATGGAGGCTAGGCTACGAATCAATCGACTCCAAAGAGGAACACTGGACAAACTGATCCAACTACATTTAGGGCAGCATCAGAACATCTTAGGACCTTATGACCTATAGCCTACCATACGCAGAATAACGCCATGATGACAAGTAAAATATTCCCCAACAAAGCTATTTCCTGTTGCGAGCATGACTTTGGGTCAGGACTTCACAGTAGCCATTCGCTTCAGCACCATGGACATCGCTTGGGAGTTAGAGCTACTAGGATTTTCAGAATGAACCTACTCGAAAGAGTATGTCTAACCTCATTGTTTCGAGAAAATCCTAAAGGTATATTGTTTAACGAACATGAAAAGAAGAGACAGCATAAGCTATGATTCAACTTGAATAAAATGCACCATATCAGACGTGTGGGCGAGAGAGAGAGAGAAGTAAATGTTTTTACCAAGGATCATCTAATCAATGTTAGACTATCTTGCACGTCGTTAAATTTAAGCTTTTCACTCCGTTATAGGAAATCAATTTGGGGGAAATGAGGTAAGCTAATTGTCAAACTAAGCCCCTAGAACGTTATCATTTTAACTGAATGACCCGTGCAGTGCATCTAAGAAGAGAACACACGCCATCTGACAGAGGGACAGACAGCGGTGTTTGTTACAGGCGCACCAGACAGACCACTGCCAGAATATCAAATGGGACATTATTGGGGTGTGTGTGTGTGTGTGTGTGTGTGTGTGTGTGTGTGTGTGTGTCCACCGGTGGGTAATTAACAAGGGGCACCCACGCATGTGACGGGGTTAACAGCTGACGTTGAATCAACATGTAAAATTGAATGGATTTGAAAAGGTAATCAACGTAAAGGAATTTCCTTTTTTTTTCACCCAACATTTGCCTAAATGACATGGTGACATTTTTTATGATTTCACATTGAATTCCCTTTAGTTAAAGCAAGCAAACCCAAAACAATCGATCGCCCTCTGGCCCGTCGGTTAACGTCACAATCCTTAAGTTGTTTTTCTGCCAAACGACAACCCCATCTTCAAGCAATAAGGCACTCGAGGCAGTTCTATATTATGAATATCCTCCTGAGACCCAGCAACAACAAAAAACATTTGCTGAATTATTTGATTTTTTTTCATCACATAAGTAATCCTTAGGAGAGACCGCAGTTGGTTGTCTCATGGATTGGTTGTCACAGTGAGCATTGCTCCCAATCTAAATTGCACTATGTAATATTTTTAAGTTAAAATGCAATAATTCTTTGAAAGAACTTACCCACTGGTGAATTCATGCCAGCATGACAAAACACTGAGGTGAGGGGAATTTATTTGTTTTTCATAATACATATATTTTCCTCGTAAATGTATCCATGGACAATTATGTTTGTTGAAAAGAGAAAAAGGAGAGATATATTTTTAACCTTGTTCTGAGTTCCTACTGTAGGTCAAACCATGTGGTAACTACTAACTTAATTATCATTGGGGAGGTGGTTGGGGATGTTTGTCACATGAAATGTGGGGTTGGTTGTTACTATCAGCTCCATTATTATAATGTTGGGGTTACTATTTGAACGATTATAACGGTGACTGCAGTCATTTGGTTGACAAATAACCGTCATCTAAAATTGCATGACTGTCACATTCCTATGTGTGTGCAAACACATGCATACACACACATTTACTCAAAATGTCATGCTATTCTCAAAGGGGGGGGGACATAGTTATAAATTATTTGTATTGGCTCTCGGACCAAAAGTCTCCAAGACCGCTTCTACCCCCAAGCCATAAGACTGCTAAATAGTTAATTAAATGGTTGCATGGACTATCTGCACTGAACCCATGCACACTCACAAGACCATACAGTGCCTTCAGAAAGTATTCACACCCTGTGACTTTTTCCACATATTGTTGTGTTACAGCCTGAATTGATTTACCCTAGAGTCGATTGACGCACTGGTCTGTCAATCTAAGTAACACAATAAAAAATGTCTCACAAAAATGTCTGTAGCGTCTGAACGGTTTGTCCTACAAACTATTATGACCACTCTATGGAAAGGGGAGACTCTCACGAACACGATGGTCTCCGTTTTGCTCGGGACTCGTCTGAAAGTAACCGGTACCGGTTAAAAAAAAAAATGGAAGTATAAAGGTATATATATATATATATATATATATATATATTTCCTTAGCTTTCTTAAATATCCTAGATATAGGAAAGACACTACAAAACCTTCTTTCTTATTATTTATTTTTTAACTGTCTTTTTTGCCATT
The DNA here is from genome assembly GCF_965601325.2 of Salmo salar. Taxonomy (NCBI): domain Eukaryota; kingdom Metazoa; phylum Chordata; class Actinopteri; order Salmoniformes; family Salmonidae; genus Salmo; species Salmo salar. Next base: position 4,736,059 of record NC_138316.1, read on the forward strand.
TATGAACGTGTGATTCAATGCGTTTCTCTGGGCTATAGTAGTAAAAGCCAAATTAAATATTTTATCAAGCAATTTGTATATACAGTACAGTACCAGTCAAAAGTTTGGACACAATGACTCATTCCAGGGTTTTTCTTTATTTTTACTATTTTCTACATTGTAGAATAATAGTGAAGATATCAAAACTATGAAATAACACAAATGTAATCATGTAGTAACCAAAAAAGTATTTTATATTTGAGATTCTTCAAAGTAGCCACCCTTTGCCTTGACAGCTTTACACACTCTTGGCATTCTCTCATTCTCTGTGTTATGAAAAACAGCTTATATCTCAAGGCCATCAGACTGTTAAATAGCCATCACAAGCACAGAGAGGTTGCTGCCTATATACAAATACTTGAAATCACTCTCCACTTTAATAAATGGAACACTAGTCACTTTAATAATGTCACTTTAATAATGTTTACATATCTTCTATACTATTCTATACTATTCTATTGTATCGTAGTCTATGCCGCTCTGACATTACTCGTCCATATATTTATATGTTCTTAATTCCATTCCTTTACTACAAGCATTTCGCTACACCCACAATAACATCTGCTAAACACGTGTATGTGACCAATAAAATTTGATTTGATTTTAACCAGTTTCACGAGGTAGTCGCCTGAAATGCATTTCAATTAACAGGTGTGCCTTGTTGGAAGTTCATTTGTGGAATGTATTTCCTTCTTGATGCGTTTGAGCCAATCAGTTGTAACAAGGTAGGGGTGGTATAGAGAAGATAGTATAAGACCAAATCCATATTATGGCAAGAACAGCTCAAATAAGCAAAGAGAAATGACAGTCCATAATTACTTTAAGACATGAAGGTCAGTCAATCAGGAACATTTCAAGAACTTCGAAAGTTTCTTCAAGTGCAGTAGCAAAAACCATCAAGTGCTATGATGAAACTGGCTCTCATGAGGACAGCCACAGGAAAGGAAGACCCAGGCTTACCTCTGCTGCAGAGGATAAGTTCATTAGAGTTAACTGCACCACAGAAATTGCAGCACATCAACTGTTCATTAGAGACTGCGGGAATCAGGCCTTCATGTTTGATTTGCTGCAAAGAAACAACTACTAAAGACACCAATAATAAGAAGAGACTTGCTTGGGCCAAGAAACATGAGCAATGGACATTAGACCGGAGGAAATCTGTCCTTTGGTATAATGAGTCCATATTTGAGATTTTTGGTGTCTTTGTGAGACGCAGAGTAGGTGAATGGATGATCTCCACATGTGTGGTTCCCACCGTGAAGCATGGAGGAGGAGGTGTGATGTAGTTTGAGTGTGTAAGGGCTATTTGACCAAGAAGGAGAGTGATGGTGCTGGATCAGATGACCTGGCCTCCACAATCACCGACCTCAACCCAATTGATATGGTTTGGGATGATTTGGACCTCAGAGTGAAGGAAAAACAGCCAACAAGTGCTCAGCATATGTGAGAACTCTTTCAAGACTGTTGGAAAACATTCCTCGTGAAGCCGGTTGAGAGAATGCCAAGAGTGTGCAAAGCTGTCATCAAGTAAAAGGGTGACTACTTTGAAGAATCTAAAATCTAAAATCTATTTTGATTTGTTTAACCTGTTATGGCTAGGGGGCAGTATTTTCACAGCCGGATAAAAAACGTACCCGATTTAATCTGATTATTACTCCTGCCCAGAAACTAGAATATGCATATAATTATTAGCTTTGGATAGAAAACACTCCAAAGTTTCTAAAACTGTTTGAATGGTGTCTGTGAGTATAACAGAACTCATTTGGCAGGCCAAAACCTGAGAAGATTTCATGCATGAAGTGGCCTGTCTGACAAGGTGTCGTTCTTCTTGCCTCTGTTTATTGAAGACTGAGGATCTCTGCTATAACGTGACACTTCCTACGGCTCCAATAGGCTCTCAGAAGGCGGCAAAAAGCTGAATCGTGGCTTTGCAGGCTCTGGTTGAAAAAAAGTAGCGCGTTTGGGTAGTGGCTGGTTACAGTACTGTGAGACTCAGGCGCGTGCCCGCGTCGACCGAATGCTTTGTTTTCTTTCTCTGTTTACCTAAACGCAGATTCCCGGTCAGAATATTATCGCTTTTTTACGAGAAAAATGGCATAAAAATTGATTTTAAACAGCGGTTGACATGCTTCGAAGTACGGTAATGGAATATTTAGAAATCTTTTGTCACGAATTGCGCCATGCTCGTGACCCTAATTTACACTTGGGATAGTGTCTTGAACGCACAAACAAAACGCCGCTATTTGGATATAACGATGGATTATTTTGGACCAAACCAACATTTGTTATTGAAGTAGCAGTCCTGGGAGTGCATTCTGACGAAGACAACAAAGGTAATCAAACTTTTGTAATAGTAAATCGGAGTTTGGTCAGGGCTAAACTTGTTCGGTGTCTAAATGGCTAGCCGTGATGGCTGGGCTATCTACTGAGAATATTGCAAAATGTGCTTTCACCGAAAAGCTATTTTAAAATCGGACATATCGAGTGCATAGAGGAGTTCTGTATCTATAATTCTTAAAATAATTGTTATGTTTTTTGTGAACGTTTATCGTGAGTAATTTAGTAAATTTACCGGATGTTTGCGGGGGGTATGCTAGTTCTGAACGTCACATGCTAATGTAAAAAAGCTGTTTTTTGATATAAATATGAACTTGATTGAACAAAACATGCATGCATTGTATAACATAATGTCCTAGGGTTGTCATCTGATGAAGATCATCAAAGGTTAGTGCTGCATTTAGCTGTGGTTTTGTTTTTTGTGACATTATATGCTAGCTTGAAAAATGGGTGTCTGATTATTTCTGGCTGGGTACTCTGCTGACATAATCTAATGTTTTGCTTTCGCTGTAAAGCCTTTTTGAAATCGGACAGTGTGGTTAGATTAACGAGAGTCTTGTCTTTAAAATGCTGTAAAATAGCCATATGTTTGAAAAATGGAAGTTTTCGGATTTTAGAGGAGTTTGTATTTCGCGCCACGCCCATCATTGGATATTGGAGCGGGTGTTCCGCTAGCGGAACGTCTAGATGTAAGAGGTTAACAAATTTTTTGGTTACTACATGATTCCATATGTGTTATGTCATAGTTTTGGTGTCTTCACTATTATTCTACAATGTGGAAAATAGTAAAAAATAAAGAAAAAACATTGAATGAGTAGGTTTGTCCAAACTTTTGACTGGTACTGTATATTTTTTCATACCTAAAGGGGTCCTAAAATTCTATATCAAATAGCTAAATGATCGATAGTATGACCATCTTAAAACAATTCCATATGCTGTGGTGGACATGGACGGTTGCTCCGGTTTTCGGTCTGATGGCTATTTTCCTCATGCGAAGGCGCGCTGGGTCGGTCTCCACATCAGACAATATGTCTTCAGTTGCTCCCACAAATCACTGCTTCTCTTCAGTAGAGAGTTCTTTTGACCAAATTTCCAGAGCTTATAAAATTACAGAAAACAATACGTTATTCTGCCCAATAAACAACACTGGAATCTCAATAAATAACACTGGAATCTCAAATCTGGAAAATGAATCTAAAATATTTTTCTCTGCTAATACAGGCTTAAAAAAAGCCTAGTTCACACATTTTGGGGAACCTTTTATCTTTCTTTTTTAATATTATTATTGATATTATTTATCAGGGGATGCTGCAGCACCCCTACTTCCTGCAGCGATGCCATTATTTCATGTAACATATTTGTATTATCATTAGCAAATTAACAGGATTCAAATATTCAACATTAGCTAGCTACCACCAATGTGCAAGTTGTAAAAGTAAACATTGAACTTACAGATAGCTCACTCTGTCTACTCAGTTCTACAACTAAAATTCAACATGATCATGTTAACCACAACATTTGTTAACCAGCTAGCTAGTAACGTTAGTTATTTACTATATTGGCTGTAGTAATTTAACTTAACTAGTTAGCTACCTCTGCTAATGTTACAGCTGCTACAGTGCTAGCTAACAGAGATAGCTATGCTAGCTAGTTAGATAGATTACTTTGCTGACAAATAATAGGACTGCTTCTTACCTTGTTGCAGAGTTGTATTCAGAAGGTTCTGGCGGTGGGGTGTAGAGTATTGCAGAATCGGAATATCGTTATAAACGTTATCCGTAATCATTTCCATGGCTTGGTTAGATGATTAGAAATTCCAAGTTGTTCAATGTTTGCTACTGGAATCTATATTTTAAAATAACTGCAAGTAGAAAAACACCCCTCAATGAATTGTTGTGCCTTGAAGTATCAATTTGTGTTCATTTGATTGGTAATTTTCAACTGTCACGCCCTCACTTCTGGTTTTGTACATTGGATTGGATTATTTACCTTTCATTCACTGCACCCTCCCTTCTATTCCCATGCATTTGATTGGCTTATGAGTTTGTGATGGTGTTTCCAAAAATGCAAGGGAGTATTATTATATATATTTTTTACCTTTATTTAACTAGGCAAGTCAGTTAAGAACAAATTCTTAATTTACAATGACGGCCTACATCGGCCAAACCCTCCCCTAACCTGGACAACGCTGGGCCAATTGTGCGCCGCCCTTTGGGACTCCCGATCACGGTCGGTTGTGATACAGCCTGGGATCAAACCATGGTCTGTAGTGACACCTGAGATGCAGTGCCTTAGACTGCTGCTCCACTCGGGAGTATGTGGACATGGACGAAGACCAAGGCGAGTAGAAGAAAACAATTGAGATTGAAATTGGAGCCACATTCTCTGAGCTATGTAAATAGACATTTCATACCCATAGACATGGCTGTTGTGGACCCTATGCATAATCTTTTACTGGGGAGAGCAAAACATGTGTTTACCATGTGGAATAATATTGGTGTGGAATACTAAGAAATATACTAAAATATAATCAGGGTTTTCTCATTTCAATGCAGAAGAATGGAAAAATTGGACATCCCTTTTCTCCTATTCACTCTTAAGGGACTTGTGGCGAATGCCCATTATGATTGCTGACTGCATTTTGTCATAGCCTGTACCAACTTCTGTACAAGATGTATCAAAATGGAGCACGTTGGAGACGCTCATCGCCACTTGATACAGTTCTGTGAGAGCTTTGCAAGGTTGTATGGAAAACAGTATGGCACACCAAATATGTGCCTCAATAGCCAAATGAAATGCGGTGTAGACTATGGTCCAGTATTTGGTTTCAGGTGCTTTCCATTTGAGTGAGCAAGTGGTTTTATAAGTAAACAGAAGACCAACAATCACTGTATCTCAGTTAAATTAATGAGAAAGGTTTTAACTACCCAAGAGGTATCTCGGTTCAATTAATGAGAAAGGTTTTAACTACCCAAGAGGTTAAAACCTCTTCACTATAGGGGGCAGTATTTTCACGGTCGGATGAAAAATGTACCCAAATTAAACAGCCTCCTACTCAGACTCAGAAGGTAGGATATGCATATTATTAGTAGATTTGGATAGAAAACACTCTGAAGTTTCTAAAACTGTTTGAATGATGTCTGTGAGTATAACAGAACTCATATGGCAGGCAAAAACCTGAGAAATATCCAACCAGGAAGTTGGACCTCAGAGGGTTGTAGTCATTTCAAATGAAGTTCTTTCTAAACTACAGTGTCTGTGATGTCATATTGCACTTCCTAAGGCTTCCACTAGATGTCATTAGAACCTCGTTTGAGGCTTCTAGAATGCAATTTGATTGAATAATACCCGGAAGAGTAAGTGGTCGGGCTGGGGTCATTGCCTTACCTCGCGCGCGCTCACGAAGGATTAGCCATTTTTCTTTTTCTTCTGTAATGAATCTGCTATTGTCCGGTTGGAATATTATCACAACTCTACGATTATAACACCCTAAAGATTGTGAACATGGTTTGACATGTTTCTACAAACGCTGAGGGAACTTTATAACTTTTCGTTGACAGTGGATAGATGCATTTTGGAATGGGGATCTGGACGCGCCATCAAAACAGATTTATTTTGACATAAATGATGGACTTTATCGAACAAATGAACATTTCTTGTGGAAGTGGGAGACCTTCCGAGTGCATTCAGCCGAAGATCAGCAAAGGTAAGATAATATTTTTAACATATTTCAGCGTTTTGTGGATGCCGTGGCTGGACGGCTAACTGAATAGCATGATGCTCAGTACTCAGAATATTGAACAATGTGCTTTCTCCAAAAAGTTATTTTGAAATCTGACACAGCGGGTGCATAAAAGAGTACTGTATCTATAATTCTTAAAATAATTATGTATTTTGTCAACGTTTATGATGAGTACTTTTGTAAATTCACCGGACATTTTGGGGTGAATACATTTTCTGAACGTCACGCGCCAATGTAAAATGTTTTTTTGTTGTTGATATAAATATGAACTTGATGGAACAGAAAATGCATGTATTGTCTAACATAATGTCCTAGTAGTGTCACCTGATGAAGATCGTCAAAGGTTAGTGCATAATTTTAGCTGGTTTTGTGCTTTTGGATGGCTAACCTTGCTTTGAAAATGGCTGTCCTTGCTAAGAAAATGGCTGTGTTGTTGTTTTTTGCTGTGGTTGTATCCTAACATAATCTAATGTTTTGCTTTCGCTGTAAAGCCTTTTTGAAATCGGACAATGTGGTTAGATTAACGAGAGTCTTATCTTTAAAATGGTGTAAAATAGTTGATTGTTTGACAAAATTGAATTGTGGTATTTTAGTTGGTTTTGTATTTCACGCCATGCGATCCCATTGGCTGTTGGCTAGGGGTCCTGCTGGCGGAACGGGGTTCCGGAACGTCTAGATGCAAGAGGTTTTAAGAATATGGTCTTGCCAACTGACTGGCCAACATAGAATTTGGCGCTGATAGATAGGGCGGCCATGCTTCTAGCTCCTAGGCAACTTTGCAGTATTTCGGGTTTTTTATGTGTTATTTCTGACATTATTAGCCCAGACATTTTTTGGTGTAATTACATACAGCCGGGAAGAACTTTTGGATATCAGAGTGGCGGTAACTCACCAGCATTACCAGCACTGGGACCAGGAATACAACTTTCCCGAATCGGATCCTTTGTTCGTACCTCCCAGGGGAATTGAACAGCTTCCAGAGGATGATCCAAAACATCGCCAACAGAGAAGAGTTAGTCGGAGTGGAATTCAGGTCCGACTCAGGAGGCGCACACACCAACCACAACTTCCGAGTATACACTACCGTTCAAAAGTTTGGGGTCACGCAGAAATGTCCTTGTTTTTGAAAGAAAAGCAATTTTTTTGTGCATTAAAATAACATCAAAATGATCAGAAATACAGTGTTAATGTTGTAAATGACTATTGTAGCTGAAAACAGCAGATTTCTTATGGAATATCTACAGTTGAAGTCAGAAGTTTAGATACACCTTAGCCAAATACATTTAAAATCCGTATTTCACAATTCCTGACATTTAATCCAAGTAAAAATGCCCTGTTTTAGGTCAGTTAGAATCACCACTTTATTTTTAAAATTTAAAATGTCAGAATAATAGTTAAGAGAACAATTAATTTCAGCTTTTATTTCTTTCATCACATTCCCAGTGGGTCAGAAATGTACATACACTCAATTAGTATTTGGTAGCATTGCCTTTAAATTGTTTAACTTGGGTCAAACGTGTTGGGTAGCCTTCCACAACCTTCCACAATAAGTTGGGTGAATTTTGGCCCATTCCTCCTGACAGAGCTGGTGTAACTGAGTCAGGTTTGTAGGCCTCCTTAATCGCACACGCTTTTTCAGTTCTGCCCACAAATTTTCTATAGGATTGAGGTCAAGGCTTTGTGATGGCCACTCCAATACCTTGACTTTGTTGTCCATAACAATTTTGCCACAACTTTGGAAGTATGTTTGGGGTCATTGTCCTTTGGAAGACCCATTTGCGACCAAGCTTTAACTTCCTGACTGATGTCTTGAGATGTTGCTTCAGTATATCCACATAATTTTCCATCCTCATTATGCCATCTATTTTGTGAAGTGCACGAGTCCCTCCTGCAGCAAAGCACCCCCACAACATGATGCTGCCACCCTCGTGCTTCATGGTTGGGATGGTGTTCTTCGTCTTGCAAGTGTCCCCCTTTTTACTCCAAACATAACGTAGCTTCATTAACCTCTCTAGGGAAGGTGGGACGAAATCGTCCCACCTACGTAACAGCCAGTGGAATCCTGTGGCGCATTATTCAAATACCTTAGAAATGCTATTACTTCAATTTCTCAAACATATGACTATTTTACACCATTTTAAAGACAAGACTCTCGTTAATCTAACCACACTGTCGAAATATTCCATTACCGTACTTCGAAGCATGTCAACCGCTGTTTAAAATCAATTTTTATGCCATTTTTCTCGTAAAAAAGCGATAATATTCCGACCGGGAATCTGTGTTTTAGTACAAAGAGAGAGAAAATAAAAACATGGGGTCGCCTCGTGCACGCGCCTAAGCCTATTGTCCTCTGATCGGCCACTTGCCAAACGCGCAAATGTGTTTCAGCCTGGGGCTGCCTCGATATCATTCAGCTTTTTCCCGGGCTCTGAGAGCCTATGGGAGCCGTAGGAAGTGTCACGTTACAGCAAAGATCCTCAGTCTTCAATAAACAGAGACAAGAAGAACAAGATCTTGTCAGAGAGGGCACTTCCTGTAAGGAATCTTCTCAGGTTTTTGCCTGCCATATGAGTTCTGTTATACTCACAGACACCATTCAAACAGTTTGAGAAACTTTAGGGTGTTTTCTATCCAAAGCCAATAATTATATGCATATTCTAGTTACTGGGCAGGAGCAGTAACCAGATTAAATCGGGTACGTTTTTTATCCAGCCGTGTCAATACTGCCCCCTACCCCCAACAGTTTAACAAAGCAAATTTGAGGAAAATGCTACTGGAGTTCTATCAACACATTGACTGTAGTACTCGCACTGCTAAAACACTCGACCACTGCAACTTCAACTTCCGGGATGCCTACAAGGCCCTCCCTTTGGAAAATCTGATCATTACTCCATTATGCTCCTCCCTTCCTATAGGCAGAAATTCAAACAGGAAATACCTGTGCTAAAGACTATTCAACGCTCGTCTGACCAATCGGAATCCACGCTTCAAGATTGTTTTGATCAAGGGGACTGGGATATGTTCCGGGTAGCCTCTGAGAACATCATTGACGAATACACTGATACGGTGACTGAGTATATCAGGAAGTGTATAGGAAATGTTGTACCCACTGTGACTATTAAAAACTACTCTAACCAGAAACCGTAGATAGATGGCAGCATTTGCGCAAAACTGAAAGTGCCAACCACAGCATTAAACCATGGCAAGGCGATTGGGAATATGGCCGAATACAAACAGTATAGTTATTCCCTCCGTAAGGCAATCAAACAGGCAAAAAGAGAGTCGCAATTCAGCGGCTCAGACACGAGACCTGGCAGGGTCTACAGACAATTACAGACTACACTGGGAAAACAAGCCACATCGCGGACACCAACGTTTTGCTTCCAGACAAGCTAAACACCTTCTTTGCCCGCTTTGAGGATTACACAGTGCCACTGACGCTGCCCGCTACCAAGGACTGTAGACTCTCCTTCTCTGTGACCAACGTGAGTAAGACATTTAAGCGTGTTAACCCAATCACGGTTGCCGGCCCAGACGGCATCCCTAGCCATGTCCTCAGAGCATGTGCTGACCAGCTGGCTGGAGTGTTGATGGACATAATCAATCACTCCCTATCCCATTCTGCTGTCCTCACGTGCTTCAAGATGTCCACCATTGTTCCTGTACACACTAAAGCAAAGGTAAATGAAGAAATGAGAATCGCCCTGTAGCAATCACTTCTGTCATCATGAAGTGCTTTGAGAGACTAGTCAAGGATCATATCACCTCTACCTTACCTGACACCCAAGACCCACTTCAATTTGCTTAAAACCCCAATAGATCCACAGATGATGCAATCGCCCTTTTTTTTAATTTTATTTATTTCACCTTTATTTAACCAGGTAGGCAAGTTGAGAACAAGTTCTCATTTACAATTGCGACCTGGCCAAGATAAAGCAAAGCAGTTCGACAACATACAAAAACACAGAGTTACACATGGAGTAAAACAACATACAATCAATGATGCAGTAGAGAAAAAAAATAAGACTATATACAATGTGAGCAAATGATGTGAGATAAGGGAGGTAAAGGCAAAAAAATGCCATGGTGTTAAAGTAAATAAAGTATAGCAAGAAAAACACTGGAATGGTAGATTTGTAGTTTGAAGAAAGTTCAGAGATAAAATATAAATAATATGGTGCAAAGGAGCAAAATAAATAAAATAAATAAATACAGTAGGGGAAGAGGTAGTAGTTTGGGCTAAATTATAGATGGGCTATGTACAGGTGCAGTGATCTGTGAGCTGCTCTGACAGCTGGTGCTTAAAGCTAGTGAGGGAGATAAGTGTTTCCAGTTTCAGAGATTTTTGTAGTTCGTTCCAGTCATTGGCAGCAGAGAACTGGAAGGAGAGACGACCAAAGGAGGAGTTGGCTTTAGGGGTGACCAGAGAGATATACCTGCTGGGGCGCGTGCTACAGGTGGGTGCTGCTATGGTGACCAGTGAGCGGAGATAAGGGGGGACTTTACCTAGCAGGGTCTTGTAGATGACCTGGAGCCAATGTGTTTGGCGACGATTATGAAGCGAAGGCCAGCCAACGAGAGCGTACAGGTCGCAGTGGTGGGTAGTATATGGGGCTTTGGTGACAAAACGGATGGCACTGTGATAGACTGCATCCAGCTTGTTGAGTAGGGTATTGGAAGCTATTTTGTAAATGACATCGCCGAAGTCGAGGATTGGTAGGATGGTCAGTTTTACGAGGGTATGTTTGGCAGCATGAGTGAAGGATGCTTTGTTGCGAAATAGGAAGCCAATTCGAGATTTCACTTTGGATTGGAGATGATTGATGTGAGTCTGGAAGGAGAGTTTACAGTCTAACCAGACACCTAGGTATTTGTAGTTGTCCACAAATTCTAAGTTAGAACCGTCCAGAGAAGTGATGCTGGACAGGCGGGCAGGTGCAGGCAGCGATCGGTTGAAGAGCATGCATTTAGTTTTACTTGTGTTTAGGAGCAGTTGGAGACCACGGAAGGAGAGTTGAATGGCATTGAAGCTCGTCTGGAGGGTTGTTAACACAGTGTCCAAAGAAGGGCCAGAAGTGTACAGAATGGTGTCGTCTGCGTAGAGGTGGATCAGAGATTCACCAGCAGCAAGAGCGACATCATTTATGTATACAGAGAAAAGAGTTGGCCCAAGAATTGAACCCTGTGGTACCCCCATAGAGACTGCCAGAGGTCCAGACAGTAGGCCCTCCGATTTGACACACTGAACTCTGTCAGAGAAGTAGTTGGTGAACCAGGCGACGCAATCGTTTGAGAAACCAAGGCTACTGAGTCTGCCGATGAGGATGTGGTGATTAACAGAGTCAAAAGCTTTGGCCAGGTCAATGAATACGGCAGCACAGTATTGTTTCTTATCGATGGCGGTTACGATGTCGTTTAGGACCTTGAGCGTGGCTGAGGTGCACCCATGACCAGCTCTGAAACCAGATTGCATAGAGGAGAGGGTGCGGTGGGATTCGAAATGGTCGGTAATCTGTTTGTTGACTTGGCTTTCGAAGACCTTAGAAAGGCAGGGTAGGATGGATATAGGTCTGTAGCAATTTGGGTCAAGAGTGTCACCTCCTTTGAAGAGGGGGATGACAGCAGCTGCTTTCCAATCTATGGGAATCTCAGACGACACGAAAGAGAGGTTGATCAGGCTAGTAATAGGGGTTGCAATAATTTCGGCAGATAATTTTAGAAAGAAAGGGTCCAGATTGTCAAGCCCAGCTGATTTGTAGGGGTCCAGATTTTGCAGCTCTTTCAGAACATCAGCTGAATGGATTTGGGAGAAGGAGAAATGGGGGAGGCTTGGGCGAGTAGCTGTGGGGGGTGCAGTGCTGTTGAATGCAGTAGGGGTAGTTAGGTGGAAAGCATGGCCAGCCGTGGAAAAATGCTTATTGAAATTCTCAATTATAGTGGGCTTATCGGTGGTGACAGAGTTTCCTATCCTCAGTGCAGTGGGCAGTTGGGAGGAGGTGTTCTTATTCTCCATGGACTTTACAATGTCCCAGAACTTTTTAGAGTTGGAGTTGCACGAAGCGAATTTCTGTTTGAAAAAGCTAGCCTTGGCGTTTCTAACTGCCTGTGTGTATTGGTTTCTAACTTCCCTAAAAAGTTGCATATCGCGGGGGCAGTTCGATGCTAATGCAGAACGCCACAGGATATTTTTGTGTTGGTTAACCTCTCTGGGCTAGGCGGGACGAATTCGTCCCACCTACGTAACAGCCACTTTAAGCCTGTGGCGCGATTTTCAAAACCTTAAAAATCCTATTACTTCAATTTCTCAAACATATGACTATTTTAAAGCTATTTAAAGACAAGACTGTCATTAATCTAACCACACTGTCCGATTTCAAAAAGGCTTTACAATGAAAGCAAAACATTAGATTATGTCAGCAGAGTACCAAGCCAGAAATAATCAGACACCCATTTTTCAAGCTAGCATATAATGTCACATAAACCCAGAAGACAGCTAAATGCAGCACTAACCTTTTACAAACTTCATCAGATGACACACCTAGGACATCATGTTACACACAGCATGCATTCTTTTGTTCAATAAAGGTCATATTTATATATAAAAACAGCATTTTACATCGGCGTCTGACGTTGACTAACTATTTTCCCCTCAAATGCGTCCCGGGAAACAGTGCATACTTCCTTTTATTACTATTCGAAAACAATTTTTTTAATTTATATTGTCAATCTAACATTTATAGATGAATATCTCTTGAGAACACCTGTCATACCAGATTTTAAATTAACTTTACTGGGTAATCACACTTTGCGATACTCAGAAAATGAGCCTGGAAAACTAGCGCCGCGCCATCTTGGAACAATCGCAAGTCACATCTGATCTTGTATAATATTGTCAATAATCGCCTACCTTTAGTTGTCTTCATCAGAAAGCACTTCCAGGAATCCCAGGTCCACAACAGATGTATTTTCGGTCGAAAAAGTCCATAATTCATGTTCCATTAGCCTGCTGTTGGTAGCGTGTCCTAGGGCTATCTCCAAATCATCCGACGTGCGCGGGACAGTAGTTTCGGAAAATGTACTTTTTACTTCCTCTAGGTTCGTTCAAACATGTCAAACGTTGTAAAACATTCATCTTCAGGGCCTGTAACACCAAGAGAGCCAATAAGATTCGACGGGGACGATTGCAGAGTGTTTTGAAACATTTCCAAAGGTGGGGGTAGACTAGGCCGCCGACGTCATAATGGTGATGGCCCATCCCCTGTGACCAATTTCCAATGCGTCTCATTCACTGAGTTTCGACTGTATAAGGCTCAAACCACTGTGAAAAGACTGGGGACATCTAGTGGAAGCAATAGGAAGTGCTCAGTGAACCATTGCTCACGGTGTGATTAATAGGCAAAGTGATGAAGTCGAGTCCACAATTCAGAACTCCACTTCCTGTTTCAATCGGTCTCAGGGTTTTGACTGCCATATGAATTCTGTTATACTCACAGACACCATTCAAACAGTTTTAGAAACTTTAGGGTGTTTTCTATCCATATATAATAAGTATATGCATGTCCTAGCTTCTGAGTTTGATTAGTAGGCCGTTGAAAATGGGAACGAATTTTTTTCAAAATGTGCTGGGGCGCCCCCTATCCTAGGGTATCCTTAAGAGGTTTTAAGGGCAGTCAGGTCTGGGGAGAACCAAGGGCTATATCTGTTCCTGGTTCTAAATTTCTTGAAAGGGGCATGCTTATTTAAGATGGAGAGGAAGGCATTTTTAAAATATAACCAGGCATCCTCTACTGACGGGATGAGGTCAATATCCTTCCAGGATACCAGGGCCAGGTCGATTAGAAAGGCTTGCTCGTTGAAATGTTTCAGGGAGCGTTTGACAGTGATGAGTGGAGGTCGTTTGACCGCTGACCCATTACGGGTGCAGGCAATGAGGCAGTGATCGCTGAGATCTTGGTTGAAAACAGCAGAGGTGTATTTACAGGGCACGTTGGTTAGGATGATATCTATGAGGGTGCCAGTGTTTGCGGCTTTGGGGTTGTACCTGGTGGGTTCATTAATAATTTGTGTGAGATTGAGGGCATCAAGCTTGGATTGTAGGATGGCTGGGGTGTTAAGCATGTCCCAGTTTAGGTCACCTAGTAGCACGAGCTCTGAAGATAGATGGGGGGCAATCAGTTCACATATGGTGTCCAGAGCACAACTAGGGGCCGAGGGGGGTCTATAGCAGGCGGCAACGGTGAGAGACTTGTTTTTGGAGAGGTGGATTTTTAAAAGTAGAAGTTCAAATTGTTTGGGTACAGACCTGGATAGCAGGACAGAACTCTGCAGGCTATCTCTGCAGTAGATTGCAACACCGCCCCCTTTGGTCGTTCTATCTTGTCTGAAAACGTTGTAGTTAGGGATGAAGATTTCAGAGTTTTTGGTGGACTTCCTAAGCCAAGATTCAGACACAGCTAGGACATCCGGGTTGGCAGAGTGTGCTAAAGCAGTGAATGAAACAAACTTAGGGAGGAGGCTTCTAATGTTAACATGCATGAAACCAAGGTTATTACGGTTACAGAAGTCATCAAAAGAGAGCGCCTGGGGAGTAGGAGTGGAGCCAGGCACTGCAGGGCCTGGATTCACCTCTACATTCCCAGAGGAGCAGAGAAGAATAAGTATGAGGGTACGGCTAAAAGCTATAAGAATTGGTCGTCTGTGACGTCCAGAATAGAGAGAAAAAGGAGCAGGTTTCTGGGGGCGATAAAATAGCTTCAAGGTATACAGACAAAGGTATGGTGGGATGTGAGTACAGAGGAGGTAAACCTAGGCATTTAGTGATTATGAGAGAGATATTGTCTCTAGAAACATCATTGAAACCAGAAGATGTCATAGCATGTGTGGGTGGAGGAACTGAGAGGTTGGATAAGGTATAATGAGCAGGGCTAGAGGCTCTACAGTGAAATAAGCCAATAAACACTAACCAGAACAGCAATGGAGAAGGCATATTGACATTAAGGAGAGGCATGCTTAGCCGAGTGATCAAAGGGTCCAGTGAGATTCAGACAGCTAGCCGGGCCATAGGTAGCAAGCTGGTGGAAGATGGGAGGGAGGTCTGTTTTTAGCCACCTCGTGCGTTTCCGTCTGTGGGTTAGTGGGGTTCCGTGTGGAAGGGGGGACCAGTCCAAGTTGGCAAAATAGTTAGTTATAGTGGCCCAAGAAAAGTGTCCGATAGACCTATTCAGATCGCAGCCGAAAAGACAGCTAACGATTAGCGGGCCACAGATGGGCGATCAGGTTACGTCGCGAGGAGGGGCCAGTTGGATAACTCCCTCGGGCAGATAACGTCGGTGGTCCAGTCGTGAAGACCCGATGGGGCTCCGCATCGGCAGTAAAACGGGTCAGGATAGGTGAGTTGTAGCCCAGGAGACACTTCAGCTGGCTAGCTCAGGAATAGCCCAGGAGTGGCTGACGGAACTCTTCAGCTGGCTAGCTGGCTAGCTCCGTAATAATGTGTGTTAATTCCGTGACCGACGTTGCCAATAGTCACTCAGGTAGCAGCTAGTTAGCTGCAAGATCCAGGTGTAAATGTCCAGAGCCTGCGGTAGAAATCGGGGAAAGGAGAGAGAATAGGTCCGGTATGCTCTGGTCTGAGTCGCGCTGTACAAAAACTGGCGATAGCTTTTCGAGCTAATGGATAGCTGAGGACAGCTAACCGTGGCTAGCTGAACTTCAACGTTAGCCAGTGAAAATGGCTAACCTCTTGCTAGCTTCTGTTGTGGAATTCAGATGAGGTAAATAATACTTTATTTTTTAAATTGGTGAGGCGGGTTGCAGGAGAGTGCTTTGAGGTAGAGTTTTTAGAATTAAAAAAAATATATATATATAAAAAGATAAGTGAAGAAAAAAAATATGTAAATATATATATACACGGGACACGACAAGAGGAGGGTAGAGGACGTCTGAACTGCTACGCCATCTTGGAAAAAAATAAAAAATAAAATTAAATAAAAATGTGAAAAAAAATTGGAAAAAATATAATAAAATAAAAAATAAACTTACTTACCTTACACTGCACACTGCCCTTTCCCATCTAGACAAGAGGAATACCTATGTAAGAATTCTGTTGATTGACTATAGCTCAGCATTCAACACCATAGTACTGTCATAACTCTTCTGTGATGATCTGAAGGATCAGGTTACAGGGGGGTCCGCTCTACAGCGTGCTGTCTCTCATAGAGGGGGAGAGTGGGAAGTCGACTGTTTTATGGTCGCTCATAATATACTCTGCCCCTATGCTCCGTAGTGTTCGAATTGGAATGTAAACTGTGGAACACAGAGAGACCCTTGGCCATCAAAAGTTTGAATTATTAAACAATGTTTCTATTTTTGAGAACGTGGGAATGGTCCGTGGACACATTAGGGACAGTCATGTCTAGTGTGTCTCATGAAGGACAGGAAAAACACATAACTGTATCTCTTAAAGTGTACATTTCCCAGCTGTCAGATTTACATCTAAATATTGTGAAACGTATGTGATTAACCTCTATGGGCTAGGTGGGACGCTAGCGTGCCACCCGTGGTGCACTCCATCAACAGCAGGTGCATTTCAAGAGCGGCAAATTTGAATCCAAATAAATGTCAAAATTCAAATTTTTCAAACATACAACTATTTTACACCCTTTGAAAGATAAACATCTCCTTAATCTAACCACGTTTTACGATTTCAAAAAGGTTTTACGGCGAAAGCATAAATTTAGAGTATGTTAGGACAGTACATTTACAAGAGTTGTGTGTAATGTTTTGTCAAGTCAAAGACAGGGTCACCAAAACCATAAAACCAGCTAAAATGATGCACTAACCTTTTACAATCTCCATCAGATGACACTCCTAGGACATTATGTTAGACAATGCATGCATTTTTAGTTCTATCAAGTTCATATTTATATCCAAAAACAGCGTTTTACTATGGCATTGATGTTGAGGAAATCGTTTCCCTCCAATAACCGGCAGTCAAGTCAGCGTCACAAATTAAATAATTAAAATTAGAAAACATTGGTAAAATAGTATATTGTCATTTAAAGAATTATAGATTTACATCACTTGAACGCAATCAACTTGCCAGATTTAAAAATAACCTTACTGGGAAATCACACTTTGCAATAATCTGAGCACTGCGCCCAGAAAAATACGCGTTGCGATATAGACTAGACGTCATGTTGGGGAGATCTAAAATCGAAAATACTATGTAAATAATCCATTACCTTTGATTCTCTTCATCAGATGTCACTTCCAGGTATCACAGGTCCATAATGAATGTAGTTTTGTTCAAAAAAGCTCATCATTTATGTCCAAAAATCTCCGTCTTGTTAGCACATGATCTAAGCCAGCCGGACTTCTCATCATGAACGAGGGGAAAAAATATATTTACGTTCGTTCAAACATGTCAAACGTTGTATAGCATGAATCATTAGGGCCTTTTTTAACCAGAACATGAATAATATTCAAGGTGGACGAATGCATACTCTTTTATAACGTATTGGAACGAGGGTACCCAACATGAACTCGCGCGCCAGGTGTCTAATGGGACATCATCGTTCCATGGCTCTTGTTCGGTCAGATCTCCCTCCAGAAGACTCAAAACACTTTGTAAAGGCTGGTGACATCTAGTGGAAGCAATAGGAAGTGCCAAAATATTCCTCAGCCCCTGTGTTTTTCAATGGGATAGGTTTAAAGTCAATACAACACATCAGGTATCCACTTCCTGTCAGAAAATGTCTCAGGGTTTTGCCTGCCAAATGAGTTCTGTTATACTCACAGACACCATTCAAACAGTTTTAGAAACTTTAGAGTGTTTTCTATCCATATATAATAAGTATATGCATATTCTAGTTACTGGGTAGGATTAGTAACCAGATTAAATCGGGTACATTTTTTTTATCCAGACGTGCAAATGCTGCCCCCTAGCCCTAACAGGTTAAACATGAAACTATTTGTGAAAAGATGCAACTTGTTGTTAACCATCTAAATGACAAAATATGGGTTTTCATATAAAGTTAACCAAATCAGTGGTCACGCCCACGTGAGCACAGACATTATGTCAGCATCATGGAACCGCCACCTTCTTCCACAGAGTTTAAAACCCACTTCCTACAAAATCTACATTAAGTCAGAGAACACTGGGACAGAGACAGAGTCCTCACGTTGGAATGGCTACAATTCTATAGACCATTAGAATATACAGCTGTAGTTTTGTCTACACCCCTGTCTACACCCCTGTTAAACTCTGAGACTATCGATCACTACAGAATAAGAGCAAATCCTAAATGTATAATTACTCGTCTGCAGCTAGAAATGACGTAAACCTAGGACGAGAATACTGACAACCGCCGAAACATCTATTCTAAGAACATGGTACGCCTGATGTATCCATTACAACAGACACTATCCAGAGCCGCAGAGAAAGCTACAACCATGAAGGACATTGTGACTTCTGGGGAAGTTAACCAGAGACTCTGATGAACAGACTCTCCAGCAGACGGACCGGCGATTCCAACAGAGAAGACAACGACATACGGGCGTAAATATATACATTGCAATTGTTCTCGAATTAGCGGCCGTTCATGTGCAAGGCCGTTCATGTGCAAAGGATTAGCATTTCAATGAATATAATTATCAACTGTGTGTAGTGAATCCATTTTGTTTTTCCCGCTCTTTCTCAGTCCTCACCCCTTTCCTTTGTCTACCAAGCCGCCATATCGGCTTCGTACGCTAGGGACTTTTTCTTTGTATCATGTAGTAACCCACATATCTACTGTTTATTTGTTATCTTCTTTGTGATGGGGGCAGTATTTTCACGTCCGGACGAAAAGCGTGCCCAGAGTAAACTGGCTGCTACTCAGGCCCAGAAGCTACATTTGGATAGAGAACACTCTGAAGTTTCTAAAACTGTTTGAATGATGTCTGTGAGTATAACAGAACACATATGGCAGGCAAAAACCTGAGAAAAATCCAACCAGGAAGTGGGAAATCTGAGGTTTGTAGTTTTTCAAGTGATTGCCTATCCAATATACAGTGTAAATGGGGTCAGATTGCACTTCCTAAGGCTTCCACTAGATGTCAACAGTCTTTAGAAAGTTGTTTCAGGCTTCTATTGTGAAAGGGGAGCGAATAAGACCACTCACAGTAGATGGCTCAGCTGAAAGCCTTTAGTTGTTGATCGTGCGCGGCCGTGAGCGCGAGCTCTGTTCCCTTTCCTTTCTAAAGACAAAGGAATTGTCCGGTTGGAATATTATTGAAGATTTATGATAAAAACATCCTAAAGATTGATTATATACATCGTTTGACATGTTTTTACGAACTGTAATGGAACTTTTTTGACTTTTCATCTGGACTTAGTGCCCGCGCCTTGTACATTTGGATTAGTGAACAAAACACGCGAACAAAAAGGAGGTATTTGGACATAAAGATGAACTTTATTGAACAAAACGAACATTTATTGTGGAACTGAGATTCCTGGGAGTGCATTCCAATGAAGATCATCAAAGGTAAGTGAATATTTATAATGCTATTTCTGACTTTTTTTAACTCCACAACATGGCGGGTATCTGTATGGCTTGTTTTGGTGACTGAGTGCTGTACTCAGATTATTGCATGGTGTGCTTTCGCCGTAAAGCTTTTTTGAAATCTGATACAGGGGTTGCATTAAGGAGACATTTATCTTTAATCCTATGTATAACACTTGTAGCTTTCATCAAAGTTTATGATGAGTATTTCTGTAAATTGATGTGGCTCTGCAAATTCACTGGATGTTTTGGAGGCAAAACATAACATAACGCGCCAATGTAAACTGAGATTTCTGGATATAAATATGAACTTTATCGAGCAAAACATACATATATTGTGTAACATGAAGTCCTACGAGTGCCATCTGATGAAGATCAAAGGTTAGTGATGAATTTTATCTCTATTTCTGCTTTTTGTGACTCTTCTCCTTGGCTGGAAAATGGCTGTATGTTTTGTGTGACTAGGCGCTGACCTGACATAATCGCATGGTATGCTTTCGCAGTAAAGCCTTTTTGAAATCAGACACTGTGGATGGATTAACAAGAAGTTTATCTTTAAAATGGTGTATAATACTTGTATGTTTGAGGAATTTTAATTAACTTCTCTGGGCTAGGCGGGACGAATTCGTCCCACCTACGTAACAGCCACTGCCAGCCTGTGGCGTGATTTTCAAAACCTTAAAAATCCTATTACTTCAATTTCTCAAACATATGACTATTTTACAGCCATTTAAAGACAAGACTCTCGTTAATCTAACCACACTGTCCGATTTCAAAAAGGCTTTACAACGAAAGCAAAACATTAGATTATGTCAGCAGAGTACCAAGCCAGAAATAATCAGACACCCATTTTTCAAGCCAGCATATAATGTCACCAAAACCCAGAAGACAGCTAAATGCAGCACTCACCTTTGATGATCTTCATCAGATGACAACCCTAGGACATTATGTTATACAATACATGCATGTTTTGTTCAATCAAGTTCATATTTATATCAAAAACCAGCTTTTTACATTAGCATGTGACGTTCAGAACTAGCATACCCCCCCAAACTTCCGGGGAATTCGCTAACATTTTACTAAATTACTCACGATAAACGTTCACAAAAAGCATAACAATTATTTTAAGAATTATAGAGACAGACCTCCTCTATGCACTCGATATGTCCGATTTTAAAATAGCTTTTTGGTGAAAGCACATTTTGCAATATTCTAAGTACATAGCCCAGGCATCACGGGCTCGCTATTTAGACACCCGGCAAGTTTAGCACTCACCATAATCATATTTACTATTATAAAAGTTTGATTACCTTTTGTTGTCTTCGTCAGAATGCACACCCAGGACTGCTACTTCAATAACAAATGTTGGTTTGGTCCAAAATAATCCATCGTTATATCCGAATAGCGGCGTTTTGTTCGTGCGTTCCAGACACTATCGGAAATAGTAAAGAAGTGTCGCGCGCATGGCGCAATTCGTGACAATAAAATTCTAAATATTCCATTACCGTACTTCGAAGCATGTCAACCGCTGTTTAAAATCAATTTTTACGACATTTTTCTCGTAGAAAAGCGATAATATTCCGACAGGGAATCTCCTTTTCGGCAAACAGAGGAAAAAATCCCAAAGGCGGGGGCGGTCGGGGTCACGCGCATAAGCCCAGTGTCTCTTGATCGGCCACTTGAGAAAGGCGATAATGTGTTTCAGCCTGGGGCTGGAATGACGACATTCTGTTTTTTCCCGGGCTCTGAGCGCCTATGGACGACGTGGGAAGTGTCACGTTAGAGCAGAGATCCTTAGTAAATGATAGAGATGGAAAAGAAGTTCAAGAAATGGTCAGACAGGCCACTTCCTGTAAAGGAATCTCTCAGGTTTTGACCTGCCATTTGAGTTCTGTTATACTCACAGACACCATTCAAACAGTTTTAGAAAATTTAGGGTGTTTTCTATCCATATGTAATAAGTATATGCATATTCTAGTTACTGGGTAGGAGTGGTAACCAGATTAAATCGGGTATGTTTTTTATCCAGCCGTGTCAATACTGCCCCCTAGCCCTAACAGGTTAAGAGACTTCTGTATTTTGAATTTGGCGCCCTGCAATTTCACTGGCTGTTGTAGGGCGCTAGCGTCCCACATATCCCAGAGCGGTTATGTAGTTCTGTGTGATTATATAGTTTGTAAATAAATAAATAAGCCAATTTGTATATTACTGATTTAGGATTTAGGCTAGGGTTTGTGCAGATATCCAAGGGTTTGCGACGTTCAGTTATGAGAACTGATGAGGTAATGTTAACAATTAATTAACTTCTATGACCACTGGAGTCTTTGCCACTCAAAATATTTTTTTTATAGAATATTTATCGATTAACTTCTATGGGCTACGTGGGATGCTAGTGTCCCACCTGCGGGACACAGCCAGTGAAATATCAGGGCGGCAAATTCAAAAACAACAAAATGTCATAATTCAACTTTCTCAAACATACAACTATTTTACACCATTTTAAAAATACACTTCTTCTTGATGTAACCACATTGTCCGATTTCAAAAAGGCTTTACAGCGAAAGCAAAACATTAGATTATGTTAGGAGAGTACATAGACAAAAATAATCACACAGCCATTTTCCAAGCAAGGACATGTGTCAATAAAACCCAAAACACAGCTAAATGAAGCACTAACCTTTGACGATCTTCATCAGATGACACTCCTAGGACATTATGTTACACAATACATGTATGTTTTGTTCGATAAAGTTCATATTTATATCCAAAAACAGCATTTTACATTGGCGCGTGATGTTCAGAAAATGTATTCCCACCAAAACGTCTGGTGAATGTGCACATCAATTTACAAAAATACTCATCATAAACGTTGACAAAATAGATAACAATTATTTAAAGAATTATAGATAGACTACCCCTGGATGCAACCGCTGTGTCAGATTTTAAAATAGCTTTACGGAGAAAGCACATTTTTCAATATTCTGAGTACATAGCTCAGCCATCACGGTGAGCTATTCAGACACCCGCCATGTTCGGGGCAACCTAAACTCAGAATTAGTATTAGAAATATTCTCTTACCTTTGCTGATCTTTGTCAGAATGCACTCCCAGGACTGCTACTTCCACAATAAATTTTGTTTTTGTTCCAAATAATCCATATGTATGTACAAATACCTCCGTTTTGTTTGCGCGTACAGATTACTTATCCAAAGGCATAACGCGCGAGCACGGAACGAAAGACGAAAAGTCAAAGTGTTCCATTACCGTACTTAGAAGCATGTCAAACGCTGTTTAAAATGAATCTTTATGGTATTTTTAGCGTAGAATTGCGATAATATCCCAACCGGACAATAGCATATTCATTCAAGAAGAAAAAAAATTAACGGTGTGCTCGCGTGACTGCGCATATCCAATCCCTTTGTTGCCAGGCAGACCACTCAGTAACTGAGCTCCTATACTCTGCCCAGTGACAGGAGAAGGCTCAAACCACTTTCTGAAGGCTTTAGACAGCCAATGGAAGCCTTAGGAAGTGCAACGTCACCCCATAGACACTGTAGCTTTGATAGAGAATCAAAAGAAGAACTACAATTCTCAGACTTTCCACTTCCTGCTTGAAATTGTCTCAGGTTTTTGCCTGCCATATGAGTTCTGTTATACTCACAGACACCATTCAAACAGTTTTAGAAACTTCAGAGTGTTTCTATCCAAATCTACTAATAATATGCATATTCTAGTTTCTGGGCCAGAGTAGTAACCTGTTTAAATTGGGTACGTTTATCATCCGGCCGTGAAAATACTGCCCCCTAGCCCAGACAGGCTAACCTCTCTGGCGCAGGCATGCCGCTAGCGACCCACCTCAACAACACCTGTGAAATTGCAGAGCGCCAAATTCAAAATACAGAAATAGTCATAATAAACATTCATAAAAATACAAGTGTTATACATCGGCTTAAAGATCAACTTCTTGTTAATCCAGCCGCTTTGTCAGTCACGCGCGCAAACCAGTACTGCATGCTTCCCCAGTCCCCTGACAGAAAGGTCTCATTCTTCTTCCTTTTTCAGAAAACAAGCCTGAAACAATGTCTAAAGACTGTTGACATCTAGTGGAAGCCATAGGAACTACATTCTGGGTCCTAACCCATTAGATACTCGATAGGCATTCAATTGAAAACCACCCACATCAAAAAAAAATCCCACTTCCTGGATGGATTTTCCTCAGGTTTTCACCTGCCATATCAGTTCTGTTATACTCATAGACAATTTTGGAAACGTTAGAGTGTTTTCTATCCAAATCTACCAATTGTATGCATATCCTAGCTTCTGGGCCTGAGTAACAGGCAGTTTACTTTGGGCACGTCATTCATCCAAATTTCTGAATACTGCCCCCTGTCACTAAAAAGTTTTTAATAAGCGGCTGTTTTGATAAGATATGAAAATATCTGAAGAGTTATATTTGGGAAATTGACACTCTATAAACAAAACATGCCCCAACTTCCTAGTTAATTATATGATTAGTTTAATCACGTAATTAAATTACACATAGAGAATTGATTTGATAATATACAGTCTTCACATTTAATGATAGTCCAGACACGACATTATGGTTCCCCGTGTGTGGCATCTAAAATAGAATGAGGTCTTCGTGATTGAATTAAGTATATTAATTGTGCAAACAGATTACTGTACAAACAGATTGCGTGAGATATGAATAGAGACGTTTGGTGTATGTGTTGCCCATAGAAGTTGTCCAGGTGTCACGTATCTGATGATGTCAGGGTGTCCTATGAGTTGGTAAAGTTAGTGATTACATTTCTAGTGCTAGGACAAAATCCAGCTACTTATAAACATTTGCCAAACATGCTATTTCTGTCTCTCGTGTTTCAGAACAGGTAGACTCGGTCATTATTCATTTCTTGAGCGAGGACACCGGGCCAGCCGATTTGAAATTTCAGGCGACATTAGCTGACCAAGTGATAAATCTCGGTCCCCTGCGTTTTCAGTAGCATGGATAGGGCACAGGCATATCTTTTTCCTAAATTACGGCAAGTTCCGGTAACTTAGGGATAGTAAAGAAGATTGCCGAAAAAGGTTTTAAAGTAAGACGTTACTAGTAAAACCATTTCCTTGTCTAACCCTTTCATGCGTGAGTTCCAAATATCTCTAACGGTCGCCCCAGCGTGAGTTTTTTATGCACGTGACGTTAGAACGTTCTCTCCATTCCAGAATGTGATTGTTACGCAACAGTACTTTTAATCCACACTGCCCACAAACCAAAGAATTTAGCCTGTTTTTATTTATAGGCTGTTTCAACTTCAATTTCAAGTGATTTTCTAACAAGTTTGTATTTTCTAAGAACAGTTTGAATTGAGGTGTGTTCCGCCTCCTCATTCATTCACATAAAAATAGTCATTTTTACTTTTGCGGACAATTTCATTTTTTGGGACATTTCTGACCCGGACAAAATTCCCCAAGCACTTCCCAAATGTTTGTGCAGTTTAAGTCTGCAGACATTTGCGCATCTCCCGTCAGAACAGGATCTGCACACGTGTTCACATTTTCAATCTGTTGCCCGCATCGCAGTCATTGTTGTTTTCGTTACTAATAATAACTTTGGAAATGTGTGCGTTTCTATCAAAGTAAGTACCTTATTACGTTGTAATAGTTTCTTTATGTCTTTTCTATTGTAGCTTACTGAATGTATGGAGCATAATATATTTGTGTATATTCCTTATAACCGCAGACACGTGAGGTAACGTTACTCATTTCATAACCTTTATCGTGCTTATGTAGCTAGCTACATTCTTCTATTAGCTCTGTAAAAAATGCTAATTGCGTCAGAGAAGTATTAGCTTGTGTTGTATTTTGAAGCTACCCTGGCCTTATGACTCCCAAGTGGCGCAGCGATCTATGGCACTGCATCTCAGTGCTAGAGTGCATCACTACAGACACCCTGTTTCGAATCCAGGCTGTATCACAACAGGCTGTGATTGGGAATCCCATAGGGTGGCGCACATTTGGCCCAGCGTTGTCAGAGTTTGGCCGGTGTAGACCATCATTGTAAATAATAATTTGTTGTTAAATGACTTGCCTAGTTAAATAACTAAAACATATGAAGATGGTTTGTTTATTAGGTCTATTCAGCATAGCTCTGTTCTGCCATGCCACAACTTGTTTTACTAGAGGAAAAAAACTGAATATGCATAACCCATATTTAATATTCATGCAGTGACTGAACAACAACTGCATTTCCACCCCCCACCTCTAAAGGCATAGTATCATGGCAGGTCACCTGTCAAGTCCCCTGTCAGGTCAGTCAGTCCCTTATTGCTGCAGATGTGCTCAATAGTGCTTGAGCATATGATACTCCTCAAAGCATGGTGAAATACATAGAGGTGGATCACAAGCTAAACACATGTATTTTGTCAACTTCCTCTGCTTAGTTCTCCTGGTGCCAGACAGGCAGACTTTTCAGTGCCTCCGTGTGTGACTACCTTGAGCAGCAGTTTGAGGGACTTTGCAGGGAAAATGCCGTGCAGTGAGGTGTAGGGGATTTTTGCAGGCTCTGTGTCTCTTTAAGCCCCACCTGGTGTCACTCTATCCTTGCTGTGTGTGTGTGTGTGTGTGTGTGTGTGTGTGTGTGTGTGTGTGTGTGTGTGTGAGTTTTTTCTTTCTGACCTTTTTAACCCTTCGAAACAGCCCTTTTGACTCCAATTTAAGGCACTTCCGGTTGTCACAGGAAGCTAAAAGTAAACACATGGGGTAGGCTTTTACAGAATCCTGAGTTTCAAGTCTTTATGTTAAGAACTGGCTGATTTACATAGGGTTGAATGCAGTGTTGTGAAATTAAAACCACTTTTAGGGTAATAAACCACTTCTGGTTGCTCCAGGAAGCTTAAACTCAACACAGGTAGTCCTCATACTGGCCTGATGGATTGTCATTGAAGACAGTTTGATATGGCAATCATAACCCACATAGGCATCAGGTTGAAGTTAGGGGAGCAGGCAATGTATTCCTATGGGGAAAGATGTCAATGTAAACTGTTTAGGTCAGGCTTCATTTTGTGCCTACTTTTTTGCACAGTTGCTGCGGAGCTACGGTCAAGTGAGGCATCTCGTTGAACTTGGCATGGCCTAGAGACTATGGTGATGCCATTTGTTTCCCTTTCTGTGATGATTTATGCCTTCCAATTTTGGGATTTCAGCCCTATTTGATGGTAGGATATGAAGGGGACCATTCAATCTTTTCATGTTGATATCTGTAGAGGTACAGGTGACCCTGAACATGTGGCAAAAGGAAATTAGAAAATGGCCTGCACAGAAGCAGAGTTAGAGCATAACCTGTAAACCCATGTAATCCTTAGGGAGAAACTCAGATGTGTCAGACTACATGAACCGGCGAGCGCAGCGAGAACAACTCTGTGGCTTATCCACCCCAACCTCCCCGATGAGCCCCTCGAAAACGGCGTCTCTATGTGAACCAGAGGCCGCAATATGTCCAAAGCACTACTAGTCAGGCTTCATTCCGGGCCTACTTTTTGCACGGTCGCTGTGGTCAGCCCGAGCGAGCTACGTTCAAGTGGGGCACCTCGTTGAACTCGGCAAGGCCTAGAGACTACAGTGATGCCATTTGCCAACATTTTCAGTGTTGATCTCAGCCTGTCCACGTACCAACACACAGGTGTGATCATTCTACTGTGGTCGCTGTAGCGTACAATCAAACTGCTTATTTAGAACGCTTATTTAGAAGGGCCAGTTTGGAATGAGGCAACAATCAGTATTTGAGCTGGTCACACTGTTTTTTCAGAAACATTTTGCACAAAGACAGTCCTTACAAAGTTATGTCCAGAATGTGAGCAGTTTATTTTTGGATGCAATTTTCAGACATTCACAGAAGTATCTACAGCATAACACAATCATCCAAACCGAAAAAAATGTTGGCTACATTTGTCCTAGCGCTAACTGAGGAAAGATTGACATAACACAAGCGGTCATATTTTAATAACTCTCGGCTGACATAAGCTACAATATGAATTAGCTATTACTATTATAATTAATCACATCATGGATCAGCTCACCATTGATCTAAATAATTGTGTAAACACTTACTAGAAATTGAAAGTAATCCATGGATGGGTAGTTTCTGTGCGCTGCCATGCATTTTTTTCCTCACAGAAACTAAAGATAATAAGAGAAGATAAGATGAGTTTGGTCTGTTTATAGTATGCATGTTGAAGGGGGTGTGTCATCTACCATCGTTCACATCCCAACATTCACTTCTGGAAGTTCTCAAAAAATGAGTGAACCCTTACTCACCTCATTTTGTTACAACATCTTTGGTTCGACAGACGATTACCTGACACCCAGAATGCATTGTATGTCAACAAACATGGCTCCGCACATTGCTGGAACATCATAATCAGTACAACCTTCAAAAAAGTATTTTACACACATAATAGGTGCCCATTACAATCTATGCAAGAATCGGAATGCATGATGTGTCAATTGAACTTGATAAAGTGAATAAAACAGTAATATATAAATAATTACCACACAAAAAAATGTTGATAGTGATTTATTGATGTGCGTGCCTGCAGTCAATCACATAACCTCTCACTCCCACTCTGAGCCATTCAGTGTTATTGTTTATGTATGTAGCTGGTGAAATAAGCTGTAGTATTAGTAATGCCTTTCAAAAGGATACAACTGACAAATGCAGAAATTCTGGATATTTTTTTAATTCTGACAATGACTCAGGAAAGTATGAAAGTCAGGAATCAGATTCTGACAGTGAGGAGCTGCCCCCCAACCTTGTAGCCGTTGAGAACCCTGAATCTGAGGACTCAATGTCCACTGACGAAGTCCCAGGTCCCTTTAAAGATGCTGGTGGTGATGGAGGCAGACCGACAGTGGATGAAGTACAGGAGTTCTGCGGTAGCTGGAAGGCTGCCAGCCATTTCACCCATCCTGGCCCTGCTGTTGGCTTTGATGAGTCCCAGTCTGGAGTGCAATGCCCCTTGCCATTTCCAACTGAGGCAGAGCGCTTCAAGTTGTTTCTGACAGAGGAGCTGGTGGGAGACATAGTAGAGGAGACCAATCGCTATGCCTTGGAGCTACAGGGGAAGAGAGAGCCTGGAGTGGGGGGGGATACTCACTAAATGGGTGACAACCACAATTAGTGAAATGTATACATTTCTGGTGACAGTCCTCCTCATGGGGATAGTAAAGAAGAACTCCCTTCTTCGCCACCTTTTTTCCCATGACCGCTTCCTCGTTCTACTGCGATGCCTGCATTTCATCAACAATGCTACTGCCATCTAAAATGACCCGTTATACAAAATAAGAAATGTTCTTACCAGCCTGACATCAGCATTTGGTCCGGTCTTTGTGCCATACAAGGACCTATGCATTGATGAGTGCCTGATGTTATGGAAAGGTAGGCTGGTGTTCCATCAATATATTCCCTCCAAAGGGCATAGGTTTGGGGTCAGGTTCTTTGTCATGTGCGACGTGAAGACAGGATTTGTCCAGGACACTATAGTTTACACAGGATCCACCACTGACATCCAACATTATGAGGGGCTAGGGGTGTCCGGGTCTGTGGTGATGACCATGCTGGCTCCTCTACTCAGCATTGGACACACTTTGTATGTGGACCATTGTTACAGCAGTCCCACACTCTTCCAGCATCTGCTCTCCAACAGCACAGGCGCCTGTGGCACAGTCAGGTCAAACAGGAAGGGAATGCCGACATTTGGATGCAGGAAAATGCAGAGAGTGGAGGTGGAGTTCAAGGAGAACGGTCAACTGCTGGCAGTAAAGTGGCATGACAAATAAGACGTCCATGTCCTCTCCACTGTCCATACAGCAACCATGTCGGCTTATTATAACGTAATAAGGCACTTACTTTGATAGAAACACAGCCTGGATTTGAACCAGGGTGTCTGTAGTGACGTCTCTAGCACTGAGACACTGTGCCTTAGACAGCCGTGCCACTTAGGAGTCATAAGGCCAGGGTAGCTTCAAAATACAACACAAGCTAATACTTCTCTGATGCAATTAGCATTGTTTTACAGAGCTACTTGAAGAATGTAGCTAGCTACATAAGCATGATTGAATATAACACCATAAAGGTTATGCACTGAGTAACGTTGCCTCGCGTGTCTGCGGTTATAAGGAATATACACAAATATATTATGCTCCATACATACAGTGAGCTTAACGACATAGCACGACATACAGAAACTATTATAACGTAATAAGACACTTACTTTGACAGAAACGCACAAATTTGCAAAGTTATTATTGGTAATGACAACAACAATGACTGCGATGCGGGCAACAGACGGAAAATGTGCAAATGTCTGCAGACTTAAACTGCACAAACAATTGGGAAGTGCTTGGGGAATTTTGTCCGGGTCAGAAATGTAAAAAAAAAAGATTGTCCGCAAACGTAAAAAGGACTACTTTTATGTGAATGAATGAGGAGGCGGAACACACCTCAATTCAAAGTGTTCTTAGAAAATAAAACTTGTTCGAAAATAATTTGAAATTGAAGGTTGAAAACAGCCTGTAAATAAAAACAGGCTGCGTGCCTTGGTTTGAGGGCAGCGCGGATTAAATGTACTATTGCGTAACAATCACATTCTGGAATGGAGAGAACATTCTAACATCACATGCATAAAAAAAACTCACGCTGGGGCAACCATTAGAAATTTTAATTAGTTAGTTAATTAGTGCTGAAAATTCACTTTTTCCAGGCGTTGCTACGGGGTCCCTAAAAGAGTTATCGGACAGAAACTTTAGGGTCAGTCTCTATGGGACGGGGTGGTTTCAATGCACCTAGTCTTGTGATTCTGGGACTTTTCTAAATGTCGTCATTTTCGCGACTTTAAAAAGGAATTGAAGTTATTGCAAATGGATGAGGCTGTTTCTCGGCCTGACAACCTTCTAGAGCCACATAACTCACTGTGCATTACCGACTTAAGCCCTAGAACAGGTTTATAAAGTTTCAGAGCTCTAGATCTAACAGTTCTTTGATGGTTCGAACGCCGGAAACTATTGCAGGCTCTGTGTGTCTGTAAGCCCCACACTGTGTCACTCCACATTGAGTGTGTGTGTGTGTGAGTACAGAAAATCACAGAAATCACTTGGAGCTCTGAAACCCGCCTTAACAGATTAACCTTAAAAACTTGTTAGGGCTAGGGACCTTTTTTCAGAATTTCCACCTGACTGACATGCCCAAAGTAAATAGCCTGTTACTCAGGCCCAGGAGCCGGGATATGCATATAATTGGTAGCATTGGATAGAAAACACTTTGACGTTTCTAAACATGTTAAAATACGGCCGGATAAAAAACGTACCCGATTTAATCTGGTTATTACTCCTGCCCAGAAACTAGAATATGCATATAATTAGTAGATGTGGATAGAAAACACCCTAAAGTTTCTAAAACTGTTTGAATGGTGTCTGTGAGTATAACAGAACTCATATGGCAGACCAAAACCTGAGAAGATTCTATATGGGAAGTGCCCTGTCTGACCATTTCTTGGCCTTCTGTAGCCTCTTTATCAAAAATACAGGATCTCTGCTGTAACGTGACATTTTCTAAGGCTCCCATAGGCTCTCAGAAGGCTCCAGAACGTGGAGTGATAACTC
This sequence comes from Salmo salar, assembly GCF_965601325.2. Classification (NCBI taxonomy): domain Eukaryota; kingdom Metazoa; phylum Chordata; class Actinopteri; order Salmoniformes; family Salmonidae; genus Salmo; species Salmo salar. The sequence goes on from NC_138316.1 coordinate 4,767,375, forward strand.
TGCAGTCCCTGGGCGAAAAATAGTAGGGGTTTTGGAAAGTGGTCGTTCTGAGAACAATGACACTGGCGCGCGCGTGCATTTGACGACTCCATTTTCTATTTTCAGTGTTTGAACGGATACAACGTCTCCCGGTTTGAATATTATCGCTATTTTACGAGAAAAATCGCATAAAAATTGATTTTAAACAGCATTTGACATACTTCGAAGTACGGTAATGGAATATTTTGAATTTTTTTGTCACGATATGCGCCGGCGCGTCACCCTTCGGATAGTGTCTTGAACGCAAGAACAAAACGCAGCTATTTGGATATAAGTATGGATTATTTGGAACCAAAATAACATTGGGTGTTGAAGTAGAAGTCCTGGGAGTGCATTATGACAAAGAACAGCAAAGGTAATCCAATTTTTCTTACAGTAAATCTGAGTTTGGTGAGTGCCAAACTTGGTGGGTGTCAAAATAGCTAGCCATGATGGCCGAGCTATCTACTCAGAATATTGCAAAATGTGCTTTCACCGAAAAGCTATTTTGACACCCACCAAGTTTGGTACTCACCAAACTCAGATTTACTATAAGAAAAATTGGATTACCTTTGCTGTTCTTCGTCAGAATGCAATCCCAGGACTTCTACTTCAATAACAAATGTTGGTAACCTTTTGGTTACTAGTCCAACGCTCTAACAAGTAGCCGCGAGCTGCCCATTGACACGAGCCTACCAGACGAGCTAAATCACTTCTATGCTCGCTTCGAGGCAAGAACCACCGAGGCATGCACGAGAGCATCAGCTTTTCCGGACAACTGTGTGATCACACTCTCCGTAGCCGACGTGAGTAAGACCTTTAAACAGGTCAACATTCACAAGGCCGCGGGGCCAGTTGGATTACCAGCAGGGCCAGACGGATTTTCAACATGTCCCTGTGCCCAAGAACACTAAGGCAACCTGCCTAAATGACTACAGACCCGTAGCACTCACGTCCGCAGCCATGAAGTGATTTGAATGGCTCACATTAACACCATTATCCCAGAAGCCCTAGACCCACTCCAATTTGCAAAACACATCCACAGATGATGCAATCTCTATTGCATTCCACACTGCCCTTTCTCACCTGGACAAAAGGAACACCTACGTGAGAATGCTATTCATTGACTACAGCTCAGCGTTCAACACCCATAGTACCCTCAAAGCTCATCCCTAAGCTAAGGATCCTGGGACTGACCTCTCCCTCTGCAACTGGATCCTGGACTTCCTGACTGGCCGCCCCCAGGTGGTGAGGGTAGGTAGCAACACATCCGCCACGCTGATCCTCAACACTGGAGACCTTCAAGAGTGTGTGCTCAGTCCCCTCCTGTACTCCCTGTTCACCCATGACTGTGTGGCTAGGCACGACTCCAACACTATCATTAAGTTTGCAGACGATACAACAGTGGTGGGCCTGATCACCAACAACCAGCTGTAGTGGAGCAGGTTGAGAGCTTCAAGTTTCTTGGTGTCCACATCACCAACAAACTAGAATTTGTTCACACCAAGACAGTCAGGAAGAGGGCACGACAAAGCCTATTCCCCTTCAGGAAACTAAAAAGATTTGGCATGGGTCCTCAGATCCTCAAAAGGTTCTACAGCTGCAACATCGAGAGCATCCTGACTGGTTGCATCACTGCCTGGTATGGCAACTGCTCAGCCTTCGACCACAAGGCACTACAGAGGGTAGTGTGTACGGTCCAGTACATCACTGGGGCTAAGCCACCTGCCATCCAGGACCTCTACACCAGGCAGTGTCAGAGGAAGGCCCTAAAAATTGTCAAAGATCCCAGCCACCCCAGTCATAGAATGTTCTCTCTACTACCGTATGGCAAGCGGTACTGGAGTGCCAAGACTAGGACCAAAGGGCTTCTTAACAGTTTATACCCCAAGCCATAAGTCTCCTGAACAAGTAATCAAATGGCTACCTGGACGATTTGCATTTGCCCCCCCAACCCCTCTTTTACGCTGCTGCTACTCTCTGTTTATCATGTATGCATAGTCACTTTAACTATACATTCATGTACATACTACCTCAATTACCCTGACTAACCGGTGCCCCCGCATATTGGCTACCCGGACTATCTGCACTGTGTCCCGCCACCCACCACCCGCCAACCCCTCTTTTACACTACTACTACTCTCTGTTTATCATATATGAATAGCCACTTTAACCATACCTACATGCACGTACTACCTCAATTAGCCCGACTCTACCGGTGCCTGTATTTAGCCTCGCTACTGTATATAGCCTCGCTACTGTTATTTTTCACTGTCTTTTTACTGCTGTTTTTATTTCTTTACTTATCTATTGTTCACCTAATACCTATTTTTTACCTAAAAATCGCACTGTTGGTTAGGGCCTGTAAGTAAGCATTTTATTATAAGGTCTACACCTGTTGTATTCGGCGCACGTGACAAATAAACTTTGATTTGATCTTGCTAACAACATTGCCATTGCCACTGCAAAGTCTCATTACGGGGAATCAAAGTGGGTGTTTACTGGTTGGCTGAAAGGCATCTTTGGAGCTTGGGGCTCCCAGATAGCTCAGTGGGTGAAATCTTTCATTTAATGTACTTGATCATTTTGCTTTCTTATTGTAGGCCATTTGTAATTCCCTGGCAACTCGAGTCTCAGCAACTATCATGTTCAATGCGACTAAAGAAGGTGATACTGATAACTTGCTGTCTCTCCAGGAACTCCCCTTTCCCCCTATATTGGATGATAAAATGCAAGAATGAGTTAGTATCCATGTTTGATTTAGTACCTGAAGTGTTTAAATTAGGTTGTTAAACGACAGCAACCTTATAACAAAAAGAGTAATGGAAAAAGGATAAAATATGAAGATGGATTTTTGCCTATTGTTATGCCTCTTATGTAAACATCTATATATACTAAATGCACTCCTGTTAAGACTGAATGTATGTTAATAAGTAAAATACATTTTTGTTCTCACATATAGTGATAAAAGGAGGGAGTGTAGTGGACATTTTAGTGTCCTCTGTGGCTCTGCAAATGTGTGACTACATGTAACGTGTTGTTTCCTGATTATTGTGTTACGATGTTCTGTGACTTTGCTCGCAGGGAGCAAACTGATAGAAGATCAACAGAAAGAAGGGAAAACATTGTTACTTTGGCCCAATGCCTAGAAACAGTGTGTACAAGGTCATTATCAGCTTATTGCACCCTGAGAGCAGAGACGCCTAGTTTGTGCATGAGGTTACTCAAACCTCTCCGGGACAATATCAATAAAGATCTGTTCATTTAACTTTGACTTGGAGTCCTTAGTGGTCATTTCCACAACACCACCATACAACAATGTATTACAATGTACATGTGTGTAGAGTGCGTGTGCTAGTGTGAGTTTGTATCTGTGTGTGTGGTTGTCTCTTCACAGTCCCCACTGTTCCATAAAATGTTTTTTAATCTGTATTTTTAATCTGATTCTACTGCTTGCATCAGTTACCTGATGTGAAATTTAGATCCATGTAGTCATGGCTCTATGTAGTTCTGTGCACCTCGCGTAGTCTATTCTAGACTTGGGGACTGTGAAGAGACCTCTGACGGCATGTCTTGTGTGGTATGCATGGGTGTCCAAGTTGTGTGCCAGTAGTTCAAACAGGCAGCTCGGTGCATTCAACATATTATTAATGTTACCTCTCTGTGTACATCCAAGGGCCAGCCATACTGCCCTGTTCTGAGCCACTTGTAATGTTCATAAGTCCCTATTTGTGGCAACTGACCACATGACTGAACAGTAGTCGAGGTGTGACAAAACTAGAGTTGCACTTTATTGTGGACAGACTTCTCCCCATTTTAGCTACTGCTGATTCAATATGTTTTGACCATGACAATTTACAATCCAGGGTTATTCCAAGCAGTTTAGTCACCTCAACTTGCTCAATTTCCACATTATTCATTACAAGATTTAGTTGAGGTTTACCTCCCTGTACATTCAGTGAATGATTTGTCCCAAATACAATGCTTTTAGTTTTAGAAATTTTTAGAACTAACTTATTCCTTGCCACCCATTCTGAAACTAACTTTAGCCCTTTGTTAAGTGTTGCAGTCATTTCAGTCGCTGTAGTAGCTGACGTGTATAGTGTTGAGTCATCCACATACATAGACACACTGGCTTTACTCAAAGCCAGTGGCATGTCGTTAGTAAAGATTGAAAAAAGTAAGGGGCCTAGACAGCTAACCTGGGAAATTCCTGATTCTACCTGGATTATTTTGGATAGGCTTCCATTAAAGAACCCCCTCTGGGTTCTGTTAGACAGGTAACTCTTTATCCACAATATAGCAGGAGGTGTAAAGCTATAACACATACGTTTTCCCAGTAGCAGACTGTGATTGATGATGTCAAAAGCTGTACTGAAGTCTAACAAGACAGCCCCCACAATCTTTTTGTCATCAATTACTCTCAGCTAATCATCAGTCATTTGTTTAAGTGCTGTGCTTGTTGAATGTCCTACCCTATAAGCATGTTGATAGTCTGTTATCAATCTGCTTACTGTAAAATAGCATTGTATCTGGTCAAAAACAAGGGTAAGTAACAGGGTGATTGGTCGGCTTTTTGACCCAGTAAAGGGGACTTTACTACTCTTAGGTAGAGGAATGACTTTTGCTTCCTTCCAGGCCTGAGGGCACACACTTTCTAGTAGGCTTAAACTGAAGATATGGCAAATAGCAGTGACAGTATTGTTTGCTATTGTCCTCAGTAATTTTCCTTTCAAGTTTTCAGACCCAAGTGGCTTGTCATTCCTGATAGACAACAATAATTTTTCAACTCTTCCACACTCACTTTACGGAATTCAAAATGACCATGCTTGTCTTTCATAATTTGTTCAGTTATACTTGGATGTGTAGTGTCTGCATTTGTTGCTGGCATGTCATGCCTAAATTTCCTAATCTTGCCAATGAAAAAATGATTAAAGTAGTTGGCAATATAAATGGGTTTTGTGATGAATGAGCCGTCTGATTCAATGAATGATGAGCTGAGCTGAGTATGCTTTTTTGCCCAACAATTCATTTGGTGCTCCAGAGCTTTTTACTACTATTTTTTTTATATAATTTATCTTTGTCTCATAGTACAGTTTCTTCTTTTTATTCAGTTTAGTCACATGATTTCTCAATTTGCAGTACATTTGCCAATTGGTTGTGCTGCCACACTTATTTGCCATACCCTTTGCCTCATCCCTTTCAACCATACAGTTTTTCAATTCCTCATCAATCCACAGAGATTTAACAGTTTTTACAGTCATTTTCTTAATGGGTGCCTGCTTACTAGTAACTGGAATAAGCAATTTCATAAATGTGTCAAGTGCAGTGTCTGGTTCCTCCTCATTACACACCACAGACCAGCAAATCTTATTTACATAATCAACATGAGAATCACTACAAAATGTATTGTATGACCTCCTATACACTATATTAGGCCCAGTCTTTGGAGCTTTGGTTTTCCTAGATATGGCTACTATATTATGATCACTACATCCGATGGATTTGGATACTGCATTAAAGCACATTTCTGAAGCATTAGTAAAGATGTGATTAAAACATATTGACGATTTAATTCCTGTGCTGTTTGTAACTACCCTGGTAGGGTGACTGATAACCTGAACCAGGTTGCAGGCACTAGTTACAGTTTGAAGCTTTTTCTTGAATGGGCAGCTTGATGACAGCCAGACAATATTGAAATCAACCAGAAAATATACCTCTCTGCTGATGTCACATACATGATAAAGCATTTCACACATATTATCCAGATACTGACTGTTAGCACTTAGTGGTCTATAGCAGCTACCCACAACAATGGGCTTTAGGTGAGGCAGACGTTAAGGTCAGAAGTTTACAGACACTTAGGTTGGAGTCATTATAACTCGTTTTTCAACCACTCCACAAATGTCTTGTTAACAATCTATAGTTTTGGCAAATTGGTTAGGACATCTACTTTGTGCATGACACAAGGAATGCTTCCGACAATTGTTTACAGACAGATTATTTCACTTCTAATTCACTATATAACAATTCCAGTGGGTCAGAAGTTTACATACACTAAGTTGACTGTGCCTTTAAACTGCTTGGAAAAATCCCAAAAAGGATGTCATGGCTTTAAAAGCTTCTGATAGGCTAATTGACATCATTTGAGTCAATTGGAGTTGTACCTGTGGATGTATTTCAAGGCCTACCTTCCAACTCAGTGCCTCTTTGCTAGACATCATGGGAAAATCAAAAGAAATAAGCCAAGACCTCAGAAAAGAAATTGTAAACCTCCACAAGTCTGGTTCATCCTTGGGAGCAATTTCCAAACGCCTGAAGGTACCACGTTCATCTGTACAAACAATAGTACGCAAGTATAAACACCATGGGACCGCGCAGCCATCTTACCGCCAGGAAGGAGACGCATTCTGTCTCCTAGAGATTAACGTACTTTGGGTACGAAAAGTGCAAATCAATCCCAGAACAACAGCAAAGGACCTTGTGAAGACGCTGGAGGAAACAGGTACAACAATATCTATATCCACAGTAAAACGAGTCCTATAGTGTCATAACCTGAAAGGCCACTTAGCAAGGAAGAAGCCACTGCTCCAAAACTGCCATAAAAAAGACAGACTACGGTTTGCAACTGCACATGGGGACAAAGATCGGAAATTTTGAAGAAATGTCCTTTGGTCTGATGAAACAAAAATAGAACTGTTTGGCCATAATGACCATCGTTATGTTTGGAGGGAAAAGGGGGGAGGCTGGCAAGCTGAAGAACACCATCCCAACCGTGAATCACGGGGGTGGCAGCATCATGTTGTGGGGGGTGCTTTGCTGCAGGAGGGACTGGTGCATTTCACAAAATAGACATTATCATGAGGATGGAAAAATATGTAGATATATTGAGCAACATCTCAAGACATCAGTCAGGAAGTTAAAGCTTGGTCGCAAATGCGTCTTCCAAATGGACAATGACCCCAAGCATACTTCCAAAGTTGTGGCAAATTGGCTTAAGGACAACAAAGTCAAGGTATTGGAGTGGCCAACACAAAGCCCTGACCTCAATCATATAGAAAATGTGTGGGCAGAACTGAAAAAGCGTGTGCGAGCAAGGAGGCCTACAAACCTGACTCAGTTACAGCAACTCTGTCAGGAGGAATGGGCCAAAATTCACCAAAATTATTGTGGGAAGCTTGTGGAAGGCTGCCCGAAACGCTTGACCCAATTTAAACAATTTAAAGGCAATGCTACCAAATACTAATTCAGTGTATGCTAACATCTGTCCCACTGGGAATGTGATGAAAGAAATTAAAGCTGCAATAAATTATTCTCTCTACTATTATTCTGACATTTCACATTCTTAAAATAAAGTGGTGATCCTAACTGACCTAAAACAGGGACTTTTTACTTGGATTAAATGTCAGGAATTGTGAAAAACTGAGTTTAAATGTTTTTGGCTAAGGTGTATGTAAACTTCCTCTATAAGTTTTACAGGAATGTGGTTCTTAATATAGACCGCAACACCTCATTTGCATTTCTGTAATTACTGTAAATGTTATAACCATGTGTTGCTACCACTGTATCAAAGGTATTATCTAAGTGAGTTTCAGAGATTGTCAGAATATGAATGTCATCTGTTACTAGCAAGTTCATTAACCATGTTTCTTAGACTACATATGTTAACATGGGCTGTTTTTAGCACATTTCTGGGATGCTTGATTGTTTTCATTGCTTTACTGGGAAGCCTAGCAGAAGTAGACATGCTCAAGGTATTTATTTTAGAGCAGGGTGAGCCGCACACAGCACTAACAGTATAACGCTGGTTCATAGGCACATGATTTGTGCATACAATTGCTGTGGGATCATCAGAGGCATTCAGAGCAGTAAGAGGGACATAAATTAGGTGACTTACATTTTGTCTTCAAACACCCCTGGTATATTGTACATTTGTTGAAGAATCATGACAACTTGGCAACACAATGGTAGGGATTAACAGTGCTGGGCTTGGGTAAGTCATTGTCTCAACGTTGCCGTATAATGCTGTGAAAGTATCCAGGAACTCCAAACAATTTGGGTGTATCCCATCCTCCTTATAAACAAGCTTTGATTCCAGAATGTATCAAAATTGTCAGAAATGTTACACACACAGAGCTGCGATAGTCTCGTAGCCAGTTATAGAGGGCTATAAGTCTGCTGAAACATTCAATGCCACGATTTAGGGAGGGCTAGATATGATGGGATGTTTGTTGGTGTGAAGCAGTAGCCCAATCAGTTCTTTAAAATCCAGCTTCAGCTGTTCTGAGCTGAATTTCATAATGTCATTGAATCCTACATGAACTATGATAGACTCAATTTCCTGATGCTGGATTAAAATGTTTGGAAAAGCCTAACACTGTAATATTGTATTGTATTACTCATGTTGGCAATAGAACAACCTTTCAAATCATGCCCACCTGACCCAGATTGCGACTTATAATGGACCATTTCTGTCACACGCTTATCTGTTTCACTGGTCTTTGTGCTTGTCTCCACCCCCTTACAAGTATCTCACATCTTCCTCATTATCCCCAGTGTATTTATACCTGTGTTCTCTGTTTGTCTGTTGCCAGTTCGTCTTGTTAGGTCTTACCAGCGTGTTTTCCCATCTCCCTGCTTTCTCAAGTTCTGTTTCCTAGTTTCCCTGGTTCTGACCTTTCTGCCTGCCCTGACCCTGAGCCGGCCTGCCGTTCTGTACGTGCCTGACTCTGACCCGTTTACAAACCTCTGCCTGTCCTGACCCTGTGCCTACCTGCTGTTCTGTACCTTACTGACTCTGCCCTGGATTATGGACCTCTGCCTGCCTGTGACCTGTCTTTTGCCTGCCCCTTGTTTGGCTCAATAAACATTTGTGACTCTAGCTGTCTGGGTCTTATGCTGAGTTCTGATACATTTCTGGGTTGCGTAAACAACAGTAGTAATTGTGTGATGGTGGGGATGCAGTGTTGTGTTCCAAATTAGACAAATACAATTGTGCTTGCTCTAGTTCCTCAACGGCATGTCTATGTGAGCTAAAAAAAAGTGACTTATAGTTGAATACTCTTCTGTCATAAATGTGCATTGGAACTGCTTAGGAACTGTGGCCACTTGAAGACACCTGTTCGTCCTTTCACTCAAGCCCTTGTACACTGAACAAAAATATAAACGCAACATGTAAATTGTTGATGTCATGTTTAATGAGCTGAAATAAAATATCCAAAGAAGTTCCATACGCACAAAAAGCTTAATTCTCTCAAATTGTGTGCACACATTTTTTACATCCCTGTTAGTGAGCATGTCTCCTTTGCCAAGATAATCGATCCACCTGACAGGTGTGGCATATCAAGAAGCTGATTAAACAGCGTGATCATTACACAGGTGCACCTTGTGCTGGGGACAATAAAAGGCCAATCTAAATAGTGCAGTTTTGTCACACAACACAATGCGACAGATATCTCATGTTTTGAGGGAGCGTGCAATTGGCATGCTGACTGCAGGAATGTCCACCAGTGCTGTTAACAGAGAACTGAATATTCACTTGTCTACCGTAAGCTGCCTCCAACATAATTTTTGAGAATTTGGCAGTATGTCCAACCGGACTTACAATGCCAGAACACGTGTATTGTGTCATGTGGGTGAGTGGTTTGCTGATATCAACGTTGTATGCAGTGTGCCCCATAGTGGCGGTGGGGGTAATGGTATGTGCAGGTATAAGCTACGGACAACACAGACAATTACATTATATACCGTGACGAGATCCTGTGGCCCATTGTCTGTAAACAATTCCCGGAAGCTGAAAATGTCCCAGTTCTTTTATGGCCTGCATACTCACCAGACATGTGACCCATTGAGCATGTTCGGGATGCTCTGGATCGATGTGTACGACAGCATGTTCCAGTTCCCGTCAATATCCATCAACTTCGCATAGCCATTGAAGAGGAGTGGGACAACATTCAACAGCCTGATCAACTCTACATGAAAGAGCTGTGTCGCGCTGCATGATGCAAATGGTGGTCACACCAGATACTGACTGGATTTAAGGTACAGTATCTGTGACCAACAGATGCATATCTGTATTCCCATTCTCATGTGAAATTCATAGATTAGGCCCAAATTAATGTATTTAAATGGACTGATTTCCTTATGTGAACTGTGTAACTCAGTATAAGTTTTCTTATGTTGCACCTACCCCACATTTTCCAGGAATAGTCTTATCATGTTACTGACTGTATCCAGAGTATTTTCAGATTTAGTTGTCAATAAATACGGCTGAAAGTAAAGTAAAGATTTTGTGTGTAAAATGCACTTAAAATCAAATAATTTCCCATGATCTCTAAACTATTCCCTTTCATATTTTTCTGTAAGAAACATTTCAATTTAGCCCTATCTAAATAGGACAATTTCCGCTAGTGTGAAGTGTCAATGTTATTATTTCATGCATTTAATGTAAAAGATAATACGAAATCCGTGATTATTTTTTAATAACCGAATCTACCTCAAAAATAACTAATCGCTAAGCACTACCTAAGAACCTAATGTTGGAATAGTTACCACTTTACTAGCATATAATAGAGTCGATGTCCCGAGCCCCCACAAAAATCTAATTAGCATATTACAAGAATCCCCATAAATCTGTCAGTTTAACCCATAAGAGTCTAAGCCTTGTCTAAGGCGGGGGAGGGGTACTACTAAGCTATATGGAATTATTTTAAGAAGGTCATACCAAGGATCATTTAGCTATTTGATTTTGAACTTTAAGACCCCTTGAAGTATAAAAAACAAAATATACAAAAAGGATTTGATGAAATTTTTTATTTGGCCTTACTGCTATTAGCCAATACAAAATCAAAATGAAGTGTCCTTTACAGTATCTGAGAGACATAAGCAAGATATAAGAATTTTTGGCACATTTTTCTGATAGGGGGATGCTGCTACATATATTATTAAAAGGGTTCAAAATTGAAGGCAGCACAGCATCAGAGTATAAGCTGTGACACTATTGCGAACATATATATCATGCTACAGAACCTTTGCCAGAGGGGTTTCTCGAGGAACCTTCGTGACCTAAAAAGGTTACTCCAGAGTGGCAATTTTTTGTGGCAAGTAGTTTAACACAATCAGCGTGATGTCTATACATTTTCTTAAATCCTACGGTGGTTTTAAAACCATTTAAGTTCAGTACCATCTTTTCTGTGAATGACACCCAACACTGGGGTCAGTACAGTATGCAATCATTTTTGCAACAGTATACTTCCTTTCAAAATATGATTGATTGCCATGTGACTGATTCGTATTCCTTCTTTATCAAGAAGATGTCGGAGGTGTGTGTGTGTGTGTCTGTGTCTGTGTCTGCGGTGTTGAATGCTGGGATAAATTGAATGTTCTAATGCTCTCTTTACAAATTGAGATAGTCACTACCAAGTTTCTGTCCAATTTTAAAGTTGGTCATTGATTATAGATAGCTGGCGTATGAATGGGGCCATAGTGGATTATAACTCCATGCCATTACATGCTACAGTTAGCTGGCCGTTAACCAATGCTGACACCAGGAGATTAGTCCAGGAGACTAGACTATTACACCCTACTGCAGGCCTATGTTTTCAGTGGTTATTTTGAATGATCTGTGGTGTAAGTGCAAATGAAATGCTCTCACTGAGTACATTTTACACACACACACACACACACACACACACACACACACACACCAGCAATTTCCCAGATATGACTTGCAGTTGCAGCCAGAGGATGGCTGGTTGTCAGTAAACAGGTTTCCATCCAACCAGATGAATTACCTGACTCGTGGAAAAAAGTCACTACCGGGTTCATGGAAACAGGAAATGCCGGTAAAATTTTATAAATGTCGACAGACAATGTGTTCGTTCGTCATGGTGGGATGTTTTTGTTTCGGTAAAAACATGCAATTTATCAGCATGCAGTTTATTAGGCTACAGATTAAATAAATTATGATTAACTTCACAGGTTGGTGAAAGTGCAAGGTGATGAGCTTGATGTTTCTTTCCAATAAATTTCGAGGGTCTGTTTCCGACGACATGATCAATGCATGGCTGCCATTTGACAAATAGAAATAATCTTGCTCTTATCCATAATAATTGCATCATCTAGGTAGCCTACCTGCACTGTATATGTGAGTAGCTGGCTAGAGTGCATGTACCAAGACGAGAATGCTTCACTGAACAGAAATATTAACGCAACATACAACAATTTCAATGCTTTTACTGGTACAGTTTATACAGTATAGGGAAATCAGTCAATTGAAATAAATAAATTAGGCCGTAATCTATGGATTTCACATGACTTGGAATACGGATATGCTTCTGTTCGCCACAGTTACGTGAAAAAAAGGTATGCGCATGGATCAGAAAACCAGTCAGTGCCTCTTGTGACCACCATTTGCCTCATGCAGCATGACACATCTTCTTCGCATAGGTCCTAGGCTGGCGTGGTTACACGTGGTCTGTGGTTGTGAGGCCATTTGGACGTACTGACAAATTCTCTAAAACAACGTTGGAGGCGACTTATGGTAGAGAAATTAACATTCAATTCAATGGCAACAGCTCTGGTGGACATTCCTGCAGTCAGCATGCCAATTGCACGCTCCCTCAAAACTTGAGACATCTGTGGCATTGTGTTGTGTGACAACTGAATATTTTAGGGTGGCATTTAATTTTCCCCAGGACAAGGTTACTTTACCAAGGTTACTTTGTGTAATGACCATGATGTTTAATCAGCTTCTTGATATGCCACACCTGTCAGTTGGATTGATTATATTGGCAAAGGAGAAATACTCACCGACAGGGATGTAAACAAAAATGTGTGCTCATTTGAGAGAAATAAGCAATTTGTGCATATGGAACACTTCTGGGATCTTTTATTTCAGCTCATGAAACATGGGATCAACACTTTACATGTTGCATTTATATTGTTCAGTATATATAACGTAACAGTTGTTGTGACAAACACATCCGTAGAGTTGAAAATGCGATTTAAACACATTTAACTAGTATTTTTTTATTCGGTACATGGGGAAAATGTTTTGTTGTAATTTTACCCCCCCCCCCTTTTCTCCCCAATTTCGTGATCTTGTCTCATCGCTGTAACTCCCCAACGGGCTCGGGAGAAGTGAAGGTCGAGTCATGCGTCCTCCAAAACATGACCCGCCAAGCCGCGCTTCTTAACACCTGCTCGCTTAACCCGGAAGCAAGCTGCACCAATGTGACAGAGGAAACATTGTTCAACTGACGACTGAAGTCAGCACTTTGGCACCCGGCCTGCCACAAGGAGTCGCTAGAGCATGATGAGCCAAGTAAATCCCCCCTGGCCAAACCCTCCCTTAACTCGGAAGACGCTGGGCCAATTGTGCGCCGCTCTATGAGACTCCCGGTCAAGGCCGGTTGTGACACAGCATGGGATCAAACCCCATTCTGTAGTGACGCCGCAACACTGCAATGCAGTGCCTTAGACTGCTGCGCCACACGGAAGTCACGGAATATGGGAATTTAACATCAAAGGTAATTTTTTTGTGCACTATGTCATCATGCACGGTCTTTTATCTACAATAAGTCAGTTTGATGGAAAGAGCTCTGGTGGGAAAATTTGCATATTGTTTTATGCAGATTTTAGAATATTTGCATGAAAATCTTTTGATAATTGGATGGAAACCTAGCTATAGGGAACGAAACAGTGCTGCAGGCTTCTGTAGCACAATGTGTGTGTGAGAAGCTAAATATATATTTTTCTATTTCCTAGTGAGCTGCTTTTCCATGAACTTAGGGAAAACACAGTGGCAGGCCGATTAGCTCTGGTGTACAGCGAGAGGCAACATCCTCCATGGAACTCCTGGAGGGCTGCACGACCATTTAAAAAACAGTTTGAAAAAAATCACAAGAAAAATACCATGTAGAGAAACTAAATATATATATTTTTTGTCTCTCACATGAATCAGACACGTGGTTGTTGGACACGTGAAGTTTCACATGGATTTTCACATGTTTATTGCTCACATATTAACAAATCACGTGAAAAATGTCACTTGTGAACAAAAAGAAAATATGGTTTTGGCACACGTGTGAAGTTTCACATGGATTTTTCACATGACTCAGACATGTGGTTTCCCAACATTTCACTTGTGATATTCTAAGTTTCACGTGTGTTTTGTAACTGGCGGGATTAGATTGTTCACATTGTTGTTTTAAGCTTCATAGATTATGTATTTGGGATTTTTTCAGTGAACTTTGAATGCTTTCATACTATTTGATTAATTCCAATAAAACAAAACGGGCTCTAAAATTACAAAAGGTTAACTGATTACCTCAGCTCATCTCTTTGTAAAAAAATATCTGTATTTTCAGATACATTTAATACACAGAGGGATTTGAATGTAAGAACAAACAATGGACAGCTAACAATAGCAGTAGCTATCAATATCGAGCTAGGATGAAATGGCAGGCTAGCTATCGCCTATCACTAATCTAGCTAGCGGTTAGCAATTAGCATGCGACGATTCGATAAAAATTCATAAAAATGTACATTCTAAAATAAATGTAATTACTATACTTAATATGTACACATGTAAATACACTCATACAAAAGTGAGTTAAATAGCTAGCTACTTAGCTTGGCTACACTCATGTAAATGTAATAAATGTGAAAACATCGTTTACAGTTGAAGTCGGAAGTTCACATACACCTTAGCCAAATACATTTAAACTCAGTTTTTCACAATTCCTGAAATGTAATCCAAGTAAAAATTCCCTGTCTTAGGTTAGTTACGATCAGCACTTTATTTTAAGAATGTGAAATTTGTCACAACTTCCACAGAAGGTGGCGCCACTCCCCGGTCGGGCGGCGCTCGGCGGTCGTCGTCACCGGCCTACTAGCTGCCACCGATCCATGTTTCATGTGTTTGTTAGTTATGTCTGTTTTGTGTGCACCGGTTTCATGTTTGTAATTAGTGGGAGGGTATTTAATTTGTCAGTGTCTTGTTTGGGGTTGTGCGGGATTGTTTCGTGTCTGCTGTTGTAGGTTGGGGAATTTATTACTGTCATTTTTTATCTTAACGTTTAGGCGTTAGGGTTGCTGGGCTGCGTCCCAAATTATTTTAGAAGACTATGTTAGTCTTCCTTTATTGGAATTGTCCCTGCCTTTACGGCTTGATATTTTGGACTGTTTTTTCCCTTTATAAAAATACTCGTATTTCACGTACCTGAGTTTCCTACGCCTGACTTCACCCCTTCCTGCAGAACTATCTTATGACAAAATGTCAGAATAATAGTAGAGAGAATTATTTATTTCAGCTTTTATTTCTTTCATAACATTCCCAGTGGGCCAGAAGTTTACATACACTCAATTCGTTTTTGGTAGCATTGCCTTTAAATTGTTTAACATGGGTCAAACGTTTCAGGGAGCCTTCCACAAGCTTCCCACAATAAGTTAGGTGAATTTTGGCCCATTCCTCCTGACAGAGCTGCTGTAACTGAGTCAGGTTTATAGGTCTCCTTGCTCGCTCATGCTTTTTCTGTTCTGCCCACAAATGTTCTATAGGCTTGAGGTCAGGGCTTTGTGTTGGCCACTCCAATACCTTGACTTTGTTGTCCTTAAGCCATTTTGCCACAACTTTGGAAGAATGCTTGGGGTCATTGTCCATTTGGAAGACCCATTTGCGACCAAGCTTTAACTTCCTGACTGACGTCTTGAGATGTTGCTTCAATATATCCACATAATTTTCCTACCTAATGACGCCATCTATTTTGTGAAGTGCACCAGTCCCTCCTGCAGCAAAGCACCCCCCACAATATGATGCTGCCACGCCCGTGCTTCACGGTTGGGATGGTGTTCTTCGACTTGCAAGCCTCCCCCTTTTTCTTCCAAACATAACAATGGTCATTATGGCCAAACAGTTCTATTTTTGTTTCATCAGACCAGAGGACATTTCTCCAAAAAGTATGATCTTTGTCCCCATGTGCAGTTGCAAACCGTAGTGTGGCTTTTTATGGAGGTTTTGGAGCAGTGGCTTCTTCCTTGCTAAGTGGCCTTTCAGGTTTTGTCAATATAGGACTCGTTTTACTGTGGATATAGATAATTTTGTACCCGTTTCCTCCAGCATCTTCACAAGGTCCTTTGCTGTTGTTGTGGGATTTATTTGCACTTTTTGCACCAAAGTACGTTCATCTCTAGGAGACAGAACGCGTCTCCTTCCTGAGCGGTATGACGGCTGCGTGGTCCCATGGTGTTTATACTTGCGTACAAATTCGTACAGATGAACGTGGTACCTTGAGGCGTTTTGAAATTGCTCCCAAGGATGAACCAGACTTGTTGAAGTCTACAATTTCTTTTCTGAGGTCGGAGGTCTGATTTCTTTTGATTTTCCCATAATGTCAAGCAGAAAGGCACTGAGTTTGAAGGTAGGCCTTGAAATACATCCACAGGTACACCTCCAATTGACTCAAATGATGTCAATTAGCCTATCAGAAGCTTTTAAAGCCATGACATCATTTTCTGGAATTTTCTAAGCTGTTTAAAGGCACAGTCAACTTAGTGTATGTAAACTTCTGACCCACTGGAATTGTTATACAGTGAATTAGAAGGGAAATAATCTGTGTGTAAACAATTGTTGGAAAAATGACTTGTGTCATGCACATAGTAGATGTCCCAACCGACTTGCCAAAACTATAGTTTGTTAACAAGAAATTTGTAGAGTGGTTGAAAAACAAGTTTTAATGACTCCAACCTGTATGTACATTTCTGATTTCAACTGTATGTAACATTCAAGATCAAAATGTGAAATTGCAAATGTCACACTTTTTTTGTAAGGGCATGAGCTTACTTTAGCATATGTTAACTATTACAAGATGCCTTGATGGAGAAACAGCGAAATTACGGGTAATTGACATAAAATATGACAAAGCGTTTTAGGCTTTCTGAACAAAGTGACATGTATTACGGCGACTCAGCCCCATAATGTGTCTGATTAATGAAAGATTGGCCTGGCTCTCAGCTGATTCTGTGAAAAATTTATTCTGTATTGTCATTCAGACAAGCCAGCAACTGCATCCGGAAAAGACTATTAGCCGGAACCATTATCATATTTTCAAACTCTATTATAGCAATCAGGCTACAATTTCTATTCAATAGATTTAGTTAATTTGGTCATAATTGATAAATAATCAAAATGTATCAATGTACACTTACACATTTCACTAACACTCAGGGAAAAGTGTCCCATTTACCAGCTGACTTGGTCCAAATTAAGGCTAAATTGATGATCAATTAATCTTTTAGGAGGGGTACTGCTATGTTTAGCGGAGGAGCAGCAGAAAAGTCATGAATAGAAAGACAGAGAGAGAAGGAGGGTTTAGTAAGTGAGAGTAGTATAATGTGTAAGGTCAAAGGAAAGGGAGTGATCCTACTCAGTCATAATGTGCTGAGGCATTAAATTGCATGGTATGGTTACAGTATAATAATTACCAGAACATGTTCCTCATTTACAACTTCTAACAGACACTACTGGCCTAAGTCCTCCCATATATCGTGTGTGTGTGTGTGTGTGTGTGTGTGTGTGTGTGTGTGTGTGTGTGTGTGTGTCTTTAGTTAATGACAGTAAATATTCTATTTGATCTTATTTAACCTTTATTTTAGCAAGGAGTACCATTGACACCAAGGCCTGTTTTCCAAAGGAGCCCTGTAACAATGGTGAAAAAGTGATTTGTTGGATGAACTATATCTTCAATACATTACTTCAAGTGGTAACACCATTTTTTTCAGGTCAAATAAATATTTTATATTAAATGTAATTATTAGGGCAATGATACGTGTATCATTTGATTACAATCAAATCAATAGTTCAAAGCAGTAAAATCTAATTTGACTGCAACTAAACCTACATTT
This sequence comes from Salmo salar, assembly GCF_965601325.2. NCBI lineage: Eukaryota > Metazoa > Chordata > Actinopteri > Salmoniformes > Salmonidae > Salmo > Salmo salar. The sequence continues at coordinate 4,785,297 of NC_138316.1, forward strand.
TAATATTTTTCAAACTTGATTATTTACTTTACTGAAAACTAAAATACAACTATTTATTTTTTATTGAACTAGGCAAGCCAGTTAAGAACAAATTCTTATTTACAATGATGGCCTACCCCGGCCAAACCCAAACCCGGACGATGCTGGGCAAATTGTGCGTCGCCCTATGGGACTCCCAATCATGGCTGGTTGTGATACAGCCTGGAATCGAACCAGGGTCTGTTGTGACACCTCTAGCATTGAGATGCAGTGCCTTAGACTGCTGTGCCACTCAGGAGCACGAAATGCAATTGCAATGCAATTACAAAACTTATAATTAGGTTTAAAGAAAAGCTAATTATTGAATTGGAGTATATTAACTGTTTTACTTAATTTGGTAACATCTAATTGATTGAAGTTCCAGAAAATTTAAATATTAAAATAGTACCCTCTAAGTTCATCATCAAGCTCTAGGCCCTGGGTCTGAACCCTGCCATGTGCAACTGGGTCCTGGACTTCCTGACGGGCTAACCCCAAGTGGTGAAGGTAGGAAATAACACCTCCATTTCACTGATCCGCAACACATGCTAAGCCCCCTCCCGTACTCCCTGTTCACCCATGACTGCGTGGCCACGCACGCCCATATCCACATCGACGGGATCACAGTGGAGAACGTGGAAAGCTTCAAGTTCTTCGGTGTACATATCACTGACAAACTGAAATGGTCCACCCACCCACACAGACAGTGTGAAGAAGGTGCAACAGCACCTCTTTAACCTCAGGAAGCTGAAGAAATTTGGCTTCGACCTAAAACCCTCAGAAACTTTTACAGATACACAATTGATAGCATCCTGTCGGGCTGTATCCCCGCCTGGCACGGCAACTGCACCGCCCGCAACCACAGGGCTCTCCAGAGGGTAGTGCAGTCTGCCCAACGCATCACCGGGGGCAAACTACCTGCCCTCCAGGACACCTACAACCCCCGATGTCACAGGAAGGACAAAAAGATCATCAAGGACAACAACCACCCGAGCCACTGCCTGTTCAGCCTGCTATCATCTAAAAGGTGAGGTCAGTACAGGTGCATCAAAGCTGGGACCGAGAGACTGAAAAACAGCTTCATTAGAGGCTGCTGCCCTATATCATAGACTTGAAATCACTGGCCACTTTAATAACTTGAACACTAGTCACTTTAATAATGTTTACATATTTTGCATTACTCATTTCATATGTATAAACTGTATTCCATCCTATTTTACTGTAGCTTTGTCTATGCCGCTCTGACATTGCTCGTACAAATATTTATATATTCTTAATTCCATCCCTTTACTTTAGATTGTGTGTATTGTTAGGTATTACTTGTTAGATTTTACTGCACTGCTGGAGCTAAAAACAGAAGCATTTTGCTACACCCACAATAAAATCTGCTAAACACGTGTATGTGGCCAATAAAATGTGATTTGATTTGACCTCAGATTGGGGAAATGGTTCACATTCCAACTGGACAACGACCCTAAGCACACAGCCAAGACAACATAAGAGTGGCTTAGAGGCAAGTCTCTAAATATCTGTTAGTGGCCCAGCCAGAGCCCGGACTTGAACTCAATCGAACATCTCTGGAGAGACCTGAAAATAGCTGTGCAGCAACGCTACCCATCCAATCTGACAGAGCTTGAAAGGATCTGCAGAGAAGAATGGTAGAAACTCCTCAAATACAGGTGTGCCAAGCTTGTAACGTCATACCCAAGAAGACTCGATTTTGTAATCGCTGCCAAAGGTGCTTCAGTAAAGTATTGAGTAAAGGGTCTGAATACGTAAATGTGATATTTACGTTTTTTATTTGGAAAAGGTTTCTTTGTCATTGTGGGGTATTGTGTGTAGATTGATGAGGGAAATAAAACTATTTAATACATTTTAGAATAAGGCTGTAACGTAACAAAATGTGGATAAATCATGGGGTCTTAATACTTTCCAAAGGCACTGTACATATACACAAAGTAGCAACCTCAATTACCTCTTACCCCTGCACATCGATTCGGTACTGGTCTCCGTGTATATAGCCATGACATTTTTACTCGTTATTGTTATTCACTGTGTATTTATTCCTCGTGTCACTATTTCAATTTTATTTCTTTATCTTTAACTGGAAAAGGACCTGTAAGTAAGAATTTCACTGTTAGTCTACACCTGCTGTTTACGAAGCATGTGACAAATACAATTGTACTTTATTTGGCCAGTGACTTTACAAGAACTCTTCACACCTGCTTCTCAAAACTCCCACTCACTCACCTACCGTTACATACACACACATACAATTATCCTCTTCTTTTTACTACACTTAATACTTTTTAAAAATAAATGTCTTGATATTGTATATAGGTTTTTTTGCACCGTCAGAGCTTACTTTTTTGGCAGAGGGTTTGGGATCTACTATTTTACTTATGTCTTATGTTGTACACTTTTATATTTTTCAATAGAGATGTTTTATTTTATAATTTGTTTGACATTTTAACACTTTTTTGGGGTGGGGGCATTACAGTGCAATTGTTTTATTTGTATGCATTTAATTACTTATTGTTTAGAAGGGGGCTTGGGAATATATTTTTCTACTTGTCTTGGCTTATCTTGTTCTGCCTGCGGCTATGGAACCCTGACCTGTTCACCGGACGTGCTTGTTGCACCCTCGACAACTACTATGATTATTATTATTTGACCATGCTGGTCATTTATGAACATTTTAACATCTTGACCATGTTCTGTTATAATATCCACCCTGCACAGCCAGAAGAGGACTGGCCACCCCTCATTGCCTGGTTCCTCTCTAGGTTTCTTCCTAGGTTTTTGGCCTTTCTAGGGAGTTTTTCCTAGGGAGTTTTTCCTAGCCACCGTGCTTCTTTCACATGCTTTGCTTGCTGTTTGGGGTTTTAGGCTGGGTTTCTGTACAGCACTTTGAGATATCAGCTGATGTACGAAGGGCTATATAAAAATAAATTTCATTGATTGATTTGATTGATTGTACACTTGTAATATATATTTTTATTTCATTAGCGATGTATTATATAATTCGATTTTTGAAAACGTTTTTTTTCTTCAAATAAAAGCATGTTTATTTAGTAAACACTTAGACTTTCCTTGATTTGGTGACAGAATTATCTCCCATTAGTAAGGGGGGGGGGGGGGGGGGGCGGGGGGCTGTGACAAAGGGAGGGGGCTGTGATGGGGGAATATGAGTGTCAGGATAACTTAATGGCATGTCTAAGTCTGGCTGGACACATTGGCACCCATGATCTCTAGTCTCCGAGTGTTGTTAACACCCCATGGTTCCCCTTATCCAACAGTTGGTGGAGAAACCAACTCAAAACCTCCCTGGGCAAGGTGGGACGCTTGCCCTAGTCAACAGCCAGTGGAATCGCGTGGCGCGAAATACAAATACCTCATAAATGCTATAACTTCAGTTTCTCAAAAATATGACTATTTTACAGCTATTTAAAGACAAGACTCTCGTTAATCTAACCACACTGTCCGATTTCAAAAAGGCTTTACAGTGAAAGCAAAACATTAGATTATGTCAGGAGAGTACCCAGCCAAAAATAATCACACAGCCATTTTCAAAGCATGCATATATGTCACAAAAACCACAGCTAAATGCAGCACTAACCTTTGATGATCTTCATCAGATGACACTCCTAGGACATTATGTTATACAATACATGCATGTTTTGTTCAATCAAGTTCATATTTATATCAAAAACCAGCTTTTTACATTAGCATGTGATGTTCAGATCTAGCATACCCAACGCAAACTTCCGGTGAATTTACTTAATTGCAATCGCGGTGTCAGATTTTAAAATAGCTTTTCGGCGAAAGCACATTTTGCAATATTCTGAGTAGATAGCCCAGCCATCACGGCTAGCTAATTTGACACCCACCAAGTTTGGCCCTCACCAAACTCAGATTTACTATAAGAAAAATTGGATTACCTTTGCTGTTCTTCGTCAGAATGCACTCCCAGGACTTCTACTTCAACAACAAATGTTGTTTTGGTTCGAAATAATCCATAGTTATATTGAAATAGCTCCGTTTTGTTCGTGCGTTGAGGTCCCTATCCGAAGGCTGACGCGCGGGCGCTTCTCGTGACAAAAAATGTCCAAATATTCCATTACCGTACTTCGAAGCATGTCAAACGCTGTTTAAAATACATTTTTATGCGATTTTTCTCGTAAAATAGCGATAATATTCCAACCGGGCGACGTTATATTCATTCATAGACAAAACATGGAGTCCTCTCGTGGACGCGCACTGCAGTGTCAGTGTTCTCAGCCTGACCACTCACAAAAACTCCTGCTTTTTTTCGCCCAGAGACTGCAGAGACGTCATTCCACTTTCTGGCGCCTTCTGAGAGCCAATGGAAGCCTTAGAAAATGTCACGTTACAGCAGAGATGCTGTATTTTTCATAGAGATGCCCTAGAAGTAGAACAAATGATCAGACAGGGCACTTCCTGTATGGAATCTTCTCAGGTTTTGGCCTGCCATATGAGTTCTGTTATACTCACAGACACCATTCAAACATTTTTAGAAACTTTAGGGTGTTTTCTATCCAAATCTACTAATTATATGCATATTCTAGTTTCTGGGCAATCCGGCCGTGCAAATACTGCCCCTAGTGTTCAGAGATAAAACACCTACGTTCTTCCGACTGGCATGGAAGTGGCTAGAGTCTTCTGAGGTTATAAAGACAATTTGGAGTCTGAAACTATTATTTGGGTGCATACACAGGGAGCAAATAAAATGAATGCAGATTTACCTAATTCCGTAGTGATCAACGGGACCTCGAGAGTTAGCTATCTTATGATCGGGTCTGGTGACCTGTATGTCTGTAATTTAATAATGAAGTAAGGTAAGGCACTTTTTAATGGTACATTTACAAACATATATTATGATGACTAGATTTGAAACTTGCATCTCATCATGGTAATTGGTGAAAAAAGTATAGCCAGTTAAAATTGTATGGCTCAGCAGATAATAAGAAAAGACAAACAATATTTATATGGCTTAAAGAGAAGGACTATTATATCTATTTTTTTATAGGAAACTCATTCAACAATTTTAGATGAAGTTGTGTGGAAAAAGGACTGGGGAGTGAAATATATATATTTTTTAAATGTATTTCACCTTTATTTAACCAGGTAGGCCCGTTGAGAACTAGTTCTCATTTACAACTGCGACCTGGCCAAGATAAAGAAAAGCAGTGTGACACAAACAACAACACAGAGTTACTCATGGAATAAACAAATGTACAGTCAATAACATAATAGGAAAAAATCTATATACATTGTGTGCAAATGAGGTAAGATTAGGGAGGAAAGGCAAAAAAATAGGCCGTAGTGGCGAAGTAATTACAATTTAGCAATTAAACACTGGAGTGATAGATGTGCAGAAGATGAATGTGCAAGTAGTAATTCTGGGGTGCAAAGGAGAAAAAAAAAAAAAACAATATGGGGATGAGGTAGTTTTATTTATGTATTTATTTCACCTTTGTTTAAGCAGGTAAACAGTTAGTGAGGGAGATATGAGTCTCTAGCTTCAGTGAATTTTGCGATTCGTTTCAGTCATTGGCAGCAGAGAACTGGAAGGAAAGGCGGCCAAAGGAGGAATTGGCTTTGGGGGTGACCAGTGAAATATACCTGCTGGAGCGCGTGCTACGGCTGGGTGCTGCTATGGTGACCAGTGAGCTGAGAAAAGACGGGCTTTACCTAGCAAAGACTTATAGATGACCTGGAGCCAGTGGGTTTGGCGACGAATATGAAGCAAAGGTCTAGCCAACGAGAGCATACAGGTCGCAGTGGTGGGTAGTATATGGGGCTTTGGTGACAAAATGGATGGCACTGTGATAGACTCCAATTTGTTGAGTAGAGTACTGGAGGCTATTTTATAAATGACATCGCCGAAGTCAAGGATCAGTAGGATAGTCAGTTTTACGAGGGTATGTTTGGCAGCATGAGTGAAGGATGCTTTGTTGCTAAATAGGAAGCCAATTCTAGATGTAATTTTGGATTGGAGATGCTTAATGTGAGTCTGGAAGGAAAGTTTACAGTCTAACCAGACAACTAGGTATTTGTAATTGTCCACATATTCTAAGTCAGAACTGTCCAGAGTAGTGATGCTGGACGGGCGGGAAGGTGTGGGCAGCGATCGGTTGAAGAGCATGCATTTAGTTTTACTTGCATTTAAGAGCAGTTGGAGGCCACGGAAGGAGAGTTGTATGGCATTGAAGCTCGTCTGGAGGTCAGTTAACTTATTTTGTGTCATTGGGACGCTAGTGTCCCACCTCGACAACATCCGGTGAAATTGCAGAGCGCAAAATTCAAAAAACAAAAGTAGTAATATTAAACATTCATAAAAATACAAGTGGTATACACCATTCTTTAGCTTAGAATCTTGGTAATCGAACCACTTTGTCCGATTTGCAATAGGCTTTACGGCAAAAACATAGCATTTGATCGTCTGAGGACAGCGCCTCACCCACTTCCTGCATTAACATGAATTCATAACATTCACAGGTGTCACAAAACTAAAAAATAGCGATAAAATAAATCACTTACCTTTGAAGATATTCATCTTTTTGCAATCCAAAGGGTCCCAGTTACACAATGAATGGTCGTTTTGTTCGATAAAGTCCTTCTTTATATCCCAAAAAGTCAGTTTAGTTGGCGCTTCATTAAAACCTGTTGGGGCTAGGGGGCAGTATTTGCACGGCCGGATAAAAAACTTACCCGATTTAATCTGGTTACTACTCCTGCCCAGTAACTAGAATATGCATATTATTACTAGATTTGGATAGAACACACTCTAAAGTTTCTAAAACTGTTTGAATGGTGTCTGTGAGTATAACAGAAGTCATATGGCAGGCCAAAACCTGAGAAGATTCCATGCAGGAAGTGGAAATCTGATTTGTGGAATCACCTTCAACATTTTGCCTATGAAACACACCGTGAGTTCGGATTCATTTAGCACTTCCTAAGGCTTCCACTAGATGTCAACAGTCTTTACAAAGTGGTTTGAGTCTTCTCCGGTAAAAACTGACCGAACGAGAGGCCTGGAAAGTTAGTCATAGGGGGAGGGCCATTACTACTATCACGCGGGCGCCCGTGGGTACTCTTTCGTACCGAAACGTTTAGTAAGACAATGCAATCGTCCGCCTTGAATATTATTGAAGCTCTGATTGAAAAAGGCCCTAAAGATTTATGTTATACAACGTTTGACATGTTTGAACAAACGTAAATATATATTTTTTTGCACATTCGTGACGACAAGTCCCCCACGCTTCAGTACATTATGAGTAGCTTTCGGAACGCGCTAACAAGAAGGAGCTATTGGGATATAAATTATTAACTTTTTCGAACACAACTACATTTGTTGTGGACCTGGGATTCCTGGAAGTGCCTTCTGATGAAGATAATCAAAGGTAAGGGAATATTGACAATAGTATATTTGATTTTAGATGGTTCCAAGATGGCGCTAACCTGTATCGCCTAGCCTATTTTTCTGAGCATAGCACCTCGTTTATTGCAAAGTGTGATTTCCCAGTAAAGTTATTTTTAAATCTGGCAATGCGGTTGCATTCACGAATGTTGTTAATCTATAATTCTTTGAATGACAATATTAAATTTTAACAATGTTTTCGAATAGTAATTTTGTAAATTGTAGCGCTGATTCACAGGAAGCATTTGAGGGAAAATATTTTCTGAACGTCACGCGCCGATGTAAAATGCTGTTTTTATATATAAATATTAACTTTATCGAACAAAAAATGCATGTATTGTGTAACATGATGTCCTAGGAGTGTCATCTGATGAAGATTGTCAAAGGTTAGTGCTGCCTTTAGCTGTGTTTTGGGTATTTGTGATGCATGCTAGTTGCTTTGAAAATGGCAGTGTGATTATTTTTGGCAGGGTACTCTCCTAACATAATCTAATGTTTTGCTTTTGCTGTAAAGCCTTTTTGAAATCGGACAACGTGGTTCGATTCAGGAGAGGTGTATCTATAAAATAGTCATATGTTTGAGAAATTGAAGTTATAGCATTTATGAGGTATTTGTATTTCACGCGACGCGATTCCACTGGCTGTTGACTAGGGTGGGATGCAAGCGTCCCAGGTTCTCAGACAGGTTAAATAATCCACCGGTTTCCCCTCATTCAAAATGCATACAAAATGAATCCCAAATATATTTCATCCAAACAAGTCAAGCAACGTTCCTAATCAATCCTCAGGTGCGCGCCCTCACTGGAGCACACCACAAACATTTTCCAAACAAGCAGAGGCATAACCAAAGTCAGAAATGGCGGCAACGGTGAGAGACTTGTTTATGGAATGGTGGATTTTTAGAAGTAGAAGCTCAAATTATTGGGGCACAGACCTGGATAGTATGACAGAACTCTGCAGGCTATCTCCTCTCCCTTTGGCAGTTCTATCTTGTCGGAAAATGTTACAGTTAGGGATGGAAATGTCAGAATTTTTGGTGGCATTCCTAAACCAGGATTCAGACACGGCTAGGACATCCGAGTTGGCAGTGTGCTAAAGCAGTGAGTAAAACTAACTTAGGGAAGAGGCTTCTAATGTTAACATGCATGAAACCAAGGCTTTTATGCTTACAGAAGTCAACAAATGAGAGCGCCTGGGGAATGGGAGTGGAGCTAGGCGCTCCAGGGCTTGGATTAATCTCTACATCACCAGAGGAACAGAGGAGGATAAGGTTACGGCTAAAGGCAATAAGAACTGGTTGTCTAGTGCATTCGAAACAGAGAGTAAAAGGAACAGGTTTCTGGGCGCGGAAGAATAGATTCAAGGCATAATGTACAGACAAGGATATGGTAGGATGTGAATATAGTGGAGGTAAACCTAGGCATTGAGTGACGATGAGAGAGGTTTTGTCTCTAGAGACATCATTTAGACCAGGTGAGGTCACTGCATGTGTGGGAGGAGAAACAAAAGGGTTAGCTAAGGCATTTTGAGCAGGGCTGGAGTCTCTACAGTGAAATAAGACAATAATCAGTAACCAAAACAGCAGTGGACAAGACATATTGACATTAGGGAGAGGCATGAGTATCCAAGTGATCATAGGGACCAGTGGTAGGCTAGGTGAGCGCTCTAGACAGCTAGCGGGCCACGGCTAGCAGGCTAGCGGATGGGCCTTCAGGACACGTCACGACGGAGGAGCCTGTTGACACCCCTCGGGCGGATTACGTCGGTGGACCATTCGTGGTGGAATCGGCGGGGCTCCATGTCGGCAGTAAAAGGGGTCCATGCCAATTGGCAAAATATGTAACGTAGCCCAAGGAGTGGCTGATGGACCTCTTCAGCTAGCCAGGGGATGGGCCTAGCACGAGGCTAGTTCCAAGCTCACTGGTGCTTGCTTCGGGACAGAGACGTTAGCCAGGGGGTAGCCACTCGGATATCCAGGTGAAAAGGTTCAGAGCCTGCGTTAGGAAACCGGAGATGTGGAGACTGAGCAGTCCGGTATGCTTTGGGTTTAAACTCACTGTGCAGACTGGCAGGAGTTGACCAGGCTAAGGTTAGCTGAAGACCGCTAGCCGTCGCTAACTGACTATTAGCTAGTAGCTAGTTAGCTGGCTAGCTTCTGTTGGGGGTTCCGGTTCTAAAGTATAGAAAATAGCAGATCCATACCACAATGGGTGAGGCAGGTTGCAGGAGAGTATGTTGAAACTGAGGTAGATATATATATTATATATATATACATATACACACATATACAACATAAATATACTTCTCCCATGGGCAAAGAAACTCAAAAGGGGTGATGATATTCAAATAACAGTAATTTTATCCGAATTTGCAAATGGTCCAAACTGATCCGCGAGGTAGATGGATGATTTTAAATGTGTTATTGGACCTTACACAGATATGGCTCATTAACCTTTACGGACCAAATAATGATGATCCACATTTCTTTGAATATATATACACTAGCAGTCAAAAGTTTGGAAACACCTACTCATTCAAGGGTTTTTCTTTATTTGTACTATTTTCTACATTGTACAATAATAGTGAATATATCAAAACTATGAAATAACACATATGGAATCACATAGTAACCAAAAAAAGTGTTAAACAAATCAAAATATATATTATATTTTAGATTCTTCAAAGTAGCCACACTTTGCCTTGATAACAGCTTTGCACACTCTTGGCATTCTCTCAACCAGCTTCATGAGGTAGTCACCTGGAATGCATTTCATCAGGTGTGCCTTGTTAAAAGTTCATTTGTGGAATTCCTTTTCCTCTTAATGCGTTTGAGACAATCAGTTGTGTTGTGACAAGGTAGGGGTGGTATACAGAAGATAGCCCTATTTGGTAAAAGACCAACCAGAACATTTTACTGTCTACACTCGGTTTGTTGTTTATATTAAAACATTATCATTAAATTGATTTTAATCCCGAACTAAAGTTTTGTTGCTAAGGATTCCACGATGTGATTAGCCTTTATGGCTGGGACTGCAAGTTTGTGTTCCTTTTTTTGTGTGGATTCCACGAGTGCTAGCTGGCAGTACTACAGACTCCTGTCATCGTCGTGGGAAAGACTCGTGGTTATCTTTTCGTAAAACAACTGGTTGCAGTAAAGAGACAATCTGGATACAAAGGAGATCCCGAGGGAAATTGACGAGTACCAACAGCTTTACGCTATGGAGGAACAACATACTCCATCATGTAAAGTTCCGACCACCTCACAAAATAACTTTAACCCGACAAAAAAAATAAAAACAGATTAATCTACAGACACAGAAGATTTACTTACCATTGAGGTAGAGGCTAGTGCTATGGCTGGAATCCATGCAACACTGGAAAAGTTGTGTGAGGAGGTAGCAGGGCTGAGGGGGAGATTGGAGTTCAGCCAGAGTGAAATTCTCACGCTCCAAAGAGAAAACAAGACACTCACAGCCAAGGGAAAAAACCCACGATTTCAACATGGATTGACTACTCAGGGAAAACAGGGTGATGAAGGAGTCGCTACTAGACATACAAAGTTGTAGCATGCGTGAAAATCAATTTTTTTCTGGGATTCCTGAGGACGCATCCAATAATCCAGAGGACGCGATCAGAGAATTCATGCAATCTGCCTTGAAACTTCCTATAGAGACTGTAAACAAGGTGGCTTTCCACCGAGTACACAGACTTGGAGCACGGAGCAACAAGACCAAGGGTCCCCGACCGATCATCGCAAAATTTGAACACTACCAACAAAAGGAGCTGATCAAAAGCAGGGGAAGGGAGCTAAAGGGACCAAATTTGGTCTCAATGACCAATTTTCAAGGGAGATAAACGAACGTTGTAAGAGACTGTATCCGGTACAAAGACAGTAAAGGGAGAATGGTAAGCGTGCCTTTATCATTGTGGACAAACTCTTTATAGATGGACAGCTATTCCGAGACAGCTCCATAACACCGTGGCTGTACTAAATTATACAGGGACTTCAGGTTACGAAAAAAAGAAGGTATGGGAACTGTAAAAATATCTGAACATTATGAAGTGGATATGAACACACATGTACTCAATTACATGCTTGCTTACACATACGGACTTATACATACACACACACCTGATCTCACTCTCTTCTCTCACTGTTTCTTTCTCTCTTTTCTCTTCTCTCCCGCTCTCTATTGTCAAGAACTGTTTTATAATTGAATGTGTTTATTGTTCGTCCGTCTTTTTTATGTATTTGTCTACAAGTTTATATATGTTTACAACAAGCAATGGGAAGATAACAGAATAAGGCCATTGGGGAATAATAACATATTGTACAGAATACATTTGTACTGTAGTGAAGCCGTCTCTAGAGTAATGTAAGGTCTCTTTCATGATCATGTGAAACGTCAATTGCTATGGAAATGCTTTGATGTGTTTTTCAATTATGTTAAAGGTAATTATGATGCAACTATGATGGTGATATGATATGGATTACAATTATCATCATTAATATTAAGGCTATACACACTACATGTTAAACACAGACAGTCAACCATGCAAATTGGCAGAGATATCATTTATTTGGACATCACACATTGTAGTCTTACTCCTATACAGACATCGTATACACTCTCACTATATCACATCCAATATCATACACATCAACCTACTCAGATTTGATAGACACATAATATCTTGTCTCACAGGCAAACAGGCAATGAAATAAAACAAATATTGCTAGAACCTATTTCTTGAATTCTAAATATCAGACATTTGAAACCCCTAGTTTTGACCTTCATAATACCTCTGATGGCAGTAACTTTACAAACACTAATTATGGTCAATTTAGACTGAGAAAAGTATCTAGTTATGGTAAGGGGTGAAATAAGTATAGCCAGTTATAGTTGTAACGGTTTAGCAGATTATAAAAAAGATCAGTCTTTACATGGCTAAAAGAAAAGGAATATAACATATCCTGTTTACAGGAAACTCACTCAACAACCTTAGACGAAGTTGTGTGGAAAAAGGAATGGGGTGGTGAAATAATTTTCTGTCATGGACAAAGCAACTCAAAGGGTGTGAGGATATTAACTTTCAAAAACGTCACTCTGAATGTGCAAATAGTCAGGAATGATTCGCAAGGAAGGTGGATCCTTTTGAATATGAAAGTGGACAAAAAAGAGATTTGGCTCATTAATCTATATGGTCCAAATCAGGATGATCCACACTTCTTCAAAAACATTTATACCAATTTATTGAAGTTACAGGCAACAAATGATCTAATCATAATGGTAGGAGACTATAACACAGTGTTAAGTACCTCAATGGACCGTAAAGGTAATCACTCTACAAACTATCATCACCGTGCCCTTAAGGAAATCACAAATATTATGGACACATTAAAAATAGTGGATATTTGGAGACTAAAAAACCCTGACCTAGTGAGATATACATAGAGGAGACTTAATCAAGCTAGTCAGCTTGACTACTTTCTTCTCTTTCATCAAAGGTTAAAAAAGTTTTAATAGGAGACAGAATGTGATCGGATCACCATCTAATTGGCATTCATATAACTCTTATAGATTTTCCACATGGACGGGGATATTGGAAATAAATTGGAAATTTAAAGTTTACTGGAGGACAACTTATTTTTAACTAAGACACAGAATTTATAACTGAATTTTACCAGTATAATATAGGTTCAGCAAATCCACTTATTGTTTGGGATACCTTTAAATGTACCTTCAGGGGTCATTCAATATTCATCAATAATAAAAAAAGCAGTTTCTGGCTAAAGAGACAAGACTAACAAGGAAATCCATGAACTAATAGTACAGGTAGATAGCAAAAAAACTATACTAGAGAGATACAAAATAAGTTAGAGGAAAAACAAAATCAACTTGAGGAACTTATGCTCAAAATTCTTCCAGAATCTCCAATACAGGAACGCTACCAACATTTTTTTTGCAGAATCTCGTTACTGAAGACAGAGTCATCTATGATTCTCCGAATTATATTTTAAAAGAGGAAGCTAAATATTTTAGGCAGATGTTCTTTTCCGCCTCATCCTTTCCCACTGAATGAAGATTATGGTACAGAATTATTTCCAAATAATATAAAAAACAGAAAATTAACAAATGTACAGAAGATCAGTGCGAAGGCCAAATTACAGAGGAAGAACTTTGAGGCTATTAATTCCTTTCAGTCTGGAAAAACCCCAGGACTTCATGGCATACCGGTAGAGGCATATAAATTATTTTTTGATATATACTGCTCAAAAAAATAAAAGGGAACACTTAAACAACACATCCTAGATCTGAATGAAATAAATAATCTTATTAAATACTTTTTTCTTTACATAGTTGAATGTGCTGACAACAAAATCACACAAAAATAATCAATGGAAATCCAATTTATCAACCCATGCAGGTCTGGATTTGGAGTCACACTCAAAATTAAAGTGGAAAACCACACTACAGGCTGATCCAACTTTGATGTAATGTCCTTAAAACAAGTCAAAATGAGGCTCAGTAGTGTGTGTGGCCTCCACGTGCCTGTAGGACCTCCCTACAACGCCTGGGCATGCTCCTGATGAGGTGGCGGATGGTCTCCTGAGGGATCTCCTCCCAGTCCTGGACTAAAGCATCCGCCAACTCGTGGACAGTCTGTGGTGCAACGTGGCGTTGGTGGATGGAGCGAGACATGATGTCCCAGATGTGCTCAATTGGATTCAGGTCTGGGGAACGGGCGGGCCAGTCCATAGCATCAATGCCTTCCTCTTGCAGGAACTGCTGACACACTCCGGCCACATGAGGTCTAGCATTGTCTTGCATTAGGAGGAACCCAGGGCTAACCGCACCAGCATATGGTCTCACAAGGGGTCTAAGGATCTCATCTCGGTACTTAACCTCTATGGGCTAGGTGGGACGCTAGCGTGCCACCCGTGGTGCACTCCATCAACAGCAGGTGCATTTCAAGAGCGGCAAATTTGAATCCAAATAAATGTCAAAATTCAAATTTTTCAAACATACAACTATTTTACACCCTTTGAAAGATAAACATCTCCTTAATCTAACCACGTTTTACGATTTCAAAAAGGTTTTACGGCGAAAGGATAAATTTAGAGTATGTTAGGACAGTACATTTACAAGAGTTGTGTGTAATGTTTTGTCAAGTCAAAGACAGGGTCACCAAAACCATAAAACCAGCTAAAATGATGCACTAACCTTTTACAATCTCCATCAGATGACACTCCTAGGACATTATGTTAGACAATGCATGCATTTTTAGTTCTATCAAGTTCATATTTATATCCAAAAACAGCGTTTTACTATGGCATTGATGTTGAGGAAATCGTTTCCCTCCAATAACCGGCAGTCAAGTCAGCGTCACAAATTAAATAATTAAAATTAGAAAACATTGGTAAAATATTATATTGTCATTTAAAGAATTATAGATTTACATCTCTTGAACGCAATCAACTTGCCAGATTTAAAAATAACCTTACTGGGAAATCACACTTTGCAATAATCTGAGCACTGCGCCCAGAAAAATACGCGTTGCGATACAGACTAGACGTCATGTTGGGGAGATCTAAAATCGAAAATACTATGTAAATAATCCATTACCTTTGATTCTCTTCATCAGATGTCACTTCCAGGTATCACAGGTCCATAACGAATGTAGTTTTGTTCAAAAAAAGCTCATCATTTATGTCCAAAAATCTCCGTCTTGTTAGCACATGATCTAAGCCAGCCGGACTTCTCGTCATGAACGAGGGGAAAAAATATATTTACGTTCGTTCAAACATGTCAAACGTTGTATAGCATAAATCATTAGGGCCTTTTTTAACCAGAACATGAATAATATTCAAGGTGGACGAATGCATACTCTTTTATAACGTATTGGAACGAGGGTACCCAACATGAACTCGCGCGCCAGGTGTCTAATGGGACATCATCGTTCCATGGCTCTTGTTCGGTCAGATCTCCCTCCAGAAGACTCAAAACACTTTGTAAAGGCTGGTGACATCTAGTGGAAGCAATAGGAAGTGCCAAAATATTCCTCAGCCCCTGTGTTTTTCAATGGGATAGGTTTAAAGGTAATACAACACATCAGGTATCCACTTCCTGTCAGAAAATGTCTCAGGGTTTTGCCTGCCAAATGAGTTCTGTTATACTCACAGACACCATTCAAACAGTTTTAGAAACTTTAGAGTGTTTTCTATCCATATATAATAAGTATATGCATATTCTAGTTACTGGGTAGGATTAGTAACCAGATTAAATCGGGTACATTTTTTTATCCAGACGTGCAAATGCTGCCCCCTAGCCCTAACAGGTTAATGGCAGTCAGGCTACCTCTGGCGAGCACATAGAGGGCTGTGCGGCCCCCCAAAGAAATGCCACCCCACACCATGACTGACCCACTGCCAAACCGGTCATGCTGGAGGATGTTGCAGGCAGCAGAACGTTCTCCACGGCGTCTCCAGACTCTGTCACGTCTGTCACGTGCTCAGTGTGAACCTGCTTTCATCTGTGAAGAGCACAGGGCGCCAGTGGCGAATTTGCCAATCTTGGTGTTCTCTGGCTAATGTAAAATGTCCTGCACGGTGTTGGGCTGTAAGCACAACCCTCACCTGTGGACGTCGGGCCCTCATACCACCCTCATGGAGTCTGTTTCTGGCCGTTTGAGCTGACACATGCACATTTGTGGCCTGCTGGAGGTCATTTTGCAGGGCTCTGGCAGTGCTCCTCCTGCTCCTCCTTGCACAATGGCGGAGTTGGCGGTCCTGCTGCTGGGTTGTTGCCCTCCTACGGCCTCCTCCACGTCTCCTGATGTACTGGCCTGTCTCCGGGTAGCGCCTCCATGCTCTGGACACTACGCTGACAGACACAGCAAACCTTCTTGCCACAGCTCGCATTGATGTGCCATCCTGGATGAGCTGCACTACCTGAGCCACTTGTGTGGGTTGTAGACTCCGTCTCATGCTACCACTAGAGTGAAAGCACCGCCAGCATTCAAAAGTGACCAAAACATCAGCCAGGAAGCATAGGAACTGAGAAGTGGTCTGTGGTTACCACCTGCAGAACCACTCCTTTATTGGGGTGTGTCTTGCTAATTGCCTATAATTTCCACCTGTTGTCTATCCCATTTGCACAACAGCATGTGACATTTATTGTCAATCAGTGTTGCTTCCTAAGTGGACAGTTTGATTTCACAGAAGTGTGATTGACTTGGAGTTACATTGTGTTGTTTAAGTGTTCCCTTTATTTTTTTGAGCAGTGTACTAAAAGCTCCATTGTTAGATTGTTTTAACTACTCCTATAGAAATGGTAGTCTGTCAGGTACTCAGTAGGAAGGTCTGATTTCTCTATTATTAAAACAAGATGGCAAATATAAAGACCCAGATGGCAAATGAAAAGACCCAGTCTATCTAAAAAACTGGAGGCCCCTTACACTTCAATGTTGTGATGCAAAAATCCTAGAAAAAATGCATAGCACTCAGAATTAAAAGGGTTTTTTCCAAGTATTGTTCATCCTGATCAGACAGGTTTTTTTTACATGGACAATACATTGGAGGTAATATATGACAACTACTAGAAATAATAGAACATCATGAAACATACAAGAAGCCAGGAATGGTATTTATAGCTGATTTTGAAAAGGCATTTGATAAAGTAAGACTGGATTTTATTTATAAATGCCTGGATTTTTTCAATTTTGGTAATTCTCTTATAAAATGGGTAAAAATAATGTATAGCAACCCCAGGTGTAAAATAGTAAATAACGGCTACTTCTCTGAGAGTTTTGAATTCTCAAGAGGATTTAACTTCTTAGGGATATGGGGCAGTATTTGAAAGTTTGGATGAATGAGGTGCCCAAAATAAACTGGCTGTTACTCAGGCCCAGAAGCTAGGATATGCATATAATTGGTAGTATTGGATAGAAAACACTCTAGTTTCCAAAACTGTTAAGTGATAGAACAAAGGGGACCAACCCTCCTTCTGGAAAGCAACTGGGTGTGCAGGCTTTTGCTCCTGTCCTAACAAATCTAATTCAACTGATCGTTAGTGTCAGGTGTGTTAGAGGTAGCCTGAGTTCCAGTCTGTTGGTGCTATCATGCCAACTCACTGACAATGACAGCAATGGAGCTGGCATTGGCAAGAGCACAAACAGATCTTGGACCAGGCTATGTTAGAGGAGGGCTGGAGCAAAAGCCTGCCAACCTAGTTGCTCTCCAGGAGGGTTGGCCTCGGACATCCAAACTTCACCTGATGGTCTTGACCCCCTAGTTGGCAGAAGTTGGACTTTCAGGCTCCTTGGTAGCACTTCATCAGAAGGCCTGTTTAAAATGGTGCATAATTCAATACAGTATTTACAATAGGAACATTATACATTTTAACTTTATAGCCTCCTACCTGTATTTGTCCAGTCCTATAGTTGTATCCCCTGCAGAGGCTTTTGTCTCCTGCTCTGACAGCAGTGTAGTAATGTAACACACTCATTACCTTCAATGAGGCATTACAGGTTTCTAATGATCGCCCTGTCGTAATAGACCTGACTAATGACCAGACTTAAGAAAGAACATATTTTAATAGCTAGACCAGAACTGGGAGGGAAAGTCGAGGTGTCCGGGAGGAGATTGGAGGAAGTGTGTAAAATACAGTAGAAAGAGGGTGGGGGAGGGGAGAAGATAATAAAAATAGACGAAGATGATTAAAGATAAATAAGATGATAACAGAAAACTGTCCTTATCTTCAACCTAACCTGAATATATTATCTTTGTTATTTTACCTTCTCTATAGTTTGTTTCTTTCCTACACTGTAAACCCCAAGCCATTTTTAACTCAAATACTTCTAGTAAGTTGTACTCAAAGTCAATGAAAGTCATTATTACCAGTAGCGGTGCGTAGGTAAAATCACTGGGGAAGCCAGAAAAAAATGCCATATTCCAACCTATGTGTTGGGATAATTGCGTTGTTTGCTCTATAACGTGTTAGTTTATATGCCTTGCGACTGTGATATATAGGCTTAGAGGCCGAGACAATAAGTAACCCATTTCAGGAAACTAGGAGTATGTCGCAAGTCACGACTTCACAGGAGAGCTGTTGAAAGTAAAAAAACAATTTTTTATCAAAATGCGTTTTTTGCCAGAAATGCCTTCTCGAACATGTGAACTTTTATGTGCCTTAATAACAAACTTTTATGCCATCTGTAAATACGAATAAAGTTGTTAAATTACGAGCCTAGTTGGTTTAGCCAAAGAAAAAGTCAGAAACCTTCCCGCTAGCCATGATTGGCTGAGATAATGAGTGGGCTGGACATGCTGAGAGATGCATTTCAGATTGGTCTGCGGGGCAGCATCTTGTGTCTATAAAATGAGCTGCTCGTTATGCGTAGATAATCCTTTCTTTTGCAGTTTTTCCGAAAGATGTAACATTAGCCATGGAGAACTGGAAATATGTTGCTACTGCTCTCAATAACATTGCTGCCCTGAATTTATCAGGCTCTATCGACAAAGGTCAGTGGGAAAAAGTTGGTGGAATACTTCTGGAGGACGATCGTGCCATGCTGACTCTCTCTGACTCTGAAAATCAACCAGACGATGAGGAAATCCCTGATTTAGGTAAAAACATTTTAAATTGAAGACATTGTAGAGTCTACTGATGGCAGTGATGGGGAAGAAACAGCGATCAACAATGTTGTTGTCACAGAAGAAGTTGACCGAGGTTTGAAATCAGTGGAATGTCTGGTAGAAGCAGAGTATGATAAGGAGATGAATAGAATTCTGGCGTTTGATTGCAAATGCATAGGGAGTCGAAAAGAGAACACAGAAGGCTGTTGTATAAAATACCTGTCTCCGGATTACATCTTCAAACTAAGGGCATCCATGACAGAGAGGAAGAAAGATCTGATGATTCTTATGGCATTGCACACGGTCAGTGTGAACCAGAGTGTCTTGACACAATGGGCCAAGCAAGCTGTGCAAACTAAACAGAAACGACACAGGACAATGTTATTTAACCTGTTATTGACACGGCCGGATAAAAAACGTATCCGATTTAATCTGGTTACTACTCCTGCCCAGTAACTAGAATATGCATATAATTATTGGCTTTGGATAGGAAACACCCTAAAGTTTCTAAAACTGTTTGAATGGTGTCTGTGAGTATAACAGAACTCATTTGGCAGGCAAAAACCTGAGAAGATTCCATGCAGGAAGTGCCCTGTCTGACAAGTTGTTGTTCATCTTGGCTCTTTTTATTGAAGACTGAGGATCTTTGCTATAACGTGACACTTCCTACGGCTCCCATAGGCTCTCAGAGCCCGGGAAAAAGCGTAATGATATCGAGGCAGCCTCTGGCTGAAACACATTATCGCGTTTGGCAAGTGGCCATTCAGAGTACTATGGGCTTAGGCGCGTGCTCGAGTCGACACCATGCTTTACTTTCTTTCGTCTGTTTACCTAAACGCAGATTCCCGGTCGGAATATTATCGTTTTTTTTATGAGAAAAATTGCATAAAAATTGATTTTAAACAGCGGTTGACATGCTTCGAAGTACGGTAATGGAATATTTAGGATTTTTTGGTCACGAAATGCGCCATGCTCGTCACCCTTATTTACCCTTTCGGATAGTGTCTTGAACGCACGAACAAAACGCCGCTATTTGGATATAACAATGGATTATTTGGGACCAAACCAACATTTGTTATTGAAGTAGAAGTCCTGGGAGTGCATTCTGACGAAGAACAGCAAAGGTAATAACATTTTTCTTATAGTAAATCTGACTTTGGTGAGTGCTAAACTTGCTGGGTGTCTAAATAGCTAGCCCTGTGATGCCGGGCTATCTACTGAGAATATTGCAAAATGTGCTTTCACCGAAAAGCTATTTTAAAATCGGACATATCGAGTGCATAGAGGAGTTCTGTATCTATAATTCTTAAAATTATTGTTATGTTTTTTGTGAACGTTTATCGTGAGTAATTTAGTAAATTCACCGGCAGTGTTCGGTGGGAATGCTAGTCACATGCTAGTCACATGCTAATGTAAAAAGCTGGTTTTTGATATAAATATGAACTTGATTGAACAAAACATGCATGTATTGTATTACATAATGTCCTAGGGTTGTCATCTGATGAAGATCATCAAAGGTTAGTGCTGCATTTAGCTGTGGTTTGCGTTTATGTGACATTATATGCTAGCTTAAAAAATGGGTGTCTGATTATTTCTGGCTGGGTACTCTGCTGACATAATCTAATGTTTTGCTTTCGTTGTAAAGCATTTTTGAAATCGGACAGTGTGGTTAGATTAACGAGAGTCTTGTCTTTAAAATGGTGTAAAATAGTCATATGTTTGAAAAATTCAAGTTTTTGCATTTTTGAGGTATTTGAATAATGCGCCACGGGATTACACTGGCTGTTGAGTAGGTGGGACGTCCCACCTCTTACATCTAGACGTTCCGCTAGCAGAACACCTGCTCCAATATCCAATGATAGGCGTGGCGTGAAATACAAAAACTTCAATTTTTCAAACATATGACTATTTCACAGCATTTTAAAGACAAGACTCTCCTTTATCTAACCACACTGTCCGATTTCAAAAAGGCTTTACAGCGAAAGCAAAACATTAGATTATGTCAGCAGAGTACCAAGCCAGAAATAATCAGACACCCATTTTTCAAGCTAGCATATAATGTCACAAAAACCCAGAAGACAGCTAAATGCAGCACTAACCTTTGATGATCTTCATCAGATGACACACCTAGGACATTATGTTATACAATACATGCATGTTTTGTTCAATCAAGTTCATATTTATATCAAAAACCAGCTTTTTACATTAGCATGTGACGTTAAGAACTAGCATACCCCCCGCAAACTTCCGGGGAATTTGCTAACAATTTACTAAATTACTCACGATAAACGTTCACAAAAAGCATAACAATTATTTTAAGAATTATAGATACAGAACTCCTCTATGCACTCGATATGTCCGATTTTAAAATAGCTTTTTGGTGAAAGCACATTTTGCAATATTCTAAGTACATAGCCCAGCCATCACGGGCTAGCTATTTAGACACCCGGCAAGTTTAGCCTTCACCAAAATCAGATTTACTATTATAAAAGTTTGATTACCTTTTGTTGTCTTCGTCAGAATGCACTCCCAGGACTGCTACTTCAATAACAAATGTTGGTTTGGTCCAAAATAATCCATCGTTATATCCGAATAGCGGCGTTTTGTTCGTGCGTCCCAGACACTATCCGAAATGGTAAATCAGGGTCGTGCGCATGGCGCAATTCGTGACAAAAAAAATCTAAATATTCCATTACCGTACTTCGAAGCATGTCAACCGCTGTTTAAAATCCATTTTTATGCAATTTATCTCGTAAAAAAGCGATAATATGCCGACCGGGAATCTCCTTTTCGGCAAACAGAGGAAAAATCACAAAGACGGGGGCGGCCAGGGCACGCACCTAAGCCCACAGTCCCTTGATCGGCCACTTGAGAAAGGCGATAATGTGTTTCAGCCTGGGGCTGGGATGACGACATTCAGGTTTTTCCCGGGCTCTGAGCGCCCATGGAAGACGTAGGAAGTGTCACGTTAGAGCAGAGATCATTTGTAAAAGATAGAGATGGCAAAGAAGTTCAAGAAATGGTCAGACAGGCCACTTCCTGTAAAGGAATCTCTCAGGTTTTGACCTGCCATTTGAGTTCTGTTATACTCACAGACACCATTCAAACAGTTTCAGAAACTTTGGAGTGTTTTCTATCCAAAGCCAATAATTATATGCGTATTCTAGTTACTGGGCAGGAGTAGTAACCAGATTAAATCGGGTACGTTTTTTATCCAGCCGTGAAAATACTGCCCCCTAGCCATAACAGGTTAATGAAAGGGGTTGCAGTCTGCCGTGAAGCTTTCATCCATGTAAACTCAGCAAAAAAAGAAACGTCCCTTTTTCAGGACCCTGTCTTTCAAAGATAATTTGTAAAAATCCAAATAACTTCACGTATCTTCATTGTAAAGGGTTTAAACACTGTTTCCCATGCCTGTTCAATGAACCATAAACAATTAATGAACATGCACCTGTGGAACGGTCGTCAAGACAGTAACAGCTTACAGACGGTAGGCAATTAAGGTCACAGTTATGAAAACTTAGGACACTAAAGAGGCCTTTCTACTGACTCTGAAAAACACCAAAAGAAAGATGCCCAGGGTCCCTGATCATATGCGTGAACGTGACTTAGGCATGCTGCAAGGAGGCATGAGGATTGCAGATGTGGCCAGGGTAATAACTTGCAATGTCCGTACTGTGAGACGCCTAAGACAGCGGTACAGGGAGACTGGACGGACAGCTAATCGTCCTCGCAGTGGCAGATCCCGTGTAACAACACCTGCACAACACCTGATAGGTTTATCCGAACACCACACCTGCAGGACAGGTACAGGATTGCAACAACAGCTGCCCGAATTACACCAGGAACGCACAATCCCTCCATCAGTGCTCAGACTGTCCGCAATAGGCTGAGAGAGGCTAGACTGAGGGCTTGTAGGCCTGTTGTAAGGCAGGACCTCACCAGACATCACCGGCAACAAGCTTGCCTATGGGCACAAACCCACAGTCGCTGGAACCAGACAGGACTGGCAAAAAGTGCCCTTTACTGACGAGTCGCAGGTTTGTTTCACCAGGGGTGATGGTCGGATTCACGTTTATCGTCAAAGAAATGAGCGTTACACCGAGGCCTGTACTCTGGAGTGGGATCGATTTGGAGGTGGAGGGTCTGTCACTGAGCTTGTTGTCATTGCAGGCAATCTCCACGCTGTGCGTTACATGGAAGGCATCCTCCTCTCTCATGTGGTTCCCTTCCTGCAGGCTCATCCTGACATGACCCACCAGCATGACAATGTCACCAGCCATACTACTCTTTCTGTGTGTGATTTCCTGTAAGACAGTAATGTCAGTGTTCTGCCATGGCCAGCGAAGAGCCCGGATCTCAATCCCATTGAGCACATCTGGGACCTGTTGGATCGGAGGGTAAGGGCTTGGGCCATTCCCCCCAGAAATGTCTGGGAACTTGCAGGTGCCTTGGTGGAAGAGTGGGGTAACATCTCACAGCAAGAACTGGCAAATCTCTATTCAAATGACTCTTCCTTAACACACACACACACACGCCAAACGTTGCTGCTACCATACACAAAATGTATCCTGATACTCAGCCACTTTACCCCTGATTGTATGCATAGAACTACCTCGTTTATCACTGATATCATTATTGTTCATACTGTATGTTATCTTATTTATATTGACACTATCTATTTCTGATATTGCTACTATGCAAGTAACCATTTGGCTGTACCGTTTAAACCTTCTGTAGAGACCCATCCACTTAGCAAGATTTGGCCAGTGGTGTAAATACTTAAGTAAAA
The DNA here is from genome assembly GCF_965601325.2 of Salmo salar. NCBI lineage: Eukaryota > Metazoa > Chordata > Actinopteri > Salmoniformes > Salmonidae > Salmo > Salmo salar. The sequence goes on from NC_138316.1 coordinate 4,809,189, forward strand.
ATACTTTAAAGTACTACTTAAGTATTTTTGGGGGGTATCTGTACTTTACTTTACTATTTATATTTTTGGCAACTTTTAATTTTACTTCACTACATTCCAAAATAAAATAATGTACTTTTTACTCCATACATTTTCCCTGACTTCCAAAATTACTTCTTACATTTTGACAGGAAAAGTGTCCAAGTCACACACTTATCAAGAAAACATCCCTGGTCATGCCTACTGCATCTGATCTGACTCACTAAACACAAATGCTTCGTTTGTAAATTATGTCTTAGTGTTGGTGTGTGCCCCTGGCTGTCCGTCAATAAAACATTTTTTTTTTTTTATTCTTCAGCCGTCTGGTTTGCTTAATATAAGGAATTTGAAATTATTTATACTTTTCCTTTTTTTAAAGAAAATACTTTAAAACTTTTACTTTTTAAGACTTTTCATTTTACTAGAGTCATTTTCTATGAAGGTATATTTACTTTTACTCAAGTATGAGTATTTTTCCTTGTCAGCTCAGGGATTAAATCCAGCAACTTTTTGGTTACTGGCCCAACACTTTAACCTATAGCCTACCTGCCACCTGGATATGGCTGGGGGTTACAGCATTTCTTTCACGTGACCCATCAATTTAGACAAGTGTGTCTGGGAAAGCATCATCTAATATTTATAAAATATTTTTATCTGGACACTTTCTGTTTACATGGAATTTTCGTTAATGTAGGCTACTACTTTTACCACTTTTAGTCTTAATCTTTACTACACTACTCACTGTTTAGCACATGACCTCACATGTGAATCCTTAAAGAGATGGGTGGGGCTGGCTTAAGAGGGTGTGAACAATGCTGAGTGGTTGTAGACAACAGAGGTACCAACATTTTCTCAAAAGTAAATTTGCAAGTTTATCAACATTCAAAGCAGAATTACTTTCCCATTGTTCCTCAAAAATACAGTGTGTGACATACCATTTTGTGGCTCTGAATCCCTACTTTTATCCAATGTAAAAAACACAATTTCAAATTTTGCTACATAGGACCGATTTGAGCCTGTCGATCACAGAATAAATTCATCCACACCTTTGTTTCATAAGAAAACCGTAGAGCAACCTCTGTCCGGCAAAGTCCACAAAGCATATTGCATTTAACAAACAGTTACATGACTGACCTACAGCATGGCCAAGCAACTTAGGGATAGACGTTCCGCTACCGGGACAACTTCCGGTGAAACTGGAGGGCGCGCAATTCAAATAAATAATCATATAAATGATGGATATTAAATATTTGGTACATAAGTGGTACATAAGTGTACATATATCGGCTGAAAGCTTAAATTCTTGTGAATCTAACTGCATTGTCCGATTTACAGTAGCTTTTACAGTGAAAACATGCCATGCGATTGTTTGAGGACGGCGCCCCACATCAAAATATTTTTCCACCGGCACAAGTTTCATACATTCACAAATAACGATTAAATATTCACTTACTTTTTGAAAATCTTCCTCTGATTTGTCATCCAAAGGGTCCCAGCTATAACATCTAGTGTCGTTTTGTTAGATAGAATCCTTCTTCATATCCCAAAAAGTCAGTTTAGTTGGCGCCATCGATTTGAGTAATCCACTCGTTCAACATGCAGAGAACGGAATCCGAAAATCTACCCCTAAGCTTTGTTTCAACAAGTCATAATACGTTTCTATTTACTCCTCAGATACCCTAAAATGTAATCAAACTTTAATATTTCTTACAGAAAGAAGTATGTTCAATAGGAAACTGATTTTAGCAGGTGTGTAATGTCTTCATGGCGCGCAAACACAAATTTCCAAGACTGTGTCCCTGTACTAAAACTGATATTTCTTATTCGTTTTTGAAGTTACAAGCCTGAAACCTTGAACATAGACTGCTGACACCCTGTGGAAGCCATATGAATTGCATCCAGGGACCTAATTTTCAATATGACTTTTTACTTGCCTTACTAAGAGGATGGTCTCTCAAAAGAAATATTCTCCTATATTATTTTAACATTTCTACAAACTTCAAAGTGTTTCCTTTCCAATGGTACCAATTATATGCATATCCTGGCTTCAGGGCCTGACCAACAGGCAGATTACTTTGGGCACATCATTCAGGCGGAAATTGAGAAAAAAAAGAGACCTAGCCCTAAGAAGTTTAATATTTCCAACATATCCGGACAACTAAATAACTATTGATTTAGAACCTCCGCAACTCACAAAGAAACCTGGAGCTGCCTCCACTAATCCAGCACCATTTCAATTTCAATATCAAATCACCTCTCCTTAGTCTAATACAGTGACAACTAAAAGATACCAAGAACAATTTAGCCCAATTATTAATTATGATGTGGATATCCATTGTTCTGATTTCTGTGTACTTGTGTGTGTGTGCGTGCGTGTTCTTGCAAGTAGAAAAAACATGTTGACTCACCCTACTTGTAGAGAAACATTAATCCATCCTCCTCTCTTTCATGTTGACGAAATGGTCTATCACTCTGTCATATAGTACAAGCTTAAATGTTTTGTTGTCCCATGAAAGGAAGTTAGCCTAACTTAGCCAGGTGGCTAAAATTCTTGCTCAATAAGCAAACTTCCTTTCATGGGCAACGTTAGCTAGTTAACATTAGCCTTCCACATCTAGCTACATATTGAACTTCCATTTTCTCAGGCCAGGGGTACAATGTATGAATTAATGGTTGGATCAGAATATCCTTGATAATAATTGGCCAGTATGTTGAATTAAGTAAAACCACAAGTTCAAATCCTTGTCTCCATCCATGGCTAATTTAGGAAAGAGACAGTTTTAGCTAGCTAGCTAGCCACTGGAGGATAACAACACAATGAGACGCAACAATTCAAGTTGTTTCTGTCAATGACATATGCTCTCGATGCGATTTAATAGGAGTGACACCAAATCTAAACTGGCTTCCCTTGACACTTTTTTTTTGGTGTGCCAGGACCATTCACAGTTGAGCTCGCTCAGTTTAGCTCAACACTTCCATTCAATGCTACAGGCGGCAATAATGTCAAACTCTTTTGGACCAGACTGCATCAGATAGATGGCCTACACATACAGAGACAGAGGGGTGCTGTTTTGCTTGCTCGGATGCTTTCTCCGGTCAGATACATTCAACCTCTTGCGAATTGAAGGAAAATTATGAAACACAGAGATGACAAATAAATTATTGATCTTTTATTTTATATTTTTTTGTCAATGTTGGGGGGGAAGCCTGGCTTTCCTTGTTATCCATGAATACATGCCACTGTATATTACATAATGTTTGTGGTACATACTAAATGAGAAGTCACACCACCTAAATTATTATAATTCTTTTTTTTGTATTTTACCCACTTTTTCTCTCCAAACCAACTACATTTTTTAAAAGATATTTGTATTTTTTAAGGATTCCCATTATCTGCTGCCAAGGCAGCAGCTACTCTTCCTGGGGTCAAAACACATTAAGGCACTTACATCAAACATAAAACAAAACATAAAACAGTACATCATAACATTATTACACCACTACATATCTACAATACAAAATGTATAATACCACCATACAACAATATTACAATGTATGTGTGTGTAGAGTGTGTGTGTCTGTACTTGAGTGTATGTCTCTTACCTGATGTGGAATAGAGTTCCATGTAGTCATGGCTCTATGTAGTACTGTGCGCCTCCCATAGTCTGTTCTGGACTTGGGGATTGTGAAGACACCTCTGGTGACATGTCTTGTGAGGTATGCATGGGTGTCCGAGCTGTGTGTTAGTAATTTAAACAGACAGCTCAGTGCATTCAACATGTCAACACTTCTACAAAAGCAAGTAGTAATGAAGTCAATCTCTCCTCCACTTTGAGCCATGAGAGATTGACATGCATATTATTAGTGGTAGCTCTCTGTGTACATTTCAGGGCCAGCTGTGCTGCCCTGTTCTGAGACAATTGTAATTTTCCTAAGTCCCTCTTTGTGGCACCTGACCACACGACTGAACAGTAGTCCAGGTGCGACAAACTAGGGCCTGTAGGACCTGCCTTGTTGATAGTGCTGTTAAGAAGGTAGAGAAGTGCTTTATTATGGACATACTTCTCCCCATTTTAGCTACTGTTGTATCAACATGTTTTGACCATGACAGTTTACAATCCAGGTTGACTCCAAGCAGTTTAGTCACTTCAGTTTGCTCAATATCCACATTATTCATTACAAGATTTAGTTTAGGTTTAGGGTGTAGTGAATGATTTGTCCCAAATACAATACTTTAAGCTTTTGAATGATTTAGGATTAACGTATGCCTTGCCACCCATTCTGAAACTAACTGCAGCTCTTCGTTAAGTGTTGCAGTCATTTCAGACGCTGTAGTAGCTGACGTGTATAGTGTTGAGTCATCCGCATACATAGACACACAGGCTTTACTCAAAGCCAGTGGTATGTCATTAGTAAAGATTGAAAAAAGTAAGTAAGCTGCCCTGGGGAATTCCTGATTCTACCTGGATTATGTTGGAGAGCATTCCATTAAAGAACACCCTCTATGTTGGGTGGAGTAAAAAGGGGTTCACACTAAACTGTGACATATGCTTGAATCTTACACTTGGATAGGGCCTATAGGCTAGATCTTTGAGGGTGACCAGTGTCTCTGGAAGCAGAGGCTGGCCGGCAACATTGGGTTAGTTATTATTGTATACTTTGGACTGAATAATGAGTATAGGTATGGTAAACCCCTATGTGCTATTATTAAAACTGAAAAACTCATGGTTTACAGGCCACATCAGGCCTGCAAGTAGGGTTGCAACATTTGTCAAAAAAGCCTTTGTAAAGTATTTCCAGGAATCTTCCAACTGAGATTTCTGGAAAAAATGGGAAATTTACCTGTATTCTGCAACCTTACCTTCAAGTCACATTATGCTACCTATTGGAATCCAGCCAGAGTTAAGATATCCAACAGTTGAAATGTGTATTCACATGTGTATTCCTGTGTTCATAATGACTGCTAGAGTTAGAAATAGTGTGATTACCTAATCCATTTAAATTGGAACAACCATTTCAGTAACGGGTGCAAAGAATCTAACTAAATGATTGGATTCATTTAGGAAAATTGATGTTGTTTATCTTTGTGGAGCATCATTTTAATCAATCACTCACTCAATGTACATGCAAAAACAGATCTATATATTTTTTTAGCAACCTGAAGTAGAGCATGCTGGGAAAAAGTTTTTTTTGTTTTTTTTTTTCATTTAGTTTGAGTCAGTACCACATAAACATTTTAAGTTATAATGACTTTTCATCAGTGATTGGAACCGGTTCAGGGAACAGAACCGAAAACCAGAGAATTATTACATTTTTCAAGGAACTGAATCAGAACCCGGGAACAAAAGTGATCTATACTGTTCCGGAACAGAACCGTTATAAAAAAAACATGGGAACCGTTAATAATATTCTGGGAAAAAAATTCCAGTCCAGCAAAAAATGCAACAAAGCACCTATTCAAAGCCCTACCTACCTCTGTCAATCAGAAACTTCTTCCAGTGTCTGCCTGCCAGCTGAAAATCTTTACCAATGTGTGTGTAGGCTACCTGTTGTTGTTGCCTGATTTAGATATAGTACATGACCAAAAGTATGTGGAAACATGCTCAATGAACATCTCATTCCAAAATAATGAGCATTAATGTGGAGTTGGTCCCCCTTTGCTGCTATAACAGCCTCTACTCTTTTGGGAAGGCTTTCCACTAGATGTTGGAACATTGCTGCAGGGACTTGATTCCATTCAGCCTCAAGAGCAATAGTGAGGTTGAGCACTGATGTTGCGTGATTAGGCCTGGCTCGCAGTCGGCATTAAAATTCATCTCATCTCATCTTTATCTTTCTGTATGGACCTCGCTTTTGTGCACGGGGTTCATTGTCATGCTGAAACAGGAAAGTGCCTTACCCAAACTGAAGTCACAAAGTTGCGAAGCACAGAATCGTCTGGAATGTCATTGTATGTTGTAGCGTTAAGATTTCCCTTCAGCGTTCTCCTGGCATCCGCCAAACCCAGATTCGTCCGTCGGACTGCCAGACGGTGAAGCATGATTCATCACTCCAGAGAACTCGTTTCCGCTACTCCAGAGTCCAATTGTGGCGAGCTTTACACCACTCCAGCCGATGCTTGCTATTGCGCATGGTGATCTTAGGCTTGTGTGCAGCTGCTCTGTCATGGAAACCCATTTCATGAAGCTCCAGACGAACAGTTTTTGTGCTGATGTTGCTCTTAAAGGCAGTTTGGAACTTGGTAGTGAGTGTTGCAACCGAGGACAGACGATTTTTACGTGCTACACACTCCAGCACTCGGCAGTCCCGTTCTGTGAGCTAGTGCCCAGGAGCCTTTGTTGCTCCTTGACGTTTCCACTTCACAATAACAGCACTTACAGTTGATCTGGGCAGCTCTAGCAGGGCAGGCATTTGACAAACTGACTTGTTGGAAAGGTGGCATCCTATGACAGTGCCACATTGAAAGTCACTGAGCTCTTCAGTAAGGCCATTCTACTGACAATATTTGTCTATGGAGATTGAATGGCTGTGTGTTCGATTTTAAACACCTGTCAGAAAGGGGTGTGGCTGAAATAGCCGAATCCACTAATTTGATGGGCTGTCCACATACTTTTGTATATATAGTGTATGTTCCTGCTTATAATTTCCGTCATTTTCGTAGGTTATTTGTTTAGTCAACTTGTCTATAATTAGATACATACCGCTTCTCTTCTGTCATTATGTGTTGACCTAGAAGACTAAATAAACCCTTGCTCAGAATAATGTCATAAATGATGCTTCAGTCTAGTTGACATCGGTAAAGTTTTCAATCATCTCTGCTTCTTTCACAGAGAAAATATGCGTAGGGACCAGGGTGAAAGTACAATAACTCTATAAAAAGGGGAAGGATTTTCTGTGCAACATTTCTATTATGACATCAGTTTGACCGGTTGTAAGGAAAAAGAAAGCCGTGAAAATGACAACATGTTTCTGATGAAATTTCAGTTTGACTTGGATAGGCCTATTTTTTTAAAAGTTTTATTTCACCTTTATTTAACCAGGTAGGCTGGTCATTTACAACTGAGACCTGGCCAAGATAAAGCAAAGCAGTGCGACACAAACAACAACACAGACTAACACATGGAATAAAGAAACATACAGTCAATAACACAACAGAGAAAAAGTCAATATACAGTGGGGGGGGGGGGGGGGTATTTGATCCCCTGCTGATTTTGTATGTTTCCCCACTGACAAAGAAATGATCAGTCTATAATTTTAATGTTAGGTTTATTTGAAGTGTGAGAGACAGAATAACAAAAAAATCCAGAAAAACGCATGTTAAAAATGTTATAAATTGATTTGCATTTTAATGAGGGAAATAAGTATTTGACCCCCTCTCAATCAGAAAGATTTCTGGCTCCCAGGTGTCTTTTATACAGGTAATGAGCTGAGATTAGGAGCACACTCTTAGAGGGAGTGCTCCTAACCACAGCTTGTTACCTGTATAAAAGACACCTGTCCACAGAAGCAATCAATCAATCAGATTCCAAACTCTCCACCATGGCCAAGACCAAAGAGCTCTCCAAGGATGTCAGGGACAAGATTGTAGACTTACACAAGGCTGGAATGGGCTACAAGACCATCGCCAAGCAGCTTGGTGAGAAGGTGACAACATTTAGTGCGATTATTCGCAAATGGAAGAAACACAAAAGAACTGTCAATCTCCCTCGGCCTGGGGCTCCATGCAAGATCTCACCTCGTGGAGTTGCAATGATCATGAGAACGGTGAGGAATCAGCCCAGAACTACACGGGAGGATCTTGTCAATGATCTCAAGGCAGCTGGGACCATAGTCACCAAGAAAACAATTGGTAACACACTATGCCGTGAAGGACTGAAATCCTGCAGCGCCCGCAAGGTCCCCCTGCTCAAGAATACATATACATGCCCGTCTGAAGTTTGCCAATGAACATCTGAATGATTCAGAGGACAACTGGTGAAATTGTTGTGGTCAGATGAGACCAAAATGGAGCTCTTTGGCATCAACTCAACTCGCCGTGTTTGGGGGAGGAGGAATGCTGCCTATGACCCCTAGAACACCATCTCCACCGTCAAACATGGAGGTGGAAACATTTTGCTTTGGGGGTGTTTTTCTGCTAAGGGGACAGGACAACTTCACCGCATCATTTGACGGGGCCATGTAGTGTCAAATCTTGGGTGAGAACCTCCTTCCCTCAGCCAGGTCATTGAAAATGGGTCGTGGATGGGTATTCCAGCATGACAATGACCCAAAACACACGGCCAAGGCAACAAAGGAGTGGCTCAAGAAGAAGCACATTAAGGTCCTGGAGTGGCCTAGGCAGTCTCCAGACCTTAATACCATAGAAAATCTGTGGAGGGAGCTGAAGGTTCAAGTTGCCAAACGTCAGCCTTGAAACCTTAATGACTTGGAGAAGATCTGCAAAGAGATGTGTGCAAACCTGGTGGCCAACTACAAGAAACGTCTGACCTCTGTGATTGACAACAAGGGTTTTGCCACCAAGCACTAAGTCATGTTTTGCAGAGGGGTCAAATACTTATTTCCCTCACTAAAATGCAAATCATTTTATAACATTTTTGACATGCGCTTTTCTGGATTTTTTTGTTGTTATTCTGTCTCTCACTGTTCATATAAACCTACCATTAAAATTATAGACTGATAATTTCTTTGTAAGTGGGCAAACGTACAAAATCAGCAGGGGATCAAATACTTCCCCCCCCCACTGTACAGTGTGTGCAAATGAGGTAAGATAAGGGAGGTAGGCAATAAATAGGCCATAGTGGCTAAATAATTATAATTTAGCAATTAAACACCGGAGTGATACATGTGCAGAAGATGAATGTGCAAGTACAGATACTGGGGTGCAAAGGAGCAAAATAAATAAATAACAGTATAGGGATGAGGTAGTTGGATGGGCTATTTACAGATGCAGTGATCTGTGAGCTGCTCTGACAGCTGGTGCTTAAATTTAGCGAGGGAGATCTGGGTCTCCAGCTTCAGTGATTTTTGCAGTTCGTTCCAGTCATTGGCACCAGAGAACTGGAAGGAAAAGCGGCTAAAGGAGGAATTGGCTTTAGGGGTGACCAGTGAAATATACCTGCTGGAGTGCATGCTACGGATGGGTGTTGCTATGGTTACCAGTTAGCTGAGATAAGGCGGGGCTTTATCTAGCAAAGACTTATAGATGACCTGGAGCCAGTGGGTTTGGCGACGAATATGAAACGAGGGCCAGCCAACGAGAGCATACAGGTCGCAGTGGTGGGTAGTATATGGGGCTTTGGTGACAAAACGGATGGCACTGTGATAGACTGCATCCAATTTGCTGAGTAGAGTGTTGGAGGCTATTTTGTAAATGACATCGCCGAAGTCAAGGACCGGCAGGATAGTCTGCTTTACAAGGGTATGTTTGGCAGCATGACTGAAGGATGCTTTGTTGCTAAATAGGAAGCCAATTCTAGATTTAATTTTGGATTGGAGATGCTTAATAATGTGAATCTGGAAGGAGAGTTTACAGTCTAACCAGACACCTAGGTATTTGTAGTTGTCCACATATTCTAAGTCAGAACCATCCAGAGTAGTGATGATGGACGGGCGGGCAGGTGCGGGTAGCGATCGGTTGAAGAGCATGCATTTAGTTTTACTTGCATTTAAGAGCAGTTGGAGGCCACGGAAGGATAGTTGCATGGCATTGAAGCTTTTCTGCAGGTTAGTTAATCTTCACCGTCTCGTCCCGTTAGCGGGATCAAAATCCAGCGAAAAATCATATCGCCATTAGCATAACAAAATGTAAGAATTTTTTTTTCATTTTTTTTTTCAAATTATATCGTTTTATAGGTACACCTCTCCTGAATCGACCCACGTCGTCCGATTTCAAAAAGGTTTTACAGGAAAAGCAAATCATTAGATTATGTTAGAGGAGTCCATCGTAAAAAGCAGCAACATAGCCATTTTTCAACCAACCACATGCATCACAAATAACCAAAAAACAGCTAAATGCAGCACTAACCTTTTACAAACTTCATCAGATGACACACCTAGGACATCATGTTACACAATGCATGCATTCTTTTGTTCAATAAAGTTCATATTTATATATGAAAACAGCATTTTACATCGGCGTCTGACGTTGACTAACTATTTTCCCGTCAAAAGCATCCGATGAAACAGTGCTACAATTTACTGAATTACTATTCGAAAACATGTTTAAAATGTAATATTGTCATTCTAAGATTTATAGATGAATATCTCTTGAAAGCACCTGTCATACCAGATTTAAAAATAACTTTACTGGGTAATCACACTTAGCAATAAAAGGGGATGCGATACTCAGAAAATGAGCTAGTAAATACAGCTCGGCGCCATCTTGGAACAATCGCATATCACATCTAATGTTGTATAATATTGTCAATAATCCCTTACCTTTAGTTGTCTTCATCAGAAAGCACTTCCAGGAATCCCAGGTCCACAACAGATGTATTTTCGGTCGAAAAAGTCCATCCTTTATGTACCATTAGCTTGCTGCTGTTAGCGCGTCTGAAGGCTGTATCCAACTACTCTGCCGTGCGCGCCACAGCAGTTTCGAAAAAATACAATTTTTTCACATTTAGGTTCGTTCAAACATGTCAAACGTTGTATAACATAAATCTTCAGTGCCTGTTTCAACAAGAGAGCCAATAAGATTCGAGGGGGATGATTTCATTGTGTTTCAACACGTTCTCATAAGGTGGGGGTAGACAGGGCCGCCGGCGTCATAATGGTGATGGCCCTCCCCCTGTGACCAATTTCCAACGCGTCTCATTCACTGAGTTTCAACAGTAGAAGGCTCAAAACACTTTGTAAAGACTGGCGACATCTTGTGGAAGCAATAGGAAGTGCTCAATGAACGATATCTCACGGTGTGAATAATAGGCGACGACGTGAAGTTGAGTCCACAATTCAGAATTCCACTTCCTGGTTCAATCGGTCTCGGGGTTTTGACTGCCATATGAGTTCTGTTATACTCACAGACACCATTCAAACAGTTTTAGAAAATGTAGGGTGTTTTCTATCCACAGGTATTATATGCATATCCTAGCTTCTGAGTCTGATTAGTAGGCCGTTGAAAATGGGCACGAATTCTTTCCAAAATGCGCTGTGGCGCCCCCTATCCTAGGGTAACGTCAAGAGGTTAACACAGTGTCCAAAGAAGGGCCAGAAGTATACAGAATTTTGTCGTCTGAGTAGAGGTGGATCAGAGAATTACTAGGAGCAAGAGCGACATTATTGATGTATACAGAGAAAAGAGTCGGCCTGAGAATTGAACCCCGTGGCACCCCCATAGAGACTGCCAGAGGTCCGGACAACAGGCCCTCTGATTTGACACACTGAACTCTGTCTGAGAAGTAGTTGGTGAACCAGGCGAGGCAGTCATTTGTGAAACCAAAGCTGTTGAGTCTACCGTTAAGAATGTGGTGATTGACAGATTCGAAGCCTTGGCCAGGTTGATGAATACAGCTGCACAGTATTGTCTCTTATCGATGGCGGTTATGATACTGTTTAGGACCTTGAGCGTGGCTGAGGTGCACCCATGACCAGCTCGGAAACTAGATTGCATAGCAGAAAAGGTACAGTGGGATTCGAAATGGTCGGTGATCTGTCTGTTAACTTGGCTTTTGAAGACCTTGTGTGTTTGAAATACTATCAGCTTTTATGATGCTGATAAAGATAGCACTTCTACAGATTATATCTAACTGCGCATTCTTTTGAGACGCTGAAATAAATACATAATTTTTCTCCACTCTTGTTTCTGAGTAAAAATGTAGCCTTCATTTGGTGTATCATTTGACTGCAAGAAATGCTTAATTCTGCAGGAGTTAATATAACGGCTATGTGAGAGGTTATAGACCTCCAAGTCAGTGTCCAGATAGATTTCAGTTTCCATTTAACCCATCTGAACAGTACACTGGTAGACTTTTCTGTAATTTCAACAGTAAAACATTAGAATGCACAGTAAAATGTGTTTTACAGCATTAATGCTGTAGATTGCACTGCATTATGGGTAAACTACTGAAAAATACTGTTATTAACTGTAATTGTAAGCCTCCTGTAAAAATTACTCTAACTTACTGTATTTCTTTACAGTAGTACCCAAACGCTGCTGTAGTTGACGGCGCCAAACGGTCTGTGGTGTGTGTGTTAAAGAGAGAGAAAGAGAGCAGTATCACATAGTTGAAACCAAGACAGTTCTCAGGGCAGGTCTGCCAGTTTTGACTAGCAGAAGTGACTTTTCGTAGTAGGTTACGAGAATTAACGCAACAGGTTGGGATAATTAGATAAACTTTAGGCAAAGCTAAAATTCGAACATTGTCCCCGACGCGACTCAGACTCTACTGCAAGTTTTCTTAGCTAAGCTACTAACCTAGCTAGCTAGCTTGTTTGAATTGTGTTTGCTGCGTTAATCTTTCTTGCTGGTAAAATAATCAGTGATATTGTAGCTATTGAACAAATCATTTCAGTATTAACAACGTTCAGAAATCCGTATGTGTGTTTCTTTGGATAGGCTACTTAACCGGTGGGTGCATGACATGGGTGGCATGGTGCTAACGCTATGGTATTAGATGCAAAGTGGTCGTAGGCTTCACCGGGAAAAAAAGACTGTTTGTCTAGGGTGGGAGCAAGAGTTTAGCTAGGTCGAATGCACCTTTAGTTTGTCAGCAGGCACGGACTGACATTTTGCCTTGAGATGTATAATTTTTGATGATTCTGTATTTGGAATGAGAGGTGTCTCAGATGATAGGGGAATGGTGCTTGCTAACATTAGATACAGTATAGCTCAGAGATGGGGAACTCCATTGGATACCTAAATATCTCTGGTTAGCTCTATTTAGTCTGGGGCACATGTGATTTAGCAAAAGTGTAGTGGAATCTTCACCCTGCTTTTGTTATCCTTATTAATCCATTAAATTAGAGGACCAATGTTCCCTCTAAACTGCACGCCTAGAATAAATATCAGCCCACGAAGAGAAGCATGAGATTGAACTTCACAAAAAAATTTCCCCCGTTAGTTAACACTATCAACTTTTTCCTTTACTGTGGCAATCGTGATCGAATCAATGCAATATTAGCCATTTTCAATGCAACATACCGAAACCAAACGAACTATGCAAGATATTTTGTTGTAGGCAGATCACATCAGAGTAGAATTCTATTGCATTGACACACAGAACTCAGCTCCTACTCTGGGCCCAACCAATCAGAGCTGCTGTAGGCCTATATGCAAATAGACCATTGCCATATATGGATATGTGCCATTTGCTTTTAACTGGACTGTGTTTACAGCTGTGGTTGTGACTAGATAGGCTTGCTGAGAGATCAAAGGGAGAAATGCATGTAGACAAGTGTGCTCAACTTTTGCTAGTTAGTGAGTTATTTGCCCAGTCATAGATCATTTCTAGTCCACAATGGGGGAGTGATTGCTTCCCCAAGAGCACAAAACATGTACATTTCTAGACATCTTTGAAAAGCCAGTCAGGTTAAAAAAAATAATTTTTAAAAAATGGTCTTAAAGGGGCATTGTTATATTTTGACACAGGCTTGACTTAGCTAAGTAGCCACTGGCAGAGGGTAACATCATTTGTCTGATTCTCTGTAATATATGGGAATAATTGTATTTTGTTAAGTGGTTTCTTGCATCAAACAACACAACATGTTCAGTCACCTCCTTGTCTGAGGGACAAGTGGGGAAACAGGTTAATGTCAAGCCTTACATGTTTTTTTCAAAAGCCTCATGGAATGTATGCCAACTAGGGTTGCACATTTTGGGGAATATTCAGAGGTGGAAACTTTCTGTGGGAACTAACGGGAATATATTGTAATTAACAAGAATATATGGGAATTAACAGAAATATTTGCAAATTAATATTAATACATTTTAAATGTAGATGTTTCTTGCATTGGATATATTTACCATAACATATGGAGACAGAAACATAAACCCTTCACCTTATCATAAGTAGACATAATTGCAAATGATTAAATCCTTCCAATAGAAAAAAAAAAATGTTTAGTTACGAATTGATCTTTAATTAAATTAGTTGCCACCTCTTGAACATTAGACTCTGAGGCCTCATCTTCACTGTCACTTTCCAACCTTGTTGAGGATGGCTCGTTGTCAGGCTCAAAAAGCCAGAAATGTACCCGGATGGCCACTAATTTTTCAAACCTTGTATTGGTCAGCCTGTTGCGTACTTTGGTGTGTGTATTCCCAAACAAGGACCAGTTGCGCTCTGAGGCGGCTGATGTTGGTGGGATTTGGAGGATGCTGGAGGCAACAGTGGAAAGAGCCTCAGATACACAAAGTCCCTTCTACCAGGTGGCTGATGAGATATGTTGGAATGCATATTGCATCTCCATCCTTCCCCTCCAGGAGACTGTCAAACATGATGACAAAACCACCCGAATGGGTGTTACTGGGCAGCTTCAATGTGGTGCTCTTATTCTTCCCACTTTGCTTGGTGAGGTAGATTGCTGCTATAACTTGATGACCTTCACATACCTAACCCTTTTCTTGGCTCTCTTGTAGAGTGTATCCATTGTTTTCAGTGCCATGATGTCATTGAGGAGCAGATTCAATGCATGAGCAGCACAGCCAAAAGGTGTGATGTGAGGGTAGAACTCCTCCACTTTAGACAAAGCAGCCTTGATGTTCACAGCATTGTCTGTCACCAGTGCAAACACCTTCTCTGGTCCAAGGTCATTGATGACTGCCTTCAGCTCATCTGAAATGTAGAGACCGGTGTGTGTGTGTGTTGTCCCTTGTGTCTGTGCTCTTGTAGAATACTGGTTGAGCGGTGGAGATGATGTAATTAACCTCTCTGGGCTAGGCGGGACGAATTCGTCCCACCTATGCAACAGCCAGTGTAATCCAGTGGCGCGATTTTCAAATACTTTAGAAATGCTATTACTTCAATTTCTCAAACATATGACTATTTTACAGCATTTTAAAGACAAGACTCTCGTTAATCTAACCACACTGTCTGATTTCAAAAAGGCTTTACAACGAAAGCAAAACATTAGATTATGTCAGCAGAGTACCCAGCCAGAAATAATCAGACACCCATTTTTCAAGCTAGCATATAATGTCACAAAAACCCAGAAGACAGCTAAATGCAGCACTAACCTTTGATGCTCTTCATCAGATGACACACCTAGGACATTATGTCATACAATACATGCATGTTTTGTTCAATCAAGTTCATATTTATATCAAAAACCAGCTTTTTACATTAGCATGTGACGTTCAGAACTAGCATACCCCCCGCAAACCTCCAGTGAATTTACTAAATTACTCACGATAAACGTTCACAAAAAACATAACAATTATTTTAAGAATTATAGATACAGAACTCCTTTGTGCACTCGATATGTCCGATTTTAAAATAGCTTTTCGGTGAAAGCACATTTTGCAATATTCTCAGTAGATAGCCCAGCCATCACGGCTAGCCATTTAGACACTGACCAAGTTTAGCCCTGACCAACCTCCGATTTACTATTACAAAAGTTTGATTACCTTTGTTGTCTTCGTCAGAATGCACTCCCAGGACTGCTACTTCAATGACAAATGTTGGTTTGGTCCAAAATAATCCATCGTTATATCCAAATAGCGGCGTTTTGTTCGTGCGTTCTAGACACTATCCGAAATGGTAAATCAGGGTTACGAGCATGGCGCAATTCGTGACAAAAAAATTCTAAATATTCCATTACCGTACTTCGAAGCATGTCAACCGCTGTTTAAACTCCATTTTTATGCCATTTTTCTCGTAAAAAAGCGATAATATTCCGACCGAGAATCTGCGTTTCGGTAAACAGAGGAAAGAAAACAAAGCATTCGGTCGACGCGGGCACGCGCCTGAGTCTCACAGTACTGTAACCAGCCACTACCCAAACGCGCTACTTTTTTTCAGCCAGAGCCTGCAAAGCCACGATTCAGCTTTTTGCCGCCTTCTGAGAGCCCATTGGAGCCGTAGGAAGTGTCACGTAACAGCAGAGATCCTTTGTAATGGATAGAGATGGCAAAGAAGGCCAAGAAATGGTCAGACAGGGTACTTCCTGTACAGAATCTTCTCAGGTTTTGACCTGCCATTTGAGTTCTGTTATACTCACAGACACCATTCAAAGTTTTAGAAACTTTAGGGTGTTTTCTATCCAAAGCCAATAATTATATGCATATTCTAGTTACTGGGCAGGAGTAGTAACCAGATTAAATCGGGTACGTTTTTTATCCAGCCGTGTCAATACTGCCCCCTAGCCCTAACAGGTTAATTATTCCTTGCCAATTGAACATTCGACCACCCATCAGAGATGATTGCAATAAAGACTGCTTTCTCAATGATTTGCTTGACCTTCACTTGAACTCTGTTGAACTCTGCATCCAGCAAATGAGTAGATAAAGCATGTCTGATTGGAGGGGTGCATGCTGGGCGAAGTACATTCAGAAATATCTTCATATACACATTGCCTGTGAGCATCAGAGATGAACCACTTGCATACACAGCTCGAGCAAGACATTCATCAGCATTTCTGACTATGTTCCTCCATTGAGTCAAAAAAACTTCTCATTCCAGGAGGACCGTGAGCTGTTGCTATCAATAAGGTGTCTGATTCATCATTTTCACCTTGACTAGAAGTAGAGGGACTTTTGTCAGAGGTTGCTTGTTGTAAGCGCTGAGGGAACTTTATGCACTTGGCCAGATGATTCTGCATTTTTGTTGCATTCTTCACATATGAGTTGGCAAAGTATTTGCAAATGTACACAGCTTTTCCTTCTACATTAGCTGCAGTGAAATGTCTCCACACATCAGATAGTGCCTGTGGCATTTTATTAGAAACAAATGAGTAAAAAAATATCCATGTACAGATAAATAGCTAAACAGTTAGATTAAACAACTCCTTTGTAAGATATATTTTTTGAAATGAAACATGTATGGAAACAGGTGGAATTAACACTCCTTAGCAGGTTCAAGCAAGCTTAAACCCACATGGTAGCAAAAACTAACTAGCAGAAATTGTTAACAAGTTAGAAATAATTTAAACATACTTTGCTGTAAGCTACTATTTACTAGTTAACAAAAAATCATGTATGTCATATAAAATATATTCACCCCACACAGTATTGTAATCAAAACTTACCAGAATGCATGCCGTCCTTGGCTCAGACAGTGTAGTAGTGTGGGCTCAATAGCATCTCATTAGTGTGTAAGATCTTGAGAATCAGCTGTACATGTGATGGAAAAGTACACTGCACATGTGATGGAAGAATGCACTGTGCATGCAGAGGGTTGCAATTCCATTGAATTGGGGATAGTTTAACCAAAATATGCCACAAGACCTAGAATTGCCTTAGGTGTATCCCACAAAAAAGGTTCACTGTTATAAGCTAACTTGTTTTTATGAATTTAAGCAAAATGCCCAAAATTCACAGGCTTAACTTCCCATGGAAAAATTCTAGAAAAATTACAGAAATTTACTGGAAAGTTTCCGAACCTTTTCAACCCTAATGCTTACATTGAACACCACACATTGGCTGCTACTGTAGGCTGAATGATAGAACAGCTATTTCCATGTTACAATGTTATGGGATTAATTCTCTCCATTGTTTTTGGTGATAGGCCACTCTGGTAGGCCTACAACAGCCTACTTGGCCACTGTTAAAACTGTAACTTACAGCAGGTAGAGACTCAGTTTTCACAACGTTCGAGTTTGCTCTCAGCAGACCTGAAATTTGCTCAGTGCCTACATTTCTTTGAGGGAACATTGGTAAGGACTGTATTTCTTACACATTGTAATTTTTGCATAAATTGCTTAATCTTTTCTTCTTTAAAGATTCTGGTGGGCGCTCATCATCCCCTCTACCTTGTGAGTCAGTCAGTGGTGTGAGTGAACTGCTGTCCCCCTCCAAGTCTGGCCTCTTCTTTGCCTACAACAACAATGATTAACATGAGCACATTGTGGGTCAACAACTTCCAGGTACCTTGGCAGAAGATTCCCTCGAGCCTCAAGCAGGCCATTGCCTAAGGAAAGAGGGTAGAGGCGGCAGATGGTGAGGGAGACTGTCGATGCCATGCGTGAGCACTGCCCCAATCCCAACAAGGCTGTTTGCAGTGAAATTGCTAAATTCATTGTCACGCAGTACCCAAAGTCTTTTGGAGACCTGACTGAGGAAGGAGAACCACATGGCAGTGAGTACCACTGCTGTTCACAAAGATTAAGACCAGATTCGAGCATAAAAATCATAACCGTACTTTAGATAGAATACATAGACCCAAGAGGAGCAATGAAGTGGAAAGGGACATCAGCGGACAGGTAAAAACAACAAAAACCAAGGTCGACAGTTATAGCTGCATCAACTGGCAACCACAGGACCTTCCAGAGAAAGAAACCCCAGACTCCATGGAAAAGAAGAGACAGGCGATGGGTGACCATTTTCAGCTTTGTGGGCCCCAGAGGTGCAGACAAGAGGGAAGTGATGAAGCTGATATACGCTTATCAACGCCACATGATCAACACTTGTCCTCCTCCAAGCATCAGTGACCTCCAGGAACAGTGGACTTGGCTCTGCGACCACTTCAATACCCTTACTGGCATAGAGATTGACAGTCGCCTGACTCAAGCACTCCTGAACAAGGGTAAGAGAATTGTCAACATTTTTATAAGCCAAAAGACGAAGTTGAGGAGAGTGCCTGCTGAATGAAATCGAACAACTAACAGCCACTGCTGACATTATTTGGTTGATGACCCACTTCAAAGAGAAGGACAAATCTCTGTTCCTCTTGGCAGATGTCAGGAATAGTGTTTTTATACTTATAAAGTTTATATGATTAATGGCATTTATACTGTACTATTACACATGATTAGAATCTTTTTAATGTATTGTTTGTGATTTTAGGTCACTGCAACTCGGGTTGATGTCGAGGCGCAAATTCCTTTGCCAGACACACCAAGGCTGATCATGCTTGATAATACATTTATTTGATTTAAGGTGGAACAGAAATATACTGCTCAAAAAAATAAAGGGAACACTTAAACAACACATCCTAGATCTGAATGAAAGAAAAAATCTTATTAAATACTTTTTTCATTACGTAGTTGAATGTGCTGACAACAAAATCACACAAAAATAATCAATGGAAATCCAATTTATCAACCCATGGAGGTCTGGATTTGGAGTCACACTCAAAATTAAAGTGGAAAACCACACTACAGGCTGATCCAACTTTGATGTAATGTCCTTAAAACAAGTCAAAATGAGGCTCAGTAGTGTGTGTGGCCTCCACGTGCCTGTATGACCTCCCTACAACGCCTGGGCATGCTCCTGATGAGGTGGCTTGATGGTCTCCTGAGGGATCTCCTCCCAGACCTGGACTAAAGCATCCGCCAACTCCTGGACAGTCTGTGGTGCAACGTGGCATTGGTGGATGGAGCGAGACATGATGTCCCAGATGTGCTCAATTGGATTCAGGTCTGGGGAATGGGCGGGCCAGTCCATAGCATCAATGCCTTCCTCTTGCAGGAACTGCTGACACACTCCAGCCACATGAGGTCTAGCATTGTCTTGCATTAGGAGGAACCCAAGGCAAACCGCACCAGCATATGGTATCACAAGGGGTCTGAGGATCTCATCTCGGTACCTAATGGCAGTCAGGCTACCTCTGGCGAGCACACGGAGGGCTGTGCGGCCCCCCAAAGAAATGCCACCCCACACCATGACTGACCCACCACCAAACCGGTCATGCTGGAGGATGTTGCAGGCAGCAGAACGTTCTCCACGGCATCTCCAGACTCTGTCACGTCTGTCACGTGCTCAGTGTGAACCTGCTTTCATCTGTGAAGAGCACAGGGCGCCAGTGGCGAATTTGCCCATCTTGGTGTTCTCTGGCAAATGCCAAACGTCCTGCACGGTGTTGGGCTGTAAGCACAACCCCCACCTGTGGACGTCGGGCCCTCATACCACCCTCATGGAGTCTGTTTCTGGCCGTTTGAGCAGACACATGCACATTTGTGGCCTGCTGGAGGTCATTTTGCAGGGCTCTGGCAGTGCTTCTCCTGCTCCTCCTTGCACAAAGGCGGAGGTAGCGGTCCTGCTGCTGGGTTGTTGCCCACCTACGGCTTCCTCCACGTCTCCTGATGTCCTGGCCTGTCTCCTGGTAGCGCCTCCATGCTCTGGACACTACGCTGACAGACACAGCAAACCTTCTTGCCACAGCTCGCATTGATGTGCCATCCTGGATGAGCTGCACTACCTGAGCCACTTGTGTGGGTTGTAGACTCCGTCTCATGCTACCACTAGAGTGAAAGCACCGCCAGCATTCAAAAGTGACCAAACATCAGCCAGGAAGCATAGGAACTGAGAAGTGGTCTGTGGTCCCCACCTGCAGAACCACTCCTTTATTGGGGGTGTCTTGCTAATTGCCTATAATTTCCACCTGTTGTCTATTCCATTTGCACAACAGCATGTGAAATTTATTGTCAATCAGTGTTGCTTCCTAAGTGGACAGTTTGATTTCACAGAAGTGTGATTGACTTGGAGTTACATTGTGTTGTTTTAAGTGTTCCCTTTATTTTTTTGAGCAGTGTATATTAACCTCTCTGGGAAATGTGGGACGCTAGCATTTTAAAGATAAACTTCTCGTTAATCCAACCACAGTGTCCGATTTCAAAAAGGCTTTACGGTGAAAGCATAGAATTAGAATTATTATTATATATTATTTATTATTAGAATTAGATTATGTTAGGACAGCACCTAGACAAGAAAAACCACACAGCCATTTTCTAAGCAAGGAGAGGCATCACAAAAACCAGAAATACAGCTCAAATGAATCACTAATCTTTGATGATCTTCATCAGATGGCTTTGATTAAAGATACAAGTGTTATGCAGAGAATTATTGATAAACTTCTCCTTAATGCAACCGCTGTGTCAGATTTCAAAAAAGCTTTACGGCGAAAGCAAACTTTGCAATAATCTGAGTACAGCGCTCAGACATCAAAACAAGCCATACAGATACCCACCATGTTGTGGAGTCAACAGAAGTCAGAAATAGCATTATAAATATTCACTTACCTTTGATAATCTTCATCGGAATGCACTCCCAGGAATCCCAGTTTCACAATAAATGTTAGTTTTGTTCGATAAAGTTCATCTTTATGTCCAAATACCTCCATTTTGTTCACGCGTTTAGTCCAGCACTCCAAATTCACTAAGCGCACGAGTTTAGTCTAGACGAAAAGTCAAAATAGTTACATTACAGTTTCGTAGAAACATGTCAAACGATGCATAGAATCAATCTTTAGGATGTTTTTATCATAAATATTAAATAATATTCCAACCGAACAATTCCTTTGTCTTTAGAATTGAAAGGAAAGGCAGCTCGCTCTCACGGCTGCGCACATGATTGAGCTCATGCCAATTTTCCAGACACCTGACTGAAACAACGTTCTAAAGACTGTTGACATCTAGTGGAAGCCTTAGGAAGTGCAATATGGCCCCACAGACACTGTATATTGGATAGGCAATCACTTGAAAAACTACAAACCTCAGATTTCCCACTTCCTGGTTGGATTTTTTCTCAGGTTTTTGCCTGCCAGACATCATTCAAACAGTTTTAGAAACTTTAGAGTGTTTTCTAACAAAACCTACTAATAATACGCATATTCTAGCTTTTGGGCCTGAGTAGCAGGCATTTTACTTTGGGCATGTTTTCATCCAAGCTACTCAATACTGCCCCCCTTTCCTATTAAGATGTTCAGGTTCCTGGTTTGAATAAACTCTGAAGGAACCAAATGCACAGCGAAAGAAGAAGTGAGCCACAAGACTGGAAAGGTCATTCGGAAAGGTTGTTCCAATGAACCCATATATGTTACACGCTTCCTCACAGACCTGAAGGAGTTTTAGTGGAAAAACTCCAACATGTAAGTACACAAACACACACACCTGATGAACACAAACTTTATTTGTCAGTTGTCATCTGCCTTTTGTCATGACTCTCCTGGGAGGTACAAAGGATCAGGTTACGGTGGATCAATTCTACAGAGATCTCTCTCTCCTGCAGAGGGGGGAGGTAGGAATATGGGGGTTTTATGACACCTAGTTTGGGTGTCTGGAATGTCTTTGTGCCTTATGAAGAGTTTACAGCCCAAAACTACACTGCGTGCACAATTATTAGGCAAATAGTATTCCTCGGGATTCATTTTATTGTTGAACAAACACAATGCTCTCAGACAATCCAAAATGTTATTGAACCTAAAACCTGAATGTTTAACAAAGGAAAAGTGAGTTTTGTCTTTCTCAGGGAAATGTATAAGTGTGCACAATTATTACACAACTATTAGTGTGCAGAATTATTAGGCAACTAAATTACAAAAATGATTTCTATCAACTCACTTGTTTATTCTCAATGTTTAGAGTAAGTGTAACAGATAACACAAAATGACAATTATATAACATTTTTGGCCTTTCAAAAATATTCAGTGATCAATATAGCCACCCTTATTTTCAATAACTGCCATGAGCCTTCCATCCATGGAGTCAATTTTCGCTGAAGCAGCAACCACAGCCTCCCAAATGATGTTCAAAAAGATGTATTGTCTTCCATCACTGTAAATCTCACGTTTGAGAAGGGCCCACAAGTTCTCAATAGGATTTAAGTCAGGTGAGGAAGGGGGCCAGGTCATTATTCAGGCATCTTTGAGGCCCTTGCTGGCTAGCCAAGCAGTGGAGTACTTGGATGCATGTGATGGAGCATTGTCCTGTATAAAGATCATGGCCTTCTAGAATGCTGAGGACTTCTTCCTGTACCACTGTTTGACGAAAGAATCTTCCAGAAACTGGCAGTAGGTTTGGGAGTTGAGTTTCAGTCCATCTTCAACCCGAAAAGGTCCAACTACCTCATCCTCAATGATAGCAGCCCATACCACCTTGCTGTGTCCATTATTGATCCAGCCATGGGCCCAGCCATTTGGTCCATCAAGAGTCACTTTCATTTCATCTGTCCATAAAACCTTTGAAAAATCTGTCTTCAGGTATTTCTTTGCCCAATCTTGACGCTTCAACTTGTGAATCTTATTCAGTGGTGGTCTTGTTTCAGTCTTCTTGACCTTGGCAATGTCTCTGAGCACTTGACACCTTGTACTTCTGAACACTCCAGGTAGGTTGCAGTTCTGGAATACGGTGGCACTGGAGGATAATGGGTTCCTGGTAGTTTGACGTTTAATTCTTCTCAAGTCTTTTGCAGTTAATTTGCGCCTTTTCTTCCCCGTGCATTTTTTGCGCCCCAGTTGACTATTCGCAACAAAACGTTTGAATGTCCGGGGGTCACACCTCAATAGTTTAGCTATTTAACCTCTTGGGGCTAGGTGGGACGCTAGCGTGCCACCCGTGGTGCACTCCATCAACAGCAGGTGCATTTCAAGAGCGGCAAATTTGAATCCAAATAAATGTCAAAATTCAAATTTTTCAAAAATACAACTATGTTACACCATTTGAAAGATAAACATCTCCTTAATCTAACCACGTTTTACGATTTCAAAAAGGTTTTACGGCGAAAGCATAAATTTAGAGTATGTTAGGACAGTACATTTACAAGAGTTGTGTGTAATGTTTTGTCAAGTCAAAGACAGGGTCACCAAAACCATAAAACCAGCTAAAATGATACACTAACCTTTTACAATCTCCATCAGATGACACTCCTAGGACATTATGTTAGACAATGCATGCATTTTTAGTTCTATCAAGTTGATATTTATATCCAAAAACAGCGTTTTACTATGGCATTGATGTTGAGGAAATCGTTTCCCTCCAATAACCGGCAGTCAAGTCAGCGTCACAAATTAAATAATTAAAATTAGAAAACATTGGTAAAATATTATATTGTCATTTAAAGAATTATAGATTTACATCTTTTGAACGCAATCAACTTGCCAGATTTAAAAATAACCTTACTGGGAAATCACACTTTGCAATAATCTGAGCACTGCGCCCAGAAAAATACGCGTTGCGATACAGACTAGACGTCATGTTGGGGAGATCTAAAATCAAAAATACTATGTAAATAATCCATTACCTTTGATTCTCTTCATCAGATGTCACTTCCAGGTATCACAGGTCCATAACGAATGTAGTTTTGTTCAAAAAAGCTCATCATTTATGTCCAAAAATCTCCGTCTCGTTAGCACATGATGTAAGCCAGCCGGACTTCTCGTCATGAACGAGGGGAAAAAATATATTTCCGTTCGTTCAAACATGTCAAACGTTGTATAGCATAAATCATTAGGGCCTTTTTTAACCAGAACATGAATAATATTCAAGGTGGACGAATGCATAGCCTTTTATAACGTATTGGAACGAGGGTACCCAACATGAAGTAGCGCGCCAGGTGTCTAATGGGACATCACCGTTCCATGGCTCTTGTTCGGTCAGATCTCCCTCCAGAAGACTCAAAACACTTTGTAAAGGCTGGTGACATCTAGTGGAAGCAATAGGAAGTGCCAAAATATTCCTAAACCCCTGTGTTTTTCAATGGGATAGGTTTAAAGTCAATACAACACATCAGGTATCCACTTCCTGTCAGAAAATGTCTCAGGGTTTTGCCTGCCAAATGAGTTCTGTTATACTCACAGACACCATTCAAACAGTTTTGGAAACTTTAGAGTGTTTTCTATCTATATATAATAAGTATATGCATATTCTAGTTACTGGGTAGGATTAGTAACCAGATTAAATCGGGTACATTTTTTTTATCCAGACGTGCAAATGCTGCCCCCTAGACCCAACAGGTTAAAGAGTGTCGCATCTGTCTGAAAGGCATTTTACATTTTGGGCTTTTCAGTGTCAGGTGGGACGCTGCGGGACACACTATTCGACACACTATTCAACAGCCAGTGAAATAGCAGGGCGGCAAATTCAAAACAACAAAAATCTTCTAATTCAAATTTCTCAAACATACAAGTATTATATCCCATTTTAAAGATACACTTCCCATTAATCCAACCACATTGTCCGATTTCAAAAAGGTTTTACTGCGAAAGCATAACATTAGATTATGTTAGGAGAGCGCTAGCGTCCCACCTGCTATGGTTGTCTCTCTTTAAATCTCCATCTTGTGATACACGTGTCATATTGTGTTGGTCCGCTAGGGATCTGTTGCCATTATATTAAGTTCTAATCAATAACCTAGACTGTGTGTGTGTGTGTGTGGATATCTTATGTTATCATTTAGCTTGTTAATAAATAAATAATCAACTCAATTTGTGTGGTACAGAATGATTAGTCACGTAATAATTAAACATAGTTAATTATTCAGTAAATAGCATGTCATCACATTAACTGGGCAAATAACTCAATAGCATGTCATCACGTGATAGTCACGTCACGACATATTGGAGCCCCGTGCGAGGAATCTAAAATAAAATTAGGCCTCACTGTTGAATTCAGTCCATAGGAATTGTGTAGCAAGATACTTATACACCAATAGCGCTATAGGCAGGATTATTGTTGAGTGGCGTGTATGTGGTTTTTTTCTCACCCAGATACTCGTAGAGAGATTGCCTTCTGTGTTGTATATCTGACGAAAGTCAGTGTGTAGGAGATTTAATGAATAATACGAGCCAGGCCATATGATCTGGCCAATGTTGTTTAGGTATTCGGGAATAGACGTGTTGGGCCACAACATAGTTTTATTTCTGTCTCTCGCATTTCAGGAATGAGTAGACTCGGTCATTATTAATTTCTGGAGTCAAGACATATGGGCTGGCCGAATAGGAATTGAGGAGATATTAGCTGGACCGAAGCGAGTAATTATCCCTCATTCTCTCGCGTTTTCAGGAGCGTGAGTAGACCAACAGCATATTTCTTTGTTTTCCGTGCGTTCCGGTTAACATCGTGAAAAATATTTCAGAAAGGTGAACGTGAGACCTCACTTAGTAAACCCATTCTCTTGTTGGAGGGGACTTTTGTTGTACTGGAAAGTAAGATTCCGCACAAGTATAGCTAAGCATTGCACCAGATGCTAAGCTAACAAGGGGATGCAGCCATATTTTTTTTCCTTTGTTCACAAAGCGACACTCTGTCCCTTGGAAAATGGAAGTCCCGCCTCCTGGGACTCCCGTTTGAGTTCAGCTTTCTGTGATTAGTGACCCCTGGTGGTGAACAATCGGCAGTCATTTTTTATTGAATTATTATTTCATGTGACACCACTGGTTCTCTCACACCTATTACTACGGTGTACGCTGTATGGTATCCAACCAATCTCAACTGACTGGATATCATTGTCTCATTCAATTTAATAAATAAGTTAAATTGCCAAACTTACCTTTTCAGGTTGTTCAGTGGGATAATACACAAATTGATTTGCTCCAACCAATGAGACATTGTGCAACTTTTAAACATGAACCTAGTTACAGCAACGCTTTCATGTCAATTAAAGATTAATTCCCAAATAGCCTATACAGGTTTGATTTATCATTAAAATTGATTAATCAATTAAATTCGCTTTTTGCAAGTTCATTAATAGCCCAACTCACACATTACAGTATTGATGATTCATTGACGTCGATAAACTGATTTAAATCGTGCAAAACGACTACGCTAAACTTGTCACGGTTTTGAAAATAGAATTCAGTGGTTCTGTGACTCGCAAAAAGGACAGCACGCCGGCTAACAATGTCAAACAAGCTCAGAATGAACAAACACAAGCCTATTATCATAGACTTTGTTCAGCTTACTTTGGCATGCTCACTAAAACAGGAATGGAAGAGCTATTGCCATTCAAGCAAATGTTTCTGTCAAACATGTATCCCAACTTCATTAACCTCTCTTGGGTAGGGGGCAGTATTTTCACCTCCGGATGAAAGCATGCGCAAAGTAAACTGCCTGTTACTCAGGCCCAGAAGCTAGGATATGAATAGATTTGGATAGAAAACACTCTAAAGTTACCAAACTGTTAAAATAATGTCTGTGAGTATTACATTTACATTTACGTCATTTAGCAGACGCTCTTATCCAGAGCGACTTACAAATTGGTGCATTCACCTTATGATATCCGTTTGAACAACCACTTTACAATAGTACATCTATATCTTTTTTTGGGGGGGGGGGGGTAGGGGGGGGGGTTAGAAGGATTACTTAATCCTATCCCAGGTATTCCTTAACCTCTAGGCTAGGCGGGACGAATTCGTCCCACCTACGTAACAGCCACTGCTATCCTGTGGCGCGATTTTCAAAACCTTAAAAATCCTATTACTTCAATTTCTCAAACATATGACTATTTTACAGCCATTTAAAGACAAGACTCTCGTTAATCTAACCACACTGTCCGATTTCAAAAAGGCTTTACAACGAAAGCAAAACATTAGATTATGTCAGCAGAGTACCAAGCCAGAAATAATCAGACACCCATTTTTCAAGCCAGCATATAATGTCACCAAAACCCAGAAGACAGCTAAATGCAGCACTCACCTTTGATGATCTTCATCAGATGACAACCCTAGGACATTATGTTATACAATACATGCATGTTTTGTTCAATCAAGTTCATATTTATATCAAAAACCAGCTTTTTACATTAGCATGTGACGTTCAGAACTAGCATACCCCCCGCAAACTTCCGGGGAATTCGCTAACATTTTACTAAATTACTCACGATAAACGTTCACAAAAAGCATAACAATTATTTTAAGAATTATAGATACAGACCTCCTCTATGCACTCGATATGTCCGATTTTAAAATAGCTTTTTGGTGAAAGCACATTTTGCAATATTCTAAGTACATAGCCCAGGCATCACGGGCTCGCTATTTAGACACCCGGCAAGTTTAGCACTCACCATAATCATATTTACTATTATAAAAGTTTGATTACCTTTTGTTGTCTTAGTCAGAATACACACCCAGGACTGCTACTTCAATAACAAATGTTGGTTTGGTCCAAAATAATCCATCGTTATATCCGAATAGCGGCGTTTTGTTCGTGCGTTCCAGACACTATCCGAAATAGTAAAGAAGTGTCACGCGCATGGCGCAATTCGTGACAATAAAATTCTAAGTATTCCATTACCGTACTTCGAAGCATGTCAACCGCTGTTTAAAATCAATTTTTACGAAATTTTTCTCGTAGAAAAGCGATAATATTCCGACAGGGAATCTCCTTTTCGGCAAACAGAGGAAAAAATCCCAAAGGCGGGGGCGGTCGGGGTCACGCGCATAAGCCAGTGTCCCTTGATCAGCCACTTGAGAAAGGCGATAATGTGTTTCAGCCTGGGGCTGGAATGACGACATTCTGTTTTTTCCCGGGCTCTGAGCGCCTATGGACGACGTGGGAAGTGTCACGTTAGAGCAGAGATCCTTAGTAAATGATAGAGATGGAAAACAAGTTCAAGAAATGGTCAGACAGGCCACTTCCTGTAAAGGAATCTCTCAGGTTTTGACCTGCCATTTGAGTTCTGTTATACTCACAGACACCATTCAAACAGTTTTAGAAAATTTAGGGTGTTTTCTATCCATATGTAATAAGTATATGCATATTCTAGTTACTGGGTAGGAGTGGTAACCAGATTAAATCGGGTATGTTTTTTATCCAGCCGTGTCAATACTGCCCCCTAGCCCTAACAGGTTAAAGAGGAGTATAACAGAACTGATATGGCAGGTGAAAACCTGAGAAAAATCCATCCAGGAAGTGGAATTCATTTAATGTGGCTGTTTTTCCAACTCAATGCCTACAGAGAATCCAATGGGTTAGGAATCAGATTGCAGTTCCAATGGCTTCCACTAGATGTCAACAGTCTTTAGACATGGTTTCAGGCTTTTATTTTGAAAAACGACAAGTAAAAAGCCATTTTGGTCAGGGGACAGGGGAAGTATGCAGACCTGATTTGGGCGCTGTTTGTTATTTTTCCTTTTTATTGAAAACGGTATTGTCCGGTTGAAATATTATTGATTATAAAGACAATAAACAACCTGAGGATTAATTATAAACATCGTTTTACATGTTTTGAAGAACTTTACCAGTACTTTTAGTATTCGTCTGCCTGCTGTGACCGCCTTGGAGCCATTGGATTACTGAACAAAACACGCCAACAAAACTGAGTTTTTGGGACATAAAGAGGGACTTTATCGAACAAAACAAACATTTACTGTGTAACTGGGAGTCTTGTGAGTGCAACCATATGAAGATCATCAAAGATAAGTTATTAATTTTATCGCTATTTCTGACTTTAGTGACTCCTCTACTTGGCTGGTAAATGTTTATATGATTTTTTATGCGGGGCGCTGTCCTCAGATAATCGCATGGTATGCTTTCGCCATAAAGCCTTTTTGAAATCTGACAGTGGCTGGATTAACAACAAGTTAATCTTTAAGCCGATGTATAACACTTGTATATTATATGAATGCTTATTATGTGTATTCCTGTATTTTGAATTTGGCGCTCTGCAATTTTACCGGATGTTGGCCAGGTGGGACGCTAGCGCCCCACACCATCTAGAGAGGTTAACTACTTTGGCCCTACTGAGAGCCCACACAACTAGGTTTTTGAGCTTGGGCGGGAACAATAACTCAATTGGAAGGTGTGGCAGCAGGGATAGGTGCGGCAAAAGATGTCGCACAATGGGGGTGGCTACCAAGTACCATCACACCGATAACCACCGCAGTAACAATAGCTATGAAGAATGGCCCCAACCAAGCAGGTCCCGTAGAGATCGATCGGGCTGCTACGCCTGTGCACCTAACCCTCACGAAAGGTCGGGAGACAAGGGTAACAAGCGTAACAAGAGCAACAAAGGGTTCAACAATGATGTAAACGTCAACCAAAACAATATAGAAGCTTTGATAAGAGATGTACTGCAGCGGGAGAAATTTGAGAAAGAGGACAAGGATAAGTCACCATGACTAGGCGTAAAATTGCCAGAGAACGAGTCCGCCAAAATTCACACCATTTGCGAGGATGTCAACATTCCCATTACCCCCGACCCTCACTCAAATCCCTGTCCAGGGACCGCTCAATCTAAACACAAGCCCACAGGTTTTGTTTAGAGACTCTGATACAGATGTGGAGACGCACAATGTATGTAGCATTGCAACAGATGATTTCTCTCCCATTCCGATAGAGGAATCACTGGGTCACGAAGGTGGGTTACCTGTCTTGAAAATCGACACAGATAACCAACCGCTCCGTTCTTCCAACCCACTCCACTTTGTTGGGCATATCATGAGAAAAACTAACTCAAACAGGCCATACCTTAACCTGTTATGGCTAGGGGGCAGTATTTTCACGGCCGGATAAAAAACGTACCCGATTTAATCTGATTATTACTCCTGCCCAGAAACTAGAATATGCATATAATTATTAGCTTTGGATAGAAAACACTCCAAAGTTTCTAAAACTGTTTGAATGGTGTCTGTGAGTATAACAGAACTCATTTGGCAGGCCAAAACCTGAGAAGATTCCATGCAGGAAGTGCCCTGTCTGACAATTTCTTGGCCTTCTTGATTATCTCTATCCATTACAGGGGATCTCTGCTGTTACGTGACACTTCCTACGGCTCCCATGGGCTCTCAGAAGGCGGCAAAAAGCTGAATCGTGGCTTTGCATGCCCTGGCTGAAAAAAAGTAGCGCGTTTGGATAGTGGCTGGTCACAGTACTGTGAGACTCAGGCTCGTGCCCGAGTCGACCCCATGCTTTATTTTCTTTCGTCTGTTTACCTAAACGCAGATTCCCGGTCGGAATATTATCGCTTTTTTACGAGAAAAATTGCATAAAAATTGATTTTAAACAGCGGTTGACATGCTTCGAAGTACGGTAATGGAATATTTAGAATTTTTTTGTCACGAAATGCGCCATGCTCGTGACCCTTATTTACACTTCGGATAGTGTCTTGAACGCACGAACAAAACGCCACTATTTGGATATAACTATGGATTATTTTGAACCAAACCAACATTTCTTATTGAAGTAGCAGTCCTGGGAGTGCATTCTGACGAAGAACACCAAAGGTAATCAAACTTTTCTAATAGTAAATCTGACTTTGGTCAGGGCTAAACTTGGTGGGTGTCTAAATAGCTAGCCGTGATGGCTGGGCTATCTACTCAGAATATTGCAAAATGTGCTTCACCGAAAAGCTATTTTAAAATCGGACACCTCGATTGCACAAAGGAGTTCTGTATCTAGAATTCTTAAAATAATTGTTATGTTTTTTGTGAACGTTTATCGTGAGTAATTTAGTAAATTCACCGGAGGTTTGCGGGGGGTATGCTAGTTCTGAACGTCACATGCTAATGTAAAAAGCTGTTTTTTGATATAAATATGAACTTGATTGAACAAAACATGCATGTATTGTATAACATAATGTCCTAGGTGTGTCATCTGATGAAGATCATCAAAGGTTAGTGCTGCATTTAGCTGTGGTTTTGTTTTTTGTGACATTATATGCTAGCTTGAAAAATGGGTGTCTGATTATTTCTGGCTGGGTACTCTGCTGACATAATCTAATGTTTTGCTTTCGCTGTAAAGCCTTTTTGAAATTGGACAGTGTGGTTACATAAAGGAGAGTCTTGTCTTTAAAATGCTGTGAAATAGTCATATGTTTGAAAAATTGAAGTTTTTGTATTTTTGAGGAATTTGTAATTCGCGCCACGCCTATCATTGGATATTGGAGCAGGTGTTCCGCTAGCGGAACGTCTAGATGTAAGAGGTTAAAGCAGTCTTAGAGGACTGTTTGACCTATGATGCTATGATAGATTGAGGTTCAACTCCCTCATATCTAAAACTTTGCTGGATGAACTCAAAAGGGCAGTGGACCCAACAAAACATTAGTTGAGAACGGAACATTGCGACACGAAACTTCAAGGTTTCACTCAAGCTACCTCGCCTTGAACCAAGCGTATCCAACTAAAACTGAACTTCAAAAGTGTGTCACTTATCCACCCTATGTACGTGACTAGCATTGACACCAAACAGATGCTTATTGGGATAGATTTAATTGATTGGAATACCAACTAAGTCTAGTCACAAATAACTATGCCAAGTCTGTTGACTTCACCGCATTCTTCAAAGGCTACATGCCATACGTTGTGCAACGATGAGGGTTCGACGTCATCAACTGACGTACCCCTGGTGAACTTGGTCAAGAGTCCGCCATTGATGGCAAATGACAAGTTCAACTCGGAAATTAACCGAACACAGGTTTTCCTGTCTTGGGTGTTTCACCAGCCGACACATACCACCCTCCTCTGATAGGTGGTGTGTGCCTAAACAGCACTATGGTTGAGGACGCCATACTGACAACTTGGTTTGAAAAATCTGCAATCAGTTTGGAAATGTTCAACGACATTTCGAAAAGGGCTAACTGCCACCCCCTTGTTCCGAAAACGTTCAGATTCCCACTGGGCACGACTCCCCAGACGACACTCACCGCCTTAGGGGTGTGTATGCTATCACTCCGCATTGGAACCAAGGAAGTATCTCACTACCTACTGGTTGTCGCGAACCTCCCACATACAGTCTTCTGTGTTCCAATGGCACGTTGTGTTACCTAATCCAAGTTTACAATTTTAAATGGCTAAGTGATCATTAGAAAACCCTTTTGCAATTATGTTAGCACAGCTGAAAACTGTTGTTCTGATTAAAGAAGCAATAAAACTGGCCTTCTTTAGACTAGTTGAGTATCTGGAGCATCAGCATTTGTGGGTTCGATTACAGGCTCAAAATGGCCAGAAACAAAGAATTTTATTCTGAAACTTGTCACTCTATTCTTGTTCTGAGAAATTAAGGCTATTCCATGCAAGAAATTGCCAAGAAACTGAAGATCTCGTACAACGCTGTGTACTACTCCCTTCACAGAAAAGCGCAAACTGGCTCCAACCAGAATAGAAAGAGGAGTGGGAGGCCCCGGTGCACAACTGAGCACGAGGACAAGTACATCAGAGTGTCTAGTTTGAGAAATAGACACCTCACAAGTCATCAACTTGCAGCTTCATTATATAGTACCTGCAAAACACCAGTCTCAACATCAACAGCGAAGAGGTGACTCCGGGGCGGCGCACAATTGGTCCAGCGTCGTCCGGGTTAGGGGAGGGTTTGACCAGCAGGGATATCCTTGTCCCATCGCGCTCTAGCGACTCCTGTGGCGGGGTGGGCGCATGCATGCTGACACAGTCGCCAGGTTTATGGTGTTTCTTCAGACACATTGGTGTGGCTGGCTTCCGGGTTAAGCAGGCATTGTGTCAAGAAGCAGTGCGGCTTGGTTGGGTTGTGTTTTGGAGGACGCACTTGACCTTCGCCTCTCCCGAGTCCGTATTGGAGTTGCAGCGATGAGACAATTGGATACCACAAAATGTAAATAATTAATGAGGTGCGTATTCCTACGTCAACCGGAGAAGCTCCTACGTTTGTGAGACAATACAAAATTCTGCTTGCAGCATACGCAACGGTACAAGAGATTATCGACTCCCTATTAGCTAAACAGATAATCAGGGAATGCAACAGCGCTCCCATGTGACCCGTTTTGAAATCAATGGTTAAATGGCGTCTTACCATTGACTATAGACAACTCAACAAGCTGGTCCGTTGTCTCATTGGCCAATGACACAGCTCAACCAGGAGTTGCCAAAGATGGCAAACGCCAGGTACTTCTCCACTGTCGACGTGGCGAATGGTTTCTGGACCATGACAAATCGACCCTCGTGACCAACACAAGTTGGCTTTCTCTTTCTCAAACAAGCTCTTCACGTTCAATCGTTGCCCGTTCGGGTATGTGAACTCCCCCTCAGAGTTCAACATCTTCCTGCACAAGGCAATGCCAGACGCTGCCTCCAGGGGAACTATAATATATGTAGACGACGTTCTCATGAGAAGTGAGATTTGGTCACATCACCTCAATGAGATGGAACACGTTCTTACCCAACTCGGGGTAGCCGGAGCAAAGTTGGCCATCATGAAAGGACAATGATGCAGGACCAAGGTAAACTACGTTGGACTTCTGGTGATTGCTGAGGGCATCTTGAAACAGTCTTAACAGTATCCTAGCAACAGCAGAATAGTGGCTTGGCTTATGATGCCGCAGAGCCATGATGTGGTAGTCAACTACGCAAAAGCAAAAACAATGTGCCTTTTTGTGGGATTTTGGCAGTGTGTCAACGCAGTGGTAACAATGAAACCGACTTCACACCACCCCTGTGTGACATAGCTCCGCCATTTCCTTCGAACCATTACTACTTCAAAGACAACGTGTGTCATGGCATGCCGATGACATTTGTGGATGGCTGTTCTTATCGTCATCTAGACCACTTGCAAGCTGGTGTGGGATTGGTATGGCACAACGACATTCCGTGCAAACCGCTTCAATTTCAGCTAGGCAACAAGACCAGCCAGTTCGCAGAAGTGCTTATCACAGCGGCGTGCTTATCACACTGCAAACGGCATTGAAACATGACTTGTCAGAACTGACAATCTGCACCGACTCAAACTACGCCAGACTCATCTTCTTATGCCACTTGCCGTTTTGGAAACAAAATCACATGACTACTTCAAGTGGCAAAGTGAAAAACAAAGAGCTCATTCTAGCTTGCGATGACCTTATAACCAAACATGGCATACAGGTGTATTGGAAGAAAGTCAAGGGACACTCCAAATCACCTGGTCATGACAAACTTGGCAACAACCATGCCGACAGCATGGCGAAATCTGCTGCAATTCACGGCACCCCTTGGGTGTTCGATGCTCGAGACGCTATGATCACAGAGGCGGCCATGGTGTCTGTGGTAATGCGTAGCCATGTGCAACGCGGGAAACATCTTCACACAAACATAATGTGTTGCTAACTCATTCATTCCTGAGTGGTGACCTGTCATCAAGTCAAATAGTGGCTATTTAAGAATATCAAATATAAAATGTATTTTGATTTGTTTACCACTTTTTTGCTTCCTACATGATTCCATATGTGTTATTTCATAGTTTTGATGTCTTCACTATTATTCTACAATGTAGAAAATAGTAAAAATAAAGAAAAACCCTTCGATGAGTAGGTGTTCTAAAACTTTTAACTGGTAGTGTGTATTTGTACAAGTATTGTTTTTGTTACAGTATTACATTTCAGGGAGCATTCTAAAGACAACTGGCAATGTTGCTTAGTACTGTAAAATAATTGTATATTACTGTAGGTATTTACCTGTAAATTTACATAAACTATTTTCCTTACTGTAAAACATATTATAGCATACCTGCTGTAAATTCACAGCAGTCATGCTGTAATATGTTTTACAGTAAGGAAAATAGTACTGTAAACTATATTAAAACATCACTGCTGTAAAGACAAATTACAGTATTAAACTGGCGACTGTGGTGCCAGGATAATGCTGTAAATTTACAGGGAAAAGTTTTACAGTGTAAGCTACAGTTCCCTTGACTTGCCATAGGGCTATTTGAAGTCCCCGTCTTATGACTGTCGAATTTGTATAGCCCTCTTAATCATCACACATAACATAGCTGGCATTAATATCATCATCATCATCTTTTACCACTTCACCAAATATTACTTTTCTGGCACTCCCTTCTCTTTATTT
Organism: Salmo salar; assembly: GCF_965601325.2. Classification (NCBI taxonomy): domain Eukaryota; kingdom Metazoa; phylum Chordata; class Actinopteri; order Salmoniformes; family Salmonidae; genus Salmo; species Salmo salar. Next base: position 4,844,807 of record NC_138316.1, read on the forward strand.
TCAACTCTCCATTTCACAGCTTTTCTCGTATTGAATTATACTCCGAAATTAACATTTTTGCCTCCTTGGATCAACTTAACTTTCTGCACGTTCCCAAAATCTTTTGGTGATTGACTTCTAGGCTATTTGACGCGAGTACAGTTAGGCCCTAAAGTTTAGGCTTATGCACTAATGCCATATAGCCTAAAATAATGAAAGAAAACCTCAATGTATCCTATAAATTGTATAAGAATTTATGATTTTTTTAAGGTATTGTTTTCTCTTTATTCAACCCACACATCACTACTACTGACATTACAAATGTGATGCAGAAGATCGTGGGAGAGATTTTTAATTAGAGAAGAATGGATTCACTTTTTCAATGCCAGTTAGGGATACTATAGTTATCAGATTTCACATTGGATTTTTTAATTCTGGTGCTGCTCTGCACAGAGGTTTAAAAGGAACAGAAATGAATGATATAAACTGTACTTTTTGGTTCAGAACTTTATTTTGCTGGTCGAAACAGTGGAACGGAACGAAAAAAGTATAGTTATGTTCAGAACGAACAAATTGTAATATAATTTCGGTTCCAACCCCTGCTTTTCATTGACTTTGATTTAAATTTACTAGAATTCCCTGTGTACAGTCTAGTAGGCCAATATCAGACATTGGACTGCACAAATGCACTGACTAATCGGGCCTTGCATTGGTGTATTGGACTTGATATGTCAGACCATAACAACCATGGTCAAGTCCACGTTAACACTATCTCCTTCCTAGATATAAAACGTTTACCACACCAGTTAGATAAGAGCTTTTATGGTAAACTTGCTTTTATTCTTAATTTTTTATAGATTTTATTTTTAAAGTAAGAAAATAAAGGCAGAAGATCAATTATTGAATGGAAAACCCAGAAAACACAATCAAAAATCGTGCATGTCAGTATTCCACATCGAACTCACACAGTGATCTTATAGATTTCGATAATTGTTTCGCTCACCTCCAAACTCTCATTACCGCTTTAATACAGTCCCGTTTTTCCGTGACACACACAAGATCTGTCTCATTACGGAAATCGCTCTTCATTTCTGATTATTTTATTTGAAACCATGGTTATATTTCTGTGCGCCATATCACGCTGTAATGGAGTCCAGGCGGAGGGCAGAGGACTAATAGGGGCATCAGATGCGGCGGGCGATTCAGCCTGGGCAGGAGGCCCAGAGTCGAGCACTCCTGACAGGCCTTCCTCTTCACGGCTCCCCACTCTCAGTCTCTCTCTCTCTCCAGGGCTCAAACGCTACAAACGTATTACAAAGTCAAAACAATAATATAATTTGTTAAGCTGCCATTTCTGCAGATGGAAGATCGATTTTTCTTTTATATTTCTGTAATTGAGTGAATACAGATGCCAGGCGGATTCACACACACACACATACAAACTAACAATACGTCAACAAAAACTATCCTGGTAGAATATATCGTCTATTATAGGCCTAATAATAAAATATGGTATTCAAAGTCCACTCCATGTGTGCAGTTCTATCCAGGGATATCCGTCCCCTGATTTAAATGGGTAGGCTTTCTGCGATAGTGTGGCACCTGTTCTACTAACCCAGACAAATTGGATATCATTTTTATGTCTCTGAGTGCAGCATCAAGAACGTTAGCGGTAGTTTCGCGAGCCAATAGCTAGCATTAGCGCAATGACTAATGTCTACAGGTATGATAGCAATGCTTCCAGTCATCGCGCTAACGCTAGTTAGCGTAATGAGCTCCAAAAGTATCGGTACAGTGCACAGTGACACGTTTTGTTGTTTTGGCTCTGTACTCCAGCACTTTGGATTTGAAATGATACATCCAAATGTGTCACTGTCCCAATACTTTAGGAGCTCACTGCATACTACCATACCTGTAGACCTCCAGTCATTGCTCTAACATTAGTTAGCATTGGCTTGCGAAACTACCCTACCTACCTTCCTTCATAGCCGAGATCTAAAAATGGTATCCATGAGTTCATCTGAATCTGGTGAAGTAGAACAAGGGCTTAAAATGACAGAACTCGCAGTATCCCTTTAACACAGTCGATTACAAAAAATCTGAGTAGGGAGGACACAGAATTCTTGATCTGAAATTGCTTAACAGAATTGCATTTGTTTTGTTGCGCTTCCATTAAAAAGTGTCTTCTCATCCGCAGGACGCATCTAAACATCCATTCCTCCCTCAGATGCGCTGCATTAAACAGGGACGATTGTGTGTGTGTGAGAGCGTTTTCACTGGGGAAGATTGATGTGGTCCAGTTACAAAGGCTGAGTGAGATGTAAACCCCCTTTTATCAGGTTCCTATATGTATTACAGCCATAACAACGCATTGGGCAATTTATGGAGAGGGTATATTGGAATAAAACTAAACCATTCATATTTTTGGGCTTTTATCATTAAACAAAAACTAAATCGGGTGATTAATAACACTACCACTACTACTACTACTACTAATAATAATAGGCCTACTTATAATAATAAAAATAATGTTATGGTGTTGTAGGCTTATAAACACAAATTCCATAATTTGCAAGGCCTATAGTTGAACCATATTTTTGTTAATTATTTCGTATTATTATTATTATTTTCATATTATTATTACATTATTGTTGTTAATGCTATTTGTAATGTTTGCTACATGTTTGCGTGTGAAAGGTTTATGATTTCTTCTGATGTAGCCAAATGTTTCCTTGCCTTGTAGCAATTTTCCCAATAGACATGTCTTCAAAGGCTTAGATGTTTACTACTTTGTTTAAATACATTTAACAACCATGGTATGAACAATTGCATGCACGTTTTTCTTTGTCATCAGTTTCAAATGCAGAATTCAATAAGCTTGTGACATTGGGTTTAGCCAATAGAAAAAAAGTTCAATTCAATATATTTCATCAACATTTCTTAAATATGTGTGCCTTTCAGAAAGACAAAGGCAAGTATGCAGGGATTGCTGGCTTATAGCGAAATAGGGATAATTTATCAAGCCCTTAGGCAAATCGGCCCATATTTTACTTGCAGACAACTTTTTGGCGGGGTTGTTTACAGCTATGGAGAGAGCTAGGCACGCCTTTGCAGAGAGGAAAGCAATTTTTGTCATCTGACAAAATGTTATTGTCAAAGAACACTTTATATATATTTTTTGTGGTGTAAACAGCATCATATTACTTAATTTTTCAATACAGTACTACAAATTACATTAGGCCTAGACACAATTACAACTAATTCCATTAACACCGTTTTCCAATAAGGGCATGTGCTATAGAAAGTCCTCAATCATGCTGTAGATTCATTGATAATGATAAGGAGCAAACTCTGACAGTGTAGCCTACAGACCGCCCAGCTCTCCTCCACTCTCTCACACAGAGGATCCTCCTGCAGACAGTTGCATCGAAGCTCCTCTCTGTTTCTGATCCTCAGATAGCCTATAGAAAAAAAAACTATCTTACCATTAAATGGACCACCTGACCTTTTCCCCTGAGTTTCCATGCTTTGCCGATCCCATCCATATACATCTGGCTGATGCCACCAGTGCCGGCCTTGTTAACAGATTGCAGCAGCATAAAAGATGAGTTGAACCGGTGTCATCCCGGAGAGGGGGAGAAAGGGGCCGAGCAGTGAGGGTTCTCGCTCGGACGCCTCCTTTGTGCGTCTGTAAAGGAACCATTTAGTCCTGGCGGCGGTGGTCTATTCACACAGCTAACCCTGACAGCTGAGCTGCTAAAGCCCCTTCTCTCCAGTATAGGCTATACACTGTAACAGAAAACGGTAATTTATACGGTAATTTTAGGTATTATCATCAATAAAACACTCAAACGTTTTACTGCAGAATACTGTAAATGATGGTGTATTGTGGGACAATTTTCTGTATTTCGAATGGTACTGTAATTCCACCTAACAGAATACAGCACCATACCATATCTTTGGAGCCCAAAAACCTGACCACTAGTGGGCACATGTTATTGTTGTTTCTGACTAACATATTTTGAGATGTGCCTTGGAAGAGGCTATATTTGTTGCTGTACCAATTTAACTCCTATTTGGTTATAGTGCCCCATCAATTTGAAATATATAAGGGACACATTGGAGTGGCAGCAAGTATTTTTTACAGTACACCTACTGTAATTTAACCACTTAAGCTTTAACCTTAAATGGTTGAGCATTTTGCCATGTCCTTTTGTTCTGTTTTGCCCCGTAGTTGCAGCCAGTTTGAAAGTCTTTGTTAAGGCCTGTAGAAGTGCAAATTATATAAAACACCAAATGTTCATTAATTCATCAATTATTCATTAATTCCGATTAAGGTAGTATTTACTTTATTATTATTATTTTTTTACAGTATAATACAATCCATTTTACGGTATTGTAGCCTACTGTCATTAGACAGTATTTGCTTTGATACCGCATTTATATTACAGTAGGAGTACTATAATATTAAACACATAATTTTACTTAACACCGAGCTACGTGTAAATTACTTTCAAATTCTTGGTAAGCTTAATGAGCTAAATTATTTACGTCAGGTTTTGTTTGAGCGAAATAAATAGCATTAATTGCTCCGGTGTTTTTTTTATTTATTTATTTATTTCACCTTTATTTAACCAGGTAGGCAAGTTGAGAACAAGTTCTCATTTACAATTGCGACCTGGCCAAGATAAAATGGTGTTGATGAAAAGTAGATCGAGAAAGCAGCCGACCAGTAACTGCACTTTAATCCATATCTTCACATGTATTTATTTCGACGATTTGTTTCCACCAACCACATGCCTTAAGGGAAAATACATTTTATTTAGGATAGAGGAAGAGAGGGAGCTTTGTAGCGCATGTTAAACCAGCACAGACGGAAACAGAGATCTCCTCAGCTATCATTTACAATAAACCCCCCTTTCTCTGACAGCGCCATCTAAACAGATAAATTAGTACAAATTCACTCAGATTTTACTCTAATAACAGTGATGAAAGCATGTAGATTCATCCCTAATTACACAAATGCCTAATCCCTAATGGTCTTGAAAATGACTGTTGAATTATAATCTAAACATTGTTGTTGGTTGATTCAGGGAAGGAACCTACTGAAATTACCCACATTGTGACAGCCTTGAAATTACATGGATGTGAGACTTGAATGGTTAATAATAGCAATATTTAAAGAGTAGTTGTGTTGTTTTGAATAACCTAAATCTTAAATCAGTAAAAGTCTACTATAGTTTATACTTCAATCCAATTGGGTTCATATTCCCTTTTCTTCAACAAAAGTATGTGTTATCTGTTGTGTTGTTACTCTGTTATTATGATGAACTGCAATCATAGACCTATGGTCACGTTTCAGTTATGTGCAATTTCAAAACAAATATCCCAGTAATTTGGGGTTAAAGCTATTACGGGTGTTTTGTGGTAGTTTATAGATAAAGTCGTTCTAAAACGTAAACTAGAAGGATAAAAAGCCAATGAATCAGTGCAGAGAATGACGGGTAATAGTTGCTGCTAGGGCGTGGATGTGTGTGAGTGGCTGGCGATAGGGGGTCGTGGCGTTGACATTTCCAGAGTTCTATTCTGATTGGCTCTTACTTGAAGAAGCTCATGGGTTCTTTCAACTATTAAGTGCCTCCCTATCGCTCTAAAGGACATTATAATGCAAGGGTCCTCCTTTTTGAGCACAAATAGAATTTTCTTTCATTTGGAGGATATATAGCTTACTTAAAAAATATATATTTAAAGTTGTAAGGTAGACCACATTTGTAAGGTGGACCATATTTCGCACTGGAGCGGTGCGCCATGCTCTCTCACACCGATCTCCTGGATGCTCGGCTCGGTGAGTTATCATCGCAAAACTCCGGTCTTCAACTATACTGTAAGCTGGAGCAATTTCTAATCTAACAGCATTATGAAATTAAATTTACCCATTTGTCTTTGATGTCAGCCCGTTGCATCTAAGTAAAATAATTATTTCAAAAATGAATAATTTCAACCCTGCATATTATGTGTAAATTCTGAAATGTTGATGTTGATTAAATTGAATTTGTGAGTCAAGCAGAGGATGAATAATATGTGTAACACTTTTAGAGGACTCGGATGAATAACAATTGCCTGTAATTTGACAAACATTTTACATTTCACATCAGGGAATTAAGATTTTACCCTATACAGACAAATGTATCGCTCGTTCTTCAAATGCATAATTTCAATAATTTCTGATTGTGTTTTATCCCTCACTCAAGGGTCTCAGAGTTGTTCTCTGCAGCGCTAACTGTGTTGCCATCTCTCTCGCTCTCTCTCTCCCCTGCAGGGATGAAGGATGCTGCGGAGCTGCTGGGGAACCGAGACCCGATGAAGTGCCGGCTGAGCGGTGGGGTGGCGGACCAGGGAGACATGGACCCTGGCCCGGACACGGTGGAGGGGGCCACCTTGCTGCCCGGGGATGAAATCCCCACAGGTGGATCCAACCAGCCGGGCATGCCGGTAAACAGTAAGGACACTGAGAAACAGCAGCAGCAACAGCAGCATAATTCTAGTCAGACTGCGAACCAGCAGAAACAGAAGCGGCATCGAACGCGCTTCACCCCAGCTCAGCTGAACGAACTGGAACGGAGCTTCGCCAAGACCCACTACCCAGACATCTTTATGCGTGAAGAGCTGGCGCTGAGGGTCGGCCTCACCGAATCCCGTGTGCAGGTAATCCCGTGTCTTGGGGTATTGATGTTTCTTTAGATTACATTTACCCACAAAATGTCCTGTTAAATTGATATCATAAACATGTGTAATCACATAATGATTAGGCTACTCATACAAACATATTTTTATATATTTCTAAAACGAATAAGCCAAAATGATATGCAAATGTATTGGTTTTACAAAATGTGTTTTAGCCTAACTATGCAATTCACTATGTGATATACTGTAGCCAAGAGAAGGCCCTTAAAATTCAATTATAATAGCCCATCAACATTTTAAACAATGATTTAGCCTTGCTGTATATTTATTTTATATTGTTAGAATTAGGCAATACAAAATGTCAATAACGCAATGAGCATAAAAACGTGTCCAATATGTATCAACATGTATCCAAGCAAATGTTCCACCCATAAGAAAACAAGTAAACTTATTCTGATATTTAGCAATATGAACAGAAGAACTGATGCACAATAGCATAACATTGATTTCGTTATTTTATAGGCTAAGGGGCAGGTGATTGAAAAGTAGAAAGACACATCAGGGTCAGGAGCGTTGTCCATGGTGCTGGTGCACCTCCCTAACGCTTGCTGTTGCCCAACGTGTGCACGACTAATATCATGCCAAACCACAGTTCTACCAATGGCAGCGCTATTCCTTGTATATAATCCAGTTTAAATTAGTTTAATTGAATAAGAAACATGCTATTTTATTATTTATAATATTTACTCGATTAATTTCTAAACTATACTTGTTGTTGACGCTCACAGGAAAAGCTGCAGTCAAGCCATTTCTCTTTAGGGTGGTCGTTGTAAAATAAACTAATTTGTGGCAGTCTATAGTACGTCATTCCTGAAATAATGGGGGAAAGTTCATCTTAAAATAAAAACGATGCCTTGGAACATTCTTCTCATTCAGCAAAGCAGTGTATACCACACTACTGTAGGGCCTATATTGCAAATCTGCAGAAGTGCTGTTTGTATTAAGACCTAGCAAAGTACAATTTGAAATGCACATTGAACGTCACAGAGAAATAATAACATTTTCCATAGTTTATGCACGGTGCCATAATATTTTAGGAAACATGTATACTGGTAACCTACAAGGATGCCTGCATGTTATCAATTTGAATATATTCATTAGTTTCTGTCTCTAACCTATACCTTTAGTGCGTCAAAAACGTCATAAATATTTTTACATTTATTTTAATATTTTATTTTATTTAGAATGGCATAGTCTAGGCCTATAACATAAAAAATATTTTAATTACGTGGATGTATGCTGGATTTCTAAGACACTATAATAAAACCAAACACATTTTTATCAACCTATTTCTGTCTTATTTATAAATGGACGGATTATTAACCAATGATGTGAAATTCATGCAAATGACCCTCATTGCAATCAAGTATATCATTAGTCATGGCTACAATTAAGTCGTTTTTATATTATAAACAAACACTAAAGAAGTATGAAAGCAGCCCTATCTGATATCTAAACCTACATTTCTGCAAACAGTGCATTAGATTTGCAGTGTAACTTCGCCCATTTGTTGCCGTCCTCTGGAATGGTCTATCAGCTACGTCTTAATAGGACGCTGTGCGAGACTATATTGTACTTTGTTAATGGAATGAGAAATTGCATTTTCTTTCCCCTCGAGTGTAATGGATTCGCTCGGCGTTTCACGGCTGGCTGAAGTGAATGAGAGCGAGATTTTAGATTTAATACAGCGGCACAGACTCCCGGACCCGTGAACCCATTAATCATGCCTGGAATAGCGATGAAATCTTCATAAAGCTCTATCCATAAGACCCTACAAGTAACCTGCCACACACTACGTGTGTGTTTCATACAGAGTTTTATGATTGTTTTAACAATTATTTAAACCACTGATTTGAGTATTTTTATTACGTAAATAGAGTTTTAACCAATCTTAACGTCAGCAGCTGCTTCCGTGCGAAGTTGGTTTAGAACATTGTTTTAGATACGAATTCCGTATTATAGTAATGGATTTAATCTGAACGGTCCATGGACCACAGAGATCCTGTGAAATTACTGCTCCGATATATGATGCCTACCTACACAAGGTTCAGTTTAACGCCCCTTGCAGGTCTCGAACCCACAACCACTGCTAACTACTGCTAACCACTGCTCCAATAAGGGTCAACCCCTAGGCAAGGTTCATTACATTATTAAAGTATATTAAAGAATATGAGGACCAATTTCTAATGTTTATTTTTGAAATTGTACCTTATTTATCCAGGTTTAGTTTCTGACTAAATAAAATGTTAAAAACAAAGCTAGTAATTTGTAAGACTTTTGGATATTCCTCTATATTCCCTTTCCAAGTTTAGCCTATAAGAATAAATGCTATATGTTCGAAATGTGTTATGTAGCCTAACCTTTCTCATGCCCTCTTTCTTTTTCTCTCCAGGTGTGGTTCCAGAACCGCCGTGCCAAGTGGAAGAAGCGTAAGAAGACCACCAACGTGTTCCGCGCCCCTGGCACTCTGCTACCAACGCACGGCCTGCCTCAGTTCTCTGCTGCGGCTGCCATGGAGAACAGCCTGTGCTCCTTCCACGCCAACGACTCCCACTGGGCCACGGGGATGCACGGGGTGTCCCAGCTCCAGCTCCCCCCGGCCCTTGGCCGCCAGCAGGCGATGGCCCAGTCCCTTTCCCAGTGCAGCCTCGGGGCCGGCCCGCAGCACAACTCCATGGGCCTGTCCAACGGCCTTTCCTCCAATGGCTCAGGCCTGCAGTCCCACCTCTACCAGCCCCCGTTCCCCGGGATGCCCGCCTCCCTCTCCGGTCCAACGAACGTGTCAGGTTCGCCACAGCTGTGTAGCTCTCCGGACAGTGACATGTGGAGAGGGACAAGCATTGCCTCACTGCGACGCAAAGCGCTCGAGCACACAGTGTCCATGAGTTTCACTTAATGACGTTTGAAGATGACCCCCTTTGTTTAGCTTTTAGCTGTACCCCGCCATTTTAAGAAATACCTGTGTGAAGACTACTCAGGACTCAAAGTATTTCATGAGAATAACAATGAAATAGAATGGCCAGACTGGAGTCTGAGTTGTGTTCAGATGTCATAATAAAAAACCCAGATGACATTGGCTTGTAAATTTGGTGAAGTGGACGTGAGAAATAGGCTAATTTACCTGCGTCTCAGAATGTCTGTTTATCTTAACGTCCATTTTCCCAAAAATGATTATATCACCTATTCATAATTATATTGTCATTATTTGGCCAAGAATCCTTGTCATTTTCTATTTTTCATTAGGTGTGGCTGTTGCACACCATAGGAAAGTAAGATATCATGTCAGTGAATTTATTTGTTTTCTAAGCTGTTAAATGCTTTAAATTAAGTTGGGAATCAGATTTCGAAATGCCACATGTACTGCATGTTTGAATGGGTCTGATGCATGCGCAGTGAAGTGGATTTGACCCCTGAAATAGCCTATTTTTCTTCTTCTGCCTCGTTCCCGAAATGCCCACTTGATCACTTCTTATGGATTTAAGAGAATGGAAATGGTGTAAGGACTGTTATGTAGACTCTGACTCTGTTCCAATATCCACACTAGCATAGGCTACTTTGAAGAAATGTACTGGTCATGCATTCTAAGTGGTATATAAAGGTCTAGCAATCTTTTTGTTTTACATCTATGCTGGGAAGTGCATAGAGTGCATAAGATTGTCTGGGAGTGGTATGATTGGGAGGAGAAAACAGAACATTTGCTGTTATTGGCAGAGAAACTTGGAACTCAATTTACCACCTGGTGATAAAAAAAACTCCATTCTAACAAAACAGGCTGAAATTTCAGGCAGTCTTTTCAAACAGCCCTAACAATAATAGGTAATTTTCATAATTTCGCAGTATGATTGCAACCTAATAGTGTGGAAATATATATAAAACAGAGTATCACGTTTTTGACTCACTGGGACTTTAAGAAAGAAGAGTGAAAAAGAAACAAACAAACCCATTTCTACATAGTCAGACTCATCTGCATGTGTTGGCCACGTGAAAAATGGGGGTATTAACATTTATAAGACAAGAAAATGAACCTTTAAGTAACCTGTTCTAGGATGTTTTGTGTAGATAAAGCATTCTCGTACCCACTGGTCTGTTTGTGATATGTTTTAACTTATTGTTTGTGCTTTTCTTAAATGTTTGATCTTACACCAAATTGCATCACAATGTTTCCTTGAAAGGCTTATATTAATTTATTGTAAGTGGACAAATAAAATCATTTTCAATATGTCAAATTATGATTGATTTATGTCTCAACATTAGCCTAATGTTAGAGAAAATGTGGGCTCCTCAAATCAAATGTTATTTGTCACATGCTTCGTAAACAACTGATGGAGACTAACAGTGAAATGCTTACTTACGGGCCCTTCCAAACAATGCAGAAAGAATAAAATATAAATAATAGAAAAATAACAACACAAGGAATATATACACACAATGAGTAACGATAACTTGGCTACATACACTGGGTACAAGTACAGAGTCAATGTGCAGGGGTACAAGATAATTGAGGTAGATATGTACAGTTGAAGTCAGAAGTTTACATGCACTTAGGATGGAGTATTTAAAACTTGTTTTTCAACCACTCCACAAATTTCTTGTTAACAAATTGTTTACAGACAGATTATTTCACTTATTAATCACCGTTTTCACAATTCCAGTGAGTCAGAAGTTTACATACACTAAGTTGACTGTGCCTTTAAACAGCTTGGAAAAAACCAGAAAATTATGTCATGACTTTTGAAGCTTCTGATAGGCTAATTGACATCATTTGAGTCAATTGGAGGTGTACCTGTGGATGTATTTCAAGGCCTACCTTCAAACTCAGTGCCTCTTTGCTTGACATCATGGGAAAAATCAAAAGAAATAAGCCAAGACCTCAGAACATTTTTTTTAGACCTCCGCAAGTCTGGTTCATCCTTGGGAGCAATTTCCAAATGTCTGAAGGTACCGCGTCCATCTGTACAAACAATAGTATGCAAGTATAAACACCATGGGACCACGCAGCCATCATACCGCTCAGGAAGGAGATGCGTTCTGTCTCCTAGAGATGAAAGTACTTTGGTGCGAAAAGTGCAAATCAATCCCAGAACAACAGCAAAGGACCTTGTGAAGATGCTGGAGGAAACAGGTAGAAAAGTATCTATATCCACAGTAAAACGAGTCCTATATCGACATAACCTGAAAGGCCGCTCAGCAAGGAAGAAGCCACTGCTCCAAACCAACTACGGTTTGCAACTGCACATTGGGACAAAGATTGTAATTTTTGGAAAAATGTCCTCTGGTCTGATGAAACAAAAATAGAACTGTTGGCCATAATGACCATCGTTAGGTTTGGAGGAAAAGTGGGGGGCTTGCAAGCCGAAGAACACCATCCCAACCGTGAAGCACGGGGGTGGCAGCATCATGTTGTGGGGGTGCTTTGTTGCAGGAGGGACTGGTGCACTTCACAAAATAGATGGCATCATGAGGCAGGAAAATGATGTGGATATATTGAAGCAACATCTCAAGACATCAGTCAGGAAGTTAAAGCTTAATCGCAAATTGGTCTTCCAAATGGACAATGACCTCAAACATAATTCCAAATTTGTGGAAAAATGGCTTAAGGACAACAAAGTCAAGGTATTGGAGTGACCATCACAAAGCCCTGACCTCAATCCTATAGAAAATCTGTGGGCAGAACTGAAAAAGCGTGTGCGAGCAAGGAGGCCGACAAACCTGACTCAGTTACACCAGCTCTGTCAGGAGCAATGGGCCAAAATTCACCAAACTTATTTTCGGAAGCTTGTTGAAGGCTACCTGAAGCGTTTGACCCAAGTTAAAAAATGTAAAGGCAATGCTACCAAATACTAATTGAGTGTATGTAAAACTTCTGACCAACTGGGAATGTGATGAAAGAAATAAAAGCTGAAATAAATCAATCATTCTCTTTACTATTATTCTGACATTTCACATTCTTAGAATAAAGTGGTGATCCTAACTGACCTCAGACAGGGAATTTTTACTAGGATTAAATGTCAGGAATTGTGAAAAACTGAGTTTAAATGTATCTGACTAAGGAGTATGTTAACTTCCGACTTCAACCGTACATATAGGTAGGATAAAGTGACTAGGCAACAGGATAGATAATAAAACAGGAACAGCAGCATATGTGATGAGTCAAAATAATCAGTGCAAAAAGGATCAATGCAAGTAGTTAACCTGTTAGGGCTAGGGGGCAGTATTTGCACGGCTGGATACATTTTTTTACCCGATTTAATCTGGTTACTAATCCTACCCAGTAACTAGAATATGCATATACTTATTATATATGGATAGAAAACACTCTAAAGTTTCTAAAACTGTTTGAATGGTGTCTGTGAGTATAACTGAACTCATTTGGCAGGCAAAACCCTGAGACATTTTCTGACAGGAAGTGGATACCTGATGTGTTGTATTACCTTTAAACCTATGCCATTGAAAAACACAGGGGCTGAGGAATATTTTGGCACTTCCTATTGCTTCCACTAGATGTCACCAGCCTTTACAAAGTGTTTTGAGTCTTCTGGAGGGAGATCTGACCGAACAAGAGCCATGGAACAATGATGGCCCATTAGACACCTGGCGCGCGAGTTCATGTTGGGTACCCTCGTTCCAATACGTTATAAAAGAGAATGCATTCGTCCACCTTGAATATTATTCATGTTCTGGTTAAAAAAGGCCCTAATGATTTATGCTATACAACGTTTGACATGTTTGAACGAACGTAAATATATTTTTTCCCCTCGTTCATGACGAGAAGTCCGGCTGGCTTAGATCATGTGCTAACAAGACGGAGATTTTTGGACATAAATGATGAGCTTTTTTGAACAAAACTACATTCGTTATGGACCTGTGATACCTGGAAGTGACATCTGATGAAGAGAATCAAAGGTAATGGATTATTTACATAGTATTTTCGATTTTAGATCTCCCCAACATGACGTCTAGTCTGTATCGCAACGCGTATTTTTCTGGGCGCAGTGCTCAGATTATTGCAAAGTGTGATTTCCCAGTAAGGTTATTTTTAAATCTGGCAAGTTGATTGCGTTCAAGAGATGTAAATCTATAATTCTTTAAATGACAATATAATATTTTACCAATGTTTTCTAATTTTAATTATTTAATTTGTGGTGCTGACTTGACTGCCGGTTATTGGAGGGAAACGATTTCCTCAACATCAATGCCATAGTAAAACGCTGTTTTTGGATATAAATATGAACTTGATAGAACTAAAAATGCATGCATTGTCTAACATAATGTCCTAGGAGTGTCATCTGATGGAGATTGTAAAAGGTTAGTGCATCATTTTAGCTGGTTTTATGGTTTTGGTGACCCTGTCTTTGAATTGACAAAACATTACACACAACTCTTGTATATGTACTGTCCTAACATACTCTAAATTTATGCTTTCGCCGTAAAACCTTTTTGAAATCGTAAAACGTGGTTAGATTAAGGAGATGTTTATCTTTCAAAGGGTGTAAAATAGTTGTATGTTTGAAAAATTTGAATTTTGACATTTATTTGGATTCAAATTTGCCGCTCTTGAAATGCACCTGCTGTTGATGGAGTGCACCACGGGTGGGACGCTTGCGTCCCACCTAGCCCATAGAGGTTAAATCGTTAACCAATAGCTACTCGGACTAACTATTTAGCAGTCTTATGGTTTGGGGATAGAAGCTGTTCAGTGTCCTTCTGGTTCCAGAGTTGGTGCATCGGTACACCTTGCCATGCTGTAGCAGAGAGAACAGTCTATGACTTGGGTGGCTGGAATCTGCCGATTTTTAGGGGCCTTCCTCTGACACTGCCTGGTATAGAACTCCTGGTTGGCAGGGAGTTCGGCTCCAGTGATGTACTGGGCCGTACGCACTATTCTCTGTAGATCCTTGCGGTCAGATGCCAAGCAGTTGCCATACCAAGCGGTGATGCAGCCAGTCAAGATGCTCTAAATGGAGCAGCTGTAGAGCGTTTTTAGGATCTGAGGGACCATGCCGAATAATTTCAGCATCCTGAGAGGGAAGAGGCGTTGTCGTGCCCTCTTCATGACTGTGTTGTTGTGTTTGGATCATGATAATTCCTTAGTGATGTGGACACAGAGGAACTTGTGTCCACAAATTGTGTCATCTGTGGATCTGTTGGAGCGGTATGCGAATTGGAGTCGGTCCAGTGTGTCTGGAATGATTGTATTGATGTGAGCCATGACCAGCCTTTCAAAGCATTTCATGGCGACAGATGTGAGTGCTATGGGGCAATAGTAATTTAGAAAGGTTACCTTGGTGTTCTTGGGCACAGGGACTATGGTGGTCTGCTTCAAACATGTAGGTATTACAGACTCGGTCAGGGAGAGGTTGAAAATGTCAGTGAAGGCACTTGCCAGCTGGTCAATGCATTCTCTGAGTACACGTCCTGGTAATCCATCTGGCTCTGTGGCCTTGTGAATGTTAACCTGTTTAAAGGACTTACTCACATTGGCTACGGAGAGCGTGATCACACAGTTGTCCAGAACAGCTGGTGCTCTTCTGCATGGTTCAGTGTTGATAGCCTCGAAGCGAGCATAGAAGGTATTTAGCTCGTCTGGTAGGCTCGCGTCACTGGGCAGTTTGTGGCTGTGTTTCCCTTTGTAATCCATGACAGTTTGCAAGCACTGCCCCATCCGACGAGCGTCAGAGCCTGTGTAGTAGGATTCGATATTGGTCCTGCATTTACGCTTTGCCTGTTTGATGGTTTGTCAGAGGGCATATCGAAATTTCCTATACATTTTACATTTTAGTCATTTAGCAGACGCTCTTATCCAGAGCGACTTACAGTAGTGAATGCATACATTTCATTTCATTACATGCATTTTTTAATTTTTTGGACTATAGTGTCCTGCTCCTTGAAAGTGGTAGTTCTAGCCTTTAGCTCAATGCAGATGTTGCCTGTAATCCATGGCTTCTGGTTGGGATATTTACATCATATATTGCATCGGAAGGAGTTTCAACAAGAAAATAATGTCTATGTACATCCGAAAACTGAAATATCATCCACTAAGATTGAAAGGTGTGGGAGCAGCAATCATATTCAGCGACCATAACGTCATTAGTCCCACCTCAACCTGTCAACGGTTGATGGTCACACACTCATACCGGGTACCGGTAGTAAAGCTGTCACTATGGTCACATGACGATCATCGCTTTGGCCATGACGGTTAGTCCGTCACTCTGTTTATAATTTGTATTTGCCAAGACAGCAGCTATTCTTCCTGGGGTCCAGCAAAATTAAGCATTACAATACAATAACAGATTTCACAACACACTGCGTGCCCTCAGGCCCCTACTCCATCACTACCACATATCTCCAATACAAAATCCATGTGTACATGTGTGTATAGTACGTATGTTATCGTGTGTGTATGCATGTGTCTGTGCCTATGTATGTGTTGCTTTACAGTCCCCGCTGTTTCATAAGGTGTATTTTTATCTGTTTTTTTAAAATCAAATTTTACTTCTTGCATCAGTTACTTGATGTGGAACAGAGTTCCATGTACTCATGGCGCTATGTAGTACTGTGCGCCTCCCATAGTCTGTTCTGGACTTGGGTACTGTGAAGAGGCCTCTTGTGGCATGTCTTGAGGGGTATGCATGGGTGTCCGAGCTGTCTGCCGGTATATCAAACAGACAGCTCAAGGATTCAACATGTCAATACCGCTCATAAATACAAGTAGTGATGAAGTCAATCTATCAATCCACTTTGAGCCAGGAGAGATTGACATGCATATTATTAATGTTAGCTCTCTATGTACATCCAAGGGCCAGCCGTGCTACCCTGTTCTAAGCCAATTCCAATTTTCCTAAGTCCCTGTTTGTGGCACCTGACCACACGACTGAACAGTAGTCCAGGTGTGGCAAAATGAAGGCCTGTAGGACCTGCCTTGTTGATAGTGCTGTTAAGAAGGTAGAGTAACGCTTTATTATGAACAGACTTCTCCCCATTTTAGCTACTGTTGTATCAATGTTTTGACCATGACAGTTTTGACCATGACCTAAACTTGCTCAATTTCCACATGATTTATTACAAGATTTATATGAGGTTTAGGGTGTAGTGAATGATTTGTCCCACATACAATGCTTTTAGTTTTTTCAATATTTAGAACTAAATTATTAATTGCCACCCAATCTGCAACTAACTGTGGCTCTTTGTTAAATGTTGCAGTAATTTCAGTCGCTGTAGTAGCTGACGTGTATAGTGTTGAGTCATCCGCATACTTTACTCAACGCCAGTGGCATGTCGTTAGTAAAGATTGAAAAAAGTAGAGGGTCTAGACAGGTGCCCTTGGAAATTCCTGATTCTACCTGGATTATGTTGGAGAGGCTTCCATTTAAGAACCCCCTCTGGGTTCTGTTAGACAGGTAACTCTTTATCCACAATACAGCAGGGGGTCTAAAGCCATAACACATACGTTTTTCCAGCAGCAGACTATGATTGATAATGTCAAAAGCCGCACTTTAACAAAACAGCACTCACAATCTTTTTATTATCAGCTTCTCTCAGCCAATCATCAGTAATTTGTGTAAATGCTGTGCTTGTTGAATGTCCTTCCCTATAAGCGTGCTGAAAGTCTGTAAAAAAGCATTGTATCTGGTCAAACACCATTTTTTCCAAAAGCTTACTAAGGGTTGGTAACAGGTTGATTGGGCAGCTATTTGAGCCAGTACAGTATTTTTAGATAGCGGAAATTACTTTTGCTTCCCTCCAGGCCTGGGGGCACACACTTCCCAGTAGGCTTAAATAAAAAAATATGGCAAATTGGAGTGACAATATCATCCACTATTATCCTCAGTATTTTTCCATCCAAGTTGTCAGACCCCGATCGCTTGTCATTGCTGATAGACAACAATACTTTTTTCACCTCTTCCAAAATCACTTTACTGAATTCAAAATTACAATGCTTGTATTTCATTATTTGGTCAGATGTACTTGGATGTGTAGTGTCAGCGTTTGTTGCTGGCATGTCATGCCGAAGTCTGCTAATCTTGCCAATGAAAAAATCATTAAAAGTAGTTGGCAATTGGTTTTGTGGTTTTGTGATGAATGAGCAATCTGATTCAATGAATAATGGAGCTGAGTTTGCCTTTTTTCCCCAAAATTTCATTTAATGTGCTCCAAAGCATTTTACTGTTATTCTTTATGTCATTTAACTTTCTTTCATAGTGTAGTTTCTTCTTTTTATTCAGTTTAGTCACATTATTTCTCAATTTGCAATACGTTTGTCAATCGGCCAGACTTATTTGCAATTCCTTTTGCCTCATCTCTCTCAACTATAAAACTTTTCAATTCCTCATCAGTCTATGGGGATTTAACCATTTTTAGTCATTTTCTTAATAGGTTCATGCTTATTAGTAACTGGAAAAAGAAATTTCATAAATGTGTCAAGTGCAGCATCTGTTTGCTCCTCATTACACACCACGGACCAACAAATATTATTTACATCAACAACATAGGAATCACTACAAAACTTATTGTACACTATATTAGGCCCAGCCTTTGGAACTGTTTTTCCTAGATATGGCTACTATATTGTGATCACTACATCCGATGGACCTGGACACTGCTTTTAAGCAAATTTCTGGAGCATTTGTAAAGATGTAATCAATACGTTGTTGATTTCATTCCTGTGCCGTTTGTAACTATCCTGGTAGGTTGACTGAGAACCTAAACAAGGTTGCAAGCACAGGTCACACTTTGATGCTTTTTCTTGAGTGGACAGCTTGATGAAAGCCAGTCAATATTTAAATCACCCAGAAAAATACATCTCTGTTAACCTGTTGGGTCTAGGGGGCAGCATTTGCACGTCTGGATAAAAAAAATGTACCCGATTTAATCTGGTTACTAATCCTACCCAGTAACTAGAATATGCATATACTTATTATATATGGATAGAAAACACTCTAAAGTTTCCAAAACTGTTTGAATGGTGTCTGTGAGTATAACAGAACTCATTTGGCAGGCAAAACCCTGAGACATTTTCTGACAGGAAGTGGATACCTGATGTGTTGTATTGACTTTAACCTCTTGGGGCTAGGTGGGACGCTAGCGTGCCACCCGTGGTGCACTCCATCAACAGCAGGTGCATTTCAAGAGCGGCAAATTTGAATCCAAATAAATGTCAAAATTCAAATTTTTCAAAAATACAACTATGTTACACCATTTGAAAGATAAACATCTCCTTAATCTAACCACGTTTTACGATTTCAAAAAGGTTTTACGGCGAAAGCATAAATTTAGAGTATGTTAGGACAGTACATTTACAAGAGTTGTGTGTAATGTTTTGTCAAGTCAAAGACAGGGTCACCAAAACCATAAAACCAGCTAAAATGATACACTAACCTTTTACAATCTCCATCAGATGACACTCCTAGGACATTATGTTAGACAATGCATGCATTTTTAGTTCTATCAAGTTCATATTTATATACAAAAACAGCGTTTTACTATGGCATTGATGTTGAGGAAATCGTTTCCCTCCAATAACCGGCAGTCAAGTCAGCGTCACAAATTAAATAATTAAAATTAGAAAACATTGGTAAAATATTATATTGTCATTTAAAGAATTATAGATTTACATCTTTTGAACGCAATCAACTTGCCAGATTTAAAAATAACCTTACTGGGAAATCACACTTTGCAATAATCTGAGCACTGTGCCCAGAAAAATACGCGTTGCGATACAGACTAGACGTCATGTTGGGGAGATCTAAAATCGAAAATACTATGTAAATAATCCATTACCTTTGATTCTCTTCATCAGATGTCACTTCCAGGTATCACAGGTCCATAACGAATGTAGTTTTGTTCAAAAAAGCTCATCATTTATGTCCAAAAATCTCCGTCTCGTTAGCACATGATGTAAGCCAGCCGGACTTCTCGTCATGAACGAGGGGAAAAAATATATTTCCGTTCGTTCAAACATGTCAAACGTTGTATAGCATAAATCATTAGGGCCTTTTTTAACCAGAACATGAATAATATTCAAGGTGGACGAATGCATAGCCTTTTATAACGTATTGGAACGAGGGTACCCAACATGAAGTAGCGCGCCAGGTGTCTAATGGGACATCACCGTTCCATGGCTCTTGTTCGGTCAGATCTCCCTCCAGAAGACTCAAAACACTTTGTAAAGGCTGGTGACATCTAGTGGAAGCAATAGGAAGTGCCAAAATATTCCTAAACCCCTGTGTTTTTCAATGGGATAGGTTTAACCTCTATGGGCTAGGCGGGACGAATTCGTCCCACCTACGTAACAGCCACTTTAAGCCTTTGGCGCGATTTTCAAAACCTTAAAAATCCTATTACTTCAATTTCTCAAACATATGACTATTTCACAGCTATTTAAAGACAAGACTCTCGTTAATCTAACCACACTGTCCGATTTCAAAAAGGCTTTACAACGAAAGCAAAACATTAGATTATGTCAGCAGAGTACCAAGCCAGAAATAATCAGACACCCATTTTTCAAGCTAGCATATAATGTCACATAAACCCAGAAGACAGCTAAATGCAGTACTAACCTTTGATGATCTTCATCAGATGACAACCCTAGGACATTATGTTATACAATACATGCATGTTTTGTTCAATCAAGTTCATATTTATATCAAAAACCAGCTTTTGACATTAGCATGTGACGTTCAGAACTAGCATACCCCCCGCAAACTTCCGGAGGAATTCGCTAACATTTTACTAAATTACTCACGATAAACGTTCACAAAAAGCATAACAATTATTTTAAGAATTATAGATACAGACCTCCTCTATGCACTCGATATGTCCGATTTTAAAATAGAATATTGCAAAATGTGCTTTCACCAAAAAGCTAAGTACATAGCCCAGGCATCACGGGCTAGCTATTTAGACACCCGGCAAGTTTAGCACTCACCATAATCATATTTACTATTATAAAAGTTTGATTACATTTTGTTGTCTTCGTCAGAATGCACTCCCAGGACTGCTACTTCAATAACAAATGTTGGTTTGGTCCAAAATAATCCATCGTTATATCCGAATAGCGGCGTTTTGTTCGTGCGTCCCAGACACTATCTGAAATGGTAAATCAGGGTCGTGCGCATGGCGCAATTCGTGACAAAAAAAATCTAAATATTCCATTACCGTACTTCGAGGCATGTCAACGGCTGTTTAAAATCAATTTTTCTCGTAAAAAACCGATAATATTCCGACCGGGAATGTCCATTTAGCTAAACTGAGTAAAGTAAACAAAGCTTTCGGTCGACGCGGGCACGCGCCTGAGTCTCACAGTACTGTAACCAGCCACTACCCAAACACGCTACTTTGTTTCAGCCAGAGCCTGCAAAGCCACAATTCAGCTTTTTGCCGCCTTCTGAGACCCTATGGCAGCCGTAGGAAGTGTCACGGGACAGCTAAGATCCTCACTCTTCAATAAACAGAGACAAGAAGAACGACACCTTGTCAGACAGGCCACTTCCTGCCTGAAACCTTGTCAGGTTTTTGCCTGCCAAATGAGTTCTGTTATACTCACAGACACTATTCAAACAGTTTTAGAAACTTTAGGGTGTTTTCTATCCATATGTAATAAGTATATGCATATTCTAGTTACTGGGTAGGAGTGGTAACCAGATTAAATCGGGTACATTTTTTATCCAGCCGTGTCAATACTGCCCCCTATCCTAAACAGGTTAACAGCAACACCTCCACTATTGGCATTTCTGTCTTTTCTGTAGAAGTTATAACCTTGTACTGCTACCACTGTATCAAAGATTTTATCTAAGTGAGTTTCAGAGATAGAATATGAATGTCATCTGTTAACCTCTATGGGCTAGGTGGGACGCTAGCGTGCCACCCGTGGTGCACTCCATCAACAGCAGGTGCATTTCAAGAGCGGCAAATTTGAATCCAAATAAATGTCAAAATTCAAATTTTTCAAACATACAACTATTTTACACCCTTTGAAAGATAAACATCTCCTTAATCTAACCACGTTTTACGATTTCAAAAAGGTTTTACGGCGAAAGCATAAATTTAGAGTATGTTAGGACAGTACATTTACAAGAGTTGTGTGTAATGTTTTGTCAAGTCAAAGACAGGGTCACCAAAACCATAAAACCAGCTAAAATGATGCACTAACCTTTTACAATCTCCATCAGATGACACTCCTAGGACATTATGTTAGACAATGCATGCATTTTTAGTTCTATCAAGTTCATATTTATATCCAAAAACAGCGTTTTACTATGGCATTGATGTTGAGGAAATCGTTTCCCTCCAATAACCGGCAGTCAAGTCAGCGTCACAAATTAAATAATTAAAATTAGAAAACATTGGTAAAATAGTATATTGTCATTTAAAGAATTATAGATTTACATCACTTGAACGCAATCAACTTGCCAGATTTAAAAATAACCTTACTGGGAAATCACACTTTGCAATAATCTGAGCACCTCGCCCAGAAAAATACGCGTTGCGATACAGACTAGACGTCATGTTGGGGAGATCTAAAATCGGGTACATTTTTTTATCCAGACGTGCAAATGCTGCCCCCTAGCCCTAACAGGTTAATAGCAAATGATTGATTTCATGAACCTTGTTTCTTAACCTGTTGGGGGTAGGGGGCAGTATTGACACGGCCGGATAAAAAAACGTACCCGATTTAATCTGGTTACTACTCCTGCCCAGTAACTAGAATATGCATATAATTATTGGCTTTGGATAGAAAACACCCTTAAGTTTCTAAAACTGTTTGAATGGTGTCTGTGAGTATAACAGAACTCATATGGCAGGCAAAAACCTGAGAGGATTCTGAACAGGAAGTGGCCTGTCTGACAAGTTGTTGTTCATCTTGGCTCTTTTTATTGAAGACTGAGGATCTTTACTGTAACGTGACACTTCCTACGGCTCCCATAGGCTCTCAGAGCCCAGGAAAAAGCTGAATGATATCGAGGCAGCCCCAGGCTGAAACACATTATCGCTTTTGGCAAGTGGCCGATCAGAGGACAATGGGCTTAGGCGAGTGCCCGAGTCGACCCCATGCTTTATTTTTTTCCGTCTGTTTACCTAAATGCAGATTCCCGGTCTAAATATTATCGCTTTTTTACGAGAAAAATGGCATAAAAATGGATTTTAAACAGCGGTTGACATGCTTCGAAGTACGGTAATGGAATATTTAGAATTATTTTGTCACGAAATGCGCCATGCTCGTCACCCTTCTTTACCATTCGGATAGTGTCTTGAACGCACAAACAAAACACCGCTATTTGGATATAACAATGGATTATTTGGGACCAAACCAACATTTGTTATTGAAGTAGAAGTCCTGGGAGTGCATTCTGACGAAGAACACCAAAGGTAATAACATTTTTCTTATAGTAAATCTGACTTTGGTGAGTGCTAAACTTGCTGGGTGTCTAAATAGCTAGCCCTGTGATGCCGGGCTATCTACTTAGAATATTGCAAAATGTGCTTTCACCGAAAAGCTATTTTAAAATCGGACATTACGAGTGCATAGAGGAGTTCTGTATCTATAATTCTTAAAATAATTGTTATGCTTTTTGTGAACGTTTATCGTGAGTAATTTAGTAAATTCACCGGAAGTTTGCTAGTTCTGAACGTCACATGCTAATGTAAAAAGCTGGTTTTTGATATAAATATGAACTTGATTTAACAAAACATGCATGTATTGTATAACATAATGTCCTAGTTGTGTCATCTGATGAAGATCATCAAAGGTTAGTGCTGCATTTAGCTGTCTTCTGGGTTTTTGTGACATTATATGCTAGCTTGAAAAATGGGTGTCTGATTATTTCTGGCTTGGTACTCTGCTGACATAATCTAATGTTTTGTTTTCGTTGTAAAGCCTTTTTGAAATCGGACAGTGTGGTTAGATTAACGAGAGTCTTGTCTTTAAAATGGTGTAAAATAGTCATATGTTTGAGAAATTGAAGTAATAGCATTTCTAAGGTATTTGAATAACGCGCCACAGGATTCCACTGGCTGTTACGTAGGTGGGACGATTTCGTCCCGCCGGCCCTAGAGAAGGTAAAACTACAAATGTTAATGTGGTATACTTTTAGCACTTTTCTGGTATGATTACTTGTTTTCATTGCTTAGCAAAAGTAGATGTTTTCATGTCATTTTTGTTAGTGCAGGGTGAGCTGCACACAGTAGACTTCCTACTAGGGTACACCATCTCAGTGCTAACAATATAAATCTGGTTCATAGGCACATGATTACCGCATACAATAGTAGTAGGATCAGCAGAAACATTCAGGTCAGTGAGAGGGACATACATTAGGTTACTTACATTGTGTCTACCAACACCCCTGGGATAATGTACATTTGCTGAAGAATTTTGAAAACAGCGTCACAATGGTAGGGATTAACTGAGCTGGGCTTGGGTCATTGTCTCAACGCTGCCTTATAAAGGTCTCTCTTGGAAAATAGATATTTATCTCAATGAGAATAAACTGTATAAATAAAAGGTAAAATTAAACAAAATAATGCTGTGAAAGTATCCAGGAACCCAAATGATTTGGGTGGATCCCATCCTCCTTATAAAACGTGTTTTGTTCCAAAAGGTATCAAAATTGTCAACAAAAGTTAATACCCATTGAGCTGCAATAATCACGTAGCAAGTTGTGAAGAGAAAGAATCCTTCTAAAGCGTTCAATGCCATGATTCAGAGAGGGCACAGGGCCAGATATGATGCGTCTTTTGTTAGTGTCTAGCACAGAGTCAATCAGCTCTTTAAAACCCAGTTTCAACTGTTCAGAGCTGCCCTTCATAATGTCATTAAAACCCACATTGACTACGATAGAATTGATTTCCATGTCCTGACATAGTACATTCGGGTGCAGCTTAGTAATGTCATTTACTCGAGCTCTGGGATAGGACATTGTTTTTGCACCAAGAACGGTCACATTTCTTACCATGGAGCTGCCCAAAATCACAGCTGGTGAGAAGGATGAGGAAATCCGCCCACTCACACGCTTCACAGGATTCAGAGAACCCTTTATGGATGGGCGAGAGCCCGTTCCTCCCGATGCCTGGTGCAGGCCTTCGACAGATGGAGAAGCCCCCTTCGATCCAGAGCAGGGATGGATGGTTGCCGATGTCGACTTCGTAATTGTAGGAGTAAGCACTGCGGCCACTGACACAGGTACTGCCAGCGACAAAGGTGCAGGAAGATCACTCTCCAGGACGGCAAAACAATTTGTTGTTTCTATCCACTCCGGGCCTCTCGTTGGGAGTGTAGACAGCTTTGTGGGAGGCCACTGTCTTCGGCTTCCACGGCTTGTGACATGCGGCCATCGATGATTGCCATGCTCCTCTTGCTGTGCTCCATCGCCTACTCTATCAGATGGGGGAGCTCCTGGTAACACTGGCCAGTTGGATAACGACAAATCACAAGGTGGAGATGCATCCAACAGTGTGAACGCCGTCCAGCCACCGGTGTAGAAAAGGTAAATATTCCACTCTGCGTTTTCCCCAGTTTCTAACGTAGGCTGGTGACCTGCGTGATCAAGGAAGCCAACTGAAGGCTTTAATCCTCGGTAAGCAAACAATTGCTGCATTGGAACTCTGAGTGATCCAGTTTGTCCCGAAACAAAGCATAGTAGATACAGCTCCTACAGCGCTGGAACCATTGATTTATTTCTCCAGACAAAGAGGGCTCCATTGCAAAACTCATCTGGGACTAACTTCACTAGCTTAATGGCTAGCAGCTTAGCGGCTCTGTCAAGCAGACTTCAACCTGTCTGTTAAGCGGGATTCCGGGACAAGAAATAGTCGTCCTAGCTGTTAAAAGCTAACTGTGTCGCGGAATCCATGCAAAAAAAAGTTTGGTATTTATATTTCACAAATATTGGTTATGTTTTAGTAAAAAATAGCAAACCAAGTGTTTCCAGCATACAGTGTTCAGTTACACACTGATGACGTCACTTGTGTCATTCAATGATTTGTTTTACAGCTATTAAATCCAGTGTGCTAAATTTGATTTAGTCTAAAATAGTTAAAATTCTAATTGTTTTAACCTTTTAGACCCCAATTGAATTCTAGAATGCTGCTGTAGATTAGTTTTATCTTGACAAATTCTCAGTAATTTCCTCACACATTTCAAACAAACAGACTCAAAAACAAAGAACAAATTATAATTACAAGTTAACTCAGTTTTAAAAAGCACAAACTCTTCTTTAATATGATACCATATTCATTTCAATAGGCATAACCCTAATTGTTTCCCATTGGGTAAAGACACTCAATATAAAAAAAAAACGATTAACACTCTGTAATGGATTAAATGTACTTTGTGCATCTTGTCTTTGGTGTCATAAACAATCCTTGGTTCCTGTCAGTCTGGTCTAGAGAGGAGAGGGAGGGCCCCCTCCGGAGGAACATCTGGCAGAATGCGCAGAGTATGTTCTTTAAGTCAAGATAGACGGAGCCAGTCACATGTATGAACCATTCCAATTAATCATGTTGATGTAGGTTTAGATAGCAGTATATAAGGCTCTATGTAAGGAACATCCTTTTAGAGCACACTTCAGACCGGTACTTATGCATATAAGTTTGACTGTGACCTCTCCAGCTTGCTGACAATAAAGAGGGATTCATTTAATATCGACTTTGAGTGTTCTATGTAAGAATTTCCATACACAACAAACAACTTTAGTATTTAAGTATTTAAAGTGTAGTACATTTGACCAAATTACTCAATCAAAATGTACCAACTATAATATATTACACTTACAAATATGATTTACATATACTGTACATATTCAAAGAATATATATCAAAAAGTTGACATGGGGACAATATTTAGAAATGTTTTCAAAACCCACACAAAGTACTCTATTGAATTGTCAAAGATTATTGTTACAATGTTAAAATGGAAACAACATTTCAACATGTAGATAACCTCTCCCAATACCTTTTATGAGAAACCAGGCCTGACACAAAATGTAGAAATAGTACTTTGACAACAATTTTGTGAATGCAACTAGTATTAGATAGAGAAAGATTCAGATAAAAAGCACAACTGTTCAGAGACTATTTTAAAACATACACAATTTTCCTATAAGATTTGTAGTAAAAAGCAATGTCACACTGTCACACGAGTGTTTGCAATTAGCCTACAACATGTCATGGAACTTGTTGAAGCATGGCCCCATTCTACAAAGTGGCACAACATTTTTAAATAATAC
The DNA here is from genome assembly GCF_965601325.2 of Salmo salar. Classification (NCBI taxonomy): domain Eukaryota; kingdom Metazoa; phylum Chordata; class Actinopteri; order Salmoniformes; family Salmonidae; genus Salmo; species Salmo salar. The sequence goes on from NC_138316.1 coordinate 4,871,749, forward strand.
TGACAACAATTCAGTAAATGCAACAAGTATTAAAGACAGATAAAGAGAGAAGGTAAAAAACACTAAGTGTTAGTCTAGATTCAGATTTTTTTTGTCTATGAGATTTGAAGGACAAGTTCATATTTCACATTGTCACTTTAGTGTTTGAATTTAGCCTACAACACGTTTTGGAGCTTCTGGAAGCACGGCCTCATCCTGCAAAGTGGGATAGAACACAGAGAACCCAAAGGTTTCTACACATCTCCCACTCTTTGCCCTGCGTTCACTCCGGAGGCACACCTTCAAACTTCACGAGGGAGTGGCCTGCTTTCATCATGAGTTACAACTCGATCCACACCCCCTGGTGCCACACTCTTGGCTCCCCACTTCCTGCCACTATATCTATCACAAAGCGAATGCACAAGTTGCATTTTGAATGCCTTCAGGGACACACGCCTGCGGTTTCTGGGAAGGGGCCTTTGCAGGGTCCCCCACACAATGTAAGCATTGATAATTGCAATGTTGAGCATCCCCCAAGACACATACTTCTAATGTTTCCTGCCTGTGCATCCAACATTATAGTAGCTCCTGAATTGGTCAAGATGGCCATTTTCTTGTTGTAATCCAGGACCAGCTCTGGAACATACATCAGTTCGTTCTGCCTGTATTTTGATACTGGTTTTAGGGTGTCATTCCCTGATCTGTTAGAACATAGAAAGTACGCATCTCGTTTGTCCCTCAAGTGGCACGCCATAACTATTGGGATTTAATGTGTCACGATAGTGTGTGTCAGCATCAAGAAGATCACTCACCAGAGGTATGGATGAAAATAAGATGTCAGCATAGACATGGTGATGTGACAAGAGACAGCCCCTCATGAGCTCCATGACAACTCTGTAGGCTAAAGGGCAGGCACACTCCACGGAAACGTCGGCTGGGCTGTTGTCCCCATAGATACCCTTCTCTGGTGTGCTCTCCCTCATCCTCCACTCCCCCCTCCAATCATCTCCAACTCCTCCTCCCTGCCTTCTGGTGCTGATCCCTGACTCTTCCCATCACTCCTGTCACACACACAGAGAGAGAGGTGGAGCAAATATGAGATAACTGTGGTCAAGAACATCATCTTTCTCTCTCTCTCTCTCTTCTTCCTTCCTCTTTTTTGTCAACCATACACATACTCTCTTACTAACAATCACCTGTTAGGGGTTTCTGTAAAAAATTGTGTGGTACAGTTACGCCTCCCATTCCACTCACTCACTCAAAACAGTATCATCATGATGCTATACACTCACACTCACACACACGCACAGTAAACAGTATCATCATTATGCTATACAGCACTTTCAATCAACATTATTTTATGAACCCCTTAGTGGCCAAATTGTTTCTCAGTTCATGGTGTGCACATGTACTGTATGTCAGACTGATGGATAACCAGACAGGATAGAGTACACAAAAATACATTAATGAAGAAAGTATGTTCATGGAGGTCCAGCAGGGTCAGATTATAACCGTAAAGGCTATACAGTATAGGGTATACACACTTCAAGACCCATGGTCAGATTACTTTTTATAGATGGTAAGAGTATGCGGCACAAAGTACGTGGCACAACAGTCAAAGTATGTATGTGGCACAACTGTTTACAGATTCAACACATCAACTATTGTTTATTTATTTAGGATGTTGAAAGTAAAAGATTACAAAGATGACACTATGTGCCATTTAGCCAAACAGGTTTATAATAACTATTCAAGTATTTCAAATGGGCAAAGTTATCCGGTTGTCTAGGGAGGGAGTGAGACTATGAAGAGACAGCGTCTCGAGCAAAGCACAATGTTGCCTCCAGTCAGCTCTTGTTTTCTTGACTGACAGACTAACTACAGGGATCGCCAATGTTAGCTGATTAGTTACGAAGCTGGGACAGTTTCCAAATAAATAGCATCCGTAGAAACAGGACGAAACAGGACAAATCAAGCAACTTGTTAGCTTACTATGCAAACAAATATCACTGCAACTCAATATCATAGGAGCTCCACTGTGCAGGCTTCTACCATAACACGACAGCTAAGATGTCAATGTATAGGAAAATGAGGCAATGTATAGCCTATGAATATCTGTACCTAGCAAATATGACAAACCTCAGCCAAAGCCCAACAGATAAACATAAATTGTCAATCAAATGTCCATTTTGGCAGCTAGTTAGCTGGTTTTCTGCTTGAAAGTTACAGCAGAGGTTGACGAGTTGTAGGCCCAGCCCAAATTTACCACCACAAAGCTTTTCTGACCTGACAGACTAACTAGCTAGATAGCTAGCTATAGCATTCAATTGGGCTATTTCCATATTAATTACATTGATAATCAGTTGACTATATAAAGTTAAACACTACAACTATTTCCATGAGACAGAGAGCATTCATTCGAGCTCCACCGCTGATGTGTTCGCCTGTATCAACCAAGCGATCATGACAGGATTTGCTAATCTGAGAGCTATTCCCCACGTTTCACAGCATCAAACATTGACAACACCAAACATGTATCTGCTATTTACTTATTTCACTCACCTCGAAATCATCATCACTTTCAAATTCCAAGGACGTGTCCGAATCTGTTTCACCAACCAACAAAGATACAGCCTCTTCCAAAGTGAAAAGTCATGAGTGCTTCCGTGCTGTCCTTTGAGAAATGAAGTGAAAAATACTTAGAAAAGTCAAATGATGGCATACCTTTCTTCCGGTTTCTAGTTGATGACAACAGCCATGCGAATATGACAACAGGTTATTAGAAAGTTCATTTTGCGATACCATTTGCAGCCACTACAGTCATTTCAGAAATGCCGTCAACGGCTTCTATGGGTTCTAAAGGAATTAATATTAATTTAAAGAAGTTCATGTTTTAACCCTATCCAAAACCTTAACCTACAACTTCGAAATTTGAAGTTTGGAGAAACCTGGATAAATGTCTAATTCTGCATTGAAACTGTGAGAGCATGTTGCGTAATTTCCTGTTCGTTTCAAGTGATTAATTTTGTAGTTGCTCCATATCATTGCAGACAATACATTTAAAAAAAAGTGTTTTTGCTGAACGTCAATCACTGCCCTATATTCACATTTCTAAGGCCTTTCAGAACATTATACAGTATATCATTTCAACATAATTATTGTCAGTCGTATTGTATCATATCGTATAGTAATTTCGTAAATGATTGAACTAAAATCACTATTATATACTTACCATGGTATTTATCCACTTGAACTCATGAGCTCTGTTCCAATATCCACAATAGGGTGGGGCTCAACTGAAATGGAAGGCAGTCAATTCAGGAAATAAACCACAATTACAATTCAATAATGCTGTGGGACTATTTAAGATACTCTTTGAAGAGCTAGGGTTTCAGATGTTTTCAGAAGATGGGCAGGGACTCTGCTGTCCGAACTTCAGGGGGGAAGTTGGTTCCACCACCCTTACAAAAATGAAATTGTTGCTGCAAACTGTCGCAGTTTGTGACAAATTTTCTGCAAACTAAATAGTGCACCACAAAATGTTGCTAGAAGTTTGCAAACGTTTGCCACTAGTGATGAATCTGCGGGCAAACCTTTGGCAACAATAATATTTATTTCCACTAGTGGCATATAGTTTTCCAGAAGCCGTTTCTGGTGAACACATGAGTTCCAAGACCAGTAGCTGTTGATGACCAATCAAGGGGATTAGAAACATCTGTTGGAAAATGGAAAACCAAGCTATGTAGCTAGCTACTGTAACTACCTAAGTGGTCTTGTGAGTATAACTTATTAATTAAACTTCCTAATAAACTATAATATTATTATTTAAATGATGCCTAGTTAGCAAGGTCATGTTTTATGGGAGAGAGTGAAACACATTTTGTTTGATACCAGTTTCAATATGTCAATGCCACCGACTGACTGGCTAGCGCCTAGCTAGATAACATTAGCTATCATATTTTTGCACAATTCATGTGATAGGTAGCTAGCTAAAAAATGATTTGCCTAATCACACATTTTTAGGTGAATATGTTTTTTTAATACCAATATGCATATCAATATGCTAGTGTCACAGTTCAGTAGCAGTTGACCAATTGTGATGTCCTAAATTTTTTTTGCTATATATGTAATTGTTAACCTGTCTGGGAACGTGGGACGCTTGTACCCTAGTCAACAGCCAGTGGAATCGCGTCGCGCGAAATACAAAACCTCATAAATGCTATAACTTCAATTTCTCAAACATATGACTATTTTACACCATTTTATAGATACACCTCTCCTGAATCGAACCACGTTCGATTTCAAAAAGGCTTTACAGCAAAAGCAAAACATTAGATTATGTTAGGAGAGTACCCTGGCAAAAAAAATCACACTGCCATTTTCAAAGCAACTAGCATGCATCACAAATACCCAAAACACAGCTAAATGCAGCACTAACCTTTGACAATCTTCATCAGATGACACTCCTAGGACATCATGTTACACAATACATGCATTTTTTGTTTGATAAAGTTCATATTTATATATAAAAACAGCATTTTACATCGGCGCGTGACGTTCAGAAAATCTTTTCCCTCAAATGCTTCAGGTGAATCAACGCTACAATTTACAAAATTACTATTCGAAAACATTGTTAAAATTTCATATTGTCATTCAAAGAATTACAGATTAACATCTCGTGAATGCAACCGCATTGCCAGATTTAAAAATAACTTTACTGGGAAATCACACTTTGCAATAAACGACGTGGTATGCTCAGAAAAATAGGCTAGGCGATACATGTTAGCGCCATCTTGGAACCATCTAAAATCAAATATACTATTGTAAATATTCCCTTACCTTTGATTATCTTCATCAGAAGCCACTTCCAGGTATCCCAGGTCCACAACAAATGTAGTTTTGTTAGAAAAAGTTAATAATTTATGTCCCAATAGTTCCTTCTTGTTAGCGCGTTCCGAAGGCTACTCATAATGTACTGAATCGCGGGACTTGTCGTCACGAATGTGCAAAAAAAATATATTTACGTTCGTTCAAACATGTCAAACGTTGTATAACAAATCTTTAGGGCCTTTTTCAACCAGAGCTTCAATAATATTCAAGGCGGACGATTGCATTGTCTTACTAAACGTTTCGGAACAAAAGGGTTCCCATGGGCGCCCGAGGCATAGTAGTAATGGCCCTCCCCCTGTGACCAACTTCCCAAGCCTCTCTTTGGGTCAGTTTCTACCATAGAAGACTCAAACCACTTTGTAAAGACTGTTGACATCTAGTGGAAGCCTTAGGAAGTGCTAAATGATTAATAAGTCCCTGTGTGTTTCAATGGCAAAGGCTTGAAAGTGATTCCACACATCAGATTTCCACTTCCTGTTAGGATTTGTCTCAGGGTTTTGACTGCCATATGAGTTCTGTTATACTCAGACACCATTCAAACAGTTTTAGAAACTTTAGAGTGTTTTCTATCCAAATCTACTAATTATATGCATATTGTAGTTACTGGGCAGGAGTAGTAACCAGATTAAATCGGGTAAGTTTTTTATCCGGCCGTGCAAATACTGCCCCCTATCCCCAACAGGTTTAGTTGTCTATTGTTTTTTTTTTTTTAAGTAATTGTCTGCTTTCCTACAGATCGCTCAGGACTTCCACATTTTAAACCTGAGTATCGTCTTCAAGATTGATAAGGTAAGTAAATGCATGTATTATCCTCATAAATATAGCCCATACATTCATTCTTTGTAACAATTATATATTTCACTGCTTTAAACTATTAGCTAGCTCATCTTGATCTTGTGTAAATTATGACAGAGATATGTTAGCTGGCTAGCCATTTTCTGTGCTAATATCTCTGGCTGTGGTAACGCTAGCTAGCTATGCTCGTGATGCTAGCTTACTGAAGTGATTTTGCAGAATTGAACTAAATGTATGTTTTTTGTCAACATTTAGCTAGCTAACTATGTCAGTGTCTGTAATGATAGCTAGGTTAAAGTTAGCTAGCTAGCTACCTTAGCTAGCTTAGTCTGACACTTCTTCTGTACTCTCTCGGACACTGTTTCACTTGTTAGCTAATGTTAGGCAAATTGGCTGGCTGGCTAAATTACCATAGCTAGATTAGATTTATTCTCCATCTGAGTTAATTTAACCAAGCTGGATGGATGCAAATTGTGTTAGTTAGCTAACGTTAGAGTTTACCTTAAATTTGATGTTGCCAAGTTAGTTTAGCTAGCTAGCGATGTTTCTAACATTTCTTTATTTCTGTACTTAAATGTAGAGGTCAATTCCAATGAATGGACAGCTTTGTAAAGATACATTGGAAACCTGAAAAACGTAACTTCACCAGAGCCACTTTAAACCATGCAGCCACTTTGGGACTAGATACATTATATGGACAGGAAACATAGATAGTCTGGCCTTCATTTTACCATACTTGCTTTATTGGTCATTTGCACAGATATTCTCACAGTGACCAACTTGACAGAGAACACACACATCACAGGCTAGGAGCAGCACTTAGGGGTAAAGTGCCTTTATCCGGCCGTGAAAATACTGCCCCCTATCCCAAAGAAGTTAAAAGGTGTTTTAAGATGTTTTTTAAATACAGTATATCCACAGTTTTGGCCCCCCTCAGGTTCTCTGGCAGGCCATTCCAGAGGCTGGGGGCATAATAACTAAAGGCTGCCTTGCCCTGAAAGAGCTGACCAGGTCAACTGTAAGTGCTGTTATTGTGAAGTGGAAACGTCTTGGAGCAACAACGGCTCAGCAACAAAGTGGTAGGCCACACAAGCTCACAGAATGGGACTGCCCAGTGCTGAAGCGCATAGAGCGTAGACATCATCTGTCCTCGGTTACAACACTCACTACCAAGCTCCAAACTGCCTCTGGAATCAACAGCACAAAAACTGTTCGTCAGGAGCTTCATGAAATTGGTTACCATGGCCGAGCAGCCGCACACAAGCCTAAGATCACCATGCACAATGCCAAGCGTCGGCTGGAGTGGTGTAAAGCTCGCCGCTATTGGACTCTAGAGCAGTGGAAATGCCTTTTCTGGAGTGATGAATCACGCTTCACCATCTGGCAGTCCGACAGACTAATCTGGGTTTGGTGGATGCGAGCAGAATACTACCTGCCCCAATGCATAGTGCCAACTGTAAAGTTTAGTGGAGGAGGAATAATGGTCTGGGGCTGTTTTTCATGGTTAGGGCTAGGCCCCTTAGTTCCAGTGAAGGGAAATCTTAATGCTACAGTATACAATGACATTCTAGACGATTATGTGCTTTCAACTTTGTGCCAGCAGTTTGGGAAAGGCCCTTTCTTGTTTCAGCATGACAATGCCGCCGTGCACAAAAGGAGGTCCATACAGAAATGGTTTCTCGAGATCAGTGTGGAAGAACTTGACTGGCCTGCACAGAGCCCTGACCTAAACTCCATCGAATACCTTTGGGATGAATTGGAACGCCGAGCCAGGCCTAATCGCCCAACATCAATGCCTGACCTCACTAATGCTCTTGTGGCTGAATGAAAGCAAGTCCCTGCAGCAATGTTCCACCATCTAGTGGAAAGTCTTCAGAGAAGAGTGGAGGCTGTTATAGCAGCAAAGAGGGGACCAAATCCATATTAATGGAATGAGATATTTGACAAGCAGGTGTCCACATACTTTTGGTCATGTAGTGTAATGCAAAAGCATGTCTGACATGTATTGGGGTGCACAATTGTGGATTACTTTAAATGCCAACCAGTAAAAGCAAAGCCCCTTCCTTATTGACACATTGTGCCGACAACATCAGAGTCATTCCAGACTCTGAATAGTTCAAGAGTTATGTGTTAGCCAGACTAGTGATTAACTGCAATGGAATATTGTTTGTCTAGCTACAACATGTCATTTGAAGTCATATGTGGCAGAGTCTCACAAGCATTAGAAACAGAATTGTGTGTGGCTACGGTGGGAACATGTGAATCTGACCAAGTGTGATGTCGTACATTTTTTGGGATATCTATGTAAATGTTATGTTGTCTATTGTTTTTCTCAATCTATTTTTTATTTTACAAAAAGTAAAATAAAATATTCCAGAAATTGTCATTTTCTGCTTTACTACAGATTTCTCATCACTTCCACATTTTAAACCGACTGCTCGGGGAAACTCACTGGACCACGGTCTTCAAGGACAAATAAACTTTGCTTCGCCAGCCCAGAGAGAAGCAGGCCCAAGATCTTCTCTTCGAAGTGCAGGTATAGTTTGAAATTACCCTGCTGTTGGTGCCTCAGATGCTCATTTATTTTTAGCCTGAAACAATCAAGTTATTCACTAAACATTATTCTCTCCAGATTCACAAGCTGATTTGTCTTTAAGAATTCTGCCAGTGCTTCTCCCAACACCAGCCTACAAGATAAGACTTCTGCCAGTGGTTTTCCCAAAACCAGTCTACAAGATAGGCAGGAAGACATTCTGACCCAGCTTCAATGAGACCAGAAAGTCCTTCATTGATTTGCAGACTGTAAGTTTAATAAATAGTGGATAGGTTTAGGGAGATAGATAGGGAAATTAGATGATGGCATTTTGTAAACCTTGAATGAAGGGAACAGCATTCCAATATCAATTATGCATAACTGCACACTCCAAGACATTAGAGAAGGTTTCCATCCAATTTGCAACAGATTTTCATGTGAATATTCTAAAATCTGCATGAAACAATATGGTCATTTTCCCACTGGAGATGTTTCCACCAAACCTATCAAAATTACTAAAATTGTGTGTGACGTAGTGGAAATAAAAATAACTTTTGCCATTAAATTCCAATGTACCGAATTAAAAACAAGTTAAATGGGTTTCCATCGTATTTTCAACTCGATGTTGGTTTTGTCTCAAAGTGTTGCGTTATAAAGCAATTGCGCCCACTCTAGTCTTGGCACATGCTCTAGCCAACTGCTCGCACATACAGTGGGGGTAGGCTATCTACATTATGAGATTATTATAGATAAGAGCTATATTATTTGAATTTGTCAAATGGCAACCAAGCATCGATCACCAAGTTTCTATGTGACTCCAAGTTTACTTCGATATGATGGTTATTATATCAACATTTGTGCATAAAGGAGTTTCCACTCGCATATTACATTTTAACAACAAAAAAAGATCCCACCATGTTACACAAACAAATTGTCTGTAGGCATTTATAAAATTGTACCGTAATTTCATGTTTCCATCAGCCGGGTCGAAGCTTTATTCATACGTCAGGTAATTCATCCTGTTACATCTACTCCAGCTCCTCCCCTCTGGCATTCAACATCACCAGTCTACTAACCACCAGTCCTGGCAACTCATCTTCACTCACACCTGTCAACTACCATTACTCACACCTGCATCTCATCATCAGTCACACCTGGACTTCATTACTCCCTGATTACTTACCCTTCAAAGAGCACTCTTTTGTTACTAGTCATCAGGTAATGTTTGTGTTTCCATGTCAGACACTTATCTTGTTTGGTATCGTTCCATGTTTGTTGTTGTTAAACTCACTAACTGCACCTGCTTCCTGACACCCTGTGTCTATGTTACAGAATACTACCTCATCAAATGGAAGCAGCAGTTAATCAGGGTATCTCCCAGATGGTCAGCGAACAGAGACACCTACTTCACCAACACCACGACCAACTGGGGACGGCTATGGAGGAGGTCCTCCGCATTCTTCAACGTATTCAATATTCCTGACAAATATGACAGGTCTCCATCAAAATGCCGTGGCTTCCTACTCCAGTGCTCCCTCTATTTCCCTCATCGGATCGGAGCCCCCACCACCGAGAGATCCAAGGTTGCCACGGTTATTTCATTGCTGACCAAACGGGCATTGGAGTGGGTTACGGCTGTCTGGGGAGAGAGGAGAGGAGAGGAGGAGTTGGGTTCCTATGAGGGGTTCATGACTCTGTTCAGGGGAGTCTTCGACCATTCTCTGGAGGGCAGAGAGGGGATGAGCTCCTACTCCAACTTTGGCAGGATGGCCAGACCACGGCAGAGTACGTGCTCACATTTTGGACAGTAGCAGCATCGAGCGGATTGAATGAGCCGGCGCTCTGCACCCTATTCAGAAGAAAATTGCGAGAAATTGTCCAGACTGTGTTGGTGCGCCGAGATAACAATCTAATCTTTGACTCATTCATCATGATGGCCATCCATCTGGATAACCTTATTCGGGTGTGTTGGCCCCCCCATCGCCTCTCTCCCTCCTTCGTTGACCGTTCTGAATAAGAGCCTGAACCCATGGATGTAAGGGTCACCGTGGCAGAGCGGTGTCGCCAGAGACAGCTGGGGCTCTGTCCCTATTGCGGCAAGGAGGTGCGCCAGCTTCAGTGGTGTCCGGTGCTCCCTAACCTGGGTTCCACTAGAGCAGAGTGGCGGCCCCATGACCTTCCATATCCCAGGGTAGGCGTCAGTATCCCATTTTCATCGTTTTCCATCAGAACCCTTTACGGTTCCTATTTCACTGGCTGGCTGTCCCTCAAGTGTTCTCTCTACAGCTCTAGTGGACTCCAGTGGCACTGGGAACTTCATCGACCAGGCTCTCACCTCCTCCCTGAACTTAATTTCATACCCACTTTCCTCTCCTTTTCCTATCCAAGCTCTGGTCACATGACTATTGAGATCCGATACAGTGACGTACATCACCGCACCACTCACCCTCACCTTGGGACCCATGCACCAGGATAGCCTTCCCTTCTTCATCACTTCTGCACCTATGCACAAGGTAATCCTCTGCCTCCTGTGGCTCCAACGTCACAATCCCACATCACATGGCCGAGTATGACAATTACCGCCTAGGGACCAGGATGTTGGAGGACCTGCTTTCCCATGCCCTGTGGTTCCACGTCGGTTGAGGGCCCTGTGAGTGTCCACCAGCCCATCAATCGGTCCTGCCGTATCGTTGGCCCCGTGTGTTGGGATGTAGATGTGGATATCCGCCATGCTCTTGTGCCGGAACCTGCTCCTGCCCTCCAGAGTGCATCTATGTTCCCACAGGGATGAGAGATTTGCTGTTGACCTGGGCACACACATCCCTCGCCACTGGACACCCAGGTAACACCCACACCATCCAATCCCTTTCTGATAAATACTGGTGGCCCACTTTGGCGCAGGACGTAGCCCACCATGTCAATTCATGTAATGTTTGTACTCAAACCAAATACCCTGGAACGCTACAGCAGAAAAAACTCCTTCACGTGTCTGTGTCCCTGGTCTCATCTGTCCATCAACTTTATCACTGATCTCCCCTCTTCTGATGGTTTTACCACCATTTTGGTGATAGTAAACAGATTCTCTAAATCATGCCGTTTCATCCCTCTCTCTGGGCTCCTTACCGCTCTCCAGGTCGCTGAGGCACTGTTCTATCAGGTCTTTCGGCATGATGGCCTTCCGGAGGATATCGTCTCAGACCGTGGCACCCAATTCATATCACAAGTATGGAAACCTTCATGGAGAAGCTGGGGGTCATGGTCAGCCTCACTTCCGGGGACTGGCCTCAGTCTAATGGGCAGGTGGAGAGGATGTGTCAGCATCGATTTAATTGTCTCTGGCCCCCTCCCAGTTAGGGGGAGTGGTGAGCTCTACAGCAGAGTCTCACAACTCAATCGCTGGTTGAAAACTGTTTTCTGCCCCTCCCAAAAGAGAGAATTTGTAGATAATTGGCCCTCTTTCTGGGACTCACCCACAAACAGGACCAATCCTGGCCTGTTGAGGAGTGACGGACTCCATCCTAGCTGGAGGGGTGCTCTCATCTTATCTACGAACATAGACAGGGCTCTAACTCCTCTAGCTCCACAATGAAATAGGGTGCAGGCCAGGCAGCAGGCTGTTAGCCAGCCTGCCAGCTTAGTGGAGTCTGCCACTAGCACAGTCAGTGTAGTCAGCTCAGCTATCCCCATTGAGACCGTGTCTGTGCCTCGATCTAGGTTGGGCAAAATTAAAGATTGCGGTGTTCACTCTAGCAATCTCACTAGTATAAAGACCTCCTCCATTCCAGCCATTATTGAAAGAGATTGTGATACCTCACATCTCAAAATATGACTACTTAAAGTTAGATCCCTCACTTCCAAGGCAGTTACAGTCAATGAACTAATCACTGATCATAATCTTGATGTGATTGGCCTGACTGAAACATGGCTTAAGCCTGATGAATTTACTGTGTTAAATGAGGCCTCACCTCCTGCTTACACTAGTGACCATATCCCCCGCGCATCCCGCAAAGGCGGAGGTGTTGCTAACATTTATGATAGCAAATTTAAATTTACCAAAAAAAAAACAACAACGATGTTTTCGTCTTTTGAGCTTCTAGTCATGAAATCTATGCAGCCTACTCAATCACTTTTTATAGCTACTGTTTACAGGCCTCCTGGGCCATATGCAGCGTTCCTCACTGAGTTCCCTGAATTCCTATCGGACCTTGTAGTCATCGCAGATAATATTCTAATTTTTGGTGACTTTAATATTCACATGGAAAAGTCCACAGACCCACTCCAAAAGGCTTTCGGAGCCATCATCGACTCAGTGGGTTTTGTCCAACATGTTTCTGGACGTACTCACTGCCACAGTCATACTCTGGACCTAGTTTTGTCCCATGGAATAAATGTTGTGGATCTTAATGTTTTTGTTCGCAATCGCAACAAATAATCTGCTCAGACCCCAACCAAGAAGCATTAAAAGTCGTGCTATAAATTCTCAGACAACCCAAAGATTCCTTGATGCCCTTCCAGACTCCCTCTGCCTACCCAAGGACGTCAGAGGACAAAAATCGGTTAACCACCTAACCAAGGAACTCAATTTAACCTTGCACAATACCCTAGATGCAGTTGCACCCCTAAAAACTATGAACATTTGTCATAAGAAACTTGCTCCCTGGTATACAGAAAATACACGAGCTCTGAAGCAAGCTTCCAGAAAATTGGAACGGAAATGGCGCCACACCAAACTGGAAGTCTTCCGACTAGCTTGGAAAGACATTGGTCTACATGGACAAGTTCTGGCCTGGTTTAGGTCTTATCTGTCGGAAAGATATCAATTTGTCTCTGTGAATGGTTCCAAATAATCTATAGTTGTATCCAAATAGCGGCGTTTTGTTTGTGCGTTCAAGACACTATCCGAAGGGTAACGAAGGGTGACGCGCCGGCGCATATCGTGACAAAATATTTCAAAATATTCCATTACCGTACTTCGAAGCATGTCAAACGCTGTTTAAAATAAATTTTTATGCGATTTTTCTCGTAAAAAAGCGATAATATTCCGACCGGGAAACCCTGTTTTCGTTCAAAGACGAAAAAATAAAAACATGGAGTTGTCTCGTGCACGCGCCCCCAGTCTCATTGTTCTCAGATCGACCACTATCCAAATGCGCTACTGTTTTTCAGCCATGGCCTGCAAAGTCATCATTCAACGTTCTGGCGCCTTCTGAGAGCCTATGGGAGCGTTAGAAAATCTCACGTTACAGCAGAGATCCCCTGTTTTGGATAGAGATGATCAAGAAGGCCAAGAAATAGTCAGAGAGGGCGCTTCCTGTTTGGAATCTTCTCAGGTTTTGGCCTGCCAAATGAGTTCTGTTATACTCACAGACACCATTCAAACAGTTTTAGAAACTTTGGAGTGTTTTCTATTATATGCATATTCTAGTTTCTGGGCAGGAGTAATAATCAGATTAAAATCGGGTACCTTTTTTTATCCGGCCGTGTAAATACTGCCCCCTATCCATAACAAGTTAATGAAGTGGTGAATAAAGAGCTCAGCCATGCGCTCCTTGTCAGTAACAACCACATCAACATTAAGGGCAGCTGTGAGGAGGAGGGTTTATTCTCCAGGTCTTTCACTGTTTTCCAGAACTTCTTGGGGTTAGACCCACAGAGAGAGAACTGCTTCTTAAAGTAACTTGCTTTGCTTTCTGGACAGCCCACTTATTTCTCATTTGCCTGAACGAAAGCCAGTCAGCCTGAGAATGCGTGTGCCGAGCCTTTCGCCAATAGGAATCTTGCGGTGGAGTAACTTTACCAGCTCACGGTCGAACCAGGGGCTGAACCTGTTTTTAATATTTTTTTTCTTTATGGGGGCGTGTTTGTTAACAATACTACTGAAAATATCATAAAAGATCCAGGCATCTTCGACAGAGGGGGAAAAAGCTGATTCTATACCAATTTACAGAGGCCAGGTCATGAAGGAAGGCTTGATCTTTAACGTTTTTTTAGCAAGCATCTATGACAAATTGGGACAGGTCGTTTAACTGAGCAGCCATTATGAATACAGGCTGTAAAACAGTGATCACTAAGGTCATTACAGAACTAGAGGGATTGATGCCTATCAGTATTATTTGTGAGGATAACATCAAGGAGAGTAGCCTTTTCTGGGTGTTCGGAGTCATACCTTTTGTGATTGGCAATAATCTGAGAAAGATTTAGGGCGTCCCATTGCTTTAGGACTTGGTCAGGTGGTTTAAGCATGTCCCAGTTTAGATCACCTAGCAGGACAAAGAGCTTAGGGCAGGTAGGGTACAGGCCGGTGCTGATGGTGGACGATAACACCCAGCAACAGTCAACAAAGAGCTATTTGAAAGCTTAATGCTTAATCAGCAAATCAAATTGTTTGGTGACAGACTTGGTAGAGACAACAGAGCACTGAAGGTGTTTCTTGGTATATATTGCCACTCCACCACCTTTGGAAGATCTGTCTTGCCGATAAAGGTTAGAAGCAGAAAGGTTAACTTCTTATGGGCAGGTGGGACGGTAGCATCCCACCTGGCCAAAATCTGGTGAAATTGCAGAGCGTGAAATTCAAACTACAGTATCATAAATATTTAACTTTCATAAAATCACAACTGTAATAGATCAAAATAAAGCTTAATTTCTTTTTAATCCAGCCGCCATGTCAGATTTCAAAAAGGCTTTACGGCAAAAGCAAACCATGCGATTATCTGAGGACAGCGCCCCGCATACAAACACATGAAAAACATATTTCAACCAGGCAGGTGCGACACGAAAGTCAGAAATAGCAATATAAAAAATGCCTTACCTTTGAGTGCCAACAGAAGATTATCAAAGGTCCCAGTTACATCACAAATGGTCCTTTTGTTCGATAATGTCATTCTTTATTTCCATAAAAACCCAGTTTCCCTCCTTCAAAATGAATCCCAAACGTTACTAATAAACTTTTCCAAACAAGTCAAACAATGTTTATAATCAATCCTTAGGTACCCTAATACGTCAATAAACGATAAAATTTAAGACGGAGAATCGTTGTCTTTACCAGAGAAAAATACCAAAGAACGCGCTCTCTTCCACGCGCTTGGAAACACTACAGCCAAAATGGGAGCCACCTAGAAAAACTACAGTTTCTGGCTCATTTTTCCAAAAACCAGCCTGAAACTCTTTCTGAAGACTGTTGACATCTAGTGGAAGCCCTAGGAACTGCAATCTGGGAGGACTTGGCCTTATAATAAAAGTGGTAGCCATTGGAAAATAGGGGTAGGCTGATTATTTTATTTTATTTATTTTTTGGGGGGGGGTTTGTCCTCGGGGTTTCGCCTGCCATTTCAGTTCTGTTATACTCACAGACCTAATTTTAACAGTTTCAGAATCTTTAGAGTGTTTTCTATCCACATCAATAAAATGCATATCCTAGCTTCTGGGCCTGAGTAACAGGCAGTTTACTTTGGGCACGCTTTTCATCCGAACGTTAAAATACTGTCCCCTACCCTAGAGAGGTTAACATCAGTGTCCAAAACACTCTTTCCACGTCTCAGTAATGACCAACACATCTGGATTGGAGCTGTGAACCCACACTTTCAATTGATAAAATGTAGGCGATAAGCTTCTAGTGTTAAAGTGCAGAAAACCCAGGCTTTTACGAGAGCAGAAATCAGTGAAGCAGAAATCAGAGCACAAGTCAGAATTGGGGCTAGCAACAGTAGATCAGCCAGGTTGTACATGCACATTTCCCGATATCATCAGCAGTAATACAATCAGGGCACAGCAGAGGACCGAGAGAGCTCTGCAGTGTGGATTTTTTATGACATTTGAATGTGCATCAGATGGTAACAAGATCATATTGTACAGCAATTTCATCAGGTAACATGCATACGAAGCCGGCGAGAGGTGGTTAGAATAGGATGGGAAGCCAAGCGTCTGTAACTAAGAGATAGAGTCACGAGTGTGGGAACAAACATTGTCTGTCCCATGGTCGGGTAAACGAGCAAGTTCATAGTCAACATAGTACGCAGGAGTCATGGGGCAAATAGCATAAAGCACAAGAAAAACATTTTATGACTTGGGGCTAGCCATTGTAAGTTCAAAGAGTCACTCGCCCCAACAAGAGAACTTGAGATAGAAGCTATGAGTCCAGTAGGCCTACACTAGTTAATTAAAGTGTTTCTGAGGAAACTCACATAATAAGCTTCACAAGTTAATTAGCCTACATAAAATTCTGATCAGTCCAAAGTGTGGTGTGTGTGTGTGTGTGTGTGTGTGTGTGTGTGTGTGTGTGCTGGAGGCGAGCGAAAGCTCGGGAGAGAGGGGGGAGTGTGGAGGGGTACCTGTACCAGATGGGGGAGACAGGCCAGGGCAGACGGGGAACAGATCGCCAGGTGGGATCAGCAGTATTTGTTTTTATTATGGATCCCCATTTGCTGCTGCTAAAGTAGCAGTTACTCTTCTTGAGGTCCAGCAAAATTAAGGCAGCAGGCAATGGGAGTAGGTGTCACACCCGCTTGGGAGAAGCTTTTTCGGGTGGCTGAGTAGGAGAGGAAGCATTCAACCTTACCCGACAGGTGCATGGTAGAGCAGATAAAAATGTTCAAAGCGAAAAGCTTGTTGAGAAACCGTGGTAAAATTGGCATGACTTTCAGGCCATCAAATATCAATAGCTCGCAAACGATTTCCTAAGATGTGAACATTCTACATGCAACAGACCGGAAGGTGCGTCATACCCAGTAGAGGGTCTCCACATCTATTTATTTTAAATACAAATGTTACATTGTGGGGGTTGTGAAAAGTGCTTTATGAATGAAATACAGTTATTAAGTAATGAGTTATTAGTCATGTCCTTAATTGAGTGACCTTCAAATATTTTACACTTCTTTACACAATGTTTTAACTGGACGCAAATGTAGACCATTATTGTATGGCAAAACAGCATGGTATGTGTGTGTGTGCTGTCACCTAAAATAGCCGAAGTGTGCAGTGAATGTGAATGTCTATTGATTAGCTCTGGCACTATCTGATAGACAGATCTGTGGTAATACCGCGTTCGACAGACAGTGTCACACGCACGGATGCTTTGTTTTTCTGAGATTGCAATTTGAGTGTGCACATCAAGTTCAACTGGTTTTAGTCTGATGTTTGGCCAGTTTGGTTCATGAAATAATATAAATACATTCTAATAATCAATCGTATCTCATGAAATCTTACCTTGTGAAATAGGGCTCCGGGCAGCCGAGCGGAAATGGAGGAAAACTCGCCTCCCTGCGGACCTGGCATCCTTTCACTCCCTCCTCTCTACATTTTCCTCTTCTGTCTCTGCTGCTAAAGCCACTTTCTACCACTCTAAATTCCAAGCATCTGCCTCTAACCCTAGGAAGCTCTTTGCCACCTTCTCCTCCCTCCTTAATCCTCCTCCCCCTCCCCCCCCCTCCTCCCTCTCTCCGGATGACTTCGTCAACCATTTTGAAAAGAAGGTTGACGACATCCGATCCTCGTTTGCTAAGTCAAACGACACTGCTGGTCCTGCTCACACTGCCCTACCCTGTGCTTTGACCTCTTTCTCCCCTCTCTCTCCAGATGAAATCTCGCGTCTTGTGACGGCCGGCCGCCCAACAACCTGCCCACTTGACCCTATCCCCTCCTCTCTTCTCCAGACCATTTCCGGAGACCTTCTTCCTTACCTCACCTCGCTCATCAACTCATCCTTGACCGCTGGCTACGTCCCTTCCGTCTTCAAGAGAGCGAGAGTTGCACCCCTTCTGAAAAAACCTACACTCGATCCCTCTGATGTCAACAACTACAGACCAGTATCCCTTCTTTCTTTTCTCTCCAAAACTCTTGAACGTGCCATCCTTGGCCAGCTCTCCTGCTATCTCTCTCAGAATGACCTTCTTGATCCTAATCAGTCAGGTTTCAAGACTGGTCATTCAACTGAGACTGCTCTTCTCTGTGTCACGGAGGCTCTCCGCACTGCTAAAGCTAACTCTCTCTCCTCTGCTCTCATCCTTCTAGACCTATCTGCTGCCTTTGATACTGTGAACCATCAGATCCTCCTCTCCACCCTCTCCGAGTTGGGCATCTCCGGCGCGGCCCACGCTTGGATTGCGTCCTACCTGACAGGTCGCTCCTACCAGGTGGCGGGGCGAGAATCTGTCTCCGCACCACGTGCTCTCACCACTGGTGTCCCCCAGGGCTCTGTTCTAGGCCCTCTCCTATTCTCGCTATACACCAAGTCACTTGGCTCTGTCATATCCTCACATGGTCTCTCATATCATTGCTATGCAGATGACACACAATTAGTCTTCTCCTTTCCCCCTTCTGACAACCAGGTGGCGAATCGCATCTCTGCATGTCTGGCAGACATATCAGTGTGGATGACGGATCACCACCTCAAGCTGAACCTCGGCAAGACGGAGCTGCTCTTCCTCCCGGGGAAGGACTGCCCGTTCCATGATCTCGCCATCACGGTTGACAACTCCCTTGTGTCCTCCTCCCAGAGTGCTAAGAACCTTGGCGTGACCCTGGACAACACCCTGTCGTTCTCCACTAACATCAAGGCGGTGACCCGATCCTGTAGGTTCATGCTCTACAACATTCGCAGAGTACGACCCTGCCTCACACAGGAAGCGGCGCAGGTCCTAATCCAGGCACTTGTCATCTCCCGCCAAGATTACTGCAACTCGCTGTTGGCTGGGCTCCCTGCCTGTGCCATTAAACCCCTACAACTCATCCAGAACGCCGCAGCCCGTCTGGTGTTCAACCTTCCTAAGTTATCTCACGTCACCCCGCTCCTCCGCTCTCTCCACTGGCTTCCAGTTGAAGCTCGCATCCGCTACAAGACCATGGTGCTTGCCTACGGAGCTGTGAGGGGAACGGCACCTCCGTACCTTCAGGCTCTGATCAGGCCCTACACCCAAACAAGGGCACTGCGTTCATCCTCCTCTGGCCTGCTCGCCTCCCTACCTCTGAGGAAGCACAGTTCCCGCTCAGCCCAGTCAAAACTGTTCGCTGCTCTGGCACCCCAATGGTGGAACAAGCTCCCTCACGACGCCAGGACAGCGGAGTCAATCACCACCTTCCGGAGACACCTGAAACCCCACCTCTTTAAGGAATACCTGGGATAGGATAAAGCAATCCTTCTAACCCCCCCCCCTTAAAAGATTTAGATGCACTATTGTAAAGTGGTTGTTCCACTGGATATCATAAGGTGAATGCACCAATTTGTAAGTCGCTCTGGATAAGAGCGTCTGCTAAATGACTTAAATGTAATGTAAATGTAATACATATGTAAACAATAGGGTTTTGTTTCAAAATGCTACTTAAAAATAGATATATTCTTGTACATTCGCTGATGTGATGTACAGTACCAGTCAAAAGTTTGGAAACACCTACTCATTTTAGGGTTTTTCCTTATTTTTACTATTTTCTACATTGTAGAAGAATAGTGAAGACATCAAAACTATTAAATAACACATATGGAATCATGTAGTAACCAAAATAGCGTTAAACAAATGAATATATATTATACATTTTAGATTCCACCCTTTTCAGCTTTGCACACTTTTGGCATTATCTCAACCAGCTTCACCTGGAATGCTTTTCCAACAGTCTTGAAGGAGTTGCCACATATCCTGAGCACTTGTTGGCTGCTTTTCCTTCACTCTGCGGTCCAACTCATCCCAAACCATCTCAGTTGGGTTGAGGTTGGGTGATTGTAGAGGCCAGGTCATCTGATGCAGCACTCCATTATTGGTCAAATAGCCCTTACACAGCCTGGAGGTGTGTTGGGTCATTGTACTGTTGAAAACAAATGATAGTCCCACTAAACGCAAACCAGATGGGATGGCATGTCGCTGCATAATGCTGTGGTGGCGATGCTGGTTAAGTGTGCCTTGAATTCTAAATAAATCACTGACAGTGTCACCGACAAAGCACACCATACCATCACACCCCTCCGTGCTGCACGGAGGGAACCACACATGCGGAGATCATCCATTCACCTACTCTGCGTCTCACAAACACACGGCGGTTGGAACCAAAAGTCTCACATTTGGACTCATCAGACCAAAGGACAGATTTCCACCAGTCTAATGTCCCTTGCTCGTGTTTCTTTGCCCAAGCAAGTCTCTTCTTATTATTGGTGTCCTTTAGTAGTGGTTTCTTTGCAGCAATTCGACCATGAAGGCCTGATTCACGCAATCTCCTCTGAACAGTTGATTTTGAGATGTCTGTTACTTGAACTCTGTGAAGAATTTATTTGGGCTGATATTTCTGAGGTGCAGTTAACTCTAATGAACTTATCCTCTGCAGCAGAGGGAACTCTGGGTAATAATTTCCTGTGGTGGTCCTCATGAGAGCCAGTTTCAGCATAGCGCTTCATGGTTTTTGCGGCTGCACTTGAAGAAATGTTCAAAGTTCTTGACATTTTCCGTATTGACTGACCTTAATGTTTTTTAAGTAATGATGGACTGTCATTTTTCTTATTTGAGCTGTTCTTGCCATAACATGGACTTAGCCTTATTTGGCAAAAGACCATCTTCTGTATACCAACCATACCTTGTCACAACACAACTGATTGGCTCAAACGCATTAAAAAGGAAAGAAATTCCACAAATTAACTTTTAACAATGCATACCTGTTAACAATGCATACCTGTTAATTGAAATGAATTCCAGGTGACTACCTCATGAAGCTGGTTGAAAGAATGCCAAGTGTGTTCAAAGCTGTCATCAAGGACAAGGGTGGCTACTTTGAAGATTCTAAAATATAATATATATTTGTTTAACACTTTTTTAGTTACTACATGATTCCATATGTGTTAGTTCATAGTTTTGATGTCTTCACTCTTATTCTACAATGTAGAAAATATTAAAAATAATGAGTAGGTGTGTCCAAACTTTTGACTGGTACTGTATATGGAGACTGTTTAGTGACACAAATAAAGGGTTAAATACATGTTTAAAAAAAGTTTCCTGATCGTTGTTATATCTCTCAGATAAAGGATAGACACTCAAAGACTTCCTTTAGATTTATTTTTATTGGGACTATCTGTTGTTCCATGTAGTGCATTTGTTATTCAATGCATTTGTATAGGCTAATAGCAATAAGGCCAAATATAAATTTTTAACGTCTACAGGATCGGTGTGCCCGAGCAGGACGGTTGAGCTAACGAAGGAAAATAGATTAGCATGAAGTTGTAAGAAAACAGTTTCCCAGAACATAGACATGCCTGATATGGGCAGAAAGCTTATATTCTTGTTCATCTAACTGCACTGTCCAATTTACAGTAGCTATTACAGTGAATTAATACCATGTTCTTGTTTGAGAAGAGTGCACAGTTATGAACTTGAACATTTATTAATAAACCAATAAGTACCATTTGGGCAGTCTTGATACAACATTTGGAACAGAAATGCAATGGTTCATTTAATTAGTCTAAAACTTTGCACATCACTGCTGCCATCTAGTGGCAAAATTCTAAATTGCACCTAAATTCCTAAGTCATAAACTCAGCAAAAAAAGAAATGTCCCTTTTTCAGGGCCCTGTCTTTCGAAGATAATTCGTAAAAATCCAAATAACTTCACAGATCTTCATTGAAAAGGGTTTAAACACTGTTTCCCATGACTCCGGGATGTTGGCCTTCTAGGCAGAGTTCCTCTGTCCAGTGTCTGTGTTCTTTTGCCCATCTTAATCTTTTCTTTTTATTTGCCAGTGTGAGTTGTGGCTTTTTCTTTGCAACTGCCTAGAAGGGCAGCATCCCGGAGTCGCCTCTTCACTGTTGATGTAGAGACTGGTGTTTTGCGGGTACTATTTAATGAAGCTGCAAGTTGAGGACTTGTGCGGCGACTGTTTCTCAAACTAGACACTCTAATGTACACTGCTCAAAAAAATAAAGGGAACACTAAAATAACACATCCTAGATCTGAATGAATGAAATAATCTTATTAAATACTTTTTTCTTTACATAGTTGAATGTGCCGACAACAGAATCACACAAAAATAATCAATGGAAATCCAATTTATCAACCCATGGAGGTCTGGATTTGGAGTCACACTCAAAATTAAAGTGGAAAACCACACTACAGGCTGATCCAACTTTGATGTAATGTCCTTAAAACAAGTCAAAATGAGGCTCAGTAGTGTGTGTGGCCTCCACGTGCCTGTATGACCTCCCTACAACGCCTGGGCATGCTCCTGATGAGGTGGCGGATGGTCTCCTGAGGGATCTCCTCCCAGACCTGGACCAAAGCATCCGCCAACTCCTGGACAGTCTGTGGTGCAACGTGGCGTTGGTGGATGGAGCGAGACATGATGTCCCAGATGTGCTCAATTGAATTCAGGTCTGGGGAACGGGCGGGCCAGTCCATAGCATCAATGCCTTCCTCTTGCAGGAACTGCTGACACACTCCAGCCACATGAGGTCTAGCATTGTCTTGCATTAGGAGGAACCCAGGGCCAACCGCACCAGCATATGGTCTCACAAGGGGTCTGAGGATCTCATCTCGGTACCTAATGGCAGTCAGGCTACCTCTGGCGAGCACATGGAGGGCTGTGGGGCCCCCCAAAGAAATGCCACCCCACACCATGACTGACCCACCGCCAAACCGGTCATGCTGGAGGATGTTGCAGGCAGCAGAAGTTTCTCCACGGCGTCTCCAGACTGTCACGTCTGTCACATGTGCTCAGTGTGAACCTGCTTTCATCTGTGAAGAGCACAGGGCGCCAGTGGCGAATTTGCCAATCTTGGTGTTCTCTGGCAAATGCCAAACGTCCTGCACGGTGTTGGGCTGTATGCACAACCCCCACCTGTGGACGTCGGGCCCTCATACCACCCTCATGGAGTCTGTTTCTGACCGTTTGAGCAGACACATGCACATTTGTGGCCTGCTGGAGGTCATTTTGCAGGGATCTGGCAGTGCTCCTCCTGCTCCTCCTTGCACAAAGGTGGAGGTAGCGGTCCTGCTGCTGGGTTGTTGCCCTCCTACGGCCTCCTCCACGTCTCCTGATGTACTGGCCTGTCTCCTGGTAGCGCCTCCATGCTCTGGACACTACGCTGACAGACACAGCAAACCTTCTTGCCACAGCTCGCATTGATGTGCCATCCTAGATGAGCTGTACTACCTGAGCCACTTGTGTGGGTTGTAGACTCCGTCTCATGCTACCACTAGAGTGAAAGCACCGCCAGCATTCAAAAGTGACCAAAACATCTGCCAGGAAGCATAGGAACTGAGAAGTGGTCTGTGGTCACCATCTGCAGAACCACTCCTTTATTGGGGGTGTCTTGCTAATTGCCTATAATTTCCACCTGTTGTCTATTCCATTTGCACAACAGCATGTGAAATTTATTGTCAATCAGTGTTGCTTCCTAAGTGGACAGTTTGATTTCACAGAAGTGTAATTGACTTGGAGTTACATTGTGTTGTTTAAGTGTTCCCTTTATTTTTTTGAGCAGTGTACTTGTCCTCTTGCTCGGTTGTGCACCGGGAACTCCTACTCCTCTTTCTATTCTGGTTAAGGACAGTTTGCGCTGTTCTGTGAAGGGAGTAGTACACAGCGTTACACCAGATCTTCGGTTTCTTGGCAATTTCTCGCATGGAATAGCCTTCATTTCTCAGAACAAGAATAGACTGACTAGTTTCAGAATAAAGTTCTTTGTTTCTGGCCATTTTGAGTCTGTAATCGAACCCACAAATGCTAATGCTCCAGATACTCAACTAGTCTAAAGAAGACCAGTTTTATTGCTTCTTTAATCAAGACAACAGTTTTCAGCTGTGCTAACATAATTGCAAAAGGGTTTTCTAATGATCAATTAGCCTTTTAAAATGATAAACTTGACTAACACAACGTGATTGGAACACAGGAGTGAGGGTTGCTGATAATGGGCCTGTGTACGCCTATGTAGATATTCCATAAAAAATCAGACGTTTCCAGCTACAATAGTCATTTACAACGTTAACAACGTTAACACTGTTATTCTGATCAATTTGATGTTATTTTAATGGACAAAAAAAATTGCTTTTCTTTCAAAAACAAGGACATTTCTAATTGGCCCCAGACCTTTGAACGGTAGTGTATATTTTTTATACTTCAAGGAGTCTTAAAATTCTAAATCAAATTGCAAAATGATCATTGGTATGACCTTTTTAAAACAATTCCATATAGTTTAGTCCTACTTTTAAAACATTCACATCAAACAAGTGCACACTTTAAATTACACAACATACATGCAATTTATCTAAAGCAGAATTAAAAAATGTTCCACAATTACCCTGTCTTACATTTTGGTTTTCATGTGAAGTCATACAGTATTTCACATTCATACAATAGAAACACTTACATGTGTGACTCACCACCTGGATTCGGTCTGATGTAGCAACATTTACATTTCTGTTTTTTACACTGGATAAAAAGTAGAGACTCAGAGCTTCAAAATGGTATGTCATACACTGCGTTTGAGGAAACAATGGGAAAGTAATTCTGCTTTGAAAGCTGATCAACTTGAAAACTCACTTTTGAGAAAACTGTCTTTCAATGTTTTGGTACTACTATTGGAGAGCCCTTCTTTGTTTTCACCCATTCAACATTGTTCAATCAATCAATCAAATGTATTTATGAAGCCCTTTTTACATCAGCCAATATCACAAAGTGCTATACAGAAACCCAGCCTAAAACCCAAAACAGCAAGCAATGCCGATGTAGAAGCACAGTGGATAGGAAAAAACTGCCTAGAAAGGCTGGAACCTCGGGAAGAAACCTAGAGCGGAACCAGGCTCTGAGGGGTGGCCGGTCCTCTTCTGGCTGTGCCGGGTGGAGATTACAACAGTACATGGCCAAGATGTTCAAACGTTCATAGATGACCAGCAGGGTCAAATAATAATAATCCCAGCGGTTGTAGCGGGTGCAACTGGTCAGCGCCTCAGGAGTAAATGTCAGTTGGCTTTCATTGCCAATCATTCAGAGTTAGAGAAAGAGATTCGAAAACAGCAGGTCCGGGACAAGGTAGCACGTCTCATGAAGTTGCAGGCAGAACAGTTGAAACTGGAGCAGCAGCACGATCAGGTGGACTGGGGACAGCAAGGAGTCATCAGGCCAGGTAGTACTGAGGCATGGCTCCTGTCCTCCGAGAGAAAAGAAAGAGAAAGAATACTTAAATTCACACAGGACACCGGATAAGACAGGAGAAATACTCCAGATATAACATACTGACCCTATCCCCCTGACACAAACTATTGCAGCATAATTACAGGAGGCTGAGACAGGAGGGGTTGGGAGACACTGTGTCCCCATCCGACTATACCCCCAGACAGGTCCAACCAGGCAGGATATAACCCCACCCACTTTGCCAAAGCACAGCCCCCACACCACTAGAGGGATATCTTCAACCACCAACTTACTACCCTGAGACAAGGCTGAGTATAGCCCACAAAGATCTCCCCCACAGCACGAACCTAACCAGCCTAACCAACTGTTCATACCCTCTTAAGCCTTAGCCCCAACCATCTCTTTAAGGGTTGATCTGACCATTCTGTACTAACTTGCCAGCTACTTCCAGGCATCTAAGAAAGAGAGAACAGCTCACTGAACATTACTCGCCCTAGCAGAGATGGTTAGGCTGTTATGTCATCCAGAGCGTTGGTGACTAACTGTGCTGCTGGCAACAATTGAATTACGCTTTGTTGCTGACGTTTACTGACACCGGACATTTTCAACAGGTGTTGAGCGTACAGAAATTCATCACTTATTCTGCGCTCTGGCACACTAAGATGAGGGTCTTTTGTTGAGAAATGTAGCTAGATAGGTAGCTAGGTAAACAATGAATCCCATCGTATGACGTAACTAGCTAGATAGCTAAAAGTACACTAACTTGAAATTAAAAATCTTTGTCAAAATTAGAGTGGAGTCTTTTGTTGTGTATATTGAGATGCGCCCCCTTTTTGCCCTCAGAACCATCTCAATTCGTCGGGGCATGGACTCTACAAGGTGTCGAAAGCATTCCAAAGGGATGCTGGCCCATGTTGACTCCAATGCTTCTCACAGTTGTGTCAGTTGGCAGGTAGTGGATCTCTAGTCCGACTAGCTCGTTCCATCTCATCCCACAGATGCTCATTGAGATATGATGACTGGTCAGGCCACTGCAGTAAGCTGAATTCAATGTCATGTTTATGGAACCACTCCTGGACAATCCTAGCCTTGTGGCATGGGGCATTATCCTGCTGAAAACATCAATTTGCAGATGGATACACTGCTGCCATGAAGGGATGCACCTGATTGGCAATGTTGTTCAGATATCCTGTGGCACTCAAACATAGCTCCACTTTATCACGGGGTCCAATGTGTACCATGAAAACACACCCCACACCCTCACACTACCAGTCTGCAATGTTTACACGAGGCATGATGGATGCATGTACTCATGGTTTTGTCCATACCCTAGTCCTCCCATTAACGTGAAACAGCAGGAACCAAGATTCATCAGATCAGGCAATGTTTTTCCAATTCTCCAGTGTTCAGGGTTTTCATTCCTTAGCCCACTGCAACTGAACTTTCTTGTTTTTACTGAAAGAAATGGAACTCGGCAAGGTTGTCGGCTGCCATAGCCCATTCGTCTCAAGGTACAACGAGTTGTGCATCTTAGGCACCAATGTTGTACTGGACTGTCAGTTGACTAACAGTAGCCAGTCTGTTGCTCTGCACAATTCGTGTCAGTCTCCTTTGTCCTCTATCATCAATGACCCATTTTACACCACTAGCCTGCCGTTGGCTGGATGTAGTTTGGGTGGTGGACCATTCTTGATACAGTGGTTGCTCCACAAAAGATATTGCGATTATGCTGCGGTACTTGAGGTCATTTGTGGTTTAGTACGGTACCCTGCGTCACCACTTCATTGCTCCCGACCAACGCAAGGGGAAGTTAGAACACTGATTATGCTTTTGGGTCCTACTGTGTCTCTAACTGACAATGAATGGGCGACATCAACCTAAATAGAAACTGATAATTGTGCACGACTTCAGTATTACTTACTAAAACAGTTATTTTATTTTGTTAGGATTATTTTGCTCTTACTGTAGTAGCATAGCCCACTCCCGACCAATCACTTTGTACAGTGCCTGAGTGGTGCAACAGTCTAAGGCACTGCATAGCAGTGCAAGCTTTGTTGCTACAGATGCTGGTTCAATACCCGTGCCAGCCTCAACTGGGTGACCCATGAGATGACTGTAAGTTTGTGGTTTCTCTCCCTCTAAAAACAGAAATAAATAATTTGAAATAACAAACTGGCTTTATTTACAAATTAGTAACAATGTCTCACCCCATGTTCAAGAATGGCCTTTTTCTCGCTCATTTTATTTTATTTGAAAATGAAATCATCCCCAAAATATTGTTCTTTTTTAAACAAAGCGATTATTATTATTTTTATTAATTTAGAATTATATAAAAGCCCCTTGGATATTCTCACAGATATATTATTAACCGTGTTATTAGCAGGACAATGCAGTATATATTGGTCATGGCTCCCAAGTGGCGCACAATGGGATTGCCTTGCAGTTCTCCAGCTGTATCCGCTGAAAGCACGCGATGTTCAAGGCACGAGGGCAGGGGGCACATGATGGGCCGTAGAGCTACACACAGAAGACAGACCTAGCCCATGGAGAAGGAAGGGAGAGGGGGGTGGACCCCCACCCCACTACACTGGGTAGCACAGAGCAACACTTTAAGGGTCATTGCACTAATAATAGCGCTGACTAGGGAAACGTTCCCGCCGTTCCGAGTGCCAGTCTGCACTTTCAAACTAAAACAATACAATATAACTAATAATGGCATCTTTATGCTTTCGTTAATAAAATATTGATAAAAATACTCTTTCAAAATGCCGATGTTTATTTAGTTATGGATGTTTATTTATGAAATAAATATCACTGAATTACAGAAATATCCTCCAATCCTCTATATGTAATTATTGGCGAAGAGTCACGTCATATTTTTTGACATACTGTAGGCCTACCGTAGATGACATGAGTCTCACTAGTGTTGAGTAATGTGCTGTTAAAAGTTGTGTAGGTCTTATTTATTTAAAGAGAATATTGAAGTAAGAAGCAATAGGATTTGAAGCACAGTTTACAACTATTTTAGCCCCATTTCAAGCTGCTCTGAGACAAGCATGGGGACTGGTCTTGATAAATCAATTAGATTTTTCTTTTGACTGAATCTCCGTGTGGGTATTGGTTAGACTACTATTATACAATTAGGGTGTAGAAATGTTATGTTCTTAGTGTAAACTTTATTTAACTAGGCAAGTCAGTTAACCTGTTAGGGCTAGGGGGCAGTATTGACACGGCTGGATAAAAAACGTACCCGATTTAATCTGGCTACTACTCCGGCCCAGTAACTAGATTATGCATATAATTATTGGCTTTGGATAGAAAACACCCTAAAGTTTCTAAAACTGTTTGAATGGTGTCTGTGAGTATAACAGAACTCATATGGCAGGCAAAAACCTGAGAAGATTTCATGCAGGAAGTGGCCTGTCTGACAAGGTGTTGTTCTTCTTGCCTCTGTTTATTGAAGACTGAGGATCTCTGCTATAACGTGACACTTCTTACGGCTCCCATAGGCTCTCAGAAGGCGGCAAAAAGCTGAATCGTGGCTTTGCAGGCTCTGGCTGAAAAAAAGTAGCGCGTTTGGGTAGTGGCTGGTTACAGTACTGTGAGACTCAGGCGCGTGCCCGCGTCGACCGAATGCTTTGTTTTCTTTCCTCTGTTTACCTAAACGCAGATTCCCGGTCGGAATATTATCACTTTTTTACGAGAAAAATGGCATAAAAATGGATTTTAAACAGCGGTTGACATGCTTCGAAGTACGGTAATGGAATATTTAGAATTTTTTTGTCACGAAATGCGCCATGCTCGTGACCCTTATTTACACTTCGGATAGTGTCTAGAACGCACGAACAAAACGCCGCTATTTGGATATAACGATGGATTATTTTGGACCAAACCAACATTTGTTATTGAAGTAGCAGTCCTGGGAGTGCATTCTGACAAAGAACATCAAAGGTAATCAAACTTTTGTAATAGTAAATCTGAGTTTGGTCAGGGCTAAACTTGGTGGGTGTCTAAATAGCTAGCCGTGATGGCTGGGGGGGGTATGCTAGTTCTGAACGTCACATGCTAATGTAAAAAGCTGGTTTTTGATATAAATATGAACTTGATTGAACAAAACATGCATGTATTGTATAACATAATGTCCTAGGGTTGTCATCTGATGAAGATCATCAAAGGTTAGTGCTGCATTTAGCTGTCTTCTGGGTTTTTGTGACATTATATGCTAGCTTGAAAAATGGGTGTCTGATTATTTCTGGCTGGGTACTCTGCTGACATAATCTAATGTTTTGCTTTCGTTGTAAAGCCTTTTTGAAATCGGACAGTGTGGTTAGATTAACGAGAGTCTTGTCTTTAAAATGCTGTAAAATAGTCATATGTTTGAGAAATTGAAGTAATAGCATTTCTAAGGTATTGGATTAATGCGCCACAGGATTCAACTGGCTGTTGAGTAGGTGGGACAAATTCGTCCCGCCTAGCCCAGAGAGGTGGGATATGGGACGCTAGCATCCCACTCGCCAACATCCAGCGAAATTGTAGAGCGCCAAATTCAAAAACAGAAATACTCATTATAAAAATTCATAAAAGATACAACTATTATACATCGCTTTAAAGATAAACTTCTTGTTAATCCAACCACGGTGTCAAATTGAAAAAACGCTTTACGGCGAAAGCAAACCATGCGATTATCTGAGAACAGCGCCCAGCAGA
This sequence comes from Salmo salar, assembly GCF_965601325.2. Classification (NCBI taxonomy): domain Eukaryota; kingdom Metazoa; phylum Chordata; class Actinopteri; order Salmoniformes; family Salmonidae; genus Salmo; species Salmo salar. The sequence goes on from NC_138316.1 coordinate 4,901,751, forward strand.
CAAATCATTGCAAACAGTAACGAGCCAAGTAAAGGAGTAACAAAGGTCAGAAATAGCGATAAAATTAATCACTTACCTTTGGTGATCTTCATATGGTTACACTCACAAAACTCTCAGTTACCCAATTAATGTTTGTTTTGTTTGATCAAGTCCCTATTTATATCCAAAAACCTCTGTTTTGTTAGCGCGTTTTGTTCAGTAAAACACTGTCTCAAACAACATCTGGTGAAATGTCAGAGCATGAAACTCAACAAAACAGAAATTCTCATAATAAACATACATAAAGAAACAAATGTTATACACCAGCTTAAAGATAAACTTCTTGTTAATCCAACCGCTGTGTCAGATTTCAAAAAGGATATACGGCAAAAGCAAACCATGCGATTATCGGAGAACAGCGCCCAGCAGACAAATCATTACAAACAGTAAGCAGCCAAGAAGAGGAGTAACAAAAGTCAGAAATAGCGATAAAATGTATCCCTTACCTTTGATGATCTTCATATGGTTGCACTCCGAAGACTCCGTGTTACACAATAAATGTTAGTTTTGTTCGATAATGTCCCTCTTTATGTCCAAAAACCTCTGTTTTGTTGGTGCGTTTTGTTCAATATTCCATTGGAACAAAGCACGGTCACAAAAGACAAACGAAAAATCTAAATATACCATAAAGGTTTGTAGAAACATGTCAAACGATGTTTATAATCAATCCTCAAGTTGTTTTTGTCATAAATAATCGATATTTCAACTGGACAATATCTTCATCAATAGAAAAGGAGAAACAAGAAAGGCGCACTCCCGGTCACGCCCTGGCTTCATGTCTGGAAATTTCTACTGTCCACTCATTGAAAGTGCTGTTTCTCCCTCATTTTTCAGAGTAAAGGCCTGAAACAATGCCTAAAGACTGGCCACATGTTGTAGAAGGCATAGAGATTGTTAACTGTGTCATAAGTCTTTGTATGGTGGATAGGCTTTCATTGAAAAGCAGCCATTTCAAAATAAAAGCATTTCCTGGATGGATTTTCCTCAGGTTTTCGCCTGCCATATCAGTTCTGTTATACTCACAGACATTATTTTAACAGTTTTGGAAACTTTAGAGTGTTTTCTATCCATCCAAATCTACCAATTATATGCATATTCTAGCTTCTGGGCCTGAGTAGCAGGCAGTTTAGTTTGGGCATGCTTTTCATCCAAAATTCCAAATGCTGCCCCCTACCCTAGTGAGGTTAACCCTCTTCAAAGGGGGAGACACTAGACCCAAACTGCTACAGACCTGTATCTCTCCTACCCTGCCTTTTTATGGTCTTCGAAAGCCAAGTTAACAAACAGATTACCGACCATTTCGAATCCGACCGTACCTTCTCCGCTATGCAATCTGGTTTCAAAGCTGGTCATGGGGGAACCTCAGCCACGCTCAAGGTCCTAAACGATATCATAACCGCCATTGATTAGAGACATTACTGTGCAGCCGTATTCATTGACCTGGCCAAGGCTTTTGACTCTGTCAATCACCACATTCTTATCGGCAGACTCAACAGCCTTGGTTTCTCAAATGACTGCCTCGCCTGGTTCACCAACTACTTCTCCAACTACTTCTCTCAGTGTGTCAAATTGGAGGGCCTGTTGTCCAGACCTCTAGCAGTCTCTATGGGGGTGCCACAGGGTTCAATTCTTGGGCCGACTCTCTTCTCTGTATACATCAAAGATGTCGCTCTTGCTGCTGTTGATTCTCTGATCCACCTCTACGCAGACGACACCATTCTGTACACTTCGGGCCCTTCTTTGGACACTGTGTTAACTAACCTCCAGACGAGCTTCAATGCCATACAACTCTCCTTCCGTGGCCTCCAACTGCTCTTAAATGCAAGTAAAACTAAATGCATGCTCTTCAACCGATTGCTGCCCGCACCTGCCCGCCCGTCCAGCATCACTACTCTGGATGGTTTTGACTTAGAATATGTGGACAACTACAAATACCTAGGTGTCTGGTTAGACTGTAAACTCTCCTTCCAGATTCACATTATTAAGCATCTCCAATCCAAAATTAAATCTAGAATCGGCTTCCTATTTCGCAACAAAGCATGCTTCACTCATGCTGCCAAACATACCCTTATAAAACTGACCATACTACCGATCCTCGACTTCGGCGATGTCATTTACAAAATAGCCTCCAATACCCTACTCAATAAACTGGATGCAGTCTATCACAGTGCCTTCCGTTTTGTCACCAAAGCCCCTTAACCTTTTAGGGCTAGGGGGCAGTATTTGCACGGCTGGATAAAAAAAAGGTACCCGATTTAATCTGGTTACTAATCCTACCCAGTAACTAGAATATGCATATACTTATTATATATGGATAGAAAACACTCTAAAGTTTCTAAAACTGTTTGAATGGTGTCTGTGAGTATAACAGAACTCATTTGGCAGGCAAAACCCTGAGACATTTTCTGACAGGAAGTGGATACCTGATGTGTTGTATTACCTTTAAACCTATGCCATTGAAAAACACAGGGGCTGAGGAATATTTTGGCACTTCCTATTGCTTCCACTAGATGTCACCAGCCTTTACAAAGTGTTTTGAGTCTTCTGGAGGGAGATCTGACCGAACAAGAGCCATGGAACGATGATGGCCCATTAGACACCTGGCGCGCGAGTTCATGTTGGGTACCCTCGTTCCAATACTTTATAAAAGAGTATGCATTCGTCCACCTTGAATATTATTCATGTTCTGGTTAAAAAAGGCCCTAATGATTTATGCTATACAACGTTTGACATGTTTGAACGAACGTAAATATATATTTTCCCCTCGTTCATGAAGTGAAGTCCGACGGGCTTAGATCATGTGCTAACAAGACGGAGATTTTTGGACATAAATGATGAGCTTTTTTGAACAAAACTACATTCGTTATGGACCTGTGATACCTGGAAGTGACATCTGATGAAGAGAATCAAAGGTAATGGATTATTTACATAGTTTTTTCGATTTTAGATCTCCCCAACATGACGTCTAGTCTGTATCGCAACGCGTATTTTTCTGGGCGCAGTGCTCAGATTATTGCAAAGTGTGATTTCCCAGTAAGGTTATTTTTAAATCTGGCAAGTTGATTGCGTTCAAGAGATGTAAATCTATAATTCTTTAAATGACAATATAATATTTTACCAATGTTTTCTAATTTTAATTATTTAATTTGTGATGCTGACTTGACTGCCGGTTATTGGAGGGAAACGATTTCCTCAACATCAATGCCATAGTAAAACGCTGTTTTTGGATATAAATATGAACTTGATAGAACTAAAAATGCATGCATTGTCTAACATAATGTCCTAGGAGTGTCATCTGATGGAGATTGTAAAAGGTTAGTGCATCATTTTAGCTGGTTTTATGGTTTTGGTGACCCTGTCTTTGAATTGACAAAACATTACACACAACTCTTGTAAATGTACTGTCCTAACATACTCTAAATTTATGCTTTCGCCGTAAAACCTTTTTGAAATCGTAAAACGTGGTTAGATTAAGGAGATGTTTATCTTTCAAAGGGTGTAAAATAGTTGTATGTTTGAAAAATTTGAATTTTGACATTTATTTGGATTCAAATTTGCCGCTCTTGAAATGCACCTGCTGTTGATGGAGTGCACCACGGGGGGGACGCTAGCGTCCCACCTAGCCCATAGAGGATATACTACCCACCACTGCGACCTGTATGCTCTCGTTGGCTGGCCCTCGCTTTATACTCGTCGCCAAACCCACTGGCTCCAGGTCATCTACAAGACCCTGCTAGGTAAAGTCCCCCCTTATGTCAGCTCACTGGTTACCATAGCAGCACCCACCCATAGCATGCGCTCCAGCAGGTATATCTCACTGGTCACCCCCAAAGCCAATTCCTCCTTTGGAATTTCCTTCCAGTTCTCTGCTGCCAATGACTGGAACGAACTGCAAAAATCACTGAAGCTGAAGACTCATATCTCCCTCACTAGTTTTAAGCACCAGCTGTCAGAGCAGCTCACAGATCACTGCACCTGTACATAACCCATCTGTAAATAGCCAATTCCAACTACCTCATCCCCATACTGTATTTGTTTATTTATCTTTTCTCCTTTGCACCCCAGTATCTCTACTTGCACATTCATCTTCTGCACATCTATCACTCCAGTGTTTAATTGGTATATTGTAATTACTTTGCCACCATGGCCCATTTATTGCCTTACATCCCCTATCTTACCTCATTTGCACACACTGTATATGGACTTTTTCTACTGTATTATTGACTGTATATTTGTTTATTCCATGTGTAACTGTGTTGTTGTATGTGTCGAACTGCTTTGCTTTATCTTGGCCTGGCCGCAGTTGTAAATGAGAACTTGTTCTCAACTAGCCTACCTGGTTAATTTAAAAAATAAGAATTAGAGCGATGTTGATGTTGTGCCGTGATGCTAGCAGATTCCAGATTGCCTTTTACCAATCTTCAACCATCAGTGAGTCGATGGCTTGATTTGTCTCACTGGAAATGGAATACAATGTAAAAATGTGCAGCATACAGTAAAGACCAGCAGTCGATTTATTTAAGCATTATTTTTAGCATTATTAGGCCTACTTTACAGTATTGTCGCCTACTGTACCTGTTCATTGGCCACTGTAATCGATGGGGGCTCAGGGCGGTACCATTCTGCTCATCTGATGAAGGTGCACATGGATCAGATTCAATCTTGGAAGACCGAGATCGAGTCATTGAAGGCAGACCAGCAGAAAGAGAAACATTATCTGAGGGCAGAGATATGGTCGACAGCTGATGCATTGGTTCAGAGCCAGGCGGCATTGGCGGAGAGTCAGGCGGAGAATGATGCATTGAAGAGGGAGAGGAACGAGATGGAGTCACAATCCATGCCAGGCACACATGTGAGCTCTGGAACTCCACCTCTGACAGGCAGAGTCAATATACCTGGCGGGTTCATCAGGTCATCGGTTAACCCTAACATTTCCATTCCTCTTCTGACAACAGAACTTGACCAACTGCTCACCAGGCACAGCAAGGGCTGTCCGGACCGTTATGCTGGTCTGCTGTAGCCTAATAAACAAATGCAGATGGCTTATATCTTCAAAATGCGTTATTATCCAAATGTAAAAGCATATACTGTACAGTACTGTATTTCTTCATCAGCATTTTTATGCTTTCAATAATAAAATAATGATAAAAAAACTCTTTCAAATTGCCGATGTTTATTTAGTTATGGATCCATAAGGAATTACTATGGGAATAAATATCACTGAATTACAGAAATATTGGAACAAAGTTGTCTAATGAAGGTAAAAAAATTGTTGCTTACTGGAAAATACTCTTTTAAACACACATGGTCACGTTGTAAAGCGCCATTATGGCTACTAGCAGGTAGCTGGACAATAGACTTGCCTAGAAGGAGGTTAGGAGGAGAATTCTATTGTCAAATGTATTTCTTAGTTAGGGTGGCCGTGATTGGTTGCAATTTCAGTTTAATCCACTAGAAAAGACAAAACAAATAATACAACAAAAAGTATTATTATTATTATTATTATGTATCACATCTGACCGTGATTGGGAGTCCCATAGGGCGGCGCACAATTGGCCCAGCGTTTCTCTTCCTCTAAATCAATAAATACATGTTTTGGCCTTTACAAATATTATTTTGGCCTTTATTCAGATTACAATCGCTCACTTGTAACAAAGAGAGGTAACTTAGGTAAGAGACAAACTATCCCAGCATTGGGATATGTATATGCTCTTGAGGAACTCATACACTTATGTAAGCCTCATTAAAACAACAAAACTGTCAGTGTTCATGTGATAACAACACAGAACAGATTAACTGGAATTACATTTATTCTCATGGGTGGCCAAAAATAACTATCTGAAAGCCACAGCCCTACTAAACTGTGCCACCAGTCTTCTGATCTGACCCACTGGGTCATATCTCAATAACCCAGCATCAATAACGCAGCATCAACAACCCAAACTTTATATCCATTTTTTTTAAACAACAGATAAGTGACCCAATACCTGCAACCCAGCATATGGGTCATCCAAACAACCCAGCCTTTTTTAGAACCAGACACAGTACCATTCAAAAGTTTGGACACACCTAACCATTTAAGGGTTTTTCTTTATGTTTACTATTTTCCACATTGTAGAATAATAGTAAAGACATCAAAACTATGAAATAACACATATGGAATCATGTAGTAACCAAAACAGTGTATATATATTTTAGATTATTCAAAGTAGCCACCCTTTAACTTGATGACAGCTTTGCACATTCTCTCAACCAGCTCCACCTGGAATGCTTTTCCAACAGTCTTGAAGGAGTTCCCACATATGCTGAGCACTTGTTGGCTGCTTTTCCTTCACTCTGCGGTCCAACTCATCCCAAACTATCTCAATTGGGTTGAGGTCAAGTGATTGTGGAGGCCAGGTCATCTGATGCAGCACTCCATCACTCTTCTTCTTGGTCAAATAGACCTTACCCAGCCTGGAGGTGTGTTGGATCATTGTCCTGTTGAAAAATAAATGATAGTTCCACTAAGCGCAAACCAGATGCGATGGCGTTTCGCTGCAGAATGCTGTTGTAGCCATGCTTGTTAAGTGTGCCTTGAAATCTAAATAAATCACAGACAGTGTCACCAGCAAAGCACCCTCACACCATCACCCCTCCTCCTCCATGCTTCATGGTGGGAAACACGGATGAGGAGATCATCCATTCACCTACTCTGCATCTCACAAAGACACGGCGGTTGGAACCAAAAATCTCACATTTGGACTCATCAGTCCAAAGGACAGATTTCCACCGGTCTAATGTCCATTGCTCATGTTTCTTGGACCAAGCAAGTCTCTTCTTATTATTGGTGTTCTTTAGTAGTGGTTTCTTTGCAGCAATTTTACAATGAAAGCCTTATTCACGCAGTCTCTTCTGAACAGTTGATGTTGAGATGTGTATGTTACTTGAACTCCGAGAAGCATTTATTTGGCCTGAGGCTGGTAACTCTAATGAGGTTATCCTCTGCAGCAGAGGTAACTCTGGGTCTTCCTTTCCTGTGGTGGTCCTCATGAGAGCCAGTTTCATCATAGCGCTTCATGGTTTTTGCGACTTCACTTGAAGAAACTTTCAATGTTCTTGAAATGTTCCGCATTGACTGAACTACATGTCTTAAAGTTATGATGGACTGTCGTTTCTCTTTGCTTATTTGAGCTGTTCTTGCCATAATATGGATTTGGTCTTTTTATCAAATAGAGCTATCTTCTGTATACCACGGCTACCTTGTCACAACACAACACGACTGATTGGCTCAAACACATTAAGAAGGAAAGAAATTCCACAAATTAACTTTAACAATGCACACATGTTAATTGAAATGCATTCCAGGTGACTACCTCATGAAGCTGGTTGAGAGAATTCCAAGAGTGTGCAAAGGTGTCCTAAAATATGTTTTGATTTGTTTAACACTTTTTTGGTTACTACATGATTTTATGTGTGTTATTTCATAGTTTTGATGTCTTCACTATTATTCTACAATGTAGAAAATAACTAAAATAAAGAAAAACCCTTGAATGAGTAGGTGTGTCCAAACATTTGACTGGTACTGTATATATAAATTATGTGTTATCAGCGGGTGCTGCTGCACCCCTAATTCCTGTACTGCAGTAACAGATGTGAAATCACATTACCCAAGTGCTGCAATTAGTCTCACTCGCTCACGGGTTAATGAGTTTGTGGAAATGGGTGACCCATTCCTCATTAGATAGTTTCTCATGCACTGATGAGAGAGAAAGAAACAAGGGTATGTGGTAACCACCCAATGGAAATAGTAGGCTACTCTATGCATGGGGAAATGGTAATCTACTACTGGGGATATGGTAACCTTCTCAAATAGCTCTCACATTCTCACTGCAGAATTCAACGTTCATCCACGTTCTCCAAACGTCAAACTTTGAAGTGTTTTTGTTGCTCCTGCTGCTCTGTGCCATTCCAATTTTCCAAACATCAAATTTCAAAGTTAATGGTTAAGTTCAGGCACTTATTCTGAATGGTTAAGGGTTAAGGTTTGGGATAGGGTTAAAACAAAACAAAAATTTAAAAAACTGTGTCCACAACTGGGACTGAACACAACCTTCTGATCCAGAGTCATGGGATTATGCCTATCTGCCACCCACATCCACAACGCTTTAGGAAAACCAAGCCTACTTGATGGTACTAGTGCCCACTGTTGTCCCTAATAGCTGGTTTTGAAGGCATTTACCAACATCCTCAGGACATGTACAGAGGTCTAATTTTGACATCAACCTTAAATGACCTGGATGAACCTGATCTAAGCGGATAAGGTAATCTACAATAGAAAGAAAATGTAACTACTATAGGGGTATATGGTAACCTACTATAGGGAATATGGTTCCACGGAAAAGGAGGATATGGCAATATGCCTGACAAAGATCTTCCAGTCAAAATAAATCACATGAGTAACTGAAAACACGGAGGGAGTATAATATATATATATATATATATTATTTTTAGAGACATGGCTTGATGCAGAGGTCAGAGATTGGCAGCAGATAGATAGCCCTGGGAGTAAGTCTTCTAGGGCACAATGGAGGACATTAAAGCAACCAATTAGCAATCAATTACTGACATGTCTCTCTTCTGTACCTTTTGTTTAGTTAGTGTAGAGCAGGCTACTGCTGGGGAAACCCCATTCAGATACCAGGCACCTGCTGTGTGTGTGTGTGTGTGTGTGTGTGTGTGTGTGTGTGTGTGTGTGTGTGTGTGTGTGTGTGTGTGTGTGTGTGTGTGTGTGTGTGTGTGTGTGTGTGTGTGTGTGTATGGGGGGGGGGGTTATGTGGTATCTCAGTGATATGTGGCTCCTGCCTGAGAATGTTACTGTCTTAAATGAGAGTTAAGGGAGAAGAATGTTGTAATTACTGGGTTGGGTTTAGAGAGACTGATGGACGGACAAACAAGACACTTACATGTGTTTTTTGAACCAACACTCACTTACTTACACATCCTCTTCTCACTGTGTGAGAAAGAGAGAGAATAAAGTAAGCGAGAAAAGTAGGGCTGTAGATTTGGAGCTATGTTTTGACAAATGGTGGTGAAGGATGTTGAGTACACGCACACACACACACGATTCACACCTAGGGAGAAATGGCGTGTGTGGAGGCTCAGGGTGACTATCATATTAACTCTCTAAACAGCCAGTATCTATCATCATCAACACTAACGTCTGCTCTGAGCCTCAGCACTAATTTCTCTCTAGCATTGGTTTACACCTGGCGCTAACATGCGTCCATTGTCCTGCTCTTGTTCACATTCTGATTGTGCCCACATTTTCAAAAATATGTCTACACATGGTATTAAAATGTGTGTCATATCCGCCACTGTGTCTGCATTGTGACCAGATTTCCTGGTCCATCCCTGTAGTATGCTAATTATTTGACAGCTATTCTTTCAAAATAATATTTATTTATTTTAAGACAAATATTGAAGCCATAACTCAATGGTGCCTGTCAATAATTTAAGATGGTGGGATGTATCTCGAATCCCTTCCCTGTCCATCTCAATGTTTCTCTTCCTCTCTCTTTCCCTCGCTTTGTCTCCATCACTGTTTATCTCAAATAAAATAAAATCTAATTTTATTTGTCATATGCGCCGAATACAACAGGTGTATTACAGGGAACTGCTTACTTACAAGCCCTTAACCAACAATGCAGTTTTAAGAAAAATAACAACAAAAAAAAGAAATAAAGTAACAAATAATGAAGTAAAATAACAATAGTGAGGCTATATACAGGGGGTAATGGTACATAGTCTATGTGCGGGGCACCGGTTAGTCGAGGTAATTGAGGTAATATATACATAGGTAGGTAGGTAGGTAGGTAGGTAGGTAGGTAGGTAGGTAGAGTTATTAAAGTGACTTATGCATAGATAATAACAGAGAGTAGCAGCAGCGTAAAAGAGTGGGGGCAATGCAATAGTATGGGTAGCCATTTGATTAGATGTTCAGGAGTCTTATGGCTTGGGGGTAGAAACTGTTTAGAAGCCTCTTGGACCTCTTGGATCTGGTTCCGCTTGCCATGCAGTAGCAGAGAGAACAGACTATGACTAGGGTGGCTAGAGTCTTTGACAATTCTTTGGGCCTTCCTCTGACACTGCCTGGTATAGAGGCCCTGGATGGCAGGAAGCTTGGCCCTAGTGATGTATTGGGCCGTACGCACTACCCTTTGTAGTGCCTTGCGGTAGGATGGCTGAGCAGTTGCCATACTAGGCAGGGATGCAACCAGTCAGGATGCTCTCCATGGTGCACCTGTAGAACCTTTTGAGGATCTGAGGACCCATGCCAAATATTTTCAGTCTCCTGAGGGGGAATAGGTTTTGTTGTGCCCTCTTCACGACTGTCTTGGTGTGCTTGGAACATGTTACTTTGTTGGTAATGTGGACACAAAGAAAATTGAAGCTCTCAACCTGCTCCACTACAGCCCCGTCGATGAGAATGGGGGCGTGCTCTGTCCTCCTTTTTCTGTAGCCCACAATCATCTCCTTAGTCTAGATCACGTTGAGGGAGAGGTTGTTGTCCTGGCACCACACAGCCAGGTCTCTGACCTCCTCCCTATAGGCTGTCTTGTCGTTGTTGGTGATCAGGCCTACCGCTGTTGTGTCATTGGCAAACCTAATGATGTTGTTGGAGTCGTGCCTGGCCATGCAGTCATGAGTGAACAGGGAGTACAGGGGGTGACTGAGCACGCACCCCTGAGGGCCCCCGTGTTAACCTGTTGGGGGTAGGGGGCAGTATTTACACGGCCGGATAAAAAAACGTACCCGATTTAATCTGGTTATTACTACTGCCCAGAAACTAGAATATGCATATAATTATTGGCTTTGGATAGAAAACACCCTAACGTTTCTAAAACTGTTTGAATGGTGTCTGTGAGTATAACAGAACTCATATGGCAGGCAAAAACCTGAGAAGATTCTGTACAGGAAGTGCCCTCTCTGACCATTCCTTGAGCTTCTTGACTCTGTTTATTGAAGACTGAGGATCTTTGCTCTAACGTGACACTTCCTACGGCTCCCATAGGCTCTCAGAAGGCAGGAAAAAGCTGAATGATGTAATTCCAGCCCCAGGCTGAAACACATTAGTGCTTTTGGCAAGTGCTCTATCAGAGGACAATGGGCTGAGGTGCGTGCACGAGTCGACCCCATGTTTTTATTTTCTATCGTCTTTGAACCTAAACACAGATTCCCGGTCAGAATATTATCGCTTTTTTACAAGAAAAATGGCATAAAAATGTATTTTAAACAGCGGTTGACATGCTTCGAAGTACGGTAATGTAATATTTAGAATTTTTTTGTCACGAAATGCGTCGTGCGCTTCACCCTTCTTTACCATTCGGATAGTGTCTTGAACGCACAAACAATACAGAGGATATTTGAACATAACTATGGATTATTTTGAACCAAACCAACATTTGTTATTGAAGTAGAAGTCCTGGGAGTGCATTATGACAAAGAACAGCAAAGGTAATAACATTTTTCTTATAGTAAATCTGATTTTGGTGAGTGCTAAACTTGGTGGGTGTCTAAATAGCTAGCCCTGTGATGCCGGGCTATCTACTGAGAATATTGCAAAATGTGCTTTCACCGAAAAGCTATTTTAAAATCGGACATAGCGAGTGCAAAGAGGAGTTCTGTATCTATAATTCTTAAAATAATTGTTATGCTTTTTGTGAACGTTTATCGTGAGTAATTTAGTAAAATATTAGCGAATTCCCCGGAAGTTTGCGGGGATATGCTAGTTCTGAACGTCACATGCTAATGTAAAAAGCTGGTTTTTGATATAAATATGAACTTGATTGAACAAAACATGCATGTATTGTATAACATAATGTCCTAGGGTTGTCATCTGATGAAGATCATCAAAGGTGAGTGCTGCATTTAGCTGTCTTCTGGGTTTTGGTGACATTATATGCTGGCTTGAAAAATGGGTGTCTGATTATTTCTGGCTTGGTACTCTGCTGACATAATCTAATGTTTTGCTTTCAATGGGAAAGCCTTTTTGAAATCGGACAGTGTGGTTAGATTAACGAGAGTCTTGTCTTTAAATGGCTGTAAAATAGTCATATGTTTGAGAAATTGAAGTAATAGGATTTTTAACGTTTTGAAAATCGCGCCACAGGCTTGCAGTGGCTGTTACGTAGGTGGGACGAATTCGTCCCGCCTAGCCTAGAGAGGTTAAAATAGCTTTTTGGTGAAAGCACATTTTGCAATATTCTAAGTACATAGCCCAGGCATCACGGGCTCGCTATTTAGACACTCGGCAAGTTTAGCACTCACCATAATCATATTTACTATTACAAAAGTTTGATTACCTTTTGTTGTCTTCGTCAGAATGCACACCCAGGACTGCTACTTCAATAACAAATGTTGGTTTGGTCCAAAATAATCCATCGTTATATCCGAATAGCGGCGTTTTGTTCGTGCGTTCTAGACACTATCCGAAATAGTAAAGAAGTGTCGCGCGCATGGCGCAATTCGTGACAATAAAATTCTAAATATTCCATTATCGTACTTCGAAGCATGTCAACCGCTGTTTAAAATCAATTTTTACGACATTTTTCTCGTAGAAAAGCGATAATATTCCGACAGGGAATCTCCTTTTCGGCAAACAGAGGAAAAAATCCCAAAGGCGGGGGCGGTCGGGTCACGAGCATAAGCCCAGTGTCCCTTGATCGGCCACTTGAGAAAGGCGATAATGTGTTTGACGACATTCAGTTTTTTCCCGGGCTCTGAGCGCCTATGGACGACGTGGGAAGTGTCACGTTAGAGCAGAGATCCTTAGTAAATGATAGAGATGGAAAAGAAGTTCAAGAAATGGTCAGACAGGCCACTTCCTGTAAAGGAATCTCTCAGGTTTTGACCTGCCATTTGAGTTCTGTTATACTCACAGACACCATTCAAACAGTTTTAGAAAATTTAGGGTGTTTTCTATCCATATGTAATAAGTATATGCATATTCTAGTTACTGGGTAGGAGTGGTAACCAGATTAAATCGGGTATGTTTTTTATCCAGCCGTGTCAATACTGCCCCCTATCCTAAACAGGTTAACCTTCCTACGTCTACCTTTGACTCATTTCTCTCTGCCTCCTTCTTTCTACTCCTCTCCTCTTTTGGCCTCACCCTCTCACCGTCCCCCCCTACTCACAAGGCAGGCAATACGCTTGTCCTCATCTTTACTAGATGCTGTTCTTCTACCAATCTCACTGCAACTCCCCTCCAAGTCTGAGACCACTACCTTGTATCCTTTTCCCTCTCGCTCTCCTCCAACACTACTCACTCTGCCCCTACTCAGATGGTATTGCGCCGTTGCAACCTTCGCTCTCTCTCTCCTGCTACTCTCTCCTCTTCCATCCTATCATCTCTTCCCTCTGCTCAATCGTTCTCCAACCAATCTCCTGATTCTGCCTCCTCAACCCTCCTCTCCTCCCTTTCTGCATCCTTTGACTCTATGTCCCCTATCCTCCCGGCCGGCTCGGTCCTCCCCTCCTGCTCCGTGGCTTGACGACTCATTGCGAGCTCACAGAACAGGGCTCCGGGCAGCCGAGCGGAAATGGAAGAAAACTAGCCTCCCTGCGGACCTAGCATCTTTTCACTCCCTCCTCTCCACATTTTCTTCCTCTGTTTCTACTGCTAAAGCCACTTTCTACCACTCTAAATTCCAAGCATCTGCCTCTAAACCTAGGAAGCTCTTTGCCACCTTCTCCTCCCTCCTGAATCCTCCTCCCCCTCCCCCCTCCTTCCTCTCTGTGGACGACTTTGTCAACCATTTTGAAAAGAAGGTTGACAACATCTGATCCTCGTTTGTTAAATCAAACGACACCGCTGGTCCTGCTCATATTGCCCTACCCTATGCTTTGACCTCTTTCTCCCCTCTCTCTCCAGATGAAATCTTGCGACTTGTGACGGCCGGCCGCCCAACAACCTGCCCGCTTGAACCTATCCCCTCCTCTCTTCTTCAGACCATTTCCGGAGACCTTCTCCCTTACCTCAACTCGCTCATCAACTCATCCTTGACACCTGGCTACGTCCCTTCCGTCTTCAAGAGAGCGAGAGTTGCACCCCTTCTCAAAAAACCTACACTCGATCCCTCCGATGTCAACAACTACAGACTAGTATCCCTTCTTTCTTTCCTCTCCAAACCTCTTGAGCGTGCCGTCCTTGGCCAGCTCTCTTGCTATCTCTCTCAGAATGACCTTCTTGATCCAAATCAGTCAGGTTTCAAGACTGGTCATTCAACTGAGACTGCTCTTCTCTGTGTCATGGAGGCTCTCCGCACTGCTAAAGCTAACTCTCTCTCCTCTGCTCTCATCCTTCTAGACCTATCTGCTGCCTTTGATACTGTGAACAATCAGATCCTCCTCTCCACCCTCTCCGAGTTGGGCATCTCCGGCACGGCTCACTCTTGGATTGCGTCCTACCTGACAGGTCGCTCCTACCAGGTGGCATGGCGAGAATCCGTCTCCGCACCACGTGCTCTCACCACTGGTGTCCCCCAGGGCTCAGTTCTAGGCCCTCTCCTATTCTCGCTATGCACCAAGTCACTTGGCTCTGTCATATCCTCACATGGTCTCTCCTATCATTGCTACGCAGACGACACACAATTAATCTTCTCCTTTCCCCCTTCTGATAACCAGGTGGCGAATCGCATCTCTGCATGTCTGGCAGACATATCAGTGTGGATGACGGATCACCACCTCAAGCTGAACCTCGGCAAGATGGAGCTGCTCTTCCTCCCGGGGAAGGACTGCCCGTTCCATGATCTCGCCATCACGGTTGACAACTCCATTGTGTCCTCCTCCCAGAGTGCTAAGAGCCTTGGCGTGACCCTGGACAACACCCTGTCGTTCTCCCTGCTAACATCAAGGCGGTGACCCGATCCTGTAGGTTCATGCTCTACAACATTCGCAGAGTACGACCCTGCCTCACACAGGAAGCGGCGCAGGTCCTAATCCAGGCACTTGTCATCTCCCGTCTGGATTACTGCAACTCGCTGTTGGCGGGGCTGCCTGCCTATGCCATCAAACCCCTACAACTCATCCAGAACGCCGCAGCCCGTCTGGTGTTCAACCTTCCCAAGTTCTCTCACATTACCCCACTCCTCTCCACACTCCACTGGCTTCCAGTTGAAGCTCGCATCTGCTACAAGACCATGGTGCTTGCCTACGGAGCTGTGAGGGGAACGGCACCTCCGTACCTTCAGGCTCTGATCAGTCCCTACACCCAAAGAAGGGCACTGCGTTCATCCACCTCTGGTCTGCTCGCCTCCCTACCTCTGCGGAAGCACAGTTCCCGCTCAGCCCAGTCAAAACTGTTCGCTGCTCTGGCACCCCAATGGTGGAACAAGCTCCCTCACGACGCCAGGACAGCGGAGTCAATCACCACCTTCCGGAGACACCTGAAACCCCACCTCTTGAAGGAATACCTGGGATAGGATTAAGCAATCCTTCTAACCCCCCCCCCCTACACTCCCCCCCAAAAAAGATATATATGTACTATTGTAAAGTGGTTGTTCCACTGGATATCATAAGGTGAATGCACCAATTTGTAAGTCGCTCTGGATGAGAGCGTCTGCTAAATGACGTAAATGTAAATGTAATGGTGGTCTGCTTGAAACATGTTGGTATTACACTCTGTCAGGGAGAGGTTGAAAATGTCAGAAGACATTTGCCAGTTGGTCCGCACATGCTATGAGTACACGTCCTGGTAATCCATCTGCCCACACAGCTTTGTGAATGTTGGCCTGTTTAAAGGTCTTTCTCACATCGGCTACCGAGAGCGTTATCACACCGTTGTCCAGAACAGCTGGTGCTCTCGTGCATGCTTCAGTGTTGCTTGCCTCAAAGCGAGCATAAAAGGTATGTAGCTCATCTGGTAGGCCTCGTGTCACTGGGCAGCTCACGGCTGGGTTTCCCCTTGTAGTTCATTGTAGTTTTCAAGCCATGTCACATCCGACGAGCATCAAAGCCGGTGTAGTAGAATTAATTCTTAATCCTGTATTGACGCTTTGCTTGTTTGATGGTTTATCTGAGGGCACAGCGGGATTTCTTATAAGCGTCCAGATTAGTGGCCCGCTCCTTGGAAGCGGCAGCTCTAGCCTTTAGCTCAATGCGGATATTGTCTGTAATCCATGGCTTCTGGTTGGGATATGTACGTACGGTCACTGTGAGGACGACATCGTCAATGCACTTAGTGATGAAGACGATGACTGAGGTGGTATACTCATCAATGCCATTGGAAGAATCCCAGAACATATTCCAGTCTGTGGTAGCAAAACAGTCCTGTTGCGTAGCATCCGCGTCATCTGACCACTTCCGTATTGAGCGAGTTACTGGTACTTCCTTCTTTAGTTTTTGCTTGTAAGTGTTACGGCTGTCTTCTTCGTCAGACGAAACAGAGAAGTCATCGTCCGAGAAAGTGGACCAATACGCAGCGGAGTTAGTGTTCATCTTTGTATTTTTAATTACGTAAGAACACTAAAGAAAACAAACAAGAAATCTGACAGCCAAACTGTCCTGTCAGGTGCAAAACACTAAACAGAAATAATCCCCGTGGCCTCTGCCCCACCCTTGGCGTCGCCCTCTTAGGTGGCGCACCTGAGCCGCCGCCGTAAGAAGGCCCACCCGGACCCTCCCCTTCAATGTCAGGTTTTGCGGCCGGAGTCCGCACCTTGGGGGGGGGGGGGGGGGGTACTGTAACGCCCTGGCCATAGAGAGGGTTTTTTTTGTTCTTTATTTTGTTTAGGCCAGGGTGTTACACAGGGTGGGCGTTCTAGGTTTTTTCTAGGTTTTTGTATGTCTTTGTTTTGGGCCGTGTGTGGCTCCCAATCAGGCACAGCTGAAGTTCGTTGTTGTTGATTGGGAGTCACTCATAAGGAGCATGTGTTTTCTTTGGGTTTTGTGGGGGATTATTTCTGTTTAGTGTTTTGCACCTGACAGGACTGTTTGGCTGTCGGTTTTCTTGTTTGTTTTGTATAGTGTTCTTACGTAATAAAAAATACAAAGATTAACAAAAACTCCGCTGCGTATTGGTCCACTTTCTCGGACGATGACTTCTCTGTTTCGTCTGACGAAGAAGACAGCCGTTACAGAATCCCCCACCAAGAAACGGACCAAGCAGCGGAGGAAGGAGAAGTGCTATCGGGACTCATGGACGTTGAAAGAAATGGAGAGAAGCTATCTGGAGTCGTGGACTTGGGAGGAAATCCTGGACGGTAAAGGACCATGGGCTCAGGCTGGGGATTATCGCCGCCCACAGTGGGAGATCGAGGTGGCGAGAGCTGAGAGGCGCTCGTACGAAGAGAGGGAGCGCAACGGATACGGGAGGCAGCCCCCCCAAAAAATTGGGGGGGGGCACACGGGGAGATTGGCGGAGTCAGGCGGTAGACCTGAGCCAACTCCCCGTGCTTACAGGAGGCAGCGCAGTACTGGTCAGGCACCGTGTTATGCGGTAAAGCGCACGGTGTCCCCAGTACGCGTTGATAGCCCGGAGCTCTACATGCCACCCCCCCCGCAAGTGCCATGCGAGAGCAGGCATCGAGCCAGGATGGGTTGTGCCAGCTCAGCGCATCTGGTGTCCAGTGCGCCTCCTCAGTCCAGGTTATCCGGTGCCGGCGTTGCGCACTGGGTCTCTGGGGAGCTGGGAGGGTCCAGTTCGCCCAATACCTGCTCTCCGCCCATGCCGGGCCAAAGTGGACATTCAGCCTGGAGTAAGCATGTCGAGCGTCCGTACCAGAAATCCAGTGGTCCCCCACAGCCCGGTTTATCCTGTGCCTCCTCCTAGGTCCAGGCCTCCAGTGGGTCTCCCCATCCTGGTCCGTCCTGTGCCTCCTCCCAGGACTAGGCCTCCAGTGGGTCTCGCCAGTCCAGAGCCGCCAGAGCTGCCCGCCAGTCCGGAGCCGCCAGAGCCGCCCGCCAGTCAGGAGCTGCCAGAGTGGCCCGCCTGTCCGGATCTGCCAGAGTTGCCCGCCTGTCCGGATCTGCCAGAGTGGCCCGCCTGTCCGGATCTGCCAGAGTGGCCCGCCTGTCCGGATCTGCCCGAGTGGCCCGCCTGTCCGGATCTGCCATCACTGCCCGCCAGCCGGGCGCAGCCATCGCCGCCCGCCACCCGGGCGCAGCCAGGGTCGTCCGCCAGCCGGGCGCAGCCATCGCCGCCCACCAACCGGGCGCAGCAAGGGACACCCGCCAGCCGGGCGCAGCCATCGCCGCCCGCCAGCCGGGCGCAGCCAGGGTCGTCCGCCAGCCGGGCGCAACAAGGTTCGCCCGCCAGCCGGGCGAAGTCAGGGTCGCCCACCAGACCTTCGGCGCGGCCAGGTGCGCCACCTAAGAGGGCGACGCCAAGGGTGGGGCAGAGGCCACGTCCCGCACCTGAGCCGCCACCGTAAGAAGGCCCACCCGGACCCTCCCCTTCAGTGTCAAGTTTTGCGGCCGGAGTCCGGACCTTGGGGAGGGGGGGGGGGGGGGGGGGGGTACTGTAACGCCCTGACCATAGAGAGCGGTTTTTTGTTCTTTATTTTGGTTAGGCCAGGGTGTTACATTGGGTGGGCGTTCTATGTTCTTTTTCTAGGTTTTTTGTATTTCTTTGTTTTGGGCCGTGTGTGGCTCCCAATCTGGCACAGCTGAAGTTCGTTGTTGTTGATTGGGAGTCACACATAAGGAGCAGGTTTTTCCTTTGGGTTTTGTGGGGGATTCTTTTCTGTTTTGTTCAGTTGGGACCAGACAGGACTGTTTGCTGTCGTTGCTACCGAGTGTTTTGTTTTGTAGTGGTTCATTTTTATTCAATTTCAAGATGAACACACAACCTTCGCTGCATCTTGGTTTTCTTCCGACGACAGCCGTTACAGTAAGCAGGAATCAGGAGGACAGAATCATTGTCAGATTTGCCAAATGGAGGGCGGGAGAGAGCTTTGTATGCATCTATGTGCGTGGAGTAAAGGTGGTCTATAGTTTTTGTCTCTCTGGTTGCACATGTGACATGCTGGTAGAAATGAGGTAAAACGGATTTAAGTTTGCCTGCATTAAAGTCCCCAGCCACTAGGAGCTCCGTTTCTGGATAAGCATTTTCTTGTTTGCTTATGGCCTTATAGAGTTGGTTGACGGCAGTCTTAGTGCCAGCATTGGTTTTTGGTGGTAACTAGACGGCTATGAATAATATAGATGAGAACTCTCTTGGTAGATAGTGTGGTCTACAGCTTATCATAAGGTACTCTACCTCAGGCGAGCAATACCTCAAGACTTCTTTAATATTAGACATCGCGCACCAGCTTTTATTGACAAATAGACACACACCTCCACCCCTCGTTTTACCAGGCATAGCTTCTCTGTTCTGCCAGGGCATGGAAAATCATGCCAGCTCTATATTATCTGTGTCGTCGTTCAGCCACAACTCGGTGAAACATAAGATATTACCGTTTTCAATGTCCCATTGGTAGGATAATCTTGATCGTAGGTCATCGATTTCCAACGATTGCACATTGGCCAATAGAACGGATGGCAGTGGGAATTTACTCGCTCACCTACAAATTCTCAGAGGGTAGCCCGACATCCGCCCCCTTTTTCTCCGTCTTTTCTTCAAGCACATGACGGGGATTTGGGTCTGTTCCCGGGAAAGCAGTATATCCTTCATGTCGGACTCGTTATAGGAAAAAGCTTCTTCCAATTCGAGGTGAGTAATCGCTGTTCTGATGTCCAGAACTTATTTTCAGTCATAAGAGACAGCAGCAACATTATGTTCAAAATAAATGAGGAAAAAAAACGTACAAACAATGCAAAAAAAAACAATATAGCACAGTGGTAAGGAGCACGTAAAATGTCAGCCATCCTCTCCGGCGCCATTTAGTGACCAGCCCAATGGAGTCCGATCCGATGCCACCCTCCAGCATTGAGAAGGCCAACCTGCACGTTTCAAACTCCCAGCCCTTCTCAAGCCCTGTGGAGGCCGAGCCATCGCCGCCCTCCAGCCCTGCGGAGGTCAAGCCATCATCGGCCTCCAGCCCAACTTCCCCCATTGAAGCAGTCAACCGGCTGCCCTGTCATGCTGAGGGGGACTCCACGCCTTCCCGGTTCCTTCCGGGCACCATCTCATTTGGGAGGCTAATGGAGCCCAGCTGAGGTTAATTAGTCAATCGAGTTTGTGATTGGCTGGACAATCGGCCCCAACAGTTGAGTTTGGGGCTAAAGTTTCAGGTAACCCTTGGTACTGAAGTTATACTTTAAGTTACTTATTTGTAATAATTTCTGTTGGTAAATTACGTAATAAAGCCTAAGTTTGAAATGTTTACTCTGCCTCACAGCCTCTGTAGCCTGAGATTGTTTTAGCTTTGGTATATGGCAGTGGCCTCTTCCCAGACTCTGCCACAATTACGTTTCAAGGTCACTCTACGAAAGACATGGACTAATGACGGTCATTACTTAAGTAGTAAAAGTATTTAATTCATAAAGCACTTTTCACAATCCCCCAAATGTGACACTTGTATTTTTAAAAAATTGTGAGAGAATGAAAGTGTATCAGAATGCAATTCAGCCCAGCTTGAACAAAAAAATGTCATATAATAATATAATAATACAAATACAGTAAATAAATATTTATGTGCAACAGAATTTGACTAAAGGCAACAAGCACATACCGTACAGTAGGCAAAAATGCAATAAAATATTTAACAAAGCTATAAAGTGCCTTTAGAGCATATTAGCATTGGAATATGAAGGGGAACACCTATATGAAGGGGAACACCCCATCGACCACCTATGGGAATGTATTCAACCAAAATGTATCTTCCTCATGTAACCCAACCACTCAGAATCAGAGAGACACTCATGGCTCATCCAACCATTGATCTATTAATTCACAGGAACATGTGCTCCCGTCAGTTCTCACACTACATACAAGAGTACATTTTAAATGTAACCTTTATTTAACTAGGCAAGTCAGTTAAGAACAAATTCTTATTTACAATTACGGCCTACCGGGGAACAGTGGGTTAACTGCCTTGTTCAGGGGCAGAACGACAGATTTTTACCTTGTCAGCTCGGGGATTCGATCCAGCAACCTTTCGGTTACTAGCCCAATGCTCTAATGACTAAGCTACCTGCCGCCCGTAGATACACTACATTGACAAAAGTATGTGGACACCCCTTCAAATTTGTGGATTTGGCTATTTCAGCCACACCCGTTGCTGACGGGTGTATACAATCGAGCACACAGCCATGCAATCTCGATAAACAAACATTGGCAGTAGAATGGCTCGTACTGAAGAGCTCAGTCACCGTCATAATATACCAACCTTTCCAACAAGTCAGTTCGTCAAAATTCTGCACTTCTAGAAATTTCCCCAGTCAACTGTAAGTGCTTTTATTGTGAAGTGGAAACAGCTAGGAGCAACAACGGCTCAGCTGTGAAGTGGTACAGTGGTGTCTGTGCCTCGATCTAGGTTGGGCAAAATTAAAGATGGCGGTGTTCGCTTTAGCAATCTCACTAGTATAAAGACCTCCTCCATTCCTGCCATTATTGAAAGAGATTGTGATACCTCACATCTCAAAATTGGGTTACTTAATGTTAGATCCCTCACTTCCAAGGCAGTTATAGTCAATGAACTAATCACTGATCATAATCTTGATGTGATTGGCCTGACTGAAACATGGCTTAAGCCTGATGAATTTACTGTGTTAAATGAGGCCTCACCCCCTGGTTACACTAGTGACCATACCCACCGTGCATCCGGCAAAGGCGGAGGTGTTGCAAACATTTATGATAGCAAATTTCAATTTACAAAAAAAAAAACAATGACGTTTTCGTCTTTTGAGCTTCCAGTTATGAAATCTATGCAGCCTACTCAATCACTTTTTATAGCTACTGTTTACAGGCCTCCTGGGCCATATGCAGTGTTCCTCACTGAGTTCTCTGAATTCCTATCAGATCTTGTAGTCATAGCAGATAATATTCTAATTTTTGGTGACTTTAACATTCACATGGAAAAGTCCACAGACCCACTCCAAAAGGCTTTTGGAGCCATCATCGACTCAGTGGGTTTTGTCCAACATGTCTCTGGACCTACTCACTGCCACAGTCATACTCTGGACCTAGTTTTGTCCCATGGAATAAATGTTGTGGATCTTAATCTTTTTCCTCATAATCCTGGATTATCGGACCACCATTTTATTGCGTTTGCAATTGCAACAAATAATCTGCTCAGACCCCAACCAAGGAGCATTAAAAGTCGTGCTATAAATTCTCAGACAACCCAAAGATTCCTTGATGCCCTTCCAGACTCCCTCTGCCTACCCAAGGACGTCAGAGGACAAAAATCGGTTAACCACCTAACCGAGGAACTCAATTTAACCTTGCGCAATACCCTAGTTGCACCCCTAAAAACTAAAAACATCTGTCATAAGAAACTAGCTCCCTGGTATACAGAAAATACACGAGCTCTGAAGCAAGCTTCCAGAAAATTGGAACGGAAATGGCGCCACACCAAACTGGAAGTCTTCCGACTAGCTTGGAAAGACAGTACCGTGCAGTATCGAAGAGGCCCCAGTGCTGCTCGATCATCCTATTTTTCCAATTTAATTGAGGAAAATAAGAACAATCCGAAATGTATTTTTGATACTGTCGCAAAGCTAACTAAAAAGCAGCATTCGCAAATGGAGGATGGCTTTCACTTCAGCAGTAATAAATTTATGAACTTCTTTGAGGAAAAGATCATGATCATTAGAAAGCAAATTACGGACTACTCTATAAATCTGCGTATTCCTCCAAAGCTCCATTGTCCTGAGTCTGCACAACTCTGCCAGGACCTAGGATCAAGGGAGATAGTAAAGTGTTTTAGTACTATATCTCTTGACACAATGATGAAAATAATCATGGCCTCTAAACCCTCAAGCTACATACTGGACCCTATTCCAACTAAACTACTGAAAGAGCTGCTTCATGTGCTCGGCCCTCCTATGTTGAACATAATAAACGGCTCTCTATCCACCGGATGTGTACCAAGCTCACTAAAAGTGGCAGTAATAAAGCCTCTCTTGAAAAAGCCGAATCTTGACCCAGAAATTATAAAAAACTATCGGCCTATATCGAATCTTCCATTCCTCTCAAAAAAATTTGAAAAAGCTGTTGCGCAGCAACTCACTGCCTTCCTGAAGACAAACCATGTATACGAAACGCTTCAGTCTGGTTTTAGACCCCATCATAGCACTAAGACTGCACTTGTGAAGGTGGTAAATGACCTTTTAATGACGTCAGACCGAGGCTCTGCATCTGTCCTCGTGCTCCTAGATCTTAGTGCTGCTTTTGATACCATCGACCACCACATTCTTTTGGAGAGATTGGAAACCCAAATTGGTCTACATGAACAAGTTCTGGCCTGGTTTAGATCTTATCTGTCGGAAAGATATCAGTTTGTCTCTGTGAATGGTTTGTCCTCTGACAAATCAATTGTACATTTCAGTGTTCCTCAAGGTTCCGTTTTAGGACCACTATTGTTTTCACTATATATTTTACCTCTTGGGGATGTCATTCGAAAACATAATGTTAAATTTCACTGCTATGAGGACGACACACAGCTGTACATTTCAATGAAACATGGTGAAGCCCCAAAACTGCCCTCGCTAGAAGCCTGTGTTTCAGACATAAAGAAGTGGATGGCTGCAAACTTTCTACTTTTAAACTCGGACAAAACAGAGATGCTTGTTCTAGGTCCCAAGAAACAGAGAGATCTTCTGTTGAATCTGACAATTAATCTGGATGGTTGTACAGTCGTCTCAAATAAAACTGTGAAGGACCTCGGCGTTACTCTGGACCCTGATCTCTCTTTTGAAGAACATATCAAGACTGTTTCAAGGACAGCTTTTTTCCATCTACGTAACATTGCAAAAATCAGAAACTTTCTGTCCAAAAATGATGCAGAAAAATTAATCCATGCTTTTGTTACTTCTAGGCTGAACTACTGCAATGCTCTACTTTCCGGCTACCCGGATAAAGCACTAAACAAACTTCAGTTAGTGCTAAATACGGCTACTAGAATCCTGACTAGAACCAAAAAATGTGATCATTTAACTCCAGTGCTAGCCTCCCTACACTGGCTTCCTGTTAAGGCAAGGGCTGATTTCAAGGTTTTACTGCTAACCTACAAAGCATTACATCGGCTTGCTCCTACCTATCTGTCCGATTTGGTCCTGCCGTACATACCTACACGTATGCTACGGTCACAAGACGCAGGCCTCCTAATTGTCCCTAGAATTTCTAAGCAAACGGCTGGAGGTAGGGCTTTCTCCTATAGAGCTCAATTTTTATGGAATGGTCTGCCTACCCTTGTGAGAGACGCAGACTCAGTCTCATCCTTTAAGTCTTTACTGAAGACTTATCTCTTCAGTAGGTCCTATGATTAAGTATAGTCTGGCCCAGGAGTGTGAAGGTGAACGGAAAGGCTGGAGCAATGAACCGCCCTTGCTGTCTCTGCCTTGCCGGTTCCCCTCTCTCCACTGGGATTATCTGCCTCTAACCCTATTACAGGGGCTGAGTCACTGGCTTACTGGTGTACTTCCATGCCGTCCATGGGAGGGGTGCGTCACTTGAGTGGGTTGAGTCACTGACGTGGTCTTCCTGTCTGGGTTGGCCCCCTGAGCCCCTGACCTGAGCCCTAGGACCATGCCTCAGGACTACCTGGCATGATGACTCCTTGCTGTCCCTAGTCCACCTGGCCGTGCTGCTGCTCCAGTTTCAACTGTTCTGCCTGCGGCTATGGAACCCTGACCTGTTCACCGGACGTGCTTGTTGCACCCACGACAACTACTATGATTATTATTATTTGACCATGCTGGTCATTTATGAACATTTGAACATCTTGACCATGTTCTGTTATAATATCCACCCGGCACAGCCAGAAGAGGACTGGCCACCCCTCATAACCTGGTTCCTCTCTAGGTTTCTTGCTAAGTTTTTGGCCTTTCTAGGAAGTTTTTCCTAGGGAGTTTTTCCTAGCCACCGTGCTTCTTTCACATGCATTGCTTGGGGTTTTAGGCTGGGTTTCTGTACAGCACTTTGAGATATCAGCTGATGTACGAAGGGCTATATAAATACATTTGATTTGATTTGATTACAGTCACAGAAGCTCACAGAACGGGACCACCGAGTGCTGTAGCGTGTAAAAAATGTCTGTCCTCGGTTGCAACACCCACTACCAAGCTTCCTCTGGAAGAAATGTCAGCACAAGAACTGTTCATCAGGACCTTCATGAACTGGGTTTCCATGGCCGAGCAGCTGCACACAAGCCTAAGACCACCATGCGCAATGCCAAGCATTGGCTGGAGTGGTGTAAAGCTCACCACAATCGGACTCTAGAGCAGTGGAAACGTGTTTTCTGGCGTGATGAATCACACTTCACCATCTGGTAGTCTGACGGATGAATCTGGGTTTGGAGGATGCCAGGAGAACGCTACCTGCCCGAATGCATAGTGCCAACTGTAAAGTTTGGTGTAGGAGGAATAATGGTCTGGGGCTGTTTTTCACAGTTCGGGCTAAGTCCCTTAGTTCCAGTGAAGGTAAATCTTAATGCTAACATTCTAGACAATTCTGTGCTTCCAACTTTGTGGCAACAGTTTGGGGAAGGCCCTTTCCTGTTTCAGCATGACAATGCCCCTATACACAAAGCGAAGTCCATACAGAAATCGTTTGTCGAGATCGGTGTTGAAGAACTTGAGCCCTGACCACAACCCCATCGAACACCTATGGGATGCATTGAAATGCCGACGAGAGCCAGGCCAAACCGCCCAACATTAGTGCCCGACCTCACTAATGCTCGTGGCTGAATGGAAGCAAGTCCTTGCAGCAATGTTCCAACATCTAGTGGAAAGCCATCCCAGAAGAGTGGAGGCTGTTACAGCAGCAACGGAGGGGATCAACTCCATATTAATGCCCATGATTTTGGAATGAGATGTTTGACGAGCAGGTGTCCACATACTTTTGTCAATATAGTGTATCTAGTCTCAAAGTGGCTGCATGGTTCTAAGAGGCTCTGGTCTCTTAGTTTCCATTAAGGTTGTACTACTGGTTATCAATGACAATGTTGAAGATGTAGATGCTGTGTTTTTCCCCACAAAGCTGTCGCCTCAATCTCAAAAAGGAATTTCTTAGTTTTACTTACCCTCAAACTTTGGAATCAAATAGGCAAGGTTCCCTTCATTCAACATATCCTTTTCAAAATTGTCCATTGGCCTTGACCTCTGAATTTATTTACAGAAATAAAGAAATGTTAGAAAAATAGCCTGCTATGCTAACTTAACTACATAAAATGTAAGGTAAACTGTAACCACAGAACAATGCTTTGCTCTGACATTAGTTACAGAGGCTTGCGAAAGTGTTCACCCCTTGGCATTTTTCCTATGTTGTTGCCTTACAACCTGGAATTAAAATACATTTTTGTATAATTTGATTTACACAACATGCCTACCACTTTGAAGATGCAAATATTTTTTATTGTGAAACAAACAAGAAATAAGACAAAAAATGAAAACTTGAGAGTGCATAACTATTCACCCCCCCAAAGTCAATACTTTGTATAGACAACTTTTGCAGCAATTACAGCTGCAAGTCTCTTGGGGTATGTCTCTAAAAGCTTGGCACATCTAGCCACTGGGATTTTTGCCCATTCTTCAAGGAAAATTTGCTCCAGCTCCTTCAAGTTGGATGGGTTCTGCTGGTGTACAGCAATCTTTAAGTCATACCACAGATTCTCAATTGGATTGAGGCTTTGACTAAGCCATTCCAATACATTTAAATGTTTCCTCTTAAACCACTCGAGTGTTGCTATAGCAGTATGCATATGGTCATTGTCCTGCTGGAAGGTGAACCTCTGTCCCAGTCTCAAATCTCTGGAAGACTGAAACAGGTTTCCCTCAAGAATTTCCCTGTATTTAGCGCCATCCATCATTCCTTCAATTCTGACCAGTTTCCCAGTCCCTGCCGATGAAAAACATCCCCACAGCATGACGCTGCCACCACCATGGGGTGTTGGGTTTGCATCAGACACAGCATTTTCCTTAACCTCTCTAGGGTAGGTGGCACCAAATCGTCCCACCTACGTAACAGCCAGTGGCGCGTTATTCAAAAACCTCAAAAATGCAAAAACTTCAATTTTTCAAACATATGACTATTTTACACCATTTTAAAGACAAGACTCTCGTTAATCTAACCACACTGTCCCATTTCAAAAAGGCTTTACAACGAAAGCAAAACATTAGATTATGTCAGCAGAGTACCTAGCCAGAAATAATCAGACACCCATTTTTCAAGCTAGCATATAATGTCACATAAACCCAAACCACAGCTAAATGCAGCACTAACCTTTGATGATCTTCATCAGATGACAACCCTAGGACATTATGTTACACAATACATGCATGTTTTGTTCAATCAAGTTCATATTTATATCAAAAACCAGCTTTTTACATTAGCATGGGACTAGCATGTGACTAGCATTCCCACCGAACACTGCCGGTGAATTTACTAAATTACTCACGATAAACGTTCACAAAAAGCATAACAATTATTTTAAGAATTATAGATACAGAACTCCTCTATGCACTCAATATGTCCGATTTTAAAATAGCTTTTCGGTGAAAGCACATTTTGCAATATTCTCAGTAGATAGCCCGGCATCACAGGGCTAGCTATTTAGACACCCAGCAAGTTTAGCACTCACCAAAGTCAGATTTACTATAAGAAAAATTTTATTACCTTTGCTGTCTTAGTCAGAATGCACTCCCAGGACTTCTACTTCAATAACAAATGTTGGTTTGGTTCAAAATAATAATAATCCATAGTTATATCCAAACAGCGGCGTCTAAATGTCTAAATATTCCATTACCGTACTTCGAAGCATGTCAACCGCTGTTTAAAATCCTTTTTTTAATGCAATTTTTCTCATAAAAAAGCGATAATATTCTGACCGGGAATCTGCGTTTAGGTAAACAGATGAAAGAAAATAAAGCATTCGGTCGACTCGGGCACGCGCCTAAGCCCATATCCGGCCGTGTCAATACTGCCCCCTAGCCCTAACAGGTTAATGGACAAAAAAGCTCAATTTTAGTCTCATCTGACCAGAGTACCTTCTTCCATATGTTTGGGGAGTCTCCCACATGCCTTTTGGTGAACACCAAACGTGTTTTCTTTTTTTTTTCTTAACCTCTATGGGCTAGCTTGCGTCCCACCTACTCAACAGCCAGTTGAATCCTGTGGCGCGTTATTCAAATACCTTAGATATGATATTACTTCACTCATCAAAGTCAGATTTACTATAAGAAAAATGTTATTACCTTTGTTGTCTTCGTCAGAATGCACTCCCAGGACTTCTACTTCAATAACAAATGAATCCTACAGACGAAGAACCATATATCTGACAATTTTTCCATTTTAAGATAATCAGTTATTTTTATATTATTCATTGTGTGTACCACATTAGGTGTTTTATGGTTGACAAATAATTCACCATACTCATATCTTCCAACAACAATTGATATTTTTTTGTTATTTCAAAATAGACTTTTTTTATTGCCGTTTTAATTTTTAGAATGTGGAAGAACAGTATATCTCCAGTGATGATTTCAGTTTGTGGAAGAACAGTATATGTGACATTTTCCATGACACTTGTAAGATGTCCTTTTTTAATACCTGATATGATGTTTTAAGTAATTTCAAGTACAAATGCCCTTCATGTAAATAACTTAAATGCAATATGTAGTTAATTCATTTAATGGAGGTTCATTTAAAGGTGGTCTATCAACTTTAGCACCGATGACTTTTCTTAAGTTGAGTCATGAAATCTTAGTCTCATTTAAAATGAAGTCCTCAATGTGAACATACCATAGAATAACTACAAAAATAGAATACAATTAAATTAATTCAATCAAAAGAAGTACAACTTGTACATATCAAATATGGATCAATGTGATGTGCCAATATGCATGTCCATTATGCAGGTCCCTAAGGTCAATATTACAAAACGTTCAGAAAACCATTCTCTTTGCGTTTATCACTATGATCTGCAATTAAGTTTTGAATTGCGTTAAACCCATGCTAAAGGCAAGAAATGTCCTGTACTGAGGTGACAGCAGTAAATAAGTATTAACTGCTTAGAGTTGATGCTAAATGTGGTGACAGAGATGTATATTGTAATGAATAAAAAAAGGGAATCATTAGGATATTTTATTATTAGAACAACATGTTGCATGTTGATGGGATGTTAGTAAACTATTCTCTGTGCAATACCTGTGACTTTTAACCACCTCACTGAAGTGATCTGTAGTCCAGCTGGTCGCTTGAGGACAGAATCTGGGAGGTGACTGAAGTCTTCACATTGCATCCTCATCATCTTGAATGGTTTTGCTGGTTGTGCTTGTTGTTTCTCGTATGGGACAGTGTAGAAACTGTTGAACAGATGTAGCTTGCGCTCATCAGTCAACTTTCCACAATCCTTTCTGCACGTCGTGGAACACGCTCTTCCCTGCGGGATACAGTGTAACGTTACATATAACTAGCTAGCTACTGTAGCCATGTCGAATCATCCGGTGGATGGACAAAAAGTACCTAGCTATGTTTCTTCTATAATCTAGCAATAACATTTGTAACGATAATGTATAAGTTAGTAGCCAAACTTTAGCTAATATATTTTCTCTATAGTTACAAATTAGACAACCCAGAACATGCATGTTAGTTACTGTACTCTATAGCTAGCTAGCTTGATTGTTTGATATACGGTTCTTCCACATACCTCTTTTGGACAGCTTTTCCCAGTTTTTTCTTGACCCTTACGATTTGTATAGGGTTTTCCCGCATCCCGTAAGATCTTCCTTTGCCTGTCTTTCCATTCTTTTAGTTTTGTTTTACGTTTCTTTCCCACATTTCGGCGATTTTCATCAGCAACAGAAAAGTTGTGCGCTTGTCCGTCCATTCTGAGTGGTGCACATAAACGGTTATTCCACGAGAGCCTATCTTTAAATGAAAAATGATTGTTAATTAGCGCGTGGAAAGCTTGTGAAACCGGTTCACTATAGAAAAAGAGTGTCCAATAATGATTTTTCATGTATATCTCGTTTTTTTGAAAAATGTCACATATACGGTTCTTCGTCTGTAGGATTCAAATGTTGGTTTGGTCCAAAATAATCCATCGTTATATCCAAACAGCGGCATTTTGTTCGTGCGTTCTAGACACTATCCTAAAGGGTAAATAAGGGTGGCGAGCATGGCGCAATTCGTGACAAAAGAATTCTAAATATTCCATTACCGTACTTCGAAGCATGTCAACCGCTGTTTTAAGCAATGGCTTTTTCTGGCCACTCTTCCATAAAGCCCAGCTCTGTGGAGAGTATGTCTAAAAGTGGTCCTATGGACAGATACTCCAATCTCCGCTGTGGAGCTTTGCAGCTCCTTCAGGGTTATCTTTGGTCTCTTTGTTTCCTCTCTGATTAATGTCATCCTTGCCCGGTCCATGAGTTTTGGTGGGCGGCCCTCTCTTGGCAGGTTTGTTGTGGTGCCATATTCTTTCCATTTTTTTATAATGGATTTAATGGTGCTCCATGGGCTGTTCAAAGTTTCAGATATGTTTTTATAACCCAACCCTGATCTGTACTTCACAACTTTGTCTCTGACCTGTTTGGAGAGATCCTTGGTCTTCGTGGTGCCCCTTGCTTAGTGGTGTTGCAGACTCTGGGTACTTTCAGAACAGGTGTTTTATACTGAGATCATGTGACAGATCATGTGACACTTAGATTGCACACAGGTGGACTTTAACTAATTATGTGACTTCTGAAGGTAATTGGTTGCACCAGATCTTATTTAGGGGCTTCATAGAAAAGGGGGTGAATACATATGAATGCACCACTTTTCCATTTGTTATTTCTTAAACATTTTTGAAACAAGTTATTTTTTTCATTTCATTGCACCAATTTGGACTATTTTTTGTATGTCCATTACATGACCTCCAAAGAAAAATCCATTTAAATTATAGGTTGTAAAGCAACAAAATAGGAAAAATGCCAAGGGGGTGAATACTTTTGCAAGGCACTGTATGTTTGTCCCCGTGTATGTGTGTATTTGAATGAGAGTGTGTGTATATGCATATGCTAACATAATTGCAAAAGGATTTTCTAATGATCAATTAGCCTTTTAAAATGATAAACTTTGATTAGCTAACACAACATGCCATTCGAACAAAGGCGTGATGGTTGCTGATAATGGGCCTCTGTACGCCTATGTAGATATTCCATGAAAGATCTGCCATTTCCAGCTACAATAGTACACTGTATTAATGATCAATTTGATGTTATTTTAATATACAAAAAACGTGCTTTTCTTTCAAAAACAAGGACATTTCTAAGTGACCCCAAACTTTTGAACGGTATTGTATATCTTTCAACTATACTGTGATGTTTAACATTCAATTTCTTTATAATCGAATAGAATCCACAGATTGCGAGTTGAAGATACAGCTAAAGTCGGAGGTTTACATACACCTTAGCCAAATACATTTAAACTCAGTTTTTCACAATTACTGGCATTTAGTCCAAGTAAGAATACATGTCTTAGGTCAGTTAGTATCACCACTTTATTTTAAGAATGTGAAATGTAAGAATAATAGTAGAGAGAATTATTTATTTCAGCTTTTATTTATTTCATCACATTCCCAGTGGGTCAGAAGTTTACATACACTCAATTAGCATTTGGTAGCATTGTCTTTAAATTGTTAACTTCGGTCAAAGTGTTGGGTAGCCTTCCACAAGCTTCCCACAATAAGTTGGGTGACATTTGGCCCATTTCTCCTGACAGAGCTGGTGTAACTGAGTCAGCTTTGTAGGCCCCCTTGCTCGCACACACTTTTTCAGTTCTGCCCACAAATGTTCTATGGGATTGAGGCTTTGTGATGGCCACTCCAATACCTTGACTTTGTTGTCCTTAAGCCATTTTGCCACAACTTTGGAAGTATGCTTGGGGTCATTGTCCATTTGGAAGACCCATTTGCGACCAAGCTTTAACTTCCTGACTGATGTCTTGAGATGTCGCTTCAATATCACTTTCCCGCCTCATGATGCCATCTATTTTGTGAAGTGCACCAGTCCCTCCTGCAGCAAAGCACCCCCACAACATGATGCTGCCACCCTCGTGCTTCACGGTTGGGATGGTATTCTTTGGCTTGCAATCATCCTCCTTTTTCCTCCAAACATATGTCCGATTTTAAAATAGCTTTTTGGTGAAAGCACATTTTGCAATATTCTAAGTACATAGCCCAGGCATCACGGGCTAGCTATTTAGACACCCGGCAAGTTTAGCACTCACCATAATCATATTTACTATTATAAAAGTTTGATTACCTTTTGTTGTCTTCGTCAGAATGCACTCCCAGGACTGCTACTTCAATAACAAATGTTGGTTTGGTCCAAAATAATCCATCGTTATATCCGAATAGCGGCGTTTTGTTCGTGCGTTCCAGACACTATCCGAAATGGTAAAGAAGGGTCGTGCGCATGGTGCAATTCGTGACAAAAAAATTCTAAATATTCCATTACCGTACTTCGAAGCATGTCAACCGCTGTTTAAAATCAATTTTTATGCCATTTTTCTCATAGAAAAGCGATAATATTCCGACCGGGAATCTCCTTTTCGGCAAACAGAGGAAAAAAATCACAAAGACGGGGGCCGTCAGGTCACGCGCCTAAGCCCAGAGTCCCTTGATCGGCCACTTGAGAAAGGCGATAATGTGTTTCAGCCTGGGGCTGGGATGACGACATTCAGGTTTTTCCCGGGCTCTGAGTGCCTATGGACGACGTAGGAAGTGTCACGTTAGAGCAGAGATCCTTAGTAAAAGATAGAGATGGCAAAGAAGTTCCAGAAATGGTCAGACAGGCCACTTCCTGTAAAGGAATCTCTCAGGTTTTGACCTGCCATTTGAGTTCTGTTATACTCACAGACACCATTCAAACAGTTTTAGAAACTTTAGGGTGTTTTCTATCCATATGTAATAAGTATATGCATATTCTAGTTACTGGGTAGGAGTGGTAACCAGATTAAATCGGGTATGTTTTTTATCCAGCCGTGTCAATACTGCCCCCTAGCCCTAACAGGTTCATTAGTATGTGATGCATGAATACAGTATAGCTCCAGGGACATAGTAAGGAATATGCAGCACATTACTTCAGACAATCAATATTGGATTTCTCTCTGAGCAGCTGTGTTGGCTCCTCTGACATTTTCTACCAGCGCAAAGTGATCTGTCATGATTAAACGGGTCTTTGTAGTTTATCAACATTCATTATTAGCCCTGTTGATGCATGGATTGGGACTTGGTGGCAATCAACTAAGCAAACCCTTTTTGTTTCTGTTCTCTACAAATAGGAAAGAGGGTGTCATGTCAATCCAAACCAAAACACAAAACGTGTGAATGCAGCTTCTGAAAAATAAATATATCAGTCACACTTTATTTGGATAGTCCATCTGTAGATGCTGCTTGATAAGGTTATGGTTAGGTTTAGAATAAGGGTTAGGGTAAGGGTTACGTTTAGGGTTAGGATAAGGGCTAACGTTAGGGTTAGTAGATATTTAGTTGAAATGTTACTGATGGAGCATCTACAGATGGACTATTTTTTAAAGAGATTGTTTGTGTCTTTGTAACAACCAAATAGTAGTGGTATGTCTGTGGGGGACATGCTTGTCTGTGCGGCATACATTTCTTCTCTCAACAAAAGAAGGAAGAGCGAGAGAGGAGTGAGAGGTGTGTGTGTGTGAGAGAGAGAGAGAGAGAGAGAGAGAGAGAGAGAGCGAGAGAGAGAGTAGGAGAGAGAGAGAAAATTAGTCTATGTGCTATTCAGTACAAATGTGTTTGTGTGTCTGTGTAAGCTTGAGTGTACACTAAATCAAAGATCTGTGAATGTTACAGGCATCAATGGCTGCTGTCTCTTTTGCATTTACTCTTTTGGACAGAGAAAACACTAAAATCTGAATATTTAATTATCTGTCCTGGTTTGTCTGTATAGATGTTGATATATTTAGGACTGTGTCTGTGAAAACTCACATGGGTAGTTTTTTATATAAAGATATGTATCACTTTTAGTATATCTATTTGCGTACACATGATCGTTGCGTTACCATGTTACATTCTTTAGAAGATTGTGTGTGTTATCTGATGAGGCTATGCAGGATACATAATCTTCAAACTAGATTGTAAATGGTGGTGTTTCTTTTCTATACATGTGCATGTTTAAATTGAGCTATGTATTATGCAATAAATCTATCTATACATGCCGACGGGTATGTCTTGATTTACCGCTAGACCAGCTCCTCAACATTGGGAATGGGAGTAGATAGGTAAATACTGTCATCTGCTGGTAACAGGTAGGAACTGACGTCTACTGCTGGTAAGTTCACAGCTACCCAGTAGGCCTACTCTCCTCAGAAGTGACAATCATTTGATATTTCAACAGTTCTCTCGCACTAACCTCAGTGTCAGTGCAGCCTTTAGCATCAGAATACTGCAATTATGGTTTGCTTAAAATTTTAGCCCAATAAAATATTGAAAATACATAAAACATGATTGTTACCAAGTGTGTTTGAATGTAATCAATAATTTTATGCAGTGTGCTAAATCATTGTCATTGTGTGCATAGATGGTGTACCATATAAGGCTCTCAGAACATCTCTCTCTGTCGGGCTGGTCCAAACGGGGAGGTGCCGCTCATTACAGCCACCACAGGAGATTAATGGTTCAGTCAGAGTGGGAGGGAGAACCAGGCTGAAAGAGGTAGAGGTCCAACTGATGATGCGTTGCGATTTTCAAGTCTAAAGTGGCCTACCCTCCTTGTCTCCTCCTGTAATCTGAGCTAACGTGAAGTGACAGGTGAAAGCTAAATTCTCAGTAGATGTCCGCCATTTTGCTTTCAGTGCAGTTCAAGGACAAGAGGGGAAGCTAATTTAGACTATTGAGCCCAAAACTCTGCTGCTCCCCTCCCTCTGACCCATAGGCGTCGTTAGACCTGGGCTTTCAGGGCTTCAGTCCCAAAGCAATAATTCACTTTAATCTCAAACACCATCCTGATATGCATTACATTAATTTAACAGAGATAAATATAACCATTCAAAATAGGAGAGCATTGTTAACTTCTTTGGGATAGGGGGCAGTATTTTCATGGCCGGATAAAAAAACATACCCGATTTAATCTGGTTACTACTCCTGCCCAGAAATGAGACTTTGCATATAATTAGTAGATTTGGATAGAAAACACTCTAAAGTTTCTAAAACTGTTTGAATGGTGTCTGTGAGTATAACAGAACTCATATGGCAGGCCAAAACCTGAAAAGATTCCATACAGGAAGTGCCCTGTCTGACAATTTGTTGTCCTTCTGTTGCATCTCTATCAACATTACTGCATCTGTGCTGTAACGTGACACTTTCTAAGGCTTCCATTGGCTCTGTAAAGCCACCAGAAAGTGGAATGGGGTGTCTGCTGTCTCTGGGCAAAGTATAGCAGCAGAGTTTGTAAGTGGTCAGCCTGGGGACAGTGAGACTGAGATACGCGGTCACGAGACTTCTCAATTTTTTTCATTCAAAGGCTGAAAGAAAAAAATTGAGAAGTCTCGTGACCGCGCATCTCAGACTCAAAGTCTCTTTCAGCCTTTGAATGAATACAACGTTGCCCGGTTGGAATATTATTGCTATTTTACGAGAAAAATTGCATAAAAATTGATTTTAAACAGCGTTTGACATGCTTCTAAGTACGGTAATGGAATATTTTGAATTTTCTTGTCACGAAATGTGCTCGGGCGTTACCCTTCGGATAGTGACCTGAACGCACGAACAAAACGGAGGTATTTGGATATAACTATGGATTATTTGGAACCAAAACAACATTTGTTGTTAAAGTAGAAGTCCTGGGAGTGCATTCTGACGAAGAACAGCAAAGGTAATCCAATTTTTCTAATAGTAATTCTGAGTTTAGGTAGCCCCAAACTTGGTGGCTGTCAAATTAGCTAGCCGTGATGGCCAAGCTATGTACTCAGAATATTGCAAAATGTGCTTTCGCCGAAATGCTATTTTAAAATCGGACATAGCGTTTGCATAAAGGAGTTCTGTATCTATAATTCTTAAAATAATTGTTATGTATTTTGTCAACGTTTATGATGAGTAATTTAGTAAATTCACCGGAAGTATTCGGTGGGTATGCTAGTTCTGAACATCACATGCTAATGTAAAAAGCTGGTTTTTGATATAAATATGAACTTGATTGAACAAAACATGCATGTATTGTATAACATAATGTCATAGGAGTGTCATCTGATGAAGATCATCAAAGGTTAGTGCTGCATTTAGCTGTGGTTTGGGTTTATGTGACATATATGTTTCTTGGAAAATGGCTGTGTGATTATTTGTGTCTGTGTACTCTCCTAACATAATCTAATATTTTGCTTTCGCTGTAAAGCCTTTTTGAAATCAGACAATGTGGTTAGATGAACGAGAGTCTTATCTTTAAAATGGTGTAAAATAGTTGATTGTTTGAGAAAATTGAATTGTGGTATTTTAGTTGGTTTTGTATTTCGCGCCGTGCGATGCCATTGGCTGTTGGCTAGGGGTTCCGCAGGTGGAATGGGGTTCCGCTAGTGGAACGTCTGTCCTCAACAGGTTATCCATGGAGGATCATTAGCTTATTTTTTAAATCACAAGCGCATTCAGAAGGGCGGAGCATTTAACTTTTATAAACAGCTGATTATTGAGTTGCAGCTGTCAGTGAGCAGCAGCTAAAATAGACCTTTTGCAACATTCCAAATTACAACAGCTGGAAAATAGTTTGGAAAGCAATTGGCTAGGCCTACTGGAAGAGGAGAATCTCATCTTTCCAAAACTATGTAAATTATTTCTCAACTCCCTATATTGCGCAAACAGCACCTTTTTACGACCAGAGAAGCCTATCAAGTAGGGTTTTGAAGGGGAGCGTTTCAGGCCATCCCCGGTTAGTGCGCATATTCACTATTTATCATTGGGTGAGTTAGTGCTGCTGGCGATTTGTTTTAAAGACAATATTTTTTCCCTGGCCAGGCTAGTAACGTGCAGTTGGATAATTCACCTGAATGTTGAGCATGCATTGAAAGCCCATCAATTAAGTCCTAGATGGTACTTGTCAATTTCTGTATGGAGCCAGGCAGTGCATGAATTCGAATATGCTCCCAAAAAAACACACATTCAGCCAAGACAGTGTGTGATTATATGGTTCAGTGTTGTTTTTTGGCAGAAATAGCAAGGCATGGCTGAGGGTCTGATGGTCTGGCTTCTTCTATTCTGGTTCAAATGGGAAAAAGGAAAACAAGCCTTCAGATGGATGTCATAGGCTACTGTTCAATCTGTGTCTACCCTCTTTGTTTCGTATTGGTTGCATACAAGACAAGGGGTTGGGTTGTCAGAGTAACCAAGTCATTTTTGGTCTATTAATGGAGCGGACTGTAATGGAGTGGGCTGGCTCATAGGTTTAACTGCTTGAAACTACCTTGTTGACACCTATCCAACCAGATTTTTGAGAGTCAGTGAGGTGAGAGGTGCTTCTAGGATTTGCCCACATTTGGGGCTCAGCCTCACTGACTCACCCTCGAAAATCTGGTTGGATGGGTGTCAGCAAGGTGGTTTAAAACAGTTCCACCTACAGTATGAGCCAGGCCACTCCATTACAGAGGACAACACCGACACACAAAGGCTGTAATCAGACATGATTGTGTGTGTGTGTGTGTGTGTGTGTGTGTGTGTGTGTGTGTGTGTGTGTGTGTGTGTGTGTGTGTGTGCGTGTGCGTGTGCTATCTGGGAGCAGGTGTGAGAAGGTGGCCTGCACGCTGGGATTTAAAATGGTTACGAAGTGTGAATTTAACACATGCTCTGAGTTAGCTATGACCACAGCAGGGATTTTAGGTTTCACGCCTGGCAACCAGCGGTAATCCTCACCGTTATAGAGTGCTCTCTCCGAATGGCTTCTCTTGTCTCTTTCACTGCTCAGATAACGCAGGGATTATGGAGCACTTTCCCTAGTTTGATTTCGTGAACTGAATATATTCTCCGACAACCTCCATGAGTATTCCATTTTACTGTGTGCTGTTTTTCTGTTCTACATTATTTGTTTATTTTATATCAAGGTTTCGGACCATAGCTGCGGGAGCAATGGGTGTGAGAGGTGTCATGACTATCCTGTGAGGATCCAAATAGGTCAGATCAGGTTTGCAATGAATAACTTCAACCAGACCCCCTCTCACCAACAGAGGGGGGGAGGAGGGAACTAGTGGGGGTAAACTCACGCCCTATTGTAAATCAATGTAGAAGATTCAGGTATCCCTTACCTAGAACATAGAACGTGGGGGATGGTCAGAGGTGATCTAAAGAACACTAATGTTGTTTTGTTTTGTTATGTTGTGATGTCATAAAAAAAATTATAAGGGAAATATTGTATCTTGGAAAGTATACCCACTACATGTGTGAAGTGTCCATTCTATGCATTGTGCATGAAATATGAAAAATTTGTGTTTTTGTTAACCTCTATGGGCTAGGTGGGATGCTAGCGTCCCCCCCGTGGTGCACTCCATCAACAGCAGGTGCATTTCAAGAGCGGCAAATTTGAAACCAAATAAATGTCAAAATTCAAATTTTTCAAACATACAACTATCTTACACCCTTTGAAAGATAAACATCTCCTTAATCTAACCACGTTGTCCGATTTCAAAAAGGTTTTACGGCGAAAGCATAAAGTTAGATTATGTTAGGAGAGTACATTGACAATAGCTGTGTGTAATGTTTTGTCAATTCAAAGACAGGGTCACCAAAACCATAAAACCAGCTAAAATGATGCACTAACCTTTTACAATCTCCATCAGATGACACTCCTAGGACATTATGTTAGACAATGCATGCATTTTTAGTTCTATCAAGTTCATATTTATATCCAAAAACAGCGTTTTACTATGGCATTGATGTTGAGGAAATCGTTTCCCTCCAATAACCGGCAGTCAAGTCAGCACAACAAATTAAATAATTAAAATTAGAAAACATTGGTAAAATATTATATTGTCATTTAAAGAATTATAGATTTACATCTCTTGAACGCAATCAACTTGCCAGATTTAAAAATAACCTTACTGGGAAATCACACTTTGCAATAATCTGAGCACTGCGCCCAGAAAAATACGCGTTGCGATACAGACTAGCCGCCATGTTGGGGAGATCTAAAATCGAAAATACTATGTAAATAATCCATTACCTTTGATTCTCTTCATCAGATGTCACTTCCAGGTATCACAGGTCCATAACGAATGTAGTTTTGTTCAAAAAAGCTCATCATTTATGTCCAAAAATCTCCGTCTTGTTAGCACATGATCTAAGCCCGCCGGACTTCACTTCATGAACAAGGGGAAAAAATATATTTACGTTCGTTCAAACATGTCAAACGTTGTATAGCATAAATCATTAGGGCCTTTTTTAACCAGAACATGAATAATATTCAAGGTGGACGAATGCATTCTCTTTTATAACGTATTGGAACGAGGGTACCCAACATGAACTCGCGCGCCAGAGTCTAATCGGCCATCACCGTTCCAATGGCTCTTGTTCGGTCAGATCTCACAGTAAAAGACTCAAAACACTTTGTAAAGGCTGGTGACATCTAGTGGAAGCAATAGGAAGTGCCAAAACATTAATCAGCCCCTGTGTGTTTCAATGGCATAGGCTTAAAGGTAATTCAACACATCAGGTATCCACTTCCTGTCAGAAAATGTCTCAGGGTTTTGCCTGCCAAATGAGTTCTGTTATACTCACAGACACCATTCAAACAGTTTTAGAAACTTTAGGGTGTTTTCTATCCATATATAATAAGTATATGCATATTCTAGTTACTGGGTAGGATTAGTAACCAGATTAAATCGGGTACGTTTTTTTATCCAGCCGTGAAAATACTGCCCCCTAGCCCCAACAGGTTAAGAAAGGGACATGATTTTAGGAGCCATAAGAGATCATTGTTTTACATAAACTTTGCACATTGACAAGTGACATCCCTGAGTGAGGTCAGAGAGTGTGTCAGCCTGACGGAACCACCCTTCACGTTACTCTCATCATCACACTGGGAGCCATCAACACGGCTGGCTAGCCAATCATCAAAGAAGCATCTTCCAGAGCGAAAGGAAGGAGAATAAACTCTGTAGTTCTATTCAGGACTACACGACAAGTCACAGAATACTGGACAACTACAGAGAAGAACAACAGTAGAAGACTTGTTGGAACCATTTTTGAACAATCAGAGCCCAACCTCCTTTCAAGACCCTGTCCACCAAGAGAGATACACGGCGAACCAAGGCATTTCACGTAAATACATTCATGATTTCTTACTCCAAGCGGGCGGGGGGTTGTGTGCAAAGTATAGCAGTACTATGAGTGAGAGTAGTTTCTAAATGTACCAACGCTAAGCGTCTCTGTCCCTCTCTCTCTCTCTCGCCCTCTCCATGTCTTTTGTAACAAGCAGCCATATTTTTGTCAGTCCGCTAGGGACCTGTTTTTAACTTCTTTGGGATAGGGGGCGGTATTTTGACGTCCTGATGAAAAGTGTGCCCAAAGTAAACTGCCTGTTACTCAGGCCCAGAAGCTAGCATATGCATATAATTGGTAGATTTGGATAGAAATCACCCTAAAGTAGTTTCTAAAACTGTTAAAATAATGTCTGTGAGTATAACAGAACTGAAATGGCAGGCAAAACCCAGAGGACAAACCATCCCCTCCAAAAAATCATCCTACCACTGATTTCAATGGCTGGCACTTTTATAATAGGGCGAAATCGTGCCTGATTGCAGTTCCGCTAGATGTCAACAGTCTTTAGAAAGAGTTTCAGGCTGGTTTTTGGAAAAATGAGCCAGAAATCGTAGTTTTTCTAGGTGGGTCCCATTTTGGCTGTAGTGTTTCCAAGCGCGTGAATGAGAGCGCGTTCTTTGGTATTTTTCTCCGGTAAAGACAAAAAACGATACTCCGTCTTATATTTTATCATTTATTTGCGTATTAGGGTATCTAAAGTTTGATTATAAACATTGACTGACTTGTTTGGATACGTTTATTGGTAACGTTTGGGATTCATTTTGTACGCATTTTGAAGGAGGGAATATTGACTGAAGTGCGCCAGCTAAACTGAGTTTTTATGGATATAAAGAAGGACTTTATTGAATAAAAGGACCATTTGTAATGTAACTGGGACCTTTTGGAGTGCCAACAGAAGAAGATCTTCAAAGGTAAGGCATATATTATATTGCTATTTCTGACTTTCGTGTCGCAACTCCCTGGTTGAAAATGATTTGTTATGCAGTTGTGTGCTGGGTGCTGTCCTCAAATAATCACATGGTTTGCTGTCGCCGTAAAGCCTTTTTGAAGTCTGACATGGCGGCTGGTTTAACAACAAGTTAAGCTTTATTTTGATGCATTGTACTTGTAATTTCATGAAAGTTTAATATTTATGGTAATTTAATTTGAATTTGGCGCTCTGCAATTTCACCGGAAGGTGTCGAAATGGGACGCTAGCATCCCACTGATCCGCAAGAAGTTAAAGTATTAAGTGTGTATGTTTATCCTGTGTTCCCATTTAATTAGCTAGTAAATAAATAATTTTACCAATTTGTGTAGTACTGAATCATAAGTAAGGCTCTGGTTTTTGCACAACGATGATATGATAAGAGGTTATGATTAAGTCTACGTAAGCGTTCGGCTGGAGACAGCCTAGCTCTGCCGAGTTGCATCGGCTCCAAAAAAGGCGAGTCGGCTGACCTTGGAGACTCTTGGGGGAACTCGGGTAAGCTCGGATCCTCTCGGGAACGTAGATGCCGGGGACTTCTGGAGTTCCTCGGAGGCAAGGTGGGATCCATTACGTCTGTAGACAGAGACAGTCGAGAGGAGAGAAAGAGAGAGAGGAGTGAATCAGAGGAGCATGAGAGAGAAGACTAAAAGACTAAAAGAGGACAAAGTAGAAAGAGAAAGAAGAGGAGCAAAGGTGAGTGAGCAAGAACATAGCACAGTCTCAAAGTGGATTTGATAAACAAAGCAGATATACAAACTATAATGTGCATCTGTCTGCAACACGATATCATAAGAGAACACGCTGCATATGACACTCGCCAATACACTTACAAGGCATGAAACGTTTATTTTTTAACCCTGAAATGTTATGTTTACGGGCTGTGCACAGAGATGTTTCAGCTTTGTGTGTGCAGTCCTGAAAAAACTCCCAACCACGCTGTATCACACTGAGCACGGGTCTTGTACACCCCTGACCATCCCACTGCTGCGGTCAAGTACACACCCGACAAGCTAGCTAGCTGTGAGCAAAGCCACAGACATTAATTGAAAGATCAGTCACTGACTGAAGCTAGCTTTTATTTTTATTTTTATTTAACCTTTATTTTGACAGAGAAGTCTATTTTACAGATGAGCCCTCCATAAATAAAACAGACATATCAATACACAATATACAAAATTATAAAACATATGAAGAAAAACAGACCCATATATCAACATAGAGGTCTCTGATCATTACTCTGAACCGACAAAGGGGGACTAGGACATCTCATTTCAGAGAGCTCTATAAGTGTGCAAAAAAACTGATAGCAGCTTTACCCAACTCTGTGTAGACCGAAGAGGCCACCAGTGTTATCCAAGCCTGAGACTGTGTTTGGTCATTTGCAAGTCTAAATTGAATTAATGATGGAAGTTTCTGCATGAGTGCTTTGTAGATAAACACAAGAAAATGCTTCTCTCTCCTTACATACTTACTAAGCACAGCATTATCCTAATGAACGTAATACAACGTTCATAGATCAAACACAACTTCATACTATTTCGCCTGTGGATGTTTATTCACCTTTATGGTCACATAATGCCACATTTGTTTTTGTATGCTAGCACAGCTTGCTGCAGAACTGGAAGAAAGTTTCCCCTCTACATAATACACATTTCTTGTATTTACAGATAACAATAGCAACAGGATTATTATAAAAGTGAAATAAGTATTTGTTCTGACTTACACTTGGTCAAAAACGCACAAATGTCAAATGAAAACAGTCTGATCTCCACAAAAGCCAACCTAACTAAGAAATACATTTTGTTGGTTGCCATGGGGAATAATCCAATAATAATTGGTAGGACACATAAAAGGAAACATCAAAGAGTTTACCGGAATCTTTA
Organism: Salmo salar; assembly: GCF_965601325.2. Taxonomy (NCBI): domain Eukaryota; kingdom Metazoa; phylum Chordata; class Actinopteri; order Salmoniformes; family Salmonidae; genus Salmo; species Salmo salar. Next base: position 4,945,034 of record NC_138316.1, read on the forward strand.
AATTAAAATACAGGAAGATTAATAAATTGTCCTTGTACAGTAGAAGATATAATTAAATTTAAAGGATTCTAAATGAATATCTAAGGGGATTTTATACAAGTATAATGCAGGGTTAATAATAAATTAATATATTTGTAGGGGTTGATGCATTTTCTGGGGGGGGGGGGGCAAATCTGTCTTTTAGAGTACTTAAGCATCGAATACATTGCCCATTTTGGCCTTTAGGCTACACTTTACAATAAGTCTCAACTCTGACTGACCACAGCATCTACAGTGGTGCAAATATATTGTATAAAATGTATTAGTTTATTAAGTAGTGTTCTGTTTAAATTCTAATACTTAACTATATTACTTACTTTGAATTTGGCTCCCTCTAGTGTTGATCTGGAGTTTTTGCCTTTAGCTAGAAAATGACCCGTCATGTGACCTGTGAGGAGGAAGTTGGTCATTGTTACCTCATGTAGAGTTCAGAGTGCTCTGTTTTAGCTGTCTGCTTACAATCTTCATCCATCATTTACGTTGTATGCCTTAGGAAGCTTTATCAGTGAGTATTTTCATTCCTTTTGCATATATCTTCTTTCCTTTCAGAATTTGGATGTGTATGTTTACTTTGTGGAATAGCACTAGCTTAATTGCTACTGTATGTTAGCCTAGCTTTTGCTTGTTGTCAGTGTGAGCAAAATATCAGGTTACGTTCATATCTAGTTTGTATTTTAGGACAGATTACATTGTCTCATGGAGACATTATTGTCTTTTTCAGTTTCACGCTGTTTCAACTCAATAAATTGTGTGAACATGGAGATCATGCTTTTAGGATTATTGATGTGAAGTTGTTTATCTTGCTGTCAAAATATTCACAGTAACGCATACGGAGGACAGTACAAGTAGTCTTGTTTGTCTCAGAGCAGTGCGAAACGATGCTGAAAAAGTTGACCATACGCGGGTAGGCTATTGTTTCAAATCCTATTATAACAATTGTATAAATTTTGGTGTTCCAGTAGGCAACAATTTGTTGCCTTCATTACCCTACTTTATTCCAATATTTCTGTCATTCAGTGATTATTTATTCCCATAGTAATTCGTTATGGACCCATCCAGATGTGGTTAGAAAACAATGCATTTGGTGGACTCGGTAAGAGTCTATTGTCCTGCTGATAGCCAATCAAGGGTGCATGGCTTCTTTTGTATTCTTAAAATAACTCCAGCACAGAGAAGAGAAAGGATCCTTGAATATGAAACATGTTGGTTAAATACTGTTAGACTTGGGGATTATGGTCCTGGACAGTGCTATTCACCTGTGTTACACCGAACGCGAAAGCCCAGGAAAATGAACAGGTACAGTAGGCTACAATACTGTAAAATAGGCCTAATAATGCTAAAAATATGGCTTAAATAAATCAACTGCTGGTCTTTACTGTATGCTGCACATTTTTACATTGTATTCCATTTCCAGCGAGACTATTCAAGCCATCGATTCACTGACGGTTGAAGATGATGAGCGATCGGCAATGGCAATCTGGAATCTGCTGGCATCACAGTGCAACATCAACATCACAGTCAGAAGACAGTTGAAGAAACTTGAGTGGACATAAAATGTCTTAGAGCCTTTCCAAAAGTCCACTCAAGTTTCTTCAACTGTCTTCTGACTGTGATGTTGATGTTGATGTTAACTATGTGTGTTCTCTTGTTTTGTACTGCTCTGTAGTTTCAACCCAATGATTCGTCTGACAAACAAAGAACTTTGCGTGCTGCAGGCCCAGGTATGGATCAAAGTTGGCGAGACATTCAATGTCATCAACCGATATTCTGTACCCTATGTCAGAGAGGTGTTTTTGGGACCACATCGTTTCTATTGTCCTGCTAATAGCCCTTGTGAAAAACAAGTGTTTGAAAACACCGGCCGCCCAACAACCTGCCCACTTGACCCTATCCCCTCCTCTCTTCTCCAGACCATTTCCGGAGACCTTCTCCCCTACCTCACCTCGCTCATCAACTCATCCTTGACCGCTGGCTACGTCCCTTCCGTCTTCAAGAGAGCGAGAGTTGCACCCCAATGGTGGAACAAGCTCCCTCACGACGCCAGGACAGCGGAGTCAATCACCACCTTCCGGAGACACCTGAAACCCCACCTCTTTAAGGAATACCTGGGATAGGATAAAGTAACCCTTCTAACCCCCCCCCCCCCCCCCCTTAAAAGATTTAGATGCACTATTGTAAAGTGGTTGTTCCACTGGATATCATAAGGTGAATGCACCAATTTGTAAGTCGCTCTGGATAAGAGCTAAATGACTTAAATGTAAAATGTAATGTAAATGAAAACATGTTTTCAAAATGCCTCCAGGGACGACAGACAAGTTCCTTACTCTTTCCCCCTTCCATTTGCCTCTTCCATTTTTGCGGTAATGCTGCAATTAGTTGGTTGTAATTTTGGGTAGAGCAGACATTCCCATATATTTGTGTTAGCTGCATGTGTGACATAACTTCACCATTCCTATTTATGATATCATTTACAAATATCCTTTTTTTTAAATAATGTTATCGAAAAATAAAGGTTTGGAGTTAAAGTATTTAATACATTGCAAGTTGGGAGAATTTTATTCCACACGTAGCCGAGCTATCCTTTTGTAAAGCTTGAAGAGTCCATTGTCCTGCTAATAGTCCTTCATGGAAACATTGTTCGCACCCATAGGTTTTAGGCCTGCAGTAGGTTAAAATAGGCCATGCCTTCTGGGAATGTTTAAAAGTCCAAAAGTTATGGGTGGAGTTAGAATTTTGGCTGTCAGAAGTCCTAAAATCATCCAAGGTTAGCCTTTAAATGCTTTATTATCCAAATGTTTAACTTCTATGGGCTAGGTGGGACGTTTGCGTCCCACCCTAGTCAACAGACAGTGGAATCGCATAGCGCGAAATAGAAATACCTCAAAAATGCTATAACTTAAATTTTTCAAACAAATGACTATTTTACACCATTTTGAAGACAAGACTATCGTTAATCTAACCACATTGTCCGATTTCAAAAAGGCTTTACAGCGAAAGCAAAACATTAGATTGTCAGGAGAGTACCCTGCCAAAAATAATCACACAGACATTTTCAAAGCAAGCTTATGTCACAAAAACCAAAACCACAGCTAAATGCAGCACTAACCTTTGATGATCTTCATCAGATGACACTCCTAGGACATTATGTTATACAATACATGCATGTTTTGTTCAATCAAGTTCGTATTTATATCAAAAAACAGCTTTTTACATTAGCATGTGATGTTCAGAACTAGCATACCCACTGAAAACTTCCGGTGAATTTACTAAATTACTCATGACAAAATACATAACAATTATTTTAAGAATTATAGATACAGAACTCCTTTATGCAATCGCTATGTCCGATTTTAAAATAGCTTTTCGGCGAAAGCACATTTTGCAATATTCTGAGTACATAGCTCGGCCATCACGGCTAGCTAATTTGACACCCACCAAGTTTGGGGCTACCTAAACTCAGAATTACTATTAGAAAAATTGGATTACCTTTGCTGTTCTTCGTCAGAATGCACTCCCAGGACTTCTACTTCAGCAACAAATGTTGTTTTGGTTCCAAATAATCCATAGTTATATCAAAATACCTCAGTTTTGTTAGTGCGTTCAGGTCACTATCCGAAGGGTAACGCGCGAGCGCATTTCGTGACAAAATAATTCAAAATATTCCATTACCGTACTTAGAAGCATGTCAAACGCTGTTTAAAATCCATTTTTATGCTATTTTTCTCGTAAAATAGCAATAATATTCCAACCGGGCAACGTTGTATTCATTCAAAGGCTGAAAGAGACTTTGAGACTGAGATGCGCGGAAATCTCAATTTTTTTCTTTCAGCCTTTGAATGAAAAAAATGTCTCGTGACCGCGCATCTCAGTCTCACTGTCCCCAGGCTGACTACTTACCGTACTTATAAGCATGTCAAACGCTGTTTAAAATACATTTTTATGCTATTTTTCTCGTAAAATAGCGATAATATTCCAACCGGGCAACCTTGTATTCATTGCGGTAAGGCTGAAAGAAAAAATGGAGTAGTCTCGTGAATGCGCATCTCAGTCTCACTGTCCCCAGGCTGACCACTTACAAATTCTGCTGCTGTTCTTTGCCCAGAGACAGCAGACACCCCATTACACTTTCTGGTGGCTTTAGAGAGCCAATGGAAGCCTTAGAAAATGTCACGTTACAGTACAGATGCTGTATTTTCCATAGAGATGCAACAGAAGGACAACAAATTGTCAGACAGGGCACTTCCTGTATGGAATCTTCTCAGGTTTTGGCCTGCCATATGAGTTCTGTTATACTCACAGACACCATTCAAACAGTTTTAGAAACTTTAGGGTGTTTTCTATCCAAAGCCAATAATTATATGCATATTCTAGTTACTGGGCAGGAGTAGTAACCATATTAAATCGGGTACGTTTTTTATCCGGCCGTGTCAATACTGCCCCCTACCCCCAACAGGTTAACTCCAGGACCACCAACAGTTTTTTTGTTGTTGCTTGATGTAGGATTCTAGTGCCAGAAAAGAGACTCTCTGATTGAAAACGCCTCCATTAATTTATGAAAAGATAGTCAGTCAATTTGTGTCACAGTTTAGACTACCGATAGATCAGCGTTCTAACGTCCCCTTGTGATAGTATGGTGCAATGACAGAATGCCACCATATACCACTAGCTCGTAACTTTTAAAGGAAGAACCACTGCAGGTACATCATCTAGCTAGCCAGCTAGATTGGTGGGAAATGTTACTGAAAATCACCCTGGGCTTTCTATGGCTTTGTCGTCACCAACTGGCATAACTATGGGTGAAGTCAGATAATGTGAGTTAGAATCAGTCTATCCATAATCAAGTGATGTTCATTGACTTTAGGTCTACCTTTTTTATTTAAGAAAAGTTACCTTCTTGAAATCCATGTTGATACAACTACCCTACGTGAAACCTATAATTTAACCAGCTAAACTAATGCTTGGTTGCTGCATCTTTAACCATTTAACATAAGAGTTCAGACAGATTCAAGGCAGTCATAATATGTTTGGATGATCAAAAGTGGGTGGAAAGCAAAGTCATTATGAATTAACTATCTCACATTTTAGCCCTTTACAACATATGTCCAAATGACAGATCCTATAATATTCTTGACAGGAGCTCATTCCAATTGGTGACAGATTTTCTTGTAAATATTATAAAATCTGATTAAAAACAATATGCACATATTCTCCCACCAGAGGTAAGTTCCCATCTACCGAATATAAATAGAATACATGACCAAGAGTATGTGGACACCTGCTGGTCAAACATCTCATTCCAAAGTCATGGGCATTCATATGGAGATGGTCCCCCTTTGCTGCTATTACAGCCTCCACACTTCTGGGAAGACATTCCACTAGATGTTGGGATATTGCAGCAGGGTCTTGCTTCCATTCAGCCACATGAGCATTAGTGAGGTCGGGCACTGATGTAGGACGATTAGGCCTGGCTCGCAGTCGACGCTCCAATTCATCCCAAAGGTGTTCCATGGGGTTGAGGTCAGGGCTCTGTGCAGGCCAGTCAAGTTCTTCCACACCGATCGCAACAAACCATTTCTGTATGGACTTCACTTTGTGCACGACGGCATTGTCATGCTGAAACAGGAAACGGCCCTATCCAAACTGTTGCCACAAAGCTGGAAGCACTGAATTGTCTAGAATGTCGTATGCTGTAGCGTTAAGATTTCTCTTCTCTGGAACTAAGTGACCTAGCCCGAACCATGAACAACAGCCCCAGACCATTATTCCTCCTTCACCAAACTTTACAGTTGGCACTATGCATTTGGGCAGGTAGCGTTCTCCTGGCATCCGCTAAACCCAGATTCGTCCGTCGGAATGCCAGATGGTGAAGCGTGATTCATCACTCCAGTGAACGGATTTCCACTGCCACAAAGTCCAATGGCGGCAAGCTTTACACCGCTCCAGCTGATGCTTACATTGAACAAGGTGATCTTAGGCTTGTGTGCGGCTGCTCGGCCATGGAAAACCATTTCATGAAGTTCCCGATGAACAGTTATTGTGCTGATGTTGTTTCCAGAGGCAGTATTGGAACTCGGTACTGAGTGTTGCAACCAAAGATTTTTATGCGTTATGCGCTTCAGCACTCGTCGGTCCTGTTCTGTTAAGGCGGTGTTTGGAGGATATATTGGCACAGTTGTTTTTAGACCCAAGACTAAGTCGAGCATACATTTGGATACATCCATAACTTTGGTTTTAGAAGTGGGGGGACATTTTATATATTTATATACACTGCTCAAAAAAATAAAGGGAACACTAAAATAACACATCCTAGATCTGAATGAATGAAATAATCTTATTAAGTACTTTTTTCTTTACATAGTTGAATGTGCTGACAACAAAATCACACAAAAATAATCAATGGAAATCCAATTTATCAACCCATGGAGGTCTGGATTTGGAGTCACACTCAAAATTAAAGTGGAAAACCACACTACAGGCTGATCCAACTTTGATGTAATGTCCTTAAAACAAGTCAAAATGAGGCTCAGTAGTGTGTGTGGCCTCCACGTGCCTGTATGAACTCCCTACAACGCCTGGGCATGCTCCTGATGAGGTGGCGGATGGTCTCCTGAGGGATCTCCTCCCAGACCTGGACTAAAGCATCCGCCAACTCCTGGACAGTCTGTGGTGCAACGTGGCGTTGGTGGATGGAGCGAGACATGATGTCCCAGATGTGCTCAATTGGATTCAGGTCTGGGGAACGGGCGGGCCAGTCCATAGCATCAATGCCTTCCTCTTGCAGGAACTGCTGACACACTCCAGCCACATGAGGTCTAGCATTGTCTTGCATTAGGAGGAACCCAGGGTCTCACAAGGGGTCTGAGGATCTCATCTCGGTACCTAATGGCAGTCAGGCTACCTCTGGCGAGCACATGGAGGGCTGTGCGGCCCCCCAAAGAAATGCCACCCCACACCATGACTGACCCACCGCCAAACCGGTCATGCTGGAGGATGTTGCAGGCAGCAGAATATTCTCCACGGTGTCTCCAGACTCTGTCACGTCTGTCACATGTGCTCAGCATGAACCTGCTTTCATCTGTGAAGAGCACCGTGCGCCAGTGGCGAATTTGCCAATCTTGGTGTTCTCTGGCAAATGCCAAACGTCCTGCACGGTGTTGGGCTGTAAGCACAACCCCCACCTGTGGATGTCGGGCCCTCATACCACCCTCATGGAGTCTGTTTCTGACCGTTTGAGCAGACACATGCACATTTGTGGCCTGCTGGAGGTCATTTTGCAGGGCTCTGGCAGTGCTCCTCCTTGCACAAAGGCAGAGGTAGCGGTCCTGCTGCTGGGTTGTTGCCCTCCTACGGCCTCCTCCATGTCTCCTGATGTACTGGCCTGTCTCCTGGTAGCGCCTCCATGCTCTGGACAATACGCTGACAGACACAGCAAACCTTCTTGCCACAGCTCGCATTGATGTGCCATCCTGGATGAGCTGCACTACCTGAGCCACTTGTGTGGGTTGTAGACTCCATCTCATGCTACCACTAGAGTGAAGGCACCGCCAGCATTCAGAAGTGACCAAAACATCAGCCAGGAAGCATAGGAACTGAGAAGTGGTCTGTGGTCCCCACCTGCAGAACCACTCCTTTATTGGGGGTATCTTGCTAATTGCCTATAATTTCCACCTGTTGTCTATTCCATTTGCACAACAGCATGTGAAATTTATTGTCAATCAGTGTTGTTTCCTAAGTGGACAGTTTGATTTCACAGAAGTGTGATTGACTTGGAGTTACATTGTGTTGTTTAAGTGTTCCCTTTATTTTTTGGAGCAGTATATATAAAGTGGAGGCACCTCAGAGGAGGAAGGGGAGGACCATCCTCCTCAGTGGATTTCAGAAAAATACATTTTCATAAATATTTTAAAAGTTATTCTTTTTAGATGAAATTATATGAAATCTAAACACATGTTACCAAATAATTGAAGAGAAACACTATTTTGCAAAGAAGGTCTACAGTAGCCTCCACAGCACTCTGTAAGGTAGCACCACGGTGTAGCTGGAGGACAGCTGGTTCTCACCCCCTTCCAAAGACTTACACAGTAATTATGACAACTTCCGGAGGACGTCCTCCAACCTATCAGAGCTCTTGCAGCATGAACTGACATGCTGTCCACCCAATCAAGGAATCAGAGAATGAATATAGTACTGAAAGCATAAGCTACAGATAGCTAGCACTGCAGTGCATAAAATGTGGTGAATAGTTGATTCAAAGAGAGAGAAAAACAATAGTTGAACAGTTTTAAACAAATTAATTTCTTCCAAAATGAAGAAGCAAGAGAGAAATAGAAAGAGTGTCTTTCTTTTACTTTCAGTTTCACTTACTTAGCTAGTAAATAAAGAGGGATGCATTGTATGCTAGCTGGCTATGACTATCCAACACAACACTGGAACTCTTCCAAGTTAAGGTAAGCTTCTGGTTTTCCTAATTTATTGCCACGGGGCCCACTGGTGTAACTGCTTACTGACTGCACACTAATGTTATTGCATGATTGTAGCAGGTATACTAACATGTTAGTTCTATTAGCTATGCCAACTATGACGTTACTTTAGCAAATATGGTGACAACGATGTAGGTTGTGTGCAGAGTTTTGGCTTGGAAAGGTTTTTTCGCCTGGTCACATACAGCTGATATGTTGTGCATTGAAGCCCACAAGAGAAGGGAAGAGGTGAGAGGAGGAGAGTGCATGTGAGAAGGAGTACAACGTGACTGCTATGAAAGTGAACTGTGTTTTTGTGAGATCAGGGGTGTATTAATTCCGCTGATTCTGTTGAAAAAAGTTTCTTAAACAGAAGCAAACAGAAAAAAACGGGATAAACATACCTGAATTTGTCCAATTGAGTTGCAAACTCTCACTCTCAAACCATCAGTCCATGTGTCACTGTCTGTCACCTCAAATGTCTCTAAACCTGTGTGCACTTTGTAAACTTTCATTCATAGGCTAGGTTGTAGCAACCTCATGATGGGTATAAAGAAAATGTTTGTATCATGAAGTAGCCAAAACTTAAATCAGTTTTACAACATTTTTAGCAGCATGTCATCTGTGCAACCAGAGAAAAAAAATTCTGGATCACCTTTAATCCACACACAGAGATGCATACGAAACTCTCCCCTGCCCTCCATTTGGCAAATCTGACCATAATTCTATCCTCCTGATTCCTGCTTCCAAGCAAAAACTAAAGCAGGAAGTATCAGTGACTCGCTCATCACAGAAGTGGTCAGATGATGCAGATGCTACACTACAGGACTGTTAAGCTTGCACAGACTGGAATATGTTCCGGGATTCATCCATTGGCATTGAGGAGTACACCACCTCAATCATCGGCTTCATCAATAAGTGCATCGACAACGTCGTCCCCACAGTGACTGTACGTACAGTTGAAGTCGGAAGTTTACATACACCTTAGCCAAATACATTTAAACTCAGTTTTCACAATTCCTGATATTTAATCCTAGTAAAAATTCCCTGTCTTAGGCCAGTTAGGATCACCACTATATTTTAAGAATGTGAAATGTCAGAATAATAGTAGAGAGAATGATTTATTTCAGCTTCTATTTCTTTCTTCACATTCCCAGTGGGTCAGAAGTTTACATTCACTCAAATAGTATTTGTTAGAATTGCCTTTAAATTGTTTAACTTCAGCGTCCCACCCCTGGTAGACCCTATCAACAACAGGTGAAATATCAAGGGCACCAAATTTGAAAACAATTAAATGTCATAATTCAAATTTCTCAAACATACAACTATCTTACACCCTTTCAAAGATAAACATCTCCTTAATCTAACCACGTTGTCCGATTTCAAAAAGGCTTTACGGCGAAAGCATAAAGTTAGATTATGTTAGGACAATACATTGAAAATAGCTGTGTGTAATGTTTTGTCAATGCAAAGACAGGTGTCACCAAAAGCAGAAAACCAGCTAAAATTATGCACTAACCTTTGACAATCTTTATCAGATGACACTCCTAGGACATTATGTTAGACAATACATGCATTTTTTGTTCTATCAAGTTCATATTTATATCCAAAAACAGCGTTTTACTATGGCGTTGATGTTGAGGAAATATTTTCCCTCCAATACCGCCAGTCAATCAGCACAACAAATTAAATAATTACTATTCGAAAACATTGGTAAAATATTCTATTGTCATTCAAAGAATTATAGATTAACCTGTTAGGGCTAGGGGGCAGTATTGACACGGCCGGAAAAAAAACCTGCCCGATTTAATCTGGTTACTACTCCTGCCCAGTAACTAGAATATGCATATCATTATTGGCTTTGGATAGAAAACACCCTAAAGTTTCTAAAACTGTTTGAATGGTGTCTGTGAGTATAACAGAACTCATATGGCAGGCCAAAACCTGAGAAGATTCCATGCAGGAAGTGGCCTGTCTGACAAATTGTGTTTCATCTTGGCTCTTTTTAATAATAATAATGTGACACTTCCTACGGCTCCCATAGGCTCTCAGAGCCCGGGAAAAAGCTGAACGATATCGAGGCAGGCTCTGGCCGAAACACATTATCGCTTTTGGCAAGTGGCCGATCAGAGTACTATGGGTTTAGGCGCGTGCCCGAGTCAACCGAATGCTGTATTTTCTTTCGTCTGTTTACCTAAATGCAGATTCCCGGTCGGAATATTTTTGCTTTTTTATGAGAAAAATGGCATAACAATTGATTTTAAACAGCGGTTGACATGCTTCGAAGTACGGTAATGGAATATTTAGAATTTTTTTGTCACGAATTGCGCCATGCTCGTCACCTTTATTTACCCTTTCGGATAGTGTCTTGAACGCACGAACAAAACGCCGCTGTTTGGATATAACTATGGATTATTTTGAACCAAACCAACATTTGTTATTGAAGTAGAAGTCCTGGGAGTGCATTCTGACGAAGACAGCAAAGGTAATAACATTTTTCTTATAGTAAATCTGACTTTGATGAGTGCTAAACTTGCTGGGTGTCTAAATAGCTAGCCCTGTGATGCCGGGCTATCTACTGAGAATATTGCAAAATGTGCTTTCACTGAAAAGCTATTTTAAAATCGGACATATCGAGTGCATAGAGGAGTTCTGTATCTATAATTCTTAAAATAATAGTTATGCTTATTGTGAACCTTTTTTTTGAGTAATTTATTAAATTCACCGGCAGTGTTCTGTGGGAATGCTAGTCACATGCTAGTCACATGCTAATGTAAAAAGCTGGTTTTTGATATAAATATGAACTTGATTGAACAAAACATGCATGTATTGTATAACATAATGTCCTAGGAGTGTCATCTGATGAAGATCATCAAAGGTTAGTGCTGCATTTAGCTGTCTTCTGGGTTTTTGTGACATTATCCTCTCTAGGCTAGGCGGGACGAATACGTCCCACCTATGTAACAGCCACTGCTATCTGGTGGCGCGATTTTCAAAACCTTAAAAATCCTATTACTTCAATTTCTCAAACATATGACTATTTTACAGCCATTTAAAGATAAGACTCTCGTTAATCTAACCACACTGTCCGATTTCAAAAAGGCTTTACAACGAAAGCAAAACATTAGATTATGTCAGCAGAGTACCAAGCCAGAAATAATCAGACACCCATTTTTCAAGCCAGCATATAATGTCACCAAAACCCAGAAGACAGCTAAATGCAGCACTCACCTTTGATGATCTTCATCAGATGACAACCCTAGGACATTATGTTATACAATACATGCATGTTTTGTTCAATCAAGTTCATATTTATATCAAAAACCAGCTTTTTACATTAGCATGTGACGTTCAGAACTAGCATACCCCCCGCAAACTTCCGGGGAATTCGCTAACATTTTACTAAATTACTCACGATAAACGTTCACAAAAAGCATAACAATTATTTTAAGAATTATAGATACAGACCTCCTCTATGCACTCGATATGTCCGATTTTAAAGTTGCTTTTTGGTGAAAGCACATTTTGCAATATTCTAAGTACATAGCCCAGGCATCACGGGCTCGCTATTTAGACACCCGGCAAGTTTAGCACTCACCATAATCATATTTACTATTATAAAAATGTCATTACCTTTTGTTGTCTTCGTCAGAATGCACACCCAGGACAGCTACTTCAATAACAAATGTTGGTTTGGTCCAAAATAATCCATCGTTATATCCGAATAGCGGCGTTTTGTTCGTGCGTTCCAGACACTATCCGAAATAGTAAAGAAGTGTCACGCGCTTGGCGCAATTCGTGACAATAAAATTCTAAGTATTCCATTACCGTACTTCGAAGCATGTCAACCGCTGTTTAAAATCAATTTTTACGACATTTTTCTCGTAGAAAAGCGATAATATTCCGACAGGGAATCTCCTTTTCGGCAAACAGAGGAAAAAATCCCAAAGGCGGGGGCGGTCGGGGTCACGCGCATAAGCTAGTGTCTCTTGATCGGCCACTTGAGAAAGGCGATAATGTGTTTCAGCCTGGGGCTGGAATGACGACATTCTGTTTTTTCCCGGGCCCTGAGCGCCTATGGACGACGTGGGAAGTGTCACGTTAGAGCAGAGATCCTTAGTAAATGATAGAGATGGAAAAGAAGTTCAAGAAATGGTCAGACAGGCCACTTCCTGTAAAGGAATCTCTCAGGTTTTGACCTGCCATTTGAGTTCTGTTATACTCACAGACACCATTCAAACAGTTTTAGAAAATTTAGGGTGTTTTCTATCCATATGTAATAAGTATATGCATATTCTAGTTACTGAGTAGGAGTGGTAACCAGATTAAATCGGGTATGTTTTTTATCCAGCCGTGTCAATGCTGCCCCCTAGCCCTAACAGGTTAAATGCTAGCTTGAAAAATGGGTGTCTGATTATTTCTGGCTTGGTACTCTGCTGACATAATCTAATGTTTTGCTTTCGTTGTAAAGCCTTTTTGAAATCGGACAGTGTGGTTAGATAAAGGAGAGTCATATCTTTAAAATGCTGTGAAATAGTCATATGTTTGAAAAATTGAAGTTTTTGTATTTTTGAGGAATTTGTAATTCGCACCACGCCTATCATTGGATATTGGAGCAGGTGTTCCGCTAGCGGAACGTCTAGATGTAAGAGGTTAAAATAGCTTTATGGCGAAAGCACATTTTTCAATATTCTCAGTACAGAGCTCAGCCATCAAAGCAAGTTATACAGTTACCCGCCAAGTTCTGGAGTCAACTAAACTCAGAATTAATATTATAAATCTTCACTTACCTTTGCTGATCTTCGTCGGAATGCACTCCCAGGACTCCCACTTCCAGAAGAAATGTTTGTTTTGTTCGATAAACTCCATATTTATGTCCAAATACCTTCGTTTTGTTTGCGTGTTCAGATCACTAATCCAAAGGCATAACGCGAGAGCGCAAAACAAGAGACGAAAAGTCAAATTGTTCCGTTACCACTCGTAGAAACATGTCAAACGATGTTTACAATCAATCCTTAGGGTCTTTTTAACATAAATCTTTGATAATATTCCAACCGGACAATAGCGTATTCATTACAGAGGAAAAAGAAGGAAGGGCGTGCCTGCGTGCTCGTGCAGTAAACATCTCGTTGGTCCCAGGCTTGAGACAGCTCCTATTCTCTGCCCAGTAACAGTAGAAGCCTGTAACAAGGTTCTAAAGACTGTTGACATCTAGCGGAAGCCTTAGGAAGTGCAAAATGACCCCACAGGGATTAGATAGAAAAACTACAAGTCACTTACTGGTTGGATTTCTTTCTCAGGTTTTTGCCTGCCATATGAGTTCTGTTATACTCACAGACATCATTCAAACAGTTTTAGAAACTTCAGAGTGATTTCTATCCAAATCGACTAATAATATGCATATCCTACCTTCTGGGCCCGAGTAGCAGGCAGTTTAATTTGGGCATGTTATCCATCTGAATTTCTGATTACTGCCCCCTGTCACCAAGAAGTTAATGTGAGTCTGGAAGGAGAGTTTACAGTCTAACCAGACACCCAGGTATTTGTAGTTGTCCACGTATTCTAAGTCAGAACCGTCTAGAGTAGTGATGCTGGACGGGCGAGCAGGTGCGGGCAGTGATCGATTGAATAGCACGCATTTAGTTTTACCTGCGTTTAAGAGGAGTTGGAGTTCACGGAAGGAGAGTTGTATGGCATTGAAGCTCGTCTGGAGGTTAGTTAACACAGTGTCCAAAGAGGGGCCAGAAGTATACAGAATGGTGTCGTTGCTCTTGCTGCTGGTGATTCTCTGATCCACCTCTACGCAGACATCATTGATGTATACAGAGAAGAGAGTCAGCCCGAGAATTGAACCCTGTGGCACACCCATAGAGACAGCCAGAGGTCCGGACAACAGGCCTTCCGATTTGACACACTGAACTCTATCAGAGAAGTAGTTGGTAAACCACGTGAGGCAATCATTTGAGAAACCAAGGCTGTCAACTCTGCAAATAAGAATGTGGTGATTGACAGAGTCAAAAGCCTTGGCCAGGTTGATGAATTTGGCTGCACTGTAATGTCTCTTATCGATGGCGGTTATGATGTCATTTTGGACCTTGAGCGTGGCTGAGGTGCACCCATGACCAGCTCTGAAACCAGATTGCATAGCGGAGAAGGTACGGTGGGATTCGAAATGGTCGGTAATCTGCTTGTTAACTTGGCTTTCGAAGACCTTAGGAAGACAGGGTAGGATAGATATAGGTCTGTAGCAGTTTGGGTCTAGAGTGTCACCCCCTTTGAAGAGGGGGATGACCGCGGCAGCTTTCCAATCTTTGGGAATCTCAGACGATACGAAAGAGAGGTAGAACAGGCTAGTAATAGGGGTTGCAACAATTTTGGCAGATAATTTTAGAAAGAGAGGGTCCAGATTGTCTAGCCCGGCTGATTTGTATGGGTCCAGATTTTGCAGCTCTTTCAGAACATCAGCTATCTGGATTTGGGCGAAGGAGAAATGGTGGGGGCTTTGACCGGCAGTTGACCGGGGTAGAGGTAGCCAGGTGGAAAGCATGGCCAGCCGTAGAGAAATGCTTATTTAAATTCTCAATTATAGTGGATATATCGGTGGTAACAGTGTTTCCTAGCCTCAGAGCAGTGGGCAGCTGGGAGGAGGTGCTGTTATTCTCCATGGACTTTTACAGTGTCCCAGAACTTTTTTGAGTTTGTAGTACAGGATGCAAATTTCTATTTGAAAAAGCTAACCTTAGCTTTTCTAACTGCCTGTGTATATTTGTTCCTAACTTCCCTGAAAAGTTCCATATCATGGGGGCTATTCGATGCTAATGCAGAACGCCACAAGATGTTTTTGTGCTGGTCAAGGGCAGACAGGTCTGGAGTGAACCAAGGACTATATCTATTCCTAGTTCTACATTTTTTGAGTGGGGCATTCTTATTTAAGATGGTGAGGAAAGCACTTTTAAAGAATAGCCAGGCATCATCTACTGACGGGATAAGGTCAATGTCATTCCAGGATACCCCGGCCAGGTCGATTAGAAAGGCCTGCTCGCAGAAGTGTTTTAGGGAGCGTTTGACAGTGATGAGGTTTGGTCGCAGACCCATTACGGATGCAGGCAACGAGGCAGTGATCGCTGATCTTGATTGATCTTGATTGAAAACAGCAGAAGTGTATTTGGAGGGCGAGTTAGTTAGGATGACATCTATTAGTGTGCCCGTGTTTACGGATTTGGGGTTGTACCTGGTAGGTTCATTAATAATTTGTGTGAGATTGAGGGCATCAAGCTTAGATTGTAGGATGGCCGGGGTGTTAAGCATGTCCCAGTTTAGGTCACCTAGTAGCACGAGCTCAGAAGATAGATGGGGGGCAATCAATTCACATATGGTATCGAGGGCACAGCTGGAGGCAGAGGGAGGTCTATAGCAAGCGGCAACAGTGAGAGACTTGTTTCTGGAAAGGGGAATTTTTAGAAGTAGAAGCTCGAATTGTTTGGGTACAGACTTGGATAGTAATACAGAACTCTGCAGGCTATGTACTGTTTTAGACTTTCTGAACAGAATTTGTGAGAAAAGACACAAATTTACATGCGACTTAATTTGTAGGAAAACATTTTTTATTAACGCCAATGCTGTTTTCTATGCTTGACTTTGCTAAATAGTTTGGGAATCTGGTGCACTTTTAGTCAGAAAGGCCTTTTTTTATGTAGGCAACCGTACATGATTTTCTTCATAACGCATTTCATATTTCGTGAAGCCTAAATTACTACATTTTCTTCATAATGCATTTAATACATGTTGAACAGGTTCATGTAAAATAATGAATGATGTTGGCTTACACTTTTGGCACTTCCAAGGCCTTTCCATGATGATTATTACGGTCATGTCAATCATCATATATACTTAGGCTATTGTAACACGTTCAACCAGTTAGCAAGTCAGAAATGTCAGTTTCCTAGTACCGACTACCACTTTAATGCTGTATTATGCTGGCTTTACATTCCCATGGAAAATGTGAAGTTGTAAGTCCGACATGATTGTGTTCAAGTGCTTTTGAAGCCGAAACAATTCTTAAACCAATAAGATTGGCAACAACATTTTCTCATTTTATTCCTACTTGGAGGGTAATTCAAATGAAACTTCCCAGTCGGAACTAGGAATTTCCGATAACTCTGATAGCACCTGAACGCGGCATTAGTATGTGTGATCGACAACAGTAGGGTCTGGGTCGTGGCGTGTTCATCCTCCATACCCATTGCCGACCACAAAGTGAGTGTCAGTAGCCTACTATGTGTCCATGCTATGTGCAGTCAACTAGTATAATTATTCTTTGTGAAGTAAGTATGGTGATTATTATTAAGGTTCTGGTCGTCTGAGATACAAGTAGGCAATTCAAAAAACTATATAACTATAAAATTAAGAAACTAAAGTAAATAAAGTAATAATGAAATAATTGCAATTTTTTTTATATAAAATGATCAAATATTTGTTTGTTTTGAGACTAATGAGTCATGTCTACACTGCTTTTCAAGGAGCGGTTCCAATGTTTTTCACATAGCCTACATCTGTTTGCAGTTTTATTTTATGGATGAATATTTCCATTAAATATATTTCTTTCAATTTATCACTCCACTCTTCCTTTGTATGAAACCGTTCAGGGATTACTCCAAGTAACTGCACTCTTTTGGTTGTTTGCCAGAGAACATTTAAATACAATATCAATGGCAATAATGTTTTCTATGTTTGATTTCACTTAATATTTTGGGTTATTGTTGCGCTCATTGCAGTCAGAAAACTTAGGTTGGCAGGCCAAAATCCTTGCGGGTGATCGTATCAGAAAGTCGTACCAGAAAATTACGGAAAACTGACCCAAGATCAGTATTGTACATAGGCAACTTCAACCCAATGTAATGCGGAGCGTGTTCCAGCTCGTCAACACAATCGGCTGCAGGGGAGGTTACATTCTGCGTTGTTCGGAGAATATAAGAATATCAAATTAAATGAATCGATAAACGCATTTCCAGGCAGTTTGAATGTATATTATTTTTCTGTGCAGAATCTGTGTATGCTGACCTACATCTCAGATGCGCATCATGACTTCAACAAAGAAGGCGACTTGAATGTACCCGATCCTCCCTGCGATCATTCTCTTTCCCGGTGTTGTGCCGAAAATCTCCCCTTTGCTAGAATTCTCCCCCCTTCTAATTTCCTTAATTTTGTGGCTAGTCAAGTACTTTCTGTGACACACATCAGAGTCAAATACTTTCTATAGAATAAACATCATGTCAGGATAGAAATAAACATTTCAGAACAACTATGGCTGAATTATTGTCCTTACACTTTAAAAAATACTAGTTGAATAAGACATGGGAGAGATGGCAGAATTTTGTACGTGCGACATGTGCGGCATCTTGCCGGGTGGGCCGGGCGCTGAGGGGGGGTTCGCCCAGGGCGCCATACAAGCTAGAACCGCTGCATAGATTTGAAAAAAAATAGTCAAACCGAAAACTGCAGACAAAAATGCTTTCTGCTACTAAGATCAGTGAAATGTAGGCTAAACTGACAACGGAGGGAAGAGCAGCAATCTCAACTAGCAAGCAAGTCGCAGCAATGAAGAACGCGAAGGGGGTGGAGAATTCTGGCAGGGGGGAGATTTTTGGCAGAACAAACTACTTAACCGGTAAGTGAAGTTTACAATAAAACAATGTGGTTGTAATCGCTAGTATGTAACGTAAACTGACTCACTTTTGTACATCGCGCTGGTCCGTACAATTGACCATATTTTAGCGCCCAAAAAACGTTATACTTCCAGATCAACTGTAATATCAATACCATTATAAAGCACAATTTCTCCCCTTTCCAACAAAATCAATAATGAGACCTTCATGATGCCCATCTCTGCATAATTCAAGAAGGCAATGAGCTCCGTCGGGTCTTTTTAAAAATGGCAGGTGGGGAAGCGAAACCTATTGCGTGATAGTGAGAAGGAGAGATGTCGTGTGGGGAAAAGGCTTTTTTGTCACTCGATCTGTCCAATTTATCACCTTATCGCCTCTAAAATGTAAATAAAACACTATAAAGAGTTTATATTGTGTCATTAAATACCTATTTAAAGGTTTGTGTTTGAAGGTTTGTGAATTTGAATCAGGTTTTTAGGGTGGTGCTAAAGTGATCTTCATAAGTAAACAGCGGCTTTATAGAGTCATGATAGCTTGCAGTGATGACGCAAAAAATGACTAGGTATCCCCCCCTTACCCTGTCCCTTTCTTGTTTTTAAATGGTGAGATAAGTGCTACACCTGGTGGAGAAAGGCTGTAAGACAGAATTAGTTGCTTTATGTGTGCTGTTGTTACGCCATGACACGTCACGATGTAACGTACAGCATCGGAGGGATCCGTTTTTTCAACTTTTCTCCAATACAATAGAGTCATTACCATGTCAATCAATGCTTGAATAGAAACGTAGCTCACACCCCAGATGTTGATGTCAACACAGTCGCAACAGTCCCATTAGTTTCTTTGTTGCCTCGTTTGAATGTCGCGGTTGCGCACATTTGTACAGAATGGGGTTTGCATACGTTAATGTTATGGAGATTAATTTTAAGCTTTTTACGACATTTCTCAATAAACCACTATGCATTTTCATTGATCTGTCAACGTTTTCAATGAAAATCTTAGCTATAGGCCTACTCAACATTTTCAGCCTAGCGAGCTAGGCTACAGTCTATGGAGGTTCACAGTGGGCATGGGGTTTTGTTCTAGCCAACATCTACACACCTGGTTCAACTAGTTTGAGTGGCTAATTTCTTTAGTCCACATGTGTCAAACTCATAGCACAGGAGGATTGAGTGTCTGCAGGTTTTCGCTCCACCCTTGTACTTGATTGATAAATTAAGGTCACAAATGACTAAGGAACTTCCCTCACCTGGTTTGGTTGTCTATGTGTTAATTGAAAGGAAAAATCAAAAACCTGCAGACACTCAGCCCTCTTTGGAATGAGTTTGACACCCCTGCTAAGTTTAGTCTGTTGTTACTGCTTGTTTAGAACAAAATCCTGCACCTACTGTATTTGAATTATATTTTTGCACAAAATGACTTAAATTGAATTATATTTATCTCAGCGCTGACATTTTCTGTACTCCCCCTATTAATGGTAGGCCTAATAGAGCTATTTCAACTTGTCTTTCAAAAGCCTTTGTAAAGACAGTTTTAGATCTTGTGGCGCAAACATTTGCAAACAATGGATGAATAGGGACAACAAGACAGCAATGCTCCCATCCACAGCGAATGTGTATCCATCCAATGGTAATCTTGTTATCCATCATTCACATTCTTTACATTTTTGTGCACCACCTGTAGTTTTTGTGATGAAATCCACTTACAAATGAAGTACATCTTAATGCTCAGTTAAAATGTTAATTAAAATAAGTAGCCTACCTATACAGCGGTGAAAACAATTCTAAACTTGTTCAGACAGCTTAGACCTACAGCTGACACCTTTAGTCTCTCTCGCTTTCTATCCATCCTCTTGATACAGATCTCTTGATCCATCCTCTGACTGCATTTTAAGTAAGTGGATACTTTTTTGCTATTGTTAGAGTAGTTTTTATCTCACAATCTCTAGTTCTCCTTGTCAATTCTAGCCCCATGCCAGAGTGGACCTCCCTGGTGCATTCCATCAGTCAAAGTTATGTCTATAGGGCTATTCTTTTGTATCCACCTTTCATGCAGAATGGCTCCTGGCTCCATCCGTAAGCTGTGTCCTCGTTTGTAAAACATCAAGAGGAGTAACATCAAAGAAGTGCAAGTTCTGTGGTGAAAAAATACAGCTAAAGGTAAAGTTAGAGGGCCAAAAAATGAAGGCAACAGATGAATGGGCAAATAAGACAATGAAACATGGAAGATATGCAACTTTGGTTAATGTGACAAACAAGCTAGTAAGCTTTATTATGTTTTCCTCTAAAAAGATTTCTGCATTTCTAGCGTAGGCAATGAAAAGCCGTATTTGTTGTCTCATTGTGTCATTTAAGACTGTAAATCTAAATGTCATTATTTGATATTTGTTGTGTTTCTGGAAGTTATTTTGACATTAATGATTCCAGGTACATAGGTTCCACAAGGTAGGAGTGAACCGCCTGCTACTCCTCAGCTAGAGGAAGAAGGATAACATTTTGTTGTCAACTGCACTGTGTCCTCACAGTGGTATGATGAATCAGACCTCAACGGCAGCAATCCAAAGGCTGTATGAGGCAATTGTGAAATCTATTTGGACAGAAAGATGTATGTTTGTCTACCATAAGACCCTCTCCTTCCACCACCACATCTGTCAGACTGTAAAAAAATAATTATTCCACTTTCGCAAATTTGCCAAAGTCCTAGCGATTTCTGCATAGCGCAGCTTTAAAATAAAAAATAAATGTATATTTCTTGCATAATAAAGGGTCAGGAGCAGAAAGTGAGGTGGAAGCCATGTTCTGGATGGTATGTTTACTTCAACTAATCTCCTAGAATGAATTGAGGATATACTGTACATTCAACACCATATGTATTTGGAGAGTGAAGCTAAAATGTCAAAATTGACTCTAAACTCCAGCTTAAGCCGTAGGCCCACCCATCTCTTTAATAAGGCTAGGGGGCAGCAACCCTAGGACATTATGTTATACAATACATGCATGTTCTGTTCAATCAAGTTCATATTTATATCAAAAAACAGCTTTTTACATTAGCATGTGACGTTCAGAACTAGCATACCCCCCGCAAACTTCCGGGGAATTTACTAACAATTTAATAAATTACTCACAATAAACGTTCACAAAAAGCATAACAATTATTTTAAGAATTATAGATACAGAACTCCTCTATGCACTCGATATGTCCGATTTTAAAATAGCTTTTTGGTGAAAGCACATTTTGCAATATTCTAAGTACATAGCCCAGCCATCATGGGCTAGCTATTTAGACACCCGGCAAGTTTAGCCTTCACCAAAATCAGATTTACTATTACAAAAGTTTGATTACCTTTTGTTGTCTTCGTCAGAATGCACTCCCAGGACTGCTACTTCAATAACAAATGTTGGTTTGGTCCAAAATAATCCATCGTTATATCCGAATAGCGGCATTTTGTTCGTGCGTTCCAGAAACTATCTGAAATGGTAAATCAGGGTCGTGCGCATGGCGCATTTCGTGACAAAAAAATTCTAAATATTCCATTACCGTACTTCGAAGCATGTCAACCGCTGTTTAAAATCAATTTTTATGCAATTTATCTCATAAAAAAGCGATAATATTCCGACCGGGAATCTCCTTTTCGGTAGACAGAGGAAAAAACACAAAGACGGGGACGGCCAGTGCACGCGCCTAAGCCCACGGTCCCTTGATCGGCCACTTGAGAAAGGCGATAATGTGTTTCAGCCTGGGGCTGGAATGATGACATTCAGGTTTTTCCCGGGCTCTGAGAGCCTATTGGAGCCGTGGGAAGTGTCACGTTACCGCAGAGATCCTTTGTAAAGGAATGAGATGTCAAAGAAAGACAATAAATGGTCAGACAGGCCACTTCCTGTAAAGGAATCTCTCAGGTTTTGACCTGCCATTTGAGTTCTGTTATACTCACAGACACCATTCAAACAGTTTTAGAAACTTTAGGGTATTTTCTATCCAAAGCCAATAATTATATGCATATTCTAGTTACTGGGCAGGAGTAGTAACCAGATTAAATTGGGTACGTTTTTTATCCAGCCGTGAAAATACTGCCCCCTATCCCAAAGAAGTTAAAATGCATTTCTACGGTATTTGAATAACGCGCCATGGGATTCCACTGGCTGTTGAGTAGGTGGGACGATGTCGTCCCACATACCCTAGAGTGATTAACATACTTTTTTGGGATATAAAGGCCTTTATCGAACAAAACAACCATTTGTTGTGTAGCTGGGTCCCTTGGGATTGCAAACAGAGGAAGATCTTCAAAGGTAAGTGATTTATTTTATCGCTATTTCTGATTTTTGTGACGCCTCAGCAAGTTTGGAAAATGTTTTTAATGCTGATGGATGCGGGGCGCTGTCCTCAGATAATCGCATGGTATGCTTTCGCCGTAAAGCCTTTTTGAAATCTGACAAAGTGGTTGGACTAACAAGAAGTTAATCTTTTAAAAGATGTACAACATGAATGTTTAATATTACGATTTTTGTATTTTGAATTTCGCGCTCTGCAATTTCACCGGATGTTGTGAGGTGGGGCGCTAGCGGCAAGCCCAGCCCAAATTAAAGGTTGATCCGTGCATTCTGTACTACCTTGCCAGCTACTTCCAGACATCTAAGAGAGAGAGAGAGAGAGAACAGCTCACTGAACATTACTGTGGTTTCGCGTTCAGAGCGCACAATGGACGCTCTGGCCAATAAGTAGGGTTGTTCTGAAAGCTCTGATCTCACAACTACAGTCAAACACCCAAGTTAACTGGCAAACATTGGCTAGCTACTTACAGACACATAATGAGAGAACACCCCGCTCTGATCATTTTACTCGCCCTAGCAGAGCTGGTTAGGCTTTTTTCATGTTATCCAGAGTGTTGGTGACTGTACCTGTGCTGTTGGTGACTGTACCTGTGCTGTTGGTGACTGTACCTGTGCTGCTGGCAGCAATTGAATTACGCTTTGTTGCCGACGTTTACTGACACTGGACATATTCAACGGGTGTTGAGCGTTCAAAAAGGCATCAGTTATTCTGAGCTCTGGCACACTAAGACGAGAGTCTTTAGTTAAGAAATGTAGCTAGATAGCTAGCTAGGTAAACAATGAATCCCAATGCATGACGTAACGTTAGTTAGCGAGCCAGCCAGCTAATGTTAGCTAGCCTCTCTAGGGTATGTGGGACGCTAGCGTCCCACCTGGCCAACATCTGGTGAAATTGCAGAGCGCCAAATTCAAAATACAGAAATACACATAATAAGAATTCATAAAATATACAACTGGTATACATCGTCTTAAAGATGAACTTCTTGTTAATCCAGCCACTGTGTCAGATTTCAAAAAGGCTTTACGGCGAAAGCATACCATCCGATTATCTGAGGACAGCGCCCCACGTAAAAAAGCATACAAACCAGCCAAGTAGAGGAGTCACTAAAGTCAGAAATAGTGATAAAATTAATCACTTACCTTTGATGATCTTCATAGGGTTGCACTCACAAGACTCCCAGTTACACAGTAAATGTTCGTTTTGTTCGATAAAGTCCCTCTTTATGTCCCAAAAACTCAGTTTTGTTGGTGCATTTTGTTCAGTAATCCAATGGCTCCAAGGCAGTCAGACAGTCGTCAAGGCAGACGAATACATACTAAAAGTACCGGTAAAGTTCGTCGAAACATGTCAAACGATGTTTATAATTAGTCCTCAGGTTGTTTTTGTCTTTATAATCAATAATATTTCAACCGGACAATACCGTTTTCAATAGAAAGGAAAAATAACAAACGGCGCCCAAATCAGGTTTGCATACTTCCTCTGTCCTCTGACCAAAATGGCTTTTTTACTCATCATTTTTCAAAATAAAAGCCTGAAACCATGTCTAAAGACTGTTGACATCTAGTGGAAGCCATAGGAACTGCAATCTGATTCCTAACCCATTGGATTCTCTATAGGCATTGAGTTGAAAAACAGCCACATGAAAATAATTCCACTTCCTGGATGGAGTTTTCTCAGGTTTTCGCCTGCCATATCAGTTCTGCTATACTCACAGACATTATTTTAACATTTTTGGAAACTTTAGAGTGTTTTCTATCCAGATATATATGCATATCCTAGCTTCTGGGCAACAGAAGAGTAACAGGCAGTTTACTTTGGGCATGCTTTTCATCCGGAGGTGAAAATATTGCCCCCTACCCAAGAGAGGTTAATTAACAGTACACTTGAAATGAAACCACTTTCTGTCAAAATTAAAAATGTGTAATATCTACAAATCTTACCAGTATACATCATGTTTAGACGTGTCTCCTGTCTAGTTTGACGATGTATTCCAGACTGGTGTTTTCTCCATCTCCTTAGCTATCATACTCAAATTCCACTGATTTCAAATCTCGATCCTCCAGAAAGTGGAGAGCATACACGTAACATTAGCTAGCGAGCCAGCCAGCTAACGTTAGCTAGCTAACTGTACACTTTAACTTGACATTAGGTTTATGCAGTTTTACAACATGATATATATATTTTTTTAAAAGCCGTGTTCGACACGATTACCAACATACTGACCAGCTCCAATGGACAGACACGTGCTATATGGCAGACCAATCCAAACTCATCTCTCGGCATGTCCAGCCCACTCATTATCTCAGCCAATCATGGCTAGCGGGAAGGTTGCTGATTTTTTTCTTTGGCTAAACCAACTAGGCTCATCATTTCACAATTATATTCATATTTGCAGATGACATACAAGTTTGATATTAAGGCACATGAAAGTTCACATGTTCGAGAAGGCATTTCTGCCAAAACACGCATTTTGATGAAAAAATAATGTATGTTCAAACAGCTCTCCTGTGAATTTGTGGCTGGCGACATACACCTAGTTTACTGAATCGGGTCACAAATGTTTTATTAATCTTTATAAAAAATCAAAATGTTCTTCCACTTTGACATTAGAGTACACCCTTTTTAGTTGATTGTTGGCAAAAATTACAAATTAAATCAATTTCAATCCATCTTTGTAACACAATAAAATGTTTAGAAATCCAAGGGGTATGAATACTTTTGCAAGGCACTTTATGTAGTTGAAAGAATATATTTGAGAGGAGAAGGCGGCGCTCGACCAACATGAGACAAGGTGCAACCAAAAATCATAAAACCCTTTAAATGGAATAGGTGCAACTCTTGCGCACGATTAAATATTGAATGATTTATTAGCAATTTCTGCTTAAAAACATGATATTCCTTTTTATGTTTTCTTTCTTGTTTTACAGTGGCAAGAAATGGGATCATGAATGGATCAAGGCCGAGAACTGGGTTTCTCCAGTTTCAACCTCTCCTTTATGCACAAATGTATTGCTCACTCTCCCTTCACATTTATTACTGTCAATCATAAATGTTTGGCCAAATTCATCATGATTTACCATTGAAACGTTCATGGTGTCACACCCTGATCTGTTTCATCTATCTTGTGCTTGTCTCTACTCCACACCTGGTGTCTCCCATTTGTTCCCATTATCCCCTGTGTATTTATACCAGTGTTTTCTGTCTACCTGTTGCCAGTTCGTCTAGTCAAGCGTACCAGCATGTTGTTCCGTACTCTAGTTTTTCCTAGTCCCTGTTTGCTAGTCCTCCTGGTTCCGACCTTTTCTGTCTGTCCCGACCTCGAGCGTGCCTGCCGCCCTGTACCTTTCGGACTCTGACCTGGTGTACGAACTTCTGCCTGTCCTCGACCTGCCTCTTGCCTGCCCCTTGTATTTTAATAAATATCAGAGACTCGAACCATCTGCTTCCTGTGTCTGCGTCTGGTTCTTATCCTGAGGTCTGATACATGGAGCATCTGCATGCCAACCATTTGATCTCAATCAATTTCATGAGAACATGCATTTAGATCTTGACATACAGTGAACTACAAAAGCATTGCAACAGTGACACATTCTGTACTCCAGTAATTTGGAATGATACAATAACTATGAGGTTAAAGTGCAGCCTGTTATGTTTAATTTGAGGGTATTTTCATCCATATCTGGTGAACCGTTTAGAAATTACAACACTTTTTGCGCATAGTTCCCCCATTGTAGGTGTCACAACGTGCTGTTACTATTCAAACAAATGTTTCTGTCAAACATGTATCCCACCTTCATTACCTACTTGGGCCCTACAGCCCACGTTGGCTTGCCTATCTTAAAACTCAGAGAGCTTGCAAGCACAGCTTTTGAGACATCAAAAGCTCGCAACGCTAAGAGCCCTGACAACTCGGTTTTGAAGTTTGACCAGGAGCACTCACTCCAGTTAGAGGGTGCATTATCAGGTATTGGAGCATTGAGAGATGACGCACAACAACGGTTTCTACCACAAAACCACGACTCCAATAACCACCACGGTCAAAATAACTGTAAAGTATATTGCCATCGAAATGACTCCCGCTACATTTGACCTGTTCGCTACGTTCCTGCACCCAATTAGAATTGCCGGACACCAGGTCTGCAGGTATTATATTACTCCACTTTGTGGGGAATATGTCCACTAAACGGCCATACCTGGAAACAGTCCTGGAGGACTGCTTAACTTCGCATACGCTAATTGAGTCGGGGACGACAATATCGCTTAAACATTGTTCAATGATCTCAAAAGGGCTTTGAAGCCAACTAAATGTTGGTTGACAGTGGAATGATGCGACACTACACTTCAAGGTTTCACTCAGACTACCTAGCCTCTCACATTGAGAACCATGCTGAAACTACACTTTCAGGACGTATCGCTTGTTCACCCTGTGTATATTACCAGCCTCGAATCTGAACCCCTGCTACTCGGAGCAGACTTGATGGATCGGTTACTTTCACCGATGGATTGGAAAACCAACCATGTATGATCACAGGTCACAGTGCCTTCCCCACTGACCACACTGTCTTCCCCCAACGCTAACTGCAACGCAGTCATCCACGTGGTGTGGGGGTTGTGCTTTGGCAAAGTGGGCGGGGTTATATCCTGCCTGTTTGGCCCTGTCCGGGGGTATCATCGGATGGGGCCACAGTGTCTTCTGATCCCTCCTGTCTTAGCCTCCAGTATTTATGCTGCAGTAGTTTATGTGTCGGGGGGCTAGGGTCAGTCTGTTACATCTGGAGTATTTCTCTTGTCTTATCCGGTGTCCTGTGTGAATTTAAATATGCTCTCTCTAATTCTCTCTTTCTCTCTTTCTTTCTTTCTCTCGGAGGACCTGAGCCCTAGGACCATGCCTCAGGACTACCTGGCATGATGACTCCTTGCTGTCACCAGTCCACCTGGCCATGCTGCTGCTCCAGTTTCAACTGTTCTGCCTGCGGCTATGGAACCCTGACCTGTTCACCGGACGTGCTTGTTGCACCCTCGACAACTACTATGATTATTATTATTTGACCATGCTGGTCATTTATGAACATTTTAACATCTTGACCATGTTCTGTTATAATATCCACCCGGCACAGCCAGAAGAGGACAGGCCACCCCTCATAGCCTGGTTCCTCTCTAGGTTTCTTCCTAGGTTTTGGCCTTTCTAGGGAGTTTTTCCTAGGGAGTTTTTCCTAGCCACCGTGCTTCTTTCACATGCATTGCTTGCTGTTTGGGGTTTTAGGCTGGGTTTCTGTACAGCACTTTGAGATATCAGCTGATGTACGAAGGGCTATATATATTTTTTTTAAATGATTTGAAATAAATAAATTTGATTTGATTTGATCCACGAGGGGTATCTGTCGAAAGCACCTCTTGGGAAAAAAAACGTTACAAAACCTCTTGGTGCAGAATCCGATCCAAAGAGATTACGATCTCGCAATACATTCAATCAGCAAAACTGAATTACTATTCTTATCATTATTTCGAGCCAGCAGTCTCTGTGAATGAGCAACTTCCCTCCGTCTTGAAGTCATGCAATACTGCAGTTGAGACAAACTTTTCTTGCCCAATGGACACTTCCACAAGCACTGCAGCCGTCTCAGCAAGAAAAACATTGACGTGCAGAGTGTACTCTGCTTCCGATGATACATCTTCCGCTTTGTGTGGGACTGTCACCCCTTACAATGACACTAATGTCCTCAGTCCCGCAACTGACCCAATGACTACCACTAGTGAAACACCTTGCGATATAACAGACAGATATCCTCGTCTCAGTTCACAGGCACTAAAGAGATTACCACACGTGGATGCTGTGGTGACTGACAAGCCTCGACAGCCACTGAGCATTTTGAAGCACAAACACCAGGAGATTTGGTTGAAAGGTTATAGCCATTCTAATAACGCGGCCGCCGACAACTCGTACATAGGGTCCGACCTTTTCCTTTGTGCCTCGGATACCAACACCAACAGCTGGTGGGAACGGGTCCCGAGACACAAAGGGGGGGAAATCAAATCTAGTTGTAAACCTCCCCATGAGAACAGAGAGGAGCGGACAGGCCCCTAGAATGGGTTAACCTTAGAACACATCTAAAATACATCTAAGATGTGCAATATCTATTGCACTCCACACTGCCCTTTCACAGCTGGACAAAAGGAACACCTATGTCAGAATGATATTCATTGACTACAGCTCAGCTTTCATGCCCTCAAAGCTCATCACTAAGCTAAGGACCCTGGGACTAAACACCTCCCTCTGCAACTGGATCCTGGACTTCCTGACGGGCCACCCCCAGGTGGTAAGGGTAGGTAACAACACATCCCCCATGCTGATCCTCAACATGGGGGCCCCTCAGGGTTGTGTGCTCAGTCCCCTCCTGTACTCCCTGTTCACTCATGACTGCACAGCCAGGCACACAACTCCAACACCATCATTAAGTTTGCTGACCGACAACGATAAGACACCCTATAGGGAGGTCAGAGACCTGACCGTGTGGTGTAAGGACAACAACCTCTCCCTGAACGTGACCAAGACAAAGGAGATACTTGTGGACTACAGGAAAAGGAGGAGTGAGTATGCCCCCATTCTCATTGACGGGGCTGTAGTGGAGCAGGTTGAGGGCTTCAAGTTCCATGGCATCCACATCACCAACAAACTAACATGGTCCAAGCACACCAGGACAGTTTTGAAGAGGGCATGACCAAACCTATTCCCCCTCAGGAAACTAAAAAGATTTGGAATGGGTCCTGAGATCCTCAAAAGGTTCTACAGCTGCAACATCGAGAGCATCCTGACTGGTTGCATCACTGCCTGGTACGGCAATTGCTCGGCCTCTGACCGCAAGGCACTACAGAGGGTAGTGCGTGCAGCCCAGTACATCACTGGGGCTAAGCTGGCTGCCATCTAGGACCTCTACAATAGGCGGTGTCAGAGGAAGGACCTAAAAATTGTCAAGACCCCAGCCACCCCAGTCATAGACGGTTCTCTCTACTACCACATGGCAAGCGGTACCGGAGTGCCAAGTCTAGGACAAAAAGGCTTCTCAACAGTTTTTACCCCCAAGCCATAAGACTCCTGAACAGGTAATCAAATGGCTACCCGGACTATTTGCATTGTGTGCCCCCCCAACCGCCCCAACCCCTATTTTTACACTGCTGCTACTCTCTGTTTATCATATATGTATAGTCACTTTAACTATACATTCATGTACATATTACCTCAATTGGGCCGACCACCCAGTGCTCCCGCACATTGGCTAACCGGGCTATCTGCATTGTGTCCCACCCACCACCCGCCAACCCCTGTTTTACGCTAATGCTATTCTCTGTTCATCATATATGCATAGTCACTTTAACCATATCTACATGTACATACTACCTCAATCACCCTGACTAACCGGTGTCTGTATGTAGCCTCGCTACTTTTATAGCCTCGCTACTGTATATAGTCTGTCTTTTTACTGTTGTTTTAGTTCTTTACCTACCTATTGTTCACCTAATACCTTTTTGCACTATTGGTTAGAGCCTGTAAGTAAGCATTTCACTATAAGGTCTACACCTGTTGTATTCGGCGCACGTGACAAATAAACGTTGATTTGATTCGATTTTACGACCAGTGTGGTACACCTCAGTAATATCTGCCCAGTCAAAACTGTTAGCTGCTCTGGCACCCCAATGGTGGAACAAGCTCCCTCACGATGCCAGGACAGCGGAGTCAATCACCACCTTCCGGAGACACCTGAAACCCCACCTCTTTAAGGAATACGTAGGATAGGATAAAGTAATCCTTCTAACCCCCCCCCCCCCCCCCTTAAAAGATTTAGATGCACTATTGTAAAGTGGTTGTTCCACTGGATATCATAAGGTGAATGCACCAATTTGTAAGTCGCTCTGGATAAGAGCGTCTGCTAAATGACTTAAATGTAATGTAATGTAATATCTCATCAAATCAAATTCTAGTTGTCACATACGCCAAATACAACAGGTGTAGACCTTACAGTGAAATGCTTACTTACAAGCCCTTAACCCACAATGCAGTTTTAAGAAAATACCTTTAAGGTGTGATACCTATATTTTGTTTATCTTTTGTTTATGCTTTCATTCCTTTTTGCTTCATTTCCTTTGAAACTTGTAAAGTGATAGAGCCATAAACAAGTTCCCCATACAACCATCACTTAGTGCCACAACGCCGCTCATTTGGGAAGAAATGTAATTATGTATTTTGTGAGTGTGTGTGCGTTGTTAACATCTGCCTAAGTTACTGCCTAGATCCACCAGCCTGGACAACCAGACAATGGGTCCGGAACAGCGATCCCAATCCGGACATCCGCTGCTCATCCTTGTGGCGGCCTACTCCCTTTGCAGAAATCCTACCTGGGTCAACCACCAGAGGGGGACTGCAAAGGCGATCACCAACCGGACATCCACTGCCCATCATTGTGGTGTGGTGGACTGCTCTGCTTTCAGAGAGCCTACCAAGGTAAACAACAGAGGGGGGGACCACAACGGTGAACACCAACCAGGACATTTAATTTTATTTAACTAGGCAAGTCAGTTAACTTCTTATCTTCTTCTTCGGTAGCGTCCCACTTGGCCAACATCTGGTGAAATTGCAGAGCGCGAAATTCAAAAATACTCAATTCAAATATTTAACATTCTTGAAAATGCATGTGTTATACATCAAATAAAGCTTAACTTGTTAATCCAGCCGGTGTGTCAGATTTCAAAAAGGCTTTACAGCGAAAGCACACCATGCGATTATCTGAGGACAGCGCCCCGCATACAAACACATGAAAATAATTTTTCAACCAGGCAGGTGCGACACAAAAGTCAGAAATAGCGATATAATTAATGCCTTACCTTTGAAGATCTTCTTCTGTTGGCACTCCAAAATGTCCCAGAAACATCACAAATGGTCCTTTTGTTCGATAATGTCCTTCTTTATGTCCCAAAAATGTTAATTTATTTTGCGCATTTGATTCAGAAATACACTGGTTCTACATCGTGGAGCTCCGCCCCATAGGGGAGCTCTGCTCCTAGTGGTTTACCCCGCTGCCTAGGCAGCGAATAGCCTGAGAGAAAATTATGCACACACCTGCAGCCAATAGGAGTACAGGTGTCCCTATATAAGGGGATGCTTCCCCTCAATCAGCCTCCCATTATCTTCAGCGACAGGACTGGACTGAAGAAGCCTAGAAGAGAAGAGAAGAATCTCAGGACGAACCCGTCGTGAATATCCTGTTGTTGGCGTCGTCCGAATATGAGCACATCTTTTCCACCCCCAAAAGCTCTTTTAAGAGCTCAGTGTCGCTGCTCCACTATGGCGGCTCTGGACCCGCACGAACTTTGTTTTGTGTGCTTAGGTTCAAAGC
The DNA here is from genome assembly GCF_965601325.2 of Salmo salar. Lineage (NCBI taxonomy): Eukaryota > Metazoa > Chordata > Actinopteri > Salmoniformes > Salmonidae > Salmo > Salmo salar. The sequence continues at coordinate 4,976,915 of NC_138316.1, forward strand.
ACGCTAGGGGCGGCCTCACAGATCCTCCGGATTTCCGGCGCCATTCTCCATCTCACGCAGGCATCGGCTGTATGTGCGGGGAGATCCAAGGCCACTTTGGTGGTCCTGGAACGACACCTCTGGTTGTCTTTGACGGCTATGAAGGAGACCGACAAAGCCGCCCTATTAAACGCCCCCATCTCTGACAGCGGCCTTTTTGGAGACACCGTCACAGATGCGACGGCGCGTTTCGGGAAGCTTGAGGAGGAGAAAAAGCAGCTGGCTAGACACCTGCCTTTGGCGGGAGGGTCGAAGACAGCTACTAAAGATCCCCATCGCTACACCGTCTCCAGTAGACCAGGGTCTACGGCTAGACGGAGAGCCCGTCGAGCAGCTACACCTGGAATGCCGAGAGCGGGCCCAGCCCCTACGGCGGCACCAGAGAAGGCGGCGGTGAAACCGGTGAGAGACACCCCGTTCATTTCGTCGCCCTGGCAGCCGAGAGGCAGTCAGAAAAGACGACGGCCATGACGGGACGAGGGGGAGAGGACGGGAGAGAGCGCTGCACTTCATGTGAGGGCGCCCACTGTTCATCCCCCACCCCTGCAAAGGGATGGAGGAGTCATTGTGTCTGTGTTCAATAAAGAATGTGTTCCATCTGACTTTGTCACAAGAGAACCTCTTTTCCATAACAAAACAGAGACCGCTCAGATTCCTTCTCTCTCTATCTTTCGCTCTTCCTCTCACCACTCTGTGTGCAGCAGCGGAGCTGAACGCACACAGAGGAAAGTGGTGAGTGTGAATGACAAGAGGAAAGCAAGACGGACGCTCGTAATGAGCCGTCATGCTATACCTCATAAAAACCCAGCACTACACACTCTGAGGAGTGAAGTAGATAAGGGTTTTAATAGCAGCATGCATACACAGCCCCTTAGCGGGCCGATGAAGCAATCGCTGTTGGGAGACGGCGCACTAATTCAGGCTGGCGCCTCAATTAGTGTAGCGCAGACCCGTGCTGAGTTCACGGAGGGCTGGAACCACAAGGTTACAGGTATAACCGAAGTGTCGGCGCCCCCGATTCTCACAGAACGCGTCAGTGTTCCCTCCCCCTTTCGCGGGGGGCCCACCTTGGGCTGTCCCACCACTTCAGTGTTGGGAGACAGCGGCGGCTTGGGCCATAGAGGAATACAGGTCCTTCCTACTGTCTGTACCATAGCTTCGCGCGCTCCCGCTCTCAGAGCACTATTGGGAGTGGCAGCGAAGCTGCACCCTCTCCTCCTGGCTAAGTCGGACGCTGGAGAAGGGTTATGCCATTCAATTCCATCGAACCCCACCCCCGTTCTCGGGTGTGGTGGAGACGGTGATGAAGACGCCAGAGAAAGTAGCCGCTCTTGTGAAAGAGATTACGGAACTTTTGGCGAAGGAGGCGGTCACAGTAGTTCCCCAAGAGCAAAGGAACAGCGGGCTATATTCGCCCTATTTCCTAGTGCCAAAAAAGACGGGGGGAATGAGGCCGATATTGGATTTACGCACTCTCAACGAGAGCGTAGCCAAACGCCCTTTCCGAATGCTCACGACAAAACGTCTACTGCAATGTATTCACAACAGAGACTTTTGTGTGAGCATAGATCTAAAGGACGCGTATTTTCATGTGCCGGTACTTCCGCGTCACAGGAAATTTCTGCGTTTCGCCTTTCAAGGGGTGGCGTACGAGTATACGAGAATGCCATTCGGGTACGCTCTGGCACCTCGCACGTTTTCCAAATGTGTAGAGACGGCATTGGAGCCGCTACGCCGTCAGGGGATAAGGCTATTAGCCTACCTAGACGACCTACTGGTCTTGGCCACGTCAGCAGAGCTGGCGATCACACACACGACACAGACAGTGATTCACCTCACACGTCTGGGGTTCGCTGTGAATTGGAAAAAGAGTGCGCCTTGGCCCAGTCAGCAGATTGTCTATCTGGGGTTACAGATAGACACTGTGACTATGAGGGCGCGAATTTCGGATTCTCGACGGGCTGCCCTGTTGCTAGCCCTGAGAAAGTTTTATCCGAATCACATGGTAACGGCGCATTCCGTCATGACACTTTTGGGTCTCATGTCATCTGCCCACTCCGTGGTTCCGCTGGGACTTTTGCACATGCGCAAAACACAGCGATGGTTTGCTCAACTACGACTGGACCCAGTGAGGCACCGTCGTCGATTGGTGACAGTTCCCCTCTCGCTCAGAGCGGATCTGAACTATTGGAGAGACCCGTGCGTAATGACGCAAGGGGTCGCAATAGGCAGAGTGTCATCCTACATCCCAGTGTACACAGATGCTTGTCTGACTGGATGGGGAGGGACATGTCAGGCTCGGGCAGTCGGAGGTGTGTGGTCCCCATCGGGACGTCACATCAACGTCCTGGAATTGGAAACGGTTCTACTGGTTCTGACCCACTTCGTGTCCACCCTACGGGGGCACGACGTGCTGGTCTGGTCAGACAACAGAACGACAGTAGCCTACATAAATCGCCAAGGGGGAGTCAGATCTCCTGCACTCCACCGATTGGCGGAGGAATTGTGGCTGTGGGCTCACGAGCACCTTCGCTCGTTGACAGCAGCACACATCCCAGGCTTTCAGAATATCGGCGCAGACCTCATGTCTCGAGGGGGTCCCCGAGACGACGAGTGGCGACTGCACCCCGAGATTGTTCTCCAAATATGGGAACGGTTCGGGAGAGCCGAGGTGGACCTGTTCGCATCACGTGTGAACGCGCAGTGTCCCCTATGGTTTTCTCTACGAGCCCAGGACGAACCGCCACTAGGGATAGACGCTTTTGCGCACCAGTGGCCAGAGGTTCTCCTGTACGCATTTCCACCGCTGTCCTGCATTCTCCCACTGCTAGCCCGCGTGAGAACAGGAGGGCTGTCAATCATATTGATAGCCCCCGACCGCCCAGGGGCTCCGTGGTACGCGGAGATGATGCAAATGTTGATTGCGCCATCATGGCCAATTCCACATCGACAGGACGCAATGTCTCAGGCGGCAGGCATGATAGAGCAATGGCCTCTGATCGGCCAGCCACTGAAGGTCTGGCTCCTGAGAGGGACAGGTTAGAGCGCCGTGGGTTATCTGATTCGGTAATCAGAACCATACAGGGCTCACGTGCCAGTTCCACATACAGGACTTATGCCAGTAGATGGAACGTGTTTTCACAATGGTGCGTTACAGAGAATGTGGACCCCGTGTGCTGTCAGGTTGAGAGTGTGCTCTCTTTCCTACAGTTCATGTTTGACAAGCAGCGCTCACCCGCCACCATTAAGGTGTTCGCGGCAGCGATTTCAGCTTGTCATGAGGGGTTTGGCAGAGACACTGTGTTCAGTCATCCTTTAGTGAAACGGTTTCTGTTGGGGACGCGGCGGCTTAGGCCAGTGGCTAGAGCCACGCTACCACAGTGGGATTTAACGTTGGTACTCGAGGCGCTCTGTGAGACGCCGTTCGAACCATTGAATCAAATCCCACTCAAGATGTTGTCTTTGAAGACGGCACTGTTGCTTGCCTTGACTACAGCCAAGCGTGTCAGTGTTTTGTGTGCTCTTTCGACGAGACCCGACTGCCTGGCCATAAATGGCGATTTGAGCAGAGCGGTGTTACGTCCTAACCCGGCATTTACGCCGAAGGTTATTAAGAACTCATACAGGTCACAGACTGTTGAGCTATGGGCTTTCTTCCCCCCTCCTCATGAGGAGCGGAGAGAGGAGAGACTTCATCGCCTGTGCCCGGTGCGCGCCTTAGCGTGCTACGTGGATCGCCCGGTGGTAATTAGGTCATCACCTCAGTTGTTTGTGTGTCACGGTGCTAACGCACTGGGTAGACCACTTTCAAAACAGCGGCTGTCTCATTGGCTTTGCGAAGGCATTGAGACGGCTTATGAGGCGGCGGGCCGAACAATGCCTCATGGCGTAAGAGCCCACTCCACTCGTGGAGTAGCGGCGTCTACGGCACTTCTCAGAGGAATTGGGGTAGAGGATATTTGTGCAGCGGCGTCGTGGTCGTCACCGTCTCCTTTTATCCGATTCTACCTATTAGACATGTCGTCTAATTCTTTCGCTCGTTCTGTACTCAGCGTAGTTGAGGGCAGGACTTGAGTTAAGAAAGGTTGCAGAACTAATGGGCTGCGTTCCCATTAGGTCCGCTCTTTTTTGACAGACACGTGAGAGACACGTGTAACATAGCCTTTGTTTGACATTGTCAATACAACAGGGAATGTTTAGACTGCCACCAGTGTGTCATAGTGCTGGGAAATAGTACTGTAACCTAGTGTTACTTGACTATTAGACCGGTCACTAAAGTTGATGGAATATTGAGGCATCATACATCTGCTAAGCAGGATAGTTGGCCTAAAATATATCGTCTGCCCACGAATCATTGGCTCTGCCTATGGATTGAGTGTGGTGAATTACACTGAGAAAACAGTGAACATGTCTTCTAAATTGGTTCAGCCTGTACTCAGCTTTGCTGAGGTGAAGGCTGGAAATAGACGGAAAAAACACAGGACTAATGGACAGGGTTTCCATCAGGTCCGTTTTTTCCCCGTTTATTAGAAGGACTGTAGGACATGACTCCTGGCTGAATGGCACAGTGGAGTCATGTACTATAATTTGCCCACCAGGCTGACTGTGTTGGGCAGAAGGATTAGGGATATAGTTTTGTAATTGATATTACAGTACTATTAGACCAATCTGAATATCAATAGAGTTGAGTTCATCTATCTGTGGTACAGTAAGTATGACTCATATTCTATGATCTGGTCACTAGTCATTGGCTTTGCCTTTAGACTGAGTGAGCGGATTAGATCAAGGACGCAGCACATTGTAACTTACTGTATTTCACAGTAAGTTACAGTACTGTGGGAATTGGTCGCAGCCATTGCTGAGCTGACCTTTTCTTAAGTGGAAAGTGTTTGGCTCGGCAGGGAGTACATCTTGGGAGCGTTTCGCTCCGCCTTAAACCACTAGGAGCAGAGCTCCCCTATGGGGCGGAGCTCCACGATGTAGAACGATAGTTACCGGAGTGTAACTCCAGTTCTATGAGTGGAGTGGAGCCCCATAGGGCTTAAGGCCCTGCCGACCCCCAGTCTCGCTGAAGATAATTTTTCGGGAGGCTGATTGAGGGGAAGCATCCCCTTATATAGGGACACCTGTACTCCTATTGGCTGCAGGTGTGTGCATAATTTTCTCTCAGGCTATTCGCTGCCTAGGCAGCGGGGTAAACCACTAGGAGCAGAGCTCCCCTATGGGGCTCCGCTCCACTCATAGAACTGGAGTTACACTCCGGTAACTATCGTTTCAACTCGCCCAACTTGCCTACAAAGTATCTAATAAGTTACCTGTAAACTTGGTCCAAACATTTAAACAACGTTCCTAATCCAACCTCAGGTACCCTAAAACGTAAATAATCGCTAAAATGTAAGACAGAATAAACTGTTTCTAATACCGGATAAAAAGAATGTTCACACACAACAAAGCAGTAGAGTCCATCTGGAGTGACACTTACAATGAATAGGACTACTTCTTCATTTCTCAAAAGAAAAACATAGAACAATTTCTAAAGACTGTTGACATCTAGTAGAAGCCATAGGAACTGCAACCAGGTTCCTAATAGTAAGGGTATCTCATAGAAAATCATTGGAAAATCCTATGACCTCATTTTTTCCCCCCTGGATGGTTTGTCCTCGGGGTTTCGCCTGCCAAATCAGTTCTGTTATACTCACAGACATTATTTTAACAGTTTTAGAAACTTTAGAGTGTTTTCTATCCAAACCAATTATATGCATATCCTAACTTCTGGGCCTGAGTAACAGGCAGTTTACTTTTGGCACGCTTTTCATCCGGATGTCAGAATACTGCCCCCTACCTAAGAGAGGTTAAGAACAAATTATTATTTTCAATGACGGCCTAGGAACAGTGGGTTAACTGCCTTGTTCAGGAGCAGAATGACAGATGTTTACCTTGTCAGCTCGGGAATTCAATCTAGCAACCTTTCGGTTACTGGCCCAACACTCTAAGCCCTAGGCTACCTGCCGCCCCTCGCCATTCCTATGGTGCTTTGCAGCTTTCAGAAAGCCTACCCGGGTCAACCACCAGAGGGGGACCGCAACGATGATCCACAACCAGGACATCACGTGGTCATGATTTTTATATTGGTTTGCAACTTGCAGGATAATCACAAGATTGAACCGACCAGAAGGGGGACTATCATGACGTGCCATTTTTGGTTGAGGATCATAGCTCTCTCTCTCTCTCTCACCACAGGTTTATAACAGTCATAAATTCCTAAAACTCTTTACCCTACTTGGCCAAAATTAAGGTTGAGAATCCCTTTGTTACCGCAGAGAAATACTTTGCAGTATGGTAATGTCAAAAGGTTGAATCATGTAACAGTATTTCTGTATTCCAAGCAGTTGGAGTGGTCCATGGACACTTAAGGAACAGTTATGTCGAGTTTGTTTCATTTGGTGACCTCATGAAAGACAGGAGACACACATTACTGTTTCTTTGTTTGTATACACTTCTCAATTATGAGGTTTGCATCTGAATGTTGAAAAAAATAAATGATAATTTATTTATAAATAAAAGCATTCTGAACGAGAGTATGGGTTTTCATATAAAGTTTTAACTAGTCAGTGACCACAACCCGTGAGCACAGACATTTACATCGGCGTCACGGAACGCCCCCTTTTCTACTAAAAGTATAAAACTCACTTTCCGACTAAATTTACATTAGACCAAAACATGCCGCGTGATGCTGGTGTGTGAAGTGGTTTAAACTACAACTCTACAAAAGGACAAGACCAGAGAACGTGGAGATCATCACCACGCTGAAATGGTGAAGAAATATACAAGCTAAAGACCAATTATTCAGGCTGCAGCTGTTTAAATACTTTAGTCTGGTAAACGTATCCGTTCTAAGAACATTTCCGAATGGTACTCTGACTTATCCATTATAACAACGTACAACTACAACAGGCTTTGATCTCTGGTGGACAAACCAGAGGCTGTCTGTCGACTCACTATCCAGAGACGGACCGGCGATCGCAGAGAGGAACAAAGGCATACACCTGTAAATATGTAAATTGCCATTTCTTTTCGAATGAGTGGTTGTTCATGTTAAAAGTATTAGCGTTTCCATGAGTGTAGTTACAAACTGAGTTTCCAGCTCTTGAGCTGTCCCCACCCCTTTCTTTTGTCTACCAAGCCGTCATAACGATTTCGTCCACTAGGGACTGTTCCTTCTGTCATGTTAGTGCCCAATGTATAACTAATTGTGTGTGTTTATGTAATTCTGTGATTGATTTGTTAGTAAATAAATAATTAATCACATTTTTATATAGCTGATTCATGATTTATTTTAGGGTTCGTGCAGATGTCCAAGAGTTTGCGACATTCAGGAATGAGACTGATGAGGTAACAATACATTAATAGAAGACTGTAATTGATAAGATAATAAAATATCTTTATAGTTATATTCGGGAAATTGAAACTCTATAAACAACATTTTCCTGTGGTTCCCCAACTTCCTAGTTAATTACTATTCCGTGATTCGTTTAAAACTGGAATAATTACACATCGAGAATTGATTTGATAAAATAAGCCTTCACATTTAATGTCAACGCTACGACATAGGGTCCAAAAGTATTGTGATAAATTCACTTATATGTGTATTAAAGTTGTCAGAAGCTGAGAATTTTTTGTATTTTATGTTTGAATTGATTCATTTTACTATGTTATTAAATATCTACGTTGAATTTCACTCTGTCCATTCTTGATCTTTAGCCTATGCCTATTACTATAACACAATGCACATAGCTAATTATCTTATGGTGTAGATACAATAATATTTACTGTATAGACTGGTAATTTGCAAGTTATAGTCTATGGGTTCCAGATCAAACGTGTTGCTCTTTCAGCCAAAACACCCCATACAGAAGCAATCAGTTGATATAACAAAGAACAAACATAACAAATCTGACTATATCAATCAGACAGTATTAGGTCAGATGGTTGAAAATCACAGATTCATATTGTAATCTTTACAGTAGGCAAAAATCATCTTGTGGTCTTCCTATTTGTTGTTAGTGACGCTCTCCATTCTCCACTGCTGTGGTTCTGAACTCGCCACAGCATGCCTTGCATTTCTTCCGCGCTGGCTAGCAGCAGCTGTCCCTGGTCCTGAAATAAAACGTTGGCGCAATATTATAAAAGGCGCACAGGTTAACGTACACAGTTCTTCATTTTACCTGTCCCTTCTCCAATATAGTTAAGCTACAACATTCTGTTTGGAGCAAATTAATGCCAATCTGAGACTTAGAAGTAAACAAGAGTGACCTTTGTCTTTCAACTGGAACAATGTTAGTTCAATGGATAAAGGTGCAGCATAATTTTGTTCCAAATGCCACCCTATTTCCTTGAAAGTGCACTACTTTTGATCAGAGGCCTAGGCACATGTTGATATATTAGTTATGAGCAGTGGATTGGGATGATCAACTTTAGTACTTAGTGGATGTCTTATGAGTAATAAGAAAATAATCATCAAAAGTGATGAGAATATTGCATTTTGGAAAGCATTTTGGCTGACTGATCTTGAACGTCACAATTCATTTCAGAGTTTATTATAGGCCTATAGGCTAGGCTATATATTAAAATACATAGGCCCACGTGTATATCAACATAGCTTATATATATATATATATATTTATATATATGGATTATATATATAGCATATATAATGCTATTATGTATATTACTTCACCTGCATTTTTCTGTGGGATATAGACCTACCCCTGAGTCATATTTTTTAATTTTCTAAGCAAGTCAGTTAGGAACAAATTCTTATTTACGATGACGGCCTACCACAGCCAAACACAGATGACGCTGGGCCAATTGTGTGCCACCCTATAGGACTCCCAATCACGGCCAGATGTGATGCAACCTGGATCCGAACCAGAGACTGCAGTGACGCCTCTTGCACTGAGATGCAGTGCCTTAGACCGCTGCGCCACTCGGGAGCTCCAGTGACATTGACAGACCGTCTATCTGTTTGGGCTCTAGGCTAATTGTCTGCGGAAAATATTTGATGAAGGTGAAAGCCAAATCATGCCACAACTGCTTTTTTTGAATAGGCAGTGAGAATTAATTTTCAAAATGACAATAGAGGTGATGTGAGTAATGGATATAGGAGTTGAAAGGCCACATATAGGTTGTTGAATGTTTAAATTGTCTCGAAGCGTCGATATTGATGTAACAACATTTCTCTAAACATTTCTACACACACACTTGTTTTCTGCCATGAACCTTTATACACCCCTAGGAAACCTTTGTAAGAGGTCAGGTCTGGTCATGGAATAACCCAGATATATATATTTTTTTGTAGCCCCGGCTTATGGCTTGGCACAAATTATATTTTGCATGACATAATTATGCAATCCCATACCCCTGGTGTCGATAGGGTGCACAGTAGTGCCACCCACAGTCAACATTTTCCCAAACGTTGATGATTTTTTAATCAAGAATAGATGAACATATCCAAACATTATTTGATATGAAAGGTTTAGTAAAGGGACCTTATTAAATATTAAGAATCACACATTTCAAGCTTAAATAGTTATGATGAAAAACACATTTCAAAAAGTGCATCACTTCAGACATTGAATTGGCATGTGCTGATTCAGTACAGTGTTATGTATGTCCTAATGAATTTACATATCATTCTACACATTAATTAGAATGACATTGGCAAAGATATTGATAAAGAACAAACCAGTTAGGGTTAGGAAAAAAAATACAAAATGGTGCCACATTTGTAGTTCACAACTTTTCCGGTTTCTGTAACATAAGAATTGATCTATTACATTGATTATTTAATAGAATCCGACAATGTATACGACATTCAAATGAAAGCAACATTGCGTAAGAAGAATTTATGAATAGTTTAAAAATGTAATCTGAAAATTCAGAAACATAGTCTATTATTTCACGGGCAGTACGATGCACATAACCAAAACAAACGCTGACCGAACGGCCAAACCGAAGACGTGGCCAAATGCTGTGACAACACAGATAACAGATATATATATATATATATATATATATATATATATATATATATATATATATATATATATATATATATGTGTGTGCCTGATCACAATTTTCCCCCTATGTCAGACCTGCCTGCACAAGTGCCATTTTTTTTAATCTACATTTTAATCATACAAACAAATGCTAATAGTCGCATTAAAAGTATGACATCTACCCAAAAGATGTCATGGGTCATAATTGGGTTAGCATAATAAAATATTACAATAATCACTTAAATCATTCTGTGTCCATAGTTTTGATGATTAAGTGTGTGTGACTAGAATCTAGGCAACATTATTTTTGAACTAACATGTTTCATCTGCAGCAGATGGGAGAGTCAGTTCTTGTACTCAAGTACAAGAAAAGTAGCCCTCTCGAAAACTACTTGAGTGAAAGTAAAAAAGCGACTGGTCAAAGTACTAGTTATTCATTTGAACATCTCATACATACATAACAAGGAATTGTTGATGGATGGTTGAGGGGCAGCTATTGGGGAACTGTGGGGGGATCTTGGAGGGTTCAGGTCCCCGTTTTTGGCCTTGTGGGAGATCTGTCGACATGCCCTTGAGGATGACATTGACCCTGGATACTTCTGTGTGTCGCTCTGAATGGGAGTCTATTAGATGACTGGTGTGGTGTAGTTGTTGAGGGGCTTCGCTGCAAGTATACTGTATGTTATGGATTCAATAACAAAAATATATATATGTGTGTTGCATTTGGGACAGTAAAGCGTGGGAACACATTCTGAATGGAGGGAGTCATCAGCCCTTGAAAGGATACATGAAATACATTATGCATGACATATGAAATATCAAATCAACCTCGGTTGCTGATTGTGGGACACTTAACAATGTTGATTATTCATTTAATTACAAACTGAAAACATTTAAGCTAAAAATGAGATCAACTGCATTTGAAAACTGGATAGAGAAGAGGCAAAGCCTGTTTGGATTGTTTAAATTATATAGAGTATGGTGTTATTTGATCAATTATGAATAGATTTACATACCCTTTTTTGAATCAATATAGCTTCTTGTTCCTGTCCACTGACACTGCAATCATGCCGGGGGAACAGGCTGGGCAGTCAAAGTACTGTATATTGCAGACCTGATCAATTTCAGAGCGGCAGTAAGTCCACTCAAAGAAGCTTTTTTGGAAAATTGTCCACACAGATCATTCCGTTCTGGTAAGAGAAAAACACATATGGGAAAGATATGAAATAACTTACAACAATACTATAAACAAAGCATACAATAATTCACTATGGCTGACTGTGTTTGAGTTAAAGCAGGGCCCGTGCATAGTGTTGCCAAGCAAAGCCAACTCAAAAGTAGGACGAGTACTTACGTTGTAAAGAGCAGGAAATATTAGATGCAAGAGGGGCACAGATAAGGAGCATGGCAGGACAGTGGTGCAGGAGACATAATTTTCAGATATTACACGTTTCTAATTTTGACAGAAAGTGGTTTCATTTCAAGCTAAAGTGTACTGTTAGCTAGCTAGCAAATGTTAGCTGGCTGGCTCCCTAGCTGACATTATTTGTTTCCCAGAGCCGTTTGCTTTTCTAGTTAGAGCCTAATGTTAGCTAGCTAACATTGAACATGGTTGGTTAGCTCATTGTTGTTTAACTAGCTAACGTTAGCTGGCTGGCTCATTAGCCAACGTTACATGAGGTGTGTGATCTTAAACGTTGTTTATCTAGATAGGTTCATTGTTTACCTAGCTAGCTATATGTCTTAAGCTAAAGTGTACTGTTAACTAGCTAGCTAACGTTAGCTGGATGGCTCCCTAGTGGACGTTATTATTTGTTTCCCAGAGCTGTTTGCTTTTCTAGTTAGAGCCTAATGTTGGGCATTGTTGGCACTTTATTCATTGTTGTTTAACTAGCTCGTTAGCTAACGTTACATAACGTGTGTACAACACCCGTTGAATATGGCCGGTGTCAGTAAACGTCTGCAAAAAAGCACAATGAAATTGTCAGCAGAGCAGGTTAGGCTGTTTTAATGTTGTCCAAAGGTAACAAATCATCGGCCAGTGCGTCAAGTGTGCGCTCTGAGAGTGAAACAAGATGGGTGTGGCTAAAGCTTGAGGGTGTGAACAATGCTGAATGGGTGTAGACAAAGAAGAGCTCTTCACTTGACAGCAAAACATTCAAAAGGCAATTATCTCAAAAGTGAGTTTACAAGTTGATCAACTTTCAAAGCAGAATTACTTTCCCATTGTTCCTCAAATGCACTGTATGATATACCATTTTGTAGCTCTGAGTCTCTACTTTTATCCAATGTAAAAAAAAAAACAATTTTACATTTTGCTACATAAGACCGAATCCAGGTCGAGAGTAACATATATCTCTGCACAATATATGGTGTGACAAGCCAAAAACCTCAGCTTTGATTCCACAGTAAATTCAATTACAGGGCAGACCAAAATATTGAGTATTAAGTCTAAATGTAAGGGAGTGAGTAACTGGCGGCAGGGAAGTCAGGCACAGGAGAGCAAAACTGGGTTATTAACGGAGCAGTTTTATTCATAAAATCACCGGAAACCAGAACAATAAACAAATGGGTACAAAACCCGTCGCGCACCAGAGAAAACGTGCACATGCACTCACAATAAACAATTCCTCACAAAGACATGGGGGGGAACAGAGGGTTAAATACACAACATGTATTGAGGGAAATTGAGACCAGGTGTGTAAGACAAGACAAAACAAATGGAAAATAAAAAGTGGATCGATGATGGCTAGAAGACCGGCGACACCGACCGCCGAGAGCCGCCCGAACAAGGAGAGGAACCGACTTCGGCGGAAGTCGTGACACTAAAATGGAATATCACACAATAGAACTTGATCCCATCGTCGAATAGAAATTCTGAATGTTGTTAAAACAGCAAAAACACACTGAGTGTACAAGACATTCTCTTTCCCTGACAGACTGACCAGGTGAAAGCTATGATCCCTTATTGATGTCACTTGTTAAATCCACTTCAATGTAGATGAAGGGGAGGAGACAGGTTAAAGAAGGATGTTTTAGCCTTGAAACATGGATTGTGTACGTCTGCCATTCAGAGGGTGAATGGCAAAAGATTAGTCTCTGCCTTTGAATAGGGTATGGTAGTAGGTGCCAGGTGCACCGGTTTGTGTCAAGAACTGCAACGCTGCTGGGTTTTTCACAATCAACAGTTTCCCGTATATACCCAAAGGACATCCAGCCAATTTGACACAACTGTGGGAAGCATTTGAGTCAACATGGGCCAGCATCCCTGTGGAATGCTTTCGACACCTTATAGAGACCATGCCGCAACGTATTGAGGCTGTTCTGAGGGCAAAAGGGAGTGCAATTCAATATTAGGAATGTTTTGTACACTCATTGTATTTCGACTACAGAGTTAACTCTCCTCAAAGGCAAATGCTTCCAGCTTTCACAATTACAGACAGTGGTTGCAAAAGGAAAGACACTGTGTAAACATTCCAATAGTGGATTTGAATGAATTCAACTAAGACTAATTCCATATTGTGGAATGGCAGATTGCTTCATATTAAAGGAAATATGCAAGAAAAGCTCTGCCAGGATTTTGTTATTGCACTCCCCTACAGAAGTATTTGGACAATGACGCAGAAATGTTGAATTAGTCTCTATACTCCAGCATTTTGAATTGCATTGTCGAGAAGGAACCTGCAAGTAAGCATTTAGTTGGAAGGTGTTACCATGATTATCCTGTACATACGACTAATATAACTTGCAACTAGGCCCACCATTTGACGATGTCATAAGTATTTAGACACGTTTCATGTATATATTAAAGTTGTCAAAAGTTTAGTATTTGGGCCCATATTCCTAGAACATAAAGACTATATGCTTGTGAGGCTTTTGAATCTACAAACTTGTTGGATACATTTACAGCTTGTTTTGTTTGTGTTTCAGATTATATTGTGCCCAATAGGAACTGAATGTTACAAAATTTGTAGTCACTTTTATTTTAAGTAAGAATAGAAGATGTTTGTGAACACTTTTACATTAATGTGTATGCGCCCATGATTATGGATAATCATTAATGAATCGTAAATGATGAGGAGTGAGAAAGTTAGAGGAACAAAAATAATACCCCCCTCCAAAAAACTGAAACATCTTATTTACTAAATTAGAAAGAAAATGACTCGTCATCATTCACCATACATTTCTTATTGGGCAAAAAATAACCTGAAACAAACAAAACAAGCTATAAATGCATCCTGTCACACCCTGATCTGTTTCACCTGTCTTTGTACTCATCTCCTCCCCCCTCCAGGTGTCGCCTATTGTCCCCATTATCCCATGTGCATTTATACCTGTGTTTCTGTTTGTCTGTTGCCAGTTCGTCTTGTCAAGCGTGCCGGTGTTTTTCGCGTACTCCTGTTTCTCTCTTGACCCTGTTTTCTAGTTTTGACCATTCTGTCTGCCCTGACCCTGCCTGCCATTCTGTACCTTGTGACACTGCCCTGGATTACAGACCTCTGCCTGCCCTGAGCCTGCCTGCCGTTCTGTACCTTGTGACACTGCTCTGGATTACTGAACTCTGCCTGCCCTTGACCGGTCGTTTGTCTGCCCCCTGTTTTTGAAATACAGTTGTGTTACTTTGAACTGTCTGCATCTGGTTCTTATCCTGAGGTCTGATAGTACGAACTGGCCATAACTGACCCAGCAGACTCGGACCAGCTCCGCAATGCCATCTCCTCCCAAGGAGCCACCATTGGGAGACACAAGGAGATACTCTGAGGTCTTATGGATGGATTCCAAACCTTGGCAGAACTCCATGACTGTGCCTTGAATACATTGCTGGAGAAATTCCGCAGATTATCTGTGAGGCCGCTGGCCATGACCGTAGCCTCCCAGCCCCCCAGTAACACCGTTGTCAGCAGTGCGTCTCTCCAGGCCACCCCTGCATCCTGAGAACCCCTTTACCACCTCCGGAACGCGTCGCTGGAGGGTCAGGAAACTGACAGTGTAACCTCATCTTCGAGCTGCAGCCCTCATGCTTCCCCTCGAACCGTATCTCATAACGCTAATGTCCGGGATGGCTCTCGCTTGGGCTACTGTGGTGTGGGAACAACAATCTGCCGTGTGTTTCAGCCTGGATGAGTTCGTGGCTGAGGTGAGAAAGGTTTTCGATTCTCCATTGTCCGGGAGAGAGGCTGCCCGGAAGTTACTCCAGCTTTGCAAAGACTCCCGCAGTGTGGTGGACTATGCGGTTGATTTCTGCACGCTGGCTGCCGAGAGTGCCTGGAACCCGGAATCCCTGTTTGACACATTATCGGAGGATGTTAAGGATGAGCTCGCAGACCGAGAGCTGCCTAAGTATCTCGATTCGCACATCGCCTTGACCATCCAGATCGATGGGCGGCTACAGGAACATAAGAGGGAGAGGTCTGAATCCGGTCCCAATTGCTCACCCAAGGATCCCACCTTGCCTCTGAGGAACTCCGGAAGTCCCCGGTGTCTACATCCCGAGAGGATCTGAGCTTACCCCGAGTTCCCCCAAGAGTCTCCAAATTCTGCCGACTCGCCTTTTTCGGAGCTGTCTCCAGCCGAACACTTACGCAGACTTAACACCCAGAGTTCTCTGAATTGCGGAACTGCCGGTCATTATGTGTCTACCTGTCCTTTAAAGAGACCAGGCTCATCAGTAGGTACGAGTACTCTGGTGGGCCATATAGAGTTTTTCTTCTCCCCTTACTCACACCCCTCTCCATGCATCCTGCTGTGGGGTGACCAGTCTAAATCGCTCTGGGTTTTCATTGACTCTGGGGCCAACGAGAGTTTCATGGAGGCCATCCTGGTGTCTGAGCTGGGCATCCCCACTCAGCCCCTCTCTAGTCCCCTGGACATTAGAGCACTGGATGGGTGCTCTATGGGCAGGGTTACCCACAATATTCCCCCTATCCACCTGCGTGTGTCTGGGAACCACAATGAGTCTATACAGTTAATGCTCATATCAAGTCTCCTCGGGTTCCCGTAGTATTTGGGTTTTCTTGGCTCCAGCACCACAATCCCTTTGCTCTGTTTTAGTTGTAATACTTACCTATATTACTTACTTTGAATTTGGCTCCCCCTATTGTTGATCTGGAATACTTTTGTTTCAAGAAGTAATCCCTTAACCCATGTCATTCCTGTGGAATGGTGTAGTTTGGCAAGGGAGCCTTTCAGGGTCTGATTATCCCTCTCAGTAACTCCCGTTACTTCGCGGGTGATAGATGGACACTGTGAACAAATCTCTAACATTCATGATCCTTCCCATATATTTTAACCCTAAACCTCCCACAATAACTATTGTCTATTATTAGTCTGTGACCTTACTGACAATATCAAAGTTTTATACATAGCTAAATACATTGTTGGAGACAGTTTTCATGTCTTTCATTATGCAAAACAGTTGTTAATTAGATTATATTTCTCATTAAGAATACTGTTTTAATTCTATATGGGTCCTGCTTTGCTTTGGTCCCATGTTCTCTTATGGGTCAATGATTTTAATTACAATATAGCATTTATGTTCTCGGCTCAATTACTTAGAAGGGGGTTGTGGTCCCAGCCCTCCCGTGTGTTCCCCAGGTCCTTATTTGGCAGCCCCTATACATTCAGGATGTAAGGCTTACTAGTTATGTCAAATGTTAGGAAGACCTGTTGGTTGTAACAAAAACAAAACAAAAATTAAATTTCACCCCATCTTTTCACATACATTTTATTTGGCTCTTTTTAATTTAGCCTGTTTGGCTCCAGCCACTTGGAGGCTCGGTGCATGTACAAAGAAAAAGTACACAATTCAACCATTGATGTATGGTAATTAAAATAATGACAATGCAAGTAGTCCCGCTAAGGTTTTCAATGTTTTCTTGTCTGTGTTTTATGGATTTGCATATGACTGTGCATTATATGATGTCGTAATAGGGAAGAGGATCTGATCATGCCTATTGGTATTCTTGATCAATTCTTGATCCCAAAACACACCTGTTATGGGTTAATTCCACATCTGTGTGCATTGCTTGGTAGTGTATTAGCATGGTATGAGACAAGATAAATAATACAATTTAAGTAAAGTATAAATAAACAGTATTCTAAATTGAGAGATGAATAAAAAGTATTATCACAGCAACGGCAATCTTTTAGAATGACATGTATACAGATTATATTACAACTTGTGTTTTGTCTTAGTGATTGTTCTTTAGTAAATAGGAAACTCAACAGTGTGTTAGCCCAAGAAACATTATTTAGATAGTTGTTTTGTGAAATGTACGTCAATGGGAAGTGATATTGTAACAACAGTTTTAACGGGGTAATTGTATCCAATATATATCTTTGCATGTTTGAATTAGAGCTACATTAAAATGTTTTCATCACTGCCTGGTAAACACATTCTTGTAAGTTGTCAATGTTGACATTTCTGGGTATGTCTTGCATGTAACATAATAATACTAAAGATTCTGATAATGTTATATTTTTATAATACAAATCTGTCAACCAAATGTGCTTCTGTAGTTGTCAAAGTGTTTTTACAGATACCCAGTCTATAAAATCTAAGACCTATCAATGCGTATGACTCAGCACAGCATCTTGGAAACAATCCCTAGAAGTCATAAACCTAGGAACCAAATTATAGCCCAGTCAAAACTGTTCGCTGCTCTGGCACCCCAATGGTGGAACAAGCTCCCTCACGACGCCAGGACAGCGGAGTCAATCACCACCTTCCGGAGACACCTGAAACCCCACCTCTTTAAGGAATACCTGGGATAGGATAAAGTAATCCTTCTACCCCCCCCTCCCCCCCCCCTCCCCCTTAAAAGATTTAGATGCACTATTGTAAAGTGGTTGTTCCACTGGATATCATAAGGTGAATGCACCAATTTGTAAGTCGCTCTGGATAAGAGCGTCTGCTAAATGACTTAAATGTATAGATGTACCATGCTCTGAGTGGACATTTAAGAGTACATGTGCCCCTTATTGTTTTTCAAGATGTTCCAACGTTCGTAGATGACCCTCAGGGTCATATAATAACCCCGGTGGCTGTAGAGTGGGCATAAGTTCAACACTCAGGAGTCAATGTCTTGTCTTTTGTCTTTTTCAGAGAGAGGGAGAGAGAGAATATAATACCTAAAGTTATCACAGCTGCACCCTATGTAACACATTATATTGATAATTGCCTAAAATTGTATGTCATTGTCTTTCATAAATGTTGCAATACCGAATGTTGAAACGTTGTAAAATATTTGTTACTTTGGTATACATTGTGTGAAAGGGTATACATTGAGAGAGTAATATAACACACTTATCACTCACACACACACACACACACACACACACAGCCCTGTCTTCATAGTTGTTAATAGTTTATTATCATAGTTTGATCATAGTTTGTCATAGTTTCTAATTATCGTTTCTAATCACAGTTTGAACATAGTTGTCCATACTTTCTAGTCTGAGAGGTTTGATATAATAAATGGGTCAGATAGACCCTAAGAGGGCAAAAGCTACTGTTTACAAACTGTATGAATAAAAACTATGATTTAATGGAGAAATAGCCTTCATTTAAAAAAAAAACATACATGTAAATGGCAAGAATTAATACCTATCATTCTTAAATAATATATCTGTTCTTGGCTGATGGCTGGTGTTTGGAGTTAGGGTAAAGCCGTTCGTACAGAACCGTAGAATAGCACCTGTTTCATCTAATCCGTTTTAGAATATCTGTTAAAAAACATAACTCCTGTTTATTGTAATAATTGTAATATCCAAACAATTCCCAGAAAAAATACCTAATGCCTCCAAATCTAATATATTATTTTCACTAACTCACCTTCAGAAAGCTCCATTAGGATGGATTCACCGATTATCTATTAGCTGCTCGGTATTCCGCTGTTCTGAGCTATTGGCTGGTGTTTGGAGTTAGGGTAAGGCCTTTAGTACAAAACCGTAGAATAGCATCTGTTTCATCTGCTCCTCCGAAGTCGTTCAGAGTCCCTAATGCATCATGTACCCCTGTTTGTTGGCTGTCCACTGTAAACACAAAAATATATTTTAAAATACGGTGCCCACTTTTGGTTTTTAATGTATAAATATTATGGATTTATTTTGGGATTTACGTCAAAAATTGTGTGATGGTGAAGGGCTACGTAAAGGACCGGGCGCAGTTTGCTTCTGAGAATCCCCGTCTAATGCTGTCGGTTCCCAATCAATTATGCCCGGTAGCCTCTGGGTATCATACAGACGTTAGATAATATTAACATGTATTTATACGAAATAGATACATCTTAACTTATAAGAATACGTGAATTTGACATATTACCTAAAAAAAAAATCATTGTCCATCCGTTTTAGAATATCGGTAAAAAAAAAAAACATAACGCCTGTTTAATATTAGAACAATATCGAATTGTAATATTCAAACAATTCCCTGAAAATACCTAACGCCTCAAAATATAATATATTATTTTCACTAACTCACCTTCAGAAAGCTCCATTATGATGGATTCACAGATGATCTTTTAGCTGTTCTGGGCTGATAACTCTTCGGGCTGTTGGCTGGGTGTTTGGAGTTGCGCTTTCGCCGTTCGTACAGAATGGATAGCATCTGTTTCACTAGCCTCGCTCCGCGGTCGTGTCTCTAACGGGAGATAGTAGGTAATGAGTTTACAGAGCGGGGGTGACGTTTTTCGGGCGATATCCTGTATGCAAAAATGGACCTATAGTACCCCAGAATGTTTAGACCCAAAAACAACAGGAGGGTGTCTCGACATATTCTGTCTGCCGGTATTGCATTTATGCTTCATAGCACCTCAGGGGAAACAGTTTGGGGGTGTCCGATGTAAATTTATAGACCTGGGGGTGGGGGGACCGTTAGTATATGCGCTGATTAGAAATAACATTTGTTTTAAACCGTAGGAGGTTGTCTAGACATTATACACTGCTCAAAAAAATAAAGGGAACACTTAAACAACACAATGTAACTCCAAGTCAATCACACTTCTGTGAAATCAAACTGTCCACTTAGGAAGCAACACTGATTGACAATACATTTCACATGCTGTTGTGCAAATGGAATAGACAGGTGGAAATTATAGGCAATTAGCAAGACACCCCCAATAAAGGAGTGGTTCTGCAGGTGGGGACCACAGACCACTTCTCAGTTCCTATGCTTCCTGGCTGATGTTTTGGTCACTTTTGAATGCTGGCGGTGCTTTCACTATAGTGGTAGCATGAGACGGAGTCTACAACCCACACAAGTGGCTCAGGTAGTGCAGCTCATCCAGGACGGCACATCAATGCGAACTGTGGCAAGAAAGTTTGCTGTGTCTGTCAGCGTAGTGTCCAGAGCATGGAGACGCTACCAGGAGACAGGCCAGTACATCAGGAGATGTGGAGGAGGCCGTAGGAGGGCAACAACCCTGTAGCAGGACCGCTACCGCCGCCTTTGTGCAAGGAGGAGTAGGAGAAGCACTGCCAGAGCCCTGCAAAATGACCTCCAGCAGGCCACAAATGTGCATGTGTCTGCTCAAACAGTCAGAAACAGACTTCATGAGGGTGGTATGAGGGCCCGACGTCCACAGGTGGGGGTTGTGCTTACAGCCCAACACCGTGCAGGACATTTGGCATTTGCCAGAGAACACCAAGATTGGCAAATTCGCCACTGGCGCACGGTGCTCTTCACAGATGAAAGCAGGTTCACACTGAGCACGTGACAGATGTGACAGAGTCTGGAGACGCCGTGGAGAACGTTCTGCTGCCTGCAACATCCTCCAGCATGACCGGTTTGGCGGTGGGTCAGTCATGGTGTGGGGTGGCATTTCTTTGGGGGGCTGCACAGCCCTCCATGTGCTCGCCAGAGGTAGCCTGACTGCCATTAGGTACCGAGATGAGATCCTCAGACCCCTTGTAAGACCATATGCTGGTGCGGTTGGCCCTGGGTTTCTCCTATTGCAAGACAATGCTAGACCTCATGTGGCTGGAGTGTGTCAGCAGTTCCTGCAAGAGGAAGGTATTGATGCTATGGACTGGCCCGCCCGTTCCCCAGACCTGAATCCAATTGAGCACATCTGGGACATCATGTCTCGCTCCATCCACCAACGCCACGTTGCACCACAGACTGTCCAGGAGTTGGCGGATGCTTTAGTCCAGGTCTGGGAGGAGATCCCTCAGGAGACCATCCGCCACCTCATCAGGAGCATGCCCAGGCGTTGTAGGGAGGTCAAACAGGCACGTGGAGGCCACACACACTACTGAGCCTCATTTTGACTTGTTTTAAGGACATTACATCAAAGTTGGATCAGCCTGTAGTGTGGTTTTCCACTTTAATTTTGAGTGTGACTCCAAATCCAGACCTCCATGGGTTGATAAATTGGATTTCCATTGATTATTTTTGTGTGATTTTGTCAGCACATTCAACTATGTAAAGAAAAAAGTATTTAATAAGATTATTTCTTTCATTCAGATCTAGGATGTGTTGTTTAAGTGTTCCCTTTATTTATTTGAGCAGTATATATTCTGTCTGGGCTGTTTGACTTTTTAGCCACCACATCCTCTGGGGTGAGATAAATACGTATTTGAAAGGCTTGTGTGGTAATGAATCGAAAGTTCCAAGCCCCATTGAAGAGACGCACACACAATCCTAAACAGACTCACACACCTTTTTGGTTTCAAACGCCCCATGCAGAGACACCCACACCCACCCCCACCCCCACCCCCTTTTGTTTTGAAACACACACACCCACGCACAAGTCTTTTCCGAAAGTCTTTTTCTCCGGGACAGGCATGTTGATAGAGCGAAAAGGCAGAGTCCCTTTGTTAAAGGTGAGATACAACTTTTAAATCCCTTTATTTAATTCATAATATTTAGTACAGACCTTTTTAAAACATCTTATAATTAATACAAAACATTTTTACTGCGCAATATTGAAACATGCAATAATGTTTTTATGTATAAACATTGTTGTACAGCAGGTCAGCCACCATTACCTGGCACAGTACTACACTTTTAATAACCTTTAAATGTTTATAACTGTCTGTTGTAGTAAAGACTGTATTCGTATAAAATAAGACATTGTTTTTTTAAGACATTGCATTTCTCCGCGACAGACCGGGGCGAGAGAGAAAAGACAGATTCCCGTTCGTTAAAGGGTGAGATATAGCATTAATACCCTTTATTTATTTCTAAATCTTTAGTACAGACCTTTTAAAACATGCTATAATTATTTTAACATTTTTACTATTCCTTTCTTACAGATAAAGTTTTCACTCCATGCAGGGGCGGAAATCCCAGGGGGGACACGACCCCCCCATCCTGGGAAAAATATGATTTGTCCCCCCCAATATATCACTGAAACATAACTATGTAATTTAAATAATATTAGTAATATGCAATGAAAGCAATTGTGCTGATTATAGACACTTAATAGCGCGTTTTTAAGTTTCAAAAGATTGCAACCCCCCCACCCTTTGCCTCACAATGGTTTAATCCACTGCTAGTTCCTTAGCTTGCTAGGTAACAGAGAGGTCGTATCTACTGTCTGAAAGGCACTCAATGCACGTAACTGATGTGAGGTTAATCCAGTCAATCGCGCGCACACAATAGCTGAACATTCAGAGCTAGCACGCAAATATTAATTGTTAAGCTAGCTAGTACCTATTCCATTTATGTGGCGTCGTCAAAGATGGAATCAGCATGCAGATGATGTAAATTAGTGCTTCAAAGTCCCTGTGATAAGGTTAGCGATAAACTGAAATCCAAACTGAACAGAACTACACTCTCTTCTACCATTGTCTTACATATATTTAATGGTCTCGTTGCAAAAGCTAAATTGTCGCAAGTGAACTTTTATTTATTTATTTATTTTATTTCACCTTTATTTAACCCGGGTAGCAAAGATTATAGCAAACACCACTGAAACTGAATTGGTGCTCGCTAGCTTTGCAAATTCAGCTATTGTTGGAAGCCAGCCAATATGAAACAAACTATTAAAATTACAAAAGGTTGCAGCATATGTTGTGTAAATGGTGAACTCATACAGCTGTCAACTCTTGTCATTTTAATCCGTTTCACGTTTGCTAGCTACCTTTTAGATCGAAGCCCAAATAGAATGATTGAAGATGATAGAAGCCCATCTCCTACTGTAAATAACCTACACAGTGTGTGGAGCCAGCCAGGTAGAAAAATAAAAGACGGACATCAGAGTATTTTTCAATACACCAAAACGCATAGTAAGAACCCTAGTAGCCTAATATCTCAAAGACTAGTTGATAAAATGTTCATAAGAAAGAAATGAAATTCTAATGGAAATGTTTCACAGTGATGTCATTAGGCAGAGCAGGCAACAGATGGCACACAGACAGCAGAGTTGGGGACAGATATGCAGGGACAGACTGGCAGAGACAGGGAGTCTCAGGTAAGTTTGTTGAGTCTTTGTTTGGCAACATTATGAAAGGTTCTCAATTTTTTTTACTTGTAAAATAGGAACATAATTGGAAAATGCCATGGATACCCCCACTCTCAACTTAAACTGGTGACTGAACTAAGATTTGTTGAAGGCAATGGTATTGCTGTTGTGATTAGTTGTGTAGTTTTGGGTACCGGTAGTTAGGAGTACGGCAAACACCTTATTTCTTTGGTTCCTCAATATACATTTACCATATTACAATGTAGGCTATGTGTTACAGCACTACTTTTGGTGTCCCCCTCAGGAATTGCCCTTGAGAAAATGTCATGTAATTGTCCCCTCCAAAGTTGATATCAGATTTTCGCCCCTGACTCCATGGATAGATCAAACGTCTTGCATGTAGACCCTGGGTATGTCTTAAGGATAGAAGCGGCCAGCGACGTAATTGTTCACGATTTTGGAAAAGACTGTCCAGCTTATTCATCAGGGTTATGAATATAGGGTAATCACGCCATTTAAAGCTAAACACTGGCATAAAAAAGTTTACATCCTTGCAGGCTTTGGAAAATACATATGAACTGACAGATTTCGTCGCATTTGTACTATAAAATTGTTCACATGCTAAAATTGTCACTTTGGAGTCGGGGGTATACGCCATTGACGAGATTCTTATGGCTTTCAAATCACCGCGCCCGCACACCAGCTCTTCCAATGCATAGCCGGGCAGGGTTGTACCACTCAGGGCCTGTTCAATTTGACAGAGCGCTAGCCAAATCTTAAGCCATTCTCTCATATGCAGCGCAGGAGAAAAACTCCCGGGTTTTGCATGATAAAGGGGGTTGGGACTGCTGTCTGTGTAAATCTTCACAGTTGAATCCTCAGGTTGGAATATGTAAGTCATATGGCCATCACTCGTATCCAAACGCATAGTACCCCGAGAATTGTCCTAGGAGACATCATTTTCTGTTTAATGTTCTGGGCTTTATTTAAAAAAAAATTGTTTCATGTTCTGGGGCCGCATGTGTTGTTCTGGGTCTTATTTATAATGCGTCTGCCACCAACACAATCCCCCGGACATTCCTGCTTCATAGACAACAGCCGTAAGGGCAATAAAATAGGGGGTGTGGGGCCATCCTCTTTGAAATCTTCAAACACATCCCCACAAAAAATCTTCCATTAAATTACACACATCTCAAAATTGTATTATTTCTCTAAATTAGGCTAAATCACATTTTATTTTCTGCACTTCCACCATCACAGTATATATTTGAACAGTAGTTTCACCTGAACATTTTCCAACCAACAGGATTATAATTCCTATCTTGCTTGGTTAAGAGTGACATAATCCAGAGTGTAAAGGTGAATTACGGTGACCAAATTAAGAGCCTCACAACAACTTAACTAATTTGTGGAGTATCCCGAATGTCCATCTTTTTCCCGAAGGGTGCACTACTTCGCATCATGGATTTCAAAGTTTAGGATTGGTATAAGCATTGGCTGGATTAAGTTTTATCCATTATTAAATCCATGCAAGAAAGGATTTCTCCCTTTAAGAGAAGGGTGGAGAATCAGGACACAGACCTAGAGCAGGGGAGTTACTCCTCCCTATAGAGGGTGTACAGATGAGTCCAAGGGGTCAGCCTGGAGCGACAGTCCCTCAGTCTCTATCCCCATACTGAGGTTGTCCAGCAAGGCCACAAAGGGATGGTCCGAGCTGTGCTCCATGGCAGCGTAGATAACAGAACTCATTTGGCAGGCAAAACCCTGAGACATTTTCTGACAGGAAGTGGATACCTGATGTGTTGAATTACCTTTAAGCCTATGCCATTGAAACACACAGGGGTTGATTAATGTTTTGGCACTTCCTATTGCTTCCACTAGATGTCACCAGCCTTTACAAAGTGTTTTGAGTCTTTTACTGTGAGATCTGACCGAACAAGAGCCATTGGAACGGTGATGCCCGATTAGACTCTGGCGCGCGAGTTCATGTTGGGTACCCTCGTTCCAATACGTTATAAAAGAGAATGCATTCGTCCACCTTGAATATTATTCATGTTCTGGTTAAAAAAGGCACTAATGATTTATGCTATACAACGTTTGACATGTTTGAACGAACGTAAATATATTTTTTCCCCTCGTTCATGACGAGAAGTCCGGCTGGCTTAGATCATGTGCTAACAACACGGAGCTTTTTGGATATAAATGATGAGCTTTTTTGAACAAAACTACATTCGTTATGGACCTGGGATTCCTGGAAGTGACATCTGATGAAGAGAATCAAAGGTAATGGATTATTTACATAGTATTTTCGATTTTAGATCTCTCCAACATGGCCGTTTGTCTGTATAGCAAAGCATATTTTTCTGGGTGCAGTGCTCAGATTATTGCAAAGTGTGATTTCCCAGTAAGGTTATTTTTAAATCTGGCAAGTTGATTGCGTTCAAGAGATGTAAATCTATAATTCTTTAAATGACAATATAATATTTTACCAATGTTTTCTAATTTTAATTATTTAATTTGTGGTGCTGACTTGACTGCCGGTTATTGGAGGGAAACGATTTCCTCAACATCAATGCCATAGTAAAACGCTGTTTTTGGATATAAATATGAACTTGATAGAACTAAAAATGCATGCATTGTCTAACATAATGTCCTAGGAGTGTCATCTGATGGAGATTGTAAAAGGTTAGTGCATCATTTTAGCTGGTTTTATGGTTTTGGTGACGCCGTCTTTGAATTGACAAAACATTACACACAGCTATTGTCAATGTACTCTCCTAACATAATCTAACTTTATGCTTTCGCCGTAAAACCTTTATGAAATCGGACAACGTGGTTAGATTAAGGAGATGTTTATCTTTCAAAGGGTGTAAGATAGTTGTATGTTTGAAAAATTTGAATTTTGACATTTATTTGGTTTCAAATTTGCCGCTCTTGAAATGCACCTGCTGTTGATAGGGTGCACCACGGGTGGCACGCTAGCGTCCCACATAGCCCCAAGAAGTTAAGACAGGGGATGAGGAGCGCTCAGGAGTTTGCACTGGACTTTAGAACTCTGGCGGCGGGTGCGGGATGGAATGATCGGACCCTGATCGACCACTAGAGGTGTGGTTTGCGTGAGGACGTTCGTAGGGAGTTAGCCTGCAGGGACACCACCCTCCACCTGGACCAGCTGGTGGACTTATCGATCCGGCTGGATAACTTTTGGCCTCCCGTGGACGTCCGGATCGGGGTCCGTTGGTTCCATCCCCCTGCCCCTTAGACCCAACACCTATGGAGTTGGGAGGGGCTGGTACGAGGGAGACCGGAGGGGGAACCAGTCCATGCACTAGAGGTGACCGCAGAGGGCACACTGCTGGTCGGTGCTGGGGAGGTTCTCCAGGAAGTCGGGGTGGTAGGCGGAACACTGGCGGTTCATCTCAGGTGAGTAGGCACACGACTCACCCAGACCCCCCTGTTGCTCACGTGGTTATTTATAGGATTTCCGGGGTTTTCCCCGCATAAGGCGCTAGTAGATTCAGGTGCAGCTGGGAACTTTATGGATCGGTCTTGGCCCATAGATTAGGGATTCCTATTGTTCCCGTTGATGTTCCCTTCCCTGTACATGCCCCAGATAGTCAAGACCATGGTGATTGCCTACGGAGCTGTGAAGGGAACGGCACCTCCATACCTTCAGGCTCTGATCAGGCCCTACACCCAAACAAGGGCACTGCGTTCATCCACCTCTGGCCTGCTGGCCCCCCTACCTCTGAGGAAGCACAGTTCCCGCTCAGCCCAGTCAAAACTGTTCGCTGCTCTGGCACCCCAATGGTGGAACAAGCTCCCTCACGACGCCAGGACAGCGGAGTCAATCACCACCATCCGGAGACACCTGAAACCCCACCTCTTTAAGGAATACCTAGGATAGGATAAAGTAATCCTTCTAACCCCCCCCCCCCCCTTAAAAGATTTAGATGCACTATTGTAAAGTCGTTGTTCCACTGGATATCATAAGGTGAATGCACCAATTTGTAAGTCGCTCTGGATAAGAGCGTCTGCTAAATGACTTAAATGTAATGTAAATGTAATAGTCGTCCTTTGGGGTAGGGGCTGATTAGGGAGATCACAGCTCTCATTGCTATGGTAACGCAGTGGTGTCATGAGGAGAGAATTAGTCTATTTTTGATTGACTCTCCTGCGTTTCCTGTTGTGTTGGGTCTTCCCTGGTTGGCTTCTCATGATCCTATTATTTTGTGGCAACAGAGGGTTCTTAACCTGTTGGGGGTAGGGGGCAATATTTACACGGCCGGATAAAAAACGTACCCGATTTAATCTGGTTATTACTACTGCCCAGAAACTAGAATATGCATATAATTATTGGCTTTGGATAGAAAACACCCTAAAGTTTCTAAAAGTGTTTGAATGGTGTCTGTGAGTATAAAAGAACTCATATGGCAGGCAAAAACCTAAGAAGATTCTGTACAGGAAGTGGCCTCTCTGACCATTCCTTGAGCTTATTGACTCTGTTTATTGAAGACTGAGGATCTTTGCTGTAACGTGACACTTCCTACGGCTCCCATAGGCTCTCAGAAGGCGGGAAAAAGCTGAATGATGTAATTCCAGCCACTGGCTGAAAAACATTTGCGCTTTTGGTAAGTGCTCTATCAGAGGACAATGGGCTGAGGCGCGTGCACGAGTCGACCCCATGTTTTATTTTCTTTCGTCTTTGAACCTAAACACTCTTTCCCGGTCGGAATATTACCGCTTTCTTACGAGAAAAATGGCATAAAAATTGATTTTAAACAGCGGTTGACATGCTTCAAAGTACGGTAATGGAATATTTAGAATTTTTTTGTCACGAAATGCGTCGTGCGCGTCACCCTTCTTTACCATTCGGATAGTGTCTTGAACGCACGAACAAAACAGAGGATATTTGGATATAACTATGGATTATTTTGAACCAAACCAACATTTGTTATTGAAGTAGAAGTCCTGGGAGTGCATTCTGACGAAGACAGCAAAGGTAATAACATTGTTCTTATAGTAAATCTGATTTTGGTGAGTGCTAAACTTGGTGGGTGTCTTAATAGCTAGCCCTGTGATGCCGGGCTATCTACTGAGAATATTGCAAAATGTGCTTTCACCGAAAAGCTATTTTAAAATCGGACATAGCGAGTGCATAGAGGAGTTCTGTATCTATAATTCTTAAAATAATTGTTATGTTTTTTGTGAACGTTTATCGTGAGTAATTTAGTAAATTCACCTCTTGGGGATCCCTGCCCGGTATTGGGATTTATTGTCAAGAGACCATGGCGGGAAATTCAAAACTGCAAGAATCTAATAATTTCAATTTCTCAATCAACAATTTTTCACCACTTGAAAGATAAACATCTCCTAAATCCAACCACATTGTCCGATTTGAAAGAGGCTTTACGGCGAAAGCATAAAGTTAGGTTGTTAGGAGAGTACATTGAAAATAGCTGTGTGTAATGTTTTGTCAATTCAAAGACAGGCGTCACCAAAAGCAGATAACCAGCTAAAATTATGCACTAACCTTTGACAATCTTCCTCAGATGACACTCCTAGGACATTATGTGTTACAATACATGCATTTTTTGTTCCATCAAGTTCATATTTATATCCAAAAACAGCATTTTACAGTAGCGGTGAAATTCAGATTTTTTTTTCCCTCAAATGCTTCCGGTCAATCAACGTTACAATTTACAAAATTACTATTCGAAAACATTGGTAAATTATAATATTGTCATTCAAATAATTATAGTTTAACATTTCATAAATGCTACTGCATTGCCAGATTTCAAAATAACTTTACTGGGAAATCACACTTTGCAATAAACCGGGTGCTGTGCTAAGAACAATAGGCTAGGCTATACAGGTTAGCACCATCTTGTAACCATGTAATATCAATAATACTATTGTCAATAATCCCTTACCTTTGATTATCTTCATCCATTGGCACTTCCAGGAATCCCAGGTCCACAACAAATGTGGTTTCTTTCGACAAAGTTCATAATTGATGTCCAAATAACTCCAAGTTGTTAGGCTTCGGTGGCTACTAAAAAGTAGGGCGGGGGGGGGAAGTCACGACGAAAAGTAAAAAAAATAATCTATTTACTTTCGTTCAAACAAGTCAAACGTTGTTTAGCAGAAAGTGGCTTTAGCAGCAGAGACAGAAGAGGAAAATGTAGAGAGGAGGGAGTGAAAGGATGCCAGGTCCGCAGGGAGGCGAGTTTTCCTCCATTTCCGCTCGGCTGCCCGGAGCCCTGTTCTGTGAGCTCGCAGTGAGTCGTCGAGCCACGGAGCAGGAGGGGAGGACCGAACCGGCCTGGAGGATAGGGGACAGAGGAAATCAAAGGATGCAGAAAGGGAGGAGAGGAGGGTTGAGGAGGCAGAATCAGGAGATAGGTTGGAGAAGGTTTGAGCAGAGGGAAGAGATGATAGGATGGAAGAGGAGAGAGTAGCGGGAGAGAGAGAGCGAAGGTTGGGACGACGCAATACCATCCGAGTAGGGGCAGAGTGAGAAGTGTTGGATGAGAGCGGGAGGGAAAAGGATACAAGGTAGTGGTCGGAGACTTGGAGGGGAGTTGCAATGAGATTAGTGGAAGAACAGCATCTAGTAAAGATGAGGTCAAGCGTATTGCCTG
This sequence comes from Salmo salar, assembly GCF_965601325.2. NCBI lineage: Eukaryota > Metazoa > Chordata > Actinopteri > Salmoniformes > Salmonidae > Salmo > Salmo salar. The sequence goes on from NC_138316.1 coordinate 5,007,062, forward strand.
CCTTGTGAGTAGGGGGGGAAGGTGAGAGGGTGAGGTCGAAAGAGGAGAGGAGTGGAAAGAAGGAGGAGATGAACTCAGCCTTGTTGGCCGCAGACCGGCAGTTCCAGAGGCTGCCGGAGACCTGGAACTCCACGTGGGTCGTGCGCGCTGGGACCACCAGGTTAGAGTGGCAGCGGCCACGCGGTGTGGAGCGTTTGTATGGCCTGTGCAGAGGAGAGAGAACAGGGATAGACAGACACATAGTAGACAAGCTACAGAAGAGGCTACGCTAATGCAAAGGAGATTGGAATGACAAGTGGACTACACGTCTCGAATGTTCAGGAAGTTAAGCTTACGTTGCAAAAATCTTATTGACTAAAATGATACAGTACTGCTGGCTGGTGGAGTAGGCTAGCTAGCAGTGGCTGCGTTGTTGACTATGAACGTGTAGCTGGCTAGGTAACCTCGATAGTTTCAGTACTACACCTTGTCATGATACAAAGCAACTTTGTAGCTAGCTAGCTAACATAACACTAATCAAGACGTTCCTTGTAATGTATTTAGTTTCTACAATGCTGCTCGTCGGTAATAGTTGGCTGGGTTAGGAAAAAATGGCGTCGCGGGGGACGGAAATAGCTGGCTAGCTAACCTCGATGGCTGGCTAGCTAACAATTATCAAGCTATGACAAAGACAACTAAGTAGCTAGCTAGGTAACACTGCACTAGTCAAATCGTTCCGTTGTAAAGTATTAGTATCTACAGCGCTGCTAGTCGGTAACGATTGGCTAGCTGGCAGTGGGTTAATGATGACTAGGTGTGTTGACTAAGTCAGGCGCCGCGTCGCGGCTGGCTAGCTCACCTCGATAATACTCAAACTCAAACTACACAATTATCTTAGATACAGAGACAGCAAAGACAACTATGTAGCTGGCTAACTAACACTAACACCACACTAATCAAGTCGTTACGTTGTAATGTAATAGTTTCTGCAGTGCTGCTAGTCGGTAGAAGTTGGCTAGCTAGCAGTGATGACTAGCTAGCTAGCAGTGTTGACTACGTTAGGAGGACGAAGATAGCTAGCCTCGATAATTACTCAATTACTCTAAACTACACAATTATCTTTGATACAAAGACGGCTATGTAGCTAGGTAAGAAGAATTGCTCAGATCAAACAAATCAAGCCGTTGTAATGTAGTGAAGTGTAATATTACCTGATGGAGCGAAGCGTGGTGCGACTGCTCGCTCCAAACCATCGAGGCAAGTATCACTGAAGCATGCAAGAGAGCACGCGATGTTCAGGACGACTGTGCGATCACGCTCTCCGTAGCCGACGTGAGTAAGACCAATAAACAGGTCAACATTCACAAGGCCACGGGCCAGATGGATTACCAGGACGTGTACTCCGAGCATTTGCTGACCAACTGGCAAGTGTCTTCACTGACACTTTCCACCTGTCCCTGACTGAGTCTAATACCAACATGTTTCAAGCAGACCACCATAGTCCCTGTACCTAAGGTAACCTGCCTAAATGACTACCAACCCATAGCACTCACATCTGTAGCCATGAAGTGCTTTGAAAGGCTGGTCATGGCTCACATCAACACCATTATCCCAGAAACCCTAGACCCACTCCAATTTGCATACTGCCCCAACAGATCCACATATGATGCAATCTCTATTGCACTTAACACTGCCCTTTTCCACCTGGACAAAAGGAACACCAATGTGAGAATGCTATTCAATCAATCAAATGTTTTTATGAAGCCCTATTTACATCAGCTGATGTCACAAAGAGCTGTACAGAAACCCAGCTTAAAACCCCAAACAGCAAGCATTGCAGATGTAGAAGCACAGTGGCTAGGAAAAACTCCCTAGAAAAGCAGGAATCTAGGAAGAAACCTAGAGAGGAACCAGGCTCTGAGGGATGGCCAGTCCTCCTCTGGCTGTGCCGGGTTGATATTATAACAGTTCATGGCCAAGTTGTTCAAACGTTCATAGATGACCAGCAGGGTCTAATTATTATTATTATTATTATTATCATCAGTGGTTGTAGAGGGTACCACAGGTCAGCACCTAAAGAGTAAATGTCAGTTGGCTTTTCATAGCCGAGCATTCGGAGTTCGAGACAGCAGGTGTGGTAGAGAGAGAGTCGAAAACAGCAAGTCCAGGACAAGGTAGCATGTCCGGTGAACAGGTCAGGGTTCCATAGCCGCAGGCAGAACAGCTGAAACTGGAGCAGCAGCACAACCAGGTGGACTCGGGACAGCAAGGAGTCATCAGGCCAGATAGTCATGAGGAATAGTCCCAGGGCTCAGGGAGGAGAGGGAGAGAGAGAATTAGAGGGAGCATACTTAAATTCACACAGGACACCGGATAAGACAGGAGAAATACTCCAGTCATAACAGACTGACCCTAGCCCCCCGACACAAACTATTGCCATATAAATACTGGAGGCTGGGAGACACTGACCCCGTCTGACGATACCCCCAGACAGGGCCAACCAGGCAGGATATAACCCCACCACTTTGCCAAAGCACAGTCCCCACACCACTAGAGGGATATCTTCAAACCACCAACTTACTACCTTGAGACGAGGCTGAGTATTGCCCACTAAGATCTCCCCCACGGCACGAACCTGAGGGGGGCGCCAAATCCGGATGGGAAGATCACGTCAGTAACTCAACCCACTCAAGTGACACACCCCTCCTAGGGACGGCATGGAAGAGCACTAGTAAGGCAGTGACTCAGCGCCCGTAATAGGGTTAGAGGCAGAGAATCCCGGTGGAGAGAGGGGAACCGGCCAGGCAGGGACAGCAAGGGTGATCGTTGCTCCAGTGCCTTTCCGTTTTGCGTCTCTCACATGGATAGGCAGAGCATTCCATAAAAATGGAGTTCTATAGGAGAAAGCCCTGCCTCCAGCTGTTTGCTTAGAAATTCTAAGGACAAAAAGGAGACCTGCGTCTTGTGACCGTAGCGTATGTGTAGGTATGTACGGCCGGACCAAATCTGAGAGATGGGTTGAAGCAAGCCCATGTAATGCTTTGTAGGTTAGCAGTAAAACCTTGAAATTAGCCCTCGCCTTTACAGGAAGCCAGTGTAGAGGCTAGCACTGGAGAAACATGATCACATCTTTTGGTTCTAGTCAAGATTTTAGCAGCCATTTAGCACTAACTAAAGTTTATTTAGTGCTTTATCCGGGCAAAGTAGAGCATTGCAGTAGTCTAATCTACAAGTGATAAAAGCATGGATTAACTTTTCTGCATCATTTTTGGACAAAGTTTCTGATTAGACTGATTTTTGCAATGTTACGAAGGTGGAAAAAAACTGTCCTTGAAACAGTCTTGATATGTTTGTCAAAAGAGCGATCAGGGTCCAGAGTAACGCTGAGGTCCTTCAGTTATATTTGGGAGGCTGGGAGACACTTTGCCATTGCTTTTTAGTTAGCTCTGCGACAGTATCAAAAATCCATTTTGTTTGTTCTTATTCTCAATAAATTGTAAAAATGGAACGATTGAGCAGCAAGTGAGGGCTCTTCGATATTGTACGGTACTGTCTTTCCAAGCTAGTCAGAAGACATCCAGTTTGGTGGAGTGCCATTTCCGTTCCAATTTTCTGGAAGCTTGCTTCAGGGCTCGGGTATTTTCTGTATACCAGGGAGCTAGTTTCTTATGACAAATATTTTTTGTTTTTAGGGGGTCGGGTATTCGGGTATTACGCAAAGTTAAATTTGAGTTCCTCAGGTGGTCAACCGATTTTAATTTTAATGTTTTATTTTTTTTGACGTTCTTGCGTAGGGAGTCTGGAAGGGCATCTAGGAATCTTTCGGTTGTCCGGGAATTTATAGCACGGCTTTTGATGATCCTTGGTTGGGGTCTAAACAGATGATTTGTTGTGATAGCAAACATAATAAATTGTTAGTCCAATAGTCCAGGATTATGAGGAAAAACATTAAGATCCACAACACTTATTCCACTGGACAAAACTATGTCCAGAGTATGACTGTGGCAGTGATTAGGTCCAGAGACATGTTGGACAAAACCCACTGAGTCGATGATGGGAATCTCCTTTTCGGCAAACAGAGGAAAAAATCACAAAGGCGGGGGCGGTCGGGTCACGCGCATAAGCCCAGAGTCCCTTGATCGGCCACTTGAGAAAGGCGATAATGTGTTTCAGCCTGGGGCTGGAATGACGACATTCTGTTTTTTCCCAGGCTCTGAGCGCCTATGGACGACGTGGGAAGTGTCACGTTAGAGCAGAGATCCTTAGTAAAAGATAGAGATGGAAAAGAAGTTCAAGAAATGGTCAGACAGGCCACTTCCTGTAAAGGAATCTCTCAGGTTTTGACCTGCCATTTGAGTTCTGTTATACTCACAGACACCATTCAAACAGTTTTAGAAACTTTAGGGTGTTTTCTATCCATATGTAATAAGTATATGCATATTCTAGTTACTGGGTAGGAGTGGTAACCAGATTAAATCGGGTATGTTTTTTATCCAGCCGTGTCAATACTGCCCCCTAGCCCTAACAGGTTAACTTATCCTCTGCAGCAGAGGGAACTCTGGGTCTTCCATTCCTGTGGCAGTCCTCATGAGTGCCAGTTTAATCATAGCACTTGGTTTTTGCGACTGCTCTTGAAGAAACTTTAAAAGTTCTTGAAATGTTCCTGATTGACTGACCTTCATGTCTTAAAATAATCATGGACAGTCAATTCTCTTTGCTTATTTGAGCTCTTCTTGCCATAATATGGACTTGGTATTTTACCAAATAGGGGTATCTTCTGTATACCCTACCTTGTCACAACTCAATTGATTGGCTCAAACGTATTAAGGAAAGCAATTCCACAAGTTAACTTTTAAGAAGGCACACTTGTTAACTCAAATGCATTCCAAGTGACTACCTCATGAAGCTGGTTGAGAGAATGCCAAGTGTGCAAAGCTGTCATCAAGTCAAAGGGTGGCTATTTGAAGAATTTCAAATATATTATGATTTGTTTAACACTTTTTTGGTTACTACATAATTCCATATGTGTTATTTCATAGTTTTGATGTCTTCACTATTATTCTACCATGTAGAAAATAGTAAAAATAAAGAAAAACCCTTGAATGAGTAGGTGTTCTAAAACTTTTGACCGGTAGTGTATATTCCACATCCCCTCTACTTAACCACAGCCCAGTGAATCACATTGATGGGTTCTGACTTCTAAACTTGAAATATGAAATATCCTTGTTAATGTTACTGAGGGAGAGAGAGGGGAATGCAGAACGTTTACATTGTCAGAACATGTTACTGTTCGACATCAGGTATCCTATGGAAGGAAAGGAGAAGGGCCACAGTCTGGTAAGTCAACAGAACAGCCATGAGTTGGGGAGGAGTGAGGAATATGGGCCAAGGTCAGGTCACATGAAATGAGAAAGAACAGGAATCACTAAAGTCCTGTCTAGCAACAGCGATGTATTGGCTGTCCAGGTGTGTAAGGAGGAGACTCGGCATAGGAGGAAGGTTTAAATACCAGTGCTTATGTGAATATGTCTTGGTCCGTTTAGCTGTCTGATCCATTTGGTGAATAAACTTGGTTTGAGCTTTTCATAGTTGTCCGTGAATTTTTACTCAGTTTATTTAGAACCAAACAACATCCACCCTGTAACCACCAACAACAGCTTGTCACTGATAAGATTACTGAAGTTTTTGAGTGCTACTGACCCTGTGGGGCCTTGGCCAAGATCCCAGAATTTTACTCCCATTGTGCTTCTGTGTTCTACTACTGGAGAGAGGGCTTTGACTCTCAATCGGTGGTCCCAGAGGAAAACGTTAATACAGCATATCACTCATTGGTCGTCACTTTAGTGGGGATTAGATATTTAGGTTGTTGATGTGATCGTCAAGATTAGATAAAAAACAGATAAAAACAAACTTCCCTCCTCTACCATCTCAGTAATGCTGAAGCTCTGAGAAGAGGAATAGGAGGAATTATCACGACCACCTCCCAGAGATACAGACATGCATCTGGCTGTGGCTCTGAACAACAGTCTTACTTTAAACCCATGCATCTGCATGGGTTTAAATTAAGACTGTTGTTCAGAGCCACAGCCAATAACAGGTTTTCCAAAAATATGCTCCAACAGCTTGCTTGATCCCTTAAGTTGTCCCTTAAAACCCAAAATATGCACCAGCTTTAGAGTGTGAGAGTAAAAAAATTGCAAGTAGAAGAGCAGAGATCCCATTCCCATTGAAGAGTTAATGAGTGAGTTTTTCTAAAAGGGTTACCACTGATCCTACCCAGGAGTAACAGGCAATGGGGGCAACTGCCCCCGGTGCCCCCCCTTCTGCTGTTGGAAGACTCAGCCACATTCCCATGATTCCCTGCATTCCTCTTGGGATTTAATTCATAGTGGCCCGAGGCGCTCCAGACCCACTGCCAGGGTAGCATCATTTTTACCCATTACACAAAAGCATCACACTCCAGAAATAATCACCCATTTTAAATTATGAACTTGTGAATAATTCATAAGTAAGGGTGCTGGTGGTCTAAGTAGTTGTCAGAATTACCATTCTCGACGATGGCATAAAACACTGAGGATAATGATATTCACCTTTTTTATTATTCCGAGAGTGCCGTACCATCTGTTAAAAGTAAGAAATAACTGAGCTGAGAACCACTCCTAAAATGTAACAACTTCTTTTGACATTGAGACCCAGGCACAGAAATACCTATCTACTGTCACAAGGTGGCACTGCAGGCAACATTTTTTCCTTACTTGAGGAGAATGACATAGCTGCATATGAAATTCACTATTCTTTGGTCACGGTCTTAAGATAAGATCCTAGTATGAACTCACTCACCTGATCATTAGCATGCTGATATTCCTCCACTAACGAAACCGTCTCTGGTCTTCCTTGTTCCGAACCTACAGAATCAGAGGTAAACACATCCTTGTTTGAGGACACCGTTTTGTCAACCATTTTAGCATACAGAATCCACATCTGCATCTGTATATCACAAATGGCAGTAACAAATCTTAATGATTATACCCCACTCTTCCTCCTCTTCTTCACTGTCAGAGTACTGGTTTGCATCTCCTGTGCCACCATTCTGTCTGGGCAGGTTCTAGTAGCCTTTTAGCTTCCTCTCATAGATAGACCTGGTGGTGGCTATCACAAACACACACACACACACACACACACACACACACACACACACACACACACACCATATGGAAATGTTGTATTAGCAAGTACAGACAGATCAAATACAGAGATTAAAAAGGGGCAATCATCAGTAGCTACATCCATATTTGGACATACATTTAAGATATGTACCCTTTGATTCTTGAAGAATACATACAAACTTATAAATTCCTCATGAGTTTAGTTCAACTGTCGTACCCCATCAGAACCCAAAATAAGCTTGTTTTACTCCAGTGTTTGTAATCAAAGCAAATAAAAACAAACACTGCATAGCCTCAAATCATGGTTAAAACTATAATTTTGATATCTTGGATGGCCAGTCCTTGCATCCATAACGTGGTCTATGAATTTGAGAGTGGTAACATTTCTCCAGCCCCAGCACTCAGCTTTTTTGTTTCAACTGCTGATTGCCGCTTTAATGTAATGTCTTTAATAAGTGTAGTCTTCAGTAGTCTCACCTACAATGGGTCTAGCTTCGACTCCAGTGTGGCCTTGAGTTCATCATCCGTAAGTCCACAGGGGTCAGTCCTCTCTGGATCTTCCTTATTTTCTTCTTCCTGTGGGGACAGGAAATGACCAGGTATGATTGAAACTCACTGAAATCCCTTGACACAACTTTTACCATAACTGAGAAGTGTCTCTTAAAAACTCATTTCAGACCGCTGAGCATGACTAACTGGACAGGGTAAACACAGTCATGTTGATTATAATGCTAGTGTCACGACTTCCACCAAAGTCGGCCCCTCTCCGCGTTCGGCGGTTGACGTCACCGGCTTACTAGTTGCCACCGATCTATGTTTCCCTGTTCGTTTGCTTTTGTCTTTATTATTCACACCTGTTTTTGATTCCCTGATTATGTTCATTATTTAACCCTCTGGCTTCCCTGTTTGTCTTGTCCGTGATTGTTTCCTGTTTTGTGATATTTGGAGGTGTTTTCTCCTAACCCTATATTTGGATGTGGAAGAAGTTTGATTATGATTTTAGTAAACACGTTATTGTTTAGACTCATCCATGTGTCCTGCGCCTGACTTCGACACTTCTACTAAAGCATTACAGAATCACGGACCTTTAATATGGAGTCAGCAGGAGCAGCCAGCCCTCCTATTCCAGTAAAGGAGCGTGTCCAGCAGCACGCGATAATGTTACAGAATCTCGGGACAGCCATGGATCGCGTGCTGCAGACTATGGAGAGAGTGGAGAGAAGAGGATTTCCCTTCAACTCAACCATTCCACCACCACCCGCACCTCTTCATACACCCATGCCCACCATTCCGTCGTCAGTATCTGGTGGGATTCGGCTCTCGCTCCCGAGAGCGTATGACGGAACAGCCGCCGGGTGCCAGGGGTTCCTACTCCAGCTGGAGCTCTACCTGGCGGCTGTCCAGCCGGCACCTTCGGGAAGCGAGAGAGTGAGTGCTCTCATCTCCTGTCTGACTGGTAAAGCCCTAGAGTGGGCCAACGCCATCTGGGGAGAGGAAGGCCCAACTCTGGATAATTACGAGGACTTCTCCCGCCGCTTTCGGGCAGTATTTGATCATCCACCAGAAGGGAAAGCGGCGGGAGAGTGCTTGTTTCAGTTAAGACAGGGGATGAGGAGCGCTCAGGAGTTTGCACTGGACTTTACAACTCTGGCGGCGGGTGCGGGATGGAATGATCGGGCCCTGATCGACCACTACAGGTGTGGTTTGCGTGAGGACGTTCGTAGGGAGTTAGCCTGCAGGGACACCACCCTCCACCTGGACCAGCTGGTGGACTTATCGATCCGGCTGGATAACCTTTTGGCCTCCCGTGGACGTCCGGATCGGGGTCCGTTGGTTCCATCCCCCTGCCCCTTAGACCCAACACCTATGGAGTTGGGAGGGGCTGGTACGAGGGAGACCGGAGGGGGAACCAGTCCATGCACTAGAGGTGACCGCAGAGGGCACACTGCTGGTCGGTGCTGGGGAGGTTCTCCAGGAAGTCGGGGTGGTAGGCGGAACACTGGCGGTTCATCTCAGGTGAGTAGGCACACGACTCACCCAGACCCCCCTGTTGCTCACGTGGTTATCTATAGGATTTCCGGGGTTTTCCCCGCATAAGGCGCTAGTAGATTCAGGTGCAGCTGGGAACTTTATGGATCGGTCTTGGCCCATAGATTAGGGATTCCTATTGTTCCCATTGATGTTCCCTTCCCTGTACATGCCCCAGATAGTCAAGACCATGGTGATTGCCTACGGAGCTGTGAAGGGAACGGCACCTCCATACCTTCAGGCTCTGATCAGGCCCTACACCCAAACAAGGGCACTGCGTTCATCCACCTCTGGCCTGCTGGCCCCCCTACCTCTGAGGAAGCACAGTTCCCGCTCAGCCCAGTCAAAACTGTTCGCTGCTCTGGCACCCCAATGGTGGAACAAGCTCCCTCACGACGCCAGGACAGCGGAGTCAATCACCACCTTCCGGGAGACACCTGAAACCCCACCTCTTTAAGGAATACCTAGGATAGGATAAAGTAATCCTTCTAACCCCCCCCCCCCTTAAAAGATTTAGATGCACTATTGTAAAGTCGTTGTTCCACTGGATATCATAAGGTGAATGCACCAATTTGTAAGTCGCTCTGGATAAGAGCGTCTGCTAAATGACTTAAATGTAATGTAAATGTAGGTCACTCTCATAACAGCCACGTTGTATTCCTTCCCTTCTCTTCGCTTGTGGACATCAGCTGTATGTGACCAAACAAAAAAACCTTTCCAAGACAACCCGCTACACACAGCCTACATCGTCATAGTCATAGTCCGCATAGCTAATAGAACTAACACATTAGTAAACCCGCTACAATCATGCAGTAACGTTAGTGTACAGTCAGTAAGCTGTGAAACCGGCGGGCCCCAGTGGCAAAAAAAGTGTTATACCAGAAGCTTACCTTGACTTGGAAGAGTTCCAGTGTTGTGTTGGAAAGTCATAGCCAGCTAGCTAACATAGCTTCCCTCTGTTTGAGTGTGGGGGTGTTCCAGGAAGGCTAAACCAGATAGCTGCATTTGCTTGCTTCTCCTTCATTTTGGAAGAAATGAATTTGTCTTTCTTTCTGAGTCAATTACTCACCACATTTTATACATTGCAGTGCTAGCTACCTGAAGCTTATGCTTTCAGTACTAGATTAATTCTCTGATCCTTTGATTGGGTGGACAACATGTCAGTTCATGCTGCAAGAGCTCTGATAGCCTGGATGGAGTCCTCCGGAAGTTATCATAATTACTGTGTAAGTCTATGGAAGGGGGTGAGAACCATGAGGCTCCTAGGTTTTGTATTGAAGTCATTGTACCCAGAGGAGGACGGAAGCTAGCTGTCCTCCGGCTATACCATGGTGCTACCCTACAGAGTGCTGTTGAGGCTACTGTATACCTTCTTTGCAAAATAGTGTGTTTTAATCAGCTATTAGGCAACGTGATTATATTTAATATAGTTTTATCTTAAACGTATAACTGTAAAATGTTTTACAATTACATTTTTTATGTATTTCACTGAGGAGGATGGTCCTCCCCTTCCTCCTCTGAGGAGCCTCCAGTGGTATAAATGTACAAATGACATACCTTACAGGGAACCATGACAGTGGCAAACGTTTGTACCATGTTAGGAACAAATCGAAACCTTCATTTTCTGAGACTGTATGGCTAGATCTGAAAACAGCAGTTGGTGGAGGGCATCCCTAAAACATTGAAAAGTTAGTTACGTTTGCTGCTGAAAAGTGGGCCAAATTGCCAGTAGAAAGGTGCAGCAAGCTCAATGATGGCTACAAAAAGATTTTGTCTGCAGTTATCTTGGCCAAAGGCTGTGAAACCCAATACTAGCTTCGGGCTGCCAATCATTTTGTCCATGCCATTTGCCTTTATTTTATAAATAAAAAATGTAAATGTAAGTTTACAAAAATAAAATGGTTTGCTTTAATTAACATTTAGCTTATAAATGCTTCATAAAGCCTTCATAATGCCTTCATGAGCACTACATAAATGTTCTACAAAGCATCTATAACTTTATGTCATGCTTTTTAAAGGATTCATAAATGTGGCTTAACTGTGTGACATAATCACCAATGTCAAATGTGACATAACCCACTATGTCGAATATGATACAATTTTATTTTTCACATGTGGCAAATACCTTATCGTGAAATGTTTACTTACAAGCCCTTAACCAAAAAGAGTTTAAAAATAGTTTTTAAAAAGTAAGTAATAAATATGTTCTAAATAAACTAAAGGAAAAATAGTAACACAATAAAATAACAATAACAAGGCGATATACAAGGGGTACCCCGTAGTCAATGTGCAGGGGTACGAGTTAGTCAAGGTAATTGAGGTAATACTGTATGTAGGGTGGCAGGTAGCCTAGTGGTTAGAGCGTTGGGCCAGTAACCGAAAGGTTGCTAGATGGAATCCTCAAGCTGCCAAGGTAAGAATCTGTCGTTCTGCCCCTGAACAACCCACTGTTCCTAGGCCGTCATTGTAAATAAGAATTTGTTCTTAACTGACTTGCCTAGTTAAATAAAGGTTAACTAATAATACATATTAAAGGCTTTATAAGCTACTTACACATTCACAAATAATATTTTGGATTTATTATCTATGCTGATCAATCAGAATTTCATCCCGAAGTGCCTAAATGCAGACTCGTTGCTCACCACTGTCTCTCTTCTGGTTCAGGCTCTGTCTCTGTCTCTGGCCCAATCTGTGCCTTCTCAAGACCTTCTGCCTGAGTCTCAGTGACTGGCTCACTAGTACTAACAGTTCATTTTCCAAATATAATACACTGCTCAAAAAAATAAAGGGAACACTAAAATAACACATCCTAGATCTGAATGAATGCAATAATCTTATTAAATACTTTTTTCTTTACATAGTTGAATGTGCTGACAACAAAATCACACAAAAATAATCAATGGAAATCCAATTTATCAACCCATGGAGGTCTGGATTTGGAGTCACACTCAAAATTAAAGTGGAAAACCACACTACAGGCTGATCCAACTTTGATGTAATGTCCTTAAAACAAGTCAAAATGAGGCTCAGTAGTGTGTGTGGCCTCCACGTGCCTGTATGACCTCCCTACAACGCCTGGGCATGCTCCTGATGAGGTGGCGGATGGTCTCCTGAGGGATCTCCTCCCAGACCTGGACTAAAGCATCCGCCAACTCCTGGACAGTCTGTGGTGCAACGTGGCGTTGGTGGATGGAGCGAGACATGATGTCCCAGATGTGCTCAATTGGATTCAGGTCTGCGGAACGGGCGGGCCAGTCCATAGCATCAATGCCTTCCTCTTGCAGGAACTGCTGACACACTCCAGCCACATGAGGTCTAGCATTGTCTTGCATTAGGAGGAACCCAGGGCCAACCGCACCAGCATATGGTCTCACAAGGGGTCTGAGGATCTCATCTCGGTACCTAATGGCAGTCAGGCTACCTCTGGCGAGCACATGGACGGCTGTGCGGCCCCCCAAAGAAATGCCACCCCACACCATGACTGACCCACCGCCAAACCGGTCATGCTGGAGGATGTTGCAGGCAGCAGAACGTTCTCCACAGCGTCTCCAGACTCTGTCACGTCTGTCACATGTGCTCAGTGTGAACCTGCTTTCATCTGTGAAGAGCACAGGGCGCCAGTGGCGAATTTGCCAATCTTGGTGTTCTCTGGCAAATGCCAAACATCCTGCACGGTGTTGGGCTGTAAGCACAACCCCCACCTGTGGACGTCGGGCCCTCATACCACCCTCATGGAGTCTGTTTCTGACTGTTTGAGCAGACACATGCACATTTGTGGCCTGCTGGAGGTCATTTTGCAGGGCTCTGGCAGTGCTTCTCCTGCTCCTCCTTGCACAAAGGCGGAGGTAGCGGTCCTGCTGCTGGGTTTTTTCCCTCCTACGGCCTCCTCCACGTCTCCTGATGTACTGGCCTGTCTCCTGGTAGCGCTTCCATGCTCTGGACACTACGCTGACAGACACAGCAAACCTTCTTGCCACAGCTCGCATTGATGTGCCATCCTGGATGAGCTGCACTACCTGAGCCACATGTGTAGGTTGTAGACTCCGTCTCATGCTACCACTAGAGTGAAAGCACCGCCAGCATTCAAAAGTGACCAAAACATCAGCCAGGAAGCATAGGAACTGAGAAGTGGTCTGTGGTCCCCACCTGCAGAACCACTCCTTTATTTGGCGTGTCTTGCTAATTGCCTATAATTTCCACCTGTTGTCTATTCCATTTGCACAACAGCATGTGAAATTTATTGTCAATCAGTGTTGCTTCCTAAGTGGACAGTTTGATTTCACAGAAGTGTGATTGACTTGGAGTTACATTGTGTTGTTTAAGTGTTCCCTTTCTTTTTTTGAGCAGTATATATTACTTATATTGTATAAAGCAGTTACAGGAGGTTATTAGAATGAAGTAGAAGTTTAGATAGACATTATATTCACAAATGTATTCATGGTCACCTTACCGTAGCTTCCAATCTTGGCCTCTTGCTTTGAGAGGTAAAGAATTAAATGATTTTGCCTTTGTCCTTGGTTTCTCTGTCAAAATATGAACAAGAGCTAACTAACTCCCCTGTAAGGTGTACTAAGAGCATTGTCTGCTGAAGTGATGTACCTCAAAGCTCTTAGACTTGTCCAACAACTAAAAGGTAATCAAAACAATTATTTGTCACATGCGCCGAATACAACAGGTGATTTTTTTTCTTCCTTTAAATAACCAAACCAAAGTATTCTCTGATTAACTTAGATCATAGATTATGTGAAATTATATTGTCAAAATAATATGCTGCTTCCAGCTAGGAAGCAGGTACATATACACAACATTTAATATTTCAACAATATACATGGTGCTTGGTATGCCTTTGTTCAGTAAAATATGACTAACACACACACAGTTTTGTAGAAGGCATGGAGGTGGCATGAAAGTCAGGGTTAATGGAGTGTACACCCCCCCCCCCCACTCCTCCCCCATCTGGAGATGAAGCAGATCCTCCTGTCTCCTTTCATCCATCTTGTTTAGAGCAAAAGGGAGAGAGGAGAAAAAGAGGAAAGGGAGAGAAGATGAGAATAACCCAAGCATGATCGATCTGCTCCATGAATAATTGAAGAGGGATGTGTTTTGGAGAGTTCTGTTCTCAGCCCAGCCAAGCCCAGCTCTCCTACAATGATGTATCTTTCTACTCCTGCTTGTGCCACAGGGAAGCAGTTCCCTGCAGTGCACCTCTCGCATAGTAAATCTGATGTACATCCGGGACAGTGTAAACACTGATGACTCGAAAAAGGCTCTCAGTGGGAGAGGAGCAGAGAGAAGTCGGGTATCTAATAGAACTTTGCGCTGGCTGCTCCTGCCGCTGCTAACAACGATACTCCTATATTCCCATTCTGGGCTCAGGAACATTTAGTGCGACAGGAGGAAGGAGGGATAACCAGAGCAGGGCTTTGAATCATATGCCTAACCTATCGACCCAGCTGAGTGCACCTCCTCCTATCCTCTGTGAATGCCCTCACTTGCAGCATGGACTCCGGAGGGGAAAGAGAGGAAGGGTGGATGGAAGACCAGTGGGAGAAATGGTAGGGCAACACAACATCTTTTTCCTATCCTAGGTGCTTACCACACTGGCCGAAACCTAGTGGAGGGCTGGGTGACCTTGTGTGTGTATGTAACTGCTGAAAATCTGTCGCTCCCTATGCTTCGCCCAGTGTTGCAGCATAGGACAGAGATGCCCTTGAAGTAGAGCGGATGCATAGGAGAGAGGCAGAGAGAGAAGACAGCGAGAGAGTGGAGGTTGTACTATAGGTAGATGTAGTAGTTTTTATCATATAAGACACATGTAATATAACTCTTGGGAGAATAAGAATACAGAATATGATGATTTCACCAGGATGCTGGTATGTTGAAAGCACAGACTTGCTGCCTCTGTGTTTGTTGTCGTACGGTCTTGGATGTAAAGGTGACCCATTAGATGGGACTGTCCTTACGATGCACACCAAATGTGAGCAGCAAAGGTTGATGAATGAACGATATGCCTGATTTGGGATTAAGATGTAAATTAGCAGGAGAGAGAGGCAGGCTGATGTGGCTGTATTAATGAATCAATCATGTGTCTAATGCTTAACATGGAGAAGCCATAAGTGGCATAATTTAATCAGCAAATGAAGGAAGATTCACAGCCATATATGATGTCAGTAAATCACCCTAAGCAGATTCACGGATCTTCTTACTGTGTTATGGTTTATTATAAATCTTACAGGCTTTGGGGTTTTGCTCGATTTCGTGTTCGATTAAATTTTACATTTCGAGGTTGGTTCTGATTGGGCGTGGCTGGCCCTGATTGGAATTATCCTTATTGGTCAGGATGTGTTCAAATCAGAATAATATGCTGCTCCTGCTTCTAGCACAATATTTACACAACATTTTATATTTAAACAATATGCATGGTGCTTGGTACGCCTTCTGTGTTCAATTGAATATGACTAACACACACACACACAGTTTTGTAGAAGGCATGAAGGTGGCATGAAGGTCAGGGTTAATGGAGTGTACACCTTACCGTGAAATGCTTACTACAAGCCCTTAACCAACAATGCAGTTCAAGAAATAAGCATTTCGCTACACGCGCAATAACATCTGCTAATCATGTGTCTGTGACAAATAAAATTTGATTTGATTTGAATGGAGTTAACAAAATATTTACTAAATAGACTAGAGAGAAAAAAAGGTATTAACCTGTTGGGTCTAGGGGGCAGCATTTGCACGTCTGGATAAAAAAAATGTACCCGATTTAATCTGGTTACTAATCCTACCCAGTAACTAGAATATGCATATACTTATTATATATGGATAGAAAACACTCTAAAGTTTCTAAAACTGTTTGAATGGTGTCTGTGAGTATAACAGAACTCATTTGGCAGGCAAAACCCTGAGACATTTTCTGACAGGAAGTGGATACCTGATGTGTTGTATTGACTTTAAACCTATCCCATTGAAAAACACAGGGGCTTAGGAATATTTTGGCACTTCCTATTGCTTCCACTAGATGTCACCAGCCTTTACAAAGTGTTTTGAGTCTTCTGGAGGGAGATCTGACCGAACAAGAGCCATGGAACGATGATGTCCCATTAGACACCTGGCGCGCGAGTTCATGTTGGGTACCCTCGTTCCAATACGTTATAAAAGAGTATGCATTCGTCCACCTTGAATATTATTCATGTTCTGGTTAAAAAAGGCCCTAATGATTTATGCTATACAACGTTTGACATGTTTGAATGAACGGAAATATATTTTTTCCCCTCGTTCATGACGAGAAGTCCGGCTGGCTTACATCATGTGCTAACGAGACGGAGATTTTTGGACATAAATGATGAGCTTTTTTGAACAAAACTACATTCGTTATGGACCTGTGATACCTGGAAGTGACATCTGATGAAGAGAATCAAAGGTAATGGATTATTTACATAGTATTTTCGATTTTAGATCTCCCCAACATGACGTCTAGTCTGTATCGCAACGCGTATTTTTCTGGGCGCAGTGCTCAGATTATTGCAAAGTGTGATTTCCCAGTAAGGTTATTTTTAAATCTGGCAAGTTGATTGCGTTCAAGATATGTAAATCTATAATTCTTTAAATGACAATATAATATTTTACCAATGTTTTCTAATTTTAATTATTTAATTTCTGACGCTGACTTGACTGCCGGTTATTGGAGGGAAACGATTTCCTCAACATCAATGCCATAGTAAAACGCTGTTTTTGGATATAAATATGAACTTGATAGAACTAAAAATGCATGCATTGTCTAACATAATGTCCTAGGAGTGTCATCTGATGGAGATTGTAAAAGGTTAGTGCATCATTTTAGCTGGTTTTATGGTTTTGGTGACCCTGTCTTTGACTTGACAAAACATTACACACAACTCTTGTAAATGTACTGTCCTAACATACTCTAAATTTATGCTTTCGCCGTAAAACCTTTTTGAAATCGTAAAACGTGGTTAGATTAAGGAGATGTTTAACTTTCAAATGGTGTAAAATAGTTGTATTTTTGAAAAATTTGAATTTTGACATTTATTTGGATTCAAATTTGCCGCTCTTGAAATGCACCTGCTGTTGATGGAGTGCACCACGGGTGGCACGCTAGCGTCCCACCTAGCCCCAAGAGGTTAAAACAATAATACAAAAGTAACACAAGAAAATTACATAACAATAACGAGGCTATATACAGTACCGAGTACAATGTGCGGGGGTACAGGTTAGTCGAGGTAATTTGTAAAGTGACTATGCATAGATAATAAACAGCGAGTAGCAGCACTGTAAAAACAAAGAGGGGGGAGGGGTAATCAATGTAAATAATCCAGGGTGGCCATTTTATTAATTGTTCAGCAGTTTTATGGCTTGGGGGTAGAAGCTGTTAAAGAGCCATTTGGTCCTAGACTTGGCGCTCCGGTACTGCTTGCCGTGCGGTAGCAGAGAGAACAGTCTATGACTTGGGTGACTGGAGTCTTTGACAATTTTTGGAGCCTTCCTCTAACACACCTAGTATATAGGTACTGGATGTCAAAAAGCTTGGCCCCAGTAAGGTACCGGGCTGTACGCACTGCCCTCTGCAGCGCCTTATGGTCAGATGCCGATCAGTTGCCATACCAGGCGGTGATGCAACCTGTCTGGATGCTCTCGATGGTGCATTTGTAGAACTTTTAGAAGATCTGGGGACCGATGACAAATCTTTTGGAGGCCCATGACAAGTCTCCTGATGGGGAAAAGGTGTTGTCGTGCCCTCTTCACAACTGTCTTGGTGTGTTTGGACCATGATAGTTCATTGGTGATGTGGACACCAAGGAACTTGAAACTGCCGACGAGATCCACCTTAAACCCATCAACGTTAATGGGGGACTGTTCGGCACTCCTTTTCCTATAGTCCATGATCAGATCCTTTGTCTTAATCACATTGAGAGAGGTTGTCCTGGCACCACACAGCCTGGTCTCCGACCTCCTCCCTATAGGCTCCTCCCATCATTGTCGGTGATCAGGCACTGACACTTTTGTGTCGTCAGCAAACTTAATTATGGTGTTGGAGTTGTGCTTGGCCACGCGGTCTTGGATGAACAGGGAGTATAGAATGGAATAAACCACGCACCTCTGAGGGGCCCCAGTGTTGAGGATCAGCTTGGCAGATGTGTTGTTGGCTACCCTTACCACCTGGGGGCGGCTGTCAGAAAGTCCAGGATCCAGTTGCAGAGGGAGGTGTTTAGTCCCAGGGTCCTTAGCTTCATGTGGGCACTATGGTGTTGAACGCTGAGCTGTAGTCAATGAACAGCATTCTCACACAGGTGTTCCTTTTGTCCAGGTGGGAAACGGCAGTGTGGAGTGTGATTGAGATTGCATCATCTGTGGATCTGTTGGGGCGTTATGCGAATTGGAGTGGGTCTGGGGTTTCTGGCATGATGGTGTTGATGTGAGCCATGACCAGCCTTTCAAAGCAATTCATGGCTACCGACATGACTGTTACGAGTCGGTAGTCATTTAGGCAGGTTACCTCTGCTTTCTTGGGCACAGGGACTATGGTGGCCTGTTTGAAACATGTAGGTATTACAGAATCGGTCAGGGAGCGGTTGAAAATGTCAGTAAAGACACTTGCCAGTTGGTCCACGCATGCTTTGAGTACACATCCTGGTAATCCGTCTGGCCCCGTGACCTGTTTAAAGGTCTTACTCACATCATCTACGGAGGGTGTTATCACACGTTCGTTCGGAACAGCTGGTGCTCTCATGCATGTTTCAGTGTTGCTTGCCTCGAAGCAAGCATAAAAGGCATTTAGCTCGTCTGGTAGGCTCGCATCACTGGGCAGCTTGCGGCTGGGTTTCCCTTTGTAGTCTGCAATATTTTTCAAACCCTGCCACAGGGTTACTCAAAGCCAGTGGCATGTCATTGGTAAAGATTGAAAAAAGTAAGGGGCCTAGACAGCTGCCCTGGGAAATTCCTGATTCTACCTGGATTATGTTGGAGAGGCTTTCATTAAAGAACAACCTCTGTACTCTGTTAGACATGTAACTCTTTATCCACAATATAGCAGGGGGTGTAAAGCCATAACACAAATGTTTTTCCAGCAGCAGACGATGTCAAAGCCGCACTGAAGTCTAACAAAACAGCTCCCACAATCTTTTTGTCATCAATTTCTCTCAGCCAATCATTGGTTATTTGTGTAACTGCCATGCGTGTTGAATGCCCTTCCCTATAAGCGTGCTGAGAGTCTGTTGTCAATTTGTTTACTGTAAAATAGATTTGTATCTGGTCAAACAATTTTTTTTCTCCAAAAGTTTACTAAGGGTTGGTAATAGGCTGATTGGTTGGCTATTTGAGCCAGTAAAGGGGGCTTTACTATTCTTGGGTAGTAGAATGACTTTTGCTTCCCTCCAGGCCTGAGGGCACACACTTTCTTGTAGGCTTAGATTGAAGATATGGCAAATAGGAGTGGCAATATCCTCAGTCATTTTCCATCCAAGTTGTCAAACCCAGGGGGCTTGTTACTGTTGATAGACTACAAAAACATTTTCAACTCTTCCACACTCACTTAACGGAATTCAAAATTATAATGCTTGTCTTTCATAATTTGGTCAGTTACAGTACACTTGGATGTGTAGTGTCGTGACGTTGGTACCATTAATGCGATGCCGATTATTTTATCAAATCAATTACATACCACGTTCAATTACTACGCTACTAAGTGAATCATATAACAATTAATTAAGTAGTAATCTGGGGCACCACGGGAAAAGTTTATTTAATGAGTTACCATTTCCCGAATTGACTAAAAAAATGTCAGAATATCTCGATATGCTATCCAATCATTTGCTCCTCATATCTCAGTCTCATTCTGAACGTTGTAATATCCTATAAATCTGCATGAACCCTAGTCTCCATGATGAGTCAGCGATACACAAATTGGCTTAACTGTTTATTTACTAACTAACTAAATAATCATACAGAATTACATAAACACACAGGATAGATTATACATTGGTTACTAACATGATGCAATGAAAAGTCCCTAGTGGACTAACCCGATATGATGAAAGAGCGGGAGAAGAAGAGACAAAGGAATTATCATGCATACAGTTGAATAATATGCTCATCATAAATATGGATATTTAGCACCCTGACAACCGCTCATTCAGATTTAGAAATGCAACACATATTTACGCTTGTATGTCAATGTTGTCTCGCTCTCTTGAAAACACTCAATCCATCTATGGGGAGTAATTCGACAGAAAATCTCTGGTTGTGTAAGTCTCTGGTTGTCCACCAGAGGTCACCATGTCCTTTGTAGTTGTAGTAGGTTGTTCTCAGAGTGTCAGAACAGTTCTTCCCAAGGTGTACTGATGGGGGGTCACCTTGGGGTCATGATAGGGGCTGCACCAAATGACTGTATTATAATAATTGATTATGATTATGTTGTATTAATAGAAGGGGACGAGCTACAATACCCCTCCCCCACTACATTTATAGGGTCCTGGACTACAGATTAGCAATATATATATGCATTATAAGGTTTAATATTGTTCCACAGTTATTTTCTAGTCTCTGAGTCTGAGAGGTGTGTGCGTTATTGCAGTCAAAACAGGGTGTCTGTGAGAAAGCGCCTCAGAGCTAAAAGAGATTAATAGACACAGAACCCTGCAGGGGAGTGAAAGAGATAAGAGACTAGTCAGACATACCACTATAAAGCAACTTGGGGAGTGGGAAATTACTGCTGAGCCCTTAGAAAACACTGGAACTATTGTCTCTCCTGCAAGTTTGTATAACTGTATAAGCATGGGATTGGTCTCATGAGTAGAAGGTGTTGACATAGGCAGTTACATCACTAGGGGTTGACTGCAAGCATATTAAAGCAACTTGGACCCTTTCCTATTTTGCAGAATTTACTCGGAAACATGCGTGCTATGTTCCCATTGTCAACTTCTGTCTGCAGTTGCATTAATAAAGGTTTTTGATTGATTTACTTAACCTGTTGGGGCTAGGGGGCAGTATTTGCACGGCCGGATAAAAGATTACCCGATTTAAACTGGTTACTACTCTTGCCCAGAAATGAGAATATGCATATAATTAGTAGATTTTGATAGGACACACCCTAAAGTTTCTAAAACTGTTTGAATGGTGTCTGTGAGTATAACAGAACTCATATGGCAGGCCAAAACCTGAGAAGATTCCATACAGGAAGTGCCCTGTCTGACAATTCGTTCTCCTTCTGTGGCATCTCTATCGAAAATACAGCATCTGTGCTGTAACGTGACATTTTCTAAGGCTTCTATTGGCTCTCAGAAGGCGCCAGAAAGTGGAATGACGTCTCTCCAGTCTCTGGGCGAGAAACAGCAGGAGATTTTGTGAGTGGTCAGGCTGAGAACAGTGACACTGGAGATGCATGTTCATGTGAATTCTCCATGTTTTTCTTTCTCTCTTTGAATGAATACAACGTCGCCCGGTTAGAATATTATCGCTATTTTACGAGAAAAATCGCATAAAAATGGATTTTAAACAGCGTTTGAGATGCTTCGAAGTACGGTAATGGAATATTTTTTTATGTTTTGTCATGAAATGCACTCGCGCATCACCCTTCGGATACTGACCTGAACGCATGAACAAAACGGAGCTATTTCAATATAACTATGGATTATTTCAAACCAAAACAACATTTGTTGTTGAAGTAGAAGTCCTGGGAGTGCATTCTGATGAAGAACAGCAAAGGTAATCACATTTTTCTTATAGTAAATCTGAGTTTGGTGAGGGCCAAACTTGGTGGGTGTCAAATTAGCTAGCCGTGATGGCCGGGCCATCTACTCAGAATATTGCAAAATGTGCTTTCGCCGAAAAGCTATTTTAAAATCTGACATCGCGATTGCATAAAGGAGTTCTGTATCTATAATTCTTAAAATAATTATGTATTCTGTCAACGTTTATCATGAGTAATAAACATCCCACCTTGCCCAGGGAGGTTAAAGATATTGTCTGATTGCTGATTTCACCAATAAGCAAATGATTGACAAGGAACCTACACAAACATTTGTCAGAAGTGAGTGTCCACCCTGGTTGGAGGAGAATCTACACCATGGTGCCAGAGCTCCAAATTAAACAAGCTAAGTAGACACCTGTTTAATCTAAGTCTGTAATTAATTGACATTCACTGGTATGGTTTCCATCTAACAAGTAAGTGGCACCTCACTCACTCTAAAATATATACATACACTTTGAATATGACATAGTCGAATTCTAGATTGGAGAAATTACATAATGGCTATTGGTGAAATGCATGATTTCAATATATGATGAATGATTGCTGATTTTAATTTTGGGTAATAATGCAGCTACCATTACTGAATACTAGTTATTTTATTTTTTGAGAGGTGATTCAATAATAATCATCTATTTTATTTTGAGTGGTAATGCGGAGACCATTACTGAATACTAGTTATTTTGGTTTTGGAAAGGTGGTTCAGTAATAATCATCTCTTCTATTTTATTTCAGACGGTAATGCAGGCGACCATTACTGAATGCTAGTTATTTTATTTTGGAGAGGTGGTTCAGCGATAATCATCTATTTTATTTTGGGTAGTAATGCAGTGACCATTACTGAATACTAGTTAGTTTTGCAGAGGTGATTCAGCGATAATAATCTATTTTTATTTTGGGTAGTGATGCAGCGACCATTACTGAATACTGGTTATTTTTTATTTTGTAGAGGTAATTCGGTGACAATTACCCAGGCCACCTTTACCTATGGGAGGGTGGTTTATTTTTTATTTTTGTAGAAGTAATTCTGTGTGACATTTACCCAGTGAATGAGTTGAGTTGTTGATGAATAGTGCGTATGTTTCATTTGTTTGTTTGTCTGTGGATTATGGCAGGGTTTATTGGGTAATGGCCCAATGGTGGAATAAAAAGTTAGGAGTAGGAAAGAAGTTATTTGAATAAAAGGTTGAACGTTTGTTAGTGGCACTTTCCAACCATAGGACATTATAGGAAATGTACAACCCTTAGTATACCAGTAAAATGATTACAAGGAAGTTCTGTACAGATTTTCATAGAAAATTACTTTGTGATGCTATCACCAGGGGGCACTGGTGTATAACATATTACTGTTACTCTACACCCTTAAGATATAATATTAGGAATTGAAGTCGATCATGCGGTTGTCTCTTTGAGGCCCGTGTGTGAAATATATTTGAGTTTAGTAGAACCATTTACTATAGCTTGAATTAAGTGAGAGTAGAATTAGGATTATAGTATTACCCACTGTTGTTTAACCTCTTACATCTAGATGTTCTGCTAGTGGAACGCCTCGCCAATATCCAATGATAGGGCGTGGCGCGAATTACAAACTCCTCAAAAATCCCAAAACTTCAATTTTTCAAACATATGACTATTTTACACCATTTTAAAGACAAGACTCTCCTTTATCTAACCACATTGTCCGATTTCAAAAAGGCTTTACAACGAAAGCAAAACATTAGATTATGTCAGGAGAGTACCCAGCCAAAAATAATCAGACACCCATTTTTCAAGCTAGCATATAATGTCACAAAAACCAAAACCACAGCTAAATGCAGCACTAACCTTTGATGATCTTCATCAGATGACACTCCTAGGACATTATGTTATACAATACATGCATGTTTTGTTCAATCAAGTTCATATTTATATCAAAAAAACAGCTTTTTACATTAGCATGTGACGTTCAGAACTAGCATACCCACCGAAAACTTCCGGTGAATTTACTAAATTACTCACGATAAACGTTCACAAAAAACATAACAATTATTTTAAGAATTATAGATACAGAACTCCTTTATGCAATCGTGGTGTCCGATTTTAAAATAGCTTTTCGGTGAAAGCACATTTTGCAATATTCTGAGTAGATAGCCCGGCCATCACGGCTAGCTATTTTGACACCCACCAAGTTTGGCAATCACCAAACTCAGATTTACTATAAGAAAAATTGGATTACCTTTGCTGTTCTTCGTCAGAATGCACTCCCAGGACTTTTACTTCAACACCCAATGTTGTTTTGGTTCCAAATAATCCATAGTTATATCCAAATAGCTCCGTTTTGTTAGTGCGTTCAAATCACTATCCGAAGGGTGATGCGCCGGCGCGTTTCTTGACAAAGAATTTCAAAATATTCCATTACCGTACTTCGAAGCATGTCAAACGCTGTTTAAAATCAATTTTTATGCGATTTTTCTCGTAAAATAGCGATAATATTCCAACCGGGAGACTTTGTATCCATTCAAAACACTGAAAGAAGAAAATGGACTCTTCACATGCACTCGCGCACCAGTGTCATTGTTCTCAGAAGTACCACTCTCCAAAACCCCTACTATTTTTTTCCCAGAGACTGCAGAGTTATCATTCAACGTTCTGGCGCCTTCTGAGAGCCAATGAAAGCCTTAGAAAATGTCACGTTACAGCAGAGATCCTGTATTTTCGAAAAAGAGGCTACAGAAGGCCAAGAAATGGTCAGACAGGGCACTTCCCATATAGAATCTTCTCAGGTTTTGGCCTGCCATATGGTTCTGTTATACTCACAGACACCATTCAAACAGTTTTAGAAACTTTAGGGTGTTTTCTATCCAAATCTACTAATTATATGCATATTCTAGTTTCTGGGCAGGAGTAATGACCAGATTAAATCGGGTATGTTTTTTTATCTGGCCGTGAAAATACTGCCCCCTATCCCAAACAGGTTAACAGGAAGCCAGTGTAGGGAGGCTAGCACTGGAGTAATATGATCAATTTTTTTGGTTCTAGTCAGGATTCTAGCAGCCGTATTTAGCACTAACTGAAGTTTATTTTGTGCTTTATCCGGGTAGCCGGAAAGTAGAGCATTGCAGTAGACTAACCTAGAAGTAACAAAAGCATGGATTAATTTTTCTGCATCATTTTTGGACAGAAAGTTTTGGATTTTTGCAATGTTACATAGGTGGAAAAAAGCTGTCCTTGAAATTAGTCTTGATATGTTCGTCAAAAGAGAGATCAGGGTCCAGAGTAACGCCTAGATCCTTCACAGTTTTATTTGAGACGACTGTACAACCATCAAGATTAATTGTCAGATTCAACAGAAGATCTCTTTGTTTCTTGGGACCTAGAACAAGCATCTCTGCTTTGTCCAAGTTTAAAAGTACTAAGTTTGCAGCCATCCACTTCCTTATGTCTGAAACACAGGCTTCTAGCGGGGGTATTTTTGGGGCTTCACCATGTTTCATTGAAATGTACAGCTGTGTGTCATCCACATAGCAGTGAAAGTTAACATTACGTTTTCGAATGACATCCCCAAGAGGTAAAATATATAGTGATAACAATAGTGGTCCTAAAACGGATCCTTGAGGAACACCGAAATTTACAGTTGATTTGTTAGAGGACAAACCATTCACAGAGACAAATTGATATATTTCCGACAGATAAGATCTAAACCAGGCCAGAACTTGTCCGTGTAGACCAATTTGGATTTCCAATCTCGCCAAAAGAATGTGGTGATCGATGGTATCAAAAGCAGCACTAAGGTCTAGGAGCACGAGGACAGATGCAGAGTCTCGGTCTGACACCATAAAAAGTTAATTTACCACCTTCACAAGTGCAGTCTCAGTGCTATGATGTGGTCTAAAACCAGACTGAAGCATTCCGTATACATTGTTTGTCTTCAGGAAGGCAGCGAGTTGCTGCGCAACTGCTTTTTCTAAAATTGTATAGGGGAATGGAAGATTCGATATGGGCCGATAGTTTTTTATATTTTCTGGGTCAAGGTTTGGCTTTTTCAAGAGAGGCTTTATTACTGACACTTTTAGTGAGTTTGGTACACATCCGGTGGATAGAGAGCCGTTTATTATGTTCAACATAGGAGGGCCAAGCAAAGGAAGCAGCTCTTTCAGTAGTTTAGTTGGAATAGGGTCCAGTATGCAGCTTGAAGGTTTAGAGGCCATGATTATTTTCATTATTGTGTCAAGAGATATAGTATTAAAACACTTCAGTATCTTACTTGATCCTAGGTCCTGGCAGAGTTGTGTAGACTCAGGACAACTGAGCTTAAGAGGAATACGCAGATTTAAAGAGGAGTCCGTAATTTGCTTTCTAATGATCATGATCTTTTCCACAAAGAAGTTCATGAATTTATTACTGCTTAAGTGAAAGCCATCCTCTCTTGGGGAATGCTGCTTTTTAGTTAGCTTTGCGACAGTATCAAAAAGAAATGTAGGATTGTTCTTATTTTCCTCAATTAACCTGTTAGGGCTAGGGGGCAGCATTTGCACGCCTGGATAAAAAAAATGTACCCGATTTAATCTGGTTACTAATCCTACCCAGTAACTAGAATATGCATATCCTTATTATATATGGATAGAAAACACTCTAAAGTTTCTAAAACTGTTTGAATGGTGTCTGTGAGTATAACAGAACTCATTTGGCAGGCAAAACCCTGAGACATTTTCTGACAGGAAGTGGATACCTGATGTGTTGTATTGACTTTAAACCTATCCCATTGAAAAACACAGGGGCTGAGGAATATTTTGGCACTTCCTATTGCTTCCACTAGATGTCACCAGCCTTTACAAAGTGTTTTGAGTCTTCTGGAGGGAGATCTGACCGAACAAGAGCCATGGAACGATGATGTCCCATTAGACACCTGGCGCGCGAGTTCATGTTGGGTACCCTCGTTCCAATACGTTATAAAAGAGTATGCATTCGTCCACCTTGAATATTATTCATGTTCTGGTTAAAAAAGGCCCTAATGATTTATGCTATACAACGTTTGACATGTTTGAACGAACGGAAATATATTTTTTCCCCTCGTTCATGACGAGAAGTCCGGCTGGCTTAGATCATGTGCTAACAAGACGGAGATTTTTGGACATAAATGATGAGCTTTTTTGAACAAAACTACATTCGTTATGGACCTGTGATACCTGGAAGTGACATCTGATGAAGAGAATCAAAGGTAATGGATTATTTACATAGTATTTTCGATTTTAGATCTCCCCAACATGACGTCTAGTCTGTATCGCAACGCGTATTTTTCTGGGCGCAGTGCTCAGATTATTGCAAAGTGTGATTTCCCAGTAAGGTTATTTTTAAATCTGGCAAGTTGATTGCGTTCAAGAGATGTAAATCTATAATTCTTTAAATGACAATATAATATTTTACCAATGTTTTCTAATTTTAATTATTTAATTTGTGACGCTGACTTGACTGCCGGTTATTGGAGGGAAACGATTTCCTCAACATCAATGCCATAGTAAAACGCTGTTTTTGGATATAAATATGAACTTGATAGAACTAAAAATGCATGCATTGTCTAACATAATGTCCTAGGAGTGTCATCTGATGGAGATTGTAAAAGGTTAGTGCATCATTTTAGCTGGTTTTATGGTTTTGGTGACCCTGTCTTTGACTTGACAAAACATTACACACAACTCTTGTAAATGTACTGTCCTAACATACTCTAAATTTATGCTTTCGCCGTAAAACCTTTTTGAAATCGTAAAACGTGGTTAGATTAAGGAGATGTTTATCTTTCAAATGGTGTAAAATAGTTGTATTTTTGAAAAATTTGAATTTTGACATTTATTTGGATTCAAATTTGCCGCTCTTGAAATGCACCTGCTGTTGATGGAGTGCACCACGGGTGGCACGCTAGCGTCCCACCTAGCCCATAGAGGTTAAGTTGGAAAAATAGGATGATCGAGCAGCAGTGAGGGCTCTTCAATACTGCACGGTACTGTCTTTCCAAGCTAGTCGGAAGACTTCCAGTTTGGTGTGGCGCCATTTCCGTTCCAATTTTCTGGAAGCTTGCTTCAGAGCTTGGGTATTTTCTGTGTACCAGGGAGCTAGTTTCTTATGACAAATGTTTTTAGTTTTTAGGGGTGCAACTGCATCTAGGGTATTGCACAAGTTTAAATTGAGTTCGTCAGTTAGGTGGTTAACTGATTTTTGTCCTCTGATGTCCTTGGGTAGGCAGAGGGAGTCTGGAAGGGCATCAAGGAATCTTTGGGTTGTCTGAGAATTTATAGCACGACTTTTGATGCTCCTTGGTTGGGGTCTGAGCAGATTATTTGTTGCGATGGCAAACGTAATAAAATGGTGGTCCGATAGTCCAGGGTTATGAGGAAAAACATTAAGATCCACAACATTTATTCCATGGGACAAAACTAGGTCCAGAGTATGACTGTGGCAGTGAGTAGGTCAGGAGACATGTTTGACTAAACCTACTGAGTCAAAAGCCTTTTGGAATAGGTCTGTGGACTTTTCCATGTGAATATTAAAGTCACCAAAAATGTGAATATTATCTGCTATGACTACAATGTCCGATAGGAATTCAGGGAACTCAGTGAGGAACCCTGTATATGGCCCAGAAGGCCTGTAAACAGTAGCTATAAAAAGTGATTGAGTAGGCTGCATAGATTTCATGACTAGAAGCTCAAAAGACGAATACGTCATGTTTTTTTTGTAAATTGAAATTTGCTATCGAAAATGTTAGCAACACCTCCGCCTTTGTGGGATGCACGGGGGATATGGTGACTAGTGTAACCAGGAGGTGAGGCCTCATTTAACACAGTAAATTCATCAGGCTTAAGCCATGTTTCAGTCAGGCCAATCACATCAAGATTATGATCAGTGATTAGTTCATTGACTGTAACTGCCTTTGAAGTGAGGGATCTAACATTAAGTAGCCCTATTTTGAGATGTGAGGTATCACGATCTCTTTCAATAATGGCAGGAATGGAGGAGGTCTTTATTCTAGTGAGATTGCTAAGGCGAACACCGCCATGATTAGTTTTGCCCAACCTAGGTCGAGGCACAGACACGGTCTCAATGGGGATAGCTGAGCTGACTACACTCACTGTGCTAGTGGCAGACTCCACTAAGCTGGCAGGCTGGCTACCAGCCTGCTGCCTGGCCTGCACCCTATCTCATTGTGGAGCTTTGGGAGTTAGAGCCCTGTCTATGTTCGTAGATAAGATGAGAGCACCCCTCCAGCTAGGATGGAGTCCGTCACTCCTCAACAGGCCAGGCTTTGTCCTGTTTGTGGGTGAGTCCCAGAAAGGGCCAATTATCTACAAATTCTATCTTTTGGGAGGGGCAGAAAACAGTTTTCAACCAGCGATTGAGTTGTGAGACTGCTGAAGAGCTCATCACTCCCCCTAACTGGGAGGGGGCCAGAGACAATTACTCGATGCCGACACATCTTTCTAGCTGATTTACACGCTGAAGCTATGTTGCGCTTGGTGACCTCTGACTGTTTCATCCTAACATTGTTGGTGCCGACGTGGATAACAATTTCTCTACACTCGCCAGTTTTAGCTTTAGCCAGCACCATCTTCAGATTAGCCTTAACGTTGGTAGCCCTGCCCCCTGGTAAACAGTGTATGATCGCTGGAGGATTCATTTTAAGTCTAATACTGCAGGTAATGGAGTCGCCAATGACTAGGGTTTTCAATTTGTCAGAGCTAATGGTGGGAAGCTTTGTCGTCTCAGACCCCATAACGGGAGGAGTTGAGACCAGAGAAGGTTCGGCCTCTGACTCCGACTCGCTGCTTTATGGGGA
This sequence comes from Salmo salar, assembly GCF_965601325.2. Taxonomy (NCBI): domain Eukaryota; kingdom Metazoa; phylum Chordata; class Actinopteri; order Salmoniformes; family Salmonidae; genus Salmo; species Salmo salar. The sequence goes on from NC_138316.1 coordinate 5,036,805, forward strand.
GAACCGGTTGAAAGTTTCTGTCGGCTGAATGAGCGACACCGGTTGAGCATTACTACAGCATTTCCCTCCAGAAGCCATGAGAAAGTTGTCCGGCTGCGGGGACCGTGCGAGGGTATTTAAACTAACGTTACTATGTGTACTTACTGGTGGCACAGACGCTGTTTCATCATTTCCTACACTGAAATTACCCTTGCCTAACGATTGTGTCTGAAGCTGGGCTTACAGCACAGCTATCCTCGCCATAAGGCGATCATTCTCCTGTATATTATGAGTACAGTGACTGCAATTAGAAGGCATCATGTTAATGTTACTACTTAGCTTCGGCTGTTAGAAGTCCTGACGAACCATCTCCAGATAAAACGTCCGGAGTGAAAAAGCTGAATGAAAAAAAGTTGAGTGAAGGAAAAACTAAAAATATAAACGGTAATTAAAAAGTAAAAACAGTAAAGTTGTCAGGTAGCAAAGTAAGGTTGGCAACAAAACGCACAGCAGCACGTAAACAAGTCTGCAAGTTGTGACCGGAAATGACAAGCCTTACTGAGGATGATGATGATGCTGGAAGGACAGCTCTTCATGAACAAGGTGACCTAATGTGACCAAACTAAAGCTGGAGAGAACAATAGAGTGCGGGAGGAAAGAAATGAGTCAGGACTGAGGCAGAACAGGAGTACTCCCCACAGCCCTGCCGCCATATGAGAATCAACCCAGAGGTCTTCCGGGTGACTATACACAGATCTACCCTCTCATACCACTGACAGAAGAAAATGGAGAAGCAACCACAATTATCCTCAAGGGGATTCTGATGAAGGAGTTGGATGACACAACAGCAGCAACAAGCGGCATGAGAACAATAGAATTGGACACTCCAACTCACTCCACAAAAAGGAAGAGACTGGAAGACCCTAGACATATGGTCGCCTGTAGAAAACAAACTAACTACTAAAGAAGTAAAAGAAAAGTACAAAGTTTTACCATCCATGGGTGACCTATTCAGAGACCAGAGAGAAAGGGAAGAAAGAGAGAGAGAAGAAGGAAAAATGGAAAATAATAAGTTGAATACATTACAAACAGAGAAGAGAAAGTTGATAGAAGATCTGCAGGTGCTAATTGCTAATAAGATTAAAGAGACAATGGACACAGAAGTTGTGGATGAAAGTAAGAAGCTAAAAGAGGAGGTCAGACAAGCCATGGATATGGTAAAGACAATAACAGAGGGAGATAGAAGAGTGTGATTGGAGGACTAGACACTGCACTGAAGAAGGCCCAGCTTGCACAGATCGAGAAAGGAAGTGGTGATTTTACTCACAATATGATGGCTGCTCAAGTTGTTTCTACTGGCTCACCACAACCACAGTCTGCAGCTCCCCCAAAGTCACATCAGTCACACCTGTGAACCCGGTGCCTGCAGGGTATGTGCTTTTCACCACTCAGCATTATGGTGACCCACAAACATGGACTGGAAGAGGAGGTGTGCCCGCCAGATCCCTTCGTGACTGGAACAATACTCAATGCTGGACCTGTGGGCAGTTGGGGCATGTGAGTTTGCAGTGTGGGGGAAATGAAAGAGGAAGAGGTTACAACAGAGGCAGAGGAAACTTTGGGCCTGGCAGAGGAAGAGGAAACTTTGCTAATGTACATCCTGGAGTGTACTACCCACCATGGCAACAATATGCTCCTCAGCCACAGTACCTCTCGCCGGGAGCTGAAAATGCTCCCCAGGGGCCACCTATGTCCTATGGACAAGGAGGACAAGTTAATGACAGAAGACAGCCATGGCCAATGGGAAATCAGAACACCAACAGTTCTTATTTCCCTCTGACTCAACAATGAAGGCGCCCAACTCCCCTGCTCCAGTGTTCCCAGTATGATTTCAATGATGAAAGAGAATAGCCAATGGTTATTCTTAATGTTAATGGACACCACCTACCATTTCTAATAGACACTGGAGCTCACTGTTTCTGTTTAGCAAACCTGGACAAGTTGTTCGGATTTCCCTGAGCAAATCATCAGTAACAATAACAGGGGCATCGGGAGAGCCCAGGAATGTGTACCGGACAAAGACTTGTTTGATGAACCTTTGCTTGACTCTGACATGGTGCTGTTCGTTGATGGTTCTGCTTATATAGATCAAAGCACAGGGAAGAAACATGTAGGATTTTCTCTAGTAGATGTGGAAGGTAATATTGAGGTTATACAGCCCCTACCAGAACATTTATCAGCGCAACAGGCAGATTTATTAGCTCTGAAAACAGCTTGTGAATTGGGGGAAAGGAAGGCCCTCACTGTCTACTCAGACTCAGCTATGCTATTGGGGTTTATCTGTCCTGGTGTGGGGTTTGGAGAGCAAGAGGGTTTACTAATACCACAGCCACACCTATTAAAAACAGACCTTATGTTGAACAGTTGATTGAAACTATGCGAAAACCTAACAAATTGGCTATTGTTAAGGTTGAGGCACACACGGGGAGGAGTGATTATGCTAGTATTGGTAACAGCATAGCTAATGAGGCAGCCAAATTGGCTGTTTCCCGTTGTCACACACATGCATTCTATTTTTAGTTGTTTGTGTCATCTGAAGCTACTGATCTTGAGAAACAGCAGCAGGCTAATATTCTCAATCACCAAGTCTGGAGGGAGAGAGGGTGTGCTCTCTGTCCTAGGTCTGGCTTATGGCTACATCTTTTGTCTGGCATGCCCTGTTTACCATTCACCATGATCTCTACTGTTTGCCGATTGGCTCACCGAGTGAGCCTTTCGTCAAGGGGGGATATGGTGGAAGAGAAGATTTATATGGTGGAGGAGAAGATTTCGGCCCAATGGTTTTGCCCAAATTTGAATCAGCACGTAAATCAGTTCATTTACCGTTGCGCGACACGTTTATTATATAACATAGACAAGGGAACTCCACTGCAGCAGGGAAGTTCCCCACACCAAAATGACCTTTTGTCCACCTTGCTATGAATTTCATAGACATGGTAGAGCGAACAGAAAGAAAGAAATACTGCCTGGGGATAATTGACAGGTTCACCAGGTGGGTGGAAGCATTTCCCACCACCAACTGCATTGCGCGAACAGTTGCAAAATTGCTAGTCAGGGAAATTATACTCAAGTTTGGAGTGCCTGAGGTTTTGTCTGCAGACAATGGGACCAATCACATAGGACCTGTGGTTGCCCAGGTGGCCAAAATGATGGGTGTTGACCAGATGTTTGTGTCCATCTATCACCCGCGGAGTAACGGGATTACGGAGAGGGCTAATCAAATGATCAAAGGGGGGCTTGCAGAAGCCTGCCATTCCACAAAAATGAGCTGGGTGGAATGCTTGCCCCTTGTCCTCGTGAAAATGCACAGCAGCCTTAACCTGTTAGGGCTAGGGGGCAGTATTGACACGGCTGGATAAAAAACGTACCTGATTTAATCTGGTTACTACTCCTGCCCAGTAACTAGAATATGCATATAATTATTGGCTTTGGATAGAAAACACTCCAAAGTTTCTAAAACTGTTTGAATGGTGTCTGTGAGTATAACAGAACTCATATGGCAGGCCAAAACCTGAGAAGATTCCATGCAGGAAGTGGCCTGTCTGACAATTTCTTCCCCTTCTTGATTATCTCTATCCATTACAAAGGATCTCTGCTGTTACGTGACACTTCCTACGGCTCCAATGGGTTCTCAGAAGGCGGCAAAAAGCTGAATCGTGGCTTTGCAGGCTCTGGCTGAAAAAAAGTAGCGCGTTTGGGTAGTGGCTGGTTACAGTACTGTGAGACTCAGGCGCGTGCCCGCGCCGACCGAATGCTTTGTTTTCTTTCCTCTGTTTACCTAAACGGAGATTCCCGGTCAGAATATTATCGCTTTTTTACGAGAAAAATGGCATAAAAATGGATTTTAAACAGCGGTTGACATGCTTCGAGGTACGGTAATGGAATATTTAGATATTTTTTGTCACGAATTGCGCCATGCTCGTGACCCTGATTTACCATTTCGGATAGTGTCTGGAACGCACGAACAAAACGCCGCTATTTGGATATAACAATGGATTATTTTGGACCAAACCAACATTTGTTATTGAAGTAGCAGTCCTGGGAGTGCATTCTGATGAAGACAACAAAGGTAATCAAACTTTTGTAATAGTAAATCTGACTTTGGTCAGGGCTAAACTTGGTGGATGTCTAAATGGCTAGCCGTGATGGCTGGGCTATCTACTGAGATTATTGCAAAATGTGCTTTCACCGAAAAGCTATTTTAAAATCGGACACCTCGATTGCACAAAGGAGTTCTGTATCTATAATTCTTAAAATAATTGTTATGTTTTTTGTGAACGTTTATCGTGAGTAATTTAGTAAATTGTTAGTAAATTCCCCGGAAGTTTGCGGGGGTATGCTAGTTCTGAACGTCACATGCTAATGTAAAAAGCTGGTTTTTGATATAAATATGAACTTGATTGAACAAAACATGCATGTATTGTATAACATAATGTCCTAGGTGTGTCATCTGATGAAGATCATCAAAGGTTAGTGCTGCATTTAGCTGTCTTCTGGGTTTTTGTGACATTATATGCTAGCTTGAAAAATGGGTGTCTGATTATTTCTGGCTGGGTACTCTGCTGACATAATCTAATGTTTTGCTTTCGTTGTAAAGCCTTTTTGAAATCGGACAGTGTGGTTAGATTAACGAGAGTCTTGTCTTTAAAATGCTGTAAAATAATCATATGTTTGAGAAATTGAAGTAATAGCATTTCTAAGGTATTTGAAAATCGCTCTGTATTGAGAATTTTGAAAAAAAGATGTGCCCATTTTTAACTGCCTCCTACACCAACTCAGAAGCTAGGATATGCATATTATTAACAGATTTCAATAGAAAACACTCTGAATTTTCTAAAACTGTTTGAATGGTGTCTGTAAGTATAACAAAACTCATATGGCAGGCAAAAACCTGAGAAAAATACAAGCAGGAAATGGGAATTTTGTGGCTGTACTATTTTCGAGTCATTGCTAATAGATCACACAGTGACAAAGGATTCCTTTTGCACTTTCTACGGCTTCCACTAGATGTCAACAATCTTTATAAAGTTGTTTGAAGCGTCTATGATGACCAGAGACCGGATGACAAGGAAGGGAATTTGACGTCCCTGGGATGTCGTCACTTCATTATTGCGTGCACATGCGCGTTCATGTGAGGTGAGACATTTTTCAAAACGTTTTTCAAGACACAGGAGAGGTCGGGTTGAAATTTTACTGATGTTTCACGTTAAAAATGGCCCTAAAGATTGATGCTAAACAACGTTTGACATGTTTGAACGAACGTAAATATATATATTTTTTTACTTTTCGTGGTGACTTTTCCCTCCCCCGCCCTACATTTTGAGGAGCCTACTGAACGCGCTAACAACATGGAACAACTTGGAGTTATTTGGACATAAATTATGAACTTTGTCGAAAGAAACCACATTTGTTGTGGACCTGGGATTCCTGGAAGTGCCTTCTGATGAAGATAATCAAAGGTAAGGGAATATTTACAATAGTATTATTGATATTAGATGGTTCCAAGCTGGTGCTAACCTGTATAGCCTAGCCTATTGTTCTTAGCATAGCACCCCGTTTATTGTAAAGTGTGATTTCCCAGTAAAGTTATTTTGAAATGTGGCAATGCGGTAGCATTTACGAGATGTTAATCTAGAATTCTTTGAATGACAATATTATAATTTACCAATGTTTTCGAATAGTAATTTTGTAAATTGTAACGCTTTTGAGGGAAAAAAAATTCTGAATTTCACCGCCACTGTAAAATGCTGTTTTTGGATATAAATATGAACTTGATGGAACAAGAAATGCTTGTATTGTATAACATAATGTCCTAGGAGTGTCATCTGAAGAAGATTGTCAAAGGTTAGTGCATAATTTTAGCTGGTTTTCTGCTTTTGGTGACGCCTGTCTTTGAATTGACAAAACATTACACAAAGCTATTTTCAATGTACTCTCCTAACATAACCTAACTTTATGCTTTCGCCGTAAAGCCTCTTTGAAATCGGACAATGTGGTTGGATTTAGGAGATGTTTATCTTTCAAATGGTGAAAAATAGTTGATTGTTTGAGAAATTGAAATTATTAGATTCTTGCAGTTTTGAATTTCCCGCCATGGTATCTTGTCAATAAATTCCGTTAGCGGGATCAGAGCGGGAAGGGGTCCTCTAGAGGTTAAGTGCCTCCCACTCCTCTTTCTATTCTGGTTAGAGCCAGTTTGTGCTGTTCTGTGAAGGGAGTAGTACGAGATCTTCAGTTTCTTGGCAATTTCTTGCATGGAATAGCCTTCATTTCTCAGAACAAGAATAGACCGACGAGTTTCAGAAGAAAGGTCTTTGTTTCTGGTCATTTTTAGCCTGTAATCGAACCCACAAATGCTGATGCTTCAGATACACAACTAGTCTAAAGAAGGACAGTTTTATTGCTTCCTTAATCAGGACAACAGTTTTCAGCTGTGCTAACATAATTGCAAAAGGGTTTTCTATTGATCAATTAGCCTTTTAAAATGATAAACTTGGATTAGCTGACATAATGTGCCATTGGAACACAGGAGTGATGGTTGCTGATAATGGGCCTCTGTACGCCTATGTAGATATTCTATAACAAATCAGCCGTTTCCAGCATCCAATAGTCGTTTACAACATTAACTATGTCTACACTATATTTCTGATCAATTTTATGCTGTTTTAATGGACGGAAAAATAGCTTTTCTTTCAAAAAAGAGGACATAAAGTGACCCTAAACTTTTGAACAGTAGTGTAAATCTGATAACTGGGACATATTCATTTGTAGAGTTACCATTATTTGGTTATACCATCCTTAATGATATCACAAACAACGACTTATTTTACATGATTATTGTTTTGAGCCCCATGAACCATTTACCACATTATTTACATTAGAAATGTCCAAGTCTCTCTTTGTGGTAACAAAGGGATTTTTAACTTCCATTTCTGCAGAGTGGGAGAGAGAGTTCCTGCAAAGTATTTATGACCCGGTTGTTAAGTCATAAAACTCTGGTGAAAGAGAGAGAGAGGGAAGGGTTGGGGGGCTGATCTGGCACCTATGATCCTCACCCAAGAGGGACAGTAGGGTAGGCGTTTGTTGGTGGAATGTCATGCCTAAAGTTTGCTAATCTTGCCAATGAAAAACTTATTAAAGTAGTTGGCAATATCACTGTTTTTTTGTGATGTATTAGCCATCTGACTCAATGAATGATGGAGCTGAGTTTGCCTTTTTGTCCAACATTTTATTTACTATCATTCTTTATATAATTTATCATAGTATAGTTTCGTTTTATTCAGTTTAGTCACATGATTTCTCAATTTGCAGTATGTTTGCCAATCGGTTGTGCAGCCAGACTTTTTTGCCGTTTCTTTTGCCTCATCCTGCTCAACCATACCATTTTTCAATTCCTCATCAATCCATGAGGATTTAACAGTATTTACCGTCTTTTTCTAATGGGTGCATGCTTATTGGTAACTGGAATAAGCAATTTCATAAATGTGTCAAGTGCAGTGTCTGGTTGCTCCTCATTACACACCACATACCAACAAATATTCTTTACATCATCAACATAGGAATCATTGCAAAACTTCTTGTTTGACCTCTCATACACTATATTAGAACTAGCCTTTGGAATTTTCGTTTTTCTAAATATGGCTACAGCATTGTGATCACTACATCCAATTGGTTTTGGATACTGCTTTAAAACAGATTTATGCAGCATTAGTAAAGATGTGATCAGTACATGTGGATGATTTCATTCCTGTGCTGTTTTTAAATACCCTGGTATGTTGACTGCTAACCTGAACCAGGATGCAGGCTCTGGTTACCGTTTGAAGCTTTTTCTTGAGTGGCAACACATACATTATCAAGCTTTTCACACATATTATCCAGATACTGACTGTTAGCACTTGGGCAGATGAACCTGTAGCCAACAGTATTTCACATGAGATCCTCTCTAAGCTTTACAGGAATGTGGTTCTGAATATAGACTGCAACAATCAAATGTATTTATAAAGCCCTTCTTACATCAGCTGATGTCACAAAGTGCTGTACAGAAACCCAGCCTAATACCCAAACAGCAAACAATGCAGGTGTAGAAGCACGGTGGCTAAGAAAAACTCCCTAGAAAGGCCAGAACCTAGGAAGAAACCTGGAGAGGAACCAGGCTCTGAGGGGTGGCCAGTCCTCTTCTGGCTGTGCCAGGTGGAGATTATAACAGAAAATGGCCAAGATATTCAAATGTTCATAGATGACCAGCAGGGTCAAATAATAATAATCACAGTGGTTGTAGAGGGTGCAACAGGTCAGAACAAAATCAAATCACATTTTATTTGTCACATGCGCCGAATACATGTGTAGACCTTACAGTGAAATGCTTACTTAAAAGCCCTAACCAACAATGCAGTTAAAAAAAATAAGAATAAGAAATTAAAGTAACAAATAATTAAAGATTAGCAGTAAAATAACAGTAGCGAGGCTATATACAGGAGGTAACTGTACAGAGTCAAAGTGTGGGGGCACTGGTTAGTCGAGGTAATTAAGGTAATATGTGGGGGGGAGGGGGGCAATGCAAATAGTCTGGGTAGCCATTTGATTAGATGTTCAGGAATCTAATGGCTTGGGGGTAGAAGCTGTTTAGAAGCCTTTTGGACCTAGACTTGGCACTCCAGTACCGCTTGCCATGTGGTAGCAGAGAGAGCAGTCTATAACTAGGGTGGCTGGAGTCTTTGACAATGTACTGGGCTGCACGCACTACCATCTGTAGTGCCTTGCGGTCGGAGGCCGAGCAGTTGCCATACCTGGCAGTGACGCAGCCAGTCAGGATGCTCTCAATAATGCAGATGTAGAACCTTTTGAGGATCTGAAGACCCATGCCAAATCTTTTCAGTCTCCTGAGGGGAAATAGGTTTTGTCGTGCCCTCTTCACGACTGTCTTGGCATGCTTGGACCATGTTTGTTGGTGATGTGGACATCAAGGAACTTGAAGCTCTCAACCTGCTCCACTACAGCCCCGTCGATGAGAATGCTCGGTCGTCCTTTTCCTGTAGTCCACAATCATCTCCTTTGTCTTGATCACGTTGAGGAAGAGGTTGCTGTCCTGGCACCACACTACCAGGTCTCTGACCTCCTCCCTATAGGCAGTCTCGTCGTTGTCGGTGATCAGGCCTACGACTGTTGTGTCATTGGAAAACTTAATGATGGTGTTGGAGTCGTGCCTGGCCATGCAGTCATGAGTGAACAGGGAATACAGGAGAGGACTGAGCACACAACCCCGAGGGGCCTCCATGTTGAGGATCAGCATGCCAGATGTGTTGTTACCTACCCTTACCACCTGGGGGTGGCCCGTCAGGAAGTCCAGGATCCAGTTGCAGAGGGAGATGTTTAGTCCCAGGGTCCTTAGCTTAGTGATGAGCTTTAAGGGCACTATGGGGTTGAACGCTGAGCTGCAGTCAATGAATAGCATTCACATAGGTGTTCCTTTTGTCCAGGTGGGAAAGGGCGGTGTGGAGTGCAATAGAGATGGCATCATTTGTGGATCTGTTAGGGCGGTATGCAAATTGGATTGGGTGTAGTGTTTCTGGGATAATGGTGTTGATGTGAGCCATGAACAGCCTTTCAAAGCACTTCATGGCAACAGATGTGAGTGCTACGGGTTGGTAGTCGTTTAGGCAGGTGTTCTTGGGCACAGGGACTATGGTGGTCTGCTTGAAACATGTTGTTATTACAGACTCAGACAGGCAGAGGTTGAAAATGTCAGTGAAGACACTTGCCAGTTGGTCAGTGCATGCTCGGACTACACGTCCTGGTAATCCGTCTGGGCCTTCGGACATGTGAATGTTGACCTATTTAACTTCATTAGGGTAGAGGGCAGTATTTTTACGTCTGGATGAAAAGCGTGCCCAAAGTAAACTGCCTGTTACTCAGGCCCAGAAGCTAGGATATGCAGATTTGGATAGAAAACAATGTAAAGTTTCCAAAACTGTTAAAATAATGTCTGTGAGTATAACAGAACTGATATGGCAGGTGAAAACCTGAGAAAAATCCATCCAGGGAGTGGGATTGTTTTATTTTTGTAGTTTTCTAATGAATGCCATTACAGTATCCATTGACTTTGGACTCAATTTGCACTTCCTATGGCATCCACTAGATGTTAACAGTCTTTAGAAATTGTTTCAGGCTTGTATTCTGAAAAATTATGGAGTAAGACCACTTTGAAAGAGTGGACCATTCAGTGTCCCATAGGTTTTTCATGTGCACGACCGAGAGCACGCCTTTCTTGTTATCCTTTTATATTGGTGAAGCTTTTGTCCGGTTGAAATAGTATTGATTATTATGACTAAAAACAACCTGAGGATTGATTATAGACATCGTTTGACATGTTTCTACGAACTTTACTGATACTTTTCAGATTTTTCGTCTGTCTGTTGTGACTGCCTTTGAGCCTGTGGATTACTGAACAAAACGCTTTGTTTTTTTATATAAAGAGGTAATTTATCGAACAAAACAAACATTTATTGAGTAAATGGGAGTCTTGTGAGTGCAACCATATGAAGATCATCAAAGGTAAGTGATTAATTTTATCACTATTTCTGACTTTTTTTACTCGTCTACTTGGCTGGTAACTGTTTGTAATTATTTGTCTTCTGGGCGCTGTTCTCAGATAATCGCATGGTATGCTTTCGCCGTAAAGCCTTTTTTCAATCTGACACCGTGGTTGGATTAACAAGAAGTTAATCTTTAAACTGATGTTTAACACTTGTATGTTTTATGAATTTTTATAATGAGTATTTCTGTTTTTGAATTTGGCGCTCTGCAATTTCACTGGATGTTGGCCAGGTGGGACGGTAGCGTCCCACACCCCCTAGAGAGGTTAAAGGTCTTGCTCACATTGGCTGCGGAGAGCGTGATCACACAGTCGTCCGGAACAGCTGATGCTCTCAAGCATGTTTCAGTGTTATTTTCCTCGAAGCGAGCATAGAAGTTATTTAGCTCGTCTGGCACGCTCGTGTCACTGGGCAGCTCTCGGTTGCTTCCCTTTGCAGGCGCTGCCACATCCGACAAGCGTCGGAGCCGGTGTAGTACGATTCAATCTTAGTCCTGTATTGACGCTTTGCCTGTTTGATGGTTCGTCGGAGGGCATCGCAGGATTTCTTATAAGCTTCCGAGTTTGAGTCCTGCTCCTTGAAAGCGGCAGCTCTACCCTTTAGCTCAGTGCGGATATTGCCTGTAATCCATGGCTTCTGGTTGGGGTATGTACAGTGAGGGAAAAAGGTATTTGATCCCCTGCTTATTTTGTACGTTTGCCCACTAACAAAGAAATGATCAGTCTATAATTTTAATGGTAGGTTTATTTGAACAGTGAGAGACAGAATAACAACAAAAAAATCCAGAAAAACGCATGTCAAAAATGTTATAAAATGATTTGCATTTTAATGTGGGGATGACGTCATCGATGCACTTATTGATGAATCCATTGACTGATGTGGTGTACTCCTCAATGCCATCGGAAGAATCCTGGAACTTATTCCAGTCTGTGCTAGCAAAACAGCTACAAATAATACAGATGAAAACTCTCTAGGTAGATAGAGTATCTCATCATAAGCTGTAGACCACACTACTTCAAGCAAACAAAACGTTGAGACTTCCTTCGATATCGTGCACCAGCTGTTGATTACAAATATACATAGACCGCCACCCGTTGTCTTACCAGAGGCTGCTGTTCTGTACTGCCGAGTTTACATATACAGTTGATGTCGGAAGTTTACATACACCTTAGCCAAATACATTTAAACTCAGTTTTTCACAATTCCTGACATTTAACCTCTTACATCTAGACGTTCCGCTAGCGGAACACCTGCTCCAATATCCAATGATAGGCGTGGCGCGAATTACAAATTCCTCAAAAATACAAAAACTTCAATTTTTCAAACATATGACTATTTCACAGCATTTTAAAGACAAGACTCTCCTTTATCTAACCACACTGTCCGATTTCAAAAATGCTTTACAGCGAAAGCAAAACATTAGATTATGTCAGCAGAGTACCAAGCCAGAAATAATCAGACACCCATTTTTCAAGCGAGTATATAATGTCACAAAAACCCAGAAGACAGCTAAATGCAGCACTAACCTTTGATGATCTTCATCAGATGACACACCTAGGACATTATGTTATACAATAAATGCATGTTTTGTTCAATCAAGTTCATATTTATATCAAAAAACGGCTTTTTACATTAGCATGTGACGTTCAGAACTAGCAAACTTCCGGGGAATTTGCTAACAATTTACTAAATTACTCACGATAAACGTTCACAAAAAGCATAACAATTATTTTAAGAATTATAGATACAGAACTCCTCTATGCACTCGATATGTCCGATTTTAAAATAGCTTTTTGGTGAAAGCACATTTTGCAATATTCTAAGTACATAGCCCAGCCATCACGGGCTAGCTATTTAGACACCCGGCAAGTTTAGCACTCACCAATATCAGATTTACTATTATAAAAGTTTGATTACCTTTTGTTGTCTTCGTCAGAATGCATTCCCAGGACTGCTACTTCAATAACAAATGTTGGTTTGGTCCAAAATAATCCATCGTTATATCCGAATAGCGGCGTTTTGTTCGTGCGTCCCAGACACTATCCGAAATGGTAAATCAGGGTCGTGCGCATGGCGCAATTCGTGACAAAAAAAATCTAAATATTCCATTACCGTACTTCGAAGCATGTCAACCGTTGTTTAAAATCAATTTTTATGCCATTTTTCTCGTAAAAAAGCGATAATATTCCGACCGGGAATGTCCATTTAGCTAAACAGAGGAAAGAAAACAAAGCTTTCGGTCGTCGCGAGCACGAGCCTGAGTCTCACAGTACTGTAACCAGCCACTACCCAAACGCGCTACTTTGTTTCAGCCAGAGCCTGCAAAGCCACGATTCAGCATTTTGCCGCATTCTGAGAGCCTATGGCAGCCGTAGGAAGTGTCACGGGACAGCTAAGATCCTCACTCTTCAATAAACAGAGACAAGAAGAACGACACCTTGTCAGACAGGCCACTTCCTGCATGAAATCTTCTCAGGTTTTTGCCTGCCATATGAGTTCTGTTATACTCACAGACACCATTCAAACAGTTTTAGAAACTTTAGGGTGTTTTCTATCCAAAGCCAATAATTATATGCATATTCTAGTTACTGGGCAGGAGTAGTAACCAGATTAAATCGGGTACATTTTTTATCCAGCCGTGAAAATACTGCCCCCTAGCCATAACAGGTTAATCAAAGTAACAATTCCCTGTCTTAGGTCAGTTATGATCACGACTTTATTTTAAGAATGTGAAATGTCAGAATAATAGAGAATGATAGTACAGAGAATGATTTATTTAAGCTTGTATTTCTTTCATCACATTCCCAGTGGGTCAGAAGTTTACATACACTCAATTAGTATTTCATAGCATTGCCTTTAAATTGTTTGACTTGGGTCAAATGTTTCAGGTAGCCTTCCACAAGCTTCCCACAATAAGTTGGGTGAATTTTGGCCCATTCCTCCTGACAGAGCTGGTGTAACTAGGTCAGGTTTGTAGGCCTCCTTGCTCGCATACGCTTTTTCAGTTCTGCCCACAAATCTTCTATAGGATTGAGGTCAGGGCTTTGTGATGGCCACTCCAATACCTTGACTTTGTTGTCCTTAAGCCACTTTGCCACAACTTTGGAAGTATGCTTGGGGTCATTGTCCATTTGGAAGACCCATTTGTGACCAAGCTTTAACTTCCTGACTAATGTCTTAGGATGTTGCTTCAATATATCCACATAATTGCCCTCCAGAATCTTAACAAGGTCCATTACTGATCTCTGGGATTGATTTGCACTTTTGGCACCAAAGTACGCTCATCTCTAGGAGACAGAATGCGTGTCCTTCCTGAGCGGAATGTTGGCTGCGTGGTCCCATGTTGTTTATACTTGCGTACTATTGTTTGTACAGATGAACGTGGTAACTTTAGGCGTTTGGAAATTGCTCCCAATGATGAATCAGACTTGTGGAGGTCTACAATTTGTTCCTGAGGTCTTGGCTGATTTCTTTTCATTTTCCCATGATGTCAAGCAAAGAGGCACTGAGTTTGAAGGTAGGCCTTGAAATACATCCTCAGGTACATCTCCAATTGACTCAAATTCTGTCAATTAGCCTATCAGAAGCTCCTAAAGCCATGACATCATTTTCTGGAATTTTCCAAGCTATGTAAAGTCACAGTCAACTTAGTGTATGTAAACTTCTGACCCACTGGAATTGTGATACAGTGAATTATAAGTGAAATAATCTGTCTGTAAACAATTGTTGGAAAAATTACTTGTGTCATGCACAAAGTAGATGTACTAACCGACTTGCCAAAACTATAGTTTGTTAACAAGACATTTGTGGAGTGGTTGAAAATAAGTTTTAATGACTCCAACCTAAGTGTATGTAAACTTACGACTTCAAATGTATTTGGCTAAGGTGTATGTTAACTTTCGACTTCAACTGTATATACTAGGCGGTGTCAGAGGAAGGCCCAAAAAATTATTAAAGACTCCAGTCAACCAAGTCATAGACTGTTCCCTCTGCTACCGCACGGCAAGCGGTACCTGAGTCTAGGACCAAAAGGCTCCTTAACAGCTTCAACCGCTAAGCCATATGACTGCTGACCAAATCATCAAATGGCCACCCAGATTACTTACAATGACACTTTGTTTTTACACTGCTGCTACTCGCTGTTTATTATCTATGCATAGTCACTTTACAAATTACCTCGACTAACCTGTACCCCCACACATTGACTCAGTACCGGTACCCCCTGTGTATAGCCTTGTTATTGTTATGTAGTTTTGTTGTGTTACTTGTTTTGATTTTTTTTTTTTCACTTTAGTTTTTTAGTAAATATTTTCTTAACTCCATTTCTTTAACTGCATTGTTGGTTAAGGGCTTGTAAATATGCATTTCACTGTATTCGGCGCATGTGGCAAATAACATTTGATTTGATTTGAAATCTTCTTTTTCAACTTGTTTTCTTTCAGGGACTAAACAGGGCAATTGATGCTTTGGCAGGACAAATCCCTATTTCCCGATTGGTGTGGAGGTAAGAATTTGTATCATTATCTATTTATTTTTTTGATGAAATTCAGCTAGCTGTTTTTTGCTCCATTTAGGCTTGCTTGCTAGCTAGCCAAGAAATTTGTTGTGCAGGGGGCTGAGATCTAAGCAGGACAGGAGACTGCAGACCTGCAGATGGGGCAGCTAACTTTTGGCCTATCATCGCAGGGGGCTCTAAGCCTGGCAGGCTAGGATGAAGCGTACTCAATAAGGAGGGGGTCTGCGGTCCATGCAGGGCAGGATATTTTAGACCTATTTGACGGTCATGACATACTTGGCTTACTGGGAAGGCAGGGAACTCTAAACATGACCCTACTTGAAAGGAAGGGAACTCTGACCTTAACGGAAAGGAGGGGAACTCTGACCTTAACGGAAAGGAGGGGAACTCTGACCCTACCGGGAAGGAAGGGAACTGTAACCCTAAATCCCCCTCAATCACGGAGGGTTGTGCCAACCTAACTTAGAAATACATTTGACGATAGAATTCTCCCCATACCCTCCTTCTAGGCAAGTCTATTGTCCAGCTACCTGCTAATAGCCATAATGGCACAGTACAACGTAACCATGTGTGTTTGAAAGAGTATTTAGTGAAAATGATATCCTGATGATGGTTTTTATGTGGGGTTGAAATGAGAGGGAACTTTCCAGGGTGACACAGAGGCTTTTGACTTGTGTTAACAAAGGTACTGGGAAACCATCTATGGTGATGCTGAGGTTGTACTGTTTGGAGAGGTTGGATTTGGAGCCGATGAGCATGAGCTCTGTCTTGTTGCTGTTAAGTTTTAGGCGGTTCATTCTCATCTAGCTCTGGATGTCTTGAAGGCAGCTGATGAGGGAGGGGAGTGGTGGGTTTGTTGGGAGATGTCTTTTGGGTGTTATCTGCATTGCAGTGGAAGTGAACTTTGATTTTGCATCTTTCCCAGGGGTAGGTCACGCACCCTGATCTGTGATTTTTCAGTTGCACAAACTGTTGGCGGTCAGTGAGGTAGGAGGAAAACCAGGAGAGTGCAACACCCGTGACACCAACTAGACGTTTCATGAGGAGTGGGTAGGAGATGGTATGAAAGGCTGCATTCAGGTCGAGGAGGATGAGGATGGATAGCAGCCCTGAGTCAGCTGCATGGAGGGGGTTGTTACTTATTTTGACCAGGGCTGTTTCAGTGTTGTGTTTGGAGCAGAAACCAGACTGGAATGGTTCGTGAATGTTATGTAGTTGAGTGGCCACAACCCACTCCAGTATTTTGGAGAGGAAGGGAAGGTTTAAGATGGACTGAAGTTGTTCAGGAATTTATCGCACTGCTTGAGGGAAGGTTCTGCAGGGAAGTTGTCAGGAGGCTGAAGTAGGAAATTCACTGTGAAGAAGTGGACTTTTGGGTTGTTTTTACCAGAGTTTATGATGTCGGAGTAATAGGATGTTCTTGCAGCTGAGATGGCATTCTTATATTTTAACAGGTGATCTGTGTATGCTTGAGAGTGAACTACTCAACCGTCTACTTGTACAAATGCTCGGGACGCCGTGCACTGGCTTTTAACAGGCGTAGCTCCGAGGTGTACCAGGGAGCAGTGTGAGTGAAGGAGGCTGAGTGGGTTTTGAGGGGAGCGAATGGCACTGGAGGAGATGAATGCCAATGTACGGGCTCCAAACCAATGCTGCTATTGTGTGTTTTTTTGCGTTATTTGTAACTTATTTTGTACATAATGTTTCTGCCACCTCCTCTTACGACCGAAAAGAGCTTTTGGATATCAGGACAGCGATTACTTACCTCGAACAGGACAAAGATTTTTTTTCCTTAACGAGTAGTACGCGAAGGATTTACTTCAGACACCGGACAAGGCCCAAATCTCTGTCATTCGCATGAAGAAGAGACGGAGATATCGGGGACAGGGGTCAGGGTGCCTTGTAAGGATCCAACGGCGATTGGGAAATCCGCCTCTACCATCAGTCCTATTAGCCAACATGCAATCATTAGATAATAAACTGGATGAGCTCTGATCAAGACTATCCTACCAAAGGCGACATTAAAAACGGTAATATATTATGTTTCACCGAGTCATGGCTGAACGACAACATGGATAACATACAGCTGGCTGGGTTTTCCATGCATCAGCAAGTTAGAACGCCTGCCTCGGGTAAGACAAGGGGTGGCGGTTTGTGTCTATTTGTAAATAACAGCTGGTGCACCAAATCTAATATTAACTTCTTTGGGATACCCCCCCCCCCCCCCCCTTCTCTCAATTTCTGCCTGAAGACATACCCTAATCTAACTGTCTGTAGCTCAGGCCCAGAAGCAAGGATATGCATATTCTTGGTATCATTTGAAAGGAAACACTCTGAAGTTTGTGGAAATGTGAATTGAATGTAGGAGAATATAACACAATAGATCTGGTAGTAGAAAATACAAGGAAATAAACATACGTTTTCTGTTTTTTATTGTTGTTGCATCATCTTCCAACTGCACAAGAACAGCCAAACATTCAGATATGATGCTGGCGATAATTTCGATGCAGAACATAAGAGGGAAACAGTATTTGAGAAAGGTTTCAGACAGATATCTCAGGAATGAGTGAGCTACATGACATTGAGCATGTAGTCACCCAGGTGTCCCACACAAGTTGCCCAAATGTACCCAAGTGGCCGAATTGGTACAGTGATACATTTTGATGTAAATAACTATATACAAAATACTAAAATGATATTCTAACTCACCCCTCCAAAAAATGTACCAAAAATGTTTTGAAACATTTGAAAACATTTAAAATAACAAGGGTAACTATTTACACACATGCAATGTATAATGTACAATATTGTGAAGACCCTCAGTCCTCTACACAAAATTGTGCTTCTAATGCCATGCCCCATAGCAGTCTCTTTCTGGGTTACTGAACAAGTGGTGCAGGTGATGGGGCATTTCCTGTGACAAAGCGCCCAACGACGCCTCCCCACTGTGCCGTTTTTGCCCTGAGGCACATTCATGCCTGCAGAGATGAATTTGGGCAGGTGAACACCACTGGTTGAAGGAGCAGAAGGGACAGAGGTGGACTTGCTGTAGCAAGCAAGCTCCTGGATGAGCAGCTCTCTGTAGGCTAGCTGTGAGATGGGGGACTGTCCACAGCTCTTAGCCATTTCCTTCTGGAGGATGAAGGAATTCACCACAGCAATGTCGATGAAATGATAAAAAAAATGTCTTGTACCATTTCATTGTCTTGTGGAGAACATTGTAGTAACCTATCAGCGCGTCTGACAGGTCCACACCTCCCATGCCCTTGTTGTAATCCTTTATAGCTACAGGAATGGGGACATTTTTGGTGGTCCATGCCCCAGTAGTGCCCTTCACACGCCTGACGACGTGATCTCCACTGAAGGACTTGTGGATACTGGAGCACATGACCACCTCTCTGGTATCCATCCACTTCACAAAGAGCAGGCCATCTTGGCGAATCCATCTCATGGTACCCCGCTCAGCCCGCTTAGGCATGCCATTCACCTTGGTTTTCGGAAAGCCCACTCTGTTGTTCCGAATGGTGCCACAAGCCCACACATCCAGCTTCCTCAGGTCTGCAAACAAGGTAGGGCTTGTGTAAAAGTTGTCCACAAAAAGTTTGTAGCCCTTCCCCAGCAGTTCAAAATTGAATAACTCCATAACGGAATCATAACTGAGTCCCTTACCGGTCGCAAAACTGCTCTTCCCCTCATAAACAAAAACATTGCACGTGTATGCACACGCAGAATCAGCCAAAACAAACAGTTTGTAACCCCATTTAGTAGGTTTGTTACGCATGTATTGTTTTAGGCCAATTCTGGCCTTTGAGGCTACCATCCTCTCATCAATGGAAAGGTTCTGGGCGGGCTGAAAATAGGTCTTGCAGGCCTCAACCACACTGTGGTAGAGAGGTTTTATTTTGCAGAGCTTATCAAACCTTGCTGTGCCTCGCTTCTTCTCGTTGTCCTCATCAACTTCTGGGTCTCTGATATGAAGTGCCGTGAGATTGTCAGAAACCTTTTGCATGACATGACAGTGGAGGGGAAAGGCAGTTGATAGAGGGGAGCAGTTTTCCAGTAGTCTTTCAGGGTTTTCAGCTTCACAAGACCCATGTAAATGACCATTGACAGGTAACAAAAAAGATCTGACATGGAAATGGGCTTTCATCCCTCTTTCTTGCATGCCTCCTTCTTAGCACCATACTTATTAGTGTTCAACACCAGGGAATCAACAACTGACGAGGTGAAAAACAGCTGAAAAAATTGAATGGGGCTGTACTTTGAGGTCATGTCCAGCTGAGGTCCTGGTGGCCTTTTTGGTCTGAATGTTGGAAAAAGTGGCTCGAGGTATAGGCCTGGAAAGTATGACAGAACTTTGCAGGCTATCTCTGCAGTAGATTGCAACTCCTCCCCCTTTGGCAATTCTATCTTGACGAAAAATGTTGTAGTTGGGTATGGAAATCTCAGAATTTTTGGTGGCCTTCCTAAGCCAGGATTCAGACACGGCAAGGACATCAGGGTTGGCGGAGTGTGCTAAAGCAGTGAGTAAAACAAACTTAGGGAGGAGGCTTCTGATGTTGACATGTATGAAACCAAGGCTTTTTCAATCACAGAAGTCAACCAATGAGGGTGCCTGGGGACATGCAGGGCCTGGGTTTACCTCCACATCACCCGAGGAACAGAGGAGGAGTAGGATGAGGGTACGGCTAAAGGCTATCAAAACTGGTCGCCTAGAGCGTTGGGGACAAAGAATAAAAGGAGCGGATTTCTGGGCGTGGTAGAATAGATTCAGGGCATAATGTGCAGACAGGGGTATGGTGGGGTGCGGGTACAGCGGAGGTAAGCCCAGGCACTGAGTGATGATAAGAGAGGTTGTATCTCTGGACATGCTGGTTATAATGGGTGAGGTCATTGCATGTGTGGGAGGTGGGACAAAGGAGGTAACAGAGGTATGATGAGTGGAACTAGCGGCTCCATTGTAAACTAAAACAATAACTAACCTAAGCAACAGTATACAAGGCATATTGACATATGAGAGAGACATACAGCGAGGCATAAAGTAATCACAGGTGTTGATTGGGAGAGCTAGCTAGACAACAACGGGTGAGACAACAGCTGATCAGCTAAAACAACAACAAGTAAAATGGCGATGAATGGGCAGAGAGGGTCGGTTAACTACACACACAGCCTGAGTTCACGGCTGGGGCCGACAGATAAACAAATAATAAACAGAATGGAGTACCGTGATTAATGGCGCTTAAAAGTTAGTAGCCCGGGGCTAGTAGAAGCGTCTGCTCCGACGG
This sequence comes from Salmo salar, assembly GCF_965601325.2. NCBI lineage: Eukaryota > Metazoa > Chordata > Actinopteri > Salmoniformes > Salmonidae > Salmo > Salmo salar. The sequence goes on from NC_138316.1 coordinate 5,057,237, forward strand.
AGGCCGGTTGGAGGCACAGCGGATGGAGTATTCGTCGGCAGACCAGTCGTGGTAGCCCCCCGGCACATAAACTATTGCAGCATAAACACTGGAGGCTGATACAGGAGGGGTCGGGAGACACTTTGGCCCCATCCGACGATAACCCCGGACAGGGCCAACCAGGCAGGATATAACCCCACCCAGTTTGACAAAGCACAGCCCCCACACCACTAGAGGGATATCTTAAAAACACCAACTTACTATCCTGAAACAAGGCTGAGTATAGCCCACGAAGATCTCGCCTATGGCACAAACCCGAGAGGGGTGCCAAACCCAGACATGAAGATCACGTCTGTGACTCAACCCACTCAAGTGAAGCATCCCTCCTAGGGACGGGATAGAAGAGAGCACCAGAAAGCCAGTGACAGCCCCCGTAATAGTGTTAGAGGCAGAGAATCCCAGTGGAGAGAGGCCAGGCAGAGACAAGGGCGGTTCGTTGCTCCAGTGCCTTTCCGTTCACCTTCACATCCCTGGGCCAGACTACACTCAATCATAGGACCTACTGAAGAGAGGAGTCTTCAATAAAGACTTAAAGGTCGAGACGGAGTCTACGTATGTCACATGGATAGGCAGACAATTCCATGAAAATGGAGCTCTAAGGGAGAATTCCCTGCCTCCAGCTGTTTATTTAGAAATTCTAGGGACAATAAGGAGGCCTGCGTCGTGTGACCGTAGCGTACGTGTAGGTATGTATGGCAGGACCAAATCGGAGAGATAGGTAGAGCAAGCCCATGTAATGCTTTGCAGGTTATCCTGTTACGGCTGGGGATTCCGCTAGCGGAACGTTTCAACAACATCCGGTGAAATTGCAAAGCGCGAAATCCCAACATTTTTTTAAATATTTAACTTTCATAAGTGCAATACACTAAATTAAAGTTTAACTTCTTGTTAATCTAGCCACCATGTCAGATTTCAAAAAGGCTTTACGGCGAAAGCAAACCATGCGATTATCTGAGGACAGCACCCCATCAAACAAAAACATGACAATCATATTTCAACCAGCCAGGCATGACACAAATCTCAGAAATAACGTTATAATTCATGCCTTACCTTTGAAGAGCTTCTTCTGTTGGCACTCCAATATGTCCCATAAACATCACAAATGGTCCTTTTGTTCAATTAATTCCATCGTTATATCTCCAAAATGTCCATTTATTTGGCGCATTTGGTTCAGAAAAACACTGGTGCCAACTCACCCAACATGACTACAAAATATCTAATAACCTGTTTAGGATAGGGGGCAGTATTTTCACGGCCGGATAAAAAACGTACCCAATTTAATCTGGTTATTACTCCTGCCCAGAAACTAGAATATGCATATAATTATTTGATTTGGATAGAAAACACCCTAAAGTTTCTAAAACTGTTTGAATGGTGTCTGTGAGTATAACAGAACTCATATGGCAGGCCAAAACCTGAGAAGATTCTATATGGGAAGTGCCCTGTCTGACCATTTCTTGGCCTTCTGTAGCCTCTTTATCGAAAATACAGAATCTCTGCTGTAATATGACATTTTCTAAGGCTCCCATAGGCTCTCAGAAGGCGCCAGAACGGGGAATGATAACTCTGCAGTCCCTGGGCGAAAAACAGTAGGGGTTTTGGAAAGTGGTCATTCTGAGAACAATGACACTGGTGCGCGCGTGCATGTGAAGACTCCATTTTCTTCTTTCAGTGTTTGAACGGATACGTCTTCCGGTTGGAATATTATTGCTATTTTACGAGAAAAATTGCATAAAAATGTATTGTAAACAGTGTTTGACATGCTTCGAAGTACGGTAATGGAATATTTTTGAAATTCTTTGTCAAGAAACGCGCCGGCTCGTCACCCTTCGGATAGTGATTTGAACGCACTAACAAAACGGAGCTATTTGGATATAACTATGGATTATTTGGAACCAAAACAACATTGGGTGTTGAAGTAGAAGTCCTGGGAGTGCATTCTGACGAAGAACAGCAAAGGTAATCCAATTTTTCTTATAGTAAATCTGAGTTTGGTGAGTGCCAAACTTGGTGGGTGACAAAATAGCTAGCCGTGATGGCCGGGCTATCTACTCAGAATATTGCGAAATGTGCTTTCATCGAAAAGCTAATTTAAAATCGGACACCACGATTGCATAAAGGAGTTCTGTATCTATAATTCTTTAAATAATTGTTATGTTTTTTGTGAACGTTTATCGTGAGTAATTTAGTAAATTCACCGGAAGTTTTCAGTGGGTATGCTAGTTCTGAACGTCACATGCTAATGTAAAAAGCTGTTTTTTGATATAAATATGAACTTGATTGAACAAAACATGCATGTATTGTCTAACATAATGTCCTAGGAGTGTCATCTGATGAAGATCATCAATGGTTAATGCTGCATTTAGCTGTGGTTTTGGTTTTTGTGACATTATATGCTAGCTTGAAAAATGGGTGTGTGATTATTTCTGGCTGGGTACTCTCCTGACATAATCTAATGTTTTGCTTTCGTTGTAAAGCCTTTTTGAAATCGGACAATGTGGTTAGATAAAGGAGAGTCTTGTCTTTATAATGGTGTAAAATAGTCATATATTTGAAAAATTGAAGTTTTTGGATTTATCATTGGATATTGGTGAGGCGTTCCGCTAGCGGAACATCTAGATGTAAGAGGATAAGTTACCTGTAAACTTTGTCCAAACATTTCAAACAACTTTCCTAATCCAACTTTAGATATTTTAAAACGTAAACAATTGATAAAATTTAAGACGGGATAAACTGTGTTCAATACTGGACGAAAACAAAGTGAAGCACGTTCCAGGTTGCGCGCACCAAAACATTAGAGTGCACTAGGCTGGACCCTCGTTCTGAATAGCCGTACTTTTTAATTTCTCTACAGAAAAAGATCAACCAATTTCTAAACTGTGGACATCTAGTGGAAGCAATAGGAACTGCAACCAAGTGCCACAGAAATCTAGGTTCCCATAGAAGACATCATTTTAGACATTTTACATTTTAGTCATTTAGCAGACGCTCTTATCCAGAGCGACTTACAGTAGTGAATACATACATTTCATTTTCATTTCATTTTTTTTTGTACTGGCCCCCCGTGGGAATCGAACCCACAACCCTGGCGTTGCACACACCATGCTCTACCAACTGAGCCACAGGGAAGGCTAATTGAAAACACAGTGAACTCAAAAAAAACATTCCTGGATGGTTTGTCCTCGGGGTTTCGCCTGCCAAATAAATTCTGTTATACTCACCAACATTATTTTAACAGTTTCAGAAACTTTATAGTGTTTTCTATCCAAATCTACTAATTATATGCATATCCTCACTTCTGGGCCTGAGTAGCAGGCAGTTTACTTTAGGCACGCTTTTCATCAGGACGTGAAAATACTGCCCCCTATCCCAAACAGGTTATCAGTAAATCCTGAAATCAGCCCTAGCCTTTACAGGAAGCCAGTATAGAGAGGCTAGCACTGGAGTAATATGATCAAATTTTTGGGTTCTAGTCAAGATTCTAGCAGCCGTGTTTAGCACTAACTGAAGTTTATTTTGTGCTTTATCCGGGTAGCCGGAAAGTAGAACATTGCAGTAGTCTAATCTAGAAGTGACAAAAGCATGGATTAACTTTTCTGCATCATTTTTGGACAGAAAGTTCCTGATTTTTGCAATGTTTTGAAGGTGAAAAAAAGCTGTCCTTGAAATAGTCTTGATATGTTCATCAAAAGAGAGTTCAGGGCCCAGAGTAACACCAGGTCCTTCACTGTTTTATTTGAGACGACTGTACAACCATCAAGATTAATTGTCAGATTCAACAGATCTCTTTGTTTCTTGGGACACAGGACTGGGATCTCTGTTTTGTCCAAGTTTAAAGTTAAACATTTGCTGCCATCCACTTCTTTATGTCTGAAACACAGGCTTCCAGGAAGGGGAATTTTGGGGCTTCCCCATGTTTCATCGAAATGTACAGCTGTGCATCATCCGCATAGCAGTAAAAGTTAACATTATTTTTCCGAATGACATCACCAAGAGGTAGAATATATAGTGAAAACTATAGTGGTCCTAAAACGGAACCTTGAGAAACACTGACACTTACAGTTGATTTGTCAGATGACAAACCATCCACAGAGACAAACTGATATCTTTCCGACAGATAAGATGTAAACCAGGCCAGTACTTGTCGTGTAGACCAATTTGAGTTTCCAATCTCACCAAAAGAATGTCATGATCGATGGTGTCAAAAGCAGCGCTAAGGTCTAGGAGCACGAGGACAGACGCAGAGCCTTGGTCTGACGCCATTAAAAGGTCATTTACTACCTTCATGAGTGCAATCTCAGTGCTATGATGGGGTCTAAAACCAGACTGAAGCATTTCAAATACGTCCTTTATCTTCAGGAAGGCAGTTAGCTTTTTCAAACTGTTTGATAGGAATGGAAGATTTGATATAGGCCGATAGTTTTTATATTTTCTGGGTCAAGATTTGTCATTTTGACCCAGAAAATGATTTTTAATTAGCTTTACGACAGTATCAAAAATACATTTTGGATTGTTCTTATTATCCTCAATTAAGTTGGAAAAATAGGCTGATCGAACAGCAGTGAGGGCTCTTCGATATTGTACAGTACTGTCTTTCCAAGCTAGTCGGAAGACTTCCAGTTTGGTGGAGCGCCATTTCCGTTCCAATTTTCTGTAAGTCTCACAACTTCCGCCGAAGTCGGCTCCTCTCCTTGTTTGGGCGGTGTTCGGCGATCGACGTCACCGGCTTTCTAGCCATCGCCGCTCCATTTCTCATATGTCCATTTGTTTTGTCTTGTTCCATACACACCTTGTTTTCATTCCATAATCACACTGATGTATTTAGTCCTCTGTTCCCATCCATGTCTTTGTGTGTAATTGTTTCGTGTTACGTGGGTGTGTGATTATTTCTGGCTGGGTACTCTCCTGACATAATCTAATGTTTTGCTTTCGTTGTAAAGCCTTTTTGAAATCGGACAGTGTGGTTAGATTAACGAGAGTCTTGTCTTTAAAATGGTGTAAAATAGTCATATGTTTGAGAAATTGAAGTAATAGCATTTCTAAGGTATTTGAATAACGCGCCACAGGATTCCACTGGCTGTTACGTAGGTGGGACGATTTCGTCCCACTGGCCCTAGAGAAGTTAAATAATGTGTCCCTGAATAAAGGGGGGGTCAAAATCAAAAGTAATAGTCAGTATCTGGTGTGGCCACCAACTGCATTAGGTACTGCAGTGCATCTTCTCCTCATGGACTGCACCAGATTTGCCAGTTCTTGCTGTGAGATGTTACTCCACTCTTCCACCAAGGCACTTGCAAGTTCCCTGACATTTCTGGGTGGAATGGCCCTAGCCCTCACCCTCCGATCCAACAGGTCCCAGACATGCTCAATGGGATTGAGATCCGAGCTCTTCACTGCCATGGCAGAACAAGGACTTTCCTGTCTTGCAGGAAATCACGCACAGAACGAGCAGTATGGCTGGTGGCATTGTCATGCTGGAGGGTCATGTCAGGATGAGCCTGCAGGAAGGGTACCACATGAGGGAGGAGGATGTCTTCCCTGTAACGCACAGCGTGGAGATTGCCTGCAATGACAACAAGCTCAGTCCGATGATGCTGTGACACACCGCCCCAGACCATGACACCTCCAAATCGATCCCACTCCAGAGTACAGGCCTTGATGTAACGCTCATTCCTTCGACGATAAACGTGAATCGGACCATCACCCCTGGTGAGACAAAACCGGGACTCGTCAGCCAAGAGCACTTTTTGCCAGTCCTGTCTGGTCCAGCGATGGTGGGTTTGTGCCCATAGGTGACGTTGTTGCCGGTGATGTCTGGTGAGGACCTGCCTTATAACAGGCCTACAAGCCCTCAGTCCAGCCTCTCTCAGCCTAGGGCAAACAGTCTGAGCACTGATGGAAGGATTGTGTGTTCCTGGTGTAACTCGGGCAGTTTTTGTTGTCATCCTGTACCTATCCTGCAGGTGTGATGTTCAGATGTACCGATCCTGTGCAGGTGTTGTTACACGTGGTCTGCGACTGCGAGGACGATCAGCTGTCCATCCTGTCTCCCTGTAGCGCTGTCTTAGGCGTCTCACAGTACGGACATTGCAATTTATTGCCCTAGCCACATCTGCAGTCCTTATGCCTCCTTGCAGCATACTTGAGCCACATTCACGCAGATGAGCAGGGACCCTGGGCATCTTTCTTTTGGTGTTTTTCAGAGTCAGTAGAAAGGCCTCTTTAGTGTCCTAAGTTATCATAACTGTGACCTTAATTGCCTACCGTCTGGAAGCTGTTAGTGTCATTCCACAGGTGCATGTTCATTAATTGTTCATTGAACAAGCATGGGAAACATTGTTTAAACTCTGAAGACCTGTTATTTGGATTTTTATGAATTATCTTTGAAAGACAGGATCCTGAAAAAGGGATGTTTCTTTTTTTGCTTAGTTTAGTTCATAATTAATAGTATAACAAATCTGAATGCAAGCACAATAAGTTGAGTCCGTCTGCACATTTCAGCCTTGGTTTGGAATTGATAGCTTAAACGGTTAAAGCGTAGTACCGTCTAGGATTTTATGATTTTTTACCATTCTAGTCTTTGGCCTTTGAAATTCAAATATGGTTGTCATATAAAAAGTCATATAAAAAGTATAAATAGTATCAAAAATAATGAATCTAAGTTAGGGCAGTCTGCACATTTGAAAGTTGGTTTATGTTGATAGCTGAAACAGTTTAAGCGTTAGAGCCGGCAGAAGAAGTAAAATAATATGAGTATTCAAGAGTTCTAGACAGGTCTTGCTTTCAGCAAGCACATTCATTACATGGGATTGGTGCATGCAGGTTGGCTGCTAGGTAATTATACATTGGGTCTTTGACCTGGTTTGCTAACTACCTCTCTCAAAGAGTGCAGTGTATAAAGTCAGAAAATCTGCTGTCTCAGCCACTGCCTGTCACCAAAGGATTACCCCAAGTCTCGATCCTAGGCCCCACGCTCTTCTCAGTTTACATCAACAACATAGCTCAGGCAGTAGGAAGCTCTCTCATCCATTTATATGCAGATGATACAGTCTTATACTCAGCTGGCCCCTCCCTGGATTTTGTGTTAAATGCTCTACAACAAAGCTTTCTTAGTGTCCAACAAGCTTTCTCTACCCGTAAAACTTGTTCTGAACACCTCCAAAACAAAGGTCATGTGGTTTGGTAAGAAGAATGCACCTCTTCCCACAGGTGTTATTACTACCGCTGAGGGTTTAGAGCTTGAGGTAGTCACCTCATACAAGTACTTGGGAGTATGGCTAGACGGTGCACTGTCCTTCTCTAAGTAACATATCAAAGCTGCAGGCTACATTTAAATCTAGACTTGGTTTCCTCTATCGCAATCGCTCCTCTTTCACCCCAGCTGCCAAACTAACCCTGATTCAGATGACCATCCTACCCATGCTAGATTACGGAGACATAATTTATAGGCCGGCAGGTAAGGGTGCTCTCAAGCGGCTAGATGTTCTTTACCATTCGGCCTTCAGATTTGCCACCAATGCTCCTTATAGGACACATCACTGCACTCTATACTCCTCTGTAAACTGGTCATCTCTGTATACCCGTCGCAAGGTTGATGCTTATTTATAAAACCATCTTAGGCCTCACTCTCCCCTATCTGAGATATCTACTGCACCCCTCATTCTCCACATACAACACCCATTCTGCCAGTCACATTCTGTTAAATGTCCCCAAAGCACACACATCCCTGGGTCGCTCCTCTTTTCAGTTCGCTGCAGCTAGCGACTGGAACGAGCTGCAACGAACACCTCATACTGGACAGTTTTATCTCAATCACTTCATTCAAAGACTCAATCATGGACACTCTTACTGACAGTTGTGGCTGCTTTGTATGATGTATTGCTGTCTCTACCTTCTTGACCTTTGTGCTGTTGACTTTGCCCAATAATGTTTGTACCATGTTTTTGTGCTGCTACCATGTTGTGTTGCTACCATGCTGTGTTGTCAAGTGTTTCTGCCTTGTTTTGTTGTTGTCTTAGGTCTCTCTTTATGTAGTGTTGTGTCTCTCCTGTTGTGATGTGTGTTAAAAATGGCTCTAAATACTTTTCTGTTCGTGATTTAAAAATTCTGATAAATAAGCACGTCAGGGGACGTTGGCCTATGGCGGTTCTAGTAATGACGTCATTCACAAGGCAAGAGGGGGTGCGCCCTGAGTCACTTCGCTGAGGCTATAGATTATCTGTGGGAGAGACATGAGATAGAGACTGATTAAGTGAATGAATAAAGTTTTAGTGGCAATCAGCTTTGAAATCAGCATATTTTGCATGGTATTAGAAACATAGTACCTGGTTTGTGAATTGATTATAGCTTCAGCTGTAAGCTAGCAAGAAAAGTTAGCCTACAAAGCTGGAAGCTACCGTTATCTTCTTGCATTGTAAAGTTTCCTAGCCTGTATGAACATAGTTTTGCGAACAGCCATTAAGTTTAAAAATTTCTACATGCCGTGTCGCATTATTCAAGTGTGTTAACTTCTGTGCAGCATTATAAGGGGGACATCGGCTGCGCAGATAGACAGAGTTGATCTGTGAGACACATTTGACAGAAATACCAAAAGTAACAAAAATTCTAGTACCAACTGGGCTCATTCTGTGCTTTATGCAATAGCCATTTGGCAACATATAGACAATCAACACAAATTCTCCCAAACTGACTGTGCATATTTTCCACAGACCACTTGCCTAAATGTTTCAGAAGTTTCCTGAGTTACAGTATGTTTGGCTATAAGAATAGGCAAAAAACATGATTTTACTGGATAGGTTCCTTGTTATTATCACATCCAAACCAAACATTCTCTTATTGTATGATGTCATATTCTATTTTTTTTTACTGTATTAAAAATGTAATATGACCATGTTGCTGACTGTATACCTGCACCATTCACAATGTTGCATTATAGTGCACAAAATGAACTGGATAAAAGTGTGTGCTATTTAGTTTCTAACAATGTCCCATATTTAGGAAAAGTCACAGAGTGAGAACCACCGCGTTTCTTTGCCAACAGTAATATATTTTTTAAGAGTGTCAACGGTCAAAAGTACCTTTGCGGCGGTTTTAGTAATAATATTTGAAAAATACTCCAACACGCTCTGCATTTCTTCAGTTATACTCGTACCTTTAGTGCACTTTATTTTATTTATTTTAATCTTATGTTAACTCTCAGTTTTTGTCATAGACATCATAGATGGCAATTGTTTTTAAACAACATCATCCATCATGGGGGTTAGCGACAGTTGCTGTCAATGAAGATGTCAAAGTTCAGTTAGATTGATCAGACAGATTGTACAGAAGTATATTGCACTTTGGAGGGTTCAGAGAGTTTAACATTTCCTCTCCCTGTGTCTTCTTACTCTATCCCACCCCCTTCCCAATCTCCTTCCACTCTCCTTCTCTCCCCAGGTTGACCCATGACATCAGCCTGAATGAGTTTGAGGATGACGACCTGTCTGAGATCACTGAGATCACAGATGAGTGTGGGATGAGTCTCAACTACATGGGCCTAGAGATTAAGGTAAGGTAGCACTTCAAACCTGCAGTTGCTTTATGACAGTCGCAAACACACACACACACACACACACACACACACATGCATAATGGTCTGGAGATTAAGTTAAAACACCACTTTAAAATATCAGTTTAAATATACTGCTCAAAAAATTAAAAGGGAACACTTAAACAACACATCCTAGATCTGAATATGAATATATATATATATATAATATATATAAATACTTTTTTCTTTACATAGTTGAATGTGCTGACAACAAAATCACACACAAATAATCAATGGAAATCCAATTGATCAACCCATGGAGGTCTGGATTTGGAGTCACACTCAAAATTAAAGTGGAAAACCACACTACAGGCTGATCCAACTTTGATGTAATGTCCTTAAAACAAGTCAAAATGAGGCTCAGTAGTGTGTGTGGCCTCCACGTGCCTGTATGACCTCCCTACAACGCCTGGGCATGCTCCTGATGAGGTGGCGGATGGTCTCCTGAGGGATCTCCTCCCAGACCTGGACTAAAGCATCCGCCAACTCCTGGACAGTCTGTGGTGCAATGTGGCGTTGGTGGATGGAGCGAGACATGATGTCCCAGATGTTCTCAATTGGATTCAGGTCTGGGGAACGGGCGGGCCAGTCCATAGCATCAATGCCTTCCTCTTGCAGGAACTGCTGACACACTCCAGCCACATGAGGTCTAGCATTGTCTTGCATTAGGAGGAACCCAGGGCCAACCGCACCAGCATATGGTCTCACAAGGGGTCTGAGGATCTCATCTCGGTACCTAATGGCAGTCAGGCTACCTCTGGAGAGCACATGGAGGGCTGTGCGGCCCCCCAAAGAAATGCCACCCCACACCATGACTGACCCACCGCCAAACCGGTCATGCTGGAGGATGTTGCAGGCAGCAGAACATTCTCCACGGCGTCTCCAGACTCTGTCACGTCTGTCACGTGCTCAGTGTGAACCTGCTTTCATCTGTGAAGACCACAGGGCACCAGTGGCGAATTTGCCAATCTTGGTGTTCTCTGGCAAATGCCAAATGTCCTGCACGGTGTTGGGCTGTAAGCACAACCCCCACCTGTGGACGTCGGGCCCTCATACCACTCTCATGGAGTCTGTTTCTGACCGTTTGAGCAGACACATGCACATTTGTGGCCTGTTGGAGGTCATTTTGCAGGGCTCTGGCAGTGCTTCTCCTGCTCCTCCTTGCACAAAGGCGGAGGTAGCGGTCCTGCTGCTGGGTTGTTGCCCTCCTACGGACTCCTCCACGTCTCCTGATGTACTGGCCTGTCTCCTGGTAGCGCCTCCATGCTCTGGACACTACGCTGACAGACCAAGCAAACCTTTTTGCCACAGCTCGCATTGATGTGCCATCCTGGATGAGCTGCACTACCTGAGCCACTTGTGTGGGTTGTAGACTCTGTCTCATGCTACCACTAGAGTGAAAGCACCGCCAGCATTCAAAAGTGACCAAAACATCAGCCAGGAAGCATAGGAACTGAGAAGTGGTCTGTGGTCTCCACCTGCAGAACCACTTCTTTATTGGGGGTGTCTTGCTAATTGCCTATAATTTCTACCTGTTGTCTATTACATTTGCACAACAGCATGTGAAATGTATTGTCAATCAGTGTTGCTTCCTAAGTGGACAGTTTGATTTCACAGAAGTGTGATTGACTTGGAGTTACATTGTGTTGTTTAAGTGTTCCCTTTATTTTTTGAGCAGTGTACTTACCGCTAATATAAACAACTCCACACAACAATATTGTCCAAATAATCTGTGCGCACCTCAGAATTTGTTTTGCCCAGTTGATTGGCTGGAAGTTTTTGAAATAGCCTAATTGGTCTGCGTCAGCAGTCCTGGATAAGGAAACATGTAGCCCTTTCCTGCTGTCAAATGGTTATTAATATTTTTCATAATTTCATAGTTAACCTGTTGGGGGTAGGGGGCAGTATTTGCACGGCCGGATAAAAAACGTACCCGATTTAATCTCGTTATTACTACTGCCCAGAAACTAGAATATGCATATAATTATTGGCTTTGGATAGAAAACACCCTAAAGTTTCTAAAACTGTTTGAATGGTGTCTGTGAGTATAACAGAACTCATATGGCAGGCAAAAACCTGAGAAGATTCCTTACAGGAAGTGACCTGTCTGACAAGTTCTTGTTCTTCTTGGCTCTCTTTAATGAAAACTGAGGATCTTTGCTGTTACATGACACTTCCTACGGCTCCCATAGGTTCTCAGAAGGCGGGGAAAAGCTGAATGATGTAATTCCAGCCACTGGCTGAAAAACATTAGCGCTTTTGGTAAGTGCTCTATCAGAGGACAATGGGACGGAGGCGCGTGCACGTGTCGACCCCATGTTTTTATTTTCTCTCTCTTTGAACCTAAACACGCTTTCCCGGTCGGAATATTATCTGACGAAGAACAGCAAAGGTAATAACATTTTTCTTATAGTAAATCTGACTTTGGTGAGGGCTAAACTTGTTGGGTGTCTAAATAGCTAGTCCTGTGATGCCAGGCTATCTACTTAGAATATTGCAAAATGTGCTTTCACTGAAAATCTATTTTAAAATCGGACATAGCGAGTGCATAGAGGAGTTCTGTATCTATAATTCTTAAAATAATTGTTATGTTTTTTGTGAACGTTTATCGTGAGTAATTTAGTAAATTCACCGGAAGTTTGCGGGGGGTATGCTAGTTATGAACGTCACATGCTAATGTAAAAAGCTGGTTTTTGATATAAATATGAACTTGATTGAACATGTTATACATGTATTGTATAACATAATGTCCTAAGATTGTCATCTGATGAAGATCATCAAAGGTTACTTCTGCATTTAGCTGTGATTTGGGTTTATGTGACATTATATGCTAGCTTGAAAAATGGGTGTCTGATTATTTCTGGCTGGGTACTCTGCTTACATAATCTAATGTTTTGCTTTCGTTGAAAAGCCTTTTTGAAATCGGACAGTGTGGTTAGATTAACGAGAGTCTTGTCTTTAAAATGGTGTAAAATAGTAATATGTTTGAAAAATTGAAGTTTTTGCATTTTTGAGGTTTTTGAATAACGCGCCACGGGATTACACTGGCTGTTACGTAGGTGGGACGATTTGGTGCCACCTACCCTAGAGAGGTTATTGTGCTGACGTTGCTTCCAGAAGCAGTTTGGAACTCGGTTGTGAGTGTTGCAACCGAGGACAAACGTTTTTTTTACACGCTACGCGCTTCAGCACTCGGCGCTCACGTTCTGTGCACTTGTGTAGCCTACCACTTCGTGACTGAGCCGTTGTTGCTCCTAGATGTTTCCACTTCCCAATAATAGCACTTACAGCACTTTCGCTCTAGCGAAATTTAACAAACTGACTTGTTGGAAAGGTGGCATCCTATGACGGTGCCACATTGAAAGTCACTGAGCTCTTCAGTATGAGCCATTCTACTGCCAATGTTTGTCTATGGAGATGCATGGCTGTGTGCTCAATTTTATACAGCTGTCAGCAACGGGCGTAGTTGAAATAGCTGAATCCTCTAATTTGAATGTGTCCACATACTTTTGTATATACAGTGTATGGAGACTGTTTAGTGCCAAAAATAAGGGGATAAATACAAAAAACGTTTCCTGATCTTTCTTATATCTCTCAGATATAGGACAGACACTTCAGAACAAACTTAATTTAGATTTTTGGGGGTGGACTTTCTGTTGTTCTACAGTGCATTCGGACAGTATTCAGACCCCTTGACTTTTTCCACATTTGTTGCGTTACAGCCTTATTTTAAATTGATTATTGGCTTTTTTCACATTAATCTACACACAATACCCCATAATGACGAAGCGAAAACAGTTTTTTATTCATTCAGACCCATTTGCAAAATGTTGAAAAAGCCAGGGGGTGTGAATACTTACCGAATGCATTGTATGTAAGTGCATCTGTTATTCAATGCATTTGTATGGGCTAATAGCAATAAGGCCAAATACACTTAGAAAAAACGAATTATGTTTTCATTTTTTATACTTCAAGGGGTCTTACATTTCTAAATGAAATAGGAAAATGATACTTGATTTGACCTTCTTAAAAATGATTTATATCTTAGTAGAACCCCTCCCCAGTTTAGGCAAGGCTTCGACTGTAATGGGTTAAGTCGTTCAAATGAGATAATAAGTAGTTCAAACGAGATACTAAGTCGTTCAAACAAGATACTATCTCATTTGAATGACTTAGTAAAAAAATTAATGTCGTTCAAACGAGATAATTCCAAGAGTGTACGTTTTTGAACTTTTTTTTGCCTTGGGCATCAGGGCTTCCATAGAAAGTGGAAATGTATTGCGTGAATAAGTATATGAAACCTTTGCTATATGGCAAGATAGGTTCAAGGAACAGAAATTACTCAATAAGTCACACAATATGTTGAATGGACTTCATCTGTGTGTATTTACAGTATAGAGGTTCACATGATTTTAGAATGAATTAAAAGGTCTCTGTAAGGTTACCCAGTCCTATACAGTGGTTCTTCCTTTAAAAGTTTTGAGCTTATGCTGTGACCGTTTGTGGTTGATGGTGGCAGATTGTGGTAAATTGCGTCATTCTGTCATTGCACCACACTATCACAAGGGGTAGTTAGAACGCTCATCTATCGGTAGCCTAAACTGTGGCACAAATTTACTTTTTTCGTAAATTAATGGAGGTGTTTTCAATCCGAGATTCTCTCTTCTCTGGCATTAGAGTCCTGCATCAGGCAACAACAAAAAAGTAGCTAGCGGTGGTCCTGGAGTTGCGAGAGAACTTAGGTAAATACAATGGGCGAATTACACTTGACATGTGGACTGATGATTTTTGAAAAATAGGCACGGTGGGCTTTTGGTTTCTATACTTCTAAAAACAGAAGAAAAAAAATCTAAATAACAAACTGGCTTTATTTACCACAGTGTGAAAGAGTGATAGCCCCTCTATATAAAGTGAGTTTCTGAAACACGGAGTCCTTCATTGCTGATGTGAAGAAGAAACAGAATCATCAGTCTGATGTCCCCACATGCTTCAAGATGGTCACCATTGTTCCTGTACCCAAGAAGGCAAAGGTAACTGAACTGAATGACTATCGCCCTGTAGCACTCACTTCTGTCATGAAGTGCTTTGAGGGACTAGTCAAGAATCATATCACCTCCACCTTACCTATCACCCTAGACCCACTGCAATTTCCATACCGCCCCAATAGGTCCAGAGACTGCACACTGCCCTATCCAATCTGGACAAGAAGAATACCTATGTAAGAATGCTGTTCATTGACGACAGCTCAGCATTCAACACCATAGTACCCTCCAAGCTCATCACTAAGCTTGAGGCCCTGAGTCTGAAACCCGACCTGTGCGATTGGGTCCTGGACTTCCTGACGGGCCGCCCCCAGGTGGTGAAGGTAGGAAACAACATCTCCACTTTGCTGATCCTCAACACTGGGGCCCCTCAAGGGTGCGTGCTCAGCCCCCTCCTGTACTCCCTGTTCACCCATGACTGCGTGGCCATGCACACCTCCAACTCGATCATCAAGTTTGCAGATGACACAACAGTAGTAAGCTTGATCACCAACAACATCGAGACAGCCTATATAGAGGAGGTGAAGGCACTCGGAGTATGGTGTCAGGAAAACAACCTCTCACTTAACATCAACAAAACAAAGGAGATGATTGTGGACTACAGGAAACAGCAGAGGGAGCACGCCCCTATCAACATCGACGGGACAGCAGTGGAGAAGGTGGAAAGTTTTAAGTTCCTCTGCGTACACATCATGGACAAACTGAAATGGTCCACCCACACAGACAGTGTGGTGAAGAAGGCACAACAGTGTCTCTTCAACCTCAGGAGGCTGAAGAAATGTGGCTTGTCACCTAAAACACTCACAAACTTTTACAGATGCACAATTGAGAGAATTCTGTCGGGCAGTATCACCGCCTGGTACGGCAACTGCCCCGCCCACAACTGCAGGGCTCTCCAGAGGGTGGTGCGGTCTGCACAACGCATCACCGGGGGCAAACTACATGCCCTCCAGGACACCTACAGCACCCGATGTCACAGGAAGGCCAAAAAGATCATCAAGGACACCAACCACCCGAGCCACCGCCTGTTCACCCCGCTACCATCCAGAAGGCGAGGTCAGTACAGGTGTATCATAGTTGGGACCGAGAGACTGAAAATTGCTTCTATCTCAAGACCATCAGACTGTTAAACAGCCATCACACAGAGCGGCTGCTGCCTACATACAGACTTGATATTCATGTCGACTCTTAACAAATGGATCACGAGTCACTTTATTATTGATGTTTACATATCTTGCATTACTCATCCCAAATGTATATACTGTATTTTATTCCATCTATTGCATTGTGCCAAGGCCTTCTCAGTCATTGCTCATCCATATATTTATATGTACATATTCTTATTCCATCCCTTTACTTAGATTTGTGTGTATTAGATAGTTGTTGTGGAAATGTTAGATTACTTGTTGATATTGCTGCACTGTCGGAACTACTGTAGAAGCACAAGGATTTCGCTACACTCGCAATAACATCTGCTAACCATGTGTATGTGACCAATAACATTTTATTTCATTTGATTTGATTTAAACGAAAGAGAGTCCAGCGAGGATTTGTCAGCATAAAGCTGATTGACTCACTCATTAATGGCTTTGGATCACAATAAATAAGTACCAACATTATTTTTTTCTGTCTTTAATAAATACATGTTTTGACCAAATGAATCTGCTCATGTGTGTGTTCAATTATTTGTGACATTGTGGATACAATGAAGAATGTAAACAAAATATAAATCAAATGAATCCTATTCATAATGAATAATCAGATGCGTGTTGCAAGCTTTTCATTTTTCCTTATTTTTTTTCAAATGTATTTTTAGACAATACAAAACATACACATACAAATGACAACTATATCACTCTGGCCCAGACCCACCTGCTCACAACCCCATCTCCAGCACCCACATCACTCTCTGCCACATTGCCTCAAACTGCACCATGTTGTTTCTCTCCGTCGCCCACACACACTTTAAACATTTGAATAATAAAGCATTTAAAGGCTGACATTGGTTGATTTGAATAATTCTAACAGGCAAAATTCTAACTCCAACCATAACTTTTTGACTTTTTATAATAATCCATGCCTTCTGGGAATGTTAACCTAATGAAAAATAAAATGTGAAGAAGAAACAGAATGAAAGAGAGTCCAGCAAGGATTTGTCAGCTGAATGACTCACTCATTCATGGCTTTGGATCAAAATAAGTACCAACATTCTTTTTGATAGTCTTTAATAAAGAAATGTTTGACTGTTTTGTCCAAGTTCATCTGGATAATTCTTAATGAGTTCCAAGAGCAAATCAGTTACCCAACAAAATAATATAATTTTATTTAGCCTAATTGCTTTTAGGACTACAAACAGCAGGCTCTTATTCCTCTTTTCCTCCATGCATTAATTAATTTGTCTGCATGTCTATTCAAAATTTGGCTAAAAAGAAACCACGCCATAAATGAATAACAGATATATATTTTTCTCTGTAAGGTTTTACATTTCTAACTCAATATCACATCTCAGATTTGCCCTAAAAAAAATGCATCAAGCCCTACAAGTATATAAATGTATTATTAACCCTGCATTATAATTGTATAAAAGCCCCTTAGATATTAATTTAGAATCCTACAATCCTCTAAATTTAATTAGATCTGCAGGGACATTTTATTGATCTGCTAGTATTTTCATTTAGAAGCAGCCTCTTAATAAGTTCCAAGAGCTGTGTCATACCAATTATTATTGGATCGTTCACCCGTGCAACCACTTATTAGTATCAACTTGCAATGTATTCGATTTATTTTACCTTTATTTTTATTTAACAAGGCAAGTCAGTTAAGAACAAATTCGTATTTTCAAAGACAGCCTAGGAACAGTGGGTTCTGCCCCTTGTTCAGGGGCAGAACAACAGATTTGTACCTTGTCAGCTCGGGGATTCGAACTTGCAACCTTTCGGTTATTAGTCCAACCACTAGGCTACGCTGCTGCCTCGATGCTTAATTAAGTACTATAAAGTGTTACACTTCTAACTCAAAACCTCATGCTCCCACAAAATGTTGGATAAAGCATATACTGTACAGTATTTGTTCATCAACATCTTTATGCTTTCGTTAATAAAATAAGGCAAAAAAAAACCTCAACATTTCAACTACTGTACATCTCAGCTACATTTTATTTGCACTTCTCCCCAGCTCCACGACCACGGGTAAAACCTTGCTGAGATGATCAATGTATTTGTTGCATCGTCAATTTCTCTAGCCAAAATGTCTTGATGGCTTTCACCAGTTCATCTTTGCTTGAAGGCTGCGCCTCACGAACCTCCCAGCTGGGTGCCGTCACCAGGTATGAGGTGGGAAGGATGGTCTCGGGTTCCGGGGTTGAAGCCATGGGGCTATAAAGGCGTGACAGCGCATCCGGCTTGACATACTTGAATCCTGGCCTTTAAGAGAGGGAGAAGTTGAACCGGGTGAACAGCAGGGCCCACCTAGGTGGCCAGGAATTGAGGCGCTTGGCGGTGCAGAGATAATCCAGGTTCTTGTGGTCGGTCCACACAATGAAACAATGTTCTGTCCCTTCCAGCCAGTGCCTCCACTCCTCCAACTCCATCTTAACCGTGAGAAGCTCACGATTCCCCACATTATAGTTCCTTTCCGTGGCATTGAGGCGGTGGGAGAAGGTGCAGGGGTGTGACTTGGTCCAGGGCAGAACGCTGGGACAGGACAGCCCCCACTCCGACATTCGAAGCATCGGCCTAAACCACGAACTGGCGGGACGGGTCAGGATGAACCAAGATGGGAGCTGTTGTGAAGTGATGTTTGAGATCCCGGAAAGGCCGGTCACCAGCTGGGAGAGGTGAGTGCAGACAGGGGGGAAGCCAGGGTGCTGTAACCCCGGATAAAGTGGCGATAAATGTGTAAAATCTCAGGAAATGTTGCAGCTGCACCCTGGACGCAGGCTGGGGCCAATCCACCATTTCTCTCACCTTTCTGGGATCCATCTGTACACTCCCTGCAGCAATGATGTAACCCAGAAACGGTATGGTAGAATGATGGAATTCGCACTTCTCTGCTTTTACAAAAAGCTGGTTCTCCAGGAGGTATTGGCGAACCTGTCGGATGTTGAGCACGTGTTCTTGGGCGGCACAGGACAAGACGAGGATGTCATCGAGGTAGACGAAGACATACCGGTGTGGAGAACATCATTAACCAGAGCCTGGAACACAGCAGGGGTGTTGGTGAGGACAAATGGCATGACCAGATACTCGTAGTGACCTCTGGCCATGTTGAAGTCGGTCTTCCACTCGTCCCCTTCCCGTATCCGCACCATAGGTCCAGCTTGGAGAACACGGTAGCCCACTGGACCGGCTCGAAGGCCAAGGAGATGAGTGGTAGCGGTTCTGCACCGTGATGTTGTTGAGACCCCGTTAGTCGATGCACGGGCGCAGGCAGAAGGACGGATGAACCCTGCAGCTAGGGAGTCATACCGGGGCAGGCTGCGCTGACATCAAGCAATGGGTGTGGCAGAACAGGCTCCAGCCCATAATGGCACCAGCAGACCAGTCAATGAGGGGATTGTGTCGCTGGAGCCAGGAGAATCCCAATACAACAGGAACCTGAGGAGACTTAACCTCCCTAGGGGGTGTGGGACGGTAGCATCCCACCTGGCAAACATCCAGTGAAATTGCAGAGCGCTAAATTCAAAAACAGAAATACTCATTATAAAAATTCATAAAACGTACAAGTGTTATACATCGGTTTAAAGATTAACTTCTTGTTAATCCAACCACGGTTTCAGATTGAAAAAAGGCTTTACGGCAAAAGCATACCATGCGATTGTCTGAGAACAGCACCCAGCAGACAAATCATTACAAACCGTTACCAGCCAAGTAGGGGAGTTACACAAGTCAGAAATAGCGATAAAATGAATCACTTACCTTTGATGATCTTCATATGGTTGCATTCACAAGACTCCCATTTACTCAATAAATGTTTGTTTTCTTCGATAAAATCCCTCTTTATATCCAAAAACCTTAACCGGACAAAAGCTTCGTCAATATAAAAGGAAAACAAGAAAGGTGCGCTCTTGGTCGTGCGCATGAAAAACCTCTGGGACACTGCAGTGTCCAGTCATTCAGTGGTCTTACTCCCTAATTTTTCAGAATACAAGCCTGAAACAATTTCTAAAGACTGTTGACATCTAGTGGAAGCCATAGGAATTTGAGTTCTAAGCCAATGGAATCTGTATAGGCAGTCAATGGAAAACTACAAACATAAAAAAATCCCACTTCCTGGATGGATTTTTCTCAGGTTTTCGCCTGCCATATCAGTTCTGTTATACTCACAGACATTATTTTATACTCTCTAGGATCATTCGGGACGCTAGCGTCCCACCTCACCAACAGCCAGTGAAATTGCAGGGCGCCAAATTCAAACAACAGACATCTCATAATTAAAATTCCTCAAACATACAAGTATTATACACCATTTTAAAGATAAACTTCTTGTTAATCCAGCCACAGTGTCTGATTTCAAAAAGGCTTTACGGCGAAAGCATACCATGCTTAAAATTAATCACTTACCTTTGATGATCTTCATCTGGTGGCACTCCCATGACTCCATGTTACACAATAAACGTTTTGTTCGATAATGTCCCTCTTTATGTCCAAAAACCAAAATTTTGTTGGTGTGTTTAGTTCAGTAATCCAAAGGCACAAAGCGCGCTCTCAACATCTAGACGAAAAGTAAAAAAAGTACAGTAAAAGTTTGTAGAAACATGTCAAACGATGTTTAAAATCAATCCTCAGGTTGTTTTTGTCATAAATAATCAATAATATTTCAACCGGACAAAAGCTTTGTCAACAGAAAAGGAGAAACAAGAAAGGCCAGTTCCCGATCACGCGGTGGACTCATGTCTGGAAATTTCCACTGTCCACTCATTGAAAATACTGTATTTCCCTCATTTTTCAGAGTAAAAGCCTGAAACAATTCCTAAAGACTGGCCACATGTAGAAGAAGCCATAGGGATCGTGAACTGGGTCCTAAGTCTTTGTATGGTGGATAGGCTTTCAATGGAATAACAGCCTTTCAAAATAATAGTACTTCCTGGATGGATTTTCCTCAGGTTTTCGCTTGCCATATCAGTTCTGTTATACTCACAGACATTATTTTAACAGTTTTGGAAACTTTAGAGAGTGTTTTCTATCCAAATCTACCAATTATATGCATATCCTAGCTTCTGGGCCTGAGTAGCTGGCAGTTTACTTTGGGCACGCTTTTCATCCGGAGGTAAAAATAGTGCCCACCTCTCTAGTGAGGTTAATGAGCAGGAATTGGATCATCTCGCTGTGGTTCCCTGACACACGTAGTTTGATAGGGGTGGTATTGTGGGTGATCCGGCCTATAGAGCACCCATCCAGTGCTCTAACGTCCAACTCGGAAGCCAGGGTAGCATCCATAAAGCTCTCATCAGCCGCAGAGTCGATGAGTACTCTGAGGGATTTCGACTGGTTCCCCCACAGCAAGATGGCATAAAAAGGGATGCAAGTAAGGGGAGAGGAAAAGTTTTCCGTATGGCCCACCAGAGTACTCGCTCCTACCGGTGAGCCTGGTCTTTTAGTGGACAGGTGGAGACGAAATGACCAGTAGTCCCGCAATAAAGTCAACTCTTAATGTGATGCCTGTATAGCCGTTCAGCTGGAGACAGTCTAGCTGCGTAGGCTAGTTTCATAGGCTCGGGAAGAGGTGAATCGGTAGTCTTCAGAGACTCTCAGGGGAACTTGGGTAGCCTCGGGTTCTCTCGACAATGGAGCCATCGGGGACTTCTGGGATACCTCGGAGGCGAGGTGGAATCCTTGGACGGGCAAGTGAAATCGAATCTCCTCTCCTTCCTTTGTTCCCGTAGTTGCCCATCGATCCGAATGGTCAAGGCGATGAGCGAGTCGAAATCCCTCGGTAGTTCCCAGGTTGATAGCTAGTTCTTTACTTCCTCCAATACTCCATGGAGGAACATGTCGAACAGCGCTTCCAGGTTCCAGGCACTCTCCGCTGCCAACATGCAGAAATCCACTGCATAGTCTACCACACTGCGGGAGTCTTGCCGAAGTTGAGGTAACTTCCCGACAGCCTCTCTCCCAGACAATGGAGCATCGAAAACTTTCTTTACCTCTGCCACAAACTCCTCCAGACTGACGGAAAGAGTTGGGCTGTAGCTCGATGAGGGAACACTGAGCGAGAAACGCCTGACACTCCATTAAAACGCCCGACTCTCCATTGAAGTGTTCCATGGGAGGTAAGCAGGGTTCCTGGGACACCGGCGTGACTGGGGAGGCGGTGCTGCTAACATCCGGGTTATTGAGGGGCTGGGAGGTTACCGTTGTGGTAGCCTGCCTAACAGAAAACCCACGGATTTGCTCCAACAATGTGTTCAACGCTTGGTAATGGCGTTCGGCCAAGGTCTGGAACCCTTCCATAAGACTTCGAAGCAACTCCTCATGCCTTCTAATGGTGGATCCTTGGCAGGAGATGGTGTTGTGGAGCTGGTCCAAGTCTGCTGGGTCAGTCATGGCCAGTTCGTACTATCACGTTTCAGGTATGACCCAGATGCAGATGAAGTAACAAAAGTTTATTACTAGTACAGGGGCAGGCAAAACGACAGATCAAGGGCAGGTAGAGGTCAGTAATCCTGACAGGGTGCAAAAGGTCCAGAACGGCAGGCAATCTCAGGGTCAGAGCAGACAGGGGTCAATAATCCAGTGTAGTGTGGCAAGGTACAGAATGGCAGGCAGGCTCAGGGTCAAAAGGAAGAATGGTCAAAACTGGAAAAACTAGAAAACAGGAACTAGAAC
Source organism: Salmo salar (assembly GCF_965601325.2). Lineage (NCBI taxonomy): Eukaryota > Metazoa > Chordata > Actinopteri > Salmoniformes > Salmonidae > Salmo > Salmo salar. The sequence continues at coordinate 5,079,733 of NC_138316.1, forward strand.
AGACAGGCGCCAGGGGATAAACGCTGGTAGGTTTCACGATACAAAATGAACTGGCAACAGACAAACACAGAACCCAGGTATAAATACACTGGGGATAATGGGGAAGATTGGTGACACCTGGAAGGGGTGGAGACAAGCACAACGACAAGTGAAACAGATCAGAGTGTGACAATAATCCTACCTTGAAAGAAACAATGTGGTCCCAAAAACATGTCTCTGACATAGGTTCCAGCATATCTCTTGATGATGTCATTGAATGTCTCGCCAGCTTTGATTCATGCCTGGGCCTGCAGCACATCAAGGTCTTTGTCATACGAATCATTGCGTCAAAACTACAGAACAGTACAAAACAAGAGAACACACATGGTTAATGTTCTGGGGGAAAAAATACATATGTATACACTACCATTCAAAAGTTTGGGGTCACTTAGAAATGTCCTTGTTTTTGAAAGAAAATACATTTTTTGTCCATTAAATGCCTCTCCTGTGAAGTAGTGATGTGTGACGTATGCCCAGCTTTCTGTAACGGGTCACATATTCACCCACTCAAAAGACAGCAAAAAGTTTGTTGAATTCCCAATGTTTACTTGTCACCTAAAGCTCAAATGAGAATATGTCAGATATTTGGTTTATTGTCTAATAGCACAACCAAATGATCTGGATTGCAGTTGAGATTACATTACAAGTACAAGCTGGAAGTAATCAATTCCATTCAAGATTCTAGGCAAATTATAGCAATTGTGAAGATCTCCACAGACTTGCCATCAGCTAAATCATATAGCTACTTAGCTGTCTTTTGAATACACATTGGCAATTAATTTCGCCAATGCCATGATAGTCAATGCTAGACTGGTAACTAACTTCAGCAAAGTAAACATTTTGTATGTTCAATCTTTGACTAACGTTAGCTAACATAAGCTAGCTAACGTTAACAAATGAAAGTAACTCAATCTGGTAGCTATCTATTCCTTCCTTGTCTAGAAAACACTTATTTTCTAAACATAAAATTGTCGATATAACTAACACTCTCTGTTTGTGTTTTGGTTGTAATGATGGATGTGTATAAATCGTCTGGTTGGTTAGTTGGTTCTCAGCTGGCTAGCAATCTTGTTGCCAATTTAGTGAAGCTAGCTAGCTAACAGCAAGCTGACAATATTGAAATGTCAATGTTAGGTGTGTGCTAAGCTAGCCAGTCTAATAAATCAAATCAAATGTTATTTGTCACATACACATGGTTAGCAGATGTTAATGCGAGTGTAGCGAAATGCTTGTGCTTCTAGTTCCGACCATGCAGTAATATCTAACAAGTAATCTAACAATTTCACAACAACTACCTTATCCTGTTATGGCTAGGGGGCAGTATTTTCACGGCCGGATAAAAAACGTACCCGATTTAATCTGATTATTACTCTTGCCCAGAAACTAGAATATGCATATAATTATTAGCTTTGGATAGAAAACACTCCAAAGTTTCTAAAACTGTTTGAATGGTGTCTGTGAGTATAACAGAACTCATTTGGCAGGCCAAAACCTGAGAAGATTCCATGCAGGAAGTGCCCTGTCTGACAATTGCTTGGCCTTCTTGATTATCTCTATCCATTATAGGGGATCTCTGCTGTTACGTGACACTTCCTACGGCTCCCATGGGCTCTCAGAAGGCGGCAAAAAGCTGAATCGTGGCTTTGCAGGCTCTGGCTGAAAAACATTAGCGCGTTTGGATAGTGGCTGGTCACAGTACTGTGAGACTCAGGCTCGTGCACGAGTGGACTCCATGTTTTATCTTTGAACGAAAATCACCACTCCCGGTCGGAAATATTATCGCTTTTTTTACGAGAAAAATGGCATAAAAATTGATTTTAAACAGCGGTTGACATGCTTCGAAGTACGGTAATGGAATATTTAGAATTTTTTTGTCGTGAAATGCGTCATGCGCATGACCCTTATTTGCACTTCGGATAGTGTCTTGAACGCACGAACAAAACGCCGCTATTTGGATATAACAATGGATTATTTGGGACCAAACCAACATTTGTTATTGAAGTAGCAGTCCTGGGAGTGCATTCTGACGAAGAACACCAAAGGTAATCAAACTTTTCTAATAGTAAATCGGAGTTTGGTGAAGGCTAAACTTGCTGGTGTCTAAATAGCTAGCCCTGTGATGCCGGGCTATGTACTCAGAATATTGCAAAATGTGCTTTCACCGAAAAGCTATTTTAAAATCGGACACCTCGATTGCACAAAGGAGTTCTGTATCTATAATTCTTAAAATAATTGTTATGTTTTTTGTGAACGTTTATCGTGAGTAATTTAGTAAATTCACCGGAAGTGTTCGGTGGGAATGCTAGTTCTGAACGTCACATGCTAATGTAAAAAGCTGTTTTTTGATATAAATATGAACTTGATTGAACAAAACATGCATGTATTGTATAACATAATGTCCTAGGGTTGTCATCTGATGAAGATCATGAAAGGTTAGTGCTGCATTTAGCTGTGGTTTTGTTTTTTGTGACATTATATGCTAGCTTGAAAAATGGGTGTCTGATTATTTCTGGCTGGGTACTCTGCTGACATAATCTAATGTTTTGCTTTCGCTGTAAAGCCTTTTTTAAATCGGACAGTGTGGTTAGAGAAAGGAGAGTCTTGTCTTTAAAATGCTGTAAAATAGTCATATGTTTGAAAAATTGAAGTTTTTTTTGGGGGGGAATTTGTCATTCGCGCCACGCATATCATTGGATATTGGAGCAGGTGTTCCGCTAGCGGAACGTCTAGATGTAAGAGGTTAAACACACAAGTGTAAAGGATTGAATCAGAATATGTACATACAAATATATGGATGAGTGATGGCTGAATGGCATAGGCAAGATGCAGTAGATGGTATAGAGTACAGTATATAAATATGAGATGAGTAATGTAGGGTATGTAAACATTAGATAAAGTGGCATTGTTTAAAGTGGCTAGTGATACATTTATTACATCCAATTTTTAATTATTAATGTTGGCAGCAGCCACTCAATGTTAGTGATGGCTGTTTAACAGTCTGATGGCCTTGAGATAGAAGCTGTTTTTCAGTCTCTCGGTCCCAGCTTTGATACACCCCGCCTTCTTGATGATAGCGGGGTGAACAGGCAGTGGCTCGGGTGGTTGTTGTCCTTGATGATCTTTTTGGCCTTCCTGTGACATCGGGTGGTGTAGGTGTCCTGGAGGGCATGTAGTTTGCCCCCGGTGATGCGTTGTGCAGACCTCACTACCCTCTGGAGAGCCTTGCGGTTGTGGGCGGAGCAGTTGCCGTACCAGGCGGTGATACAGCCCGACAGGATGCTCTCGATTATGCATCTGTAAAAGTTTGTGAGTGTCTTCTTCACCACGCTGTCTGTGTGGGTGGACTATTTCAGTTTGTCCGTGATGTGTACGCCGAGAAACTTAAAACTTTCCACCTTCTCCACTACTGTCCCGTCGATGTGGATAGGAGGCTGCTCCCTCTACTGTTTCCTGTAGTCCACGATCATCTCCTTTGTTTTGTTGACGTTGAGTGTGAGGTTATTTTCCTGACACTACACTCCAAGGGCCCTCACCTCCTCCCTGTAGGCCATCTCGTCATTGTTGGTAATCAAGCTTACCACTGCAGTGTCATCTGCAAACTTGATGATTGAGTTGGAGGCGTGCATGGCCACGCAGTCATGGGTGAACAGGGAGTACAGGAGAGGGCTGAGAACGCACCCTTGTGTGGCCCCAGTGTGAGGATCAGCGGGGTGGAGATGTTGTTTCCTACCCTCACCACCTGGGGGTGGCCCGTCAGGAAATCCAGGATCCAGTTCCACAGGGTGGGGTCGAGACCCAGGGTCTCGAGCTTAATGACGAGTTTGGAGGGTACTATGGTGTTAAATGCTGAGCTGTAGTCGATGAACAGCCTTCTTACATAGGTATTCCTCTTGTCCAGATGGGTTAGGACAGTGTGCAGTGTGATTGCAATTGTGTCGTCTGTGGACCTATTGGGGCGGCAAGCAAATTGGAGTGGGTCTAAGGACTGTGTAGTTAGTGAGCATCATAGCGCAAAACATGTTACAGGTGCTTGTTGGTCAGAGTCTCATCTTTTCATAGTAAGCTCAAACCATTCTGACTCTACAGACATTTTTGTTGGGACGCTAGCGTGCCACCCGTGGTGCACCCTATCAACAGCAGGTGCATTTCAAGAGCGGCAAATTTGAAACCAAATAAATGTCAAAATTCAAATTTTTCAAACATACAACTATCTTACACCCTTTGAAAGATAAACATCTCCTTAATCTAACCACGTTGTCCGATTTCAAAAAGGTTTTACGGCGAAAGCATAAAGTTAGATTATGTTAGGAGAGTACATTGACAATAGCTGTGTGTAATGTTTTGTCAATTCAAAGACGGCGTCACCAAAACCATAAAACCAGCTAAAATGATGCACTAACCTTTTACAATCTCCATCAGATGACACTCCTAGGACATTATGTTAGACAATGCATGCATTTTTAGTTCTATCAAGTTCATATTTATATCCAAAAACAGCGTTTTACTATGGCATTGATGTTGAGGAAATCGTTTCCCTCCAATAACCGGCAGTCAAGTCAGCACCACAAATTAAATAATTAAAATTAGAAAACATTGGTAAAATATTATATTGTCATTTAAAGAATTATAGATTTACATCTCTTGAACGCAATCAACTTGCCAGATTTAAAAATAACCTTACTGGGAAATCACACTTTGCAATAATCTGAGCACTGCGCCCAGAAAAATATGCTTTGCTATACAGACAAACGGCCATGTTGGAGAGATCTAAAATCGAAAATACTATCTAAATAATCCATTACCTTTGATTCTCTTCATCAGATGTCACTTCCCGGATTCCCGGATTCCCAGGTCCATAACGAATGTAGTTTTGTTCAAAAAAGCTCATCATTTATATCCAAAAAGATCCGTGTTGTTAGCACATGATCTAAGCAAGCCGGACTTCTCGTCATGAACGAGGGGAAAAAATATATTTACGTTCGTTCAAACATGTCAAACGTTGTATAGCATAAATCATTAGTGCCTTTTTTAACCAGAACATGAATAATATTCAAGGTGGACGAATGCATTCTCTTTTATAACGTATTGGAACGAGGGTACCCAACATGAACTCGCGCGCCAGAGTCTAATCGGCCATCACCGTTCCATGGCTCTTGTTCGGTCAGATCTCACAGTAAAAGACTCAAAACACTTTGTAAAGGCTGGTGACATCTAGTGGAAGCAATAGGAAGTGCCAAAACATGAATCAACCCCTGTGTGTTTCAATGGCATAGGCTTAAAGGTAATTCAACACATCAGGTATCCACTTCCTGTCAGAAAATGTCTCAGGGTTTTGCCTGCCAAATGAGTTCTGTTATACTCACAGACACCATTCAAACAGTTTTAGAAACTTTAGGGTGTTTTCTATCCATATATAATAAGTATATGCATATTCTAGTTACTGGGTAGGATTAGTAACCAGATTAAATCGGGTACGTTTTTTTATCCAGCCGTGAAAATACTGCCCTCTAGCCCCAACAGGTTAACCTGTTGGGGACCTCTTCCCGCTCTGATCCCGTTAACGGCATTGCTTGACAAGATACCATGGCGGGAAATTCCAAACTGCAAGAATCTAATAATTTCAATTTCTCAAACAATCAACTATTTTACATCATTTGAAAGATAAACATCTCCTAAATCCAACCACATTGTCCGATTTCAAAGAGGCTTTACGGCGAAAGCATGAAGTTAGGTTATGTTAGGAGAGTACATTGAAAATAGCTGTGTGTAATGTTTTGTCAATGCAAAGACAGGTGTCACCAAAAGCAGAAAAACAGCTAAAATTATGCACTAACCTTTGACAATCTTCATCAGATGACACTCCTAGGACATTATGTTAGACAATACATGCATTTTTTGTTCCATCAAGTTCATATTTATATCTAAAAACAGCATTTTACATCGGCGCGTGACGTTACTCATTATAATACTCATTATAAAACGTGAATAAAATATTAAACTGTTATTCAAAGAATTATAGATTAATATCTCGTGAAAGCAACCGCATTGACAGATTTCAAAATAACTTTACTGGGAAAGCACACTTTGCAATAATCTGACTACTGCGCTCAGAAAAATAGGCTAGGCTATACAGTTAGCCGGCATGTTGGAGTCATCTAACATCATAAATAACATTATAACTATTCCCTTACCATTAATAATCTTCATCAGAAGGCATTTCCAGGAATCCCAGGTCCACAACAAATGTTGTTTCTTTCGACAAAGTTCATAATTTATGTCCAAATAACTTCAAGTTGTTCCATGTTGTTAGCGCATTCGGTAGGCTACTCAAAATGTAGAGCGAGGGAGGGAAGAGTCACGACGAAAAGTTAAAAAAAAAATCTATTTACATTCGTTCAAACATGTCAAACGTTGTTTAGCATCAATCTTTAGGGCCTTGAGAACGTGAAATGGATAAATATTTCAACAGGACCTCTCCTGTGTCTTGATAAACGTTTGAAATACAAAGTCTCATCTCACATGAACGCGCATGTGCGCGCAATAATGAAGTGACGACATCCCAGGGACGTCAACTTCCCTTCCTTCTCATCCGGTCTCTGTTCATCATAGACGCTTCAGACAACTTTATAAAGATCGTTGACATCTAGTGGAAGCCGTGGGAAGTGCAAAATGAATCCTTTGTCACTGTGTGTTCTATTGGCAGTGACTCGAAGATTGTACAGCCACAAAATTCTAATTTCCTGCTTGTATTTTTCTCAGGTTTTTGCCTGCCATATGAGTTCTGTTATACTTACAGACACCATTCAAACCGTTTTTAGAAAATTCAGAGTGTTTTCTATCCAAATCTGTTAATAATATGCATATCCTAGCTTCTGAGTTGTGGTAGAAGGCAGTTAAAAATGGGAACATATTTTTTTCAAAATTCTCAAGCCCCAACTAGTTTAACCTCTCTAGGGTCGGCGGGACGAAATCGTCCCACCTACTCAACAGCCAGTTGAATCCCGTGGCGCGTTATTCAAATACCTTAGAAATGCTATTACTTCAATTTCTCAAACATATTACTATTTTACACCATTTTAAAGACAAGACTCTCGTTAATCTAACCACACTGTCCGATTTCAAAAAGGCTTTACAACGAAAACAAAACATTATGTCAGCAGAGTACCAAGCCAGAAATAATCAGACACCCATTTTTCAAGCTAGCATATAATGTCACATAAACCCAAACCACAGCTAAATGCAGCACTAACCTTTGATGATCTTCATCAGATGACACACCTAGGACATTATGTTATACAATACATGCATGTTTTGTTCAATCAAGTTCCTATTTATATCAAAAACCAGCTTTTTACATTAGCATGTGACGTTCAGAACTAGCATACCCCCCGCAAACTTCCGGTGAATTTACTAAATTACTCACGATAAACGTTCACAAAAAACATAACAATTATTTTAAGAATTATAGATACAGAACTCCTCTATGCACTCGCTATGTCCGATTTTAAAATAGCTTTTCTGTGAAAGCACATTTTGCAATATTCTCAGTAGATAGCCCGGCATCACAGGGCTAGCTATTTAGACACCCACCAAGTTTAGCACTCACAAAAATCAGATTTACTATAAGAAAAATGTTATTACCTTTGCTGTCTTCGTCAGAATGCACTCCCAGGACTTCTACTTCAATAACAAATGTTGGTTTGGTTCAAAATAATCCATAGTTATATCCAAATATCCTCTGTTTTGTTCGTGCGTTCAAGACACTATCCGAATGGTAAAGAAGGGTCACGCGCACGAAGCATTTCGTGACAAAACATTTCTAAATATTCCATTACCGTACTTCAAAGCATGTCAACCGCTGTTTAAAATCAATTTTTATGCCATTTTTCTCGTAAAAAAGCGATAATATTCCGACCGGGAAAGCGTGTTTAGGTTCAAAGACGAAAGAAAATAAAACATGGGGTCGACTCGTGCACGCGCCTCAGCCCATTGTCCTCTGATAGAGCACTTACCAAAAGCGCTAATGTTTTTCAGCCAGTGGCTGGAATTACATCATTCAGCTTTTTCCCGCCTTCTGAGAGCCTGTGGGAGCCGTAGGAAGTGTCACGTTACAGCAAAGATCCTCCGTCTTCAATAAACAGAGTCAAGAAGCTCAAGGAATGGTCAGAGAGGGCACTTCCTGTACAGAATCTTCTCAGGTTTTTGCCTGCCATATGAGTTCTGTTATACTCACAGACACCATTCAAACAGTTTTAGAAACTTTAGGGTGTTTTCTATCCAAAGCCAATAATTATATTCATATTCTAGTTTCTGAGTAGTAGTATTAACCAGATTAAATCGGGTACGTTTTTTATCCGGCCGTGTAAATACTGCCCCCTACACCCAACAGGTTAAAGAAGAACCGGCCAAAGCCACTTCTGGATCTGCCTTTGTCTCACAAACACCGCTCTAACTCTGCCCCCCGTTAATCACACAGACAATGTTTAAAAGGGGTTAGAAGTTCTAAATCATGCCAGTTACTGTATTGCAAAAACGATATTGACTTTTGTTTGGTTGTTAACACAACCAACTACTGTATCAACATTTGAAGGCAATGTATCTAATAATGGCGCCAGAGGTGATGGCTGCCGTTTTACGGGCTCCTAACCAACTTTGCTATTTAGTTATTTTTTCTCATTGTTTGTAACTTATTTGCTGCTACTGTCTCTTATGACCGAAAAGAGGACATCAGAACAGCGATTACTCACCTAAATCAAATCAAATCAAAGTTTATTTGTCACGTGCGCCGAATACAACAGGTGTAGACCTTACAGTGAAATGCTTACTTACAGGCTCTAACCAATAGTGCAAAAAAGGTATTAGGTGAACAATAGGTAAGTAAAGAAATAAAGACAACAGTAAAAAAGACAGGCTATATACAGTAGCGAGGCTATAAAAGTAGCGAGGCTACATACAGACACCGGTTAGTCAGGCTGATTGAGGTAGTATGTACATGTAGGTCTGGTTAAAGTGACTATGCGTATATGACGAACAGAGAGTAGCAGTAGTGTAAAAGAGCGGTTGGCGGGTGGTGGGTGGGACACAATGCAGATAGCCCAGTTAGCCAATGTGCGGGAGCAGTGGTTGGTCGGCCCAATTGAGGTAGTATGTACATGAGTGTATAGTTATAGTGACTATGCATATATGATAAACAGAGAGTAGCAGCAGCGTAAAAAGAGGGTTTGCGGGGGGGGGGGGGGGGGACCCAGTCAGTGATGTAACCAGTCAGGATCCTCTCTCCTTAACACTTTTTTTTTCTTAAAACTGCGTTGTCAGTTAAGGACTTGTAAGTAAGCATTTCACTGTAAGGTCTACCTACACCTGTTGTATTCGGTGCATGAGACAAATACAATTTAATTTTCTTAGATTTTTATGTATTATATATTTTTTGTTGAATCCTTGATTGTCACAAGCTCTTACAAAGACTGTAGAACTGAGAGTGGACAAATTAGGTGCTCAACCTTATTCAACAAAATTATAAAACCCTTTCACTTTTAACACACTACGTTATGTTACAAAGTGGGATTAAATTGATAACATTTGACAATTTTTTTCAATGATTCGCACATAATACTCTGTCAAAGATGATTTTTAATTAATGCAAAATAAAAATGAATATATCTTCATTAGATACGGAAAGTAATCAACGTCCTGAGTCAATACACGTTAAAATCACTTTTGTCAGCGATTTAAAGCTGTGAGTGTTTTTGGGTAAATCTCAAAGAGCATGGCATACCTGAATTGTACAATATTTGCCCTTTATTCTTTTAAAATTCTTCTAGCTCAGTCAGAGAAGTCAGCCGCAGGAGAGAAATAACAGTTTATTACTAAAAAAACACCGGAAAACATAATAATAAAAATCAATGGGTAAACATAACCCGACGCACACCAGTACAGACGTACACAAACACTTACAATAAACAATCTCCGACAAGGGCATGAGGGTTAAATACATAACATGTAATTGATGGGATTGGAACCAGGTGTGAAGGAAGACAAGACAAAACTAATGGAAAAGTGGTTTCCTTCCTCTCCGGATTAGTTAGGAAGGACGCCTGTATCTTTGTAGTGACTGGGCGTATTGATATACCATCCAAAACGTCATAGATAACTTGCACCATGCTCAAAGGGATAATCAGTGTCTGCTTTTTTCATTTTCACCCATCTACCAATAGGTGCCCTTCTTTGCGAGACATAGGAAAACCTCCCTGGTTTTTGAGGTTGAATCTGTGCTTGAAATTCACCTCGACAGAGGAACCTTACAGATACAATTATGTGTGTGTGGTACAGAGATGAGGTAGACATAGAAAAATAATTGTAACCACAACTACTACACACAGAGTGAGTCCATGCAAGTTATTATTTGACTTCTTAAGCAAATGTTATCTCCTGTACATATTTAGGCTTGCCATAACAAAGGGATTACATACTTATTGACTCAAAAGGTTTCAGCTATTAATTTTTTATACATTTGTAAAAAATTCCACTTTGACATTATGGGGCATTGTGTCTCAATCAGTGACACAAATCTCAAGTTAATACATTTTCAATGCAAGCTGTTACACAACAAAATGTGGAAAAACTTAAGGTGTGTAAATACTTAATGAAGGCACTGTAAACTGGTACAACACTTCCACAAATGGTTGGAATAAATACAACATAGACCATTCCCCTAAATATAATATCTCTATCATACCCACAGATCTGGTGGCGTGGCAGGAAACGCAGATTGCTGGCAACCGAGAGGTTGTGAGTTCAAATCACAAGTGAGGTTGACTCCCAAGTAATCATAATATTGCAGCATTTTATCAATTTCTAAAAATACATTTAGGGGCTCTCTTCAATCCATAGCGCTGAGACTACATTCACGGTAAATACATATAATGGCTCAATTGGAAAATACCTTTTAATCCAGATCTTCAGCGTTACAAATTTAATTCAGCCCTTACTTTTTGTATATTTACTGTAATTTCACTGCAGCCAGTAGCCGGGAAAAACAGTGTAATTGTCACAGCTGTCGAAAGGAGCAGACCAATGTGCAGCGTGTTTGTAGTTCCACATTTTATTTAATCTGTGAAACTTTGCAATACATAAATAAACTGACTTGACAAAACAAACCGCGACGCAGAGGAGAAACAAACACTACTCAAAAATATAACCCACAAAACCCAAGAAGAAAAACCCCTACTTAAATATGATCTCCAATTAGAGACAACGAGGGAAAAAAAACACTAAACACACCCTGTCACGCCCTGACCTATTCTAACATAGAAAATAACATCTTACTATGGTCAGGACGTGACAGTACCCCCCCAAAGGTGCAGACTCTGAATGCCACTAAACAAACAAAAACAAAAGGGAGGGTTGGGTGGGTAAATCCTATCTATGGCTGTGCTAGTGCAGTCCACATAACCTCATCCTCCAGCAGGGGAGGCGGCTCCGGTTCGGGGTGCAACCCCCGCTCCACCCGCTGATCCCTCTGCTTTAGTACCACCGGACCTTGGATCGTCGGAGGAGGAATCGGACTGTAGATCATCGCTGAAGACTCTGGGCTGCAGGCCGCCGCTGGAGGCTCCGGACTGGGGAGCGTCGCTGGAGGCTCCGGACTGGGGGAGCGTCGCTGGAGGCTCCGGACTGGGGGAGCGTCGCTGGAGGCTCCGGACTGGGGGAGCGTCGCTGGAGGCTCCGGACTGGGGGAGCGCACTGGAGGTCTGATGCGTGGGACTGGCATAGGTGGCGCCAGACTGGTAACACGCACCTCAGGTTGAGTGCAGGGAGGAGGCACAGGACGTACTGGGCTGTGGAGGCGCACTGGAGGCCTGATGCGTGGGAACGGTACAGGTGGCACCGGGCTGATGACACGCACCTCAGGGCGAGTGCGTAGAGAAGGCACAGGATGTACTGGGCTGTGGAAGCGCACTGGAGGGAGAGTGCGAGGATCAGGCACAGGACGTACTGGGCTGTGGAGGCACACCGGAGGTCTGATGCGTGGGACCGGTACAGGAGGCACTGGGCTGATGACACACACCTCAGGGTGAGTGCGGAGAGGAGGCATAGGACGTACTGGGCTGTGGAGGCACACTGGAGGGAGAGTGCGAGGAGCAGTTACAGGACATACTGGACTGTGGAGGCGCACCGGAGGTCTGGATCGTATGGCTGGCACAACCCGTCTTTGCTGGATGCTCAACCCAGCTCGACAACTGCAGGGTGCGGGCACAGATCGCACCGGCCTGTGAGTGCGCACTGGCAACACAGTGCGCACTGGCGACACAGTGCGCATCACCGCATAACACAGTGCCTGCCTTGTCACTCGCTCCCCACGGTAAGCACGGAAAGTTGGCTCAGGTCTCCACCCTGACTCTCCCCGTGTGCCCCCCCCAAAAAATGTTTAGGGTCTGCCTCTCGCACTTGCCTCGTGGTTGGTATAGTGCCTCATATCGCTGCTCCGCCTTCGCTGCCTCAATTTCCTCCTTCGGTCGGCGATACTCCCCAGCCTGACTCCAGGGTCCCTCCCCATCCATAATTTCCTCCCAGGTCCATTTCTGTTGCTCCTGGGCACACTGCTTGGTCCTTTGATGGTGGGTTATTCTGTCATGGCTGTCGAAATGAGCAGACCAAAGTGCAGCGTGGTTGTAGTTCCACATTTTATTTAATCTGTGAAACTTTGCAATTCATAATTAAACTGACTTGACAAAACAACAAACCGTGACGCAGAGGAGAAACAAACACTACTCAAAAATATAACCCACAAAACCCAGGAAGAAAAACCCCTACTTAAATATGATCTCCAAATAGAGACAACGAGGACCAGCTGCCTCGAATTGGAGATCAACCCAAAAAAACAACAACATAGAAATAGAAAACTAGAACTAAACATAGATATAGAAAACATTGGAAAAAAACCACAAAACACCCCCTGTCACGCCCTGACCTACTCTACCATAGAAAATAACATCTTACTATGGTCAGGACGTGACAGTAATGAAGAACCTTCTGGTTCTAACAGTGTAATGAAGAACTATACAAATGGTTATACAAAGGGTTATTATCAAATAACCAATGTAAAAAGATGCTCCACAGCACAGAAAAAGGGTCCAAACAGGGACAAATTAAGAACCTTTTTTGGTACTAGCTAGCACTTTTTTTGAGAGCGTACCCTTTGGAATGACTTCGATAATAACAGTGAATAAATGTGATTTTTAAGTTTAGATCTCTCAATGATTACTCGCACTATAGAACATTGGTAGTAGCCACTGACAAATATCAAAGCTAAGCAAGACTGGGTTTGGTTAAAATGCTGGATGAGCGACCAAATGGTTAAATTCTCCAGTAGGAGAATCAGCCTATTGTTATTTTTCTGATAGTGGATATAACGTTGAAGATCTGACGTTTCAAATGTACAAATTCAACTTCTGAGTACTACAAATTCTTTGTTGGTAGCAAGCTAGCTACTAATTCTTCGTTAGTTAGCCTGTGATCTATGACACTACTGTGGGTATTCTAGGCAGTTAAACATGCCTAAATGAACACATAATGTATTTATTAACATATAAGGTGTGAATTGGCAACATTCCATTCCAAAGTCTGAGTTTATTTCCTCTCTCTTCAGCTTGACAACGGACGCCATCGATTCATGCTTCAAAATGTGTAGAAATGAAGTACTCATCCAAGAAGTGCCCTCCCTGCTCAGTTTCGCATAATTTGATTTGGAGTCATACTCCAACCGTTTGCATGCTACAATTTGCGTTCTTGGAGCATGGTAGTATGCATTTTGAGAAACACCAACTGTATTACACACGAAGAAGTGAAGACTGCTGGATAATCATATTATTTCATTATGGTACCTACACTATTATAGAAATACAGGCCACAATGACATGACTGGACGATAAACTATACCCTGACTATGTAAAGGATAACCTGTATAAATAAAGCAATAAAGGGTTGAATACTTATGTAAATTAGGTATTTCTGTTTGTAATGTTTTTAATACATTTGCAAAAATGTGGGGTATTGTGCGTAGACTGATGAGTTTTTTTGTTGTTGTCTATTTTAGAATAAGGTTGTAACGTAACAAAATGTGGAAAAAATGAAGGGTTCAGAATACTTTCCAAATGCACTGTATATACAGTATATACACTACCGGTCAAAAGTTTTAAAACACCTACTCATTCAAGGGTTTTTCTTTATTTTTACTATTTTCTACATTGTAGAATAATAGTGAAGACATCAATACTATGAAATAACACATATGGAATCATGTAGTAACCAAAAAAGTGTTAAACAAATCTAAATATATTTTATATTTGAGATTCTTCAAATAGCCACCCTTTGACTTGACAGCTTTGCACACTCTTGGCATTCTCTCAACCAGCTTCACCTGGAATGCTTTTCCAACAATCTTGAAGGAGTTCCCACATATGCTGAGCACTTGTTGGCTGCTTTTCCTTCACTCTGCGGTCCGACTCATCCCAAACCATCTCAATTGGGTTGAGTTGGAGGATGCAGCACTCAATCACTCTCCTTCTTGGTAAAATAGCCCTTACACAGCCTGGAGGTGTGTTGGGTCATTGTCCTGTTGAAAAACAAATGATGGTCCCACTAAGCCAAAACCAGATGGGATGGCGTATCGCTGCATACTTACTGCTAATATTGGCTGCTTAATTAATTATATCAGACAGACTCAACAAAAGGCCTACTTACAGTTACAAATGTGGTAGCCTGCTGTCTCTGGGAGAGAAATGTGTCACTATTTGTTAAATTGTTTGCCACTATTTGTAAAATGCTTTGTATTCAATCCAGCCATTTGAACTATTCGGCCTAGAGCATGACATGAAAAAAAATGCTTTCTTGTTTTAGGCTCCTGCTTTCAAATAGTTTTACTTGTCCTATATATCCTGCTACAATAACTGAGTATTTTCTTCTTGTCTCATCCCGCACAAAACAGAGTTTTTGTCTTAATCTACTGGATATATCACACAGCTTGGGGCCAATATTAGCAGTGTAGCAAAACGTTGCCTACACAACAAATGAGAGCTTGCATTTGTTATGGAGTTCATCGTGACTTATTTGTGCTTAAATTCTTATTTGAGGGGTTTGATAAGTTGGAGTGAGAAAGTGTCCAAAGAAATGAGTACCACTGAAATAAAGGATAAATATATATATTTTTAATTGAAACAGATCCATCCAACACAAAGAAACATGCGCACACACTCATCCTTGTCCTCGATGCTATGTCTGTGAAGAGTGAGCGATGACTTGCGTGCATGCGTGCTTCACTGTTGTGTTCTTTTAATGTCTTATGTGAATTAAGTTTAAAACATTTAATTAACTTTCTACTAAGTTCAATACATGTTTTTATTATGTTTAATTATTGTTGTGCATGCATGTACATGTGGTTATGTAGGTAAGCCTTTACCCATTAGAGTGCAGGGCAATTGGATTTGATTAGCGGTCATTTATATGGATGTAGAAAAATACAAAATGTCAGGGCTGAATCAGGCTATTGGATAGAGTAATTACATTTACTTGCTCTGCATTATTCCTAAACACACACACACACACACACACACACACACACACACACAGCTGAGAGGACAAACAGCTGACTTGTTATTCCTCAAAGAGACCTCTTTGTTTTAGAAAAAACAGCAAAATGAAGGGAGGGGAGATGAGGGAGGGAGGATGGAGGGAGCAGAGAAGATGAAGAGAAGGAGGGACATGGGAGGGGGTGATGGAGGAGAGAGGGAGGGGGTGTATCGGTGGAGTGTGGGTGTGCATGAGCCAACGAAAACACGGACAAGGAGGAAAAGGAAACCTATCTCCATGGCAACAGTTTTATCTCATCTACTGCAAGTTTCATTGCTGAAAATATATGCAGCGTTGGAACACACTTATGTACGACGCAACACGGAGTGCCTGGATACAGCCATTGGCCATATACCACAAACCCCCAAGATGCATAATTGCTATTATAAACTGGTTACCAACGCAATTATAGCAGTACAAAGAAATGTTTTGTCATACCCATGGTATACGGTCTGATATACAACGGCTGTCAGCCAATCAGCATTCAGGACTCGAACCACCCAGCTCATAATAGAACTGGTATCTTCTATTTCAAAAACCTTCTAGCATTATGAAGATAAACCTTCCTTTTGTAGCTTGTGTTTGGTCATACACATACAGGATACACTATATAGCCAAAAGTATGTGAACCCCCCCGTCAAATTAGTGGACTCGGCAATTTCAGCCACACCCATTGCTGACAGGTGTATAAAATTGGGCACACAGCCATGCAATCTCCATAGACAAACATTGGGGCTGTTTTTCATGGTTCGGCCGAGGCCCCTTACTTCCAGTGAAAGGAAATCTTAACGCTACAGCATAAAATTACATTCTAGACGATTCTGTGCTTCCAACTTTGTGGCAACAGATTGGGGAAGGCCCTTTCCTGTTTCAGAATGACAATGCCCCCGTGCACAAAGCGAGGTCCATACAGAAATGGTTTGTCGAGATCAGTGTGGAACAATTTGACTGGCCTGCACAGAGCCCTGACCTCAACCCCATCAAACACCTTTGGGATGAATTGGAACGCCGACTGCGAGCCAGGCCTAATCGCCCAACATCAGTGCCTGACCAAGTCCATGCAGCAAAGTTCCAACATCTAGTGAAAAGCATTCCCAGAAGAGTGGAGGCTGTTATAGCAGCAAAGGGGGGACCAACTCCATATTAATGCCCATGATTTTGGAATGAGATGTTCGACGAGCAGGTGTCAACATACTTTTGTATTGTACCTTAGTTATTTGTGCATATAAATGTTATGTTCATGTCTAGTAAGTCTGTGTCAAAAAACTGGTGATTGGCCAATGCAATGCCAGGCATCAGGATTCTCAGGCTGTGGTGGTGTTCCTGCCCAACTACATTGCAGACGCATGTCAAATCTCACAACGGCTGAACGTCAGCTAACCCCATCATATGACATAGAAATCTGTTTTTGCATCAATCATTAGCATCTAGTCGGGCAGGAACACCACCAACTACCAACTACTGCCTGCCCTGTCGCCAGTGATGGAAAAAGTACTCAATTGTTATACTTGAGTTAAAGTAATGAAACCTTAATAGAAAATTACTCAAGCAAAAGTCAACCAGTAAAATACTACTTGAGTAAAAGTCTAAAAGTATTTGGTTTTAAATATACTTAGGTATCAAAATTAAAAGTATAAATCGTATACCATGTTTTACAAAACAGACAGCACAATTGTCTTGTTTTTTATTTGTTTACAGATAGCCAGGGGCACACACTCCAACACTCAGATATAATTTACAAACAAAGCATTTGTGTTAAGTGAGTCCGTCAGATCAGAGACAGTAGGGATGATCAGGGATGTTCTCTTGATAAGTGCGTGAATTTGACAATTTTCCTGTTCTGCTAAGCTTTCAAAATGTAACGAGTACTTTTGGGTGTCAGGGAAAATGAATGGAGTAAAAAGTACATTATTTTCTTTAGGAATGTAGTGAAGTAAAAGTAAAAGTAATCAAAAATATAAATAGTAAAGTAAAGTACAGATACTAAAAAAAACTACTTAAGTAGTACTTTAAAGTATTTTTACTTAAGTACTTTACACCACTGCCCGTTGCTAAGGCTCCTGGTCTCCTAGCAACAAAGATTTTAATAAGTGGCAACACATAATTGATACCATAAAACAAGGGCATATGCCTGAAGGCATATTGATCACCACTGAGGGGAGAGGAGGATGGAGAGAAGGAAAAGTCTGACTGCTCCCCCGATTGAGGCAGAGTACGAATGTTTATGGGTACTTCAAGGTAGGAATGAAGTGAAGGAACTAGGAGTGAGGGGTGGCTGAGAGAGGAGTAGAACAGTCAGTAATTTACTGTAATTCAACATGACCCTGTTACAGGCCTCACGAGTGGCGCAGCGGTCTAAGGCACTGCATCGCAGAGCTAGAGGCATCACTACTGACCCTGGTTCAATCCCAGGCTGTGTCATACATTCTAAAGCAGAAATGTTCGTTAACCTGTTAGGGCTAGGGGGCAGTATTGACACGGCCGGATAAAAAACGTACCCGATTTAATCTGGTTACTACTCCTGCCCAGTAACTAGAATATGCATATAATTATTGGCTTTGGATAGAAAACACCCTAAAGTTTCTAAAACTGTTTGAATGGTGTCTGTGAGTATAACAGAACTCAAATGGCAGGCCAAAACCTGAGAAGATTCCATGCAGGAAGTGGCCTGTCTGACAAGTTGTGTTTCATCTGGGCTCTTTTTATTGAAGACTGAGGATCTTTGCTCTAACGTGACACTTCCTATGGCTCCCATAGGCTCTCAGAGCCCGGGAAAAAGCTGAACGATATCGAGGCAACCTCTGGCTGAAACACATTATCGCTTTTGGCAAGTGGCCGATCAGAGTACTATGGGCTTAGGCGCGTGCCCGAGTCGACCGAATGCTTTATTTTCTTTCGTCTGTTTACCTAAACGCAGATTCCCGGTCGGAATATTATCGCTTTTTATGAGAAAAATGGCATAAAAATAGATTTTAAACAGCGGATGACATGCTTCGAAGTATGGTAATGGAATATTTAGAATTTTTTTGTCACGAATTGCGCCATGCTCGTCACCCTTATTTACCCTTTCGGATAGTGTCTTGAACGCACGAACAAAACGCCGCTGTTTGGATATAACTATGGATTATTTTGAACCAAACCAACATTTGTTATTGAAGTAGAAGTCCTGGGAGTGCATTCTGACGAAGACAGCAAAAGTAATACAATTTTTCTTATAGTAAATCTGACTTTGGTGAGTGCTAAATTTGCTGGGTGTCTAAATAGCTAGCCCTGTGATGCTGGGCTATCTACTGAGAATATTGCAAAATGTGCTTTCACCGAAAAGCTATTTTAAAATCGGACATATCGAGTGCATAGAGGAGTTCTGTATCTATAATTCTTAAAATAATTGTTATGTTTTTTTGTGAACGTTTATCGTGAGTAATTTAGTAAATTCACCGCCAGTGTTCGGTGGGAATGCTAGTCACATGCTAGTCACATGCTAATGTTAAAAAAGCTGGTTTTTGATATAAATATGAACTTGATTGAACAAAACATGCAGGTATTGTATAACATAATGTCCTAGGGTTGTCATCTGATGAAGATCATCAAAGGTTAGTGCTGCATTTAGCTGTGGTTTGGGTTTATGTGACATTATATGCTAGCTTGGAAAATGGGTGTCTGATTATTTCTGGCTGGGTACTCTGCTGACATAATCTAATGTTTTGCTTTCGTTGTAAAGCCTTTTTGAAATCGGACAGTGTGGTTAGATTAACGAGAGTCTTGTCTTTAAAATGGTGTAAAATAGTCATATGTTTGAAAAATTGAAGTTTTTGCATTTTTGAGGTTTTTGAATAACGCGCCACGGGATTACACTGGCTGTTACGTAGGTGGGACGATTTGGTGCCACCTACCCTAGAGAGGATAAAGGACTATGTTCACTGAATGTCGAACTCACGGATTATTTGGAAGATGGAGGTGGCTTTCAGAAGCACCATATATGTGTATATAGTTTATATAGCTCTGAGATAGGACTATATACAGTGAGGGAAAAAAAGTATTTGATCCCCTGTTGATTTTGTACGTTTGCCCACTGACAAAGAAATGATCCGTCTATAATTTTAATGGTAGGTTTATTTGAACAGTGAGAGACAGAATAACAACAATAAAATCCAGAAAAACGCATTTAAAAAATGTTATAAATTGATTTGCATTTTACAGTCATTACCCTAATGACTGTCTTTATCATAACCCAGAATATAAGGCTTTATAACTTAATTGTTTACAAACATCAAGAATTAAATGAACATTGTATATCTTATGGTAGATACAGTCAGTAAACAAACTGCTGCTATGAATAGTCTCTCTGCCTTGATCTCTCCATTTGGCTCTTTCCCTCTCTCTCTTTCTCTCACTGTTATAAGTGGCTCAGCGTTGGCAGTGACAGTGTGCAGGCTGATGTCAGATCAGCCTCTAATTGGCCCACTCAATCCCCCTTCCCCCCTATTTTCTCCTTCCTCCATCCCTTGTTCTCTCTCTACCTCTACCTTCTCATCTTGTTCCATTTCCTCTGTCTCTCTCAATCGTTATCTCCCTTTGTGTGTCTCTGCTTGTAGCTCCTATTGCCTTTCTCTCTCTCTGGACTGATGTGAGCATCTTCCAATCCCTGCAGGGCTGTGTGAGGCAGGGGACCAATAGTGGGGTGGGGAAGGAGGAGCTGGGTGCTGTCGGCCAGCTCCAGGCTGAAATGCTCCATTTAGATCTGATCGACGGGGCCGATGATTATCGCGATGACAAGGAGTCATCTAAGCCATCTTCCACAGCACCCCTGCCAGTAACCGAGGACCCCCCTCTAGTAACCATGGATATATACCGGCCAAAGAGACCCACGACCCTTAACCTTTTCCCCATGGTGCCACGCACTCAGGTGAGTCCAAATGAACCCTCCGTTATCCCTTTATTACTCTTCCCATCCTTTGACCCACCTCCCTCCTTCTGCTGGCTGACCCCACTTGCTGTCCCCTTTTCTTTCTTCCTCGTTAACCTCTGTGACAGCTGAATGAATATTGATAGCTGGAAGGATGGAGGGGTGGATGAATGAAATGATAGAGTAAAATGTACGAGGATGTGTGGATAAAGCTGATATTCTGTACTGTATCTAGTCATTATGTGTGTATAACATCAGTGGGGAAAAACCTGTGATGATATCACCCCCCTAGACACCATGTCTGTTTTTCTCTGGGTGTTATGCTGGTCGAAACAATGGCTGGGATTATCAGGAGAGAAGAGAGTGTGTTCTTTTGGTACACATCTCCTTTTGTGTATGACAACAGTGTATGTGTGTGACTGAGGCTTGTGACAGTATCAGTGGTGGTCGGTGCCATTTAAGATGAGGGAGGAATTATATTTTTTTAATTAGCATGGCCTTATTTCTATTACAGCATATTGGATGACTGTCATTCATATTCCATTCCCCAAGCTCAATGTAACATCGATAGGTTTAGGCTACTACATGATACAACATGTTTCCCTATGCCCATGTCATGACGTTGGCCTGTGGGTAAGGTTTATGACCCCCCCCCCCATAAATACCTTTCTCCCTTCCCCTCTCTGACCCTACTGAAGGACTTGAATAGCCTGTGTTAAATATAGAGAGTCTGGGAACATCAAACAAATGGGGAAAAGGAACCATATTTTGGTAATAAAACCAGTTGGAAATATGCTTGGGAACGTAATGAGTATGGATTTCATTTCAGTTGTCATCTGAGACATTATGACTGATGACAGGACGATATAAACTATACCTGTGAAAGTATCCACCCTCTAGTTATCAGAGTCACATGGAATTGTTATGCAATTGAAATGTTTGATATTGAAATTGTTTGTTAGGAGATTAAATGTAATTTTAGCTTCCAAATGAGAGATTTGGGTTTTCATAAGGAAAGTGCCCTGCTTGATCAGTGGCCCACCCCTGTGAAGAGGAGGGGTTATAAACGATGAAACACATCCTTCCCCCCTCTCCACTATATAAGCCTTTGACGAAAAGATAACCAGGTTGTTCCAGCACGTGAGGTCTGCAGCCTCTACGTTAGAAGGACACACATGTCAAGAACAGAACTAAGCCAACCTCGGCGTGAGCTTTGGTGGCGAATGGTATGAACTTTGAGCTTATTCACTACAGAAGTGATACTTCCTAGCCGTTGAGTTAGCAGCGGCCGCTGTAGACGGGGGCTAGGAAAGGACGGACGACGGAACCAGTCTAACAGACGGACGAAGATACCACCACGTATCCAATTTACCACCAGAGACATTCTTCCGAGTTTACAGGAAGATCTGTTGGCCAACCCGGCCAGCATCTACAACCAATCTACCGAAGCGCAGCTCAGAGTAAATATTTATTGCATTTTCCTTTTCCAAATGGGCGGTAATTTAGAATGCATAAGATAAGGTATTTACGATAGCATAGCTGCTGTTTCTTTGTTCCTAAATATTCCCGCTCTTTCATTCAAGCCCAACCCCGTTTCCTTTGTGTAACCAGCCATCATGTATGACATCATTTGTATTAGGTGTATTTGTAATTCTGTGTGATTAGTTTAGGTATTTAGTAAATAAATAATTAAACCCAATTTTCTATTGCTGATTCAACTTGTTAGCCAGGGTTCGTGAAGATAGCCAAGAATTTACAACTTTCATTATGAGACTGAAAATAAGATAAGGGTTAATATTGACTGCTATCGATGTAAAATATTACTAAGTATTTTAAGAGTTTATACGGAAGATAACGGCTCTATAAACGTTCTTCCGTGGTGCCCCGACTTTCTAGTTAATTACATTTACATGATTAGCTTAATCAGGTAATATTAATTACAGAGAGAATTTTATAGGTTAGCATGTCATATCACTTAATCCGGCATAGCCAAAGACACGACATTTGGCGCCCCCTGTGAGGAATCTAAAACTAAGACGCACGTTGGGTCAATTTGATACACATTTGGAGCCCCCGTGCGAGGAATCTAAAATAGGATGACGCTTTCATTTTGATTCAGCATATATAAAATTGAAAAGCAGATTACATAATATACCAAGTTGATTATATACATTATGGGAATTGTAGACCGGAATTATTGGTGCGTGTGTGCTCTGGAGAATCGCCTCCGTGTTGTGCTCTGAGGTAGTCAGTGGCGAGCATAAGCTATACAGTTCTGTATGAGGACTGATAAAGCTATCTGAGAAATAGCGCGTTTGGCCAAACGCTAAGTATTTCTGCCTCTCGCGTTTCAGACGCGTGTTGGCTAGGTCATTATTAATTTCTCGAGCGAGGACAAAGACCCAGCCGATTGAAATTTAGGAGAGATTAGCTTGACCAGCGATAAGTATCTCTCTGTCTCTCTCACGTTTCGATGCGAGTAGACCACGGTGCATCTTGTTGTTTGCCGCGAGTTCCGGTTAAAACATCGTCAAATATCGCCGAAAAGGGTTTGAACATAATACGTTATAAGTAAAACCTTTCCCTTGCCAAGGGAATCCTATGTTGAGCATTTTTCAGGCATAAAGTAGCATTAGCTTGCTCGAGATGCTAAGCTAACAAAAGGGAAAACAGCCATTTTGTTTTGTGCCACATTGTAATTCATCCGACTTGCGGAACGAAAGTCCCGCCCTGGGTACTTCCGTTTGATTTCAGTGTGTGCCAGCAGGGACCTCTGAAGAGTCACCAGTACTTTCCTTCAAGTAGAATTAGTCAGGTGACACTCAAGTCGTTACTCGTGATATCCAGACGGATATCGATGTCTTATTCAATTGAACTAATAAGTGAAATTGCCAGATTTACATTCTCAAGTTTAAATAATATCCAAATTGATGAGTTTTCTAAATGAGACATTGTAATCTTTTTTCCACATTAACCTAGATGAATAAACCTCTCAGGTTAATTAAAGTTTAAATCCCAAATAGCCTATACAGGTTTGATTTATCATTAAAATTGATCAATCAGTAAAATTTGGTTTTTGCAAAATCCATTCAGTAATCCAGTACTGACAGAAGTCCCGCCCCAGTGGGAATCCCATGTGGCTTCGGCCCAAGGAAGAAGTGTACCATAGTGGGGAGTGTTCCCAACATTTAATCGACTGTTTACACTTATGATATCCAATCAATGGAGATTGTATGGATTATCATCTCATTCAATTTAATAAGTTAAATTGTTGAACAAACCTTAATGTTCTTGCAATCAAATGAGACACTTTTTAAATTTTCCACATTACCCTAGATGAATAAACCTCTCAGGTTAATTAAAGTTTAAATCCCAAATAGCCTATACAGGTTTGATTTATCATTAAAATTGATCAATCAGTAAAATTTGGTTTTTGCAAAATCCATTCAGTAATCCAGTACTGACAGAAGTCCCGCCCCAGCGGGAATCCCATGTGGCTTCGGCCCAAGGAAGAAGTGTACCATAGTGGGGAGTGTTCCCAACATTTAATCGACTGTTTACACTTATGATATCCAATCAATGGAGATTGTATGGATTATCATCTCATTCAATTTAATAAATTAAATTGTTGAACAAACCTTAATGTTCTTGCAATCAAATGAGACACTTTTTAAATTTTCCACATTAACCTAGATGAATAAACCTCTCAGGTTAATTAAAGTTTAAATCCCAAATAGCATATACAGGTTTGATTTATCATTAAAATGGATCAATCAGTAAAATTTGGTTTTTGCAAAACCCATTCAGTAATCCAGTACTGAGAAGTCCCGCCCCAGCGGGAATCCCATGTTGCTTCGGCCCAAGGAAGAAGTGTACCATAGTGGGGAGTGTTCCCAACATTTGATCTACTGTTTACACTTATGATATCCAATCAATGGAGATTGTATGGATTATCATCTCATTCAATTTAATAAGTTAAATTGTTGAACATACCTTAATGTTCTTGCAATCAAATGAGACACTTTTAAACTTCCCATATTAACCTGGATGAAGCAACCTCAGGTTAATTCAAGTTTAATACCCAGATAGCCTACCCAGGTAGGATTAATCATTGGCATTGATTAATTAATTCAATTTGCTTTTGCAAATTCATTCACGTCCAACTTCCACATTACTGGTACAGTACTGATGGTTCGTCAACATCTATAAATAGATTAAACTTGTCTTTGCAGCTTCCAATGAATTCCAAACCCAAACATTGAAAAAAAATAGGAACATTTTTCCTCTAAATTTTTCTAATAATGTGCAAGCTACCAAAGGAGGTGATCACCACTCCTCCGCTAATTAGTGAACCTCCACCCATAAAAGGATTGATCTCTGACCTCAGCAGTGATACCAACCCTAATTATGCCATTAGAAAAACAACAGCCGAAATTGCGAACGCTCTCCAAAATCAACCATCAAATACAGGCTTTGTGACTGTTCTCTCCACTTTAGCACTTATGTATCGCCATCAAAGGTTGGCATCGGTCCAATACCACAGTGCACAGCTGAAGCACGTGCAAGACATGGCTAACATGAGGGCAAAGATGGAGAGAACTGAGCAACTATTGACAAAAGCAGGAAATGAAAACATTCTGCTAGCCGAGGAACTGCGTTTGAAATCGGAAGAATTAAAAGTAATTGCAAATACTTATGACGATGAACGAGCACAAACTCTCCAACAAAATCGTCATCTGCAGGAACAACTCGATTTAGCCAAAACTAAATACGAGGTAGTCCACGCCAAACTAGATAAATCTGTTGAGTTATCTACAAACAGGAGCACGCAATTTGATAACATGCAGGCAGTTTTGTTGAACGTTACTCAAGGTAACAATGTTCTACTCCAAATTCTGCAGACCAAAGACGATCAGTTGATGAACACAATGACTAAGTTGGATGACAAATCAGCAGAACTTATTGAAGTCGCTGACCAAATGAATGATGAGAGAACTCAGGTGATGAGGATGGAAATATTGATTTCTAAGCAAGCAAAGGAAATCTCATCACTGAATCTCTCGCTCCGTACTCAAGACCTCTATCTGCAAACCATGACAGATAAGTTTGAGACCGAAAGGAGCAGAGGTGACACTCACGTGTCCAAAATCGGTACTCTAAGCGCTCAAGTGGACTCTGCAATGCAGCAGAAGACCACCCTTAGGTACCATCTGGAGGAAGTCCAGAATGGTCACGCTCTACAGCATGACTACCCATCCAAGCAACCGGAGTCCGGTACTCAAAGGAGTGAAGACGATAGGTTTCAGACATTGCCTCCATCATGTGTCCCTCAGTCTTCTCCTCTTGGCCATTCGGCACTGAGTAATATGGAGCCTCTTGGCCAACAAAGCCAAAGCTTGGCTTCTCCTCTTGGCCTGTCGGCTCCAATTTCTCCACAGGATGAAGCCAACCCTCTCCGCCCGCTTGGCGCGGAATACCTTGACAAACTCGTCAAGAATTTCCCCACCTTTGACCTCGTTCCAGGTCAGCCAAATGATACTGAGACGTTCCTAGCTGACATAGAGGACGCGTTGGGTGGCTACCCGAATGCTACGGGTTCTGACAGGGTTTACCTGTTGAAGCGAACGTCGAATAGACACGTGACGAGGTTCATTCGCCTACAACAGCAACACGTGCTAAATGACTACGCTAAACTTGCCACAGCTTTGAAATTAGAATTCAGTGGTTCTGCGACTCGCAAACATGATAGCTCACTGGCTAACACGGTCAAACAAGCTCGGAACGAACACCCACAAGCTTTCTATCATAGGCTTCGTTCAGCTTACTTTGGCCTACTCACGGAAACAGGAATGGAAGAGCTGTTACCATTCAAACAAATGTTTCTGTCGAACATGTATCCCACCTTCATTACCTACTTGGGCCCTGCAGCCCACGTTGGCTTGCCTATCTTACAACTCAGAGAGCTTGCAAGCACAGCTTTTGAGGCATCAAAAGCTCGCAACTCTAAGAGCCCTGACCACTCGGTTTTGAAGTTTGACCAGGAGCACTCACTCCAGTTAGAGGGTGCATTATCAGGTATTGGAGCTTCGAGAGATGACGCACCACAACAGTTTCTACCACGAAACCATGATTCCAATAACCGCCGCGGTCGAAATAACTGTAAAGTACGTCGCCTTCAAAACGACTACCGCTACAATCGACCTGTTCGCTACGTTCCTGCACCCAACCCACACAAAGTGTCAGAACACAAGGGTAACAAAGGGTTGAAGGACGATCAAAACGTACACCTATGTTCTCCAGATGTTCGACTACGTGAAGAACTAAAGCGAGAACAATTTGAGAAAAGGGTAAAAGATAAGTCACAAGGACTAGACGGGGAATTACCGGACACCAGGTCTGCAGAAATTAACACCCATAGCAAGGACGTTAAAGTTCAAATTTCTCCCGCTCTCATTCAAGACCCTATCCAGGGCCCGCCTGATCAAGAAACAAGCCCCCGGGCTTTGTCTATAGACTCTGATACAAAAGTTGCGAAGAAAAAGGTAAAACGCTTCGTTAACCTCTATGGGCTAGGTGGGACGCTTGCGTCCCACCTACTCAACAGCCAGTTGAATCCTGTGGCGCGTTATTCAAATACCTTAGATATGATATTACTTCAATTTTTAAAAAATATGACTATTTTACACCATTTTAAAGATAAGACTCTCGTTAATCTAACCACACTGTCCGATTTCAAAAAGGCTTTACAACGAAAGCAAAACATTAGATTATGTCAGCAGAGTACCGAGCCAGAAATAATCAGACACCCATTTTTCAAGCTAGCATATAATGTCACATAAACGCAAACCACAGATAAATGTAGCACTAACATTTGATGATCTTCATCAGATGACAACCCTAGGACATTATGTTATACAATACATGCATGTTTTGTTCAATCAAGTTCATATTTATATCAAAAACCAGCTTTTTTACATTAGCATGTGACTAGCATGTGACTAGCATTCCCACCGAACACTGCTAGTGAATTTACTAAATTACTCACGATAAACGTTCACAAAAAGCATAACAATTATTTTAAGAATTATAGATACAGAACTCCTCTATGCACTCGATATGTCCGATTTTAAAATAGCTTTTCGGTGAAAGCACATTTTGCAATATTCTCAGTAGATAGCCCGGCATCACAGGGCTAGCTATTTAGACACCCAGCAGGTTTAGCACTCATCAAAGTCAGATTTACTATAAGAAAAATGTTATTACCTTTGTTGTCTTCGTCAGAATGCACTCCCAGGACTTCTACTTCAATAACAAATGTTGGTTTGGTCCAAAATAATCCATCGTTATATCCAATCAGCGGCGTTTTGTTCGTGCGTTCTAGACACTATTCTAAAGGGTAAATAAGGGTGACGAGCATGGCGCAATTCGTGACAAAATAATTCTAAATATTCCATTACCGTACTTGCGCGCGACCCTGTAAGCTGGTTTTTGATATAAATATGAAATTGATTGAACAAAACATGCATGTATTGTATAACATAATGTCCTAGGGTTGTCATCTAATGAAGATCATCAAAGGTTAGTGCTGCATTTAGCTGTCTTCTGGGTTTTTGTGACATTATATGCTAGCTTGAAAAATGGGTGTCTGATTATTTCTGGCTTGGTACTCTGCTGACATAATCTAATGTTTTGCTTTCGTTGTAAAGCCTTTTTGAAATCGGACAGTGTGGTTAGATTAACGAGAGTCTTGTCTTTAAATAGCTGTAAAATAGTCATATGTTTGAGAAATTGAAGTAATAGGATTTTTAAGGTTTTTGAAAATCGCGCCACTGGATTAGACTGGCTGTTGCGTAGGTGGGACGAATTCGTCCCGCCTAGCCCAGAGAGGTTAAATCGGGTACGTTTTTTATCCAGCTGTGTCAATACTGCCCCCTAGCCCTAACAGGTTAAAGCCAAGCCCACTCAAAATCGGAAAAGTCAATCTGCTTCCACCTTGAACAGAAATGGCACATCACGTCGTTGCGAACGACCACTCCACTTTGTGGGGAATATGTCCACTAACCACGAATCTAAACGGCCATACCTGGAAACAGTCCTGGAGGACTGCTTAACTTGTCATGCGCTAATTGATTCGGGTGCGACAATATCACTCATCTCTCAAACATTGTTTGATCATCTCAAAAGGGCTTTGAAGCCAACTAAACGTTGGTTAAAAGTGGAACGATGCGAAACTACACTTCGAGGGGTCACTCAGACTACCTCGCCTCTCACATTGAGATTCATGCTGAAACTACAGTTCAAGGACGTATCGCTCGTTCACCCTGTGTATGTTACCAGCCTCGAAACTGTACCCCTGCTACTTGGAGCAGACTTGATGGATCGATTACTCCCATTGATGGATTGGAAAACCAACCAGGTATGGTCACAGGCCACAGTGCCTTCTCCACTGACCACACTGTTTTCCCCTAACGCTAGCTGCAACGCAGTCATTCACGAAGGGTATCTGTCGAAAGCACCCCGTGGGAAAAAGATGTTTAGAAACCTCTTGGTGCAGAATCCGATCCAAGGAGATATTACGATATCTCGACACATTCCATCAGCCAATCTGATTGACCACTCTTTTCATGATTTCGAGCCAGCTGTCTCTGTGAATGAGCAACTTCCCTCCTCCTTGCAGTCGTGCAATACGGTAGTTGAGATGAACTTCTCTTGCCCTTCGGACACTTCCGCAAGCACTGCGGCCGTCTCAGCAAGAAAAACATTGATGCGCAGAGTACACTCTGCTTCCGATGATACACCTTCTGCTTTGTTGGGGACTGTCACCCCTTACAATGACACTAATGGCGTCAGTCCAGCAACTGACCCGATGACTCCCACTGGTGAAACACTTTGCGATATCACAGACCGATATCCTCGTCTAAATTTGCAGGTACTGAAGAGGTTGCCACACGCGGACGCGGTGGTGACTGACAGACCTCGACAGCCACTGAGGGTGTTGAAGCACAAACACCAGGAGATTTGGTTGAAAGGTTACAGCCATTCTCATAATAACGCGACCACTGACAACTCGTACATAGGGTCCGACCTTTTCGTTTGCGCCTCGGACACCAACACCACCCGCTGGTGGGGGGGTCCCGAGACACAAAGGGGGGGAATAGTAGCCCAGACCCATGATGAGCCTCATCGAGGCCGGTGGGGGGGTCGAGACTACGGACAATACCGTACGAGGCCGCCAGAGCATAAATGAAATCTAGTTGTAAACTCCCCTATGAGAACAGTGAGGAACAGACAGGCCCCTAGACGGGGATTATCTTAGAACACATCTAAGATAGTTCTGAGGTGTACCACACTGGTCGTAAAGGAAGTCCAGTGGACTTGTCCACCTCCAAAACAAATGGCAACAATAATCATTCCTTGCCATGTGTAGGTTCAACTACAATACAACTAGTAATATGCTCCAATCATGTGTTCCGGTAGATAATATTTCAGAATAAATCGGTAGGACAACTGGACCCCTTGAATACCAGTGCCAATACCACAGTCAGTCCAGCAACACTCAGTAAGAGGATTAGTAACCTCACAAGTTAAATTGCTATTGATAATAGCGTCATAGGAGTCACTCAGAGTGCAACACGGGGAAGGGAATCTCCATTGCACTCTTCCAATGGTTAACACATGCCACTAATAAATAGAACCCTCCATTCAGGAGAAAAGTTATTAGAAGTCATGAACCATGATCACACCACGTATGACTGGTCCAATACTTAAAGAGTACTTCCGTCGTGAGGTTAGCTCCTCCGTGGATAACATAGCTATGAAATAGACTTCATACCTACCGCCACTACAATAGTGGAAGACACCGTGACTTGTAGAAAACTACTACAGACTCCCTTGACATGCGCGATTGTGTATGCATAAACGCACATGCACAACGGAACATCCAATTAGGATTTATGCTAGGATCACTTAAGGGTCCAAGCAAAATACCAGCCTTACTAAAGTTGAACATTTACTTCTAGGCCTTTGACTCTACAGCACTCACCAGTTTTCTAACCAGAAGTCCATAGGTCATCATGTAGACTGCCCAAAACTAGTGCCTTACAGCTGTAGACTTATCATATAGTTGTCAACTTAGGATAGTACCCTAAGCGCCACCCCGCAAATTAGGAAAGCCCTAAATATGACATTAGACAATGCCATGATAGCGTCATTTTGCCAAGACCATGGACGTAGATAGAATACAGTCCAATTAGATGATTAAGGTGGCATAACTATATTTTGTTTTGTTTATGCTTTCATTCATTTTGTTTCATTTTTCTTCGGCACATAGAAAGTGATAGAGCCATAAACAACTCCCCCATACAACCATCAGTTAGTGCCACAACGCCGCTCATTTGGGAGGAAATGTAATGATATATTTCATGAGTGTGTGTGCGTTGTTAACATCTGCCTAAGTTACTGCCCAGATATTCCAGTCTGGACGACCAGACGACGGGTCCGGAACGGCGATCCCAATCCGGACATCCGCTGCCGAGCCATGGAACGGACATCTTCATTTGCAGAGAACCTACCCGGGTCGACCACCAGAGGGGGGACTGCAATAGCAAACACCAACTGGACATCTGCTGCCCAGCCTTGGAGCGGACTTCTTCATTTGCAGACACCCTACCCGGGTCGACCGCCAGATGGGGACCACAACGATGATCCACAACCAGGACAACCCACGTTCATTTTTATGTTGGTTTACAACATGCAGTTTAATCGCAAGATTGAACCCAACATGGGGGGACTGTCATGACGTTGGCCTGTGGGTAAGGTTTATGACCCCCCCCCCATCAATACCTTTCTCCCTTCCCCTCTCTGACCCTACTGAAGGACTTGAATAGCCTGTGTTAAATATAGAGAGTCTGGGAACATCAAACAAATGGGAAAAAGGAACCATATTTTGGTAATAAAACCAGTTGGAAATATGCTTGGGAACGTAATGAGTATGGATTTCATTTCAGTTGTCATCTGAGACATTATGACTGATGACAGGACGACATAAACTGTACCTGGGAAAGTATCCACCCTCTAGTTATCAGAGTCACATGGAATTGTTATGCAATTGAAATGTTTGATATTGAAATTGTTTGTTAGGAGATTAAATGTAATTTTAGCTTCCAAATGAGAGATTTGGGTTTTCATAAGGAAAGTGCCCTGCTTGATCAGTGGCCCACCCCTGTGAAGAGGAGGGGTTATAAACGATGAAACACATCCTTCCCCCCTCTCCACTATATAAGCCTTTGACGAAAAGATAACCAGGTTGTTCCAGCACGTGAGGTCTGCAGCCTCTACATTAGAAGGACACACATGTCAAGAACAGAACTAAGCCAACCTCGGCGTGAGCTTTGGTGGCGAATGGTATGAACTTTGAGCTTATTCACTACAGAAGTGATACTTCCTAGCCGTTGAGTTAGCAGCGGCCGCTGTAGACGGGGGCTAGGAAAGGACGGACGACGGAACCAGTCTAACAGACGGACGAAGATACCACCACGTATCCAATTTACCACCAGAGACATTCTTCCGAGTTTACAGGAAGATCTGTTGGCCAACCCGGCCAGCATCTACGACCAATCTACCGAAGCGCAGCTCAGAGTAAATATTTATTGCATTTTCCTTTTCCAAATGGGCGGTAATTTAGAATGCATAAGATAATGTATTTACGATAGCATAGCTGCTGTTTCTTTGTTCCTAAATCTTCCCGCTCTTTCATTCAAGCCCAACCCCCTTTCCTTTGTGTAACCAGCCATCATGTATGACATCATTTGTATTCGGTGTATTTGTAATTCTGTGTGATTAGTTTAGGTATTTAGTAAATAAATAATTAAACCCAATTTTGTATTGCTGATTCAACTTGTTAGCCAGGGTTCGTGAAGATAGCCAAGAATTTACAACTTTCATTATGAGACTGAAAATAAGATAAGGGTTAATATTGACTGCTATCGATGTAAAATATTACAAAGTATTTTAAGAGTTTATTCGGAAGATAACGGCTCTATAAACGTTCTTCCGTGGTGCCCCGACTTTCTAGTTAATTACATTTACATGATTAGCTTAATCAGGTAATATTAATTACAGAGAGAATTTTATAGGTTAGCATGTCATATCACTTAATCCAGCATAGCCAAAGACACGACACCCATCATGAGGTTGCTACAATCTAGCCCAGTGGTTCCCAACCTTTTTTGGGTACTGGAGTGATTCCTATATTATATTGGACAAAAATGTATTTTAAAATCAATATTATTTGTCTATGCCTGTCATTTAACTGCAAATAAGGAAAATGTATTACTATAATAACACTCATGTACTCTTAACATGCAAGCAGTAAAATTAGATTAAAAAAACAGATAAAAATACACCTTATGGAACAGCGGGGACTGTGAAGCACACAAACATAGGCACAGACACATAAATACAAACACACAATAACATACACACTATACACACAGATTTTGTGTTGTGGATATGTGGTAGTAGAGTAGGGGCCTGAGGGCACACACGTAATATGTTGTAAAATCTTGTGTGAATGTATTAAATAAAAATGTATACTGCCTTAATTTTGCTTGACCCCAGGAAGAGTAATGGGAATACATAATAAATACAAATTCAAACATCAGTTTAATCTTTTTATAGGATTTGTTCACATCTTTAAGTATCCAGAAAATTATACAAAAACAAAGATCAAATGTTACACACATTCTCCCAGTATATGTAACCCATATTTCTAGACTTGTGTATGAATCATGAGGACTCACCAATCAATGAGAAACTTGATCATGTCTCTCACTCATAAGCTCTGTTAGTATTTTGGGGCAGGGTGGCAACAGCAGTGATCAGGCTTTTCTCCAAGTCCAGTCTGTTCCTGTGCTTGGTCTTGATTAGGGTCATGGATGAAAATGTCACTTCACATAAGTATGTACAGTGCATTCAGAAAGTATTCAGACCCCTTGACTTTTTCCACATGTTGTTATGTTACAGACTTAAAATCGATAACATTTTTGCAAATGTATATAAAAAAAAAATTAAATATCACATTTACATAAGTATACCGACCCTTTACTCAGTACATTGTTGAAGCACCTATGGCAGCGACTACAGCGTTGAGTCTTCTTGTGTATGATGCTACAAGCTTACACACCTGTATTTGGGGAGTTTCTCACATTCTTCTTTGCAGATCCTCTCAAGCTTTGTCAGGTTGGATGAAGAGCGTTGCTGCACAGATATTTTCAGGTCTCTCCAGAGATGTTTGATCGGGTTCAAGTCCGGGCTCTGGGTGGTCCAGAGCCCGGAACTGAACCCGATCCCTAAGCCACTCCTGCATTGTATTGTCTGTGTGCTTAGTGTTGTTATCCTGTTGGAAGGTGAACATTCACCCCAGTCTGTGGACCTGATCGCTCTGGAGCAGGTTTTCATCAATGATCTCGCTGTACTTTGCTCTGTTCATCTTTTCCTCGATCCTGGCTAGTCTTCCAGTCCCTGCCGCTGAAAAACATCCCCACAGCATGATCCTGCCACCACCATGCTTCACCGTAGGAATGGTGCCAGGTCTCCTCCAGAAGTGACGCTTGGCATTCAGGCGAAAGAGTTCAATCTTGGTTTCATCAGACCAGAGAATCTTGTTTCTCATTGTCTGAGAGTCCCTTAGGTGCCTTTTGGCAAACTCCAAGAGGGCTGTCATGTGCCTTTTACTGAGGAGTGGCTTCCGTCAGGCCACTCTACCATGAACGCCTGATTGTGGAGTGCTGCAGAGATGGTTGTCCTTCCAGAAGGTTCTCCCATCCGCACAGAGGAACTCTGGAGCTCTGTCAGAGTGACCATCAGGTTTTTGTTCACCTCCCTGACCAAGGCCCTTCTCCCCCGATTTCTCAGTTTTGCTTGGTGGCGAGCTCTAGGATGAGTCTTTGTGGTTCCAAACTTCTTCCATTTAAGAATGATGGAGGCAACTGTGTTCTTGGGGACATTCAATGCTGCAGAATTGTTTTGGTGCCCTTCCTCAGATCTGTTTCTCGACACAATCCTGTCTCGGAGCTCTACAGATAATTCCTTCGACCTCATAGCTTGGTTTTTGGCTGACATGCACTGTCAACTGTGGGACCTTACATAGACAGGTGTGTGCCTTTTCAAATCATGTCCAATCAATTTAATTTACCACAGGTGGACTCCAATCAAGTTGTAGAAACATCTCAAGGATGATTAATGGAAACAGGATGAAACCTGAGCTCAATTTCGAGTCTTATAGCAAAGGGTCTGGTTACTTAACCTCTATGTGCACTCCATCAACAGCAGGTGCATTTCAAGAGCGGCAAATTTGAATCCAAATAAATGTCAAAATTCAAATGTTTCAAACATACAACTATTTTACACCCTTTGAAAGATAAACATCTCCTTAATCTAACCATGTTTTACGATTTCAAAAAGGTTTTACGGCGAAAGCATAAATTTAGAGTATGTTAGGACAGTACATTTACAAGAGTTGTGTGTAATGTTTTGTCAATTCAAAGACAGGGTCACCAAAACCATAAAACCAGCTAAAATGATGCACTAACCTTTTACAATCTCCATCAGATGACACTCCTAGGACATTATGTTAGACAATGCATGCATTTTTAGTTCTATCAAGTTCATATTTATATCCAAAAACAGCGTTTTACTATGGCATTGATGTTGAGGAAATCGTTTCCCTCCAATAACCGGCAGTCAAGTCAGTACCACAAATTAAATAATTAAAATTAGAAAACATTGGTAAAATATTATATTGTCATTTAAAGAATTATAGATTTACATCTCTTGAACGCAATCAACTTGCCAGATTTAAAAATAACCTTACTGGGAAATCACACTTTGCAATAATCTGAGCACTGCGCCCAGAAAAATACGCGTTGCGATACAGACTAGACGTCATGTTGGGGAGATCTAAAATCGAAAATACTATGTAAATAATCCATTACCTTTGATTCTCTTCATCAGATGTCACTTCCAGGTATCACAGGTCCATAACGAATGTAGTTTTGTTCAAAAAAGCTCATCATTTATGTCCAAAAATCTCCGTCTTGTTAGCACATGATCTAAGCCAGCCGGACTTCTCGTCATGAACGAGGGGAAAAAATATATTTACGTTCGTTCAAACATGTCAAACGTTGTATAGCATAAATCATTAGGGCCTTTTTTAACCAGAACATGAATAATATTCAAGGTGGACGAATGCATTCTCTTTTATAACGTATTGGAACGAGGGTACCCAACATGAACTCGCGCGCCAGGTGTCTAATGGGCCACCATCGTTCCATGGTTCTTGTTCGGTCAGATCTCCCTCCAGAAGACTCAAAACACTTTGTAAAGGCTGGTGACATCTAGTGGAAGCAATAGGAAGTGCCAAAATATTCCTCAGCCCCTGTGTTTTTCAATGGCATAGGTTTAAAGGTAATACAACACATCAGGTATCCACTTCCTGTCAGAAAATGTCTCAGGGTTTTGCCTGCCAAATGAGTTCTGTTATACTCACAGACACCATTCAAACAGTTTTAGAAACTTTAGAGTGTTTTCTATCCATATATAATAAGTATATGCATATTCTAGTTACTGGGTAGGATTAGTAACCAGATTAAATCGGGTACATTTTTTTTATCCAGCCGTGCAAATACTGCCCCCTAGCCCTAACAGGTTAAAGTAAATAATTCTGTTTTTATTTTGAATACATTTGCAAAATGTTATAACCATAACCACAGCTAAATGCAGCACTAACCTTTGATGATCTTCATCAGATGACACTCCTAGGACATTATGTTATACAATACATGCATGTTTTGTTCAATCAAGTTCATATTTATATAAAAAAACTGCTTTTTACATTAGCATGTGATGTTCAGAATTAGCATACCCACCGCAAACTTCCGGTGAATTTACTAAATTACTCACGATTAACGTTCACAAAATACATAACAATTATTTGCAGAATTATAGATACAGAACTCCTTTATGCAATCGCAGTGTCAGATTTTAAAATAGCTTTTCGGCGAAAGCACATTTTGCAATATTCTGAGTAGATGGCCCGGCCATCACGGCTAGCTAATTTGACACCCACCAAGTTTGGCCCTCACCAAACTCAGATTTACTATAAGAAAAATTGGATTACCTTTGCTGTTCTTCGTCAGAATGCACTCCCAGGACTTCTACTTCAACAACAAATGTTGTTTTGGTTCGAAATAATCCATAGTTATATTGAAATAGCTCCGTTTTGTTCGTGTGTTGAGGTCACTATCCGAAGGGTGACGCGCGAGCGCATTTCGTGACAAAAAATTTCAAAATATTCCATTACCGTACTTCGAAGCATGTCAAACGCTGTTTAAAATCAATAATATTCCAACCGGGCGACGTTGTATTCATTCAAAGACTGAAAGAAAAACATGGAGTCATCTCGTGGACGCGCATCTCCAGTGTCATTGTTCCCTGCCTGACCACTCACAAAACCTCCTGCTGTTTTTCGCCCAGAGACTGCAGAGACGTCATTCCACTTTCTGGCGCCTTCTGAGAGCCAATGGAAGCCTTAGAAAATGTGACATTACAGCAGAGATGCTGTATTTTTGATAGAGATGCAACAGAAGGAGAACAAATTGTCAAACAGGGCACTTCCTGTATGGAATCTTCTCAGGTTTTGGCCTGCCATATGAGTTCTGTTATACTCACAGACACCATTCAAACAGTTTTAGAAACTTTAGAGTGTTTTCTATCCAAATCTACTAATTATATGCATATTCTCGATTCTGGGCAAGAGTAGTAACCAGTTTAAATCGGGTACGTTTTTTATCCGGCCGTGCAAATACTGCCCCCTAGCCCCAACAGGTTTTAACAAGGCTAGCTCTGTTGCTAGCAATTCAGCAAGCATGACTTTGAAAGGGCAGAACATAGAACCCAGCTCGTTGTCAGCCTTGCAATCATCCCTACAGAAGACCATGGCAGAAATGGGTAGAGTCAGCACCATTATTGAATCGGATGTTTCTCAGGTCAAACAATCTTAGATGGATATGCAAGAAGATGTATCGGTCATATTACAGAGGCTAGATGAGTCAGAAGGTCGGATATCAATGCTGGAGGACGACAACGATTGACTGATTAAGAACGTCGAGAAGAACGCCAAACTGTATGAGGATCTCCACAGAAGCGTGCAAGACGCAGCTAACCGAGACAGGCCCCTCAATTTAAGACTTTTAGGGGTCAAGGAAGATCTGGAGGATGGCAAGCCGTGGGAATGCATGAGACAAATTATCTTGCAGACTCTGGGGGTGGATCTTGACGAATCCGAGCTTCAAAGAGTTCACCGTACCCTAGCACCAATACCACGAGAGAATCAGCCGCCTAGACCCATCATCATCCGCTTTCTCAGGGATCTGGAGAGAGAGAGAGTACTGGCCACTGTGAAGGGAATGTTCTCTGGAGAAGGAGAAGGGCTGCAAGCTGTCATTTTTTCCTGATATGACCAAGGAACTGGTGGATAAAAGGAGGCTTTTTACCGCAACAAGGAAGAGGCTGCATGAGTTGGATGTACGTTTCACACTCGCCTACCCAGCTATTCTACGCTTTGCATGGAAGGGGGAAAGACAGATCCATCGCAAGGCGATGGAATTCCTCAAGAAAAACTCAGAGGACCAAAAATAAGGGCATGGATGGCATAGCTATATTGGCCGGTGAGTTCTATATGGGACAGTGTCTGTGTGACACACTATCGCAAAGACACTGTGAAATGACCATTTGGCTTACTAATAGCCACAGTATTTAGCTCTTTGTCTATTTCAGACTGTTTAGCTACAATTCTATTTTCGTCACTGGAGGTTTAGCCGGTTGGCTACTCAGTTACCAATTGCCTGATCAAAACTACCCTTAAGCAAAGATGTCGGTAAAGTAAGTAGATGAAACTAATAACTTTGACATTATTTTAATTGATCTGATATTATATGGTTGCATAGAAAATGTTATTCTCCCAGTTACCTATAATTTCAGTTTTGTTCATTTTTACTTATTGCCATTTGGTGGGGGAATAGAAGTATTGTTAGGTGCTCTCCAAAGTACTAGCCATGAGGCTGGAGAAGGTTTTACCTCATATTATTCACACAGATCAGGTGGGATTTGTAAAAAGTAGAACCTCCACAGACAATCTTAGACGTTTGCTTCACCTCATGTGGCTGAGTCCTTAAGAAAATACTCCGGTGGCAGCCCTTTCCCTAGATGCGGAGAAGGCATTCGATAGGGTAGAGTGGGGCTTTTTGACATTTACCATTGAGAAGTTTGGCTTTGGCCCTGGATTTATCAAGTGGGTTAAGGTATTGTACTCCAATCCAAGAGCAGCAGTCCTCACAGGCTATGCCTGTATCTAAATTCTGTCCTCCTGTTGAAATTACTTCATTACAGATAAAATGAGTGCCATCAGGGACGAAATAACTGGGTATAAAATTGACCAACGAACCACAGAATATCATGCAAATTAATATGATGCCACTACTACAAAAAATAAAGAATACTCTTGACAAATGGAGGTTGCTTAATCTTACATTATGAGGTAAAATAAATACTATTCAAATGGTTGAGGCCCAACAGTTTAATTATGTGTCCATGATGCTTCCTGTGACCATTTCTCCCTTACTATTTAAGCAGTACAATCAAATGATTAAGAATTATCTTTGGGATGGGAAAAAACCCAGAATAAATGTGAACAAGTTATATGCTCCAAGGGATGAAGGAGGACTAGCATTACCCAATGTAGAACTATACAACATATCATTTGAAGTAGCCAAATTGGCCAGACACTGGGGCAATTATGATTCCCATTTGGGATGGACTCAGATTGAGAGGTCTATCACAGCCCCGTTTAAGCCTATTGAGGCCTTATCTCAATTCTACAACATTCCCGAGAGGTATGGGTTAAGATTCATAAGATGTTTGGAATTTCCCAGTATAAACAAACATATTCTTCCATATGGAACAACCCATTGGTTTGCATAAGAAAACATTAATTCATCTAGGAGGTATGGCTTAGACAAGGCCTGCATGTACTAGGGGATGCATATCAGAAAGGAGTGCTTATGTCCTATCAGGACCTGAAGGGAAAATGTTATTTGCCAGATAAGGGATATTTCTGGAAATACTTACAACTAAGGAGCAGCATGGGGTCTCTTATGAGAATTAACCTCCAGTATTTCCATTAACCTCCAATATTTCATGTTACCAGCAATATCACACTTTGCTTCAGTGTTTTATAAAAGAGTCTCATATGCACAATATGGAAACTGTGGAATTTAAGGTTGATTTGGCAGAGGGATCTTAATTGTGACATTGAGGATGTATGGAATTTTGTTTCCAATGTAGGGTGGTGTACCAGGGATACAAGGGGTACATTTACACATTATACGATTGTTCATAGATACTACTGGACCCCAGTTAGATTACATGAAGTGGGTTTATTGCAAAATAATTTATGCTGGAAATGCTAGGGTGATGTAGGTACCTTTCTGCATGCTATATGGTAATGTCCCATGGTGCTCCCTTTTTTGAAGGAGGTTCTTAAATAGCTTGATGAATAGCTGGGACAGCCTATCCCAGATCCCCCACAGCTGTGCTTATTAGGGGATATATCTATTTTACCACCAGGTATTAGCAAAGAAGAGTTTGGTCTTGCCTCAGTGGGTTTTGTTATTGTGGCTAGACTCATACTATGTAACTGGAAGAGCGCAGAAATCAACAGATTGGCTGAATGAGCATAATCTTGTCTGCAAAACAACTTTCAGACAAGAATATGCTCATTCATTTCCAAAATGTCTTTGAATCGCGCAAACGCAATCAACTGGGCTCCCTCACTGACATCAGTGGCTTCATCCAATAGCAGAGAAAATGGACCAGAATCTTTTACATTTTCCACCACTTGATCAATGATATCGACGCCCATGTCATCGATCCTACAGTACATCATGGTATTTGAAAATGGTACCATCTTGAGTGCGTTCGCTGTTGTCTTATCAATGATTTGTCTTATCAATGATAGTTTCTGTTAGAATAACAGCAGCAGGCACTCTAGTGCACAGAGCAAAGGATCACGTGCACTTGGTGCGAGCAGAGGATCAACCATTGAGCGAACAGAGGCCAGGTAGACAGAGCAATGCACACGCACCCAAAGTAAAAATCCAGGGATATAAATATAAACTAACTACATTTCACACCAGTGACCTCAGTAAATGTTTTCCTACCTAAAAAGACTGAAATAACTTGAACATATTTTGGGGAATAATATTTTTACAAATATTATTTTTATTCACATTTTAGAAAATCCACCCACATACTCCCTGGGGACTGCCCATGTACCCCTAGGGGTACGCCTACCCTCGGTTGGGAAACCCTGACCTTGCCTATGAATGAAGGTTTACAACGTAGGTGCACAGATCGAGATACAGTTTTTAGTAATCAAGGTGACAGACAGTGACACACTCAACACCACCTTGCCTGCATCTAGCTGATCTAGGGAGTAATCATTAGTCCAACAGTTGCAAACGAGAGTTTTTATTTGACAAATCCAGATATGGTTATCCCCATTTCGTTCGATTTGCTTGCGTTTAAGAAAAGATTTTCAACAGAATTGGTGGAATGAATTCACCTCAGATCACATTCAAACACAGTTCACTTTCATAGCAGCCAGATACAAACAGCATGATCACTTTGCTCAATGTATAATTCCTTCTTGCATTTATGCACTCTTCTCCTCTCACCTTTTCTCTTTGCTTGTGGACTTCAGTGCACAACACATCAGCTATCTGTGACCAGGCGAAAATACCTTTCCAAGCCAAACCTTCATATCATAACTGCTAACCACTAAATACAGCCTACATCATTGTCACCATATTAGCTAGCATCATAGTCAACATAGTTATGTAGAACTAATGCTTTAGTAAACCCGCTACAATGTACAGTGTAGTTACACCGGCGTGTTCCAGTTCCCACCAATATCCAGCAACATTGCACAGCTGAAGAGGAGTGGGACAATATTCCACAGGCCACAATCAACAGCCTGTTCACTCTAAGTGAAGGAGATGTGTTGCGCTGCATGATGCGAATTGTGGTCACACCAGATACTGACTGGTTTTCTGATCCATGCCTCTACCCTTTTTTTAGGTATCTGTGACCAACAGATGCTAATCTGTATTCCCGTTCATGTGAAATCCATAGATTAGGACCTCATGAATTTATTTCAATTGACTGATTTCCTTATATGAACTGTAACTCAGTAAAATCTTTGAAATTGTTGCATGTTGCATTTATATTTTTGTTCAGTGTAGATTCATTCTCTGATCATTTGATTGGGTGGACAACATGTCAGTTCGTGCTGCAAGAGCTCTGATAGGTTGTAGGACTTCCTCCGGAAGTTGTCAGAATTACTGTGTAAGTCTATGGTAGGGGGTGAGAACCATGAGTTTCTTTCCTAGGTTATGTATTGAAGCCAATGCACCCATAGGAGGACGGAAACTAGTTGTCCTCTGGCTACACCATGGTGTTACCCATAGTGCTGTTGAGGCTACTGTAGACCTTCATTGGAAAACAGTGTGTTTTAATCAATCATTTATTGACATTAATATATTTTGTATAGTTTTATCTAAAAAGCATAACTTTTTCAATGTTCCACTATTTACATTTTTATGAAATTCACTGAGGGTGGTCCTCCCCTTTCTCCTCTGAGGAACCTCCACTGCTGGGTATGTGTGTGACAGTGTGTATGTTTGTTTCTTGTTCTCTGTAAATACAGCTAGCTTACATTCATGTCATGACCCTGTGCATTTATTGTTTCAGTTGGAAGAAGTATCATGAGTATGTGGGGTTATGGGTGGATGTGTGTGCACACATGAGCACACTATAATGTGAGCATGTGAGGTATGTGTTTTTTCATTAGTAGCAGAAATCAGAACTAGGGTAGACAGTTATGTTGGTCAGAGAAGGAGCGACACATACACCGACACTCGAGCCAAGGCCGTCAGAAGGAACATCCACTGTGTTTGCTTGATTTCTTTTCCCACTCTGATGGGAGAGGTGTGTGTGTGTGTGTGTGTGTGTGTGTGTGTGTGTGTGTGTGTGTGTGTGTGTGTGTGTGTGTGTGTGTGTGTGTGTGTGTGTGTGTGTGTGTGTGTGTGTGTGTGTGTGTGTGTGTATACATGAGCTGTTATAAGTAATAATTGCCCCTGAGAGCTCCCTTGTTGCACAATCCCTTGAAGGCTGATTTAAAAGGCATTTGATGGAACGGTTGTGATACATTTTTCTGCACAAAATAATAATTATAGAAGCATGTTGTATCATAACCATTGTGTCAAATGTGTTGTACATCAGTTATACAACCTGAGTATGTACAGGGCCCATGCTTGGACAAACTCCTCTCATATCCCTGTTATATTTGGTTTCAACATGTGATATTCAAAGAAAAGGGCATCATATAAAAAACTGTTTGGACAGAACATTCCAATGCAACAGTCGACATCTTTGTCAACTGTCTTTACATCCTTCAGGCAAATAGTACTATTGAAAGACAAACAAAGAAGAGTATGAATTAGGCTGTTTGAAAAGGTTTGAATCCTAAGCAAACTGCCTACACATTGTTGGAAGTGCAATAGACCAACATAGTTACTGTAGTTGGTCAAAGCTGTCTGTTAGAAAACATAGATAGAGCATTGGTGAAGTATGCATTTGTGGTGCTCATGTGAATTTCCTTTCATTTTTTTGGGCTTCAGAACAATATCTACTTCTCACTTCAAATGGTGTTATCTCCCTATATAAATAAAGTTTTGGGTGGTTGAAGCTCTGTTATTGTTGATAATGACTAGTTGTAAATTAACTGTATTGTAAATGAACATTATTATGCAACACAACAGCAATACAAGTACACAATAATTACAAATGGCAACAGAAATAATGTAGTGGGCCCTCCTGAGTGGCGCAGCGCTCTAAGGCACTGCATCGCAGTGCTAGAGGTGTTACTACAGACCCGGGTTCATTCCCGGGCTGTGTCCCTCCATAGGATGGCGCACAATTGGCCGAGCGTCATCTGGGTTAGGGGAGGGTTTGGCCGGAGGGGCTTTACATGGCTCATCGCTCCCTAGCGACTCCTTCTGGCGGGCCGGGTGCCTGCAGGCTGACACCGGTCGCCATTTGAATGGTGTTTCCTCTGACACATTGGTGCGGCTGGCTTCCAGGTTAATCTGGTGAGTGTTAAGGACCGTGGTTAGGCGGGTCATGTTTTGGAGGACGCATGACTCTCCCGAGCCCGTTGGGGAGTTGCAGCGATGAGACAATAAAAAAGTAAAAATAATGCAGATATTTGTATTTATTTAATATATATTTATTTAATAATAACCACCGATTTTCCGGAGGGACGCAAAAAAAACAGAAACCCATTTAAGCCAAAGAATTTCCCTGATCTCTTAACAAGACAATCAAGAAAGCTCCTGTAAAATACATAAATAATCAACATGTACCCATTAACTATTTACATGAAAATGTAGTTTAAAGTTTGTTGAAGAAAGGCCTAGTACTACATTACCTGTAAACAATCAAATTTAAAGCACATTATAACATGTAAAGTACACAATACAATTATAAAATGTACAATCAAACGCACAATCAGTTAGAGTAAAATGTGTACATACAATTCAGGGATGGCCACAATTGCTCTTAAAGAGCTACAGGGTTCTGCAGGCTTTCTTGTTCATGCCCAGTTCTACCACACCTGATTATACTATTCAATGTCTTGATGAACAGCTGAGGAGTAGAATCAGGTGTGGTAGCACTGGGCTTGAACAAAAAAGCCTGCATAACTCATCAATACCAATTTTGGTAACTGCTGATACAAATACTGTGACAAATGAGAAACTGTAGAGAAACACCTGCTAAAAGTCATTAGACAAGTACAAAACACTTTTAAGAATACATATTTACAAATCTGACATTGGACAGGTGCTCTAAATCCTTGAGCTACAAATGTTCTTAGTAATTCTGTACACAGCTGTCTAACTCCAGCAAAAGACCACACATTCATTCCCACATTGATAAATGGCAGTACAGTAAATATGAAAACAGATGGGAGCAGAGTTTGAGAGCGGGGCCCAGTTTCCCAAGAGCACCTAAAGGCTAGGTTTATCATTAGAACCTTTGTAGGATCATCTTTAAATCTCTGAGCTGT
Source organism: Salmo salar (assembly GCF_965601325.2). Taxonomy (NCBI): domain Eukaryota; kingdom Metazoa; phylum Chordata; class Actinopteri; order Salmoniformes; family Salmonidae; genus Salmo; species Salmo salar. The sequence continues at coordinate 5,124,549 of NC_138316.1, forward strand.
TTCCCAAAACCATCATTATTAAAGTTGCACTTGAAAATGCTTGTAAATCTTAGCCTTCCCGCGTCACTTTATAGACAGAAGATCTCCACTAAACATAGAATCACATGGTTTATCCTTCTTTCTGTGTTCTCAATAACTTCAGAACAAAGTTGACCACAAACACAAAGTTGCCAAATGTCTTTGCAATTGACACAAATAAGGAACACATAAAAATATGCTTAAAATGAAAGCCGAGATTGCAATAAAATAAACAGTAAGCTTTAGAACTATATCAATCATATTTAATACAGTGCCTTCGGAAAGTATTCAGACCCCTTGACTTTTTCCACGTTTTGTTACATAACCTGTTAGGGCTAGGGGGCAGTATTGACACGGCTGGATAAAAAACGTACCCGATTTAATCTGGTTACTACTCCTGCCCAGTAACTAGAATATGCATATAATTATTGGCTTTGGATAGAAAAGACTCCAAAGTTTCTAAAACTGTTTGAATGGTGTCTGTGAGTATAACAGAACTCAAATGGCAGGTCAAAACCTGAGAGATTCCTTTACAGGAAGTGGCCTGTCTGACCATTTATTGTCTTTCTTTGACATCTCATTCCATTACAAAGGATCTCTGCGGTAACGTGACACTTTCCACGGCTCCAATAGGCTCTCAGAGCCCGGGAAAAACCTGAATGTCGTCATTCCAGCCCCAGGCTGAAACACATTATCGCCTTTCTCAAGTGGCCGATCAAGGGACTGTGGGCTTAGGCGCTTGCACTGGCTGCCCCCGTCGTTGTGTTTTTTCCTCTGTTTACCGAAAAGGAGATTCCCGGTCGGAATATTATCGTTTTTTTACGAGATAAATTGCATAAAAATTGATTTTAAACAGCGGTTGACATGCTTCGAAGTACGGTAATGGAATATTTAGAATTTTTTTGTCACGAATTGCGCCATGCGCACGACCCTGATTTACCATTTCGGATAGTTTCTGGAACGCATGAACAAAACGCCGCTATTTGGATATAACGATGGATTATTTGGGACCAAACCAACATTTGTTATTGAAGTAGAAGTCCTGGGAGTGCATTCTGACGAAGACAACAAAGGTAATAACATTTTTGTTATAGTAAATCTGATTTTGGTGAAGGCTAAACTTGCCAGGTGTCTAAATAGCTAGCCCGTGATGGCTGGGCTATGTACTTAGAATATTGCAAAATGTGCTTTCACCAAAAAGCTATTTTAAAATCGGACATATCGAGTGCATAGAGGAGTTCTGTATCTATAATTCTTAAAATAATTGTTATGCTTTTTGTGAACGTTTATCGTGAGTAATTTAGTAAATTGTTAGTAAATTCCCCGGAAGTTTGCGGGGGTATGCTAGTTCTGAACGTCACATGCTAATGTAAAAAGCTGTCTTTTGATATAAATATGAACTTGATTGAACAAAACATGCATGTATTGTATAACATAATGTCCTAGGGTTGTCATCTGATGAAGATCATCAAAGGTTAGTGCTGCATTTAGCTGTGGTTTGGGTTTTTGTGACATTATATGCTAGCTTGAAAAATGGGTGTCTGATTATTTCTGGCTGGGTACTCTGCTGACATAATCTAATGTTTTGCTTTCGTTGTAAAGCCTTTTTGAAATCGGACAGTGTGGTTAGATTAACGAGAGTCTTGTCTTTAAATAGCTGTAAAATAGTCATATGTTTGAGAAATTGAAGTAATAGGATTTTTAAGGTATTTGAAAATCGCGCCACTGGATTACACTGGCTGTTACGTAGGTGGGACGATTACGTCCCGCCTAGCCCAGAGAGGATAACAGTCTTATTCTAAAAATGATTAAATAAAACAATTTCTCAGCAATCTACATATAATAACAAAGCGAAAACAAAAATAGCTTATTTACATACATTTTCAGACCCTTTGCTATGAGACTCGAAATTGAGCTCAGGTGCATCCTGTTTCCATTGATCATCCTTGAGATGTTTCTACAACTTGATTGGAGTCCACCTGTGGTAAATTCAATTGAGTGGACATGATTTGGAAAGGCACACAACTGTCTATATAAGGTCCCACAGTTGACAGTGTATGTCAGAGCAAAAACCAAGCCATAAGGTCGAAGGAATTGTCCGTAGAGCTCCGAGACAGGATTGTGTCAAGGCACAGATCTGGGGATTGCTACCAAAACATGTATGCAGCATTGAAGGTCCCTAAAAACACAATTTCCTCCATCATTCTTAAATGGAAGAAGTTTGGAACCAGCAGGACTCTTCCTAGAGCTGGCCGCCCGGCCAAACTGAGCAATCGGGGGCGAAGGGCCGTGGTCAGGGAGGTGACCAAGAACCTGATGGTCCATAGTTCCTCTGTGGAGATGGGAGAAACTTCCACAAGGACAACCATCTCTGCAGCACTCCACCAATTAGACAGAAGCCACTGCTCAGTAAAAGACACATGACAGCCCGCTTGGAGTTTGCCAAAAGGCGCCTAAAGACTCTCAGACCATGAGAAACAAGAGTCTCTGGTCTGATGAAACCAAGATTGAACTCTTTGGCCTGAATTTCAAACGTCACTTCTGGAGGAAACCAGGCACAATCCCTACGGTGAAGCATGGTGGTGGCAGGATCATGCTGTGGGGATGTTTTTCAGCGGCAGGGACTAGGAGACTAGTCAGGATCGAGGCAAAGATGAACGGCACAAAGTACATAGATTTCCTTGATGAAAACCTGCTCCAGAGCACTCAGGACCTCAGACTGGGCGAAGCCTCACCTTCGAACAGGACAATTACCCTAAGCACACAGCCAAGACATTGCAAGTGGCTTTGGGACAAGTCTCTGAATGTCCTTGAGTGGCCCAGCCAGAGCCCGGACTTGAACCCGATCGAACATCTCTGGGGAGACCTGAAAATAGTTGTGCACCAACGCTCCCCATCCATCCTGACAGAGCTTGAGAGGATCTGCAGAGAAGAATGGGAGAAACTCCTCAAATACAGGTGTGCCAACCTTGTAGCGTCATACCCAAGAAGACTCGAGACTGTAATCGCTGCCAAAGGTGTTTCAACAATGTACTGAGTAAAGGGTCTGAATACTTATGTCAAAGTTATATTTCAGTTTAAGTTTTTATGAATTAGCAAAAATGTCAAAAAACTGTTTTTCCTTTGTCATTATGGGTTATTGTGTGTAGATTGAGGGGAAAAATCGATGTAATCAATTTTAGAATAAGGCTGTAACCAAACAAAATGTGGAAAAAGTCAAGGAGTCTGAATACTTTCCGAAGGCACTGTACATTTCATGTTCAATCAATTGTTCTATTTTGTTTCTTGTAGACTACTGTCTGTAATTTGTCTCAAAATATTTCATTATGTGCGCAATGATGTGCCAAAGCAATGATTTAGTGAATTATTTTTGGGTAAGCATTAGTATAAGCAACCTAAATATCTCTCTAGGAGTTGATCCATCGTCAGTATTCTGAAAAAATTCTAATGTTAACTTCTCTAGGGCCAGTGGGACGATTTCGTCCCACCTACGCAACAGCCAGTGTAATCCCGTGGCGCGATTTTCAAATACCTTAGAAATGCTATTACTTCAATTTCTCAAACATATGACTATTTTACAGCATTTTAAAGACAAGACTCTCGTTAATCTAACCACACTGTCCGATTTCAAAAAGGCTTTACAACGAAAGCAAAACATTAGATTATGTCAGCAGAGTACCCAGCCAGAAATAATCAGACACCCATTTTTCAAGCAAGCATATAATGTCACAAAAACCCAGAAGACAGCTAAATGCAGCACTAACCTTTGATGATCTTCATCAGATGACACACCTAGGACATGATGTTATACAATACATGCATGTTTTGTTCAATCAAGTTCATATTTATATCAAAAACCAGCTTTTTTACATTAGCATGTGACGTTCAGAACTAGCATACCCCCCGCAAACCTCCGGTGAATTTACTAAATTACTCACGATAAACGTTCACAAAAAACATAACAATTATTTCAAGAATTATAGATACAGAACTCCTTTGTGCAATCGAGGTGTCCGATTTTAAAATAGCTTTTCGGTGAAAGCACATTTTGCAATATTCTGAGTACATAGCCCAGCCATCACGGCTAGCTATTTAGACACCCACCAAGTTTAGCCCTGACCAAACTCCGATTTACTATTACAAAAGTTTGATTACCTTTGGTGTTCTTCGTCAGAATGCACTCCCAGGACTGCTACTTCAATAACAAATGTTGGTTTGGTCCAAAATAATCCATCGTTATATCCAAATAGCGGCGTTTTGTTCGTGCGTTCAAGACACTATCCGAAGTGTAAATAAGGGTCACGAGCATGGCGCAATTCGTGACAAAAAAATTCTAAATATTCCATTAGCGTACTTCGAAGCATGTCAACCGCTGTTTAAAATCCATTTTTATGCCATTTTTCTCGTAAAAAAAGCGATAATATTCCGACTGGGAATCTGCGTTTAGGTAAACAGACGAAAGAAAACAAAGCATGAGGTCGACTCGGGCACGCGCCTGAGTCTCACAGTACTGTAACCAGCCACTACCCAAACGCGCTACTTTTTTTCAGCCAGAGCCTGCAAAGCCACGATTCAGCTTTTTGACGCCTTCTGAAAGCCCATGGGAGCCATAGGAAGTGTCACGTAACAGCAGAGATCCTCTGTAATGGATAGAGATAATCAAGAAGGGCAAGAAATTGTCAGACAAGGCACTTCCTGCATGGAATCTTCTCAGGTTTTGGCCTGCCATATGAGTTCTGTTATACTCACAGACACCATTCAAACAGTTTTAGAAACTTTAGGGTGTTTTCTATCCAAAGCCAATAATTATATGCATATTCTAGTTACTGGGCAGGAGTAGTAACCAGATTAAATCGGGTACGTTTTTTATCCAGCCGTGTCAATACTGCCCCCTAGCCCTAACAGGTTAAAAGGAGGATATCACCACCGCCTGACCTCTCTGCTTTCTCTCCCCCAACTACGTCTAATCCAGATATTTTGTGCGTCCACAAAACAACGGCCCTTCAGATCATCACTGGCCAGTTAAGCCATTGATATGTATATAGTATGAAACGTAATTATTATTTTCTAAATGTATAAATCCTGATATCAAACTGATTGAGATTATAAATTGAATAATTGATACCTGATCAATTTATTTGAGAGAGAGAGAGAGTCATAGACAGAAAGAGAGAGAGAGAGAGTCATAGACAAAAAGAGAGAGAGAGAGTCATAGACAGAGAGAGAGAGAGGGTCATAGACAGAAAGAGAGAGAGCGAGAGAGTCAGACAGAAAGAGAGAGAGCGAGAGAGAGTCAGACAGAAAGAGAGAGAGAGAGTCATAGACAGAAAGAGAGAGAGAGTCATAGACAGAAAGAGAGCGAGAGAGAGTCATAGACAGAGAGAGAGAGAGGGTCATAGACAGAAAGAGAGAGAGCGAGAGAGTTATAGACAGAAAGAGAGAGAGCAAGAGAGAGTCAGACAGAAAGAGAGCGAGCGAGAGAGAGTCATAGACAGAAAGAGAGAGAGAGAGAGAGAGAGTCATAGACAGAAAGAGAGCGAGAGAGAGTCAGACAGAAAGAGAGCGAGAGAGAGTCAGACAGAAAGAGAGAGAGAGAGAGAGTCATAGACAGAAAGAGAGAGAGAGAGAGAGAGGGAGAGAGAGATAGAGAGAGTCATAGACAGAAAGTCATAGACAGAGACAACATTCTACCCCAAACCAGAGAAGGGAGATGAGGGGAATCAGTGGGGGTTCTGGGTGTAAGACAGGGGAGCTGTTGGCCCCCCAGCTTCTAAAAACAATCCCCCCTCTGAGTGTGGGTGTGTTTCACAAGCTTGGAAAAGGGACATTGGGTCCCTTTAAATGCACACCACGGAGCACAGACAAAAGACTCCCTGATCATTCAACAGAATAAAAGCTTTGTCTGTGTGAAAGAGAGTGAGTGAGTGAGTGAGTGAGTGAGTGAGTGAATGAGTGAGTCAGTGAGTGAGTGAGTCAGTGAATGAGAGAGAGGCAGGGTAGAGAGAGAGAAAGAAAGAGATTGTGTACATTGACTTTGTGCATCCAAATCTCTCTCACTCACAATCTCTCCATTCCCTCTCTTTTGCCGTGTCATTCTCTCTCGCTTCATCTCTCTGTCTTTTTTTACCATTCTCTCTTGCCCTCTCAGGACACATTAAACAACAACTCATTTGGTAAGAAGTACAGCTGGCAGGAGAAGGTCTCGCGCTCTTCCTCCCCCCTCAAAACAGGTGAGCTGTTCCACCATCACTTCCCTTTACAGGAGACTGCTGGCTAATACCACCAGTTTAATCTTTTGGGGGGGTTGCTGATTTTGCTGATTTAGTAGATACAATTAGGAAACAAAGCAGTGACTGCAGAATCAACCACTGCCCCTAGAACTATAAACATATTTCCTTTCATCCATTGTAACATTGTCCAAAATCTGTCTGTGGATGTGTTAGAATGGCCTCTCTGAACTACAGTATATGTAAAACTAGCAGAGAGTGTGTTGAGTTACCGACTAGCACCACCGACTCAGATGTTAAAAAGATGGCCAATGCTGCACAACTATGACGCTTCTATTACCCTAGCTGTCACTAAATGTGTATGGACAGAAAGGATAACAAAACAAATAGAAAATGGTTGACTTTTTATTCTTGAAGCACATAGGGCTGGTACACATTTTGAGGTTACATCTGTCTCTCTAATATATAACCGCGTCTGCTTTAGGTCCACTAGTACCTATTTGGTTTGGTGCTTTATATTGCTGTTTTCTTGATCAGATATCTCTTGAAAAATATAGTTCTCCATTCCAATGGCACTTCCTGGTACAATTATCTGTATTGGCCAACTACATACTCTCCAGGATACATTTGTCTCCTTATAATGACATTATCTGACTCTCTTCATTGCTTCACACCCCCAATCATTAGTAATGGTTGTAATTATAACTTAATTTATTAAAAGATGTTTATACATTGCTCTCAAAGCATGTATTAGTGTCCTCTGAAAGCAGTGACAGCATCCCTGCAAGGCTCTAATAGTTTTTGACAGTGGATTATGACGTACTAGGTCAATCACATTCTATTTGCTGCCCACTGAATTTGACGAGTAACGTGGATTTAGAGTGTAATCCCAGTGTTACCTAACCAACTAGACATTTCTGATATTTGTGTGCGTTTGTCTGTGCATGTTGCTCTGTATTTGCACTGTCTGTGTGTACCGTATGTGAACTGCTGCATACGTTTCCATCTGTTTTATTTTTAATTGAACCTTTATTTAATTAGGCAAGTCAGTTAAGAAAAAATTATTATTTACAATGACGGCCTAAGAACAGTGGGTTAACTGCCTTGCTCAGGGGCAGAACGACAGAATTTTACCATGTCAGCTCAGGGATTTGATCTAGCAACATTTCGGTTACTGGCCCAACACTCTAACCACTAGGATATGTGCTCGGTGCCCTTGTATGTGTTTGTGCATTTTCTATGTTAATGTGTACATGTGTGGATATGTCTGTCTTTGTGTCTTCTTGTATGTATGTCTGCTTGTATGTCTGTCTGTGTGCCTGCACGTCTGTATGTCTGTGTCTTGTATGTATGTCTGTGTATGCTTGGGTCTCTGTCTGTCTCCCTCCCCCAGGCGGGCTGACCTCTCCCCATGAGCACAGCTGTCTAAGCGACGAGGACAAGCTGCATCAGGGAGGTGGGACGCAGACCAAGGACCGCGGCACATCCACTGACACTCCCTGCAGATACAAACACACTTCTGGACACACCCACAGCTCCACAGCAGGGACACACTCCAAACTGCCGGAGAAGCCCCCAGCATCCCCGCCTCCCCAAAACTACACACTCACACCTCTGGGCCCCCCAGGGAAGGGCGAAGGGGGGACACACAGAGAGAAGATCCGCTATCACACAGATGTACGCCTAGAACCCACCGAGGAGATCTATCTGACTCCCGTGCACCGTTCCGAGCAGGACCACCCATTCCTGTCCCAGCAGCCAGAGCACGGACGCATGTCAATCAGCTCTGACACCGAGGGCCCGCCCCCTTACCAGCCTCTGCCCGACCGGACCAACCCTTCCATCTGTGAGGAAGACGAGGTGTACGTGCCCCCTCCCTCCTACGCCTCCTATGGGGAGGCTCTCTTTACCCCTCCCTCTACCGCCCCCCCCAGGGAACACCCAGGCTTAGCCCTGAACCTCGGCCTGAGGGAAGGAGGAGCAGGGGCGATGGTGAAGGCAGGGGCAGGGGCAGGGGTGGAGTATGTAGATGTCCAGGATGAGACATTTGGGGTAGAGGGTGAGGCTGAGGATGAGAGGGTAAGGGTTGTGGGAGGCAGGCAGTATTTGGGACGTGGTGGCTGTGGTGCCCCCATGAGTACTTTGATGAGCTCGGAAGCGAGTGGTCTGTCTTACGACTCTGTGAAGTACACACTCGTTGTGGACGAGCACGCGCAGCTCGAACTGGTAAGTCTGCAGCAGTGTTACCAATGTTACAGCGACGACAGCAACTCTGCGACCGTCTACGACAACTGCGTCTCGTCTCCGTACAAGTTGGCCATAGGGGAGAAGTATAAAGAGGAAGAGGAAGAAGAGGAAGAGGAGGAGGAGGAGAGAGCAAGAGTGGGAAGGGTGAGGAGAGAAGCCACCGCCTGTCTGTCAGAGGACACCACCCCGGAGGCGAACTTGCACTTCTCTAAGAAGTTCCTCAACATCTTCATGAACGGACGGTCACGATCATCCAGTAGGTACCACCACTGAACCACAATGACACCATCTTGTGTTCAGACACTGCAGTTTCTTACATTAGGCTTAAAGGGCAACTCAATCACTTTTCACCATCTTATTCATTATCTCCAGCACAATACCAGTGTCAACATATGTGAAAACGGCACATTTCTAAGTTTTGTAGAAACAAATATAAAGTTCAAAAGTTTTGTCCGATGACACCATTAAAAGTTACAACATTTTAATCCTTAACAGTTTATTGACTCACCTGTGCATCAATCTAAGTAACATAATAAAACAAATCCCTATTAAAATCCATCAGTTTAAGCTAGAGATACTTTTTGTGTTTCAATCAGTGGCGGTCGGTACAGTTTAAGATGAGGGAGGATGATACATATGCTATTGGATATAGCATATTGGATGACTGCCATTCATATTCCATTGACCCAGCTCAATGTAGCATCGATAGGTTTAGGGTACTTCATCATACTGTACTTGAATTTTCCCTGTACCCATTATTATGAGGTTGCTACAACCTAGCCTATGAATGAAAGTTTACCGTGTAGGTGCACAGGTCGATATTATTTTTAATAATCAAGGTGACAGACACTGACACTTCAATACTGCCTTGCACACTCTTGCCTGCACCTAGCTGATCTAGGGTGTAATCATTAGTCCAACGGTGGCAAACGACCGTTTCTATTGGACAAATTCTGGTATGTTTATCCCCGTTTTGTTCTGTTTGCTTCTGTTTAAGAAACATTATTCAACAGAATCTGCGCAATAAATACATCCCTAATCGCGATCAAACGCAGTTCAATTTCATAGCAGCCACATACAAACAGCTCGTTATATACATTATATAATTCCTCGCATCTATCTACTCTCTCTCCTCCTCTCACCTTTTCCCTAAGTGTGTGGACTTCAGTGCACAATACATCAGCTGTCTGTGACCAGGCAAAAAAAACGTTTCCAAGCCAAACCTTTATATCATGACTGCTAACTGCTTCACACAGCCTATTACGTTGTTGCATCATAGTCAACATAGCTACTAGAACTAATGTGTTAGTAAACCCACTACAATCATGCAGTACAGTGTACAATCATCAGCAGTTATACCGGCAGGCCCCAGTGGCAATAAATTAATAAAACCAGAAGCTTACGTTGACTTGTAAGAGTTCCAGTGTTGGATAGCAAAAGCCAGCTATCTAATATAGCATCCCTCTCTGTTTGAGCCGGGTGTTTGAGTAGGCTAAACTAGCTAGTTATGTTAGACTCTAGCTAAGTAAGTGAAAAAATATATATTACGAAATATAGCTAGCTTTCTTTCTCTCAAAACTGTTTAACTATTGTCTTTCTCTCTCTTTGAGACAACTACTCACCACATTTTATGCACTGCAGTGCTAGCTAGCTGTAGTTTATGCTATCACTACTAGATTCATTCTCTGTTCCTTCGATTGGGTGGACAACATGTCAGTGCATGCTGCAAGAGCTCTGATAGGTTGGAGGATGTCCTGGGCGTCCTCCGGAAGTTGTCATAATTATGGTGTAAGCCTATGGAAGGGGGTGAGAACCATGAGCCTCCTTGGTTGTGTGTTGAAGTCAATGTACCCAGAGGAGGACAGAAGCTAGCTGTCCTCCAGCTATACTGTGGTGCTACCCTACAGAGTGCTGCTGAGGCTACTGTAGACCTTCATTGCAAAACAGTGTGTATTAATAAATTATTTGGTGACGTGAATATATTTAGTATAGTTTTATCTGAAAAGGATAACTTTTTGAATGTATAAAAATTTGTCTGAAATTCACTGTTGAGGATGGTCCTCCCCTTCCTCCTCTGAGGAGCCTCCATTGGTCTCAATCCAACTTCCACCCAACAATGCCGCTTTATATAATGTTTACATACCCTACATTACTCATCTCATATGTAAGTCGCTCTGGATAAGAGCGTCTGCTGAATTGCATAAATGTAAAATACGTATATACTGTACTCTATAACATCTACTGCATCTTGCCTATGCCGTTCGGCCATCGCTCATCCATATATTTCTATGTACATATTCTTATTCATTCCTTTACACTTGTGTGTATAAGGTAGTTGTTGTGAAATTGTTAGATTACTTGTTAGATATTACTGCATGGCCGGAACTAGAAGCACAAGCATTTCGCTACACTCGCATTAACATCTGCAAACCATGTGTATGTGACAAATAAAATATATATTTTTTTTTACGTATCTGCCTATGTTAGCCTTCTGCATCTGCGGTGGACGGAGGCTGAGCTTCTCAAGAAAACGTCTGTAGCTTCCGAACGGTCTGTAGTGTCTGTTTTGCTCTACGACCCCCACAAGTGTCACAGAGCTCATCTGAATGTAACCCATACAAATGAATGGAACTACCGAGGTAGTTTTGTGCCAACAAAAATAAGGGGTTAAATACGTTTTTTTAAAAACACTAATATTTCCTGAGCTTTCTTTTATCTCCTAGATATAGGACAGACACTTTAAAACCTTGTTCCTTATGATTCCTTATGTCTTTTTCCCATTCATGAATGTGTTATTCAAAGTGTTTCTATGGGCTATAGTAGTAAAGGTCAAATTCAATATTTTATCAAATATATTTCAAAATCCAATAGCTAAATGATCCATGGTATGACCATCTTAAAACAATTCCATATGTTAGCTCATTAGACCCCTGGTGCTGGAGATGATTTTGACTCAGGACACTATCATTCCTTATTGTACCAGCAACTCACAACAACATGCAGTAATTCACGCCACCGCACCACACGTCAGACATGTTCTTACTTCCAGCGTGACACACACAACATTGCAAAAAAGGATAGACCAAATCATATAATATGAATGAATTCAATGAAACTGCTCTCTTGAACATGGATAAAGATTTTATCTTCTGCTCAAAAGATGCACAGTATATCTTATTTGCTTGGTTGCCTCAATAATCACGTTTCCATCCATTGTTTCTATGCGAGTAAAGTCATGCCGTATAAAAAAGTGGCACAATTTCATAATGGTGGGATCTTAAAGTTGTGGGATCTTTTAGCGTCTGTTAAATGTATTATGCAACAATAGCGGTGGAAACTCCTTTATGCGCATATATTGACATAATAAACCATCATATTGAAGTAAACTTGGAGTCACGCAATGACAGACTATGCTACGCTGTACTACCACGACGATGTGGAAAATCTTTAAAAGTACATAGGCAGATTAAATCAATTATGATGAAGATCATAATGGTTAAGTGATGGATGATGATGACCTTCATGCATATTTCCAATAAATATTTAGGGTTTTATTTGAATGCTGGTGATATGATGATCAATGCTTGGCTGCCAATTATCAACTACAAATGATATTGCTCGTATCCATATCTCAACATATAACCCACCCTGTCCACTTTATGAGCAAACTGTTATTTAGACCAAGCGCGAAGACCAGATTGGGCAAGTTTGCTATTTATCACAACAGTTTCTGTGACAAGTTATTGGTAGAGTTGAAAATGCCATGGAAACATATAAAACTTATTTTCATTCAGTACATGGAAAATTAAGCCTCAAAACACTTTATGTGCGCTACATCATCACGCACATCATTTTATCCGCAACAAGTCAGTTTGATGGAGACACACCTCTGGTGGGAAAATGTGCATATTTTAGACTATTCTCATGGAAATCTGTCGCCAATTGGATGGAAGCCTAGATCATGTCTTTATATTCAGGGAAGCATTACATTTCAAATAACAGCTGCATTCTGTGCAGAAATTCAGGTATGAATGGCAACAATATTGTCATGCAACTGTAAAATTCCCCTTAAAGTCAGCTGACCTGCAACCCTGGTTCTTCTAAAGTAGTGAAATTGTGGACAATTAAATGTTTTTTGGATCAGAACCACCATGATATCACCATGAATTGAATTTCAGTATATTTGAAAATATGATGCACCCAAATCCTATTTACAGCATTTTTGTAATTAAACTTTTTTTTAGGCAGGCTGGAGTACCATTGAGACCAAGGTCTCTTTTAAAAGAGAACTCAATGACAAACACTTAGGCAATCTAGGCAGCATAGGAGTATAGGAAATATACAAAGAAAATGCAAACACAATCATAAAAAACAACAACATTACTCAGTGAATCTGAATTGTTCGAAAGGCACCAATGCATCCAATTGCAGAGTATTCTGACGATTGTTCCATAAATGAGGTGCAAAGAAACTAAAATCTGTTTTACCTAAATCTGTGGTGACAGAAGAAATGTCAATATTTGGCCATACCTGTGACTGGGTATGGTATCTCGTACGTCTTTAGGTTAGTAATAATTTGAGTAATTCTGGAGTTTTTGCGGAAGAGCTTTATAAATGAACAGCATGCAATGTTTCGACCTATTTGACGTCAGAGGCCCAGCCTACTTTTTCATAGAGAAAACCTGTCACCCCTGATAAAAGGAAGTTTGCTATCAAATCAAATCAAATGTATTGTCACATACACGTGTTTAGCAGATGTTATTGCGGGTGTAGTGAAGTGCTTGTTTCTAGCTTCGGCAGTGCAGTAATATCTAACAAGTAATATCTAACAATTTCCCAAATATATACCTAAATACACACAAATCTAAGTAAAGGAATGGAATTAAGAATATATAAATATATTGACGAGCAATGTCAGAGCGGCATAGACTAAGATACAGTAGAATAGAATAGAATACAGTATATACATATGAAATGACTAATGCAAGATGTGTAAACATCATTAAAGTGACCAGTGTTCCATTTATAAAAGTGGCCAGTGATTTCAAGTCTATATACAGTGCCTTGCAAAAGTATTTATCCCCTTGGCGTTTTTCCTATTTTGATGAATTAAAACCTGTAATTTAAATTGATTTTTATTTGGATTTCATGTAATGGACAAAAACAAAATAGTCGAAATTGGTGAAGTGAAATGAAAAAAATGACTTGTTTCAAAAAATTCAAAAAAATAAATAACAGAAAAGTGGTGTATGCATATGTATTCACCCCTTTGCTATGAAGCCCCTAAAAAAGATCTGGTGCAACCAATTACCTTCAGAAGTCACATAATTAGTTAAATGAAGTCCACCTGTGTGCAATCTAAGTGTCACATGATCTCAGTATATACAGTTGAATTTGGAAGTTAACATACACCTTAGCCAAATACATTTAAACTCAGTTTTTCACAATTCTTGACATTTAATCCTAGTAAAAATTCCCTGTCTTAGGTCAGGTAGGATCACCACTTTATTTTAAGAATGTGAAATGTCAGAATAATAGTAGAGAGAATTATTTATTTCAGCTTTTATTTCTTTCATCACATTCCCAGTGGGTCAGAAGTTTACATATACTCAATTACTATTTGGTAGCATTGCCTTTAAATTGTCTAACTTGGGCCAATCGTTTTGGGTAGCCTTCCACAAGCCTCCCACAATAAGTTGGGTGAATTTTGGCCCATTCCTCTTTACAGAGTTGGTGTAACTGAGTCAGGTTTGTAGGCCTCCTTGCTCGCACAATCTTTTTCAGTTCTGCCCACAAATTTTATATAGGATTGAGATCAGGGCTTTGTGATGGCCACTCCAATACCTTGACTTTGTTGTCCTTAAGCCATTTTGCCACAACTTTGGAAGTATGCTTGGGGTCATTGTCCATTTGGAAGACCCATTAATGACCAAGCTTTAACTTCCTGACTGATGTCTTGAGATATTGCTTCAATATATCCACATAATTGTCCTTCCTCATGATGCCATCTATTTTGTGAAGTGAACCAATCCCTCCTGCAGCAAAGCACCCCCACAACATGATGCTGCCACCCCTGTGCTTCACGGTTGGGATAGTATTCTTCAGCTTGCAAGCCTCCCCCTTTTTCCTCCAAACATAACGACGGTCATTATGGCCAAACAGTTCTGTTTTTGTTTCATCAGACCAGAGGACATTTCACCAAAAATTACAATCTTTGTCCAAATGTGCAGTTGCAAAACGTAGTCTGGCTTTTTTATGGCAGTTTTGGAGCAGTGGCTTCTTCCTTGCTGAGCGGCCTTTCAGGTTATGTCGATATAGGACTCATTTTACTGTGGATATAGCATCATCACAAGATCCTTTGCTGTTTTTTTGGGATTGATTTGCACTTTTCGCACCAAAGTACATTCATCTCTAGGAGACAGAACGCGTCTCCTTTCTGAGCGGTATGACGGCTGTGTTGTCCCATGATGTTTATACTTGCGTACCATTGTTTGTACAGATGAACGTGATACCTTCAGGCGTTTGGAAATTGCTCCCAAGGATGAACCAGACTTGTGGAGGTCTACAAATGTTTTCTGAGGTCTTGGCTGATTTCTTTAGATTTTCCCACGATGTCAAGCAAAGAGGCACTGAGTTTGAAGGTAGGCCTTGAAATACATCCACAGGAACAACTCCAATTGACTCAAATGATGTCAATTAGCCTATCAGAAGCTCCTAAAGCCATGACATAATTTCTGGAATTTTCCAAGCTATTTAAAGGCACAGTCAACTCAGTGTATGTAAACTTCTCACCCACTGGAATTGTGATACAGTGAATTATAAGTGAAATAATCTGTCTGTAAACAATTGTTGGAAAAATGATTTGTGTCATGCACAAAGTAGATGTCCTAACCGACTTGCCAAAACTATAGTTTGTTAACAATAAATGTGTGGTGGTTAAAAAACAAGTTTTAATGACTCCAACCTAAGTGTATGTAAACTTCTGACTTCAACTGTATACACCTGTTCTGAAAGGCCCCAGAGTCTGCAACACCACTAAGCAAGGGGCACCACCAAGCATAATTTCACCATGAAGACCAAAGAGCTCTCCAAACAGGTCAGGGACAAAGTTGTGGAGAAGTAGAGATCAGGGTTGGGTTATAAAAAAATATCCTAAACTTTGAACAACCCACGGAGCACCGTTAAATCTATTATTAAAAAATGGAACGAATATGGCGCCACAACAAACCTGCCAAGAGAGGGCCGCCCATCAAAACTCACGGACCAGGCAAGGAGGGCATTAATCAGAGAGGCAACAAAGAGATCAAAGATAACACCGAAGGAGCTGCAAAGCTCCACAGCTGAGATTGGAGTATCTGTCCATAGGACCACTTTAAGCCATACACTCCACAGAGCTGGGCTTTACGGAAGAGTTTTCAGAAAAAAGCCATTGCTTAAGGAAACATAAATGGAAAACAGCTATAAGCAGAGGAAAACCTGTTTCATTCTGCTTTCCAACAGACACTGGCAGACTAATTCACCTTTCAGCAGGACAATAACCTAAAACACAAAGCCAAATCTACTCTGTAGTTGCTTACCAAGATGCCATTGAATGTACCAGAGTGGCCTAGTTACAGTTTTTAATTAAATTGGCTTGAAACTCTATGGCAAAACTGGAAAATGGCTGTGACCAATGACCAACAATCAACTTGAAGAATTTTAAAAAGAATAATGGGCAAATATTATACAATCCATGTGTGCAACGCTCTTAGACTTATCCAAAAAGATTCACAGCTGCATTCACCGCCAAAGGTGCTTCAAAGTTTTGACTCAGGGGTGTGAATACTTATGTATTCAACATATTTATGCATTTAATTTTCAATACATTTGCAAAAATGTCTTCAAAATATTTTTCACTTTGTCATTATGGGGTATTATGAGTAGATGGAAGAGAACATCACATTTCATCCAGGCTGTACACACAACAAAATGTGGAATAAGTCAAGGGTATATGAATACTTTCTGAAGGCACTGTAGACATTAAAAAGTACGGAACCCAGAGTAGACGCTTGCGGGATACCTTTTATTAAATAAGGCATAAATAAAAAAAGTGATTGTTGTAAGTACAGTGTGTATTCTGTTAGATATACTTTGGAAACAGTACTTCAGAATAAAATGAACTCTTTTACTCCCGACTTCTCCAGGTGCAGAGCCATTTGGCTTGTTCTCCTGCCTCATAAATGGGGAAGAGAGGGAACAGAGTCACAGAGCCGTCTACAGGTGAGATACATCTTTATTATCATCATCACATCATCATTGTCTTGGTCACCATCATCATTGTCGTTGACGTCACCTGCACTATTGCTAATGAAATTTGGCAGGTATTTATACAAAGATACTTATTAAACACATACTTTTAGTATATAGCTGATCTGGGAATTGAACCCATAACTATATCCTAGCACTGATTAAGCAAAGACCTCTAACCCGTCATACTTACTCAGATGATCTTAATCACTAAAGTAATTGACCATTTACACTTTAGCCCTGCTTTGTAGCATTTAGTAATGTGACTTGTAAGTTATGCTCCATGACATATAGATTTGACAGGCCAAATGGGTCTCTTAGAATCAGTAGAGCAGAAAAACCTATGTATAGTTGCGTCGTTCCACAAATAGAGTACATTTTGCGTCCCTTTGATATGTTAAGTAGAAATTGTGCACAAATATTGCATTTTAAAAGACTATTACAGTATATTAAAATTAAGTTTTCTTTAATATAGACCATATGGACAAGTCTATACATTTTTCATAAATTGCCAAAATTCTGCATTTTAACATGTCACTTGCCAGGTTTTTCCGACTTCTAGGAAGATTTCAATCCACTTAACCACAACATTTCTCATAGTTTTCACCATCATTGTAAAGTAAGGGTCAACCCCTGTTACGTGAACTGAACTCTCATTTTAATATGGTGAAACTATTCCTTTTTAAAGGGATACTGCGAGATTTGGGGATTTACAGTAGCTCTTTATTCTACTTACCTAGTCTGATGAACTCAACATAATTTTTATGTCTCTGCATGCAGTTTGAAGGTAATTGACATTAGCTTATTGTTAGCGTAGCGCAATTGCTGGAATTCTCCAGGTACAGTAACCAGCTCCTCTCAAAAGCAGGGAAATATACCTTCTAACTATTCCAAAGCTGGTTGGTTGGTAATTTATAGTCCCACATAGTAATTTATATTTTCTAAATTCTCACAGTACACTCACAAACTATATTGGACAGCTATCTAGCTCAGAACTGAAGCGCTGTCCTGTTGTCGCAGCTGGCTGGCTGTGTGGAGAGAGGTTGCACATAGCCTTTTCTTGCACCTACAGCAGATGAATGAAATGTGTATAATTGCATTTAAAACAACTAGAATTGAAATATTATAGTTTATATATACACTGGTAAAAATACATAGAAAGTGCCAAACGCCTAGCTTTGGAGTAGCTTGAAGGTATTTGTCCATGCTTTTGAGAGGAGCGTGTCTACTGTACCTGTAGACATCCAGCAATTGTGCTAAGATAATGATGATCTAATGTTAATTATCTTTAAACTAAGCATTGGGCCAGTAACCAAAAGGTTGCTGGTTTGAATCCCCAAGCCGGTAAGGTCTGGAGTCATAAAAGCAATTAAATAAGTGTATGTTATTTGGCAGGTCACGGATCTCTGAAAAATTCAACCCCCCCCCCCCTGAAAGCTAAAAAACGAAATAACATTTTCAATAAATATTGAGTGTTTGACTGATTTGGACACAGAATGTGCAAAACCAACTCAATACATGTCGTTTGGTGTATACAGTGAAACTCATGGAAGTACTACCACAGAATTTTTTCAATTTGTTGAGCCTTTTACCATTACTCGTAACTTCATCATACATTTGAACAGTATAAGACAAGTGATCCTTCATGTACTGTCATGCAACCCTCTGTTTGCAAAACAATAGATTAAAACACACTTATATTTTGGGTTCTGATGGGGTACGACAGTTGAACTAAGCTCATGACACAAGTTATATTCTTCAAGAATCAATGGGTATACAACTGTATAATTAACTCAAAAGTTTAAAAAAATGTATGTAGCAACTGCAGATTGCCCCTTTAAGGAAGACAAATATTAAACAGTTTGATCCTGATAACCAAATGATTCAAGCACATGACATTGTAAGTACAGGAATATTTCTTAGCTATGGTGTTTGACCACTATAAGCAGTTCAGCAGTATATCTGTGAATCTTCTAAGCTGAGTGCTCTGTATCTGTTACCAGCCAAAGTACACAGGTGTAAACTTGAACGTTACACAGTTAAAAAAAATTGGCTCTGTAAGCATGAACAGGTTCTAAATCTGACTTGTTGTTATATCTGGCTGCTTGTCCCTGTTTCTGTGACGACAACAGGTTTGTTCCTCGCCATGATGATGAGCTGGAGTTGGAGGTGGATGACCCTGTACTGGTGGAGGTACAAGCAGAGGATTACTGGTACGAAGGCTATAACATGCGTACAGGCACCTGCGGCATCTTCCCTGCTTACTACGCCATAGAGGTCGCCAAGGAGCCAGAGAGCTTCAAAGGTGCAGTGCTTTGATCCCTGCTTATTTACACAGTGTTAAAATTCTAAATTAGTATTTGTAGCACTTTAAAGGGGCAATCTGTAGTTCAAACAATAACAAAGCCAACACCCCACCACTGATATGGTAAACAGGGATGGGACTGGAGAAATGGAAGACCTATGGATGAAAGGACTGACCATTCATGATATCAAAATTATAGTTTTTACCATGTTTTGAGGTTATGTAACTATTTAAAATGAAATTGTTTACACAGTGGAATAAAACAAGCTGATAGTTAAAAACTAAGCTAATGAGAATGTAGAAGTTATATTCTTCAAGAATCAATGGGTCCACAGTATATCATTAAATTAAAAGTCTAAAAACAGATGTAACAACTGCATATTGCCCCTTTAAGGAACACAAATATTAAACAGTTTGATCCTCATAACCTTTTTAACCTTTATTTAACCAGAAGGGAAGACCACCATTGTCACGTCCTGAACAGCAGATTGAGCTATTGTATTAGTTTTGGGGTCAGGACGTGGCAGTTTTGTGTGTGTGAATGTTTGTTGGTGATTGGGACTTCCAATTGAAGGCAGGTGTGTTGAGTTGCCTTTGATTGGAAGTCCTATATAGGTGTGTGTGTTTTTCTTTGGGGTTGTGGGTAGTTGTTTTTGCACTGCGTTTAATAGCCTGCAGAACTGTTGCCATCTTTATTGTTTTGTCAAGTGGATGCTTTACTCTTTTTTTTAAATTAAAACCATGAGTATCCACATTCCCGCTGCGCTTTGGTCCTCTTCTCTCCAGTACGACATTTTCTGTGATGAGTACGACATTTTTAGTGGCAACCATGAACTGAACAAAAATGAATGGCAACATATTGCCATTGGGCGAAACATATACACAATCGCAAATACCACTCAAATGGACAGCAATTGATTCAAAGCTTATAGCAACTGGCATATGGCAAATGCCAAGTCTCATACAGTAAAAATTCCAAAGATGGCGAGTTCGCTCCACCGTAAATGTTCATATTGCAAATGGACATGAAGTCAAGACCCAAGGGTCAAATTTTGAATCTTTCTAAAAGAAAAGTGCTTTCTGGACGTTTTTCAAACTTTTGCAATTTATTTTGTCAATAAAACATATAACAAATGATATGAACATACCTATTTGTCTTATTTTATTGAGTTTGTCCATAAGGCCTACAGTGAGGGAAAAAAGTATTTGATCCCCTGCTGATTTTGTACGTTTGCCCACTGACAAAGAAATTATCAGTCTATAATTTTAATGGTAGGTTTATTTGAACAGTGAGAGACAGAATAACAAGAAAAAATTCCAGAATACCGCATGTCAAAAATGTTATAAATTCATTTGCATTTTAATGAGGGAAATAATTATTTGACCCCCTCTCAATCAGAAAGATTTCTGGATTCCAGGTGTCTTTTTATACAGGTAACGAGCTGAAATTAGGAGCACCCTCTTAAAGGGAGTGCTCCTAATCTCAGCTTGTTACCTGTATAAAAGACACCTGTCCACAGAAGCAATCAATCAATCAGATTCCAAACTTTCCACCATGGCCAAGACCAAAGAGCTCTCCAAGAATGTCAGGGACAAGATTGTAGACCTACACAAGGCTGGAATGGGCTACAAGACCATCGCCAAGCAGCTTGGTGAGAAAGTGACAACAGTTAGTGCGATTATTCGCAAATGGAAAAAACACAAAAGAACTGTCAATCACCCTCGGCTTAGGGCTCCATGCAAGATCTCACCTTGTGGAGTTGCAATGATCATGAGAACGGTGAGGAATCAGCCCAGAACTACACGGGAGGATCTTGTCAATGATCTCAAGGCAGCTGGGACCATAGTCACCAAGAAAACAATTGGTAACGCACTACGCCGCGAAGGACTAAATCCTGCAGGTCCCCCTGCTCAAGAAAGCACAAATGCATGCCGTCTGAAGTTTGACAATCTGAATGACTCAGAGGACAACTGGGTGAAAGTGTTGTGGTCAGATGAGACCAAAATGGAGCTCTTTGGCATCAACTCAACTCGCCATGTTTGGAGGAGGAGGAATGCTGCCTATGACACCAAGAACACCATCCCCACCGTCAAACATGGAGGTGGAAACATTATGCTTTGGGGGTGTTTTTCTGCTAAGGGGACAGGACAACTTCACCGCATCAAAGGGACAATGGACGGGGCCATGTACCGTCAAATCTTGGGTGAGAACCTCCTTCCCTCAGTCAGGGCATTGGAAATGGGTCATGGATGGGTATTCCAGCATGACAATGACCCAAAACACACGGCCAAGGCAACAAAGGAGTGGCTCAAGAAGAAGCACATTAAGGTCCTGGAGTGGCCTAGCCAGTCTCCAGACCTTAAAATGCAATTAATTTAAAAAAACTTTTGGCATGCGTTTTTCTGGATTTTTTGTTGTTATTCTTTCTCTCACTGTTCAAATAAACCTACCATTAAAATTATAGACTGATCATTTCTTTGTCAGTGGGCAAACGTACAAAATCAGCAGGGGATCAAATACGTTTTTCCCTCACTGTATGTTTTGTCCATTTGCAATATATGACCATAGGAAGTCAAAAGTCAGTGAACCATTGCCAAATGGCATTAGAAATGTCGAAATGCCATACATAAGTATTGAAAGTGCCAAATCAGGATGTTATGTCCATTTGCCATATATGATCATAGGAAGTTGGCTTACGAACCCAAAAGTCTGTGAACCATGTCCAAATGGCATTTATACTGACCAAATGATATATATATCACTATGTTAAGCCATGAATCAACCTTGATAGTCTATTTATCATGTTTGATGACAGAAAAGTGGGACTGTTGTTTTTTTAAAGATTTTTTGAAAAACGTCCAAAATGACCCCTATTGGATGGGCTCGGGTGGGGAGTGCTCCCTACCCAGCTGTGGACCCCTTGCACCCCGCTAAAGGCATTAAAAACCATTCAAAAAATGTGCTCCTAGTAACCCGTTCCAATCACCAGGTGCACTGCTGTCCATTTGCAATGTCTTGCAATGGGCATTTACCATCATGAATTTGACATGCTCTAATATACTGCAGAAATGCCCAATTGACATGCCCGTTGAACTCGGGATGGCCGGGCAGTGATAGTGGTTCCTCTCCATCACTTGTGTTGATTTCATCATGTCGATTTGGTGACGGTAAAGCCCTCATTAAAAACATTGCAAATGTACTGTCCATTTGCAATGTCTTTCAATGGGCATTTACCGTCATGAATTTGACATGCTCTAATATACTCCAGAAATTCCCAATTGACTGGCCCGTTGAACTTGGGAAGACTGGGCAGTGATAGTGGTTCCTCTCCATCGCTCGTTGGTGTTGATTTCTGCATGTCAATTTGGTGATGGTTCATCACTGTTTAAACTTATTGCAAATGGACAAAAGTCAGCCAGCAAGTCAGCGTCCATCAGTCAATAAGATATCATTTTGACACCAAACTGATACATACTGACACCAAACCCACTTAGTCCAACATGTTTAGAAGCCAACTATCACATATTTCATAGCAGGCCGAAAATTCACAGCGCCTTCTGTTTAAACCACAATAAAAATGTAAAACACGTAGTTACATTCTATCTGTGGGTCCAGTTCACACATAACTCATCGTGCACTATCGACTTAAGCTATAGAACAGGTTTCTAAAGTTTCAGAGCTCTAGGTTTGACGATTCATTGATAGTTTGAACGCAGGTAACTATTGCAGGCTCTGTGTGTCTGTAAGTCCCACACTGTGTTACTCCATCCTTGGTGTGTGTGTGTGTGTGTGTGTGTGTGTGTGTGTGTGTGTGTGTGTGTGTGTGTGTGTGTGTGTGTGTGTGTGTGTGTGTGTGTGTGTGTGTGTTTTTCTTGGATATCTGATGGGAAAAATGACTGATTTACAGTTCATGAGGGTTGCCTAATCACACATATGAGGGTTTGAAAAGATGTGACCATTTTAACCCTTCAAAACAGCCCCTATGACCCCACTTTAAGGCACTTCCGGTTGGCACAGGAAGCAGCAAGTAAACACATATCCTCATTGGGGCAGGCTTTTACAGAATCCCGAGTTTCAAGTATTTACGTAAAGAACTGGCTGATTTTCAGAGGGTTGAATGCAGTGTTTTTCACAAACTGCAGGTTGGGTATATCAAAAAACATTTAGGGTGAATTTAACCACTTCCGGTTGCTCCAGGAAGCTTAGAATCAACACAGGTCGTCCTCATAGTGGCCTGATGGATTGTCATCGAAGACAGTTTCATATGACATTCATAACCCACATAGGCTTCAGGTTGAAATAAGGGCAGCAGGCAATGTATTCCTATGGGGAGAGATGTCATTGTAAACTGTTAGATGAAAACACCCTGTTTTCACTATGAAGGGTTAATGCCACACGGTCAAGGTTAGGCTTGCACAGATCGGGAGGACGTTAGGAATGTTCCTATGGTTGAATTGTGCTTCTAACCCGAACAGTTCTGCCACTGTTACCCAAAAGCACCTGAAGTTTAGGCCAGGCTTCACTTTGGGCCTACTGATTTGCACGGTCGCTGCGGTCAGACCGAGTGAGCTACAGTCAAGTTGGGCATCTCGTTGAAGTTGGCACGGCCTAGAGACTGCGGTGATGCCATTTGCCAACACTTTTAGTGTTTATTTCAGTCTGTCATTTTGGTGATTGTTCATCACTGTTTAAACCTATTGCAAATGTACAAAAGTCAGCCAGCAAGTCAGCGTCCATCAGTCAATAAAATATTATTCTGACACCAAACTGATACAAACTGACACCAAACCCACTTTGTCCAACTCGTTTAGAAGCCAACTATCACATATTTCATAGCAGGCCCAAAATTCACAGCGCCTTCTGTTTAAACCATAATAAAAACGTAAAACACATAGTTACGTTCTAGCTGCGGGTCCAGTTCCAACATTATGTGTAGGCCTAGCTCTGAGGAGACCCCGAATCCCAAGTTTCGGCTCGATAGGTCATTCGGAGCCCGAGCAGCGACCTTAATTAGTGCTGGAAATTCACTTTTTCCGGGCATGCTACGGGGTCCCTGCCGAGCTATCGGACAGAAACTTTAGGGTCCGTCTCTATGGGCCGAGGTGGTTTCAATGCACCTAGTCTTGTACCTCTGGGACTTTTCTAAATGTCGTCATTTTCGCGATGGTCAAAATGAATTGAAGTCATTGCAAATGTACAAGGCTGTTTCTCGGCCTGAGGACCTTCTAGAGCCACATAACTCATCATGCACGGTCGACTTAAGCTCTAGAACATGTATATAAAGTTTCAGAGCTCTAGGTTTGACGGTTCTTTGATAGTTCGAACACAGTTACCTATTGCAGGCTCTGTGTGTCTATTAGCCCCATACTGTGTCACTCCCCATTGACTCTGTGTGATTTCAGAAAATCACAGAAATCATGTAGAGCTCCGAAACCCACCTTAACGGATTCATCTGAATACGCCGCAACTGGATCTGTAACGTTTTTGGGGAAAAAAAGACATTTCTTTAACTATCACCAATTGTACATTGTACGATTTCTCGTAAATTAGGACAGATAAATGGCTGGTTCTTTTTTTTCCTGACACCGTAGGTTCATGTCCGTAGGTTCAATTAGCACTCTATTACCGTTTTTGACCTTTAATCCCAGAAAATGGGCCTTAACTCAGAAAGCGTTGAGGCCTCAACGCCATCTTGTTTCTGGGCTAAAAACCCATTTGGCCAAACCTGTGCTCACCGAGTTTCGTCTTCAAAGTCTTTTCCGTTTTGTGCATTTACAATAAGCAGCCAATCACCATCTGGTGGAATTTTCCAAAAGAGCGGAAACATTACCAAAAATTTCAAATTTCATAAAATGGAGACCAAATGTCCGAGATACTTCATTTGATGACTTCCCGGAAGATCTGGCCCTGGGGCACGGCCTGAGGCCATCAGCCTATTTTACAAACATTTGCGGACGTCTAGTAAGGGACCGTACATTTGCAATATGGAGTTTACCCAAAAGGGCTTTGTAGATGAACACATACAAATGTATCTTTCTGCGCATATAATGTGAGGTCCAACCTACCATTTGGTGCAATGTGCAGTGGTAGGTGAGTGACTTGGCTTTTGTAATAAAGTGCAAGGATGCATGATAAACAGAGTCCAGTCTCTGTAAGACAGAGGAGGTTGCATGCATATACAACAAGTCACCATAATCAATTAGAGAGAGAAAAGTGGCCTGAACAAGCTTCTTTCTAGCCATAAATGGGAAGCAAACCTTATTATGAAAATAAAAAATCCAATTTCAATTTAAGCGTTGTCACAAGATGATCCACATTAACTTTAAAGGACAACTTGTCGTCCGATCAAATACCTAGGTATTTGTAGGATGACACTTTTTCAATGGATAAGCCACCAAATGTGACAACGCTAACGTTCTCTGGAGGAGTTCTAGCTCTGGTAAAGATCATGAATTTAGTTTTTTTGTACATTCAAGACCAGTTTGAGACCATAAAGGAAGGCCTGCAGTGACTGAAAAGCAGTCCGGAGCTTTTCAACAGCCTGAACCAGAGAAGGGGCATATAAATATATGACTGTATCATGTGCATATAAACTCAGCGAAAATAGAAGTGTCTCTTTTTCAGGACCCTGTCTTTCAAAGATAATTTGTAAACATCAAAATAACTTCACAGATCTTCTTTGTACAGGGTTTAAACACTGTTTCCCATGCTTGTTCAATAAACCAAAAACAATTAATGAACATGCACCTGTGGAACGGTCGTTAAGACACTAACAGCTTACAGATGGTAGGTAATTAAGGTCACAGTTATGAAAACTTATGACACTAAAGAGGCCTTTCTACTGACTCTGAAAAACACCAAAAGAAAGATGCCCAGGGTCCCTGCTCATCTGCGTGAATGTGCCTTAGGCATGCTGCAAGGAGGCATGACGACTGCAAATGAGGCCAGGGCAATAAATTGCAATGTCCGTACTGTGAGACGCCTAAGACAGCACTACAGGGTGACAGGACGGACAGCTGATCGTCCTCGCAGTGGCAGACCACGTGTAACAACACCTGCACAGGATCGGTACATCCGAAAATCACACCTGCGAGACAGGTACAGGATGGCAACAACAACTGCCCAAGTTACACCAGGAACGCAAAATCCGATCCATCAGTGCTCAGACGGTCCGCAATAGGCTGAGAGAGGCTAGACTAAGAGCTTGTAGGCCTGTTGTAAGCCTTACCAGACATCACCGGCAACAACGTCGCCTATGGGCACAAACCCACCATCGCTGATGGGTTTCGCGTTTATCGTCGAAGGAATGAGCGTTACATCAAGGCCTGTACTCTGGAGTGGGATCGATTTGGAGGTGGAGGGTCCATCATGGTCTGGGGCGGTGTGTCACAGCATCATCGGACTGAGCTTGTTGTCATTGTAGGCAATCTCAATGCTGTGCGTTACAGGGAAGACATCCTCCTCCCTCATGTGGTACCCTTCCTGCAGGCTCATCCTGACATGATCCTCCAGCATGACAATCCCACCAGCCATACTGCTCATGATTTCCTGCAAGACAGGAATGTCATTGTTCTGCCATGGCCAGCGAAGAGCCCGGATCTCAATCCTATTAACCTGTTGGGTCTAGGGGGCAGCATTTGCACGTCTGGATAAAAAAAATGTACCCGATTTAATCTGGTTACTAATCCTACCCAGTAACTAGAATATGCATATACTTATTATATATGGATAGAAAACACTCTAAAGTTTCCAAAACTGTTTGAATGGTGTCTGTGAGTATAACAGAACTCATTTGGCAGGCAAAACCCTGAGACATTTTCTGACAGGAAGTGGATACCTGATGTGTTGTATTGACTTCAAACCTATCCCATTGAAAAACACAGGGGTTTAGGAATATTTTGGCACTTCCTATTGCTTCCACTAGATGTCACCAGCCTTTACAAAGTGTTTTGAGTCTTCTGGAGGGAGATCTGACCGAACAAGAGCCATGGAACGGTGATGTCCCATTAGACACCTGGCGCGCTACTTCATGTTGGGTACCCTCGTTCCAATACGTTATAAAAGGCTATGCATTCGTCCACCTTGAATATTATTCATGTTCTGGTTAAAAAAGGCCCTAATGATTTATGCTATACAACGTTTGACATGTTTGAACGAACGGAAATATATTTTTTCCCCTCGTTCATGACGAGAAGTCCGGCTGGCTTACATCATGTGCTAACGAGACGGAGATTTTTGGACATAAATGATGAGCTTTTTTGAACAAAACTACATTCGTTATGGACCTGTGATACCTGGAAGTGACATCTGATGAAGAGAATCAAAGGTAATGGATTATTTACATAGTATTTTCGATTTTAGATCTCCCCAACATGACGTCTAGTCTGTATCGCAACGCGTATTTTTCTGGGCACAGTGCTCAGATTATTGCAAAGTGTGATTTCCCAGTAAGGTTATTTTTAAATCTGGCAAGTTGATTGCGTTCAAAAGATGTAAATCTATAATTCTTTAAATGACAATATAATATTTTACCAATGTTTTCTAATTTTAATTATTTAATTTGTGACGCTGACTTGACTGCCGGTTATTGGAGGGAAACGATTTCCTCAACATCAATGCCATAGTAAAACGCTGTTTTTGTATATAAATATGAACTTGATAGAACTAAAAATGCATGCATTGTCTAACATAATGTCCTAGGAGTGTCATCTGATGGAGATTGTAAAAGGTTAGTGTATCATTTTAGCTGGTTTTATGGTTTTGGTGACCCTGTCTTTGACTTGACAAAACATTACACACAACTCTTGTAAATGTACTGTCCTAACATACTCTAAATTTATGCTTTCGCCGTAAAACCTTTTTGAAATCGTAAAACGTGGTTAGATTAAGGAGATGTTTATCTTTCAAATGGTGTAACATAGTTGTATTTTTGAAAAATTTGAATTTTGACATTTATTTGGATTCAAATTTGCCGCTCTTGAAATGCACCTGCTGTTGATGGAGTGCACCACGGGTGGCACGCTAGCGTCCCACCTAGCCCCAAGAGGTTAAGCACGTCTGGGACCTGTTGGATCGGAGGGTGAGGGCTAGGGCCATTCCCCCCAGAAATGTCTGGGAACTTGCAGGTGCCTTGGTGGAAGAGTGGGGTAACATCTCACAGCAAGAACTGGCAAATCTTGTGCAGTCCATGAGGAGAAGATGCACTGCAGTACTTAATGCAGTTGGTGGCCACACCAGATCCTGTGACTTTTGATTTTGACCCCCCCTTTGTTCAGGGACACATTATTCAATTTCTGTTAGCTTCTTCTGCTAGCGTCCCACCTCGACAACAGCCAGTGAAATTGCAGGGCGCCAAATTCAAAACAACAGAAATCTCATAATAAAAATTCCTCAAACATACAAATATTATACACCGTTTTAAAGATAAACGTCTTGTTAATCCAGCCACAGTGTCTGATTTCAAAAAGGCTTTACAGTGAAAGCATATCATACGATTATGTTTGGTCAACGCCTAGTCACAAAAAAACATACAGACATTTTCCAGCCAGAGAGGAGTCACAAAAAGCAGAAATAGAGATAAAATTAATCACTAACCTTTGATGATCTTCATCAGATGGCACTCATAGGACTTCATGTTACACAATACATGTATGTTTTGTTCGATAAAGTTCATATTTATATCCAAAAATCTCAGTTTACATTGACGCGTTATGTTCAGTAATGTTTGGCCTCTAAAAAACATCCGATGATTTTGCAGAGAGCCACATCAATTTACAGAAATACTCATCATAAACTTTGTTTAATAAAGATACAAGTGTTATGCATAGGATTATAGATAAACTTCTCCTTAATGCAACCGCTGTGTCAGATTTCAAAAAAGCTTTACGGTGAAAGCACACCATGCGATAATCTGAGTACAGCAGTCAGCCACCAAAACAAGCCATACAGATACCTGTCATGTTGTGGAGTCAACAAAAGTCAGAAATAGTGTTAGAAATATTGACTTACCTTTGATGATATTCATCAGAATGCACTCCTAGGAATCCCAGTTCCACAATAAATGTTTGTTTTGTTCGATAAAGTTCATTTTTATGTCCAAATACCTCCTTTTTGTTTGCGCATTTAGTCCAGCAATCCAAATGCACAAAGCGCGCTCACAAAGTCCAGACGAAAAGTCAAAAAAGTTTCATTATAGTTCGTAGAAACATGTCAAACGATGTATATAATCAATCTTTAGGATGTTTTTATCATAAATCTTCAATAATATTCCAACCGGACAATTCCTTTGTCATTAGAAAGGAAAGGGAACGGAGCTCGTGCTCACGGCTGCGCGCGATCAACAACTCAAGGCTTTCAGCCAGACCACTGGTTCAAACAGCTCTTATTCGCTCCCCTTTCACAATAGAAGCCTGAAACAACGTTCTAAAGACTGTTGACATCTAGTGGAAGCCTTGGGAAGTGCAATCTAACCCCATATACACTGTATATTGGATAGGAATTCACTTGAAAAACTACAAACATCAGATTTCCGACTTCCTGGTTGGATTTTTCTCAGGTTTTTGCCTGCCATATGAGTTCTGTTATACTCACAGACATTATTTTAACAGTTTTGGAAACTTCAGAGTGTTTTCTATCCAAATCTACTAATTATATGCATATTCTCGTTTCTGGGCAGGAGTAGTAACCAGTTTAAACCGGGGGCGTTTTTTATCCGGCCGTGCAAATACTGCAGTGGGGGGGGGTTCCCTCTGCTGTTTCCTGTAGTCCACGATCATCTTCTTTGTTTTGTTGAAGTTGAGTGAGAGGTTATTTTCCTGACACCCCACTCCGAGGGCCCTCACCTCCTCCCTGTAGGCTGTCTTGTCGTTGTTGGTAATCAGGCCTACCACTGTAGTGTCGTCTGCAAACTTGATGATTGAGTTGGAAGTGTGCATGGCCACGCAGTCATGGGTGAACAGAGAGTACAGGAAAGGGCTGAGAACGCACTCTTGTGGAGCCCCAGTGTTGAGGATCAGCGGGGTGGAGATGTAGTTTCCCACCTTCACCACCTGGGGGCGGCCCGTCAGAAAATCCAGGACCCAGTTGCACAGGGCGAGGTCGAGACCCAGGGTCTCGAGCTTAATGACAAGTTTTCAGGGTACTATGGTGTTAAATGCTGAGCTGTGGTCTATGAACAGCATTCTTACATAGGTATTCCTCTTGTCCAGATGGGATAGGGCAGTGTTCAGTGTGATGGCGATTGCATCGTCAGTGGACCTATTAGGGGGGTAAGCAAATTGGAGTGGATCTAGGGTATCAGGTAGGGTGGAGGTGATATGATCCTTCATTAGTCTCTCAAAGCACTTCATGATGACAGAAGTGAGTGCAATGGGGCAATCGTCATTTAGTTCAGTTACCTTAGCTTTCTTGGGAACAGGAACAATGGTGGCCATCTTGAATTATGTGGGGACAACAGACTGGGATAGGGATTGGTTGAATATGTCTTTTTCTAATCCGTGATTGACTGTAGCCCCTGCCACATTCGTCTCGTGTTTGAGTTGCGTTGAATTGCGGTTAAAATCCCCAGCTACAATAAATGCAGCCTCAAAATGTATGGTTTCCAGTTTACATGGAGTCCAGTGAAGTTCTTTCAGGGCCGATGAGGTATCTGCTTGGGGGGATATACACGGCTGTGACTATAATCGAAGAGAATTCTCTTGGAAGATAATGCGGTCGGCATTTGATTGTAAGGAATTCTAGGTCAGGTGAACAAAAGGACTTGAGTTCCTGTATGTTGTTGTGATTACACCATGAGTCGTTAATCATAAAGCATACACCCCCGCCCTTCTTCTTACCAGAGAAATGTTTGTTTCTGTCAGCGCGATGCTTGAAGGTAACCGGGTGGCTGTACCGGCTCTGACAACGTATCCAGAGTGAGCCATGTTTCCGTGAAACAGAGAATGTTACAATCTCTGATGTCTCTCTGGAAGGCAACTCGTGCCCTAATTTCGTCAACCTTGGTATCAAGAGTTTGGACACTGGCGAGTAATATGCTAGGAAGTGGTGGATGGTGTGCTCGCCTTCTGAGTCTGACCAGCAGGCCGCTCCGTCTGCCTCTCCTGCGGCGACCGTGTTGTTTTGGGTCGGCCTCTGGGATAAGATCGCATGTCCAGGGTGGAGGTCCAAACAAAGGATCATTAATGATGTCGTTTGCCACTGCCGTAGCTGCAGTTCTGGTGCTGTGCCCCGATCTAAAGCCAGACTGAACCCCGCTCAGTATGTTCTTTTCAATTATACGTTTTTTAACTGTGAGTTCACTAGGGATTCATAGACTTTTGTCAGGATAAGGAGTTTAGAGACGAGAGGTCGGGGTCCAGGTTGTCTGGACCTGCAGACTTTTTAGTGTCTATAGCCTTTAGTGCTTTATAGACCTCAGTATAAGAAACAGACTCAAAGTTAAAATGGTTCACAGAGCTTACATTAGAGGAACCAACAGATATGAAGTGCTTGTTAAAAACCCCTACAATATTGGCTTTATCCTTCACTTCATTAGAATCTATCATTAAATGATCAGGAAGGCCAGAGGGTACATTTGAACCTGACACTGATTTGATTAGCTTCCAGAACTCACTAGGGTTGTTTAGGTTCTCTGTGACTGCATTTAAATAGCAATCTGATTTGGAATTCCTGATCAATCCTGTGCATTTGTTTCTTAGTGCTCTGAAGGAGGCCCAGTCAACAGGAGCATTTGTATGTCTAGCTTGAGCCCAAGATATATTTATCTTTCTAATTAATTCTGCCAAGTTATCTGAAAACCATGGATTGTCCCTTCCACTGATTCAAAATTTCTTCACAGGGGCATGCTTATCGCAAATCGACACAAATGTAATATAAAAATAGTCCCAGGCAGTGTTAACATTGGGAATCAGACTTACTCTGTCAATATTATGGTACAGATCATGTAAGAACGCTTGCTCATCAAACTGTCTAAAATTTCTTTTAAAAATACAACAGGTTGTGGCTTTGGCCATTTTTGTATTTCTAACACAAGCAATTGCACAGTGATCATTGACATCATTACAGAATATCCCAGTCGATGTATATTTGTGAGGGGTATTCGTTAGAATAATGTCCAATAGCGTTGATTTGTTAGGCATTCTGGAATCGGTCTTGTAGGCGCATTTTTTTATTTTTTATTTCACCTTTATTTAACCAGGTAGGCCAGTTGAGAACAAGTTCTCATTTACAACTGCGACCTGGCCAAGATAAAGCAAAGCAGTGCAACACAAACAACAACACAGAGTTACACATGGAATAAACAAACGTGCAGTCAATAACACAATAGAAAAAGTCTATATACAGTGTGTGCAAATTGCGTAAGGAGGTAAGGAAATAAATAGAAGCGAAGTAATTGCAATTTAGCAAATTAACACTGGAGTGATAGATGTGCAGATGATGATGTGCAAGTAGAAATACTGGTGTGCAAAAGAGAGAAAAAAGTAAATAAAACAATATGGGGATGAGGTAGGTAGTTGGATGGGCTATTTACAGATGGGCTGTGTACAGCTGCAGCGATCGGTAAGCTGCACAGATAGCTGATGCTTAAAGTTAGTGAGGGAGATATAAGTCTCCAACTTCAGCGATTTTTGCACTTCGTTCCAGTCATTGGCAGCAGAGAACTGGAAGGAGAGGCGGCCAAAGGAGGTTTTGGCTTTGGGGATGACCAGTGAGATATACCTTCTGGAGCATGTGGTTGTTGTTATGGTGACCAGTGAGATGAGATAAGGCGGAGCTTTACCTAGCAGAGACTTATAGATGACCTGGAGCCAGTGGGTCCGGTGACGAATATGTAGTGAGGCCAGCATTAATTAATTGAGCGAGATTCAGAGAGTCACACAGTTCTTTAAAAGAGTCCAATACAGATGTAAGCATGTCCCACTTCAAATCTCCTAAAATAATGAATTCAGAGTCCTTTAGCCTGTGCAGGACATCAGAAAGAGAGTTAAGCGCATCTCCTGAAGCCGAGGGCGGTCTGCAGTAGCCGACTACAATGATGTGGGAGTCCTTATAGATGTTCACTTTAACCGCAAGCAATTCAAAATGTTTGGCTTTGGTAATCGAGATAATTTCAGGTGTTAAACTCAGGATTTCAAATAAATTGCAACCCCTCCGTCTTTACTCATCCAATCTGTTCTAAAAACCGTGTAGAAATTGAGTTATTTGACACAGATTTCTTTAGCCAAGTTTCTGATTAAACCATTACGTCTGCATGTGTCGTTTTGGCCCATATTTTAAATCATGTCTATTTTTGGAAATAGACTTCTGACATTAACAAGAGAGAGGCCAAAACCTGCTCTGTTTTTAAAATCATGGTGTGTAACCAGTCGCAGATTGCCCCTTTAAAGAACACTATTGTGTTGACAGCTCTATAGGTGAAAATATTGATGCACATTACAGTACTTGGCATTGAGCCAACCTTGTGTAGAGCACTTTAACTCTTCCCTTCTGTTCCGGGTCAAATTGACCAAGAACAAATACAAAATTATTTTATGCCATTTTCAACCATGACCCATGGGTCTCAAACTTGCAAAACATGTAATTAAACAAATCTAATAAAAATTAAACCCGGTACCGGAATAGTGACATGATGTTCTAGGTACATTTTATTCTCAATTTGACCTTGAACTTGGTCTAGATAACTATATAAATACATATATATATATATATGAGAGAGAGAAACAAACTGCTTACTGCACAGGAATGGTGCAACCATGATGATCACATAGATATATGTATGATGTCCCTATGATGCTCGTAGGCTGAGCAACACTAATCTGAAGTCAAATTGAAGTAAATTTGACCTTGACTTTTGTACTAGAGACAAATGGTATTATCTGCAATTAAAAATCCATCCATGATGATATATATTCTCAAGGATATATGTATGCTTTCCCTGTGATGTTCAGAGGCCGAGGAACAGTGATCTGAAGTTTGGCAAAACATTTGCTATAAAGGTCATAAATGTCATAAAATGTCATAATGTGATTGATTTATGACTTTGGTACGGTAATCAAACATTTGGCTCTAACTTTTGAACAGTTGGGTCCATCAACTTCGGGGAAAATCATATGAAAGAGGACACTCTAAGCTACTATAAAATACATTTGAGGAGGTTAAAATCCTATATTTGTGATCTTGATGTACTTACTGTACTGATCAAATTGACCCAGAACACAAACAGTGTGGGCAGAGTAGAACATAAGGGAAGGGCTAAAAGTACCTTGTCCAGCACTAACCCATTATTATGTATGCAGGGCTTAAATGCTGACCCATCTTCATTCAGAGCACTTTAAAGGTCCATTATGTAGCTTTGTGGAAGAACCAACAGATTTCACATAGAAATGGGAGTTGATATGTCATTCTCATTGAAAGCAAGTCTGATAAGTAGTAGATATGTTCTATGTACAATATTTCTATGCTCCCCCTCCATAAGTTTCATTTTTGTGTCTTTTTACTTTCAGTTCTGTACACCAGCTTCAAACAGATGAAAGTACATCATTTTTTCTCTTCTCACTAAGGACATGCTCCAATGAATGCTTCTTTAGCTAGATAGCCAGCTAAACTTTTCTTAACACTAATCCTCCGAGAACCAGGCTGGAGATATAATTTGAAGATTTAATTTCACAAGTCTAAAAGTGTACGCACAAAAACTATAAGCACAGCATGCAAAAAGGTAAGTATGATATTATCACATATATAGATAGATACATGTAGAATTGGATGTATCAAAGCTAAACAGTAACACATAACATGTTGGGACAACAGCAGGAGAGAACAATGATTTACAGGTCTCACAAGGTAGGTATAGGCTACAATAGTCTGTTGTAGATGGGGCAATTTACAGGGAGGTGAACATCCAGGATGAACCAAAATAGACCAAACAGGTAGGACCCAGGTGAGCATACTAACACAAATACACATTTGCATACACACACATCCATGCTGTTTAGCATGACGATTAAAGAGAGAAACATTAATAGCAATGAGGCTAGCTAACGTCCAAGCTAAACACCATACATTTCAATGGGATCAGCGGATCCCGTTTTAGCAAGCGATCTTTTTAACATCATACAAAGTAATAAATGGTGAAATAATAAGAACATAAACACACATTAACAAGGAATATGAATACTTACAGATTAGTTACAGGATGGAATGTTGCTTATCTCGAGGATTGTTAAGTGGTTGCAGTTACTAAGCTGCAATATACAAAAACCGGTGAGGATAAATCTTTATGCGGTCCATGACAGTTGTTGATGGTACAATTATTCTCTACATTATATATTGTTTTTGTCATTAGAAACCAGGAAATGGCAGAGCTATTTCTACACATTGCGCCTTTAAATGTACTGTAGCATCCATAGTTAATATTTTTCTCTCTCTCTCTCCCACAGTGAAGAGCAGTGAATGGGTAGACAGATATCACATGAAATTCCTGGGCTCGGTCCAAGTGCCCTACCACAAAGGCAACGATGTTCTGTGTGCAGCTATGCAGAAGGTATGGGAGGTGCTGTGTGTTTTCTTGTGAAAGAAAGAGTGAGAGGATAGAAAGAGTATGAGAGAGATATCAACTGGCACATTACCAAAGAAGATCATAAGCTTTAACTGAGAGAGAGAGGGGGAGAAATAGACAGATGGATGAAGAGACAAATGGAGTGAGTAGGAAGATGGGAAATAATGGGGGAGAAAATAGTATTGAAAATAGAATGTTATTACACCAGGGTTAGGGTTGAAATTCAGAAATTAATTCAAAGTCTATATCCTGTAGGGTGTGGGCAAATAAAACAAAATTCAAATTTAAGAATAGAATTGGAATTAAAAGACCAATTCGCATCTCAATTCAGAATTGACCCCAACCCTGTATTACACAAACAAGCATTGACAGGAGAAGAATCTGAGATTACAAATTAGAAAGGTTAAGACAGGAAATCATTAAAACAAGATAGAAAAGAAAAGAGGACAGAGGCAGGTTGAAAAGAGTTATTAGCCATTGCTCATAGCTACACTACATGACCGAAAGTATGTGTACATCTGCTCGTCGAACATCTCATTCCAAAATCATGGGAATTAATATGGAGTTGGTCCCCCCTTGGCTGCTATAACAGCCTCCACTCTTCTGGGAAGGCTCTCCACTAGATATTGGAACATTGCTGTTGGGACTTGCTTCTTTTCATAAGATGGTGCCAGAGAGGATGGCTGCCGTTTCAAGGGATCTTAACCAACCGTGCTATTTTGTAACTTATTTTGTACATAATGTTGCTGCTACTGTCTCTTATGACTGAAACCAGCTTCTGGAAATCAGAACAGCAATTACTCACTTTAAAATGGACAAACAATTTCTCTTTAATGAGTCGGACGAGAGTGATTTACTCCAGACACCCATCCCCTGTAAGGATTGATGCTGGAGATAGGAAGCAGGTACAGAGAGTGAACATTTAATAACCATGGACAGGAACAGAATATGGACAGCGGCTGGACAGGGGAAACGTAACAGACAATAATGCTGACACGGGGATGAAACAGAGGAAACAGACAGATATAGGGAAGGCAATCAAAACGTGAAGGAGTCCAGGTGAGTCCAATGAGTGCTGATGCACGTAATGATGGTGACAGGTGTGCGCAATCAAAGGCAGCCTGGTGCCCTCGAGCGCCAGAGAGGGAGAGCGGGAGCAGGCATCACATCCCCGTCATTCGCAGGAGAAAAAGACGGAAGAGGTATCGTGGAAAGAGATCGGGGTGTCTTGTGAGGATCCGCCGACGAGTGGCTAATCTGCCTTTGCCATCCGTACCATTGGCCAACATACAACTGCTGGATAATAAACTTGACGAACTAAAAGCACGTATATCCTACCAACGGGACATTGAAAACGGTAATATCTTATGTTTCACCAAGTCATGGCTGAACGATGGCATGATTAACTTACAGCTGGCGGGTTACACACTGTATCAGCAGGATAGGACAGCAGCCTCTGGTAAGACATGGGGGGTGGTCTATGTATATTTGTAAACAACACCTGGTGCACGATATCTAAGGAAGTCTCAAGGTTTTGCTCGCCTGAGGTAGAGTATCTCATGATAAGCTGTAGACCACACTATCTACCTAGAGAGTTTTCATCTGTATTTTTCGTAGCTGTCTACATACCACCACAGAACGAGGCTGGAATTAAGACTGCTCTCAATGAGCTGTATACCGCCATAATCAAACAGGAAAACGCTCATCCAGAGGCGGTGCTCCAAGTGGTCGGGAACTTTAATTCAGGGAAACTTAAATGCGTTTTACCTCATCTCTACCAGCATCTTAAATGTGCAACCAGAGGGAAAAAAACTCTAGTCCAGATTTACTCCACACACAGAGACACGTACAAAGCTTTCCCTCACCCTCCATTTGGCAAATCTGACCATAATTCTATCCTCCCGAATCCTGCTTTCAAGCTAAAATTAAAGCAGGAAGCACCAGTGACTCGGTCCATATAAAAATGCGGTCAGATGAAGCAGATGCTAAGCGACATAACTGTTTTGCTAGCACAGACTGGAATATGTTCCGGGATACTTCCGATGGTATTGAGGATACACCACATCAGTCACTGGCTTCATGAATAAGTGCATTGATGACGTCGTCCCCACAGTGAACATCTGTCACGTTCCTCGTATTCTCCCTCATCGGAAGATATGTCGAAATCACTCGATGACCAATACGCAGCAGGTTGACTGTTCCACATCATCTTTATTTTAGATGGAAACGACAAAACAAAATAAACACGCAGAGGAGAAAGGTGACAGTTTCACAGGTGAAACGAAACACAGTGCAAAATTACAATTACCCACAAAAATCAAACAAACACACCCCACTATATGGGACTCTCAATCAAAGGCAGATAGACAACACCTGCCTTCAACTGAGAGTCCCAACCCCAATTAACCAAACAAACATACTCACTAAACTCCACATAGAAATACCTAACCTAGAACCTACCCCAACACTCACAACCCCACTATACCATAACCAAACATAACTGCCACGTCCTGACCAAATATAATACAAAAAAACCTAAGTATATGGTCAGGACGTGACATTACCCCCCCCTAAAGGTGCATACACTGAATGCACAAAACCAACAGAAAAAAAACAAAACAAAAAAAAACAACACACAATTAACCTCCTAACTAAAGGGAGGGAAGGGAGGGTGGCTGCCGTCAACGACGGCACAGTGCTACACCCCCCCTCCCCAACCCACCTCTATTGGAGGTGGCTCCGGTTCTGGCCTACTGTCCAACAGACCGTAGACAGACCTGTTGGGCTTAGGACAGTAGGCAGACTTCTTTGGTTCTGGTTCGTGGGCCGACTCCGTCGGTCCCAAGCTGTAAGCAGACTCCTTCGGTTCTGGGTTGTAGGCAGAATCATCACAGTCATAGTTAATCAACTTTATTTTAGAATTGTGACCAGACTCACCCGGTTCTGGGTCACAGGCAGCTCCCCTCAGTCCCGGGTCGCAAGAGGTTGTCGGATACTCTGGTCCGCACCCCGGTGTCGGATCCTCTGGGCCGCACCCCGGTGTCGGATCCTCCGACGGCCCTGACCCAGGATTCACCAGGCTGGGGAGACATGATGGATGCCTGGCCCTGGGCACAGGCACAGGACTCACCAGGCTGGGGAGACCCACTGAAGGCCTGGTCCTGGGAGGTGGCACAGGATGAACCAGGATGGGGAGACCCACTGAAGGCCTGGTCCTGGGAGGTGGCACAGGATGAACCAGGATGGGGAGACCCACTGGAGGCCTGGTCCGAGGAGGTGGCACAGGACGGACCAGGATGGGGAGACCCACTGGAGGCCTGGTCCTGGGAGGTGGCACAGGATGAACCAGGATGGGGAGACCCACTGAAGGCCTGGTCCTGGGAGGTGGCACAGGACTCACCAGGCTGGGGAGACCCACTGAAGGCCTGGTCCTGGGAGGTGGCACAGGATGAACCAGGATGGGGAGACCCACTGAAGGCCTGGTCCTGGGAGGTGGCACAGGACTCACCAGGCTGGGGAGACCCACTGAAGGCCTGGTCCTGGGAGGTGGCACAGGACTCACCAGGCTGGGGAGACCCACTGAAGGCCTGGTCCTGGGAGGTGGCACAGGATGAACCAGGATGGGGAGACCCACTGGAGGCCTGGTCCTGGGAGGTGGCACAGGATGAACCAGGATGGGGAGACCCACTGAAGGCCTGGTCCTGGGAGGTGGCACAGGATGAACCAGGAGGGGGAGACCCACTGGAGGCCTGGTCCGAGGAGGAGGCACAGGATAAACCGGGCTGTGGGGGAGCACTGGAGTTCTGGTACGGACACTCTTTACCCACACTCCAGGCTGAATGCCCACTTTGGCCCGGCACGGGCGGAGAGCAGGCATTGGGCGAACTGGACCCTCCCAGCGCTCTGGAGACACAGTGCGCAACGCCGGCGCAGGATAACCTGGACCGAGGAGGCGCACTGGAGACCAGACGCGCTGAGCTGGCACCATCCGCCCTGGCTCGATGCCTGCACTCGCATGGCACTTGCGGGGGGCTGGTATGTAGCGCACCGGGCTTTGAACGTGCACTGGGGACACCGTGCACTCCACGGCATAACACGGTGTCTTACCAGTACCACGCTGCTTCCGGTAAGCACGGGGAGTTGGCTTAGGTCTACCACCTGACTCCGCCAATCTCCCCGTGTGCCCCCCCCAAAAAAAATTGTGGGGCTGCCTCCCGTGTCCGTTGCGCTCCCTCTCCTCATACCAGCGCCTCTCAGCTCTCGCCGCCTCGATCTCCCACTGTGGGCGGCGATAATCCCCAGCTTGAGTCCATGGTCCTTTCCCGTCCAGGATTTCCTCCCAAGTCCATGACTCCAGATAGCCTTTCTCCTGGTGCCTCTCCTTGTGCTGCTCCTTCCTCTGCTGCTTGGTCCGTTGTCGGTGGGTAATTCTGTCACGTTCCTCGTATTCTCCCTCATCGGAAGATATGTCGAAATCACTCGATGACCAATACGCAGCAGGTTGACTGTTCCACATCATCTTTATTTTAGATGGAAACGACAAAACAAAATAAACACGCAGAGGAGAAAGGTGACAGTTTCACAGGTGAAACGAAACACAGTGCAAAATTACAATTACCCACAAAAATCAAACAAACACACCCCACTATATGGGACTCTCAATCAAAGGCAGATAGACAACACCTGCCTTCAACTGAGAGTCCCAACCCCAATTAACCAAACAAACATACTCACTAAACTCCACATAGAAATACCTAACCTAGAACCTACCCCAACACTCACAACCCCACTATACCATAACCAAACATAACTGCCACGTCCTGACCAAATATAATACAAAAAAACCTAAGTATATGGTCAGGACGTGACAACATCGTTGACTTAAAATCTGCACAAACCCTAGTTTAAATGATGATTCAGCAATACACAAATTAGGCTTAATTATTTATTTACTAACTAAATAATCACACAGAATTACAAAACACACACAGTATAGATTATACATTGATTACTAGCATAATGCAATGAAAAGTCCCTAGTGGACTAACCTGATATGACGGCTTGTTACACAAAGAAAGGGGTGAGGAAAGAAAGAGCGGGAGAAGGAGAGGCCAAGGAATTCAACTATCGTACATACAGTTGAATGATACACTCATGGGAATGTGAATACTTTGCACATGAACGACCACTCATTCAAAAGTAATTGCAATGTATATATGTTTACGCTTGTATGAAACCTTTAATTAGCCAGCACCTTAGATCTCCATCCAGGAGGACAAGTCATGACACTACCGACCTGTAGCAGTCACGTCTGTAGCCATGAAGTGCTTTGAAAGGCTGGTCATGGTTCACATCAATACCATTATCCCAGAAACCCTAGACCCACTCCAATTTGCAAACCGCCCCAACAGATCCACAGATGATGCAATCTATATTGCACTCCACACTGCCCAATCACAACTGGATAAAAGGAACACCTATGTGAGAATGCTATTCATTGACTAAAGCTCAGCGTTCAACACCATAGTGCCCTTAAAGCTCATCACTAAGCTAAGGATCCTGGGACTAAACATCTCCCTCTGCAACTGGATCCTGGACATCCTGACGGGCTGCCCCCAGGTGGTAAGGGTAGGTAACAACACATCCGCCACGCTGATCCTCAACACGGAGGCCCCTCAGGGGTGCGTGCTCACTCCCCTCCTGTACTCCCTGTTCACTCATGACTGCATGGCCAGGCACAACTCCAACACCATCATTAAGTTTGCCGATGACACAACAGGGGTAGGCCTGATCACCAACAACGACGAGACAGCATATAAGGAGGAGGTCAGAGACCTGGCCGTGTGGTGCCAGGACAACAACCTCTCCCTCAACATGATATAGACTAAGGAGATGATTGTGGACTACAGGAAAAGGAGGACCGAGCACACCCCCATTCTCATCGACCGGGCTGTAGTGGAGCAGGTTGTGAGCTTCAAGTTCCTTGGGATCCACATCACCAACAAACTATCATGGTCCAATCACACCGAGACAGTCGTGAAGAGGGCATGACAAAACCTATTCCCCCTCAGGAGAATGAAAAGATTTGGCATGGGTCCACAGATCCTCAAAAGGTTCTACAGCTATACCATCCTGACTGGTTGCATCACTGCCTGGTATGGCAACTGCTTGGCCTCTGACCGCAAGGCACTACAAAGGGTAGTGCGTACGGTCCAGTACATCACTGTGGCCAAGCTTCCTGCCATCCAGGACCTCTATACAAGGCAGTGTCAGAGGAAGGACCTAAAAAATTTCAAAGACTCCAGCCACCCTAGTCATAGACTGTTCTCTCTGTTAATGCACGGCAAGCGGTACCAGAATGCCAAGTCAAGGTCCAAGAGGTTTCTAAACAGCTTCTACCCCCAAGCCATAAGACTCCTGAACATCTAATCAAATGGCTACCCAGACTATTTACATTGCCCCCCTCTCTTTTACCTGCTGCTACTCTGTTATTATCTATGCATAAGTCACTTTAATAACTCTACCCACATTACCTCAATTACCTCGACTAACCGGTGCCCCCACACATTGACTCTGTACCGGTACCCCCTGTATATATTGTTATTATACTGCTGCTCTTTAATAATTTGTTAGTTTCATTTCTTATTTTGGGGGGTATTTTTCTTAAAACTGCATTGTTGGTGAAGGGCTTGTAAGTAAGCAGTTCACTGTAAGGTAACACCTGTTGTATTCAGTGCATGTGACAAATCAAATTTGATTTGAAAAGTATGTGTACACCTGCTCGTCGAACATCTCATTACAAAATCATGGGCATTAGTATGAACTTGGTCACCGTTGGCTGCTATAACAGCCTCCACTCTTCTGGGAAGGCTTTCCACTAGATGTTGGAACATTGCTGTGGGGACTTGCTTCAATTCAGCCACAAGAGCATTATTTATTTATTTAACCTTTATTTAACTAGGCATTAGTGAGGTTGGACAGTGATGTTGGGCGATAAGGCCTGGCTTGCAGTCGGCGTTCCAATTCATCCCAAAGGTTTTTGATGGGGTTGAGGTCAGGTCTCTGTGAAGGCCATTCAAGTTCTTCCACACCAATCTCGACAAACCATTTCTGTATGGACCTTGCTTTGGGCACGGGGGCATTGTCATGCTGAAACAGGCAAGGGAAGGACATTCTCCAAAATGTTGCCACAAAGTTGGAAGCACAGAATCGTCTAGAATGTCAATGTATGCTGTTCCATTAAGATTTCCCTTCACTGGAACTATGGGGCCTAGCCAGAACCATGAACAGTCCGAGATCATTATTCCTCCTCCACAGAATTTTACAGTTGGCACTATGCATTGGGGCAGGTAGCGTTCTCCTGGCATCCACCAACCCTAGATTCGTCTGTTGGACTGCCAGATGGTGAAGCATGATTCATCACTCCACAGAACACATTTCCACTGCTCCAGAGTCCAATGGCGGCGAGCTTCATTCCACTCCAGCTGATGCTTGGCATTGCACATGGTGATCTTAGGCTTTGGTGCGGCTGCTCGACCATGGAAACATATTTCATGAAGCTCTTGTGCAGGCGTTGCTTCCAGAGGACAGACAATTTTTACACTCAGCAGTCCTGTTCTGTGAGCTTGTGTGGCCTACCACTTCGCTGAGACGTTGTTGCTCCTAGATGTTCCCACTTTACAATAATAGCACTTGCAGTTGACCGGGGCAGCTCTAGCAGGGCAGAAATTCAACAAACTGACTTGTTGGAAAGGTGGCATCCTATGATGGTGCCACGTTGAAAGTCACTGAGCTCTTCAGTAAGGTCATTCTACTGCCAATGTTTTGTTTATGGTCAGCAACGGGTGTGGCTCAAATAGCTGAATCCACTAATTTTAAGGGGTATCCACATACTTTTGTATATATAGTGTATACTTCTAGCTGAGATGCCACTAGAATTTTAAGACTAATAACCCACCTCTTTCCTATGTCTCCTTTCCCTGTTCACGGTTTAAATTCCAATTATAGAATACGTTTTTTTTTACATATACATTGAATATCTAAACCAGGCCTGACATTTCAGCTGCTGCTTTTTTCAAGGGATGCTGATGCTGTTTTGATTGCCACCAGATTGCCACCAATAGGAGGATGACAGTGCAGTATAACCCACCTTCGTCTTGTATCCTTGAGATCAACGTGAAAGGCGTGAAGCTCCTAGTCCAGGATGACTACTATGCCTCTGACAGAGTAAGACTTTCACACTAAAATACACACGTTGTACACATACACGCACGCACACACCACACAAACAGGACAGGTACACAGACAGACACTCAGATTTCTGCACACACACGTACACACTCTACACCTGCATTTGCATCGCACGCACGCACACGCACACACACACACACACACACACACACACTTCTTCAGGCACACCTTCAGCGCATGTTAGAAAGACAGCAGTTTAGTTTGGACCAAAGTACGACTACAAGACATTGTGTCTAGCTTACAAGACTAGATACATGGAGGTTTTTTATCCAAACCTCTGACCAGCAAGATCACACTAGGGGAATATTCCCAGTAAAGAAGGTTGATAACGCTCCAGTGTGGGCACTACAGTGTATTGCAGTCCACACATAATAATCTAGTTGTATTGTATAGAGGAGAGTGAGAATTGAATCTGGCAATAGCGGTACCCACCTAAACTGAAGTCAAGCTATGTAACCATCAGTGGGTTCTTTGTTGACATTAAGGCTATGATTTGTTTTAATATCTAATCTAATTGGCAAATCATAAAGTTCACTAGCTACAGCTCCTACAGATGATGTGGTGTATGCAGATAGCAAATTCCATGACAAAAGAGAGTTGTTGACATGGAGAGTGGATACTTTTTTACCCCCAACACCTGTTTTTCAGAGCCATAGAATTTGGTCAATGAGGTTTGTACCAAAGAATTATGATGCATTCATATGTAGTGTGCATTTCATTGTGACATCACAGTTGCCAATGTTACTGACCCCCCCTCAAAAAAAATGCAGTGGAATATCAAGTAGCCTACCCCATGGTCCCAAACGATGCGCTTATTTTGAGCCAAAAATGAAGAAAGTCAGTCCAAAATTTAAGGACGCAAATCCGGCACTAGTTTATAATATAGATGTGTGCGTGTGTGTGTGTGTGTGTGTCTGTCTGTCTGTCTGTCTGTCTGTCTGTCTGTCTGTCATCACAGAGTAACCAGTGCAGCCACTTCTTCCAGTTGAA
Source organism: Salmo salar (assembly GCF_965601325.2). NCBI lineage: Eukaryota > Metazoa > Chordata > Actinopteri > Salmoniformes > Salmonidae > Salmo > Salmo salar. Next base: position 5,169,425 of record NC_138316.1, read on the forward strand.
GAATGTTTCCTTCTGTGGATATCACCCTAAGAACAGCAAGTAAGTATCTGCACCAGGATGAAATTTTGTCAGTCGTGCTCACCGTATTCAAATAAGAGGGAGAGTCGTTATGCAGGCAGTGGAGGAAATGGAGAAAGAGAATCACTCTGGGAATCTTCCATTGTAAAATCTGCATTTTTAAATGTCTAATTATTTTACTCCCGGAACCTGGTTCCCCCTTGGGGTTCACTCCTCTTACCCCTGTATTTTTTTATTTATTTTTTACCTATGTGTGGTTTGTATGGTTTCCCCTTAGGTACTTTGGCTTCATCACAAAACACCCAGCTGACCAGAGATTTGCCTGTCATGTGTTTGTGTCTGAAGATTCTACTAAACCCCTGGCAGAGTCTGTTGGGTGAGGGTTGAGAACTTTGTTTGTTTCTGTCTTAAAAAATATATATATATCATGTCACTCTTTTGCTCTTTGTCCTTCGCTTTTATATTGTCAGAGGATTCAAGAGGTTCTTAGCCATAGTGGGCCAATTACAACCAACATTGAGCACTGTCTCAACGCGAGGTGATCTCTCGTTAAACCACCAATATGCGCTAAGTTCACCAGAACAGCTGATCTCATTTGCAACCACAATTGGCCATTATATTATCGCTCCCTAAAGCTGATGTCAGTGTATAAAGGGCGATAGCACTTTGGGATTTGGCCCCGTTGATGTGGGTGTTTCTTGGGTTTGTCTTTGTCATTCAATCACAACAAACAAGTGCAGTAATGAGTATATCCAGTAAGCTAGCTTTGAAGTTGAGGACTTCAAAACAAATTGTATTGGTCGCCTACACATATTTTGCAGATGTTCTCACGGGTGTAGCGAAATGCTTATGTTCCTAGCTCCGACAGAATAGTAATACCTAAAAATACAAAACAATACCAGCAAAACCAAAACAGAAGAAAGAAATTTAGAAATATCATAGTGAGCAATGTCGGAGACCAGAATATAATTATATATGTACAGTGCATAGACTTTTTCCACATTTTGTTACGTTACAGCCTTATTCTAAAATGTATTGAAAAAAAAATCCTTATCAATCTACACACAATACCCCATAATGACAAAGTAAAAACAGGTAAAAAAAATAAATAAACATAATAATAATATATATAAAAAAAAAAAAATGATATCAAATTTACATAAGTATTCAGACTCTTTACTCAGTACTTTGTTGAATCCCCTTTGGCAATGATTACAGCCTTGAGTCTTCTTGGGTATGACGCTACAAGCTTGACACACCTGTATTTCGGGAGTTTCTCCCATTCATCTCTGCAGATCCCCTCAAGCTGTGTCAGGTTGGATGGGGAGAGTCGCTGCATAGCTATTTTCAGGTCTCTCCAGAGATGTTTGATCGGGTTCAAGTCTGGGCTCTGGCTGGGCCACTCAAGGACATTCAGATACATGTCCCGAAGCCACTCCTGCGGCTGTGTGCTTAGGGTTGTTGTGCTGTTGGAAGGTGAACCTTCACCCCAGTCTGAGGTCCTGTATTTACTGCTGAAAAAACATCCCCACATCATGATGCTGCCACCACCAAGCTTAACTGTAGAGTTGGTGCCAGGTTTCCTCCAGATGAGACACTTGGCATTTAGGCCAAAGAGTTCAATCTTGATTTCATCAGACCAGAGAATCTTGTTTCTCATGGTCTGAAAGTCGTTTAGGTGCCTTTTGGCAAACTCCAAGCGGGCTGTCATGCCTTTTACCGAGGAGTGGCTTCCATCTGGCCACTCTTCCATAAAGGCCTGATTGGTGGAGTGCTGCAGAGATGGTTGTCCTTCTGGAAGGTTCTCCCATCTCCACAGAAGAACTCTGGAGCTCTGTCAAAGTGACCATCAGGTTCTTGTTCACCTCCCTGACCAAGGCCCTTCTCCCACGATTGCTCCTTTCGGCCAGCTCTAGGTAGAGTCCTGGGGGTTCCAAACTTCTTCCATTTAAGATTGGTGAAGGCCACTGTGTTCTTGGCAACCTTCAATGCTGCAGACCTTTTTTGGTACACTTCCCAAGATATGTGCCTAAACACAATCCAGTCTCAGAGTTCTATGGACAACTCCCTCGACCTCATGGCTTGGTTGTTGCTCTGACATGCACTGTCAACTGCCTATACCTTATATAGTATAGACAGGTGTGTGCCTTTCAAAATCATGTCCATTCAATTGAATTTACCACAGGTGGACTCAAATCAAGGTGTAGAAACAAGTCTCATAGCAAAGGGTCTGAATACTTATGTAGTGAAGAAGGTGCAACAGGAGGCTGAAGAAATTTGGCTTGGCCACTAAGATCCTCACAAACTTCTACAGATGCACCATTAAGAGCATTCTGTCGGGCTATATCACCGTCTGGTACGTTAACTGCACCATCCACAGCCGCAGGGCTCTCCAAAGGGCAGTCAGCCCAACGCATCACCGGGGGCACAATACCTGCCCTCCATGACATCTACAGTAGCCGGTGTCACAGTAGGTCAAGTAGACCATCAAGGACCTCAGCCACCCCAGCCATGGCCTGTTCAACCCACTACCATCTAAAAGGGGACAGAGAGACTGAAGAACACGTTCTATCTCCAGGCCATCAGACTGTTAAAAAGTCACCACTAGCCAGCCTCTGCCCAGTACCCCACCATCTACACACAATACCCCATAATGACAAAGCGAAAACAGGTTTTTGGAAATTTTAGCAAATGTATTAAAAATAAAAAACTTAAATACCTTGTATATACTGTCGGTGTGGGTGGACCATTTCAGGTCCTCAGTGATGTGCGCGCCTTCTGAGAGCCAATGGAAGCCTTAGAAAATGTCACGTTACAGCAGAGATGCTGTATTTTCGATAGAGATGCAACAGAAGGAGAACAAATTGTCAGACAGGGCACTTCCTGTATGGAATCTTCTCAGGTTTTGGCCTGCCATATGAGTTCTGTTACACTCACAGACACCATTCAAACAGTTTTCGAAGCTTTAGAGTGTTTTCTATCCAAATCTACTAATTATATGCATATTCTCGTTTCTGGGCAAGAGTAGTAACCAGTTTAAATCGGGTACGTTTTTTATCCGGCCGTGCAAATACTGCCCCCTAGCCCCAACAGGTTAACACGCAGATTCATGTAATCTCCTGTTAGTAGCGTTTTAAGAAATCCAGCACTAAATTCTGCCTGTTGGTTGCAATTGTTCCAGTACTCTCAGTTTATTAGGTACACCACCCCGTTCACGAAAATAGTTCGCTCCTAGACAGTGAGTCACATGGCTTGCTTTATAAAGCAGGCAGACAGGCATTGAGTCATTCAGTTACTGTTCGATTGAATATTAGAATGGGCAAAACGAGTGACCTAAGCAACTTTGAGAGTGGTATGATCGTCGGTGCCAGGCATGCCGGTTCCAGAATCTCAGAAACAGCGGGCCTCCTGGGCTTTTCACGTACAACAGTGTCTATGGTTTACTGAGAATGGTGTGACAAACATAAAACATCCAGTGAGCGGCAGTGCTGTGGGCGAAAACTGCTCATTGATGAGAGAGGTTGAAGGAGAATGCCAAGAATCATGCAAGCTGGAGGCCCACAGGCAAATAACGGTGCAGTACAACAGTGGTGTGCAGAACGGCATCTCGGTACGCACAAGTCGTCAGTCCTTGTCACGGATGGCTTATTGCAGCATACAACCATACCACATCGGGTTGCACTCCTAATAGCTAAAAACAAGAAGAAGTGGCGCCAGAGCACACGCGATCGCCAACACTGGACAATTGAGGAGTGGAAAAACATCACCTGGTGCAATGAATCCCGGTTCCTGTTGCATCATGCTGATGGCAGAGTCAGGATTTGGCATAAGCAGCATGAGTCCATGGCCCCCTCCTGCCTGGGGTTAACAGTATAGGCTGGTAGCGGTGGTACAATGATGTGTGGGATGTTTTCGTGGCACACGCTAGGTCCTTTGATACCAATTGAGCAACGTTTCCATGCCTCAAAGAATTAAGGCTGTTCTGGAGGCAAAGGGGCTCCGACCCGGTACTAGATGGGTGAACCTAATAAACTGTATGTTTCTGTAGAGAGTTGTCATACCTGTCAGGTAAGGAACTGAGTGATTGAATAATCTTTTTTATTTTTTTTATTAACTACCCCCGGATCTGTTCTCCCCTCTTGTCTCTTCTACAGGAAAGCCTTCCAGTTGTACTATAAGGAATTTGTAGATTGCTCCTGTCCGACAGAGGATATTTACCTGGAATAGCACCCACCCCGCCTTCCACCACAACCCTGTACATTACAGTGTATCATAACATAATGTTGCATGACAGAGAAAACAATTCTAACAAATGTGAACTAATAAATCTGACAAAAAGATGAAGAAGGAGAGGTACTGGTGTCTACTGTTTGTCCAAAGATTTTAAACAGTATGAAGATTGAACAAGTAATTGATCCAAATATAGTGGAGATGTTGAAGAGGGGGTCCCAAAATATGCAAAATGGAGTCACTGATGAGGAAGTTAATGTGCCACTCAAGCACAATGCTCAGATCATAGTGACCATGGGCCTCATTTATAAACGTTGCGTAGGCGCAAAATAAGGCGTACACCACTTTCTAAGCAAACTTTGGGATTTATAAAAACAAACTTGACGGGAGAATGTGCGGTCCTCCATGGACACTTTGACACATACGTATGCACATAAACTGGAGAAATGAGAAACTGTGACTCCAATGGCAGAAGAATGAAACTCGAGAAATGCTTTGAAATTGATACCATTGTGTAAAATAAATTGAAATATTACCTCTCACGTATTATATATGAAGAGTTCCCTGGAGTACACACAAAAGAAACCACACAAAAAACATGATGTAGGATAATAAATACAAATGGAGATATCTGTTTTTGCAAAATAACCCCTCAAATATGTTGTACAGTTTAATCGGGAATCATATTTAATTGGATCTGTAATTATTAAACAATACTTGCATGTTATGAAATGTATTCTCATAAATAATAAGGTGAACAGTAGGACAAATTACGTTTAAACTGATGCCATTTTCAATGCCTCAGTCGGGCAGATACCAGTGCACAGTTTCATATATTGTTATCACATGTTCGTTGCACAGAACTGTCAATGTGATAATGGCCGTGTCATTGTCAGTTACAATCAGGGTAATTACCACACCTGAAGGTGTTACACAATTGTGTGGCTTTGACAATCAAATGGGTGGGTATAAAAAGGCATGCAATTACAATGCTTAATGACTCACAATGGCTGCTTTGGCACTGTTGGAAGATTTGACAAATGGAAGAATTCTGAGAGAGCGAATTTTCAGAGACCAGACAGATTTACTGGCAAATGATGAAGAGTGGCTTATTAGCTGGTTCCGATTACCGAGAGCTGTTCTCTTGGATCTCTGTGCTATAGTGGGCCCAGCTTTACAGAGAAGCACCCGCAGAAACCAAGCCGTGTCTGTCCCACATCAACTCCTTGGCAACCTCGTTAATAGCGTCGATGGTGTCTCTTCGCGTTTGCAGGACTGCATCTGTGAGGACATGGCCACTGGAGGGTTGTGACGCACGAGGTACAGTGGAGATGCTGGGGCTGGGCGCACTCAGCTCCTGCTCAGCTGCAGCTCCTCAGACCCCACAGGAACACACAGCGACTAAAAACAATTGAAAATGTCACAATTGTTTGTGTAAATAAATGTTTAAACACAACTTGAATACATTTGGTTTACTCTTTTCAAACGAGGGAATACTAATTACATACCTTGATCATCCGGTGCATCTTGCATGTCCGTGTCCCCCTCCACCACTACTCCACTCAGGAGGGATTCCCCTATAATACTGGCAAGTCGCTCATCAAGGAGCAAAGGGATTGGCCTCCACTTTTATGTCTGACCACTTCTTTTTATTTCTGAGAAAGTCCGACCTTCTGAGCCAGCAGCATTCACAGCGTCCGCCCTATGCTGCCATTCTAATGCCTTTTTGGCATTTGTAATGCCCACACTGTGTCCACCAAACAATATCTTTTTTTCTTGCTTCAACCTCCCCTACAAGAACTTCCATTTCACACTGGATGAAATTTCTTTTTTTAGCCTTTCTGTCGGGATTTGCCGTCATTATCGTCATGCAGTCAGTATGGATGAATATTAATTAGGAACATTTCACTGACTATTTATAGGCAACTATGGGCGTTAAACGCTCGCTCACATGCGCCAAATTTTGAGTTGATTGTGATTTATAAAGGGAAACGGGCGTGGGACGTGCGTGCGCATTGTGTTATAGATCTGAATATTTTTGTGCATAAGCACTTTCTGTGTTTCTCCGTACGCCAGCTTTTGACGTGAATCCTCCGCACAGTTTTATAAATGAGGCCCTTGGACTGGAGTATGCTAAGACTAATCTTTGTGGACTTAGAGCTTGAATCCCAGGTAGAACACTGGGCTTTGTGGACTTGAAGTTTGAATCCCAGGTAGAACACTGGCATTTGTGGATTTGATGAACCGAAGAAAGACCAGTAGTCGCTAAGGTAACAGCAAACGGAGGTCAGGGAAAATAAATCAATAAATGAAGGAACCTGCCATAAAGATCTTATTAAATTACTAGTATTTGAGTATTCTAATCCCTAATCCTATGGAATCTCGAATGTTGGTGTGATACATTGTGTGAGGAAAACAGTGATTCTCCATGAGCTAATGGTGCAGTGTGTTTGGAGAGGGTGATAAGGTCACACTGAAGAGTCCTGTGGTCTAAGGTAACTAACGATCTAGGATCAGATTATCCTACCCCATCCTTTACAATTAAGGGGATGACAAATGATCTGCCAAATTATCAGTTGCTCACACTGTTACTTATTTCCCATGTGTTTGTTCCCCCTAAACCAAAACCAAGTAAGCATTAGGGTCACACTGTTGACCAGGAATAGTGTCTTTAACATGCTGCAAAGCCTTTGGTGTTCTCTCTGGTACACTGTCAGAACCCTCAAATATATTCACATTAAGGAATCAAGAGCAAACTTTTAAAACAGAGGTTCCTACCAACAAAATTTTCTGTTCGAAAATGCTTCTGTTTGTTTGTGCTGAACATGACCCTAGTTATTCTTTGATTTGTTAAATCATTAAGGGTACACTCCTTAATTGAATTACAATATTGTAATTCTATTACCAGAAACAAAGAGATGGACTACAGAGTTTCCAGTCAACCGCTTTGGCTTGCTTTTAAGGTAGTTTTAGTCTTGTAATATGCAGGAAGGGTCACTGTGGACATAGTTCTTCTCATGCTCAGTTTCAACATGAAATGAGAGTTCATATTGAGAGTTCAGATGGGGTTGCCATTCAGATAACTGGGTATAAGATAAGGATGCTTACTCAAGCTGTTACCAGGCCCTCACAAAAAGGACATGAAAGGTGAAGTGTGTAGGAAATGCATGATGGGAGATGTAGTTTTAAAGGTAGTGCCTGACTAGGAATTACAAGGCAGGGGGAGACTGGTATCTTTTACAAGTAGTGCCTCTATGAAGGATCATTGATGTAACTGCTATGTCATTTAGATTTACCACAATGTGTGTTGACAGGAGAGGTTGAAAAAAGGCTGTTTTTGTGGAGGAGATATCATGAGTGTGTTGAGATGGTAAAAAAATAATAAACAATGGCCTGGTCTGAAATCAACCAATTGCTCCTACCCATTTGGTGCTTGTAGATTCTGATGGAACCAGAGGTGTTTGTTATACCTTAAGTTCACTGGAAGGCTAGGTGGAGCCATCCCCCTACTGCCTACACCTTTCCAGTCTTCAGATTTGCCATCACAGAAGGGGTAGGAATTAGGGGAAAGGGCAAATAATTGTATTGTGTGGCTTTCTGACACAGTGATTTCTAATGTGGCTGACACAGAATCACATTCTAACGAGAACTTGTAACACAATGTATTGTTTATAAGAACTGTAATTAACTGAACATTTAAAACATTGTGAGAAGGAATGCTTGTCAAATGGGTGTCTCTAACTTATGAAAGCATGGGATATGAAACTACATTCATTCTACCACCTGTCATGCGATATGAAACCACATTCATTCTATCACCTGTCAAGCATCTTCCTATGAATAGTGACATGTATTTCCAAGTCACAAGTTTACATTTTATCTTCATCATTCCTATTTTTCTTCTGAGCCAAGAAACAAAGGCCAAAATTCAGATCAGATCCGCCTTAAACCATGATAAATTACAATTGCATAGCATATCATTGTTTTTGTTTTTCGTGTTGTGTGTTGTAATCTACACCTTGATTAGGCTGATATAAATCCGTATTATTTTATATAGCCTAGACTTTCACATTTGGAACTTCTAACACAGGTGGGACTGGTGTGACTTCATGACAATGACCTCAAGAGCAGCCATTCACCATTTGACAGCTCCAACGCAGAACACCTACAACATCGCCTAAACAAAAACAATTATATGTAATGCAGTCTGTCGGTTATTGCGGGTTAAGGCGAATCTGATTGAATCATGCCTGATTTTGCGACATTCTCCGAGACTACTTATATTTTCAGTCCCCAAACAGTCATTCTGGCCACTATGAGGAAACCAAGTAAAGGTTATAAAGAGTGTACAGATATGCCGTATATACATAAATATATTGTAATTACAAATGTTACACTGTACCAATTCTTACTGTAGTAATTTAAATTATTTTTATTTATTTATTTTTAAGTGTGAATTGTATTATTTATTTAAAATGTTTAATGCAGCATCTGTGGTGTCTTGTCATTATTATAACAGTCCTCAACTGTGCTCTACTCTATAGCCTTAGCTTACCAATTAACCCAAACATACCCCAAAATACTAGCGACAACCAAAACCAGCTACCCCAAAGGGGGTCTGTTCATAATAAAGTGTTACTCTACCTTCTTAACAGCACAATCAACAAGGAAGGTGCTACAGGCCCTAGTTTTGTCGCACCTGGACGACTGTTCAGTCGTGTGGTCAGAACAGGGCAGCACGGTTGGCCCTTGGATGTACACATAGAGCAAACATTAATAATATGCATGTCAATCTCTGCTCTGCTCATAGTGAAGGAGAGATTGACTTCATTACTACTTGTAATTGTGAGAGGTATTGACATGTTGAACGCACCGAGCTGTCTGTTTGAACTACTCGGACACCCATGCACACCCAGCTCGGACACCCATGCATACCCCACAAGACATGCCACCAGAGGTCTCTTCACAGTCCCCAAGTCCAGAACAGACTATTGGAGGTGCACTGTACTACATAGAGCTATGACTACATGGAACTCTATTCCACATCAAGTAACTGATGAAAGCAGTAAAATTATATTTAAAAAAACAGATAAAATACACCTTATGGAACAGTGGAGACTGTGAAACAACACAAACATAGGCACAGGCACATGCATACACACACATGATAACATACGCACTATACACACAAACACATGGATTTTGTGTTGTAGATATGTGGTAGTGGATTAGGGGCCTGAGGGCACCCATTGTGTTGTGAAATATGTTGTGAATGTATTGTAATGTTTTTTTTTCATTGAAAAACTAAGTGCCTTAATTTTGCTGGACCCCAGGAAGAGTAGCTGCTGCCTTGGCATCCATAATAAATACAAATAGGTAAAACTTAGCACTGTTCTGTGGCACTATAGCCATAGGGCATTTCAGAAATATTTTTCAGTTTGCACAGCTGCAATACCTGGCCGTGGGCTGGTGTTTTGATTAATTAATAAGTTGGAGGTGTAGCAATGGCTTGGTGACTCACTGGCCAATCAACGAGCTTCATGGCATAAAGAGGGACTGTAATGGCTGATTTCAACTCGGTTTTCCGCCTCCTCATGAAATGTATATATTTTTTTATTTAAACTGCGAACAATATACACTCACCGCCATATGTATTTCGACAGTGAAGTTAAACATTTTTATTTGTCTCTATACTCCAGCATATAAGATTTGAGAGCAAATGTTTTATTTGAGGGTATTTTCATACATACGTTTTATCATTCAGAAATTAAAGCATTTTATATACGGTATCTAGTCCCCCCTATTTCAAAAAGTCATAAGTGATAAATTCACTTATAGTGTATTACAGTAGTCAAAAATGTAGTATTTGGTCCAATATTCCTTGCACTCAATGACTACACCAAGCTTGTGACAACAAACTTATTGGATGCATTTGCAGTTTGTTTTGGTTGTGTTTTTTGTTATTTATGTTTCTGAACACTTCTGTGAATGCATCCAATAATGCATCCAATAATGCATCCAATAAGTTAATGTGAATGCTACCATTATTATGGACAATCATGAATGAATAGTGCATAATGATGAGTAAGAAAGTTACAAAGATCATATCCCCCAAAATGCTAACCCCCCTGCTATTGGTAATGGTGAAAGGTTAGCCTGTTTTGTTGTAGCCTTTGTAAAATTCTCACTCATTATTATCCATGATGAGTGAGAAGGCTATACCTCATGAGTACCGTAGGGATACATTTTAGGGCCACACTTATTCCTTATACATCGAGTGCACAAACATTAGGAACACCTTCCTAACATTGAGTTGCACCCCCTTTTGCCCTCAGACGAACCTCAATTCGTAGGGGCATGGACTCTAGAAGGTGTCTAAAGCATTCCACAGGGATGTTGACTCCAATGCTTCCCACAGTTTTGTCAAGTTGGCTGGCTGTCCTTTGGGTGGTGGACCATTCTTGATACAAACAGGAAACTGTTGAGCGTTAAAAACTCAGCAGCATTGCAGTTCTTGACACACATACACCGTTCAAAGGCAGTTAAATATTTTGTCTTGCCCATTCACCCTCTGAATGGCAGACATACAGACATTCTTTAACCTGTCTCCACCCCTTCATCTACACTGATTGAAGTGGATTTAACAGGTGACATCAATAAGGGACCATACTTTTCACCAGAGTGAGGTGAGCGACTTTTCCAAATCCAGCAGGGTGCCAAACTGCTGCGAAGTACGCCCTCACCTTTCGGACTGTGCCAGCCTCCAGTGGCTGGAATGAGCCGGCGCTCCGCATTCTATTCCTCAGTGGATTGCGCAAGTAGGTACAGATGGAGTTGACATGTCGCAACATATCCTTGGACGCTCACGATGGCCAGTTGTCTTGATAACCTTCTTCGGGAGCGCCGGTGTCCACCTCGCCACTCGCCTCCCTCCTTTGGCTGTCCTGAGGCAGAGCCTGAACCCATGGAGTTAGGGGCCACACACCTCTACGCGGCAGAGCAGCATCACCGGGGACAGTCCCTATTGCGGCCAGGAGAGGCACCAGCTTCAGCAGTATCTGGTGTGTCCCAACCCGGTGTCCACTAGAGCAGAGGGGTGGCCCAATGACCTTCCATCTCCCAGGGTAGGTGTGAGTATTCCATTATTGTTTTCCGCCAAACCCTTTCTGGTTCCCATTTCACTGGCTGTTGTCCCTCAAGTGTTGTCTTTACAGCTCTAGTGGACTCCGGTGCCTCTGGGAACTTCATCGACAAGGCCCTCGCCTCCTCCCTGAACTTCATACCCGCTCTATTCTCCTTTTCCTGTCCAAGCCATGGACACGCAACCATTGGGATCCGATACAATTACACACATCAGAGCACCACTCACCCTCACCGTGGGACCTATGCACCAGGAAAGCCTTCCCTTCACCACCACACCCGTACACAAAGTCATCCTTGGCCTCCCGTTGCTCCAACTTCATAACCCCACCATCTCCTGGTCGAGGATGAGAATCACCACCTGGGCACCAGGATGCCGGAGCACCTGCTTTCCCGCACCCTGTGGTTCCATGTTGGTGGAGGGTCCTGTGAGTGCACTCCAGCCTATCAATTTGTCCTCCCGAATCGTTGGCCCTGTGTGTTGGACGTAGATGTGGACATCCACCAGGCTCTGGAGAGGGAACCCACTCCTGCTATCTGCCCTCCAGAGCGCATCAACATCCCCACGGGGTGAGAGATTGACTGTTGACCTGGACACAAACATCCCTCACCACTGGGCACCCAGCTATCACCTGCACCATCAATAAGTGCATCGATGACATTGTCCCCACAGTGACTGTACGTACATACCCCAACCAGAAGTGATGGATTACAGCCAACATCTGCACTGAGCTAAAGGCTAGAGCTGCCGATTTCAAGGAGAGAGACTCTAACCCGGAAGCTTATAAGAAATCCGGCTATGACCTCCGACGATCCATCAAACAGGCAAAGCATCAATACAGGACTAAGATCGAATCATACTACACCGGCTCTGACGCTCGTCAGATGTGGCAGGGCTTGAAAATCATTACAGACTACAAAGGAAGCACAGCCGAGAGCTGCCCAGGGACACGAGCCTACCAGATGAGCTAAACTACTTCTATGCTCACTTTGAGGCAAATAACACTGAAACATGCATGAGAGCACCAGCTGTTCCTGAAGACTGTGTGATCACGCTCTCCGCAGCCGATGTGAGTAAGACATTTAAACAGGTCAACATTCACAAGGCCGCAGGGCCAGATGGATTACCAGGATGTGTACTCCGAGCATGCACCAACCAACTGGCAAGTAGCTTCACTAACAATTTCAACCTCTCCCTATCCGAGTCTGTAATACCAACATGTTTTAAGTAGGCTACCATAGGCCCTGTGCCCACGAACACGAAGGTAACATGCCTAAATGTCTGTAGCCATGAAGTGCTTTGAAAGGCAGGTCATGGCTCACATAAACACAACTATCCCAGAAACCCTAGACCCACTCCAATTTGCATACCGCCCTAACAGATCCACAGATGATGCAATCTCTATTGCACTCCACACTGCCCTTTCCCACCTGGATAAAAGGAACACCTATGTGAGAATGCTATTCATTGACTACAGCTCAGCGTTCAACACCATAGTGCCCTCAAAGCCAATCAATAAGCTATGGCTCCTGGGACAGAACACCTCCCTCTGCAACTTGATCCTGGACTCCTGATGGGCCGCCCCCAGGTGGTAAGGGTAAGTAACAACACATCCCCCACGCTGATCCTCAACACAGGGGCCCCTCAGGGTGCATGCTCAGTCCCCTCCTGTACTCCCTGTTCACTCATGACTGCATGGCCAGGCACGACTCCAACACCATCATTCATTTTGCTGATGACGCAACAGTGGTAGGCTTGATCACCGACAACGATGAGACAGCCTATAGGGAGGAGGTCAGAGAACTGACCGTGTGGTGCCAGGACAACAACCTCTCCCTCAACGTGATCAAGACAAAGGAAATTATTGTGGACTACAGGAAAAAGAGGACCGAGCGCGCCCCCATTCTCAGTGGAGCAGGTTGAGAGCTTCAAGTTCCTTGTTGTCCACATCACCAACAAACTAGAATGGTCCAAGCACACCAAGACAGTCGTGAAGAGGGCATGACAAAACCTATTCCCCCTCAGGAGACTGAAAATATTTGGCATGGGTCCTCAGATCCTCAAAAGCTTCTACAGCTGCACCATCGAGAGCATCCTGACTGGTTGCATCACTGCCTGGTATTTCAACTGCTCAGCCTCTGACTGCAAGGCACTACAGAGGGTTGTGCGTAAGGCCTAGTACATCACTGGGGCCAAGCTTCCTGCCATCCAGGACCTCTATACCAGGCGGTGTCAGAGGAAGGCCCTAAAAGACTCCAACCACCCTAGGCATAGACTGTTCTCTCTGCTACCAAACGGCAAGCTATTCCGGAGCGCCAAGTCTAGGTCCAAGAAGCTTCTAAACAGCTTCTACCTCCAAGCCATAAGACTCCTGAACAACTAATCAAATGGATACCCAGACTATTTGCATTGCCCCCCCCCCTTTTACACCGCTGCTACTCACTGTTGTTATCATCTATGCATAGTCACTTTATTAACTCAACCTACATGTACATATTACCTCAATTACTTCGACTAACCGGTGCCCCTGCATATTTACTCTGTACCAGTACCCCCTGTTTATCGTCTTGCTATTGTGATTTTACTGCTGCTCTTTAATGACTTGTTACTTTATATTTCTTATTCCTATTTTTTACTTTTTTTTATTAAACTGCATTGTTGGTTAGGGGCTTGTAAGTAAGCATTTCACTGTAAGTTCTACACCTGTTGTATTTGGCGCAAAATTTGATTTTATTTTATTTGATATTGCCAGTGTCAGTAAACGTCAGCAAAAAAAGGCGGAATGAAATTGTTGCCAGGTGCACAGTTACAGTCACCAATGATTGTATATCTGGATAACATGAAAACAGTTTAACCAGCTCTTCTAGGACGAGTCAAATGGTCAGAGTCTGGATGGCTTAAGCTTAAGATGATTCTTATGGCATTGCACACGGTCAGTGTGAACCAGAGTGACTTGACACAACGGACCAAGCAAGCTGCATACAAAACGGAAATGACACAGGACGTCTTATTTAATGAAAGGGGTTGCAGTCTGCCGTGAAGTATTCATCCATGTATATGGGTAAGAGTCTAGCTACAGTTTCAGATATTATATGTTTCTAATTTTGTCATATAGTTATTTTCATTGCAAGTTAAAGCTTACTGTTAGCTAGCTAGCTGATGTTAGATGGCTGGCTCGCTAGAAAACATTACGTTTATGATCTGTGTGTAGTAATGTTATCTCAGAATCCCATTTCTCCAGATAAACCCTCCTCCTCACAGCTGCCCATGTCCCTTAAAGTTGATGATGTGATTGTTACTGACAAGAAGCACATAGCTGAGCATTTTAATCACCACTTCATTAAGTCAGGATTCCTATTTGACTCAGCCATGCCTGCTTGCCTGTCCAACATTTCCTCATCTCCCACCCCTTCTAATGTGATTAGCCCCGATGCTCCTCCCTCTTTTTCCCCTGCCCCGCTACAAAGTCTCTCCCTGCAGGCGGTCACTGAGTCCGAGGTGCTAAAGGAGCTCCTTAAACCTGACACCAAAAAACCATCTGGGTCAGATGGTTTAGACCCTTTCTTCTTTAAGGTTGCTGCCCCTATAATCGCCAAGCCTATCTCTGACCTTTTTAACATGTCTCTTTTCTCTGGGGAGGTTCCCATTGCTTGGAAGGTAGCCTTGGGTCGCCCTTTATTTAAAGGGGGTGATCAAGCTGATCCTAACGGTTATAGACCAATTTCTATTTTGCCCTGTTTATCAAAAGTGTTGGAAAAACTTGTCAACAATCAACTGACTGGCTATAGTATTCTCGCTGGTATGCAATCTGGTTTCCACTCAGGTTATGGATGTGTCACTGCAAACTTAAAGGTCATCAATGATTTCACCATTGCCCTTGATTCTAAGCAATGTTGCGTTGCTATTTTTATTGACTTCGCCAAAGCTTTTAATATGGTAGACCATTCCATTCTTGTGGGCCGGCAAAGGAGTACTGGTGTCTCTGAGGGGACTTTGGCCTGGTTTGCTAATTACCTCTCTCAAAGAGTGCAGTGTATGTCAGAACATTTGCTGCCTCAGCCACTGCTAGTCACCAAGGGTGTACCCCAAGGCTCGATCCTAGGCCCCATGATCTTCTCAATTTACATCAACAACATAGCTCAGGCAGTAGGAAGCCCTCTCACCCATTATATGCAGATGATACAGCCTTATTCTCAGCTGGCCCCTCCCTGGATTTTGTGTTAAACTCTCTACAACAAAGTGTCCAACAAGCTTTCTCTGCCCTTAACCTTGTTCTGAACACCTCCAAAACAAAGGTAATGTGGTGTGGTAAGAAGAATGCCCCTCTCCCCACAGGTGTGATTACTACCTCTAAGGGTTTAGAAGTTGAGGTAGTCACCTCATACAAGTACTCGGGAGTATGGCTAGATGGTACGCTGTCCTTCTCTCAGCACATATCAAAGCTGTAGGCTAAAGTTAAATGTAGACTTGGTTTCCTCTATTGTAAATCGCTCCTCTTTCACCCCAGCTGCCAAACTAACCCTGATTCAGACGACCATCCTACCCATGCTAGATTACGGAGACATAATCTATAGATCGGCAGGTAAGGGTGCTCTCGAGCGGCTAGATGTTCTTTACCATTCGGCCATCAGGTTTGCCACCAATGCTCCTTATAGGACACATCACTGCACTGGTTGATGTTTATTTATAAAACCCTCTTAGGCCTCACTCCCCCCTATCTGAGATATCTACTGCAGTCTCTCTCTTGTCGTGATGTGTGTTTTGTCCTATATTTTTGTTACATACATTTTTAATCCCAGCCCCCATTCCCGCAGGAGGCCTTTGGTAGGCCGTCACTGTAAATAAGAATTGGTTCTTAACTGACTTGTCAAGTGAAATAAAATGTTAAATAAAATAAAAATAGCTATGACAATCAGTTTGCATTGCTAGTACTCTATGGATTGGGATTATGGTTCATTGTTTAGCTATCTAGCTATCTAACTAGCTACATATCTAAACAAAAGACCCCTAGTTAAAGCTGACTGTTAGCTAGCTAGCTGACGTTAAATAGCTGACTTGCTAGCTAACATTACGTTTATGATCTGTGTAGTAATGTTATGTCAGAATGCCATTTCGCATTGGTAGTTATAACCTAATGTTAGCTAGCTAACTAGCTAATATTGAACCTATTTAGTTAACTTTAGCTAGCTATGACAATCGGTTTGTACTGCTAGTACTCTATGGATTAGGATTATTGTTCATTGTTTAGCTAGCATGACTAAACAAAAGACTCCACTTCGCCAGATGATTACATGACCCATCAAGTTAGCCAGGTGTGTCTGACAGTGATTACGGCCATCTATTGTATAATAATGCCAAAATATTTGTATTTGGAATTTGTCTTTCAGCATCAGTAGAACACGCCTGCCTCTACTCCACCAGTCATACAAGGAGAATGGTCTAATGCCTCCGAGGTCTGTCCCAAGCAAGCACAGGTTACACCTGAAGCATGAGGACTTGCATCGAGTTGTGAACTTCATCAACAACTATGCAGAGGATAATGCAATAGTATTACCAGGACGCCACTCAGGACACAAACAATTTGGTGGAAATCGGCTGCCATCCCATGTGACAAAAGCAGCAGTATGGTGTCTCTACAAGGAATCGATGACAACACTTGGTATGTAAAGCATAAACAACACGTTTTGATTACTTAATTGACCTACAACATGATTGGCACTACTTTTATCGATCTCACATTATTTCTGTATTTTCCAGAGGTACGTGTAGTCGGGCTGTGTGTTATCATTTTAACTTCCAGTTTCTAAGATTATGTTTCTGTATGCAGTGCTGCTGCTCTGCACATTTGTAGGTAAGTGAACTTAATGATGCATTTAAAAATTATACACTGCTCAAAAAAATAAAGGGAACACTAAAATAACACATCCTAGATCTGAATGAATGAAATAATCTCATTAAATACTTTTATCTTTACATAGTTGAATGTGCTGACAACAAAATCACACAAAAATAATCAATGGAAATCCAATTAATCAACCCATGGAGGTCTGGATTTGGAGTCACACTCAAAATTAAAGTGGAAAACCACACTACAGGCTGATCCAACTTTGATATGATGTCCTTAAAACAAGTCAAATGAGGCTCAGTAGTGTGTGTGGCCTCCACGTGCCTGTATGACCTCCCTACAACGCCTGGGCATGCTCCTGATGAGGTGGCGGATGGTCTCCTGAGGGATCTCCTCCCAGACCTGGACTAAAGCATCCGCCAACTCCTGAACAGTCTGTGGTGCAACGTGGTGTTGGTGGATGGAGCGAGACATGATGTCCCAGATGTGCTCAATTGGATTCAGGTCTGGGGAACGGGCGGGCCAGTCCATAGCATCAATGCCTTCCTCTTGCAGGAACTGCTGACACACTCCAGCCACATGAGGTCTAGCATTGTCTTGCATTAGGAGGAACCCAGGGCCAACCGCAACAGCATATGGTCTCACAAGGGGTCTGAGGATCTCATCTCGGTACCTAATGGCAGTCAGGCTACCTCTGGCGAGCACATGGAGGGCTGTGCGGCTCCCCAAAGAAATGCCACCCCACACCATGACTGACCCAGCGCCAAACCGGTCATGCTGGAGGATGTTGCAGGCAGCAGAACGTTCTCCACGGCGTCTCCAGACTGTCACATGTGCTCAGTGTGAACCTGCTTTCATCTGTGAAGAGCACAGGGTGCCAGTGGCGAATTTGCCAATCTTGGTGTTCTCTGGCAAATGCCAAACGTCCTGCACGGTGTTGGGCTATAAGCACAACCCCCACCTGTGGACCTCGGGCCCTCATACCACCCTCATGGAGTCTGTTTCTGACCATTTGAGCAGACACATGCACATTTGTGGCCTGCTGGAGGTCATTTTGCAGGGCTCTGGCAGTGCTCCTCCTGCTCCTCCTTGCACAAAGGCAGAGGTAGCGGTCCTGCTGCTGGGTTGTTGCCCTCCTACGGCCTCCTCCACGTCTCCTGATGTACTGGCCTGTCTCCTGGTAGCGCCTCCATGCTCTGGACACTACGCTGACAGACACAGCAAACCTTCTTGCCACAGCTTGCATTGATGTGCCATCCTGGATGAGCTGCGCCACTTGTGTGGGTTGTAGACTCCGTCTCATGCTACCACTAGAGTGAAAGCACCGCCAGCATTCAAAAGTGACCAAAACATCAGCCAGGAAGCATAGGAACTGAGAAGTGGTCTGTGGTTACCACCTGCAGAACCACTCCTTTATTGGGGGTGTCTTGCTAATTGCTTATAATTTCCACCTGTTGTCTATTCCATTTGCACAACAGCATGTGAAATGTATTGTCAATCAGTGTTGCTTCCTAAGTGGACAGTTTGATTTCACAGAAGTGTGATTGACTTGGAGTTACATTGTGTTGTTTAAGTGTTCCCTTTATTTTTTTGAGCAGTATATTATGTTTTAAGGTACATTTTCTTTTCATTTACTTATCTTAATGTTATTTTATTGTTTGCAGGTGCACTATCCATCTGACCCCACACAGCCAGGTCCCATCTACTTTTTAAGTCCTCGCAACTGCAGTGGCCAAAACAAGAGCAAGTTTGTGCTCTGGTATTGTGCTTCACGGACCATGCACAAGCTCCACCACAGTCTGGACCTTCACTTCCTGATCACAGGCCACACCAAGTTTGCCCCTGACTGGTGCTTCGGCCTCATCAAGCAGCGCTTCAGAAAGACCAGAGTGAACACTTTGTCTGAGATTGCTGGTGTTGTGAAGGACAACACTGTGACGGGGTCAACATTCCACAGTTGGTTGGACTGGAGGATGGTATGGTGCTAGTGGAAAGCGATGGCTGGCAACAACACCTGACTCCGTACCTCAGGCTGCTGCCACAGTTCAAGCAGTTCCAGCACTTCAGGTGAATGTCATTTTCATTGCATTGTATGAGGTTATTCTTCTTATCTAAACTTGGGAGTTGAATTGATGTTGTGCAAGGTTGTAATGTCTTCTAAAATGTTTTTGTTATTTCCTGTTTTACAGCTTTGATGATCTGGAGCCCGGTGTTCTTGTCGCCAAGGAGCGTGCGGACTCAACGCTGACATCCTTCCTCCCTTAGATGGTCTGCCTGTACAAGCACCACCTGGACTGGACAGAGCTAGACAAATGTATGTTTTTGAGAAGATCAGGGAGTTTAACGATGAAGAGGCTATGGACATCACATGCCCTGCACCAAAGTAAAGGGCAGGACAGAAACAGGCTCTCCGAATATAGATTCCCTTGTTCATGCTTGGTTCAGACAGACTGGTCATCAGCACTATCTGCAATGCCTCTTCAAATGACGCCCTCCTAACACACATACATTGTTGCTACTATTTTTTTTATCCTGCTGCTCAACCACTTTACCCCTGATTGTATGCATATTACTACCTCATCTATTCCTGATATTGTTATTGATATTGTTCTTGTACATAGTGTATATTATTTGACTTATATTGAAACTATCCATTTCTGATATTGCTACTTTGCAAGTAACCATTTGGCTGTACCGTTTACACCTTCTGTAGAGACCCATCCACTTTGCAAGATTTTATTTTATTTTTACAGTTTTTTTACCAGGTAAGTTGACTGAGAACACATTCTCACTTACAGCAACGACCTGGGGAATAGTTACAGGGGAGAGGAGGGGGATGAATGAGCCAATTGTAAGCTGGGGATGATTAGGTGATGGTATGAGGGCCAGATTGGGAATTTAGCCAGGACACCGGGGTTAACACCCCTACTCTTACAATAAGTGCCATGGGCTCTTTAATGACCTCAGAGAGTCAGGACACCCGTTTAACGTCCAATCCGAAAGACGGCACCCTACACAGCACAGTGTCCCCAATCACTGCCCTGGGCATTGGGATATGTTTTTGACCAGAGGAAAGAGTGCCTCCTACTGGCCCTCCAACACCACTTCCAGCAGCATCTGGTCTCCCATCCAGGGACTGACATGGACCAACCCTGCTTAGCTTCAGAAGCAAGCCAGTAGTGGGATGATGTGGCTGGGGGTTATGGCGTTTCTTTCACATGACCCATCAATTTAGTGTGTCTGGGTAAACGTCATATAATATTTATAAAAAATGGACCTGGACACTTTCAGTTTACCTGGAATTGTTCCTTATTGTAGGCTATTACTTTTACCACTTTTAGTCTTAATCTTTACGACACAACTCACTGTTGAGCAAATGACCTCACATGTGAATCCTTAAAAGAGATGGGTGGGGCTGGCTTAAGAGGGTGTGAACAATGATTAATGGAGGTAAACAAAGGAGACATCTCCAGTAGCTACCAAAATATTCAAAGGCCATTTTCTCAAAAGTGAGTACAAGTTTATCAACTATCAAAGCAGAATTACTTCCCCATTGTTCCTCAAAAACGCAGTGTATGACATACCATTTTGTAGCTCTGAGTCTCTACTTTTATCCAATGTAAAAAACAAACGTTCAAATTTTGCTACATAAGACCGATTTGAGCCAGTTAGTCACATATATTTAATATTTGAGATTCTTCAAATTAGCCACCTTTTGCCTTCATGACAGCTTTGCACTCTTGGCATTTTCTCAACTAGCTTCATGAGGTAATCGCCAAGTATCAGACATCTCAAGATCAACTGTTCAGAGACAGCGTGAATCAGGCCTTTATGGTCGAATTGCTGCAAAGAAACCATTACTAAAGGACACCAATAAGAAGAAAAGACTTGCTTGGGCCAAGAAACATGCGCAATGGAAATATGTCCTTTGGTCTAATGAGTCCAAATTTGAGATTTTTGGTTCCAACCGCCATGTCTTTGTGAGACGTAGAGTAGGGGAACGGATGATCTCTGCATGTGTGGTTCCCACCGTGAAGCATGGAGGAGGTGTGATGGTGCTTTGATGGTGACACCGTCTGTGATTTATTTAGAATTCAAGGCACACTTAACCAGCATGGCTAAGACAGCATTCTGCTGCAATACGTCATCCCATCTGGTTTGCGCTTGGTGGGATTATAATTTGTTTTTCAAAAGGGCAATGACCCAACACACTTCCAGGCTGTGTAAAGGCTATTTGACCAAGAAGAAGAATGATGGAGTGCTGCATCAGATGACCTGGTTCTTCACAATCACCCGACCTCAACCCAATTGAGATGGTTTGGGATGAGTTGGACCGCAGAGTGAAAGAAAAGCAGTCAACAAGTGCTCAGCATATGTGGGAACTCATTCAAGACTTGGAAAAGCATTCCAGGTGAAGCTGGTTGAGAGAATTCCAAGAGTGTGCAAAGCTGTCATCAAGGCAACGGGTGACTAACTTGAAGAATCTTAAATATAAAATATTTTTCGATTTGTTTAACACTTCTTTGGTTACTACATGATTCCATATGTGCTACTTCATAGTTTTGATATCTTCACTATTATTCTACCATGTAGAAAATAGTAAAAATAAAGAGAAATGCTTGAATGAGTAGGTGTGTCCAAACTTTTGACTGGTACTGTAAGTATTCAGACCCTTTACTCAGTACTTTGTTGAAGCACCTTTGGCAGCGATTAAAGCCTTGTCGTCTTGGGTATGACACTGCAAGCTTGGCACCCCTGTATTTGGGGAGTTTCTCATTTTCAAGCCGTCAGGTTGGATGGGGAGCATTGCTGCACAGCTTTTTTTCAGATCTCTCCAGAGATGTTCGGGTTCAAGTCCAGGCTCTGGCTGGGCCACTAAAGGATGTTCAGATACTTGTCCTGAAACAACTCCTGCGTTGTCCTGTTGGAATGTGAACCTTCGCCCCAGTCTGAGGTCCTGAGTGCTCTGGGGCAGGTTTTCATCAAGAGCTTTCTGTAATTTGCTCTGTTCATCTTTCCCTCAATCCTGACTAGTCTCCCAGTCACTGCCACTGAAAAACATCCACACAGCATGATGCTGCCACCACCATGCTTCACTGAAGAGATGGTATTGGACAGGTTTCCTCCAGACTTGATATTGACACTTGATATTCAGGCCAAAGAGATCAATCTTGGATTCATCAGACCAGAGAATCTTGATGGTTCCAAACTTCTTTCATTTTAGAATTTGGGAACTTTAAATGCTGCAGGCATTTTTTGGTACCCTTCCCCAGATCTGTGCCTCGAGATCTACGGAGAATTCCTTTGACCTCATTACTTGGTTTTTGCTCTGACGTGCACTGTCAACTTTTGGACATTATATAGACAGGTGTGTGCCTTTCCAAATCATGTCCAATCAATTTATTTTAACACAGGTTGACTCCAATTAAGTTGTAGAAACATCTCAAGAATGATCAATGGAAACAGGATGTACCTGAGCTCAAGTCTCAAAGCAAAGGGTCAGAATACTTATGCAAACAAGTATTTCTAATAAGGTATTTTCTTGTTGCTTTGTCATTATGGGGTATTGCTTGTAGATTGAGGAGGACAAACTATAATACATTTTTGAATAAGGCTGTAATGTAACAAAATGTGTAAAAAGTGAAGGTGTCTGAATACTTTCCGAATGCACTGTATTTTTTTCTCCTTTCTCTTGTTATATTATGACTATATTCCCATTAATATTAATTTACAGTTGAAGTCGGAAGTTTACATACACCTTAGCCAAATACATCTAAACTCAGTTTTTCACAATTCCTGACATTTAATCCTAGTAAAAATTCCATCTTAGGTCAGTTAGGATCACCACTTTATTTTAAGAATGTGAAATGTCAGAATAATAGTAGAGACATTTATTTCAGCTTTTATTTATTTCATCACATTCCCAGTGGGTCAGAAGTTTACATACACTCAATTAGTATTTGGTAGCATTGCCTTTAAATTGTCTAACTTTGGTCAAATGTTTCAGGTAGCCTTCCACAAGCTTCCCACAATAAGTTGGGTGAATTTTGGCCCATTCCTCGTTACAGAGCTGGTGTAACTGAGTCAGGTTTGTAGGCCTCCTTGTTTCCACACGCTTTTTCAGCTCTGCCCACAATTTTTCTATGGGATTGAGGTCAGGATTTTGTGATGGCCACTCCAATACCTTGAATTTGTTGTCCTTACGCCATTTTGCCACAACTTTGGAAGTATTCTTGGGGTCATTTCCATTTGGAAGACACATTTGCAACCAAGCTTTAACTTCCTGACTGATGTCTTGAGATGTTGCTTCAACACATCCACATCATTTTCCTCCCTCATGATGTCATCTATTTTGTGAAGTGCACCAGTCCCTCCTGCAGCAAAGCACCCCCACAACATGATGCTGTCACCCCCATCCTTCACGGTTGGTATGGTGTTCTTCGGCATGCCCTTTTCCTCCAAACATAACGATGTTCATTACGGCCAAACAGTTCTATTTTTGTTTCATCAGACCAGAGGACATTTCTCCAAAAAGTACGATCTTTGTTCCCATGTGCAGTTGCAAACCATAGTCTGGCTTTTTTATGGGGGTATTGGAGCAGTGGCTTCTTCCTAGCTGAGCAGCCTTTCAGGTTATGTCGATATAGGACTCGTTTTACTGTGAATATAGATACTTTTGTACCTGTTCACAAGGTCCTTTGCTGTTGTTCTGGGATTGATTTGCACATTTCGCACCAAAATACGTTAATCTTTAGGAGACAGAACGCGTCTCCTTCCTGAGCGTTATGACGGCTGCGTGGTCCCATGGTGTTTATACTTGTGTATTATTGCTTGATACAGATGAACGTGGTAACTTCAGGCGTTTGGAAATTGCTCCCAAGGATGAACCAGACTTGTGGAGGTCTACATTTTTTTTCAGAGGTCTTGGCTGATTTCTTTAGATTTTCCCCAGTTGTCAAGCAGAGGCACTGAGTTTGAAGGTAAGCCTTGAAATACATCCACAGGTACACCTCCAATTGACTCAAATTATTTTAATTAGTTTACCAGAAGCTTTCCAAGCTGTTTAAAGGCACAGTCAACTTAGTGTATGTAAACCTCTGACCCACTGGAATTGTGATACAGTGAATTATATGTGAAATAATCTGTCTGTAAACAATTGTTGGAAAAAGGACTTGTGTCATGCACAAAGTAGATGTCTTAACCGACTTGCCAAAATTATAGTTTAACAAGAAATTTGTGGAGTGGTTGAAAAACGAGTTTTAATGTCTCCAACCTAAGTGTATGTAAACTTCCGACATCAACTGTATGTAATTAAGCCTTAACATGTGTAATTTTTGTCTTTCTAATAAAAATTATTATTAATTTGTGAAGCACATTTCACACGCTCAATGCACATGTGAAGGTTGTTGGTGCTTGCTTCGGTTTACAAATCATTTGACCGCCCTAATTTGATTATTCCCTTTAATTTATGAAAAGCTGAAACTGCTTTTTATTATTTATGATTTAGTTCTGAAATTTTTGCTTAATTAAATTGATTTATATTATAGTGTTTCTGTTCCCCCAAAAGCGAAAATGCATTTTACAGTAGCCTATGTATTGCCTACCTAAAACATCCATGAATACATTTCAAGTCCTTCAAAATAGAAACTACATATCCTAATGTTAGAAAGTATAATATAAACTAGATATAGGCTACTATGGGTGGGGTAGGCTAAATAATTACCACCAAATAGGCCCAAAACACTGTCAATTAATAATCATATCAATGGATGGAATCAGTGAATGAATGGCTGCAGCAATCATTACATGGTCTGACAAGCTGCATAACAGATGAGGCCTAATAGAGGCAAAACACCAATTAAGTCGTTCAAACAAGATATGCTTTTTTTCTTTTTATCCTTGGGTTTCAGGGCTTCTGTAAGATCTGCAGAGAAGAAGATCCATTGCTTCAAACTTGTGAGACAACAAGAAAAGTGTGTCACATTTCAATTAAAATGCAAATGCAGTTTATATTAAAAGATAGCAAAGGGGTAATTCACTACATCACACAACACAGCTTGTTAGTACTGCAGGAAATTCATTTAGTCTTTTTCATATTTACACATTAAGTGACAACCAAACAAAGAAATCATAAATATCTCTTTTAGTTAACTTTACAACAGTTATATGTGACCATTATTAAATAACTGGCAGCAACCCTATAATTTACAATGTTTGGAAACACAGTGGTTAAATAATCCAGCAAAACAAAAATGTTCTTCTCCAGTGAGTAATATTAATACAAGTAAAAACAATAATGAAATCCCTTTGTACAAAATACTCTCTATACAACAAAATCAACACAATATATTTGACAATTTGTCTGCTTAAAATGCATGGTAAAACCTGTACAGCTTAGAAACCTTCGCTGAGTGGGTGGGATTCTGTGTGTTAGCGTAGTTAATGATTGAAGCATTGGTCAGATTGATGCGTCTGTGATCCAACCATCAGAGACCTCAGGTAAAATAGCTGCCAAGACCTTCTCTCATTGGCATCAGTGCTGTGGAATTCCTGTCTAGCAGCAAATCAGCATGTTGCTGAACTTGAAGTTACTTCAAGATACATGGTTTTGAGAACTCAAACTGACATCTGTCCAGAGAAATGCTCTATTTCCCACCCTCTGCATTTCCATGACAGATTGTACAGTACAAAACAATGTTAATCTAAGGGCTAAATTCAATCCGTAATGCTGAAGATCCGCACTACAGCGCAATTGAAATGTAAAGGCAATGTTCCCAAGTTCGCGGAGACTGCATTCACGGTAAACGCTGCATATGTAATATATATTGTTTTTATTTGAATAATATGGATGGTTCCGTAAGTTACCAGTGGTATATTCTTTGTCTAAGGTAACACCTCCGTGATTTATGGTTCATGGTAATCTCATATACTGTACGGTGCATTCGAAAAGTATTCAGACCCCTTGAATTTTTCCACATTTTGATGTTACAGCCTTATTCTAAAATAGATTCAATAATTTTTTCCCTACACACAATACCCAACAATGACAACACTAAAACAGTTTGACATTTTTGCAAATGTATCAATTTAAAAAAAAATCACATTTACATAAGTATTCAGACCCTTTACTCAGTACATCGTCGAAGCGCTTTTGGCAGTGATTACAACCTTGAGTCTTCTTGTGTATGACGCTACAAGCTTGGCACACCTGTATTTGGGTAGTTTCTCCTATTCTTCTCTGCAGATCCTCTCAAGCTCTGTCAGGTTGGATGGGGAGCGTTGCTGCACAGCTATTTTCAGGTCTCTCCAGAGATGTTCGATCAGGCTCAAGTCCGGGCTCTGGCTGGGCCACTCAAGGACATTGAGACTTGTTCCAAAGCCACTCCTGCGTTGTCCTGTTGGAAGGTGAACCTTTCCATCGATCCAGTCTAGTATCCCAGTCCCTGCCACTGAAAAACATCCCCACAGCATGATGCTGCCACCACCTTGCTTCACCATAAGGATGGTGCCAGGTTTCCTCCAGACGTGACGCTTGGCATTCAGGCCAAAGAGTACAATCTTGGTTTCATCAGACCAGAGAATCTTATTTCTCATGGTCTGAGAGTCTTCACGCGCCTTTTGGCAAACTCAAAGAGGGCTGTCATGTGCCTTTTACTGAGGAGTGGCTTCCCCCTGGCCACTCTACCATAAAGGCCTGATTGGAGGAGTGCGATAGAGATGGTTGTCCTTGTGGAAGGTTCTCCCATCTCCACAGAGAAACTCTGGAGCTCTGTCAGTGACCATTGTGTTCTTGTTCACCTCCCTAACCAAGGCCCTTCTCCCCCGATTGCTCAGTTTGGCCGGGCGGCCAGCTCTGGGAAGAGTCTTGGTGGTTACAAACGTATTCTATTGAAGAACGATGGAGGCCACTGTGTTCTTTGGAACCGTCTTCAGATCTGTGCCTCGACACAATCCTGTGTCTGAGCTCTATGGACAATTCCTACGACCTCATGGCTTGGTTTTTGCTCTGACATGTACTGTCAACTGTGGGACATTATAAAGACAGGTGTTTGCCTTTCCAAATCATGTCCAATCAATTGAATTTACCACAGGTGGACTCCAATCAAGTTGTAGAAACATCTCAAGGATGATAAATAGAAATAGGATGCACCTGAGCTCAATTTTGAGTCTTTTTGCAAAGGGTCTGAATACTTATGTAAATAAGGCATCTGTTTTACATTTTGTATAAAATGTGCAAACATTTCTAAAAAAATGTTTTCTCTTTGTCATTATGGGGTATTGTGTGGAGGTTGATGAGGGAGAAAACATATTTAACCAATTTCAGAATAAGGCTGTAAAGTAACAATGTGGAAAAGTCAATGAGTCTGAATACTTTCCGAATGCACTGTATGCACACTGTATATTTCACAGAGGGCAACCTTGTCAAATGACATAATACACTGAAGCTTATTCTATAGTCTAGACTAGAACAGTGGACACTAAGTGTACAGTGCTTTAGAGGTTCAGAGATGACAGATATCTGCCTTAATCAGAACAGCTAAAAGAATGCCAAGCACATTTTACAAACTCCAAGAAATATAAAACTGAGGAAAGAAAAAAATGAAAAAATGTTTGGCACTTATACTTCATCGAGAATGCTATTCCCCGAGGACCAGAAATGGTTTACTTGCAGTTTACTTTAGACTTGTAAAATGAATGGATTTCAACGATTGTTAATGCAGTTTCCAGTACCAGTCTAAAGTACCAGTTTCCAGTACCAGTCTAGAGTACCCATTTCCAGTACCAATCTAGAGTACCAGTTTCCAGGACCTGTCTAGAGTACCAGTTAAGAGAGACCAGATAGATAAGTCCATGGTTGGTTTTAGAAGAGGAGGTATACAATGTGAAACATGTTTGAAACAGATAGTCCCATTGCTGAGCTCTCCCATAGGTAACTGTCTGTCTGTCCGTCCTTTACGTGGCACATAGCCCATAGAATGTTATTCTAGTGTGAATGTAGACGTAGCGAAGCTCCACCCTTTGGCACATAAATATAGAGGTTTGAATGACTGGGTCATACTGTAATACAGATCTACACAACACTTTAAAATCAGCAAAAAACAACTCAAAGAACAAAAAGTTCATAAATAGAGTTCATAAGGACATGGTATATGATGAGTGGCATTATAGAGAGAGCGAGCAGTTTGTTACATAGTCTCCTGCGGGAGTATATCGTTTTTAGCTTTGTCAAAAAGTTCACCAAAAAATGCAATGTTATACACAACTAAGCGGCCCTCACCTTGAGGGGTTGCATTCTTTAAAAAGGCTCCAGATGTCATTTCTTTCTCTCTTTGTCATTTCTTTTCTCAAAGTGTATTTTTTTTGCTTTCTTTTTCCAGCATGCTTGTAAATTGTAATTCAGTCTGTTGCCTGAAGTTGGTAGCAGTGAGTCAGTCTGTGGTTGTGAGAGGGTGGTGGTAAGAGTGCGGATGTGTGTGTGTAGGACGAAGTCCAGCGGGCCGAGGAGATGCCAGATTTGTATGCATGCATAAATGTGTGTGTGTAGCATGAAGTATGTATGTGGCTGTAGTGTTTGTATGTACTACCTATCTGTGTGAGTGTCAGTTTGTGTATGACTCACTGTGGCCTGAAGCATAAGTACGTATCGTTTACTGTATGTATGTGTATACTGTATACAGGTGTGCGTGTGTGTGTGTATAAGGGTGTGTAGTTGAAGGGATCAGGAGGACTAAGGGTAAAGAGTAGGAGTAGGGAGGCAGTGAAGCAAGAGGCCTCCCTTACACCTCGCTCTCGGTGGAGGGTTTGCGTGCGGGGGTCCAGCCGGTGTCGGGCAGGCTGTGTTGGGGATGGCGTTGGGGTGTGACGGTGACGGGGGTCAGCGTGTTTATGGACGAACACTCCGACGTCTCCTCTTGGAGCAACTGCTCTGTCTCGCCATCGTCCAGCGAGGCGCTGCTGGCCTGCAGGGACACAGTGTCTGTGCGCATGCATGTGTGCAGACCACCCCGCGACGGCTTCAGCTGCTTCAGGTCCTCCCAGTACAGCTCCTCGCTGGAGAGGAGACACACTCCTTCCACGATGCGGATCTTCTCCTTGGTGTAGCCACTGTCCCCACCCCCCTGAGGAATGAGAAAGAAGACACAGTAGAAGGGTTAGCTGTGTTAGCCTAGCGCACGATGTAGACATCAACCATAATCACAGATCTAGGGTCAGATGTTCATATCCCTAAAAGCATCTGAGGGGATGAAGAATATCTGACCCTGCATAAGTAGTTAGTGGAAAACTAATCCTGTATCAGTGGTTAGACAGCAGCCATTTTGGAATAACTCACCAGAAAACAACTACAAACACTCCAGAGCAGGATGTTATTGTAAAACTCTACCCATGCACAGTAGTAGTTTGCTTTTCAGTGAGATGTCCTCTGGTCTTTCAGTTAGTTTTGTCATCAGTGCTTATGTGTTGAGTGGGCAAGCTATGGAATCTCAAATGTGTCATCTGTTTACTGCATTTATGGAGAAACAATTGATTAGATTTTTTGTGACTGGATGCTAAACAATATACTGAAACTGCTCCAGGTAATCAAAAGGTTAGAGTTGGGCTCAGGACTACATATAATAACAGTCAATTCCCCCAAAATAAGACTGTGTAAAATGACAGACATAAAGTGAAAGGGTTTGTCAAACAAAGAGCATACTTTCAATCCCTCATTATTTGATATTATTAGGTCCATCCACAGCCATAGATAAAGTGCATTCAAAAAGTATTCACACCCCTCAACTTTTTCCACATTTTGTGTTATAAGGTGGGATTAAAATAGATTAAATTGTCTTTTTTTTTTGTCAACGACCTACACAAAATATATGTATTATTTGCACATTATTTATTTTTTAATTTTTCAAACTGTCAAGTTGGTTGCTGATCATTGCTAGTCTTGCCATAGATTTTCAAGACTATTTAAGTCAAAACTGTAACTAGGCCACTCAGGAACATTCAATGTTGTCTTGGTAAGCAACTCCAGTGTACAGTGGCTTGCGAAAGTATTCACCCCCTTGGCATTTTTCCTATTTTGTTGCCTTACAACCAGAAATTAAAATAGCTTTTGGGGGGTTTGTATCATTTGATTTACACAACATGTCTACCACTTTGAAGATACCATTTTTTTTTAAATTGTGAAACAAACGAGAAATAAGACAAAAAAAACTGAAAACTTGAGTGTGCATAACTATTTCTTCACCAAGACCAGCCAAGACCTCAGGAAAAAAAATTGACCTCCACAAGTCTGGTTCATCCAGTTCATCGACGCGGTTAGGAGGGAGCTTAAAGGGCCAAATTCGGTCTCAATGACCAATTTCCAAGGGAGATAAATGAACGCTGTAAGAGACTGTATTCGGTACAAAGACAACAAAGGTAAGGATGGTAGGAGTGCCTTTATCACTGTGGACAAACTCTTTATAGATGGACAGCTATTCCGAGACAGCTCCATAACACCGTGGCTGTACTAAATTTTACAGAGACTTCAGGTTACGAAAAAAAAGAAGGTATGGGAACTGTAAAAGTATCTGAACATTATGAAGTGGATATGAACACACGTACTCAATTACATGCTTGCTTAGACATACGGACACACCTGATCTCGCTCTCCTCTTTCACTCTCTCTTTCTCTTCTCTCCCTATTGTTGAGAACTCTTTTATAATTGAATGTGTGTATTGTTTGTCCATCTTTTTTATGTATTTGTCTACAAGTTTATATATGTTTACAACAAGCAAGGGGAAGATATCAGAATAGGGGCATTGGGGAATAATAACATATTGTATGGAATACATTTGTACTGTAGTGAAGCCGTCTCTAGAGTAATGAAAGGTCTCTTTCATGATCATGTGAAATGTCAATTGCTATGGAAATGCTGGGATGTGTTTTTCAATTATGTTAAAGGTAATTATGATGCAACTATGATGGTGATACAATATGGATTACAATTATCATCATGAATATCAAAGCTATACGCACTACATGTTACACACATTGACACTCAACCATGCAAAATGTTATTTGGACATCACACATTATTATTATTTATTTGGACATCACACATTATAGTCTTACTCTTATAGACATCGTACACACTCACTATATCACATCCAATATCATACACATCAACCTACTCAGATTTGCTACAGATATAGTATCTTGTCTCAATTTCCTAACATCTGTGGTATTGGCTCACAGGCAAACAGGCAAGGGAATAAAACAAATATTGCTAGAACCTATTTCTTGAATTCTAAATATCAGACAGTTGAAAGCTCTAGTTTTGACCTTCATAATACCTCTGATGGCAGTAACTTTACAAGCACAAATTATTGTCAATTTAGACTGAGAATAGTATCTAGTTATGGTAAGGGGTAAAATAAGTATAGCCAGTTATAATTGTAATGGTTTAGCAGTTTATAAAAAAGATCAGTCTTTACATTGCTAAAAGAAAAGGAATATAACATATACTGTTTACAGGAAACTCACTCCACATCCTTAGATGAAGTTGCGTGGAAAAAGGAATGGGGTGGTGAAATAATGTCCGTCATGGACAAAGGAACTCAAAGGGTGTGATGATATTAATTAACAAAAATGTCGATCTGAATGTGCTAGTCAGGAATGATTCGAAAGGAAGGAATATGAAAGTGGACGTAAAAGAGATTTGGTTCATTAATTTATAATGGTCCAAATCAGGATGTTCCACACTTCTTCGAAAACATTAATACCAATTTATTGAAATTACTAGAGGTCGACCGATTAATCGGAATGGCCGATTAATTAGGGCCGATTTCAAGTTTTCATAACATTCGGAAATCGGTATTTTTGGACGACATTTTTTTTTTTTTTTTTATATATTTTTTTTTTTTTTATGTTTAGTTTTTAGACCCCTATTTAACTAGGCAAGTCAGTTAAGAACACATTCTCATTTTCAATAACGGCCTAGGAACGGTGGGTTAACTGCCTTGTTCAGGGGCAGAACGACAGATTTTTCCCTTGTCAGCTCAGGGATTCAATCTTGCAACCTTACGGTTAACTAGTCCAACGCTCTAACCACCTGCTTTACATTGCACTCCATGAGGTTACGCGAATGCAGTAAGAAGCTAAGGTAAGTTGCTAGCTAGCATTAAACTTATCTTATAAAAAACAATCAATCAATCATAATCACTAGTTAACTACACATGGTTGATGATATTACTAGTTTATCTAGCCTGTCCTGCATTGCATATAATCACTTAGGTACATGTTGCTCCAACCATAAACATCAATGCCTTTCTTAAAATCAATACACAGAAGTATATATTTTTAAACCTGCATATTTGCTAAATGAAATCCAGGTTAGCAGGCAATATTAACCAGGTGAAATTGTGTAATTTTGCGTTCGTTGCACGCAGTCAGGGTATATGCAACACTTTGGGTAATTTGTCAGAATTTTACGTAATTATGACATAACACCGAAGGTTGTGCAATGTAACAGGAATAACGTTTTGTTTTCGAGATGATAGTTTCCGGATTCGACCATATTAATGACCTAAGGCTGTGTGTTATTATGTTATAATTAAGTCTATGATTTGATAGAGCAGTCTGACTGAGCGGTGGTAGGCAGCAGCAGGCTCGTAAGCATTCATTCAAAATAGCACTTTCGTGTGTTTTGCCAGCAGCACTTCGCAATGCTTCAAGCATTGCGCTGTTTATGACTTCAAGCCTATCAACTCCCAAGATTAGGCTGGTGTAACCCATGTGAAATGGCTAGCTAGTTAGCCGGGTGCGCGCTAATAGCGTTTCAAACGTCACTCGCTCTGAGACTTGGAGTAGTTTTTTCCCTTCCTCTACATGGGTAACGCTGCTTCGAGGGTGGCTGTTGTCGATGTGTTCCTGGTTTAAGCCCAGGTAGGAGCGAGGAGAGGGAAGGAAGCTATACTGTTACACTGGCAATACTAAAGTGCCTATAAGAACATCCAATAGTCAAAGGTATATGAAATACAAATCGTATAAGGAGAAATAGTCCTATAATTCCTATAATAACTACAACCTAAAACATCTTGAATATTGAATATTGAAGACTCATGTTAATTAAAAGGAACCACCAGCTTTCATATGTTCTCATGTTCTGAGCAAGGAACTTTAACATTAGCTTTTTTACATGGCACATATTGCACTTTTACTTTCTTCTCCAACACTTTGTTTTTGCATAATTTAAACCAAATTGAACATGTTTCATTATTTATTTGAGGCTAAATAGATTTTATTGATGTATTATATTAATTAAAATAAGTGTTCATTCAGTATTGTTGTAATTGTCATTATTACAAATAAATAAAAATCGGCTGATTAATCGGTATCGGCGGGTTTTTGGCCCTCCAATAATCGGTACCGGTGTTGAAAAATCATAATCGGTCGACCTCTAGAACTTACAGGCAAAAAATGATCTAATCATT
This sequence comes from Salmo salar, assembly GCF_965601325.2. Classification (NCBI taxonomy): domain Eukaryota; kingdom Metazoa; phylum Chordata; class Actinopteri; order Salmoniformes; family Salmonidae; genus Salmo; species Salmo salar. The sequence continues at coordinate 5,203,123 of NC_138316.1, forward strand.
ATGGTAGGACACTATAACACAGTGTTAAGTACCTCAATGGACCATAAAGGTAATCACTCTACAATCTATCATCACCGTGCCCTCTTGGGGCTAGGGGGCAGTATTTTCACGGCCGGATGAAAAATGTACCCAATTTAAACAGGTTACTACTCTGGCCCAGAAAATAGAATATGCATATTATTAGTAGATTTAGATAGAAAGCCCTCTGAAGTTTCTAAAACTGTTTGAATGGTGTCTGTGAGTATAACAGAACTCATATGGCAGGCAAAAACCTGAGAAAAATGTAATCAGGAAGTGGGAGAAATTAGAAATTTAGTTTTTCTTTTGAATCCCTTGAAAAACTACAGTGACATAGGATTTACGTTACACCTCCTAACTCTTCCATTGGCTGTCAACAATCTTTAGGAACTGGTTTCATCCGTCACCTGTTACCGGGCAGAAAATTGTGGCTCAGTCAATCAGTGGCCAGTCTGAGGACAGGTGTCTCGTGACGCAAGTGCACGTGACTTCGCTGTTTGTTATTATCCTTCTGGGATGAATAGCTATTGCCCGGTTGTAAAATTATCGCAATTTTACGTAAAAAAATACCCTAAAGGATTGATTGTAAATATCGTTTGACATGTTTCTACAAACGGTAATGTAACTTTTGAACATTTCGTCTATGGATTTGCGTCCACGCCACATGGCAATTTAAAGTGTTCTGGATGGGTCAACAAAACGGACGTATTTGGACATAAATGATGGACTTTGCAGAACAAATGAACATTTCTTGTGGAAGTGGATGCCCTTCCGAGTGCATTCCGCCGAAGATCAGCAAAGGTAAGAAAATATTTCGAACATATTTTTTGAGATTTGTCAACGCCGTGGTTGTAGGCTAACTGTATAGCTTAGCATTGAAGGCTAAGTTCTGTACTCAGAATATTGAACAATGTGCTTTTTCCATAAAGTTATTTTGAAATCTGACAGTGGTTGCATAAAGGAGTAGATTATCTCAAATTTTTGTAATAATTGTTATACATTTTGTCAAAGTTTATGAGTTCTTCTGTAAATGAATGTGCCTATTCACCGGAAGGTTATGGGGAGAAAAATCTTTCTGAACGACACGCGCCAATGTAAAAATTGGGTTTTTGGATATAAATATGCACTTGATCGAACACAAAAATGCATGTATTGTCTAACATGATGTCCTAGGAGTGTCATCTGATGAAGATTGTCAAAGGTTAGTGCTTAATTTTAGCTGTTTTTCTGGTTTTGTGACGACTATCCGTGCTTGGAAAATGGCTTTTATTTTTTTTTGCTAATGTGCTATCCTAAAATAATCTAATGTATTGCTTTCACCGTGAAGCCTTTTTGAAATCGAACAATGTGATTGGATTAACGAGTAGAGTATCTTTAAAATGCCGTATAATCTTGAATTTTAATTTTGAGATTATTTCTTTTTAAATTTTGCGCCATACGATGTCACTGGTTGTTGTCCAACCAATCCCGTTAATGGGATTTTATCTCGAAGGGGTCCTCAAGAGGTTAAGGAAATCACAAATATTATGGACACATTAAAAATAGTGTATATTTGGAGACTAGAAAACCCTGACCTAGTGAGGTATACATGGAGGAGACTTAATCAAGCTAGTCGTCTTGACTACTTTCCTGTCTCTTTCATCAAAGGTTAAAAAAGTTTTAATAGGAGACAGAATGCGATCGGATCATTATCTAATTGGCATTCACATAACTCTTACAGATTTTCCACGTGGACGGGGATAACTAAGACAAAATAATTTATAACTGAATTTTTCCAGTATAATATAGGTTCAGCAAATCCCCTTATTGTTTGAGATACCTTTAAATGTACCTTCAGGGGTCATTCAATTCAATATTCATCAATAATAAAAAAGCAGTTTCTGGCTAAAGCGACAAGACTAACAAGGGAAATCCATGAACTAATAGTACAGGTAGATAGCAATAAAAACGACACTACAGAGATACAAAATAAGTTAGAGGAAAAACAAAAAGACCTTGAGGAACATATTCAAGAACAATCTAATGTAATCTATTACACAAACAAAGCAAACTGGATGGAATATGGGGAAAAAAGCACCAAATTCTTCCTGAATCTCCAATACAGGAATGCTAACAAAAAGAATTTACAGAAACTCGTTACTGAAGACGGAGTCATCTATGATTCTCCAAATTATATTTTAAAAGAGGAAGCTAATTATTTTAGGCAGATGTTCTCTTTTCTGTCTGATCCTGTCTCACTGAATGAAGATTATGGTAAGAAATTCTTTCCAACTAATATAAAAAATGTAAAATTAACAAATGTACAGAAAGTTCAGTACGAAGGCCAAATTACAGAGGAAGAACTTTTTGAGACTATTAACCTGTTGGGTCTAGGGGGCAGCATTTGCACGTCTGGATAAAAAAAATGTACCCGATTTAATCTGGTTACTAATCCTACCCAGTAACTAGAATATGCATATACTTATTATATATGGATAGAAAACACTCTAAAGTTTCCAAAACTGTTTGAATGGTGTCTGTGAGTATAACAGAACTCATTTGGCAGGCAAAACCCTGAGACATTTTCTGACAGGAAGTGGATACCTGATGTGTTGTATTGACTTTAAACCTATCCCATTGAAAAACACAGGGGTTTAGGAATATTTTGGCACTTCCTATTGCTTCCACTAGATGTCACCAGCCTTTACAAAGTGTTTTGAGTCTTCTGGAGGGAGATCTGACCGAACAAGAGCCATGGAACGGTGATGTCCCATTAGACACCTGGCGCGCTAGTTCATGTTGGGTACCCTCGTTCCAATACGTTATAAAAGAGTATGCATTCGTCCACCTTGAATATTATTCATGTTCTGGTTAAAAAAGGCCCTAATGATTTATGCTATACAACGTTTGACATGTTTGAACGAACGGAAATATATTTTTTCCCCTCGTTCATGACGAGAAGTCCGGCTGGCTTACATCATGTGCTAACGAGACGGAGATTTTTGGACATAAATGATGAGCTTTTTTGAACAAAACTACATTCGTTATGGACCTGTGATACCTGGAAGTGACATCTGATGAAGAGAATCAAAGGTAATGGATTATTTACATAGTATTTTCGATTTTAGATCTCCCCAACATGACGTCTAGTCTGTATCGCAACGCGTATTTTTCTGGGCGCAGTGCTCAGATTATTGCAAAGTGTGATTTCCCAGTAAGGTTATTTTTAAATCTGGCAAGTTGATTGCGTTCAAGAGATGTAAATCTATAATTCTTTAAATGACAATATAATATTTTACCAATGTTTTCTAATTTTAATTATTTAATTTCTGACGCTGACTTGACTGCCGGTTATTGGAGGGAAACGATTTCCTCAACATCAATGCCATAGTAAAACGCTGTTTTTGTATATAAATATGAACTTGATAGAACTAAAAATGCATGCATTGTCTAACATAATGTCCTAGGAGTGTCATCTGATGGAGATTGTAAAAGGTTAGTGCATCATTTTAGCTGGTTTTATGGTTTTGGTGACCCTGTCTTTGACTTGACAAAACATTACACACAACTCTTGTAAATGTACTGTCCTAACATACTCTAAATTTATGCTTTCGCCGTAAAACCTTTTTGAAATCGTAAAACGTGGTTAGATTAAGGAGATGTTTATCTTTCAAATGGTGTAACATAGTTGTATTTTTGAAAAATTTGAATTTTGACATTTATTTGGATTCAAATTTGCCGCTCTTGAAATGCACCTGCTGTTGATGGAGTGCACCACGGGTGGCACGCTAGCGTCCCACCTAGCCCCAAGAGGTTAAATCCTTTCAGTCTGGTAAAACCCCAGGGCTTGATGGCGTACCGGTAGAGGTATAATCAAGTATTTTTTGATACATTAAAAGCTCCATTGTTAGATTGTTTTAACTACTCCTATAGAAATGGTAGTCTGTCAGGTACTCAGCAGGAAGGTCTGATTTCTCTATTATTAAAACAAGACCCAGATGGCAAATATAAAGACACAGTCTATCTAAAAAACTGGAGGCCCCTTAAAGTAAGACTTTATCGGATTTGGATTTTTTTCAATTTCGTTAATTCTCTTATAAAATAGGTTAAAATAATGTATATCAACCCCAGGTGTAAAATAGTAAATAACGGCTACTTCTCAGAGAGTTTTGAATTTTCAAGAGGAGTTAAACAAGGGTGTCCGCTGTCACCATATCTATTCGTTATGGCCATTGAAATGCTAGATATTAAAATCTGATCCAATAACAACATTAGAGGATTAGAAATCCAAGGCTTAAAAACAAAGGTGTCCATGTATGCCAATAACTCAAGTTTTATATTAAGTCTGCAAGCTAGATCCCTGCAATGTCTCATTAAAGATCTAGATAACTTTTCTGTACTCTCTGGACTAAAACCTAATTATGATAAGTTTTACAATATTACGTATTGGATCCTTAAATACAACTTTTACATTACCCTGCAGTTTACCTATAAAATGGGCTGATGGTGAAGTAGACATACTCGGTATTCATATCACAAAAGATGTAAATAAGCTCTCCACAATGAATTTCAATAGAAAACTTGTAAAAATAAGCAAGATACTGCAACCATGGAGAGGTAAATACCTGTCTATTTATGGAAAAATTACGCTGATTAACTCCTTAGTCATATCTCAGTTTACACACTTACTTATGGCGCTGCCTACTCCTGATGAATCGTTTTTCAAATCATGTGAGCAAAAAATATTTCTCTTTATCTGGGAAGCTAAACCTGACAAAATAAAACGCGCCTATCTATATAATGAGTATGAATTGGGTGGGTTGAGATTATTAAATATAAAAGCACTAAACTTCTCTCTAAAAGCTTCACTCATTCAAAAGTTTTATTTGAACCCTAAATGGTTTTCAAGTAGATTACTAAGAAAAGCTCATCCATTGTTTAAAATTGCCTTTTTTCCTTTGTGCAGATTGCCATGTCTCATTTTCAATTAATTGAAAATGATACTTTTTTTCAAAGTATCTCTCTTTTTCAAACAAGCATTGCAGAGCTGGCTACAATTTGAATTTCATCCCCCAGAAAAGATAGAACAAATATTACAATAAATATTATGGCTGAACTCAAATGTGCTGGTTAATAAAATACCTGTATTTATGGGAAAGATGTTTGAAAAGGGTATTTTGTTCTTAAATGATATTATAAATTGGAATGGTAGAGATATGTCCTTCATAGAATTGTACGGAAAGGTCTGCTCAATCCAATAGTACAACCAATTGATTACAGCATTGCCCCAAGAATGGAGGAGGCGGGCGGGAGGTGATAGGAAACTGGTCTGTCTGCCCAATATAAAGGATCAAAACTGGCGGAGGAATAAAAATAGCATAAATAGGAAAGTATACCAGTTTCATTTGAGGACCACGATGTTGACAACTGTGCCATACAGATTGCAAAATATTTGGGAAGAGAGTTTTGATGTACTGATTCCATTGTACAGGGTGTATGCGTTGATATACACTGCTCAAAAAAATAAAGGGAACACTTAAACAACACAATGTAACTCCAAGTCAATCACACTTCTGTGAAATCAAACTGTCCACTTAGGAAGCAACACTGATTGACAATAAATTTCACATGCTGTTGTGCAAATGGAATAGACAACAGGTGGAAATTATAGGCAATTAGCAAGACACCCCCAATAAAGGAGTGGTTCTGCAGGTGGTGACCACAGACCACTTCTCAGTTCCTATGCTTCCTGGCTGATGTTTTGGTCACTTTTGAATGCTGGCGGTGCTTTCACTCTAGTGGTAGCATGAGACGGAGCCTACAACCCACACAAGTGGCTCAGGTAGTGCAGCTCATCCAGGATGGCACATCAATGCGAGCTGTGGCAAGAAGGTTTGCTGTGTCTGTCAGCGTAGTGTCCAGAGCATGGAGGCGCTACCAGGAGACAGGCCAGTACATCAGGAGACGTGGAGGAGGCCGTAGGAGGGCAACAACCCAGCAGCAGTACCGCTACCTCCGCCTTTGTGCAAGGAGGAGCAGGAGGAGCACTGCCAGAGCCCTGCAAAATGACCTCCAGCAGGCCACAAATGTGCATGTGTCTGCTCAAACGGTCAGAAACAGACTCCATGAGGGTGGTATGAGGGCCCGACGTCCACAGGTGGGGGTTGTGCTTACAGCCCAACACCGTGCAGGACGTTTGGCATTTGCCAGAGAACACCAAGATTTGCAAATTCGCCACTGGCGCCCTGTGCTCTTCACAGATGAAAGCAGGTTCACACTGAGCACATGTGACAGAGGTGACAGAGTCTAGAGACGCCGTCGAGAAAGTTCTGCTGCCTGCAACATCCTCCAGCATGACTGGTTTGGCGGTGGGTCAGTCATGGTGTGGGGTGGCATTTCTTTGGGGGGCCGCACAGCCCTCCATGTGCTCGCCAGAGGTAGCCTGACTGCCATTAGGTACCGAGATGAGATCCTCAGACCCCTTGTGAGACCATATGCTGGTGCGGTTGGCCCTGGGTTCCTCCTAATGCAAGACAATGCTAGACCTCATGTGGCTGGAGTGTGTCATCAGTTCCTGCAAGAGGAAGGCATTGATGCTATGGACTGGCCCGCCCGTTCCCCAGACCTGAATCCAATTGAGCACATCTGGGACATCATGTCTCGCTCCATCCACCAATCGCCACGTTGCACCACAGACTGTCCAGGAGTTGGCGGATGCTTTAGTCCAGGTCTGGGAGGAGATCCCTCAGGAGACCATCCGCCACCTCATCAGGAGCATGCCCAGGTGTTGTAGGGAGGTCATACAGGCACGTGGAGGCCACACACACTACTGAGCCTCATTTTGACTTATTTTAAGGACATTACATCAAAGTTGGATCAGCCTGTAGTGTGGTTTTCCACTTTAATTTTGAGTGTGACTCCAAATCCAGACCTCCATGGGTTGATAAACTGGATTTCCATTGATTATTTTGTGTGGTTTTGTTGTCAGCACATTCAACTATGTAAAGAAAAAAGTATTTAATAAGATTATTTCATTCATTCAGATCTAGGATGTGTTATTTTAGTGTTCCTTTTATTTTTTTTGAGCAGTGTATATAACAACGCAAGATTCAAGACTTCGTGCTTTTCAGCTAAAATTATTATATAGAATTCTTGCCACCAACAAAATGTAGAATAATTGGGGCATAAAATCATCGAAGCTCTGCAGATTTTGTTTTGAGGATACAGAATCAATAGACATTTTTTTTGGTAATGCCCTCAGGTAGCCTGTTTCGGGTCTCAGGTTCAGGAATGGCTGAAATAGAAATAGTACTGTTAGGAGATCTGGAGAGACCGGGTCAGTCAATTAGTAATATACTAATGCTTTTAGTAAAAGTATTTATCTTCAACTTGCAATCTGTGGATTCTATTCGATTAGATAGATTAAAATTGTACATTAAACATCACAGTATAGTTGAAAGATATGTGTTGCGTAGAAACCCAAAGTGGGTGGCCAGCAGAGATAGATGGGATGGGCTGAGGGAAGCTGAGGGTTGGTATGTGGAATTGGAGACAAGTGGGAGTGGAGTTGCTGTGTGAGAGAGAATAACGTTCAAAGATAAGTAAAAAAATAAAATAAAAAGTCAAAATAAATCATACTAAAAAGTACATTTGAATACACTAAGTGTCAGTGTTTTTACAACTAATGCCGGTTTGCCTGAGGCTGATGCCGTACAGGTGTTTGTACACATGCATATACACACACTCTCATTCAAATAAACACATACAAGAACACACACATACATGCAATAGTGCCAAACATGCACACAAACACATACAGTTGGCATTGCTGTTATGATTTTAGTTGTCCTTGATGTCTTTTGTTTTAAATGTACTATTATTATCATTTTGTTTTTGCATTGTTGTTGGCAGTTTTCTTCAGTTTTTTCCTTTTTAGTTCATTCTCTTGGTTGTTGGTGCATTGGGGGGTTCTTGGGGGTGGGGAATGGAATTAATTGTATTTTCTATTTGATTTTTTTCTTCCTGGGGGGGCTCTCGAATGGTTGAGGGACAGCTATTGGGGAACAGTGGGGGGATCTTGGAGGGTTCGGGTTCACATTTTTTGACCTGTTGGTAGATCGTTCAACATGCCCTTGAGCATGGCATTGACCCTGGATGCTTCTGTGTGTCGCTCTGAATGGGAATCTGTTAGATGACTGGTATGATGTAGTTATTGAGCGGCTTCACTGCAAGTATATTGTATGTTTCGAATATTCAATAAATAAAAAAAGAAATAAAAAAAGTCCACCTGTGTGCAATCCAACTAATTATGTGACTTCTGAAGGTAATTGCTTGCACCAGATATTATTTAGGGGCTTTATAGCAAAGGGGGTGAATACATATGCACGCACCACTTTTCAGTTTTTTATTTTGGGGAATTTGGAAGTAATTATTACATTACATTTTTACATGAAATCCAAATCAAAATCCATTTAAATGACAGGTTGTAATGCAACAAAATAGGAAAAACACCAAGGGGGATGAATACTTTTGCAAGGCACTGTATATTTGGCCTTGTGTTTTAGGTTTTTGTCCTGCTGAATTTGTCTCCCAGTGTCTGTTGGAAAGCAGAAGAAACATGGTTTTCCTCTAGGATTTTGCCTGAGCTTAGCTCTATTCCATTTCTTTTTATCCTTAATAGCTCTTGCAGATGACAAGCATATCCATAACATGATGCAGCCACAACCATGCTTGAAAATATGAAGAGTGGTACTCAGTGATGTGATGTGTTATATTTGCCCCAAACATAACACTTTATATTTAGGGCATTTCCTAGCCATTTCTTTGCAGTATTACTTTAGTACCTTTTTGCAAACAGGATGCATGTTTCAGAATATTTGTATTCTGTCATTTAGGTTAGTATTGTGGAGTAACTACAATGTTGTTGATCCATCCTCCGTTTTCTCGAATCACAGCCATTAAACTAACTGTTTTAAAGTCATGGTGAAATCCCTGAGCAGTTTCCTTCCTCTCCGGCAACTGCGTTAGGAAGGACACCTGTATCTTTGTAGTGACTGGGTGTACACATACACCATCCGAAGTGTACTTAATAACTTTACCATGCTCAAAGGGATAATTAATGTCTGTTTTTGTATCTACCAATAGGTTCCCTTCTTTGCGAAACATTTGAAAACCTCCCTGGTCGTTGCGGTTGAATCTGTGTTTGAAATTGACTGCACGACTGAGGGACCTTACAGATAATTAATTGTATATGATGAGAGATGAGGTAGTCTTTCAAAAATTATGTTAAACTATCATTTCACACAGAGTGAGTCCATGCAACTTATTATGTGACTTAAGTACATTTTTACACCTGAACTTATTTAGGTTTGCCAAAAACAAAGGAGTTGAAAACTTATTGACACAAGAGACTTCTGCTTTTCATTTTAAATTAATTTGAAAACAAATTGAAAAACATAATTACACTGACATTATGAGATGATGCGACAGAGATGGTCGCCTCGCTTCGAGTTCTATGCAGCATTTTGTTTTTTTATGTATTATTTCTTACATTGTTACCCCAGGAAATCTTAAGTCGTATTACATACTGCCAGGAAGAACTATTGGATACAAGAGCAATGTCAACTTACCAACTTTACAACCAGGAATATGACTTTCCCGAAGTGGATACTCTGTTTGGACCACCACCCATGACAATGGAGCTAATTCCAGTAAGCAGACCAAAACAACGATGCCGCAGAAGGGGCAGACGAAGCGGCCACTCGGCCAGGCTCCGTAGATGTGCACATCGCACACCGCTCCCGAGTATACTACTAGCCAACATCCAGCTCTTGACAACAAGGTAGATGAAAATCGAGCAAGGGTTGTCTTCCAGAGAGACATCTGAGATTTAAACATTTTCAGTTTTACGGAAACATGGCTCTCTCGGAATATGTTGTCGGAATCGGTTCAGCCACCGGGCTTCTCCATGCATCTCGCTGACAGAGATAAACACCTCGCTGCGAAAAGGAAGGGCGGGTATGTATGCTTTATGATTAACGAGTCATGGTGTAATCATAACAACATACAGGAACTCAAGTCCTTCTGCTCACCCTATCTAGAATTCCTTACAATCAAGTGCCGGCCATTTTACCTACCAAGAGAATTCTCATCAGTTATAGTCACAGCTGTGTACATTCCCCCTCAAGCAGACACCAAGACGGCCATCAAGGAACTTCACTGGACTATATGCCAACTGGAAATCATACATATCCTGAGGCTGCATTTATTGTTTATTGTGGGGATTTTAACTTGGCAAATTTGAGAATAAGTCTACCTAAATTCTTCCAGCATATTGATTGTGCTATGCGCATGCGCAATACCGTCGACCACTCCTACTCTAACTTCCGCAATGCATACAAAGCCCTCCTCCGCCCTCCCTTCGGCAAATCCGACCCCGACGCCATCTTGCTCCTTCCGTCTTATAGGCAGAAACTCACAGGATGTACCAATGACGAGAGCCATTCAACGCTGGTCCAACCAATCGGAAGCCACGGTTCAAGAATGTTTTGATCATGCGGAGTGGAATGTGTTCCGGTCAGCCAAAGAGAACAACATCGACCTATACGCTGAATCGGTGAGTGCGTTTATAAAGAAGTGCATTGAAGATGTTGTACCCACTGTGACTATTAAAACCTACCCTAACCAGAAACCACAGATGGATGTCTGAATATAAACAGTGTAGCTATTCCCTCCGCAAGGTAATCAATCAAGCGAAATGCCAGTACAGGGACAAGGTGGAGTCGCAATTCAATGGCTCAGACACGAGACGTATGTGGCAGGGTCTACAGGAAATCACAGACTACAAAAAGAAATCCAGCCACGTCACGTACCCGACGTCACGCTTCCAGACAAACTAAACACCTTCTTTGCCTGCTATGAGGATAATACAATGCCGTCGTAGCCCACTAACAAGGACTGCCCCCCCTCCCCCTCCATGGCTGACGTGAGTAAAACATTTAAACGTGTTAACCCTCGCAAGGCTGCTGGCCCAGATGGCATCCCTAGCCGCATCCTCAAAGCATGCGCAGACCAGCTGGCTGGTGTGTTGACAAACATATTCAATCGCTCTCTATCCCAGTCTGTTGTCCCCACATGCTTCAAGATGGCTACCATTGTTCCTGTACCCAAGAAGGCAAAGATAACTGAACTAAATGACTACCGCCCTGTGGAACTCACTTCTGCAACATGAAGTGCTTTGAGAGACAAGTCAAGGATCATATCACCTCCACCTTACCGGCCACCCTAGACCCACTTCAGTTTGCATACCGCCCCAACAGGTCCACAGACGACGCAATCGCCATCACACTGCCCTATCCCATCTGGGCAAAAATAATACCTATGTAAGAATGCTGTTCATTGACTACAGCTCAGCATTCAACACCATAGTACCCTCCAAGCTCATCATCAAGCTGGAGGCCCTGGGTCTCAACCGCAACCTTTGCAATTGGGTCCTGGATGTTGACGGGCCGTCCCCAGGTGGTGAAGGAAGGAAACAACATCTCCATTTCACTGACCCTCAACACTGGGGCCCCACAAGGGTGCGTGCTCAGCCCTCTCCTGTACTCCCTGTTCACCCACGACTGCGTGGCCATGCACGCTTCCAACTCAATCATCAAGTTTGCAGACGACACCACAGTAGTGGGCTTGATTACCAACAATGACAATGAGACAGCCTACAAGGAGGTGAGGGCACTAAGATTGTGGTGTCAGGAAAACAACCTCTCACTCAACATCAACAAAACAAAGGAGATGATCGTGGACTTCAGAAAACAGCAGAGGGAGCACCCCCCTATCCACATTGAAGGGACAGCAGTGGAGAAGGTGGAATGTTTTAAGTTCCTCTGCGTACACATCACAGACAAACTGAAATGGTCCACTCACACAGACAGTGTGGTGAAGGCGCAACAGCGCCTCTTCAACCTCAGGAGGCTAAAGAAATTTGGCTTGTCACCCAAAACCCTGACAAACTTTCACAGATGAAGGTGAAATAAATAAAAAAAGATGCACAATCGAGAGCATCTGGTTGGGCTGTATCACAGCCTGGTAAGGCAACTGCACCACCCTCAACTGCAAGGCTCTCCAGAGGGTGGTGTGGTCTGCACAACGCATCACCGGTGGCAAACTACTTGCCCTCCATGACACCTACAGCACCCGATGTCACAGGAAGGCCAAAAAGATCAACAAGGACATCAACCACCCGAGCCGCTGCCTGTTCACACCGCTATCATCCAGAAGGCGAGGTCAGTACAGGTGCATCAAAGCTGGGACCGAGAGACTGAAAACAGCTTCTATCTCAAGGCCATCAGACTGCTAAACAGCAATCACTAACTCAGAGAGGCTGCTGCCTACATTGAGACCCAAATCACTGGCCACATCACAAGTCACTTTATACAATGTACTCTAAATAATGCCACTTTAATAATGTTTACATATCTTATATCACATGTTTATACCGTATTTTATACCATTTACTGCACCTTGCCTATGCTGCTCGGCCATCCATATACTTACATGTACATATTCTCATTCAGCCCTTTAGATTTGTGTGCATTAGGTAGTTGGGGAATTGTTAGATTACTTGTTAGATATTACTGCCCTGTCAGAACAAGAAGCACAAGCATTTTGCTACACTCGCATTAACATCTGCTAACCATGTGAATGTGACAAATAAAACTTGATTTGATTTGATTGTGTGTATGCTAGTGACACACAATCTCAATTTAATCCATTTTAAATTCAGGCTGTAGCACACCAAAAGTGGAAAAAGTGAAGGGGTGTGAACATTTTCTGAAGGCACTGTATGTCTCTACATTTTTTAAATCATTAGTTAAGTCAGTCATCACAAAGAATCAGTTGTCATATATGACCAAGCAGAGGAACAATAGTAGACACATGAGAGAGAGCATGTACACATGCTAGGTGAAGGTGGGGACAAGAGAAAGAGACAAAAGGAGTGAGAGATACAGGAGGAGTGAAAGAGAGAGTGATAGGTTGATTGGAGGGATTCCCCCATGGTGTGTGACTACCTCTGCGCAGGACAAAACAGGTCAAAAGAATAAAGGAGAGAGGCTGTTGTAAGGATGAGAGAGCTGCAGTGAAGGAGAGGGGAAGAGAAGAAAAGAGAGATGAGTGGACGGGTCGGTCACCACTTGTGCCTCTTCATGTTTGGTTATAATAAAACTACTGTAAAGCAATCTATCTACAGCATAGGAGATAGAGACAAACATTGAAAACTAGTATTTGTCTCAATGGTTACTTCTGGCCATACCTTTTGAAACCCGGTCATAATAGGCATACAGAAACCCAATGGATTCACATCAAATGTATCCATTACTCTATTAAAACATTAGGTACTTTCTCATTCTCATCAAAGTCTGAAGTGAGAGATAAGGCCCAGATTCAGTAAACGTTTGCACCAGTGCAAAGGTTGCACGTTATTATATGAGAATAACATACATTTCCGTTTCACCTTCAAATCATGATTTCACATTTATGCTTTAGACCCTCCAGAAAAATATCTGCTGCAAATGCTTGCACATGAAAAAATGCTTAGCTAGACTAGAACTCTGTCATCATTTTCTTGAAATACTAAATAGGCCTGGGTAGTTACCTCTTTCTTATATCGTAGCTGGTTGTAAATGGGCGGCTTTTGAGAGGTCTCAATCTTGACCTCTTGCGTTGACGTCCTATATGAGGGGTTACTGTAGGTCAGGTTGCTCACCCCGGGGTCAGCAAACTTGGACTTTTTGTGTCTGAGGATAGAAAGATGGGAAAACACATTGTACACACAGTCCACTGGATAAAACTGTCCATGGGGTGGCAATCTAGGTTAGCTCCCACAACAGACAAATGTCACAGGTCTAATGTAGCTTCCTCTCTGTGTGTTCTTTATCTGCACTGACATGAAACGATAAGTTACATGACAGTAACACTGGCCAAATCTATTGGTGCTAAATTTGTTTGCACCTAATCACTTATTTCAGATCTGGGCAGATAAAGGGATGGAGAATAGACATATATAATAGACATATATATATACACTACCGTTCAAAAGTTTGGAGTCACTTAGAAATGTCCTTGTTTTTGAAAGAAAAGCACATTTTTTGGGCCATTAAAATAACATCAAATTGATCAGAAATACAGTGAAGACATTGTTAATGTTGTAAATGACTATTGTTTCTGGAAACGGCGTATTTTTAATGGAATATCTACATAGGCGTACAGAGGCCCATTATCAGCAACCCTCACTCCTGTGTTCCAATCACGTTGTGTTAGTCAAGTTTATCATTTTAAAAGGCTAATTGATCATTAGAAAACCCTTTTGCAATTATGTTAGCACAGCTGAAAACTGTTGTGCTAATTAAAGAAGCAATAAAACTGGACTTTAGACTAGTTGAGTATCTTGAGCATAAGCATTTTTGGGTTCAATTACAGGCTCAAAATGGCCAGAAACAAAGACCTTTCTTCTGAAACTCATCAGTCTATTCTTGTTCTGAGAAATGAAGGCTATTCCATGCGAGAAATTGCCAAGAAACTTAAGATCTCTTACAATGATGTGTACTACTCCCTTCACAGAACAGTGCAAACTGGCTCTAACCAGAATAGAAAGAGGAGTGGGAGGCCCCAGTGCACAACTGAGCAAGAGGACAAGTACACTAGAGTGTCTAGTTTGAGAAACAGACGCCTCAAGTCCTCAACTGGCAGCTTCATTAAATAGTACCTGCAAAACACCAGTCTCAAAGTCAACAGTGAAGAGGTGACTCCGGGATGCTGGCCTTCAAGGCAGAGTTGCAAAGAAAAAGCCATATCTCAGACTGGCCAATAAAAAGAAAAGATTAAGATGGGCAAAAGAACACAGGCACTGGACAAAGGAACTCTGCCTAGAAGGCCAGCATCCCGGAGTCGCCTCTTCACTGTTGACTTTGAGACTGGTGTTTGGCGGGTACTATTTAATGAAGCTGCCTATTGAGGACTTGTGAGGCGTCTGTTTCTCTCCCACAAATGCTGATGATCCAGATACTCAACTAGTCTAAAGAAGGCCAGTTTTATTGCTTCTTTAAATCAGAACAACAGTTTTCAGCTGTGCTAACATAATTACAAAAGGGTTTTCTAATGATCAATTAGCCTTTTAAAATAATAAAGTTGGATTAGCTAATGCAACGTGCCATTGGAACACAGGAGTGATGGTTGCTGATAATGGGCCTCTGTACGCCTATGTAGATATTCCATAAAAAAATCACATTTCCAGCTACAATATTAATTTACAACATTAACAATGTCTACACTGTATTTCTGATCAATTTTATTAGATTTTAATGGACAAAAAAATTTGCTTTTCTTAAAAAAAACAAGGACATTTCTAAGTGATCCCAAACTTTTGAACAGTAGTGTACATATTCTTTTTATTACTAGCATTAACTTTGTTGATGACTTCTTAATTGAGGAACATTTTACTTACTAGGACTAATGTGGTTGTCTCACCTAGCTACTTTAACCTGTTAGGGCTAGGGGGCAGTATTTGCACAGCTGGATAAAAAAAATGTACCCGATTTAATCTGGTTACTAATCCTACCCAGTAACTAGAATATGCATATACTTATTATATATGGATAGAAAACACCCTAAAGTTTCTAAAACTGGTTGAATGGTGTCTGTGAGTATAACAGAACTCATTTGGCAGGCAAAACCCTGAGACATTTTCTGACAGGAAGTGGATACCTGATGTGTTGTATTACCTTTAAACCTATCCCATTGAAAAACACAGGGGCTGAGGAATATTTTGGCACTTCCTATTGCTTCCACTAGATGTCACCAGCCTTTACAAAGTGTTTTGAGTCTTCTGGAGGGAGATCTGACCGAACAAGAGCCATGGAACGATGATGGCCCATTAGACACCTGGCGCGCGAGTTCATGTTGGGTACCCTCGTTCCAATACGTTATAAAAGAGTATGCATTCGTCCACCTTGAATATTATTCATGTTCTGGTTAAAAAAGGCCCTAATGATTTATGCTATACAACGTTTTACATGTTTGAACGAACGTAAATATATTTTTTCCCCTCGTTCATGACGAGAAGTCCGGCTGGCTTAGATCATGTGCTAACAAGACGGAGATTTTTGGACATAAATGATGAGCTTTTTTGAACAAAACTACATTCGTTATGGACCTGTGATACCTGGAAGTGACATCTGATGAAGAGAATCAAAGGTAATGGATTATTTACATAGTATTTTCGATTTTAGATCTCCCCAACATGACGTCTAGTCTGTATCGCAACGCGTATTTTTCTGGGCGCAGAGCTCAGATTATTGCAAAGTGTGATTTCCCAGTAAGGTTATTTTTTAATCTGGCAAGTTGATTGCGTTCAAGAGATGTAAATCTATAATTCTTTAAATGACAATATAATATTTTACCAATGTTTTCTAATTTTAATTATTTAATTTGTGGTGTTGACTTGACTGCCGGTTATTGGAGGGAAACGATTTCCTCAACATCAATGCCATAGTAAAACGCTGTTTTTGGATATAAATATGAACTTGATAGAACTAAAAATGCATGCATTGTCTAACATAATGTCCTAGGAGTGTCATCTGATGGAGATTGTAAAAGGTTAGTGCATCATTTTAGCTGGTTTTATGGTTTTGGTGAACCTGTCTTTGAATTGACAAAACATTACACACAACTCTTGTAAATGTACTGTCCTAACATACTCAAAATTTATGCTTTCGCCGTAAAACCTTTTTGAAATCGTAAAACGTGGTTAGATTAAGGAGATGTTTATCTTTCAAAGGGTGTAAAATAGTTGTATGTTTGAAAAATTTGAATTTTGACATTTATTTGGATTCAAATTTGCCGCTCTTGAAATGCACCTGCTGTTGATGGAGTGCACCACGGGGGGGACGCTAGCGTCCCACCTAGCCCATAGAGGTTAAGATGAATGTACTAACAATAAATTGCTCTAGATTAGAGCGTCGGATAAATTACTAAAATGTAAATGTCAAATGAGTATTTAGAGAGGACTTGGTCTTACCTGTAAATAATGAAGGCAGTGATGATTATCAGGATGGCCAGAATGGTCAATGCTCCTCCAATCACATAGCTGATATGAAGCCCCTCCCCTGTGAAAGAAGCGTTGCAGATGAACAAATCAAATTGTATTTGTCACATGCGCCGAATACAACAGGTGTAGACCTTACAGTGAAATGCTTACTTTACAAGCCCTTAAACCAACAATGCAATTTTAAGAAAATATCAACAAAAAAAGAGAAGAATAACAAACAATTGAAGTGCAGCAGTAAATAACAATAGTTGGGCTATATACACAGGGTACCGGTACAGAGTCAATGTGCAGGGGCACCATGGTCAAGGTAATTGAGGTAATATGTACATGTAGGTAGAGTTATTAAAGTGACTGTGTATAGATAATAACAGACAGTAGCAGCAGCATAGAAGGGGGGAAGCTATGCAAATAGTCTGGGTAGCCATTTGATTAGCTGTTCAGGAGTCTTATGGCTTGAGGGTAGAAGCTGTTGAGAAGCCTCTTGGACCTAGACTTGGTGCTCCAGTACCGCTTGCCGTGCGGTAGCAGAGAGAACAGTCTATGACTAGGGTGGCTGGAGTCTGACAATTTTTAGGGACTTCCTCTAACACCGCCTGGTATAGAGTTCCTGGATGGCAGGAAGCTTGGCCCCAGTGATGTACTGGGCCATACGCACTAGCCTCTGTAGTGCCTTGCGGTCGGAGGCCGAGGCAGTGATACAATCCGTCAGGACGCACTCGATGGTGCAGCTTTAAAACCATTTGAGGATCTGAGGACCCATGGCAAAAATGTTCAGTCTCCTGAGGGGGAATAGGTTTTGTCATGCCGTCTTCGTGACTGTCTTGGTGTGTTTGGACCATGTTAGTTTGTTGGTGATGTGGACACCAAGGTACTTAAAGCTCTCAACCTGCTCCACTAGAGACACGCCGATGAGAATGGGGACGTGCTCCGTCCTCCTTTTCCTGTAGTCCACGATCATCTCCTTTGTCTTGATCACGTCGAGGGAGAGGTTGTTGTCGGTGATCAGGCCTACCACTGTTGTGTCATCAGAAAACTTAATGATGGTGTTGGAGTCGTGCCTGGCCGTGCAGTCATGAGTGAACAGGGAGTACAGGAGAGGACGAGGCACGCACCCCTGAGGGGCCCCCATGTTGTGGATCAGCGTGGCAGATGTGTTGTTACTTACCCTTACCACTTGGGGTAGGCCCGTCAGGAAGTTCAGGATCCAGTTGCAGAGGGAGGTGTCTCGTCCCAGGGTCCTTATCTTAGTAATGAGCTTTGAAGGCACGATGGTGTTGAACGCTGAGCTGTAGTAAATGAATAGCATTCTCACATAGGTGTTCCTTTTGTCCAGGTGGAAAAGGGCAGTGTGGAGTGTAATGGAGATTGCATCATCTGTGGATCTGTTGGTGCAGTATGCAAATTGGAGTGAGTCTAGGGTTTCTGGGATAATGGTATTGATGTGAACCATGAACAGCCTTTCAAAGCAATTTCATTGCTACAGACGTGAGTGCTACGGGTTGGTAGTCATTTAGGCAGATTACCTTAGTGTTCTCATGCACAGGGACTATGGTGGTCTGCTTGAAACACGTTGGTATTACAGACTCAGACATGGAGAGGTTGAAAATGTCAGTGAAGACACTTGCCAGTTGGTCAACGCCTGCTCGAAGGACACATTCTAGTAATCCTTCTGGCCAAGCGGCCTTGTGAATGTTGACCTGTTTAAAGGTCTTACTCACATCGGCTGCGGAGAGCGTGATCAAACAGTCGCCCAGAACAGCTTATGCTCTCATGCATGTTTCAGTGTCACTTGCCTCAAAGCGAGCATAGAAGTTATTTAGCTCGTCTGGTAGGCTTGTGTCACTGGGCAGCTCTCAGCTGTGCTTCCCTTTGTAGTCTGTAATAGTTTGCAAGCCCTGCCACATCTGACGAGCGTCGGAGCCGGTGTAGTAGGATTTGATCTTAGTCCTGTATTGATGCTTTGCCTGTTTGATGGTTCGTCGGAGGGCATAGCGGGATTTCTTATAAGCTTCTGGGTTACAGTCCCTCACCTTGAAAGCGGCAGCTCTAGCCTTTAGCTCAGTGCAAATGCTGCCTGTAATCGATGGCTTCTGGTTGGGGTATGTACGTACAATCACTGTGGGGACCACGTCCTCAATGCACTTATTGATGAAGCCAATGACTGTTGTGGTGTACTCCTCAACGGCATCGGAAGAATCCCAGAACATATTCCAGTCTGTGCTAGCAAAACAGTCCTGTAGTTTAGCATCTACTTCATCTGACCACTTCTTTATTGACCGAGTCACTGGTGCTTCGTGCTGTAATTTTTGCTTGTTAGCAGGAATCCGGAATAGAGTTATGGTCAGAGTTGCCAAATGGAGGGTGAGGGAGAGCTTTGTACGCGTCTCTGTTTGTAGAGTAAAGGTGGTCTAGAATTGTTTTTCTTCTGGTTGCACATTTAACATGTTGATAAAAATGAGGTAAAACTGATTTAAGATTCCCTGCTTTAAAGTCCCCGGCCACTAGGAGCGCCACCTCTGTATGAGCGTTTTCCTGTTTGATTATGGAGGAATACAGCTCATTGAGTGCGGATTTAGTGCCAGCCTCGGTCTGTGGTGGTATGTAGACATCTATGAAAAATACATATGAAAACTCTCTAGGTAGATAGTGTGGTCTACAGCTTATGAGATACTCTACCTTAGGCGAGCAAAACCTTAAGACTTTCTTAGATATCGTGCACCAGCTATTGTTTACAAATATGCATAGGCCCCCGCCCTGTGTCTTACCAGAGGCTGCTGTTCTGTCCTGCCGATAGAGTGTATAATCCGCCAGTTGTATGTTCTTAATGTCGTCATTCAGCCACGACTCGGTGAAACATAAGATATTACAGTTTTTAATGTCCTGTCGGTAGGATATACGTGCTTTCAGTTTGTCCCATTTATTCTCCAGCGATTGAACGTTAGTTAGCAGGATGGAAGGCAAGGGCAGATTAGCCATTCGTCGCGTGATCCTCACAAGGCACCCTGATCTCTTTCCGCAAAACCTCTGTTTCCTTTTCCAGCAAATCAAGGGGATCTAGGCCTGGTCGGGTGTCTGTAGAACATATCCCACCCGTCCGACTCAATGAACTCTTCGTCCAATTTGAGGTGAGTAATCTGATGTCCAGAAGCTATTTTCGGTCATAAGAGACAGTAGCAGCAACATTATGTACAAAACAAGTTACGAACAATGCGAAAAAACAAACAAAATATCATGGTTGGTTAACCTGTTATGGCTAGGGGGCAGTATTTTCACGGACGGATAAAAAACGTACCCGATTTAATCTGATTAATACTCCTGCCCAGAAACTAGAATATGCATATAATTATTAGCTTTGGATAGAAATCACTCCAAAGTTTCTAAAACTGTTTGAATGGTGTCTGTGAGTATAACAGAACTCATTTGGCAGGCCAAAACCTGAGAAGATCCTGTACAGGAAGTACCCTGTCTGACCATTTCTTGGCCTTGTTGATTATCTCTATCTATTACAGGGGATCTCTGCTCTTACGTGACACTTTCTACGGCTCACATGGTCTCTCAGAAGGCGGCAAAATGCTGAATCGTGGCTTTGCAGGCTCTGGCTGAAACAAAGTAGCGCGTTTGGATAGTGGCTGGTTACAGTACTGTGAGACTCAGGCTCGTGCCCGCGTCGACCGAAAGCTTTGTTTTCTTTCCTCTGTTTAGCTAAACGGAGATTCCCGGTCGGAATATTATCGCTTTTTTACGAGAAAAATGGCATAAAAATTGATTTTAAACAGTGGTTGACATGCTTCGAAGTACGGTAATGGAATATTTAGAAATCTTTTGTCACGAGTTGCGCCATGCTCGCGACCCTGATTTACCATTTCGGATAGTGTCTTGGAACGCACAAACAAAACGCCGCAATTTGGATATAACGATGGATTATTTTGGACCAAACCAACATTTGTTATTGAAGTAGCAGTCCTGGGAGTGCATTCTGACGAAGACAACAAAGGTAATGAAACTTTTGTAATAGTAAATCGGAGTTTGATCAGGGCTAAACTTGGTCGGTGTCTAAATGGCTAGCCGTGATGGCTGGGCTATCTACTGAGAATATTGCAAAATGTGCTTTCACTGAAAAGCTATTTTAAAATCGGACATATCGAGTGCATAGAGGAGTTCTGTATCTATAATTCTTAAAATAATTGTTATGCTTTTTGTGAACGTTTATCGTGAGTAATTTAGTAAATTCACCGGATGTTTGCGGGGGGGGTATGCTAGTTCTGAACGTCACATGCTAATGTAAAAAAGCTGGTTTTTGATATAAATATGAAGTTGATTGAACAAAACATGCATGCATTGTATAACATAATGTCCTAGGGTTGTCATCTGATGAAGATCATCAAAGGTTAGTGCTGCATTTAGCTGTGGTTTTGTTTTTTGTGACATTATATGCTAGCTTGAAAAATGGGTGTCTGATTATTTCTAGCTGGGTACTCTGCTGACATAATCTAATGTTTTGCTTTCGTTGTAAAGCCTTTTTGAAATCGGACAGTGTGGTTAGATTAACGAGAGTCTTGTCTTTAAAATGCTGTAAAATAGTCATATGTTTGAAAAATGGAAGTTTTCGGATTTTAGAGGAATTTGTATTTCGCGCCACGCCCATCATTGGATATTGGAGCAGGTGTTCCGCTAGCGGAACGTCTAGATGTAAGAGGTTAAGAGCCGATAAAAACGGCAGCCCTCCCCTCCGGCGCCATTTTCCCCCCAACATCAACCAATGAGTGGATTACACCGCCATGACATCTAAACAATTAGATATAGCCTATAAAATCAACACTGTCATCTGAAAGTGAATCATTTATTATGATGATAGTAATGATGATGCAAAGTGTGATGAAGATGCTACTGAGGGTAATAATCATGATAATGATGATGATGAAGCTGACTGATCTTTATCTTACCGTGAGGAGCCGTCACCACGTTGCTCTCAACGCAGCCCTCCACACTCAGGCTCTTGTCTGTGCAGCTACGAAACGGGATGTAAAAAAACAAAAACATTTACCATCAAACTGAGCCTATACTTTCTCACAAACTGAAGATATAAAAGTAAAGCATAGTGATACAAGGTATTTAGTCAATATTCATATCAGACAGCACTCATTATGTATCAATAGGATCCCTTCAAGTCATGGCCAATGAGGTAAAATATCAGGCCTGTAGTTGACAGACTTAATCAGTGGGGGTCCTTGCTGAGGCGTGTCTGTGGGGGCTTTGGGGATCTTGTTAGGGGCTGGGGTGCTGGTGGTCTCTCTGTCTGGTGAGGTTGGCACATAACCTGAGACTAAACAGAGGAACAATGATTAGTGTTTTAAAGATACATAAACAGATCACACACAAAGCTGGAATGTTGCTTATCAAAATAAGTTGTTTCTCACACGCATGCAAGTACATATACACACACACACACAAACTCACTGGTGGAGCAGGGCCTGCTGTCTGGTTCATCAGGGCAGGCACAGACAAAGCTGTTTGTATTAGCGAAGCAGAGATGAGTACATCCTCCATTATTCACTCCACAGTGGTTAGTGCCTGCATTGAAAAGAAAAGTCTTACTTTAACCTGTTAAACTCTTGTGACATTTTCACAATGGCACATATAAAATCAAATAACATTTTATTGGTCACATACACATTTAGCAGATGTTATTGTGGGTGTAGCGCAATGCTCGTGTTCCTAGCTCCAACAGTGCAGTAGTATCTAACAATTCATAACAATACAGAAATCTAAAAGTACAAGAATGGAACTAAGAAATATCAGGACGAGCAATGCTGGAGTGGCATTGACTAAATACAGGAGAATATAATATAGTATATACATATGAGATAAGTAAAGCAGTATGTAAACATTATTAAAGTGACTATTGCTCCATTATTAAAGTGGCCAGTGATTCCATGTCTATGTATATAGGGCAGCAGCCTCTAAGGTGAAGGGTTGAGTAACCGGGTGGTACCCGGCTAGTGATGGCTATTTAACAGTCTGATGGCCTTGAGATAGCTGTTTTCAGTCTCCTGGTCCCAGGTTTAATGCACCTGTACTGACCTCGCGTTCTGGATGGTAACGGGTTGAACAGGCAGTGGCTCGGGTTGCTGATGTCCTTGTTGGCCTTCCTTTGACATCGGGTGCTGTAGGTGTCCTGGAGGGCAGGCAGTGTGCCCCCGGTGATGCGTTGGGCAGACCACACCATCCTCTGGAGAGCCCTGTGGATGTGGGCGGTGCAGTTGCTGTACCAGGCAGTGATACAGCCCGACAGGATAATCTCAATTGTGTATCTGTAAAAGTTTGAGGGTCTTAGGGGCCAAGCCGAATTTCTTCAGCCTCCTGAAGTTGAAGAGGCGCTGTTGCGCCTTCTTCACCACACTCTCTGTTTGGGTGGACCATTTCAGATTGTCTCCACTGTGGTCCCATCGATGTGGATGGGGACATGCTCCCTCTGCTGTTTCCTGAAGTCCATGATCAGCTCTTTTGTTTTGTTGACGTTGAGGGAGAGGATATTTCCCTGGCAACGCTCCACCAGGGCCCTCACCTCCTCCGTGTACACTGTCTCATCATTGTTAGTAATCTGGCCTACTACTGTTGTGTCGTTTGCAAACTTGATGATTGACTTGGAGGCGTGCGTGGCCACGCAGTCATGGGTGAACAAGGAGTACAGGAGGGGGCTGAGCACGCACCCTTGTGGGGCCCCTGTGTTAAGGATCAGCAAAGTGGAGGTGTTGTTTCCTACCTTCACCACCTGGGGGCGACCCATCAGGAAGTCCAGGACCCAGTCACACAGGGCAGGGTTCAGATCCAGGGCCCTGAGCTTAATGATGAGCTTGGAGGTTACTATGGTGTTGAAGGCTGAGCTATAGTCAATGAACAGCATTCTGATGTAGGTATTCCTCTTGTCCAGATGGGATAGGGCAGTGTGATGGTGATTGCCTAGTCTGTGGATCTATTGGGGTGGTAAGCAAATTGAAGTGGGTCTATGATGTCAGGTAAGGTAGAGGTGAGGTGATCCTTAACTAGACTCTCAAAGTACTTCATGATGACAGAAGTGAGTGCTATGGGGCGATAGTAATTTAGTTCAGTTACCTGTGCTTTCTTGGGTACAGGAACAATGGTGAACATCTTGAAGCAAGTGGGGAAAGCAGACTGGGATAGGCTGGGATAGGGAGAGATTGAATATGTCCGTAAATACTCCAGCCAGCTGGTCTGCGCATGCTCTAGGGATGCCGGCAGTCTTGCGAGGGTTAACACTCTTAAATGTCTTACTCAAGTTAGCCACGGAGAACAAGAGCCCACAGTCCTTGGGAGCTGCCTGCGTTGGTGGCACTGTGTTATCCTCAAAGCGGGCGCTCGAGGATGATGTTCAGCTTGTCTGGGAGCAAGACGGTGTCCACGACCTGGCTGGTTTCCCTTTGTAATCCGTGACAGTCTGTCGACCCTGCCACATACGTCTCGTGTCTGAGCTGTTGAATTGCGACTTCACTTTGTCTCTGCACTGACATTTTGCCTGTTTGATTGCCTTACGGAGGGAAAAACTACACCGTTTGAATTCAACCCTATTCCCAGTATTCTTGCCATGGTTAAATGCGGAGGTTCGCGCTTTCAGTTTTACGCAAATGCTGCCTTCATTCCACGGTTTCTGGTTTGTGTAGGTTTTAATAGTCACCGTGGGTGACATCCCCTATACACTTCCTGATTAACTCTGTCACGTGTTTGTGTAAACGTCAATTTTATTCTCAGTGCCTACGTGGAACATTGATCAAAACAATCTTGAAGCATGAATTCCAATTGGTCACACCAGTGTTGAATAGACCTTAGCACGGGTACTTCTTGTTTGAGTTATTTTATATAGGAAGGGAGGAGCAAAATAGAGTCGTGATCTGATTTGCTGAAGGGAGGGTGGGGAGGGCCTTGTAAGCATCTCGAAAAGGCACGTAGCAGTGGTCTAGTGTTTTTCCTAAGCAACTACAGTCTACAGTCAATGTGTTGATAGAACTTTGGTAGCTTTTTCCTCAATTTTATTTTGTTAAAATCCTCAGCTACAATACATGTGGCCTCAGGATACAGTGAGGGAAAAAAGTATTTGATCTCCTGCTGATTTTGTACGTTTGCCCACTGACAAAGAAATTATCAGTCCATAATTTTAATGGTAGGTTTATTTGAACAGTGAGAGACAGAATAACAACAACAATATCCAGAAAAACGCATGTCAAAAATGTTATAAAATGATTTGCATTTTAATGACGGAAATAAGTATTTGACCCCTCTGCAAAACATGACTTAGTACTTGGTGGCAAAACCCTTGTTGGCAATCAGAGGTCAGACGTTTCTTGTAGTTGGCCACCAGGTTTGCATACATCTCAGGAGGGATTTTGTCCCACTCCTCTTTGCAGACCTCGAACCTTCAGCTCCCTCCACAGATGTTCTATGGGATTAAGGTCTGGAGACTGGCTAGGCCACTCCAAGACCTTAATGTGCTTCTTCTTGAGCCACTCCTTTGTTGCCTTGGCCGTGTGTTTTGGGTCATTGTCGTGCTGGAATACCCATCCACGACCCATTTTCAATGCCCTGGCTGAGGGAAGGAGGTTCTCACCCAAGATTTGACGGTACATGGCCCCGTCCATCGTCCCTTTGATACGGTGAAGTTGTCCTGTCTCCTTAGCAGAAAAACACCCCAAAAGCATAATGTTTCCACCTCCATGTTTGACGGTGGGGATGGTGTTCTTGGGGTCATAGGCAGCATTCCTCCTCCTCCAAACATGGCGAGTTGAGTTGATGCCAAAGAGCTCCATTTTGGTCTCATCTGACCACCACACTTTCACCCAGTTGTCCTCTGAATCATTCAGATGTTCATTGGCAAACTTCAGACGGGCATGTATATGTGCTTTCTTGAGCAGGGGGACCTTGCAGGCGCTGCAGGATTTCAGTCCTTCACGGCGTAGTGTGTTACCAATTGTTTTCTTGGTGACTATGGTCCCAGCTGCCTTGAGATCATTGACAAGATCCTCCCGTGTAGTTCTGGGCTGATTCCTCACTGTTCTCATGATCATTGCAACTCCACGAGGTGAGATCTTGCATGGAGCCCCAGGCCGGGGGATATTGACAGTTCTTTTGTGTTTCTTCCATTTGCGAATAATCGCACCAAATGTTGTCACCTTCTCACCAAGCTGCTTGGCAATGGTCTTGTAGCCCATTCCAGCCTTGTGTAGGTCTACAATCTTGTCCTTGACATCCTTGGAGAGCTCTTTGGTCTTGGCCATGGTGGAGAGTTTGGAATCTGATTGATTGATTGCTTCTGTGGACAGGTGTCTTTTATACAGGTAACAAGCTGAGATTAGAAGCACTCCCTTTAAGAGTGTGCTCCTAATCTCAGCTCGTTACCTGTATAAAAGACACCTGGGAGCCAGAAATCTTTCTGATTGAGAGGGGGTCAAATACTTATTTCCCTCATTAAAATGCAAATCATTTTATAACATTTTTGACATGTGTTTTTCTGGATTTTGTTGTTGTTATTCTGTCTCTCACTGTTCAAATAAACCTACCATTAAAATTATAGACTGATCATTTCTTTGTCAGTGGGCAAACGTACAAAATCAGCAGGGGATCAAATACTTTTTCCCTCACTGTATGTGGTTTCCAGTTTGCATAATGTCCAGTGTAGTTCCTTGAGGGCCGTTGTGGTATTGGCTTGAGGGGGAATATACACGGCTGTGACTAACATATTTTATGCTTAATAAAAGACATTAAGATTTTCAACCAATACATGCTTAGTGCTATTAGAAATAGCAACAATGTGACTATTACAGAGCCAGAGCAATGGTGGCGCTACAAACATGCATAAATTCCCCTAGGAACACAGCCATTTGAAAACTGCAGGGTTTGTGCAACGGCTCCATTTTTCAACATACAGAAATAATATACATATGAGAAGCAAACTAACGTTGCTACCTTTCCACTAACGCAATTAGATTTCCTGTCTGATTCCCAGTTCGTTCGCTAAATAGCAGCTGAAGATCATGAGGTCTCCCGGCCACCTGAAACCAGATGCGTCCGGTTGGGCAATGAGCTCAGTGTCAAAACTGTACATATTTTGACACCTGACATCTTAAAATGACCCTAGCGATTGGGGTGTTATTTTTTAAATAACACATAGACAAGCGAGGAAACGTCCAACTTATTTTCCCATTCAATTTGCTCATAGAAAACGAGTCAGATATAGCAATGGTACATACTGGAGGATACATGCAAGGTAATGAATTGAGAAAGAAATGCATTGCATTATGATTACCGGGGTGTACATTTTACATTTCAGTAATTTAGCAATGTTATTATCCAGATTTAACAGACACTCCTATCAAGAGCGACTCACATCTAGTGCATTCATCTTAAGACAGCTATGTGGGGCATGCTTAGGACATTGCCAGCAGTAAGATTTGAGGTTGATTTCCAAAAAGACAATTGCTTTTGAATGGTATGTCATTTTGTATTTTTTTACCGTAATTGACGGGATGGATATCCCTTAAGCTTAACGGCCATTTTATAGCAGGTGTACTCAACAGATGAAGAAGAGCTTGTAGAGATTCACAATACAATGTTGAACACTTTTACTATTGTTGAGTAAAAATGTTTTTTTTACCTCAGCTCTAAACAAGGCATGTATTACATAACACACTGTAAATATCCATCCTTGAATGTGACCAACAGTATAAGGTGAAAGCTTGAAAAATGTAAATAAAAAACATCCCCGAAATGCCTCGCTACCACTCAGTCACTGTGGCGACACTACAATGGGGGTTGAAGGTAGAATCTGGCTCTAATCATCTTGGATCAGATTACCCTCAATTCTAACCTACGCCATAAAAAGATGAACTAATACTTGAACCGGTATCAGTAGTTAGGGGCAACTTACCGCTCGCTCAAGGGTGAAGTTTCCCCTTCGGTACAGGTCTAGGATCAGCTTCCCCTCCCCAATCCTAACCTTAACCGTTAGTCGGGAAAATGCTAAAATGACTCAAGATCAGCATCTAGGGGCAATATCTCCCTGCTCCCTTACCACTCTGCCTCTGTGGCGAGACTATGATGATGTCCATGAGGCCCTCCACGTTGGCCAGCACCGTCTCCTTGCTGCGGCCAGTGTGTTTGTCCACACGCTGAATGGACTTAGTCTGCCAATCCGTCCAGTAGATCCAACGGTCTTGCTGCGAGAGTCGGGAGAAAGGGGTTAGAGGGGAGGACACCGGCTTCAACTGGGGGAATAAGGTAGAGAAAAAGAGAGGAGAGAAAGAAACACAGACGAGGAAGAGAGAGAGGGAGGAAGAAAATGAAGGTCAGAGATGGAGGGAAGTAGAATGGTTCAGTTTTATGGTTCAGTATGAGTGGAGCAGGAGGGAGAGCAAGTGAGGCAGTGAACAAACAATTGAGTGGCAGAGGAGTGAGAGAGCAAGTGAGTGGATGTGGCAGCCAGGGGGAGGGGTCAGGTGGTTGATTGACAGCTGGGGGGGTACCTGTGTGAGGGCAAAGGGGTGGGACACAGGGCTGACGAGGATTTGACGGAGCTTTCCGTTTAGGTCGGAACTCTCAATGCGGTCCAGGTGAGCATCCACCCAGAAGATCCTACACACACACACAGAGGAGTTAAACACACACATTCATAGTACATATACATACTAGGCAAAATACATACTAGGCAAAATACTTTACAGATATGTTAGACAGAGATGAGAGGGATTTAACAGGAACTGACATCAAAGCTATCTATCAAGAGGCCAGAAAACTCCTGTACTGTACTATGATTTACTACACACAGGATTTCCACACCTTCTTAAACATCAAATTCACGGACTTTTCAAGGACTTTCCAGGCCCAATTCCCTCAAATTCAAGGACCCAACATGACATAGTTTGAGACACGGAACAAGGTTAATTACTGTTACAACACTGAGAATTTTTATAATGAGAGCTAGCAGGCTTTACATAAGCTCACAGACAACAATTAAAAAGAGAGAGAGGCTTGAATGTGTGAACACTTCTCAATTGTGCTGTGTTACAGTGATGGCAGACTATGTGGTCTCTTGCCTTCTCTAACACAGCACAGCAAAACAATATGTGTAAGTTGAGCGATAGAGACAGAGACTTATTTAGAAGTTGAAGAGCTAAGTAACTCCTCGTTTATTTCATGAGCACCAGCTTAACAACACAAAACATGTCGCAGAGCAAAAACATGAGCTTTTTCTTTAAGTAAACAAAAATACATGACCATAAATAAAATGTTTTGCAACAATAAAAGATTAGATGAAAATGAATAAATAAATAATAAATAAAACCTTTCCCCCAAAAAAAACATTTCCCAGACCATTGTGTTCTGGGGTTGTTGGCCTTTTTGGTTCATTTGCTTTCTTTTTTTTTATCACTTACTCATCAAGTAGTGTTTTGCTCCTGCTAAAACTGTTAAAACAGTGCCAAACCCTTACTTTTTGCTGCTATACCCCTTCATTTGCTTTTCAGGACATTCACTTTTTCGTTGAGTAGTGTTTCTATTTCAGCTATTTGTGCTTTTTTGTCTTTAGCACCCTTTCTCAGGCTATACGACTTGGAAATAAGAGTGAGGTTTCCGGTGCTCTCCGCTTTGAGTGCAAATTTGTCTGCTGAGGTCTCGGGAGCATTTATGTCATCTGTCTTCTTTTCTTCCCTTTAAGTTCATCTAGAAGGTCTTTTCTCTTTCTGTTTTTTTACTCATTCATTCTTCTCTGTCTGTTCTTCTTGATGTGTCACATACCTCTGCCTTGGCGGCAAAGTGTCCTTGATTTCTGAGCTCTTTGTCCTTTGACAAATACTCGTAAAAATGTGTCCACGCTGTCTTGGACAGGATCAAAGTTCAAACTCTGAGTGTTGGCCTGGACAATGTAATAAATAAAATGTGAGTATTGTCAAATGATATCATCACAATCTTCTTCCTTCACCCGATGACTATTTACAAGGTAGGTCAGGGCCTTCCTCAATTTTGCTGAACACAGCATCTTTCCATTTCCCTTGGATCCAAGAAAGAAAGATGTTAGACCAGAGAGTACTTCAACGGAGATTTCTCAATGAATTTGTTAACAGTTGTGAGCATACACTTCTTGCAAGTGATTTTGAAGTCCATCAATGTTTTCTGTCCAATTTTCTTCCCAGTGGACAAGTCTCTCAAATTCTTTGAGTAACAAAGCCCATGTCGACCTGTGAGGATGTGATTGGACGACTGGCTCACCTCGACATCAAGACGTTTTTTGGGGGTCTTTGCTTCTTTCATGAGGTCTGGCTTAATGAATCTGCTCATCAAGCTCTTAAGCAGCTAGAACAAGTCTACAGAGAGAAATGGCACCATGGGCTTATCGGTCTGGAAGCGTGTGAGGAATGGTGTCACTTCTTTGCTCACTGACAAGATCAAATTAAGTTTTGCTGTCATGAAAGGGTCCTTAACGGCCTCCTGAATCACCTCAAAGGACTTTGCGCCTGGATTTGGACATTCTTCTCTAAAGCCTTCACATATGTTGCCAAATGGGGTAAAATCTTTAAAGCTCTTTCAAGCACGGGTGCATTTACAACCCACCGTGTCTTGCAAAACTTATGTGGCATTGGGGGAACTGATGATCCAATGATGTTAAAGTAGTCCTCCCTGCGGGCTGGAGTACCCTTCAGAAGTTGGTACATAGCATGCAGTACACTGTCGACTTTCCACTCTGTTTCTTCCACTCCCTTCTGAAATGCTCCATGTACAATATGGAGACGGCAACTGCCAATGTTTATAAGGTGTACATTAAAATCTAGGAGGGCCTTCTCAATCTTTGAGTAAAATGACCGATTTACATTTGGTCCATCCAGGAGATCTGAACCATGTTTTCCTTGGTAGATCTTCGATGTTCTTCTTATAGACCGCTTTAAGGTCCAACGCAGTCGCATGTCCCATCAATTTAGAATCATAAACTCTCGTCACAACTTTGTCCTCATCCCATAAACGGACGTGAAAGTCACACTGCTTTGACTGAGTTTTTCTGTTAAGGCTCATCAAAGAGAAGTACATAGACAGTTTTTTAGACAACAAGTGCTTGAAATGAGGAGCCAAGCTATGCACACATAGCTGGACTTTGTTGCCCTGCATGCGAAGGTCTTGGCTATTGCACTGTCTGGGAACATCGCTGAGAACAGCACACCTAAGAGTAAAAAAGAAGAAGATTGAAACCAAACACTTATGTCTGTTTCTAGCCTGTGTGTGAACCTGTGTGTGTCACAGAGAGAGAATTTGAAATATGAAAACAAACATGTTCCTAAAAATAATTTAATTTTACATGTTTATAAACCATGCCACTCACCCCCATCATATTCAGACAGCACAATGTCTCAGCCCACAATGTGTCCTTTTTGGGAACGCCAGTTATGATGGAGGTGGTGACTGTGGAAGTAAATGTAGAAGATTGTCTAGGTGGTGATGTAGATGATGACTTTTCCACATAGTTCAATAGAGTGGGAGCTGTAAGAAAATAAGTGTCTAAGTCTGATGAATGACTAGCTAGCTGGCTAACGTTAGCTAGCATTAGTCATGAAACGTTGTCACTAACAACTCTAGTGAACGTACTTTAACTAAATGTAAATTTTTAGCTAACGGCATTTATTTTAAATGTTCACTGTCCAGCTCTGCTTGCCGCAAGTTGGCTAACGTAACGTTAACAAATTAGCTAACTTTAGCAAGCCAGCACTATTGACAGGTGTGATTCTGTGGGAGAACTGACTGAGACATCTAGATAACGTTAACTAACAACTTAGAAAACGTTAATTTGACTAAATAATTCTGTCTATGTAGTTAATTTACACAACCATGAAGAGACGGAATAATCTAGCTAACTAATTAACGTTAATAACTAAGTATGGTTGTTGTATTCCTTTCTACATGTTACCAGGGGTAGGACCTACCTGCTTTTAACTTGCGGATGGCCGTCCTGTGTGATGCTCCAGCAGCATGGCTCGTCACAGCTGCTTCGCCCATGGCGTGAACTTAAATTGATTTGCTGCAGGCTCTGCATTGGGCCATATGGATGTCCCACTGATCTTTAACAAGCCAGTCTTTGTAAATGTCTTTGGTGAGCCACGAGTCCTGGAATTTACATTTTCCAGGCATAGCTGAAGGTTCGTTTAACGTTACACAGAAGCCAAACTGGCTACACGCGTGCGCGATCGTGCATACATTTATTTTGTCCCCCCACACCAAACGCGATCACGCCACGCAGGTTAAAACATGAAAACAAACTCTGAACCAATTATATTAATTTGGGGACAGGTCGAAAAGCATTAAACATTTATGGCAATTTAGCTAGTTAGCTTGCACTTGCTAGCTAATTTGTCCTATTTAGCTAGCTTGCTGTTGCTAGCTAATTTGTCCTGGGATATAAACATTGAGTTGTTATTTTACCTGAAATGCACAAGGTCCTCTACTCCGCCAATTAATCCACAAATAAATAGTTTCTAGTCATCTCTCTTCCTTCCAGGCTTTATATTGCGATTGGCAACTTTCATAAATTAGGTGCATTACTGCCACTGACCTCGTTTGTCTTTCAGTCACCCATGTGGGTATAACCAATGAGGAGATGGTACTTGGGTACCTGCTTCTATGAACCAATGAGGAGATGGGAGAGGCAGGACTTGCAGCGCGATATGCGTCAGAAATAGAACTGATTTCTATTTTAGCCCTTGGCAACATAGACGCTCGTTGGTGTGTGCGAGCATTGTGGGTGCAATAATTGAATAACATAGATTTCTACATTTATTTTGCAACGCTTGGGCACGCGATGCGAGCAGTGTGGTCAGCCTGTTAGGTTTCTCGCTTGCTTGACGCTGTTTAACCTGGATCATTCAACTTCAATCACTCATGCACGCACGTGACCGTCGCACATTCTCGAGGCAGGTTGCGCGTGAAACAAAGACGAACAGACAGCGGGAGACACATGTAGACAGTTGAACGCAAGCCTATTACTGACGTTAAGTTAAACAAAAAAATCTAAATACCTTAAATTTCTAGTCATGCACTAATTATATCAATTCAAGCACTTTCAATAACCTTGATTTTTTTCTCAAATCCACAAACTTTCAAGGATTTCAAGGACCCGTGGGAACCCTGTACACAAAACAGAAAGTTATGCAGAAAATAATTCGATTTTCTCGACTGAGATCTGCTTTGCATGCTGTTAGTTCCTAATATTTTCAGTCTTTCTTTCCCTGTCTGTCACACTCTCCCTCCCGCTCCCTCTGTAGGTTGACATTTAATGGGTTGAGTCTTGTCCTGGAGGCCGAACTGAGCAATTTCTGCTAGATGGGCCAGCTGCAAAGTCAAATTTGGCTATATTGTAAAAATTATCAATTGAAAGTTAATTTAATTGAAGGGTTAGGCATTAGGGTTAGCAGTGTGGTTAAGGTTAGAGTTAAGGCTAGGCAGATTATATGACTTTGTGGCTGTGCCAGCTAGTGACCACTCTGCAAGGCTGCCTCCAGAACAAGAGTTATTATGAAAAACAATAACCTGCGCTCCCTCGCTCTCTCCCTCCCTACCATTCCCTCTCTCTCCTGTATCTATGTCTGTCATTCCCTCCCTCTATCCCTCCCTTCCACTTCCTCACTCTCCTTTATCTCTGTCTGTCATTCCCTTATTTCCTCCCTCCCTCCCTACCAATCCCTTGCTCTCTCCAATATATCTGTCTGTCATTCCCTTATTCCCTCCCTCCCTACCACTCTCTCTCTCTTCTTTATCGCTGTCTGTCATTCCCTTATTCCCTCCCTCCCTCCCTACCAATCCCTTGCTCTCTCCTATATATCTGTCTGTCATTCCCTTATTCCCTTATTCCCTCCCTACCACTCTCTCTCTTCTTTATCGCTGTCTGTCATTCTCTTATTCCCTCCCTCCTTACCACTCCCTCTCTCTTCTTTATCTCTGTCTGTCATTCCCTTATTCCCTCCCTCTCCACCCCTCCGTCTCTCTCATGTATCTGTCTGTCATTCCCTTATTCCCTCCCTCCATCTCTGTCTGTCAGTCCCCTATTCCCTGCCTGTCTCCATCCCCCTCCCTTCCACTCTCTCGCTCTCTCTTTCTAACCTGCGTGTGTCGTAGTCCAGTGTGAGTCCGTTGGGCCAGCCCAGGTCTGTGTTAATCAGAACTTTACGGTCTGATCCGTCTAGGTGTGCCCGCTCAATCTTAGCAATGTGACCCCAGTCTGTCCAGAACAGGTACCTAGGGAGACCAATGAAACAATGACAACCCAGTTCCCGCACCCCCCCACACACACACACACAAACACACTTACAAACAGCCACAAAACCAATCTCTTCCACTATACCCTTCCACCCTCTTCCCTCAACCTTAACACTTTCCCCCCTCTATCACTCCTCCTCTCCCGCCTCTCACCCTTTGCTGGGAAACACAGCGATGGCCCTGGGTTCATCCAGGCTGTTGTTGACTAGTACTTTGCGGCTGGTCCCGTCCAGTCGGGCCACCTCGATGGTGTTGCGACCTGTGTCCGTCCAGTACATATTCCTGGTCACCCAGTCCACAGCCAGACCATCAGTAGTCTTCAGACCCTGGCTTATCACGGTCTCCATCCCTGTACCATCCAGGTTGACCCGTCTGACCAGGACAGGAGAAGTTAGTCCAACAATGAATGAATCAATCAGCAAATCAATTAATTATATAATTTATTAAATCAAATCCTATTGCTCGAACATATTAATTGCAAAGAGTTAAAACCCTAAATAGTAAGAAAAAGTGACAAGGATGAATTCCATGTGTGGGAATGCATGCATGTGTGTGTGAGTAAGAGTGTATGTATTGTGTGTGTGTGTATACACTGAGTATATAAAACATTAAGAACACCTCTTTACATGATATAGACTGACCAGGTGAATCCAGTTGAAAGCTATGATCCCTTATTGATGTCACTTGTTAAATCGACTTCAATCAGTGTAGATGAAGGTTAAAGAAGGATTTTTAAGCATTGAGACATGGATTGTGTATGTGTGCCATTCAGACGGTGACTGGGCAAGACAAGATTTGAACGGGGTATGGTAGTAGGTGCCAGGCGCACCGGTTTGAGTGTGTCAAGAACTGCAACACTGCTGGGTTTTTCATGCTCAACAGTTTCCCGTGTGTATCAAGAATGGTCCACCACCCAAAGGACATCCAGCCAACGGCAGGCCAGTGGTCGGAAACAGGTCATTGATGACAAAGGAGGCAGACACGAATTGTGCAAAGCAACAGACGGACAGTTAGTCAACTGACAGTCCAGTACAACATTGGTCCCCAAAGACCCATCAAATAATACACAACTTGTTGTACCTTGACACGAATTGGGTATGGCAGCCAAAGACCTTGCAGAGTTCCACTTCTTTCAGATGGACTACAGTTAGTCAACTATCAGTCCAGTACAACATTGGTCCCCAAAGACCCATCAAATAATGCACAACTCGTTGTACCTTGACACGAATTGGGTATGGCAGCCAATGACCTTGCAGAGTTCCACTTCTTTCAGATGGACTACAGTTAGTCAACTATCAGTCCAGTACAACATTGGTCCCCAAAGACCCATCAAATAATGCACAACTCGTTGTACCTTGACACGAATTGGGTATGGCAGCCAATGACCTTGCAGAGTTCCACTTCTTTCAGCAAAAAACAAGAAAGTGCGGTTGTAGTGGGCTAAGGGACAAAAACACTGGAGAGTTGAAAAAACATTGCCTGGTCTGATGAATCCCGGTTCCTGTTATTTCACACTGATGGGAGGACTAGGGTATTTGGAAAACCACATGAGTATATGCCTCCATCATGCTGCTTTTCAACATTCCAGGCTGGAGGTGGTGGTGTGGGGTGTGTTTTCATGGCACACATTGGGTCCCTTGATAAAAGCGGAGCTACGTTTGAATGCCACAGGATATCTGAACATCATTGCCAATCAGGTACATCCCTTCATGGCAGCTGTGTATCCATCTGCAAATAGATGTTTGCCCTTTGCCACAAGGCTAGGATTGTCCAGGAATGGTTCCACAAACATGACAGTGAATTCAGCTTACTGCAGTGGCCTGCCCAGTCACCAGATCTCAATCCAATTGAGCATCCGTGGGATGAGATGTAACAATCTATTTGGTGTAGAGATCCACTACCAGCCAACTTGACACAACTGTGGGAAGCATTAGGCCAGCATCCCTGTGGAATGCATTTGACACCTTGTAGAGTCCATGCCTCAATGAATTGAGGCTGTTCTGAGGGCAAAAGGAGGTGCAAC
Organism: Salmo salar; assembly: GCF_965601325.2. NCBI lineage: Eukaryota > Metazoa > Chordata > Actinopteri > Salmoniformes > Salmonidae > Salmo > Salmo salar. Next base: position 5,239,542 of record NC_138316.1, read on the forward strand.
TCAATATTAGGAAGGTGTTCCTAATGTTTTGTACACTCAGTGTATATTGTGTGTGAGCGTGTCTTTTTAGCATACCTGATAACATCAAGGCTGACATCAGTGTAGTACAGCTTCCCGTCCACGCTGTCATAGTCCAGTGAGATGACGTTGTGCAGCTCAGGCACGGGCACATGCACGTCCGTGTGGTCATTTGTGTCCAGGGAGATGCGTCGAACGCTGACCCGGTTGGAGAAGAGCAGGTAGGTCTCGGGGGAGTCGTCACATGACCTGGCGTCCCCCTTGAGGAGGATGCCGGTGGGACAGGCACAGGAAGTACCGTTGGGGCGGGGCAGACACAGGTGACTACAGCCCCCGTTCCTTCTACCACACTTATTGAAACCTGGGGGGGGGGGGGGGGGTGGTGTGTAAGAGAGAGAAAGAAGCAAACCAAGTCAAACATTTGTTGCAGGAACACAAATAGGGGTAGCAGCAGCATATTAATGGCTTTCATTACATATAGGCAACTGATTCCATTGAAAGTGAAGTGACAGAGGGAAGACTAACAATAAATATAAATACAGGGGACAATGGGAGGATAGAAAACTTGTAAGTGCCACGCAATTCCAAACACACACCAACCAAACAACCTTCCCAGATTTTTTGCAGTGTGTGATTTTCTAAAATGAAATGATCACAAGTAAGGTCACTCCCACTAAGGCCAACTTTGAATGGTTGACGTACCAGGCTTTTATGCGACATTCACAATAGCCTGGGGACGAGGTTAAACCAATGCAAACCCCTACTCACACATTTACATTTAAGTCATTTAGCAGACGCTCTTATCCAGAGTGACTTACAGTAGCGAATGCATACATTTCATTTCATGCATTTTTTTATTTTTATATATTTTTTTGTACTGGCCCCCCGTGGGAATAGAACCCACAACCCTGGCGTTTCGCACACCATGCTGGCGTTGCAAACACCATGCTCTACCAACTGAGCCACAGGGAAGGCCACAGGATACCACACCTTCCTCTCTGCTGTTCCGAGGCCAGTGTGCCATTGATACACTCACTCAGTGGCTTCTCTCTATCCACGGCCTGTATGTCCATGAGCCCGGGCAGGTTGCTGCGTACGGTGATGGTGTTGGCGCCGGTGGTTTTGTCAGCCCGCTGTATGCTGCGGCTCTGCCAGTCAGTCCAGTAGATGTGTGGTCCTAGTAGGGTCAGACCGTACGGGTGCTGAACCGGGGATACCAGGGTATGGCGGTTCTGCCCGTTCAGGTCTGCCGCCTCGATGCGCTACGGGAGGGAAAAACTTTGTTAATTCACTGACTCAATAGGCCGGTTTTCCAGACACAGAATAAGCCTACAGTGGGGGAAAAAAGTATTTGATCCCCTGCTGATTTTGTACGTTTGCCCACTTACAAAGAAATGATCAGTCCATAATTTTAATGGTAGGTTTATTTGAACAGTGAGAGACAGAATAACAACAAATAAATCCAGAAAAACACATGTCAAAAATGTTATAAAATTATTTGCATTTTAATGAGGGAAATAAGTATTTGACCCCTCTGCAAAACATGACTTAGTACTTGGTGGCAAAACCCTTGTTGGCAATCAGAGGTCAGACGTTTCTTGTAGTTGGCCACCAGGTTTGCACACATCTCAGGAGAGATTTTGTCCCACTCCTCTTTGCAGATCTTCTCCAAGTCATTAAGGTTAAGGTTTCCAGGCTGACGTTTGGCAACTCGAACCTTCAGCTCCCTCCACAGATTTTCTACGGGATTAAGGTCTGGAGACTGGCTAGGCCACTCCAGGACCTTAATGTGCTTCTTCTTGAGCCACTCCTTTGTTGCCTTGGCCGTGTGTTTTGGGTCATTGTCATGCCGGAATACCCATCCACGACCCATTTTCAATGCCCTGGCTGAGGGAAGGAGGTTCTCACCCAAGATTTGACGGTACATGGCCCCGTCCATCGTCCCTTTGATGCGGTGAAGTTGTCCTGTCCCCTTAGCAGAAAAACACCCCCAAAGCACAATGTTTCCACCTCCATGTTTGACGGTGGAGATGGTGTTCTTGGGGTCATAGGCAGCATTCCTCCTCCTCCAAACACAGCGAGTTGAGTTGATGCCAAAGAGCTCCATTTTGGTCTCATCTGACCACCACACTTTCACCCAGTTGTCCTCTGAGTCATTCAGATGTTCATTGGCAAACTTCAGACGGGCATGTATATGTGCTTTCTTGAGCAGGGGGACCCTGCGGGCGCTGCAGGATTTCAGTCCTTCACGGCGTAGTGTGTTACCAATTGTTTTCTTGGTGACTATGGTCCCAGCTGCCTTGAGATCATTGACAAGATCCTCCCGTGTAGTTCTGGGCTGAATCCTCACCGTTCTCATGATCATTGCAACTCCACGAGGTGAGATCTTGCATGGAGCCCTAGGCCGAGGGATATTGACAGTTATTTTGTGTTTCTTCCATTTGCGAATAATCGCACCAAATGTTGTCACCTTCTCACCAAGCTGCTTGGCGATGGTCTTGTAGCCCATTCCAGCCTTGTGTAGGTCTACAATCTTGTCCCTGACATCCTTGGAGAGCTCTTTGGTCTTGGCCATGGTGGAGAGTTTGGAATCTGATTGATTGATTGATTGCTTCTGTGGACAGGTGTCTTTTTTACAGGTAGCAAGCTGCGGTTAGGAGCACTCCCTTTAAGAGTGTGCTCCAAATCTCAGCTCGTTACCTATATAAAAGACACCTGGGAGCCAGAAATCTTTCTGATTGAGAGGGGGTCAAATACTTATTTCCCTCATTAAAATGCAAATTAAAAAAAAATCTATTTATAACATTTCTGACATGCGTTTTTCTGGATATTTTTGTTGTTATTCTGTCTCTCACTGTTCAAATAAACCTACCATTAATATTATAGACTGATCCTTTCTTTGTCAGTGGGCAAACATACAAAATCAGCAGGGGATCAAATACTTTTTTCCCCCACTGTAGTCCTGGATTTTAAAAACAATTTCAATGAAGATTCTCCATTCTTCTTCTCCAATAAGAACACAGATTGTCATTTCAGTGGCAAAATGCTTTTGCTATGGTGTGTCCTACTTTAAACATGACCCAGCTGTGGAACAAAAGCCTGCAGTCTGTAGCTCTCAGGATTGGTTGACCTCTTGCTTTAGCTTTTCGGACAGGGTGACTGACCTCTGTGTGCGCGTCAGCCCACAGTAGCTGTGAGCCGGCACTGTCAACGGCCAGTCCGTTAGGCCAGCCTAGGTTGTTACTGATCAGAACCAAACGGTCCGAGCCATCCATCGCTGACCGCTCCAGCTTAGCATGCTCCCCCCAGTCTGTCCAGTACATATACCTGGAGGAGAGAGAGAGAGAAATGAATGTCGCACTGGAAGTCGTTAGAAGACTGACAAAGGAGGGCTAACTATTTCCCAATCTAGGCTGTTTAGAAAGTAAATTCATGGGGTGTAATTCACGACGGGTCAACTTTTATTGACCTGCAAACAAAAATACCTAAAACACACAGGAACTAACTCTCTCACAAGAACTAACAGTCTGCATATGATTATTCAGTACATTGATAGTAAAAATTACATTTTAATTTAAGAACAAGTGCAATATCAGCACTTTGAGCTAAACACACTGCTGTGCACAGTGTACCTGTTAGCCAAACTCTAACTCCTTACCCCATCTCGTGGTAGAGGGCGATGGCTCGCGGGCTGTCCAGGTTCTGCCAGATCAGAACCTTCCTCATGGAGCCGTCCAGGTTGGCCACCTCGATCCGGTTCGTTCCGGTGTCAGTCCAGTAGATCTTTCGACCCACCGCATCCACCGCCAGACCATCAGTGGTCATCAGACCTGGAGAGCGAGAGAAAACAAGAGGAAGGAAAATAAATAAATAAAGAGTGGAAGAAAGGAGCGAATGAGAAAGTTAGGGAGAAGTGAGGATTAGAGGAAGTGTGAGAGAAAGGAGATAAGGGTATGTAGAAGAATAGAAGCTGAAATATTTCAGTGCTACAGGTAATTTGTTTTACAATATAGATGAATATTCCTCTGTAATACAGCAGATAGTACTAGGCTAGTGTCTTTTTTTGTCTATCTGTAATATGATTCAGATACTGTATGTTTTGATTTATGAAATAAAGTTCATTGATTATTTCCCTCACCTGTAGCGATGATATCCTCATGAGCCGTCCCATTGATGTTAGCTCTACTCACCTTCTTCAGTGTGCTGTCTGACCAGTACACTTTACCTGCAGGGGGCAGTAGACACACACACATCAAGGTTAAAAGACATACTGTTAGTCACTGTTAGTCACTGTTCCTCCTTCACTGTTCCTCCTTCAGAGGACATACTGTTAGTCACTGTTCCTCCTTCAGAGGAGGAAGGGGAGGATCATCCTCCTCAATGAAGTTCATAAAAATTGAAATAGTGAAGCATTAAAAAGTCATCCATTATAGATAAAAGTATACTAACTATATTTACGTCACCAGTGACGTGAATATTGTTAGTAGAGTTTTTAATTAATAGTTTTAATAATTAATAGTTTTAATAATAATTTAAAACACACTGCTTTGCAATGAAGGTCTACAGTAGCCTCAATAGTACTCTCTGGGGTAGTACCATGGTTTAGCCGGAGGACAGCTACAGTAGATTCCGTCCTCCTCTGGGAACACTGACTTCAATTCCAAATCTAGGAGGCTCATGGTTCTCACCCCCTTCCATAGACTTACACAGTAATTATGACAACTTCTGGAGGACGCCCATGAACCTATCAGAGCTCTTGCAGCACGAACCGACATGTTGTCCAGCCAATCAAAGGATTAGAGAACAAATATATTTCTTCATAAATGAAGGAGAAGCGAGCTAGCTATATTTTGTTGTATTTTTTTTTCACTTTCTCAGCTAATGAATGCAGCTAGCTAGTTTAGCCTACTCAAACACCCGGCTCAAACAGAGAGGGATGCTATGTTAGCTTGCTGGATATGGTTATCCAACACTGGAACTCTTCCAAATCAAGATAAGCTTTTGGTTTTATAAATGTATTGCAACCGGGGCTCGCCAGCGTAACTGCTAAACTGCGTGATTGTAGCAGGTTTACTAACGCGTTAGTTCTATGTTGACTATGACATTAGCTAATATGGTGACAACGATGTAGACTGTGTGTACCGATTAGCGTTAATGGTATGAAGGTTTGGCTTGGAAAGGTTTTTTCGCCTGGTCACAGACAACTAATGTGTTGTGCAATGAAGTCCACAAGTGAAGGGAAAAGGAGACAGGAAGACAGCGTAAATGAGAGAAAGAACTTTACAACGAGCAAAGTGATCATGCTGTTTGTATGTGGCTGCTATGAAAGTGAACTGTGTGTGCGGGTGATCAGGGGTGTATTCCCTCTGCCGATTCTGTTGAAAAATGTTTCTTAAACAGAAGCAAACAGAACGAAACGGGGATCAACATACCTGAATTTGTCCAATAGAAACTCTCGTTTGCAACTGCTGGACAAATGATTACACCCTAGATCAGCTAGATGTAGGGAAGAGTGTGCAAGGCAGTATTGAATGCGTCATTCACTGTCTGTCACCTTGATTACTAAAACATTTATCTCGACCTATGTGTGGTAAACTTTATTCGTAGGATACGTTGTAGAAACCTCATGATGGCTATTGGTAACATTTTTGTATCATGTAGTAGCCTTAACCTATGATGTTAAATTGAGCTGGATGAATGAAATATGAATGACAGTCATCCAATATGCTGTAATAGAAATAAGGCCGTGCTCATTGAAAAAATATTTTGCTCCCTCATCTTAAATGGCACCGACCACCACTGGTGCACATTCAGATCACAATTAAAAAATGACACTTTTTTGTCAAAGGACACTGATGATGAAGCCCTTTCGGGCGAAACGTCTAGTCTGAAAGATTGAATACATTTTATTTATTTTTACTGCAAAACCTAAGTGCAGACCTTCCTCATTTTCCTGTTCATACCACACTGAGATTACAGAAAAGCTGAAACACACGCACAGACGCACACACATACACACCCTCTTTAGGGTCCACTCCGATGGCGATGGTGTTTTTCATGGATCTGTTGACAGCCAGCACCACATCAGCAAAGTAGGGGATGTCCAGAGAAACCATCCTGATATCAGTCCGCCGTGCAAAGATCAGGAAACTACTCATCCCTACAACCAAGACACAGCACTGTCAGTATGGAGAGTACAGGTTATGGAATAAAACCACCTTATATTTTGGAATATGATGAGGTTATACAGTTGAACTAAGCTTATGATACATTTGTAAGTGATATTCTTTAAGAATCAACGGGCTGTAAATACTGTATCGCAGCTTGGGTCTTGATGGTGAAGGTAGTAATTAAAGGAATGTCAGCAGTAACGTTTTCAAGATAGACAGTACAAAGAAAAGAGTGTTACGATAATGCAAAACACATTATTATCACAGTAAGATTTTTACTGAAAGTGCTCCATCTTGAAAACTTTACTGCTGACATGCACACTTGTTGGGACCATATCAACAGCGTACTAATGAACAAAATACTAAACTATGTTTTTTTTCTCTCCTTTAAATCAAGATGAGATAATATTTTTTTAATATTAATCAACCATTGTTATCAATCTACTTGTGGTATCTTGGAAGACACTGTTTATTTACATCAATATCTCTGTAGTTAATTGTTTAAGGTGATGAGATATATGGTATAGTGTTGTTTTTGTTCTTGTTTTTTTTAACCTTTATTTTACCAGGTAGTCATACTGAGACCAAGGTCTCTTTTAAAGAGCCCTGAATTTCAGAAAATACAAAATGCAACAGAAACAGAACAAGGTCATAAAACATAAACAAATTCATCAGTAATAAGGTCCTCAATCAGGTGTCTAAAGTGCCCCGGAGGCACCAAAACATACAATGCACCATGGGTTGTTGTACAATGGATATTGGTAGTATAATAATATTATATTGATGCTATGCTACCGTGTGTGCAGGTCTTTCCGTCCAGCTGAAGGTTGATGCCAGTAGGACAGGTACAGCTGGAGCCTTTTGTCAGTGGAGCCAACAGACACAGGTGACTGCAGCCCCCATTATTCACCGCACAAGGTGTCCGTACTAGAGAGTGAGGGACAGAGGGGGGAGAGAAAGCAATATATAATTATTCAACATGAAAACGTAAGATGATAGTATATGTAGCCCACTTACAAACTATTGCAACAATGACATATATGTCTCATTCAATTAACAGTTGAGAGTTTAAAAATGATCTCAAACACAATTTAACCGGGCGCCCCAGACTAGAGCCTCCATGGCCATGGGGTCTGTGCAGCAGGCTGAACGTTTGACATCCCTACTTATCAGTGCTGCTTCAGCCTGGTATGAGCCCCAGGTGCTTTTTGCCCTCTGAACCACGTATCTAGGATCAGTTTACCTGGCCCCTAATCCCGCTAGTGACAGGGAGGGACACTGGACCTGGTGTTGTGGGTGGAGGTCTAGTATCTTGTAAAAAAATACTCAGAGGGCCAACAGGGCACGTACACACATGCACACGCACGCACACACACGCACACACACACACACACCGGTGGTGCGGTAGCGGTGGAACATATGAATATCCATGAGGTTCTCCAGGTTTTCGGCGAGTGTCTGTCGTCCCAGGCCAGTCATTTTGTTGGCACACTGGATGCTCTTGGACTGCCAGTCTGTCCAATAGAGCTTCTCCTCATGCAGAGTCAGCCCAAAGGGGTGGGGCAACTGACTGCCAATCAACACCTGGACACCAATGGAGGGGAGAGGGGCGGGGGAATAAAAATATTAGCCAGTCTTCTGATTCACAGAGTAAAAAGTCTCACTTGATTAAATACCCATCCAACATACAAAAATAGGTTGAAAATAAGCTAAAACTTGTAAAGACTATCCCTTCAAGACCACCTCACCTGTCTGTCTGAGCCGTCAAAGTTGCCAAACTCGATGGTCTTCATCCCGGCGTCGGCCCAGTACAGGCGCTGTGTTTGGTAGTCAATTGCCAGTCCGTTAGGCCATGTCAAGTTGGAAGAGATGATGACGATACGGCTGGATGCGTCCATCCCTGCCTGCTCTATCTTAGGACTCACACCCCAGTCTGTCCAGTACATATATCTATGGTACTCAGGGAAAATCATGCATCAGTAACCTGTACATGTATGTGGTATGCACAATTCATCTGTACACTGTATGTTCAGATTAGGTGTCTGTGGTAAACAACAAAGTCCATGCAGTGCTAACTTTTTGGGAGGACACTATTGGACTGCTGGAAAAAAAGGTGTGTTTACACGCTACTCTGTAAACTACTTTCAGAGGTGTCATTGGACATCTGACGCCTGATATTGACCCTTGACCTCTGACTCACCCTCCAATTGGGTCAACCACGATGTCCCTGGGTCGGTCAAGATTCTCCCAGATCAGAACGGTACGCATGCTGCCGTCTGCATTAGATACCTCGATACGATCTGTACCTGATCTCACACACGCACACACACAAGCACGCATACACTCACACAATTAATTATTGTTTGTACAACAAATTACTCAATAAAGACTGGTCAATAAAGACTTCCTGTTAGTCTATAGCTGACATGATACACAGTGGTACAAACTTCAGTTTGTACCACTACCCTTTAGTAATTTAAATCTAGAACACGGGAACAGTTAAGGTTTCTTACCTGCGTCGGTCCAGTAAAGTTTGTTGGTCACCCAGTCAATAGCCAGACCGGCTGGACTTTCCAAACTGGTGTCCACCACCACCTGACACACACAATAACAACTAATTTCAATACAGTACAGTAACTTAATTGAAATACTCCCCCATAGCGACAAAGTCAAACAGCTGTAAAATGAACTGTGATACCAGACTCTCATCAATAGGTGGCGACATTTGGTTAAAAGTAAAGTGCAAGGGACTTTTCTCAATACTCTGATCTCATCAGCTAAAACGATTCCCCCAAACAATTGTATCTTACCAAGGATTAGACCAAACATCCACCACTATTACTGTTTTCTTCTCTATTACTAGCTATTTTACTTGTAATGATCTTGATGGGTGGTTGTCTCACTTACTTTAGTTGAATGCACCTTCCATTGTACAACAAGTGGCTCTAGATAAGAGCATCTGCTAAATGACTAACTAATATGGGAAATAATATTGTGAAGAACTGACCTCCTGCCTTGAGCCGTCCCATTGGGCGCGGTTGATGGAGTCGGTGGTGACGTCCGTCCAATAGATGAAGCCCTCCTCGGCGTGCCAGTCCAGTGCCACGGCGTTGCGTACGTCGGCCAGCGGGATGACATCATCCGACATGTCCTCGGTGTCGAAGCTGATTCGTCGGATGTCCGTCCTTCGGGCAAAAAGCAGGAACTTGTCAAGACCTGATCAAAGACCAAAGGTCTTCTGTCAGTGCTCTAGGTTTAACAACGGGGTCATCACAACACACAACACACACCAAGGAACCTAACTAAACTAACACATGCTACTAAAGGGCAATTTTGCCACCTTTCAACCTCATATTCATTATCTCCAGCACCAAACTAGTGTCTACATATGTGAAAACAGCTAGGTAAGAAGAAAGGTCCTAAAAATGCTACTCTGTGACTTCACAGGGTAGGATTAAAAGTAAGAAAAACTGTGATTTTCAAAACCTTTAACGAGCTTCTAGCAATGTTTTAACTTTATTTTTTTCTATAAAACACAAAAATATGCAATTTTCACATATGTAGACACTGGTATTGTGCTGGGGATAATGAAAATTAGTTTTAAAAGTGGTGGAGTTGCACTTTAACATTAGCTAACTGGACTGAAAATGTAATTAGCAAACATTGAGTTTATATTTAGAATAAAGATATGCCTAAATGGACACAAAAATATTTACAACTCTAAATAATCACATTGAAATGTAAACAAATATTCTAGCATTCTACCTAGAGCGTGTTCTTGTAGGCCAGTAAGTATACTCACTCAGGGCACAGTTATGCTGGTCCACTTTCTTGAAGCCCGTGGGGCAGTCGCATGTATAGGTCTTGTTGCCAGGGAGACAGAGGTGGCTGCAGCCCCCGTTGTTGGTCCCACATCGGTTACGCCCACCTGGAGAAGAGGGGAGGGGGGAGAGGTTAAAAGCACTCTGTGAGTGAGTGTGCAGGTGTGTTACTGACTAACAGAGTGCATCTGTGGGTGGTGTGTGTGTGTGTTTGTATGTGTGTGTGAGTGCGTTTGTATGTGCACGAAGGAGCATGTGTGTGTATTAGATTGGATGTGCGTTCATGCATGCGTATCAGTGTGTGTTTGTGTCTGACTGACCTGCGGGCTGTCTCTGCGGGTGCAGTGTGTGTATATCCATGGGGAAGTGCAGCTTGTTTCTGATTATCTCCTGGTTCTTGCCCGTGAACTTGTTGGCACTGTTGATGCTCTTGGTGTGCCAGTCTGTCCAGTAAAGGCTATCCTCAAATACCGTGATGGCAAATGGATGGGGCAAGCCTGGATGGAGAGAGTTAGACAGTGTATTTAAAGAAGCATATGTTGTCTTTATTACTGAAACACAAGAACAACATTGGAACATTCTCATTGACCCTTTAAAGGAATTAGACCAAGTGGTATAGAATGAGGGGGGGTTACATGATTTCAAACAACAAGCACCCATTGGAGCAGCAACTAAATCAACACACAGCCACACACAAATCCCTAAACAGTTCCTCCACAAACTAAAACAAAACACCAAATAAAACCAATCTGGAGTAAAGGAACAATTATGTTCAAAGCAAAATAGCACAAAGTTGGACAAGATCTGATTCCTCACACCATTAAATGAGGACGAGTTAATGTTGTTGTCTTTTCAATTGTGTCCCCTATTGTATTCAGCCTTAATCAGAGCTGGTTGGAGTTAGCCTGTTTCTTATTAGCCACTCGCTAATGACATAAGCTTTGGGAGTTTAGTGCTAGCTCTATAGATTTCTTCTGAGAAGAAGTCCCTGTTTGACTACTTGAAGAAAGGAGGGAGGGATTGATCAAAGAAAGGAAGGAAGGGAACAATGATTTGGTCGTTTAAATAGGGCCACAGTCTTTGGTGTAGAACATATGTGGAACACTTCCATACCATTGTCCCTCTATTCATTCATTAGCCCAGCTGAAGTGGCCCTATTGGCCAGATTGCCTACATTTTTGGCGAAGCACAGAGAACCTCAGAGAATTCTTAATACGCTCAACTGATGGATGGAAAGAACATCGTTTTTCCCCTTGTTTATTTCTGTTGGTGGTGCACAGTTTGTGGTGAGCTTGCTGCCATAAAGGTCTTACACAGGTCTAGTATTTTATACCAGGGTTTTACAGTGGGGTGTAACTGAAGAGTGGTGAAAGACCAAACCTGGGGAGAGAGGATTAGATATTACCTAACTCTTAATGTAAACGAATATTCAGATACATACTTAAAGTATCATACCCCTCAGAAAAAAACAAAATAACATTAGCTTCAGGGAAAGATTGGTATTTTTCGCTTTCTCTCCTGTTTCTCCATCTGTATATCTTTTTCTTTAGGTCTCCAGGTGTGTGTAAGATGATACTTGGTGTGTGTGTTACTGATGTTATCTTCAAGGAGACACATGGTTAGACATGAGTGTGAAGGGGAGTCAGAGTTGGGTTGACGCTCTCCTCTCTCTTTCAAGGGCAGCTAGCAGGAACACTGGTGGTATGTGGGCCTACTCTCTCTTTTCTGTCTCTGGTCTAAGGGACAGCTGGGCCAGCAGCTGTAAGGCAACAGGGAATCTTCCATGGGGGTCTACCCTCCACCCACATGTAACCTCTCCCCTCTCTGTCCCCACTCTTCTCCTTATCTCCCTCACTCGCTCTATTGTCTCTTTCTCTGTCTCTCCCCTACCTCCTTTTCACCCCCCACCCTCCAAAAAAGCCCACATTTTCATCCCTCTCTGTCCCCACAACATCCCTCGCTATACGCCCCTCTCCTATTGTCTTCTTTACTGCCCACCCCGACCTCGCCCCCGAAGGTGCACAGGTGTGCTCAGAGGATAAGGGTGTCACCCACATCACTCACCAAATACCATGACAAAGGACTGGCATGTCTCCAAATGTTTCTCAAACGACCACACACACAGAGATGCACACATACACACAAAAAAAGGCATGCATGTGTGCACAAACACACACAGGCACACACACAGGCACACACACACAGGCACACACAGGCACACACAGGCACACACAGGCACACACAGGTACACACAGGCACACGTCCCATTTGTTCTGCCTGTTGTCTGAGCAAACAGAGGGCCTAGTGGAGGTACAGGGCAATTACAGGTTTTTATCCCGAGAGCACACATCAATAAAGGCTGCTCACACAGGGCTGGACAGGTACCCTCTACACCCCTGTCCTCCTCCCCCTATCACCCCTCACGCACCCCTCCTCTTCTAATCAAACACTCACACAGGGCAGTGGGCAACCCTCCTTTTCCTCTCCTAAAAGACATTCCTTCTATTCTCCCCTCCACTAAAGCCACTTCTTCTTGTTTGTAGCTGATAGGAGTTGAACCAGGTGTGGTCATTCGCTGTAATAGCCCATCCATGACAAGGATCGACGAGTTGTGCGTTCCGTGATGCCGTGCTGCACACCACTGGTGTACTGCACCATTATTTGTCAGTTTGTGGCTCGCCTGTTAGCGTGCACGATTATTGCCATAGTCCTTCGACCCCCCTCATCACAAGCTGTTTGATGGAAGTTTTTTGTTTGTTGCACCATTCTCAGTAAACTCTAGACACTGTCGAGCGTGAAATGCCCAGGAGGGCGGCTGTTTCTGAGATACTGGATCCAGCGCGCCTTGCACCGACGATCATACCACGCTCAAAGTTGCTTAGGTCACTCATTTTTCCTATTCTAATGTGATTAAATAATTAAGACAGACAAATGACTCAAGAGGGAGCCAGAGATCAAGATAGCCTAACCAGAAGAAAAAAAAAACTGTTTCCGACCCTCCTCCTTCAGCTACTGCTGGCCTTTGCAGATTCTGCCATTAAGCTCCTGATGTTGCCGGTAATAGGCTACACCAGGGGTCGTAACCTTTTCCATTTGGAGTACATAATAAACTCGCCGACCAGTTTATTAGGTACAGTGAGTCAGTGTGGCCGTGGCTTGTTCTGTAAAGCATGCAGGCAGACGGGCATCGAGGCTAGGGCTGATCTATCACCTCTGTTTTTAGATGGACACTGAGGAGGACCTCCACTCCTGTCTCCCTTTGTTACGACCGAGTGCTGTTCTACACCGCTTCAAGACTGTTTGATTTGCCTCTGCAGAGCTGGAATTCTCTCTGCCCAGTTGGAATACCAAGCGGAATTGTGGCTGTGGCGAAGCTAATGGCTGTGTCCCAAATCACACCCTATTCCCTACATTGTCCACTACTTTTGACCAGATTCCTATGGGGGAATTAGGGTGCCCTATATAGGGAATATGGTGCCATTTGGGACGAAGCTCATGGCTCCCGCTCTCCCCATAAACAGAGGGCAGCTCAGCTTTGATTTCCAGATTGGGTGAGCCAGCAACGCTAGGCCCAATCAGCAGGCCGGGGGGGGAGGGTGGTGGGTGAAGTGTGTCAGGAGTGGTGATGATCCACCGAACACTGATCTGCACTTGTCATAATGTCATATCTCCCACGGTCTCACACACACACTAGCACGCACAATCACCCACACCCTTGGTTCCAAGTCACAATATTTATGCATTCATTGCTGTGTGGATGTGAGTGTGCTGTTTTTTTGTGCAATTTAACGATCATACCACGCACACTCTTCCCCACAAGGTATGACAGAGGAGCACTAGTTTTCCTCATCTATATCATTGCTGTTTGAACTATCTGATTGCTCATTTATTTTTGTATTTATTTATTTCCACCAAAGAAAACAAGTGATAGACAGCAATACAGATTTTTATTTTTAAATAATGTGTGTGCACGTGTGGTTGGAAGCCCAAGGGCTTATATGAAAACCACCCCACCAAAAAAAAACTATATACAATACATAAGTAAAAAAAAAACAAGGTTTGTTAAAACTAATTATAAATGTATAAATTCATTGATAGTAATCATGAGAAGAAAAAAAATATATATATACATATATATGTTTGTTTTGTTTAAATGTGTGTGTGCATGTGAGTGTGTGAGAGTTATGCTATATGTAGGAGATGACTAAGTAGTTTTGTTCATCAGGCTGACCTCCAGACTTTACTTGAAGTTAGTTATTGAGGGATGATGATGTTTTGGCAATGTGAAGATAAGAATCCCAGAGTATGGTACCTCTATATCTGATAGAGAATTGACTATGTGAGATGTGGCAGTGGGGAGGATGAAGTGTCGTGCGTTATATAGATGGTTTTCAGAATTAACCTGGAATAATCCATTGAAGGTTTTAGGTAAACTGTCTGGGAGGTATGACTATTTGTAGATAAAAGTGCATAATTGGTGTACTTTAATGTCGTAAATAGACAAGATATAGAGTTTTTTTAACAAAGGTGCAGAGGAGTAATTTGTGTAGGTAGGAGCAATGTTCCCTCTAAGCTGTGTGCGTGCGTGGGCGCAGAAGAAATATGAGCCTGCACAGAGCAGGCACGAGATTCAACTTCGAGATTCAACTTCACTTCAACTTCGCTCTACTGTGGGAATTGTTATCGAATCTATGCAATATTAGCCACTTTCAATGTAATATACCAAAATAAAATGATCTACGCAAGATTTCGTATACAAAACTAACTGTGCAAGCGATTTTCTTGTAGGCAGAGTGCATTGGAATAGGATTCTACTGCACTGACAGGCAAGACTCAGGCCCATACTCTACACAGACCAGTGTGTCATAACCAATCAGAGCTACAGTAGGCCTATATGCAAATAGCCATTGCCATATATGGATCTGTACAATTCACTTTGAACTGGACTGTGTTTAGGCTACAGTATGAGCGGTCATGAATAGATGCGCTTGTTTTGAGATCAGTGAGAGCTGCATGTAGCCACATGTTCATATTCTTTGCTAGTGAGTGAGTTATTACCCGAGTTATTGCTAATTTCTAGTCAACAATTTGGGAGTGGTTGCTTCCAACAAGAGCACAAAATGTGTGCATTTCTAGCCATCTTTGAAAAGCTAGTCAGGTAAAGAGCTTTTTTATGTCTTAAAGGGGAAGTGATGTATTTTGACACGGTCTTGAATAAGATAAGTACCCAATAGGCAGAACGTAGCATAATTTGTCTGATTCTCTGTAATAATGGTATGGGAATAATAATGAATTTTATTATGTAGAGTGGTTTCTTCCATCAAACATTTTCAGTCACCTTCTTGTCTGAAGGACAAGTGGATAAAGCAGGTTAATGTCAAGCCCTGCATGTTTTTTTTCTCCAAAAGTCTCATGGAATGTAGGTATTGAACATGACACATTGGCTGCTATTGTAGGCTGAATGATAGAACAGCTATTTTCATGTTAAAATGTTACGGGGTGCGTTTTCCTACATTGTTTTTTAAGGTAGGCCATTCTGGTAGGCCTACATTATGATCAAATAGCCACAGTAGCCTACTTGACCACTTAAAACTGTAACTTAAAGTGGGTATAACCTCAGTGTTCACACTAAACATGCGCAGGACTTTGCACAACATTTTCACAACTTTCAAGTTTGCGCTCAGTGCCGAAACAAATTTGAGGGAACATTGGGTAGGAGGCATATGTACTGGCCCAGACAATATTATATAAATAAGATATGGGTAAAGTAATCTATTGTATAAAGTTAGGAAGCAAGCTTGATGAACCAAATCACTAATCTTTCTGATGATACCAACAGATTTTATCAATTTGCATCGGACAAATTGAATATGATCTTTCCAGGATAACTTTCATCAATTAGAACTCAGAGGAATTTAGTGGATGTGACTGGTTCCATTTAATTCACAATTTTTTTTTTTACAATATGTATTATTCTTACTAGTGAATACAATAAAGTTGGATTTTGTTATATTTAAAGATAATTTGTTTATCTGGAACCATTCAGAAAATATGACTTCATTAATTAGTGAGATAAAATTCTTGTGTGATAAAATCAAATTGGTATCATCAGCAAAGAAAATGGGAAGTACAGTAGAAAACACAGCAGCAAGGTCATTGACATAGATTAGAAATAACAGGTCTAATTATTGAACCATGTGGCACGCCACAGGATATCTTGGCCCTGGTAGATGCACAGCTCTTTGCATAAACATATTGATCTCTATCATAAACTTAACTATATAGCCAATTATATGTATAATCATGAAAACCGTAATTATGCAATTTAGAAAGTAATATTTCATGATCAACCGTGTGAAACACTTTGGATAAATTTCAAAAAGATGCCGAGAGCGTATTCATTGTTGTTCAGGGCTGTAAAGATTTTATCCACAATGATGACAATTTATGTTTTTTAGTTCAGTTATTGTTAATAATTGTCAGTTACACGATTATATGATTATTGTGCCCGCCCTACTCCGCTATACTTTCTCTTTTCTGCATCATCTGCTAAGGCCACTTTCTATCACTATCAATTTCAAGCTTCTGCCTCCAACCCAGGGAAACACTTCTCCAACCTCCGTAATCCTCTTTGCAAACAACTTTGTCAACCACTTTGAAAAAAGACGGCTGACGACGTCCACTCCTCATTCATGAGCCCAGGGATCCCACTCACACAGAACTACCTTAGGCCTTGACCTCTTTCTCCCCTCTCTCCAGATGAAATCCTGCGACTAATGATATCCGGCCGCCCAACAACCTGCCCACTTGAGCCGATCCCCTCCTCCCTTCTCCAGACCATCTCTGGAGATATTCTCCCGTTCACCACTTCCCTCATCAACTCATCCCTGACCACTGGCTGCGTCCCCCCTGACTTCAAAATGGCCAGTCGCTTCCCTCCTTAAGAAACCAACACTTGACCACTGACTTCAAACTACAGACCGGTATCCATTCTTTCTTTTGTTTCCAAAACACTTGAGCGTGCTGTCTCTGACCAACTCTCTTGTTATCTCTTTCAGAACGATCTTCTTGACCCTAACCAGTCAGGCTTCAAGACGGCTCATTTAACTGAGATCACTCTCCTCTGTGTCACAGAGGCTCTCTGCTATGCCAAAGCTGACTCTCTTCTCTGTTCAAATTCTCCTAGATCTATCCGCTGCCTTTGACACTGTGAACCATCAGATCCTCCTCTCTCAGAGTTGGGCATCTCAGGCTCTGCACACTCCTGGATTGCATCCTACCTGGCAAGTCGCTCCTACCAGGTGGAGAGGATCTGTTTCTGCACCAAGTGCTCTCACTTCTGGTTTCCCGCAGGGCTCAGCTCTAGGCTCTCTCCTCTTTTCTCTATACACCAAGTCACTTGGCTTACTCATATCCTCACATGGTCTCTCCTATCATTGTTATGGGGATTACACTCAAATACTCTTCCGTTACCCCCCTTCTGACACCCAGGTGGCGACACGCATCTATGCGTGCCTGGCAGAGATCTCAGCTTGGCCCACCACCTCAAACTCAACAAAACGGAGCTACTCTTCCTCCCGGTGAAGGCCTGTTTGCTCCAAGTCCTCTCCATCACAGTTGACAACTCCACAGTGTCCCCCTCCAAGAGTGCAAAGAACTTTGGCGTGACCCTGGACAACATCCTGTTGTTCTCTGCAAACGTCAAAGAAGTGACTTGCTCCTGCAGGTTCATACTGTACAACATCCGTAGAGTACGACCTTTCCTCACACAGGAAGTGTTGCAGGTCCTAATCCAGGCATTTGTCATCTGTCGTCAGAGACCTGGCAGTGTGTTGCCAGGACAAGAACCTATCCCTCAATGTGAGCAAGACAAAGAGCTGATCGTGGACTACAAGAAAAGGTGGGCCGAACAGGCCCCCATTAACATCGACAGGGCTGTAGTGGAGTGGGTATAGTTTCAAGTTCCTTGGTGTCCACATCACCAAGAACTATCATGGTCCAAACACACCAAGACAGTTGTGAAGAGGGCAAGACAACAACTTTTCCCCCTCAGGAGACAAAAAGTTTTGGCATGGGTCCCCAGATCCTCAAAAAGTTATACAGCTACACTATCAAGAGCATCCTGACCGGTTGCATTTCCACCTGGTATGGCAACTGCTCGGCATCTGACCGTAAGGCACTACAGAGGGTAGTGCGTACGGCCCAGTACATCACTGGGGCCAAGCTTCCTGCCATCCAGGACCTATATTCTAGGCAGTGTCAGAGGAAAGCCCATAAAATTGTCAGATTCCGGTCACCCAAGTCATAGACTGCTCTCTCTGCTACCGCACAGTAAGCGGTACCGGAGTGCCAAGTCTAGGACCAAAAAGCTCCTTAACAGCTTCTACCCCCAAGCCATAAGAATGATGAACAATTAATCAAATGACCCCCCCCCCCCCCCATTTGTTTTTACATTGCTGCTACTCTCTGTTTATTATCTATGCATAGTCACTTTACACCTACCTATATGAACAAATTACCTCGACTAACGTGTACCCCCGCACATTGACTCGGTACCTGTACACCCTGTACATAGCCTCGTTATTGATATTTTATTGTGTTACATTTTATTTTAGTTTATTTGGTAAATATTTTCTTAATTCTTTCTTGAACTGGTTAAGGGCTTATAAGTAAGCATTTCACGGTAAGGTCTACACCTGTTTTATTCGGCACCTTTTACAAATAAAGTTTGATTGGAATTGTGAGAGTGTGTGTGTATGAATGGCGGGTAACAACCCAATTGCACATTAGATGACGCTTTGGCAGTATGGATGAGGCTAGTATGTTGATATTTATTGCTTACTGCATATGTTTTTACTAAACAATATATGATTAGTACACAGTATGCACTTTTATTAAGCTGTAGGCAAGAACAATTTCAAACATGGCCTGTGTGTGTGTCTGTGTTTGGTTCTCTGGTGTCCTTACCTTGGCTGATGACGGCCTTACGGTTCCGTCCGTCAAGGTCAGCTCTTTCGATGACGTGATGCTTGGCGTCCACCCAGTACATACGGTGCCCGGCGTAGTCGATGGTCAGCCCGTTGGGCCAGAACAAGTGGGTGTCGGCGATGACGCGGCGGTTTGAGCCGTCCATGTTGGCATACTCGATACGAGGAGTATTACCCCAGTCCGTCCAGTAGATCTTACTGATGGGGTGGAAAAAGTCAGGGAAACTTAGGGTTAGGTTGTCATTGTCCAACAAAAAGATTGGTCACATATCATAGGACAAACACCATTCAGACCTGGGATCAAATAGTACTTGTTTTCTTTTAAATAATTTAGCTGCGCTATATTAAGTTTTCCTGGTGCAATGGAACCAATGCAGTAGTCCCATAAGTGCAAACCCCGCCCATCTGTCACTTCATGCAGGCTTATCAAACTACGTTCAAAGTATTTGAAAGAAAAAAAATACTATTTGAACCTAGGTCATTCATAGCTGTGTTATCAAATACTACTGATGTCAGCTGTTTGATGTCAGCCATTTGAATAACTTTAAAATGGAACTGATGAAGGTCACTGACACGTTCGCCATCCCGTTTCCTGTCTTTTAATAATCTATATTCCTTGGCTCTCAGCATTGATAGCCAATTTACCAATCATCCTCTCAATTAACATATACAAATTAGCTATTTGATGAGCTAAATTAGTAAATTAGTAGTTTCCTACTTTTCCATGATGCTAGAAGAGGTTTTAAAGCTTCAAACTGTCACTGTGGCATAATAGAGGCCCACCAGAGGGCAATGCCACCCTTATTTTGACGTAATTCCTGTAATTGCTTGTTTAGGTTCCACCTTCGAAGAATGACAGGCTACTTATAAATATATATTCACAAATTGCGGTGGGAAAAAACATTTTGGTGATTTCCATGTGGAGTGGCAAAACATCAACAAATAGGGAACTGACAGTTGTCAGTGTAGCTAGCTAAAATGCTAACCTTAGCAAGCTGTTATGCTAACCTTATGTTTTTTTTTTTTAACTACACCGTATTAAACTTCACCCCAGATGGAAACAAGTATCATTGACCTCGCCATCTATTGTTATTTCCAAAGTTTTGGCATCTTCCACAACAGACAAGCATTTTTCTACATTGTAATGGACACAGTGTAACCTTTGGTAAGCAGGCTTCGGCAGCGGTGCAGCAAAGCCAAGTCAGCCCGTGCTCATGGTTCTCACAGGGGAAGTTAATAAATGATAGGCTATAATGATTTTGCTCATGATGCACGTTGCATCGGACACGAAACACCAATACAAATGTAACAACCGCACAACAAAATACATAAACAAGTTCCTTGAATTTTGCTTCGCGGGTGCCTGTTCATTATAGGACAGACACTTGTGGTTTAGCTGCACCAATCAAAGCAGTGAAGGGTGTTGTGAAGCTAGACTTTAGTTGTCAAAACCATTCATCTTGGGTCGACGGTGGGAGCAGGGTTGCAAAATGCAATAATATCACCCAATTATACCATTTATAAAATGGTCATATATATATATATATATATATATATATATATAGTACCAGTCAAGGCAAAGGGTGGCTGTCATCAAGGCAAAGGGTGGCTACTCAAATATAAAATAGATTTTGATTTGTTCAACACTTTTTTGGTTACTATGTGACTCCATGTGTTATTTCATAGTTTTGGTGTCTTCATTATTATTCTACAATGTAGAAAATAGCAAAAATAAAGAAAAACCCTGGAATGACTAGGTGTGTCCAAACTTTTGACTGGTACTGTATATATACACAGACTAGCAAATAGCGAAACATGTACAAAATAAGCAATGGATTATGTACATTTTCTAGTAAAAAAGTTTGCACCGCCTAATTTAATATGATCCATGGCTCAAGTGTAGGCTACAGTGAAAAGCTGTTTGGCTCAGTTGAGACATTAAGAGGAATGACTTTTCAGATGTATTAGCACATCATATAATAGGGGAAACACACGACACCCCCCATAACATCATACTTTGACTAGAACGATGACTTATTGACTTCAATTGTTGTGCAACATCATGGGTAAGCTCTTTGTTGAAAAAAAGTTAATTTCCACTTGTGGTACTGTAAGGCCGATATAAAAGTGAAATCTGCTCTATCTTATGTTAAATAGTTGTTCCAGATATAAAGTGCCAAAGTCATCTAATCCCAAGATCAAGTCCCTGGTTTATTTTCCATCAACATGAAAACTCAAGGCTGCTACTGCAACAAGCAGAGCATTTCATAAGCAAGGAAACAAATTCAGACCTGCCAACCCTGAAGAATTTTTAGCAGTTTCACTTTAGTGCTGCACCCCACTACAGCGCATGTGCGACACTCACACTGCTCAAATCATAGGCAAATGCACCTTTTTAGCCTAATAATGATGTTGGCAGAAGACTGGCTCAGTAGGAATGGTAGGCTATAGACTGCTATGGGTGCTTGGTAATTGGCTGCTCTTCAGTAGCTAACTAGAAATACGTTTAAAGTTGCACTACGCATAAATTGCTCCACCATTTCCTGGTTGCTAAAATTCTAATAGTTCGCCTAATTTCAGTTTATGTGACAAAATAAGCTAGTATAGCGTAGAGAATCATTGTACCATCTAAACCACTGTGAAATATATTTTCCATAATCACAAATATTGTCGTTTCAACTGTTTGAAGCTGGTGTACATCGCCAAAGGTAAAAGACGCAAAAACAAGACTTAAGAACAGGAAGCATAGAAATAGCACACATAGAAAAGATATACCGCTTCTTAGACTTGCCTTCAAGTAGAATGATAGATCTATAACTCACATCTCTGTGTGAATTTGGTCGGGTCGCCCAAAAAGTTACATATTGCCAACTTTAAATATACAATCAGGGCTCTCCCTAGGCATTTCTGACTAGGTCGTGCTGATGTAGGCCTAAGTTTGAGTAGGAGAGAGGTCTGGAAGTTGTGAAGTTGGAGAAGGAAATTGGAGCATTTAGCTTTTATTTTTACCTGTAACTGCCATTTACTGAAACCTTAAATGATATTAAACAATGCAGCCAACAAAGTAGTCTAGTGTGTGATCCTAAATTAAATTCAGGTGGTCTCAATGACACTTTCACATTTTTCTAGGTTAAATTTAGGGGTAATGATCATTCTAATTCATAGGTGTCTTAATGTAGAAACTCTAGTGGAAATGTAAACTGTCTTCTTAATTTGTAGCCAACTACCCATTTTGTATTAGTAACCTATCTAAGAAATAATATTGGTTATGTGCTTAACTAACACATACAATTTTGGAAAACGTATTTGGCAAACAGTCCATTCTCCATTTACCTCACACATCAGTGGTATCAACAGACGAAGTGGAGAGCTGCCAACCAGCTGCTGGGAGAAAAATAGTACTACGACTACCGGGGGCGGGGAAGGCCGGAGCGGAGCACTAGAGATTTTTTCTCCTCGTCCGAGTCCTATGATTGGTTCAGCTCCAACTTCAGACGGTTGAGTTAAAAACCACAATGTGCTCACTAGAAGTCTATTTGGTGTATTTTAGGGTAATTTTTTGTACCAGCGTACTTTGACTTGAAATTGCGTGTATGGTACACAAAATGCGTGCAGGTTGGCAGGTAGGGATAGAGAAGAGAGAGGAGAAAGAGAGAGATCCTCCTTACCCCTCTATAGGGTGCAGTGCGATGGCTCGGGGTTTCTCCATGCTCTGCCATAGGAGGACCTTGCGGTGGGTTCCATCCAGATTGGCCACCTCAATACGGGACGTCCCTGAGTCAGTCCAGTACAGCTTGTCATGGATCCAGTCTATAGCCAGACCACCTAGAGGGAGAGACCAGGGTCATGTTCATTAGGTACCAAACAGAGGAAAACGGACTGAAACAGGGAGAGACTGTCTTGACTTGTCCAATTAAAAACACCATTTTTTGTTTTCCGTTGCAAAAGTTTTAAAACATATTATGTTGCATGCCCTAAAAAACACAACCCAGGAAGTCAACAGATGGTCATTTTAAAATGTGGCAAAAGAACTAGAGCAATCTAATTATTATCTAGGGGTTATGGTTTGGGGAAAACTTTGGAGAAAAGTGTAGAAGCTAAATTCACATTTGGGATTAGAGGGCGGCAGGTAGCTTAGAAGTTAGAGCGCTGGGCCAGTAAACAAAAGATTGGTAGTTCGAATTCCTGAGCCGACTAGGTGAAACATCTGTGATCTGCCCTTGAGCAAGGCACTTATCCCTAATTGCTCCATTAACCCTAATTGCTCCAGGGTTGCCGTCAATAACAGCTGATTCCTGGCCGTGACCCCACTCTCTGAGGGTGTCTCAGCGGGAGTGGGATATGCAAAAAAACACATTTCCATTTCACACCACACACTTGTACAAGTTACACAGAACAAATATAAGCCCCCCTCTATTTTACCTTTTTGGATTAGAAAATGCCATCAATTTGTCTTCTTCAGCATGGCCAGATTGTGTTGACTAGTCATTTGTCCTAAACCTTGCATTATGACTGTTGCAGTGCTGTACATTCTATGTTGATACATGTTCTGACTGTAGTAAAACCATGTGTGGTCGTAGTTATAACTGGGCTTTCCGTTACATAATTGTGAGTGCACAGAATGTAGGATGACCACCTGTGATTGTATCCATGCTGGTGGAAACCACCTGCTATGCATTCTACCGTGTGTGTTTTGACCAGAGTTAGACCATAAATAGTAATGTGCATACCTGGACTCTCTAAGCCAGTGGAGACCACTTCCTCCACGTTGCTCCCGTTCAGGTTGGCCTTCATGATGCGGTCGAGCGTGACATCAGACCAGAAGACCAGCTCCTGGTTGTGGTGGAAGTCCAGAGCGATGGCATTTTCCAGGTTGTTCAGCAGCAGAGTGTACTCGGACCGGTGGGGCAACACCTGGCGGATGTCTATACGGTTCGCAAACAGCAGCACTGGCTCAGGACCTAATGGAGGGGTACAGAGTAGTGTAAAGAGAGGAGGGTATAGAGAGGAGGGAGGGAAAAGAAAGAGGGAGGATAGTGACAAGCAAAATGAGGGGTTAAGAGAGTGAGAGAAAGAGGGAGAGAGAGGAGAGGGTGTGGAGTGCAAGGGAGAGAGGAAGAGACAGAGAAAAACTCAGCTCTTGCAGGAAACTCCAGCCATCACTTTCAATAAGACCCAACATTAATATTAGTCAGTCAGTCAAGTACACCCCCTGGCCACTGGAACCCAAGCAGAGATGCTTGACCGGGGTTCACCAGTGATACACACCAGATTTAAGGGGTGCTGTATTGGCAATGTAGTGGACCCTAGCTCCATATCCATATCTAAATCTAGTACAGACCAGGCCTGCGTTTTAAATGGCACCCTATTGCTTTATAGTAAACCACTGTAAGATATAAGGTGGCATTTGGGATGCGCCCAAGCACTTGCTTTTCTGACCTTAAACCATGAGCTAACCTCAGCCACAGTCCAACTCCCCCAAGCTAAGCAAGGGATACGGTTACAATTAAATGCAGATGAAACATGTTTGCATGTTTTAAACACAACTATGACACATATGGGTCACCCACTACCCAGGGCAGAGTAGGGAAAATTATTTTAATTCCATACAGTCAAAACATGTTTAGGCAAACAACTTCCCCAGGCGCTCACAATCCCTCCACATATCGAAGCCAAAGGTCTTAAATTGAAAGATTGTGAGTGGACTCACCCAGCGCCTTGCAGCTGCGCTTGTCAGGCCTCAGCTCATAGCCCTGCACACACCAGCACTGGAACCCTCCCTCTGTGTTGGTACAGCCCTGGCTGCAGTAGCCCTCCTCTGCACACTCATCCACATCTGGGAACGGTCCATATAGACAGGTGGGTGGGTGGGGGAGGGATAAGAGAAAATATGATGATGCGATGTGTGCAAACACCTCAAATATATACATTTTAAATCAACTCATTATAAAATCCGGTAGAGCTCAAATACATAAAACATTTTCAGTCTCTCATCGCAAGCACACACACACGGGGTGTAGTCTCACCCTGGCAGGCCCTGCCGTCCTCCATCAGTCTGTAGCCAGTATGACAGGTACACTGGACCAGACCTCTGGCCATCTGACACTTCTGAGAACAGCCTCCGTTATTCAGGTTACAGTTGCCATCGCTGGACCGCGGGCCTACACTCAAACACACACACTTGTTAGAGAGATGTTATGATGTGGAGCCTTACAGTAGTTTCCAAATAAGTCCCCAAACACACACGGCACACCCACCCCACACCCTTCCCCTTATACAGTCAGACATAACTCACGGCAGTCCTGGTGAGGGTGTTCATCAGTCCCATCTCCACAGTCGCTGACCTCATTACAGACCTTCCTCTGGCCAATACAGCGGCCGTTACCACACAGAAACTGGTCTGGAGCACATGGAGGGGTGTCTGGTGGGGAGATAGATGGAGAAAGTTACAATGGCCTGGAAAAAAGCTGCGAAGAACAATGGACAACATCTGAAAACTCCTTTGGCAGTGTCTCAAATATCACCCCTTGGGTCCTGGTCAAAGGAAGTGAACTATATAGGGAATAGGGTACCATTTGGGATGTAGCCTCTGATTTTTGAAGGATAGACATAAAAGGCCTGTGGGGTAATGGTAACTGTTCTTTAGATTGACTGAATCTAGACTCCACACTGGGTGGGGGGGATCATCCAAAATCAAATCAAACTTTATATGTCACATGCGCCAAATACTACAAATCAAACCATATTGTATTAGTCACATGCGCCGAATACAACAGGTGTAGACCTTACAGTGAAATGCTTACTTACGAGCCCCAAACCAACAATGCAGTTAAAAAAAATACAGATAAGAATAAGAAATTAAAGTATTTAAAGAGCAGCAGTAAAATAACAATAGCGAGACTATATACAGGGGGGTACCGGTACAGAGTCAATGTGCAGGGGCACCGGTTAGTTTTTATTTTATTTTTATTTATTTCACCTTTATTTAACCAGGTAGGCAAGTTGAGAACAAGTTCTCATTTACAATTGCGACCTGGCCAAGATAAAGCAAAGCAGTTCGACAACATACAAAAACACAGAGTTACACATGGAGTAAAACAACATACTGTCACGTCCTGACCATATACTTAGGTTTTTTTGTATTATATTTGGTCAGGACGTGGCAGTTATGTTTGGTTATGGTATAGTGGGGTTGTGAGTGTTGGGGTAGGTTCTAGGTTAGGTATTTCTATGTGGAGTTTAGTGAGTGTATGTTTGTTTGGTTAATTGGGGTTGGGACTCTCAGTTGAAGGCAGGTGTTGTCTATCTGCCTTTGATTGAGAGTCCCATATAGTGGGGTGTGTTTGTTAGATTTTTGTGGGTAATTGTAATTTTGCACTGTGTTTCGTTTCACCTGTAAAACTGTCACCTTTCTCCTCTGAGTGTTTATTTTGTTTTGTCGTTTCCATCTAAAATAAATATGATGTGGAACAGTCAACCTGCTGCGTATTGGTCATCGAGTGATTTCGACATATCTTCCGATGAGGGAGAATACGAGGAACGTGACAGAATTACCCACCGACAACGGACCAAGCAGCAGAGGAAGGAGCAGCACAAGGAGAGGCACCAGGAGAAAGGCTATCTGGAGTCATGGACTTGGGAGGAAATCCTGGACGGGAAAGGACCATGGACTCAAGCTGGGGATTATCGCCGCCCACAGTGGGAGATCGAGGCGGCGAGAGCTGAGAGGCGCTGGTATGAGGAGAGGGAGCGCAACGGACACGGGAGGCAGCCCCACAATTTTTTTTGGGGGGGGCACACGGGGAGATTGGCGGAGTCAGGTGGTAGACCTAAGCCAACTCCCCGTGCTTACCGGAAGCAGCGTGGTACTGGTAAGACACCGTGTTATGCTGTGGAGCGCACGGTGTCCCCAGTGCACGTTCAAAGCCCGGTGCACTACATACCAGCCCCCCGCAAGTGCCATGCGAGTGCAGGCATCGAGCCAGGGCGGATGGTGCCAGCTCAGCGCGTCTGGTCTCCAGTGCGCCTCCTCGGCCCAGGTTATCCTGCGCCGGCGTTGCGCACTGTGTCTCCAGAGCGCTGGGAGGGTCCAGTTCGCCCAATGCCTGCTCTCCGCCCGTGCCGGGCCAAAGTGGGCATTCAGCCTGGAGTGTGGGTAAAGAGTGTCCGTACCAGAACTCCAGTGCTCCCCCACAGCCCGGTTTATCCTGTGCCTCCTCCTCGGACCAGGCCTTCAGTGGGTCTCCCCAGCCTGGTGAGTCCTGTGCCACCTCCCAGGACCAGGCCTTCAGTGGGTCTCCCCATCCTGGTTCATCCTGTGCCACCTCCCAGGACCAGGCCTTCAGTGGGTCTCCCCAGCCTGGTGAGTCCTGTGCCACCTCCCAGGACCAGGCCTTCAGTGGGTCTCCCCATCCTGGTTCATCCTGTGCCACCTCCCAGGACCAGGCCTCCAGTGGGTCTCCCCATCCTGGTTCATCCTGTGCCACCTCCCAGGACCAGGCCTTCAGTGGGTCTCCCCAGCCTGGTGAGTCCTGTGCCACCTCCCAGGACCAGGCCTTCAGTGGGTCTCCCCATCCTGGTTCATCCTGTGCCACCTCCCAGGACCAGGCCTTCAGTGGGTCTCCCCAGCCTGGTGAGTCCTGTGCCTGTGCCCAGGGCCAGGCATCCATCATGTCTCCCCAGCCTGGTGAATCCTGGGTCAGGGCCGTCGGAGGATCCGACACCGGGGTGCGGCCCAGAGGATCCGACACCGGGGTGCGGACCAGAGTATCCGACAACCTCTTGCGACCCGGGACTGAGGGGAGCTGCCTGTGACCCAGAACCGGGTGAGTCTGGTCACAATTCTAAAATAAAGTTGATTAACTATGACTGTGATGATTCTGCCTACAACCCAGAACCGAAGGAGTCTGCTTACAGCCTGGGACCGACGGAGTCGGCCCACGAACCAGAACCAAAGAAGTCTGCCTACTGTCCTAAGCCCAACAGGTCTGTCTACGGTCTGTTGGACAGTAGGCCAGAACCGGAGCCACCTCCAATAGAGGTGGGTTGGGGAGGGGGGGTGTAGCACTGTGCCGTCGTTGACGGCAGCCACCCTCCCTTCCCTCCCTTTAGTTAGGAGGTTAATTGTGTGTTGTTTTTTTTTGTTTTGTTTTTTTTCTGTTGGTTTTGTGCATTCAGTGTATGCACCTTTAGGGGGGGGTAATGTCACGTCCTGACCATATACTTAGGTTTTTTTGTATTATATTTGGTCAGGACGTGGCAGTTATGTTTGGTTATGGTATAGTGGGGTTGTGAGTGTTGGGGTAGGTTCTAGGTTAGGTATTTCTATGTGGAGTTTAGTGAGTGTATGTTTGTTTGGTTAATTGGGGTTGGGACTCTCAGTTGAAGGCAGGTGTTGTCTATCTGCCTTTGATTGAGAGTCCCATATAGTGGGGTGTGTTTGTTTGATTTTTGTGGGTAATTGTAATTTTGCACTGTGTTTCGTTTCACCTGTAAAACTGTCACCTTTCTCCTCTGAGTGTTTATTTTGTTTTGTCGTTTCCATCTAAAATAAATATGATGTGGAACAGTCAACCTGCTGCGTATTGGTCATCGAGTGATTTCGACATATCTTCCGATGAGGGAGAATACGAGGAACGTGACACATACAATCAATGATGCAGTAGAAAAAAATAAGACTATATACAATGTGAGCAAATGATGTGAGATAAGGTAAAGGCAAAAAGGCCATGGTGGCAAAGGAAATAAAGTATAGCAAGTAAAACACTGGAATGGTAGATTTGTAGTTTGAAGAAAGTTCAAAGTTAAAATATAAATAATATGGTGCAAAGGAGCAAAATAAATAAAATAAATAAATACAGTAGGGGAAGAGGTAGTAGTTTGGGCTAAATTATAGATGGGCTATGTACAGGTGCAGTGATCTGGGAGCTGCTCTGATAGCTGGTGCTTAAAGCTAGTGAGGGAGATAAGTGTTTCCAGTTTCAGAGATTTTTGTAGTTCGTTCCAGTCATTGGCAGCAGAGAACTGAAAGGAGAGACGACCAAAGGAGAGAGTTAAGGTAATATGTACATGAAGATAGAGTTATTAAAGTGACTATACATAGATGACAACAACAGAAGGTAACAGCGGTGCAAAAGAGGGGGAGGCAATGCAAATAGTCTGACGAGCCATTTGATTAGGTGTTCAGGAGTCTTATGGCTTGGGGCTAGAAGCTGTTAAGAAGCTTCTTGGACCTAGACTTGGCACTCCAGTACCGCTTTCCATGCGGTAGCAGAGAGAACAGTCTATGGCTAGGGTGGCTGTTGTCTGACAATTCTTAGGACATTCCTCTGACACCGCCTGGTATAGAGGTCCTGGATGGCAGGAAGCTTGGCCTCAGTGATGTACTGGACCGTTCGCACTATCCTCTATAGTGCCTTGCGGTCGGAGGCCGAGCAGTTGAAATACCAGGCAGTGATGCAACCAGTCAGGATGCTCTCGATGGTGCAAATGTAGAACCTTTTGAGGATCTGAGGACCCACGCAAAATCTTTTCAGTCTCCTGAGGGGGAATAGGTTTTGCCGTGCCCTCTTCACGACTGTCTTGGTGTGCTTGGACCATGTTAGTTTGTTGGTGAAGTGGACACCAAGGAACTTGAAGCTCTCAACCTGCTCCACTGCAGCCCCGTCGATGAGAATGGGGGCGTTCTCGGTCCTCTTTTTCCTATAGTCCACAATCATCTCCTTTGTCTTGATCACGGTGAGGGAGTGGTTGTTGTCCTGGCACCACACGGCCAGGTCTCTGACCTCCTCCCTATAGCGGTCTCGTCATTGTTGGTGATCAAGCCTACCACTGTTGTGTCATTGGCAAACTTAATGATGGTGTTGGAGTCGTGCCTGGCCATGCAGTCATGAGTGAACAGGGAGTACAGGAGGGGACCGATCACGCACCCCTGAGGGCCCCCTGTGTTGAGGATCAGCGTGGCGGATGTGTTGTCACCTACCCTTACCACCTGGGGGCGGCCCGTCAGGAAGTCCAGGATCCAGTTGCAGAGGGAGGTGTTTAGGCCCAGGGTCCTTAGCTTAGTGATGAGCTTTGAGGGCA
Organism: Salmo salar; assembly: GCF_965601325.2. Lineage (NCBI taxonomy): Eukaryota > Metazoa > Chordata > Actinopteri > Salmoniformes > Salmonidae > Salmo > Salmo salar. The sequence goes on from NC_138316.1 coordinate 5,269,620, forward strand.
CTATGGTGTTGAACGCTGAGCTGTAGTCAATGAATAGCATTCTCACATAGGTGTTCCTTTTGTCCAGGTGGGAAAGGGCAGTGTGGAGTGCAATAGAGATTGGATCATCTGTGGATCTGTTGGGGCGGTATGCAAATTAGAGTTGGTCTAGGGATTCTGGGATAATGGTGTTGATGTGAGCCATGACTAGCCTTTCAAAGCACTTCATGGCAACAGACATGAGTGCTACGGGTCGGTATGTCATTTAGGCAGGTTACCTTAATGTTATTGGGCACATGCACTATGGTGGTCTGCTTAAAACATGTTGGTACTACAGACAGACAGGGAGAAGTTGAAAATGTCAGTGAAGACACTTGCCAGTTGGTCAGTGCATGCTCGAAGTACACGTCCTGGTAATCTGACCTGTTTAAAGGTCTTACTCACATCGGCTGCGGAGAGCGTGATCACACAGTTTTCAGGAACAGCTGGTGCTCTCATGCAAGTTTCAGTGTTATTTGCCTCGACGTGAGCATAGAAGTGATTTAGGTCGTCTGGTAGGCTTGTGTCACTGGGCAGCTCTTGGCTGTGCTTCCCTTTGTAGTCTGTAATGGTTTGCAAGCCCTGCCACATCCGACGAGCGTCAGAGCCGGTGTAGTACGATTCGATCTTAGTCCTGTATTGATGCTTTGCTTGTTTGATGGTTTGTTCGGAGGGCATAGCGGGATTTCTTATAAGCTTCCGGGTTAGAGTCCCTCTCCTTGAAAGCGGCAGCTCTAGCCTTTAGCTCAGTGCGGATGTCGCCTGTAATACATGGCTTCTGGTTGGGGTATGTACGTACAGTCACTGTGGGGACTACGTCATCGATGCACTTATTGATGAAGGCAATGACTGATGTGGTGTACTCCTTAATGCCATCGCAGGAATCCAGGAACATATTCCAGTCTGTGCTAGCAAAACAGTCCTGTAGCATAGTATCTGCTTTATCTGACCACTTTTTTTATTGATCGAGTCACTGGTGATTCCTGCTTACATTTTTTCTTGTAAGCAGGAATCAGGAGGACAGAATTATGGTCAGATTTGCCAAATGGAGGGCGAGGGAGCGCTTTGCATGCGTCTCTCTGTGTGGAGTAAAGGTGGTCCAGAGTTTTTTCCCCCTCTGGTTGCACATTAAACATGCTGCTAAAAATTTGGTAAAATGGATTTAAGTTTCCCTTTATTAAAGTCCCCGGCTACTAGGAGCGCTGCCTCTGGTTGAGCCTTTTCTTGTTTGCTTATGGCGGAAAACAGATCATTCAATGCTGTCTTAGTGCAAGCCTCTGACTGTGGTGGTATGTAAACAGCTACGAGAAATACAGATGGAAACTCTCTAGGTAGATAGAGTATCTCATGATAAGCTGTAAACCACACTAACTCAGGCGAGCAATAGCTCGAGACTTCCTTAGATATCGTGCACCAGCTGTTATTTACAAAAAATACATACTCCGCCGCCTCTTGTCTTACCAGACGCTGCTGTTTATTCGGGGGCTTATTCGATCGCCTATGAATTCTCAGAAGGTAGCCCACCCACCTGACCCTTTTTCTCCGCCTCCTCTTCACCTAAATCACAGGGATCTGAGCCTGTCCTGAGAAAGCAGTATATCGTTCGCGTCGGGCTCATCAGACTCATTAAAGGAAAAGAAGGATTCTGCTAGTCCATGGTGAGTAATTGCAGTCATGATGTCCAGAAGTTCTTTTCGGTCATAAGAGACGGTATTGGCAACATTATATACAAAAATAAGTTACAAACAACACAAAAAACAAACAAAGAAAGCACAATCGGTTAGGGGCGGTTAAGTAAAATGTCTGCCATCTCCTCTGGCGCCATTTTACAAGTGTAGACCTTACCATGAAATGCTTACTTACAAGCCCTTAACCAACAGTGCAGTTCAAGAAGAGTTAAGAAAATATTTACCAAATAAACAAAAGTAAAAGAAACTATAAAAAACTAAAGGTACAGAGTCAGTGTGCGAGGGTACAGGATAGTTGAGGTCATTTCTACATGTAGGTAGGGGTGAAGTGACTACGCATAGATAATAAAAAGCGAGTAGCAGCAGTGTACAAAACATAAGGAGTGACAACTTAAATACTCCAGTGGCAATTTGATTAATTGTTCAGCAGTCTTATGGCTTGGGGGTAGAAGCTGTGAAGGAGTCTTTTGGTTCTGAACTTGGCGCTCCAGTACCACTTACCGTGCGATAGCAGATTAACCTGTTAGGGCTAGGGGGCAGTATTTACACGGCCGGATAAAAAATGTACCCGATTTAATCTGGTTACTACTCCTGCCCAGTAACTAGAATATGCATATAATTATTGGCTTTGGATAGAAAACACCCTAAAGTTTCTAAAACTGTTTGAATGGTGTCTGTGAGTATAACAGAACTCATATGGCAGGCAAAAACCTGAGAAGATTTCATGCAGGAAGTGGCCTGTCTGACAAGGTGTTGTTGTTCTTGCTTCTGTTTATTGAAGAGTCAGGATCTTAGCTGTAACGTGACACTTCCTACGGCTCCAATAGGCTCTCAGAGCCCGGGAAAAAGCTGAAGGATGCCGAGGCAGCCCCAGGCTGAAACACATAATCGCCTTTGCCAAGTGGCCGATCAGAGGACAAAGGAATGAGGCGCGTGCCCGAGTCGACCCCATGCTGTATTTTCTTTCGGCTGTTTACCTAATTGCAGATTCCCGGTCGGAATATTATCGCTTTTTTACGAGAAAAATTGCATAAAAATGGATTTTAAACAGCGGTTGACATGCTTCGAAGTACGGTAATGGAATATTTAGAAATCTTTTGTCACGAAATGCGCCGTGCGCGTGACCCTTATTTACCATTCGGATAGTGTCCTGAACGCACGAACAAAACGCCGCTGTTGGAATAGAACTATGGATTATTTTGGACCAAACCAACATTTGTTATTGAAGTAGAAGTCCTGGGAGTGCATTCTGACGAAGAACAGGAAAGGTAATCAAACTTTCGTAATAGTAAATCTGATTTTGGTGAAAGCTAAACTTGCTGGGTGTCTAAATAGCTAGCCCTGTGATGCCGGGCTATCTACTTAGAATATTGCAAAATGTGCTTTCACCAAAAAGCTATTTTAAAATCGGACATATCGAGTGCATAGAGGAGTTCTGTATCTATAATTCTTTAAATAATTGTTATGCTTTTTGTGAACGTTTATCATGAGTAATATAGTAAATTGTTAGTGAATTCGCCGGAAGTTTGCGGGGGGTATGCTAGTTCTGAACGTCACATGCTAATGTAAAAAGCTGTTTTTTTATATAAATATGAACTTGATTGAACAAAACATGCATGTATTGTATAACATAATGTCCTAGGTGTGTCATCTGATGAAGATCATCAAAGGTAAGTGCTGCATTTAGCTGTCTTCTGGGTTTTTGTGACATTATATGCTAGCTTGAAAAATGGGTGTCTGATTATTTCTGGCTGGGTACTCTGCTGACATAATCTAATGTTTTGCTTTCGTTGTAAAGCCTTTTTGAAATCGGACAGTGTGGTTAGATTAACGAGAGTCTTGTCTTTAAATAGCTGTAAAATAGTCATATGTTTGAGAAATTGAAGTAATAGCATTTCTAAGGTATTTATCAAGACTGTTTCAAGGACAGCTTTTTTCCATCTACGTAACATTGCAAAAATCAGAAACTTTCTGTCCAAAAATGATGCAGAAAAATTAATCCATGCTTTTGTTACTTCTAGGCTGGACTACTGCAATGCTCTACTTTCCGGCTACCCGGATAAAGCACTAAACAAACTTCAGTTAGTGCTAAATACGGCTGATAGAATCCTGACTAGAGCAAAAAAAATTTATCATATTACTCCAGTGCTAGCCTCCCTACACTGGCTTCCTGTTAAGGCAAGGGCTGATTTCAAGGTTTTACTGCTAACCTACAAAGCATTACATGGGCTTTCTCCTACCCATCTTTCCGATTTGGTCCTGCCGTACATACCTACACGTACGCTACGGTCACAAGACGCAGGCCTCCTAATTGTCCCTAGAATTTCTAAGCAAACGGCTGGAGGTAGGGCTTTCTCCTATAGAGCTCCATTTTTATGGAATGGTCTGCCTACCCATGTGAGAGACGCAGACTCAGTCTCAACCTTTAAGTCTTTACTGAAGACTTATCTCTTCAGTAGGTCCTATGATTAAGTATAGTCTGGCCCAGGAGTGTGAAGGTGAACGGAAAGGCTGGAGCAACGAACCGCCCTTGCTGTCTCTGCCTTGCTGGTTCCCCTCTCTCCACTGGGATTCTCTGCCTCTAACCCTATTACAGGGGCTGAGTCACTGGCTTACTGGTGTTCTTCCATGCCGTCCATGGGAGGGGTGCGTCACTTGAGTGGGTTGAGTCACTGACGTGGTCTTCCTGTCTGGGTTGGCGCCCCCCCCTTGGGTTGTGCCGTGGCGGAGGATCTTTGTGGGCTATACTCGGCCTTGTCTTAGGACGGTAAGTTGGTGGTTGGAGACATCCCTCTAGTGGTGTGGGGGCTGTGCTTTGGCAAAGTGGGTGGGGTTATATCCTGCCTGTTTGGCCCTGTCCGGGGGTATCATCGGATGGGGCCACAGTGTCTTCTGATCCCTCCTGTCTCAGCCTCCAGTATTTATGCTGCAGTAGTTTATGTGTCGGGGGGCTAGGGTCAGTCTGTTACATCTGGAGTATTTCTCTTGTCTTATCCGGTGTCCTGTGTGAATTTAAATATGCTCTCTCTAATTCTCTCTTTCTTTTTTTCTCTCGGAGGACCTGAGCCCTAGGACCATGCCTCAGGACTACCTGGCATGATGACTCCTTGCTGTCCCCAGTCCACCTGGCCATGCTGCTGCTCCAGTTTCAGCTGTTCTGCCTGCGGCTATGGAACCCTGACCTGTTCACCGGACGTGCTTGTTGCACCCTCGACAACTACTATGATTATTATTATTTGACCATGCTGGTCATTTATGAACATTTTAACATCTTGACCATGTTCTGTTATAATATCCACCCGGCACAGCCAGAAGAGGACTGGCCACCCCTCATAGCCTGGTTCCTCTCTAGGTTTCTTCATAGGTTTTTGGCCTTTCTAGGAAGTTTTTCCTAGGGAGTTTTTCCTAGCCACTGTGCTTCTTTCACATGCATTGCTTGCTGTTTGGAGTTTTAGGCTGGGTTTCTGTACAGCACTTTGAGATATCAGCTGATGTACGAAGGGCTATATAAATACATTTGATTTTATTTGTTGCCTACCCTTACCACCTGGGGGCGACCCGTCAGGAAGTCCAGGATCCAGTTGCAGAGGTAGTACTTTAGTCCAATGGTCCTTAGCTTAGTGAGGAGCTTCGTGGACACTATGGTATTGAGGCCTGAGCTGTAGTCAATGAACAGCATTCTCACTTAGGTGTTCCTTTTGTCCAGGTGGGAAAGGGCAGTGTGGAGTGCGATTGAGATTGTGTCATCTGTGGATCTGTTGGTGCGGTATGCGAATTGGAGTGGGTCTAGGGTTTCCGGGAGGATGCTGTTGATATGAGCCATGACCAGCCTTTCAAAACACTTCATGACTACCGACGTGAGTGCTACTGGGCGGTATTCATTTAGGCAAGTTACCTTCACTTCCTTGGGCACAGGGACTATGGTGGTCTGCTTGAAACACGTAGGTATTACAGACTCGGTCAGGGAGAGGTTGAAAATGTCAGTGAAGACAATTGCCAGTTGATCCACGCATGCTTTGAGTACAGATCCTGGTAATTCGTCTGGCCCAGCGGCTTTGTGGATGTTGACCTGTTTAAAGGTCTTGCTCACATCAGCTACCGAGAGCATTATCAAACAGTCATCCAGAACAGCTGGTGCTCTCGTGCATGCTTCAGTGTTGCTTGCCTTGAAGCGAGCATAAAAGGCATTTAGCTTGTCTGGAAGGCTCGCATCACTGGGCAGATCGCGTCTGTGTTTCCCTTCGTAGTCCGTAATAGTTTTCAAGTCCTGCCACATACGACGAGCGTCAGAGCCGGTGTAGTAGGATTCATTATCCTGTATTGACGCTTTGCTTGTTTGATGGTTCGTCTGAGGGCATAGCGGGATTTTTTTATAAGTGTCCGGATTAGTGTCCCACTCCTTGAAAGCAACAGCTCTAGCCTTTAGCTCGATGCGGATGTTGCCTTTAATCCATGGCTTCTGGTTGGGATATGTACGTAAAATCACTGTGGGGACGACGATGCACTTATTGATGAAGCCGGTGACTGAGGTGGTATACTCTTCAATGCCATTGAATCCCGGAACTTATTCCAGTCTGTGCTAGCAAAACAGTCCTGTAGCGAAGCATCCGCGTCATCTGACCACTTCAGTATTGCGCGAGTTACTGGTATTCCTTCTTTAGTTTTTGCTTGTAAGCAGGAATCAGGAAGATATAATTTTGGTCAGATTTGCCAAATAGAGGGCAGGGGAGAGCTTTGTATGCATCTGTGTGTGTGTAGTAAAGTTTTCTTTCACTCTGGTTGCACATGTGACATGCTGGTAAAAATTTGGTAAAACTGATTGAAGTTTGCCTGCATTCAAGTCCCCGGCCACTAGGAGCACCGCGTCGGGATTAGCATTTTCTTGTTTGCTTATGTCCTTATAGAGTTGCTTGAGCACGGTCTTAGTGTCAGCATCGGTCTGTGGTGGTAAATAGACGGCTACGAATAATATAGATGAGAATTCTCTTGGTAGATAGTGTGGTCTACAGCTTATCATAAGGTATTCTACCTCAGGCGAGCAATACCTCAAAGCTTCTTTAATATTAGACATCGCAACCCAGCTATTATTGACAAATAGACACATACCCCCACCTCTCGTCTTACCAGACGTAACTTCTTCTCTGTTCTGCCGGTGCATGGAAAATCCCGCCAGCTCTATAATATCTGTGTCATCGTTCAGGCACGACTCGGTGAAACATATATTACAGTTTTTAATGTCCCATTGGTAGGATAATCTTAATCGTAGGTCATCAATTTTATTTTCCAATGATTGCACGTTAGCCAGTAGAACAGATGGCACTGTGAGTTCTCTCGCTCGCCTTCAGATTCTCATAAGGCAGCCGACCTGCCTTTTCCTCTGTCTTTTCTTCACGCAAATGACCGGGCCTGTTCCCGGGTAAGCATTATATCCTTCTAGACGGATTTGTTAAAGGAAAAAGCTTCTTCCAGTTCGGGGTGAGTAATTGCTGTTCTGATGTCCAGAAGTTATTTTCAGTCATAAGAGATGGTAGCAGCAACATTTTGAACAAAACAAGTTTAAAAATAAGTTACAAACAAGGCAAAAAAACTAACAAAATAGCACAGTTGGTTACGAGCATGTAAAACGTGCCAATATGCTTTCCCTCTGACAGTTTCCTCTCCAATGATGCTTTTCAGCATGGAGAGCTGTCCTGCAACTGTTGTCATGGATACTAAACTATAGGGTGCCTGTCTGAGGTGTAAGATTAAGCTCATAGCCCGCCGATAAGAACTAAGTCCATGGAGCTCTTTTTTTCTTTTCAGTCTTTTATTTCATTTGTACTGTCTAGATTAGATTGATGCCGATCTGCACACACCCACACACGTACCAGTCTTCTCACAGTCATCTTCATCGCTGCCGTCAGAGCAGTCATCCTCACCGTCACATCTCCATGACAACCTGACACAGCGTCCCGATGCACAGCGGAACTGATCCGCAGTACACATGGAGGTGGCTGGAGGGAGAGGACAGGTCGGTTAGACACACACACACGTACACAATTTACATACATTATATACACAAATTTACATACATTATGCACACACATAAGCAGATACTTACTGCAGTTCTTCTCATCTGATTGGTCATCACAGTCAAACTCCCCGTCACACCTCCAGCCAGCGTTGATGCACATCC